>NC_051854.1:17500000-18750000 GCF_905115235.1 Hermetia illucens
CGTCATCCACGTATCTGATCCAGGATCTCGGGAGTACCCCAGCTTCCTCGAATTCATCCTCCAGGTTCTCCATAAATACCTCGCATAGCAGCGGTGAGAAGGGGTTGCACATTGTTGTCCCGGAGGTTGTTTTATAAAATTTATTCCTGAATGTGAAATACGATTCACTCATGCACGTGAAGCCCAGTTTCTTATTGAATTTAGCCTTCTTTCTCCATTCGGATGAGTTTTCCTGTATCGTGATCCATTCCTCGAACAAGTGTAGAGCTTCCTTCATCAGTACGCTTGGGAATAGCGCTTTTGCGTCGAAGGATTCTAATATTTCATCACTTTGAATCCTCCCGGCCTCGTTGAGTCTGGCCATGACTTCTCTGCTGTTTCCCACTGCTCGTTTTCCTATATTTAGGCCTAACCTTTTGACTCTTGGAAGAGCTACTTCACAATATTTTGGATCGGTGAATTCTTTGCTGCGATTATCTCTCTGACATCGTTGCCTTCTTTATGTATTTTGGAAAGGTATTTGATTCTGGGCAGAGATGGGTTAGGCATTCTCAATTCGGCCGTGTTCGTGATAATGGGCTTGCATGCAGCCAGGGCCTTTCCACTCTTTTAACGGAGTCTGGCAAAGGGTCCTTCCTGATTATAATTTTTGGCGTACTAAGTCGTCGTATGCTCCTCTGTCCATGATGACCACTGCCTTTCCTTTGTTTGCTGGTAAGTAAAAAACGGGTTTCGCTTTTAAATCGTTAATGGTTTTGTGATGGATGGACGATACTCTTTTTTTGTGGTCATTTGCTAGGTGGGGATCAGTAGTCGCCTAATTTCTTCCGGGGTGCGGGCTTTTTCTTCTTGTGATGTATATTTGATTCCTGCCTCGATGTCAATTATGATGTCCTCTTTAGGGAAAG
Organism: Hermetia illucens; assembly: GCF_905115235.1. NCBI lineage: Eukaryota > Metazoa > Arthropoda > Insecta > Diptera > Stratiomyidae > Hermetia > Hermetia illucens. The sequence goes on from NC_051854.1 coordinate 17,500,909, forward strand.
TAGGATCTCTTGTGCGAAGTTCAAGTCTTTATTGAGAAGTGTTCCTGGGTAAAATGTTCATCGGATCTGTTGATCGCATAGCTGGGTATGAACTGTTCCTTCGGTTTTTCTGTTGCACCCTAGCCCGCTTGTGTTGTGGTGAGCGCCTTGAATTTTTTTTCAGTATCCTCCTGTTTCTCAATAAAACGGACAAATATCTTCTAAGGCAATCTTTCATTTTAAGACTTGGGCTAACAAACAACCTCCTAATTCAAACCATGAACAGGACAATCAAGTCAGATAAGGGGTCCAATTATCTTCTGAAATCCAAAAAAGCAATAGCAAGCATCAACCAGGACATTAGGTTCCTCAAACGGTGTGTAACAGAAAATTACGCCTGAATGCCGTGCAATCTATATTTCATCAGCCCTACCCAACACCAAACTCCAAAGGAAGAAGACAAGGATGGCCTGGTATCCTTTAATACTTTCTGAAACATCGTAAGTGATCCTTGAAACTTAGTTCAAGTAGAAATGAAGAGTCGTAGATATTGAGCGTGGTGCTGATTTTTTTTAGTTTTATTTAGCTAAACAAGTCACCATCTATGAGACATAGTCGAAGTTTCCAAATTAGCAAGCTTTATCCCAACAATAGCAGCACCGCCTATGTCAAAGGTGTAGTTGATAAGGCGGCAACTTGAGTGTGGGCTGTAGATTAGGAGAGTCGAACTACTAACAGCAAGGGCCAGATTCTGCTCGATGCTTTCGTGGAGATAGACTTAGTGTGAGCAAACACCGGAAATTTATTCACTTTTCGAGGGACAGGTTCGGACTAGATAGTCAATTTGACATATGTAAGTATCACATTGGTTTACCAGCGAGCACTTTAGTGACCATCTTTCCACTAGATCGAAAATGGATCAGGCGGTTATGTTCAATCTTGCACATAGGGTGCTGGAAATCACGGCTGATTTGAAAGAAATGTCTCCACTTGCGCTATTGGAGAGGGATAAAGCGCATAACGACAGCATTCGAGGCAGCCGTGCAAGGACGGCGCATCCTGGCAAGTATGTAGATGGTCAAGCACAAATTTACCAACAATCTAGATGCAACCTAGATCGCGGTGAGGAATGAGAAGTAAATGTCAGCGGTTGAGATAAGTTTAAGCAAGTTGTACGCATCAACAAGCAAGAGCGCTTTAAGGTATTTTGCTAGGAGGAAAATCAAAACCTCTGGATAACAGTGTCCAGGGTTATTAAGAAGAAGATGAGGGAGTGAACACCACAACTGACATGCCATATCTCCAACACCACATTAACGCAAAAAGTATAATCAAGCGGTGGACGTCTTCACCATATTTGAGGCGAAACTTGCCCAGATTTGCTGGAAAATCAGTAAATAATAATTCCCCGGTCGGTGATAGAGGCAAAAGCACGATGAGCAGCCGAGACATCCGGCAACATACCGCTCGATTGCCTTCTACACGCGATAGGAAAATTACTCGAAAGGCTCATCTGCAATAGCCATCTTTCTATGATAGGTTATAGCGGAGCGACAATTTGGTTTTCGCCACGCTCATTCATCGATCGACGTCATAGACGTGGTTTAGGAGCTGGCCCGTTATGCAATGTTCTGCAGTGTGTTCAATTCAGCGAAGTAGGAGTCAATTTAAAGCTGATTGATTAAACGGGTATTTCTAGTTTCTTGACTATCCTCCTCGAAAGTTACTCCTCGGAAAGGACACTTTGGATTAATACGGATGAGGGATCTAAGAAATACACTATCACAGCAGGAGAACGAGAGGGCTCAGTGTTGGGTGTCTTGTAAAAAGTGATGTATAATTTGGTTCTTAAGCTTCTGGTAAAAAGGAGGTCACAATAATCGGTTCCGCAGATGATTTAGCCATGATTGTTGCCAGGAAGCAACCTGCAAATGATGAGGTGCGCACTAATGAAAGCATCAGCGCCATAAAAGCGGTCAACCTCGCGGAAAACAGATAGCCTCAGTCTTGATTATCGCTGGTAGGAGATGAAGTACCATTACCATTCGTATTCACATCATCACTTCAAAGCCGGCTATCAAATACCTAATAAAGATTGATGCCTGTGAGAAAGCAGCAAATACCACCCAAACGTAAGCACAGATGATGCATAACTTTGGAGGTCCGAGATACAGCCGCAGATTACATGTGGTCGGAGCGGTTCGCTCCACACTATATTATATATAGCATTGGTCTGGCAGGAAGCACTAACGTTTAACTGCTATCGGAGGACATGACTTGCCGCTGGCGTTAAAAGTATGCAGCGCCTTCAGAACAATCTCAGTCGAAGTAGTGGGGATTATTGTGGGAATAGTCCCGATTGACAGGAGAATGAATCTACCTAGAGAGAGTATGGAATAGCAAAGGGCGCTGCACCCATAATCTAATTCCTCGTATTGAGGAGTAGATTCAGCGAAAACGCGATGATATCAACTACTACATGAACCAATTCTTGTCAGGGCATGGTAGATACAGGAATTATCTGTACTGATTCAGGTTAGATGATTCTTTCATTTACCCTGAATACCTGAGGACACGGACCAAGTCAATTTCTATTGTCCACGATTTTGTTCAAAGAGAAGGAGCCTGGAAGACTCCCTGAAAATCAGCATAACGCCGTCGAATATGGTCGAAGAAAAGCTGCGTCGGAAACAAACTGGTGCGCGGTGAACTTTGTATTCAAAAGGATGCGAAAACGGAGCGCATAAGGAGGGTGGGAAAATTGGAAAGCTTGGCCGCTTAAAGTGTAGACTTCCAAGTGAAGTAATGCCTACTATTAGCTGTGGTTTTTTTAAACTGTAGCGTGTTGTGAAACCGGCATAGTCTATGGATCGGGGACTGAAATTAGGTATGGAGGTCAGCGAAGAAAAATTTGAAAATGCCCGCGTAACTTGTATTGTAAGAAGCAATGCGGAAGGGATTTCAAACAAGGAATTACTGCGTCTATCAAGAACACAAATATAAAGGAAGGTTCGACGTTGTTGCAGGTAAGGAACATGGACAGTACACAGCGCGCAAAGGTTGTCTACATGTAGAGTGTAGTTTTTGTCAAAGAAGAAAACAGCCACAATTGCGGAATGAGGAACAAATAGCAAAGCAATATTCGAGAACATATCTAACGAGGGAGTTGAAAAGTGCTAAGAGGGGCTCGATTGAGGTAAAGTCGGAAGAGGAACACAAGATTACACGAGACATTTTGGAAGCACGATCAAGAATCGAGATTTAGCTTTACACTAAGGTCTTGAAATGAGTTCAAATAGGGGGGGTTGATTTGCTTCATCGCCCTTAAGCCGCGATTATACAGCTATTTTACCATTTCTGTCCTCTTCTTTCTAACTCCCCAATTCCATAATTCTTTTCCATTCTTTTATTTTAATTCAAGATCTCTTCAGACATGACACCCGGTCGCTCAAATGACGGGCGTCGTACTGATATACCATAAAACTGGCTTTCTGGAAGACGGAGGGTTCTAGCATTCATAACACGCCATGGATATTGACTACATTCACGATAAAAACCACCTATAAGTTCAGGCCGCAACCAACCTAGGCTGTTCTGAATTTTTTAAAAATAATTCATACCCACGGCGTGCTATGAATTATATACAAGGAGGCAAACCACATCCAGTAACCACACGGGTCACACTGCTCCCAAGACAGAGGATGATTATGAAAACTCAATTCCATCTAACCGGATCGTGTTTACACATTTATCGCATCCTGTAAGTTTCCTTTTGATGGCACATCAACATCTTTGCTTATCAACTACTTCCTGTTCCCCGGGGGATGAAGTCCCTCAACCAGGCTCTCTGATCCACTGCATGGTTATTCTGGTGAATCTGGAGAGGAGGGAAATCTGCCTGAAAATCATGATTCTTATTTGTTCTGGTAGAATTATCGGCTCTTGGAGAATTATTGGAAGAATCCTAAAATCGTCTGCTACGATGGTCGACATCCAGACACGCCTAAAACCCTCTGTCCAAAATATCGACTTCCCGAAACCAGCTCCAGTTATTATGGCATTTCTACTTGGGACGCACGTAATTGTAAGGGCATTGTGACCACGTCTTCAACATCAACGACGAAGATTATCGTGTTGAAGCGGTTCGACTCTTCAACAGATTTCGCCACCGATAATTTCTAAAAAGACCGACGATTTCGATTCTGAGACTGTCGCACGTAAGACACAAACAATATCAAGCGGGAGGCAGTTCATGCAAATGGGCGAAATTACGCATCAACAGCCGTCAAGAACAATCATCCGACATTAGGTTTCGTGATCGAACGGAATCTATGTCATTGCTGCTTATCCCGTCCTTAACGGAAAAGTTATACCTTATTGCTGATTTCGTGCGCAGGTTCGAGCTCCCATAGGACTTATTTCCACCTTCAGTTTGTTCTATAGAAAATGTCAACCAACAACGGTTAACAACAAACCAGCGAGCAACGTTCCATGCAGTCATTACCAGTTTTCCTTCTAGTCGAAAAGCTTAGGACCTACTCTTCTTACGACACACGTCATCGGTGGCAATAAACTGATTAGGCAAAAACAATTTTCGGTCTCCCACATAATCGAAAAGCTTTTCTATGCAAGGGTTGATCGGATGCTGGCTTTGGTGAATTATCGAGGAATCGTAAAGTGGCAGCGGTCACCCTTGTGTTGAAGCCCGGCGTCTTTGCCCTGATGCGCGTATAGTGAACAGTTTTACAGTGAAGGACATTCATTCTCTACCTATCATCGACGGTATTTTCAACCGTCTCCCAAGGACTAGATTTATTACAAGTGTAATTCTGAAGAATACATTCTGGAAAAGCTTAATACACAATTCCAGGACAGTCTCTCTATCAGATCGTGACCATACCACTTGAGCTCTGCAATGCACATCGAACCATGCAGCGACTAAGGGATAGAGTCATCCCTTCTCATCAAGCCGCAACACTCTAGGTGGTAACTGAATATGCTACGCTCAAATGGCGGGTGAACCAGTCAGATCTTTAAGATGAGCTACAACAATAGCAGACTTGGAAGCTTTGGAATTTGGAGTAGCTGATGCCCCATGTCACTCACGGCCATGATGGTCCTTTAAGGGCACAATGGTTGCTGAGGAAGTTGGAGGAGGTGGGTTTGTAAACTCCTGAGTAGACTGCAGTTGTGGTTCTATTCTATTTCCTTAAAATAGTTTCAAAGGTCAAGGACTACATCTATAATTGTGGAACGTACAAGATATTAAAGGCGCCCAGTGAAATGCTCCCGCCTCCATCGGGGAAAATGCTCATCTCTGATTGGGAGTTTCAACGCTTGTATATCGATCTGATCGGTCCATTCCCCAGATCTCGCACCGGAAACGTTGGTGCAATAGTTGCCCTCGATTCTCTCTTCATCGCGAACGTGTTGTTGAATACTTGGAGAACTTTGTTGTTTGGAATCCCTGATAATGGGGTGAGGTTTCAGTATGTGACTTTCAACGATCTTCTGAACCAGCTCGCTATTGGCCTCTATGCGTAGATATATCGGTCTTGGTCACGGAGATTGAAATAACAAGTTGTCATCGATCAATTGTTCATATCACGTCGTCTTTGGACCTTAGAACCGGCTCTTCAATCTAATTAGTTTGGCAAAGCGGTGTAACCAAAAGTCATCAGCAAAATCGAAACAGGCCAATAGAAGTTGCAAGACACGGATGATTGTAAGCTGGGCGCCGCTCATGCGAAGGATCTCAAGGTCTAACTCACCATCTTCAATTTCTTGGATATCCAGCTGCTCAATAGTAACGGCTGCATTGATTTTACTCTACGGCTACCTTTTCTAGAGCAAGTCCAGGAAACCCAGCTGTCGTGTAGTGACCGCAGCTACATAGCATCCACATCTTTTCATTCGCTTCTGTGACGAGTTGGCGTTATTTTCTACTTTTCTTGCGATAGATTCGTGCGATATGCCAATATTTGCCTTGTTTTTCAAGTTCTAGTGCCAACCCACGCACCCGTTGAAGGATACGTGAAGTTACTACTAACCCCATTCCCGAGTGTCGCTAGCACAGAGTCCTGTAAGTGCGTGTTGACAGAACACTTCAGTATTTCACGGCCAATTTCGCCAATTATTGGATTTTGGGATAGTTATCCCCTCTAGGTCGACGTTATAGACAAACTGATTATTAAAGAGATTAAATAAGTTAGTAAGGATCAGAGGTCGATATCGCGATCTGATACACGGCGGGCACCAATCCAGTGAAACGTCTCTTATATGGCTATCGAACCCTACATCTATCTCCACGTGGTGACCATTGGGTGTTTTGCCATCAAAACAGCAAGTGGAGGAGGGTGAAATCGAGCTTTCCGCGCCTTAAAACGAAAAAAAACCATCCAGACAGGTCCTTCTGGTAGGGGGTTGAACAAAGCACTAGCAGCGCTTTCTCAAAAAATGTCAACATGTTTAGGGTCCCAGGATACAGCCTCGGATTGCGCGGATCAAGCGGCAACGACTTCAGAAACATAAAATGGATTACTCTTTTGGGTCTTGGAATATGCGATCCCTTTTTCAAATGACTGCACTAAGGGAGCTTCTCCAGGAAGTATCCCTTAACAATATTAGCATCCTCGCGCTCCAAGACAGGGGATTGTAGTCGGGTCTGAACATCAAACTTGAGAGCAGGATTATGTGCATCAGCAGCAACTTAAGAGCGGGCATGAGAGGATTGGGAAAGACAATGTACAGGAAGGTTAGAGAGGACAAGACCAAGAGTCCGATCTAAGTGGTTTCTAGAAAGGTCACTAGTAAAATTCGTGCAACTTGTGGCGTACGCAGACGACGTGGATATTTTTGCACCGATCGATGCTTCGTACAAAGGAAGTGTTTGAGCAGTTCGAGTCAGCAGCGAGTGAAATGGGGCTCAGGGTCAATAAATCCAAAACCAAATACATGACCGAAACTCGAAAGGCGGCTTCTAGTTCGCAGAAAATTGCAATGTGCAAGCATAATTTCGAACAGGTGGACCAATTCGTCTACCTAGGAACTCTACTCTTGGAGGACGGAAATTAAAAACACGAAATCCGGTGGATTACTACTGCTCACTGCGATACACCCCATAATGAGATCGAGAAAACTACACAGACGCAATAAATTACGCATCTACATAAAAGATATTAACTCGTCCCATGCTACTATATGGATGCGAGATGTGGACCGTGACGCGAAATTGGGAAAAGTAGATCGATACCATCGAGAGAAAAGTCCTCCGAAAGATTTTCGGAACGGTAAAGGAATGAGACACAAGCCGAATGAGATAGAATCGAAACTAGATAAAATCCGGAAATTGCAATGAGCTGGCCACATCGGGGGAATGCACGAGGGAAGGATCCCGAAACGGGGGCTGAAAGGCAGAGCCGATGATAGCCGACCAAAAGGGAAGGAAACGTTGAGTGGACTCAGTGGACCCAGATTTCAGATAACGTCTAACTGGACGGCGCGGTCTTTGGATCGAGCTAATTGGAGGCTATATATCTGGAAGGCCAAGGCTCGATTCGGGCTGTAGCACCCTCGAAGAAGAAGGGGTGTAAAGACACTTCATTGCATAGATTTTATGTCGTATTGATAATAATGACATCATGTCCATGTGAATACAGACTCTTTGTAGAGATGCAAGTATCATCCTCATTTGTTGTGGTTCGTAATGATAATGGGAGTCGGCAAATGTTTCAGTTGTACCTGAGAACTTTATCACGAGCAGAAACTTATTAATGAAAGACCACAAATTACGGATAACAGTTTACTAATCAAATCATCAACTAATCGTGTTTTTTATCTCTATGATCCTTTTTATAGACTAAAGGAACTTTGTTAGAATATTTGAGTTAGTAACTTCAGGATGGTTTCAGTATTCATAGGAAACGCATCTCGATAAGTCTCCGCGCATGTGGTTTTGTTTTTTTAGAGGGGAAGTGATGGCCCAATAAATCCCTCCTCCCTCCGTAGAATGATCAGCCTTCATATAAAAACAATAATCAATATCATGAGTTAATGCAAAGGGGTCGACTAGAATTCCTGCTGATAAGTCATGGAAAAATTTGAAGTGCCACAGGGAAATTTGACGACTCTACAGTCAGCGCTAGTAACGTACTTTCTATCGACTTGTTATATTCTATCTGCTTACAATTAGTGTGTAATATATGCAAAAGTTATTTCATGGCACGCGGTATGAACAGATCAATTAATAATGTACTCGTAATTCACAATCCTAGATTTTCATAGCAAACCGGATAATCTCATTACAATTCAGTAACTTTTTCAACTCTTAGATTAGTCTAAGGCTTTTCCTTTAAAGGGCTTCGATTTGATCCTTCACAAAATTAAAAATGCATTGCACATGGCGACTAATGCAAATGCAATTTATTCTCCCTGAAAGGTATCATCTATCAAACGGTTACTGATAGCTTCAATTAAATGGATTTGATGAAATTCCTCCCAACAACTCCAGCAACTTATAAAAGAATTCCATTTAATGTTTATTTTTCATTTTCTTTTAATTTTTATTTCACTTCCATCCATTTGCCACCTGCGCTCATGAGCGACATACCTGGCTTACGTTATGCACCTCAATAAAATGAAAACGAAACTTGACCAACAACCCATTGTCTGAGGGGCGAGGGAAGGACAATGCACGGGAACGGGGTACGGCTCATAGTCAGCGAAATACTCTGGTGGACTTGAATTTTGTGATGTGATAGGAATGCACTTATCTGAAAAACAGGCGTGGTTTTTATTGCAATCGCATATAAACAATTGAATTGCAAAACTCCACCCATGTCCGCGGGGACGAGCCGTCCTTCAAGTTTGCAGGATTGCACACTGCAGGGGCTCCGAGCCAGGAGACAAGGAGCTCAAACTCGAGTTTAAACAGAATAGTGACAGCCAGCCCCTTCGCGGTTTGCGCTATTGATTTATGCGCCCGCGTGCAATTGTGACGAATGCATTCCGTATTTCGCGACAAAGCAAGGGACCATGAGGCGGGTGAAAACGACAGAAGGGAAGGGTGGGAGCGGCATGAAAAACCTCTTTAATTTCTTGCTTGCTCTGAAATTGCATGCGCGTCTCAAGTCTAGACACCGCACGTCAACGCAACGCTTCGATGCCATTCTGGCACCCATCCTCATCCTCTGACTTCCATATTCGGTCGAATTAATTGAATGCAATTTTTATGCTATTCGACTTGGACTCCATACTTTCAGAAGTTGGAGACAAGAAATAGCAGGGGTGCCATGAGGAGTGCCTTCAGGTGCCTATCAATATTTCCAGCGTGTCGAGTAGGGAGAATAGTGTGGATTTCATGGTATGACTTTAAAAAGAACCATAAACAATTAATCGAATTTCATAGCAATGAGTTACACTATTTACGGTCAACATATACAGGTACTTAGATACTTATGTAAAAAGATATCTCTACCCGTATATCTAGAATTGGGCACAGGTTGTTCGTGTGTTGACACAATTCCTGCAAGTTGAGAAGAATTGTAGCTCCATTGATTTGCTGTTTAGATTTGCTTCTTCTTAGAACTACCTAAGGAAGACGTGGTATCTTTTTTCGTTGAAATGCTATGTTACTATACTTCAACACAGTTTAATTTTTCATGCAAATATCTGAACCCATCCATTTAGATATAAGTACATACATATATTTATAATCATAGCTAATTGAAGTATGTATATTGTGCGTAGAACATTAGACGTGCTGCACGATTGAATGTCCCCTGCCAAGTCGTCGTATTTGGATCCAGAGCAATATTCAGACCTATTAGTATTTTAGATAAAAAAATGTAAACTCGTGAAGTGTTCTAAGAATTGACAGCACATCCTTTAGGGTAGACAACCTTCTTTTATATAATATAATTCATAGACAGTTCGTGATTTCGTAGCATATAGGAAGTTTTAAATTTATTTCATTCAGAGAATCCAGCTTCTTGCACAGAAAGGCTAGGTCCAACCATTTGATAACTTCATGGCCCAAATCGGGTGGTATAACGGCTATGCTTGCTTACATGTTTTGAGATTAAACCTGGGATCAGTTTCCATCTTTTCTAGAGCTTAATACAACAACTGCTGACGCAAAAGATACATGTTTATTTCGAGTTCTTGAGCCTTAAAGCATTACTCTGATTGTCGGCTTGCTAGTTATATGCAGCGAAATAGGAAGGGAACTTTTCATAAAGAACTAGTGAACGCAACCGTTAGAACGAACATTTTAACATGAAGTAACTTGATAGCCAGAAGAATGGGGTCAGCCAGGAAACATATCACTATTCTCCAAGTGGTAGAAAGTCACAGATTTGGAATATAATGACTGAGACACGGATTTTGGAAGCAACTACCTTAATGAGAGGAACTGGAAACCTGACTACAGCCGGCCTGTTGATGACACCACTGTTAATTCCTCCAAAAACCGGGAGAGGAAGGCTGAGCAGAAGGAAACTTCAGCCGCAAAAGAGAAGGGACTATAAGGCTTGCCTGTCAAAACCCTCTCTTCCGCCCCTAACAGGAAAACCGGAGGGAAATTGGTTATGTGGACGCAACGGGTCTAATTCCGGTATGTGGAAACAAATCTATGCATTCCGGATACGTGAACTTAGGAGTCAACGGAAGGCACTGCGAAAGAAGGCGAAGTTTCTTGGGAATGAGGACATGGGCGTTGCTACACTACTAGGTGTGGCGATATCCAGAAAAATCGGACGCAAGAAAGAGTAACTTTCGGCGGAAGGTAAGGACAAGCTGATAACCCCTGTGAGATCCACACTGAACGCAGTAGACTTTTCAGTTAGTACCGGTTTTCATATCAAGGGGCTAGGATCTTCTTCGATGAAAGATCCTCGAGACCGAGGGCCTGCGTTCTGATGTCAAAATTGTTAGAAGCAACCATACTGAAGCAATTCTGTCCCCAGGAACTTGTAGCGGTCAACTTACAATACCAGGTTAATGATAAGAGGAGAAATGTGACAGTTGCCTCTGCTTACTTACCTTACGACTCTTTGTGTCCTCCGCCGACATGCAGAATCAAGTGGCCTTGAAATCTTAATAGGTTGCGAAGCGAACGCTTAGCATATTTGTTGGGGCAGTAGCAAATGCAATACTAGAGGAGAGAAACTGTCTGATCTTATCACTTCAGCCGGTCTGATTACCGCGTACGTAGGGTGCGCCCTTACGTTCGTGGCACAAGAAGAAGTGAAATAATTGAGTTAACAATCTGCACTTTAAAGTTGTTAGAGTTGATTAGAGACCGTCGAGTGCTATATGAATGCATCGTTACTTAGTCTGACTATTTCAGGCGAACAGTCTGTAATACAAAGATGGAACCTTAGGAAACGTAAAGCTCCCTAGGCCACTAAGGACTTCTTTGGCGATGGAAGATCAATTGGAAACTTTGAATTGCACACTTTTACAGAGCATTGAAGATGCTCGTCCTATTTCCCGATGCTAACGCGGCAAAACGGTTTCATGGTGCAACCGAAAACTGCAGAGACCCACCAAATCAACCAGACGACTTTTAAATCATGCTTGCAAAAGCAATGAGGATGAAAACTGGTTAAACTTCCGGAACTCATAGTGTGAATATAGCAGGCTCGTAAACTGTTCGTGTGAGGAACTGAAAGGTGAAAGGGAGACTTTCAGGCTATGCAGAGTCCTTAATAAGTCGGCCAAGTTTGACTCTCTTAGAAAACCGAGAGCTGCTATACTTTCATTTGAACACTTCAAAGCACCTGCCATGCGTGGCACTTACCCAACCATGATAAAGGAGGGTATAGAGCAACTTCTTGCTCTGGGCTATGTGTCTTCCTATTGGCAGAAGATAAAGGTGGTCTTCATACCTAAGCCTGGGAAAGGTGACTATTTAATTCCAAAAAAAATTCAGACAAATCAGCATCACATAATTTTCGCTGAAATGTCTGGAGCCACTGTTTGAGCGTCATATTCCCGAGATAAAACTAAGAACGCACACACTAAATGAAAACCAACATGCTTGCCAACGTGGAAAGTTCTGTGAGTCTGTTATTCACTCTTTGGTTTTAAAGACAGAGAACGCAATTCTGAAAGGCGAGTTCGTGGACATTGAAGGGGCGTTAGACGAAAGGTTCTGTGATGCCGCCAGAGAGCATAGTGTTGACGAAACTCTAATAAAGTGGATCTACGCTATGCTATCGCGGAGATTGCCGTGTGCTGAACTGGGTGTTGATCTCTACTTAACAACGGAAGCAACGAAAGGCTGAGCTCAAGGAGGTCTGCTGTAAACTGGCCACACTACATGTGTGGCTGGGTATCACTGGTGCCATGAGCACCACATCCGGCGCAGCTCTGGATGCATTACTCAATTTGGAGCCCTTGGATTTGTTTATTCAGAGCACTGCAATGAGAACAGCTCATAGAATAATTCGATTAGATATATGGGAAAACAAGGGACGTGAGAGCACAAAGCATTGGGAGAACTGAATTCAATTTTTGCAATGCCTTGTGATTCTCGGATGTCTATACATCTGTTTGGTAAAAGATATGATGTTATATTAACACGAAGAGAAAACTGGGACGAACCAGAAGAAATACTGACGTCTTCTAGCCCGATGGCTCAAAAACAGAACAGGGTTCTGGAATAGGAGTCTACCTCTCAAATAAAAACGAGAAGTGGACTTTTGGATAATATACAACGGTCTTTCAGGCTGAGGTATATGCGATCCTAAGAGCGACAACCTGGCTGATTGACGAGTGGTTGAAGGGCAGGCGCGTCGCAATCTGTAGCAATAGTCTGCATTGAGAATTGAGGGCGTTGAGCAGATTTTTGATTACTTAAAAAATCATTCAGAAATGTAGAAATCGATTGAACTCTGTTTCTAGATTCAACATGGGAGTGGGGAACCCCAGTAGCATGCATTTGAAAATCGAGATCAGTAGACTTTCATTCAAGAGATAACATTTATAAACAATAAGTCCGGGACAGGAACCCCGATGGGCTCAGGTATGAAGGGATTAATGTGATACTTATATTTCAGGCTTAGTGTGCAGTAATTTCAGGCGAAAGCGGCAACTTTGTCTTGCAATATTGTAACTTCATGAATAGTAGTAGCCGGTATTGTACCCCATATTATGGTCTATATTATTGCATTTTTTTTATTTCTGGGACAAACTTAACCCCTTAACTTAACTAACCCTTTAGGTTTACCGTAAATTTGTAGATATTATACCCACAAGCGATCGAAATGCTGGTGGAATGACAAACTCAGGCAACTGCATACTAAGTGAGTAGGATTTAACACATGAACTAGCAAATGATCAATAGGAAATTACACAAAGCTGGTTGAAAAGAGATGCGGAAGACAATTTGTAAGAGCAAAATAAATTTGTTTAAGAACATGAACGAAGGGCCAATATCGGTTCAAAAGTACCAGGGCACCATAGAGCATGTAACCAGTATTATTAGGAAAGATAGTGACCACTTTTCTTCCCCAGGAAGACAAATGCACTATTGCAGTCGAAAGAGAGCATCCTTTAAAGGATATTCCAGCTATAACAGAAGATAAGCTCACTATTCCCGGAGAACAATTAGGAGCTAGCAAAGCTCCCGCACTGGACGGAATATTAAACATGGATTTGAAAGCGGCGATCAAGGCAAAACTAGTGACGTTGATTTCAACCTTTAATATCTGTTTGGAAGAGAGTTTCTCCTCGAGACAAGGGAAAAAGCAAATGCTGGTGCTACTACCAAAAAGTGACAAACTACCATCATGGTATCATTTATTTACTCCACAGGAAGAGCTGCTGGAACGCATTATATGCAACAGCCTGCTCCCAAATGTACGGGGAGGAAGAGGCATTTCTACACAACAGTACGATTTTCCAGTTGCCCGGTCAACAGTGAATATTTAGTAACTGACGGAATCCCTCAAAGGTATTATGCTTAATTTTCATAGAGGGAGGTGGACGCACAGGCTGATTGCAAATATTCAGCATTGGATTGTGCACAGTTTCTGACTGGTCATGATAAATAACGATTTGCATCGTTTCTGATATAACCATATCTCCTTTTTGTGTGAATATGAGAACCCGAAGCATGTACTCTTCGTCTGCCCGAAGTTTGCCAGTGAGAGGGAATAGCTGGAACTTTTTTCGTGGAGACCATTACAAATAGGGACGAGCTTTCTGTGCTTTCCTAAGAAGTATTGAATGCAGTTACCGCCAGCATTAACTGTATTCAGGAGGAGCTTCAATAATAGAGCGCTTACGAAGGGGTAGTAGGGAGTGAACAATTCTTACCGTAGAAGCCGGTAGGACTTTAACCTGTACCTGATACTACATTTTCCGTGGAGCAGAGAAGAGATGGTTTTAATGGATTAAAGTCCCTAGTCGCGGTCATCTTACAATACCAGGTTAATGACAAGAGGAGAAACGTTATAATTGCTTCTGCTTATTTACCTCATAATTCTACCAACAAAAAAGAACTAAGAAATGTATGCAGAATTAAGTGATCTTGAATTCTTAATAGGTTATCATACGAACGCTCAGCATATTTGTTGGAGCAAATTCATTCCCAGAGGAGAAAAAGATGTTTGATTTTATCACTTCAACTGACCCAGCAATCTGCATTTCGAAATTGTTATAGTTGATTAGAGATTAGCGAGTGCTAGACAAAGCTTTACTTTTAGATCACTCTTAGAACCTAGTCCGACTATTACAGGCCAACATATTGTAAGACAAAGACGGAATCCTAGGAAAACGGATTAGACAAAGTTTTGTTAAACTTCTTGGCAGCTCTGTAAATTGCTAAGGACTAGGTTGTAGAACATTAGAAATGAGACTGGATTAGAGGGTACTGTATGGAATTAGAAGATAAAAAAGAGACTTCAAGGATGTGCAGAGTCCTTAAAAGGAATATGGCGGCCAAGTTGGATTGCATTAGAAAACCGAACAGACCTTTTACGAACTTCAGAGTTGAGGCTGCAAACAATCTCCTGGCACTACACCATCCGAGGGAACAGGTGACAGAAGTGGGAGGGAGAGCTGGTAGTTTCAGTAAACCTTTCAACATGAAACTGTCGCAAGAGGAAATTGAGATACTACCGTGGTTACTAATGAAAAAGCGAAAGCTGCTATACTGTTCATTGAACACTTCAAAAGCATATATCCAGCGATGCTAAAGGAGGATATATACTTAGAACTTCCGAGTTTTGTAGGCGTACTTTTGCCTCGATATGAGGACTTGGGCCTCAAGTAGTAATGTGGATATACGCTGCTATCATTAGGCCAATGTTAGTTTATGCAAAAGTTTTCGCTGTTAACTAATCGTGCATGTGTGCATGAGTATTACTGGTGCCATGAGCACAACATCCGATGCAGCTCTGAATGCATTACTAAATTTGAAAGCCTTGCCCAGTTCGCAGCAATGATAGCAGCTCATAAGCAAATTCATTCATAATTTCTGCCTCCTGATCCTCGGACCCTCATGCAACTGTTTGCTAGAAGATACATATGAAGAATTTCTGCTTTTTGATCAACATATTCAAATGTATGTGGCTAGTACGTATACTGTACAGCAAGGGCCTCTTTGACACTATTGATGCGTTAAGGCACATCAAGTTCTATACCAGTATATACAGATAAATAGACGCCTTCAAAACACCCCCAATAATCCAGGTAGGAAAAAGTGGCAGAATGTATCTTTGATCGACTGGAGACATTTCGAACTGTCATGTCACTCCACTAACAGATATCTCTCCGGTTTGCCCTTGTTGTGCAAATCTTCCAAATCGATGAGGAATAGGTGAGACAGCTTTCCCTTTGTCGACCGGCTTTCACCTTCCCACGACAGCCAGGTCTTTTACAACGTGCGTGGAAACTTCCCCTCGCCAGGCACACAAGGGTTAGACGATGGTCTTTTACGAATCCGATAGAAGCACCGCTTTCGTTATGCCCATTCAGAAGACAACTCTGTCATTCAAATCTAGTCCTAAATATGTAAAGAGAAGTGCAGAAAATTTTTCGCTAAATTTATGAATGTGGGGTATTAAAACAAGGCCTCAATTAGTACTCTTTCAAGGAGGTGTTGGAAGTGAAAAATGCAATTAACTGCAAAAGGGAGAAATGGCAGAGCTAAAAAATACGCACTTAAGCCAAAGAAAGATTCTCAAGCATTGCCCAACCGAAAAATCTAAGCAAAACTAATGTTGCCCAAAATGTCTCCCATTCCGATATTCATCCAAATTAGATTTTTTTCGTCCGTTATTGGTATCCTCTATATTCAGCCCAAAACGAACCCAGGATATTTTCGTGCAGTTTCATGTTCTGTGAGTTGGGGCTTAAGATTATCCTCAAAGTCTACTCTGTTTGTCGTAAGAGGCGACTAAAAGGCACAGACATTTTACGAGCAGTAACCTGCAAATGTCCAAACTTTACTCGTACCCATCGGTTAAGGACTAACTTCACACCGAATACGATCTTTGGCTATCGAAAACGGACTACTACAGATTGATCGAGAGAGAGCTTGACAGTTGTCAGTTGTTGAAGGAAGAGGAAGATGCCGCAGGACGCAATGATTTCGGAAGAGAAAAGAATGCTGTCAATGCACTCAAACGGAGTAAACCCGCATGACTTGAATAATCCTGGAAAGCACCAAAGAACACCTCAAAGGCTTGATCGACCCTTGGGTCCTCCCGATTTGGCCACATCAACGCCCTACGGATCATTCTAAAACAGTGCGTGGAGTTCGGATCTTGGCTTCATTTCTTCTTCATCAACTTCGTGAAAGTTCTCGATAGTGTGAACACGGAATGTACCCGGCGTGTTCCACGCAGGAGGGGCATTCCGGAGACACTAATAGGTATTATCGGAGCGACATGTGATGGCACGAAATATCATTCCCTGCAAAGGGGATAAAATTTTAAAGCCATTTGAGGTGAAAAACGATGTCCCCAAAATTGCATCATGTCACCGATATTATTTCTAGTTGGAGATGGAGCCCGTACGCAGACGATACGACGGCTCCCATAGCTTGCATAAAAATTCCAACGATAACGGACAGCGGATTATTCAGTTAGAAATATCGCACGAAATGGTTGTTAGAAACACCTGGTTTGCACGGAAAGCGGTCCACAAACGTACGTGAAGCCATCCACAACACAGCCTCCGCAACACCTATATGGGGGAAGTGGATGCCACCATAACCGCAGCTAACAAATTTCCTGGAGATGAAGCATTAACAAATGATCTTCACAACCATCTGAAGAGCGCTATCATTGATACGGCCACAAACGTACTTGCCGCCAGCCGCAAGAAAAATCTGAACGGCTGGTTCGACCATGAATCTAAGCTAGCCACGGAATGGAAAAGTGCTACATATTGAGCAATGTTGCATTCTCAAAGGATGCGGACAAGCGCAGAGGCTTATCACGAACTCCGTCGAGCGGAGAAGTGACTTCACAGACGGAAAAGGAAGCCTGAGAGAATCAACAGGTCTTTGAACTTGAACAGTACAGGGAGCAGGCGCGCAAATTTTACCAACAAGTCAGCATGATTGCGCCTTATACATCTCGATGTTCATCCTTCCGAGACAAAGAAAGGAACCTGATTTCCGACAGAAGGGGCATATTGGAGCGATCGGTTGAGTATTTTTATGAACTGCGCAACAACCAAAATATCGGCGAGTTGGAGGTGCCGCCAACTGAGGACGACGGGGAAATAGTGCCACCACCAAGCATGGAAGAAACAATTCGTACAACCCATCGTCCGATGGAATTACAGGCAAACTGGTTAAATATAGAGCGACCAATAATACCATGCGGTTCATCAACTGATGCTCAAGGTGTGGGACAGCGAATAAATGCCCGAAAACTGACAACGAGACATTTTTAGTCCCATACATAAAAACAGGGTTATCAGAAGTATCACGTTGCTGAGTACCATCTATAAGAATTTCTCTGCTGTTACTAGCCCGGATAGCCCCATATGCCCAGAACATCATTGGCCCATACCAACGAGGCTTCACTCCAGGCAAATTAATATCAGATCAGATTTTCTTTCTGCGGCAAGTGATGGACAAACTGGTGAAATATGGCCATCAGTTCCACCATCTTTTCATCGACTTTAAATTCGCCTATGACAGCATAGCCGGAGTAAAACTGTACACGGCCATGAGAGAATTCGGTATCCCAACCAAATTAATAAAACCGACTGGGCTGACCCTGACCAATGTGCGAGGATCATTCTAAAGACCATTCAACATCAACAACGGAGCCTATTTCAGCTTACAAAAACTGTTTCGCTCCAAACGTCTCACCATAGGGTCAAACCTCTTAGTGCAAGACTATGATCTTGCCTGGCCTTATGTAAAACTCGGAGACCTGGGTTCTTAGCAAAAAAAAAAAAAACTGGGAAATCTTGGCCGCGTTTGAGGTAAGAATCCCCCGAAAAAATGAGGGCCCCTTATATGAGGATGGACGATTTCATAGCCTACATAACGACGAAATCATGACCGTCAGCTTGTAGATAGAATCCGGCCCAATGGGTTGCAGTGGGCGGGTCACCCAATTCCTATAGATGAAGATGATCCAAACCGGAAAGTTCATTAAGGGCAATACCTATGGGGAAAAAAAGACGAGGCAGACCTTGCTTGAGATGGAACGATGGCGTAAGTCAGCACGTCAGACAGCTTTTAGGGATATCGACTTGGTGGACCTTGGCGCAAAACCGGGGTGTCCGGAATTCCTTACTAAGGCAGGCCTAGACCGGATACCTACTACAGTACACTGTAAGAAGCAATGTGGTCAGCATTGCGCTCGCCTGATTTTACTCAGGTGCTTATTCATACTGAGTTGACTGGTATCCGACATCCAGTCACGATAACAAATCCCTCTGCCGCTAGTGAGATTTAAACCACGGCAGCCCAGCGCTCTAACCACTTGAGCCATCAGGACATCATATACATGTATAATCTTGGCAAGTTAGATGCTAAAATGTATGTAAGTCCAGCAGCGAATAAGCGCATGTGATAGACAAATATAATGGGTCAATTGAAACTAGAAGATTTGCATCATAAGAACAGCAATCTTTAGTACGAAACTGCCATCCTATAATCCCATCAAGGCGTTTAGTTTCAATAAATTTACGCTGCCAGAAAGTTGCTGATTAGATCAAAATGGCAAAATACTCAGAATCGCAAATATTGCTGAGTTTGGCACTTTGAACACCATCAGGCTTCAACCAAGCACGATCCTCTGAGACCATGATCATGACGCCAATTATTAAAGCTGAAGGAATAGAGTTTTAACTGGGAGTTTAATCTCATTTCAAAAGGCAGGTCCATTCGAATATGTTTCCTTCTACAGGAAAGGTGTACCTAAAACGACTTCTGAATTTCGAATAAGTTTTATTTAGAACTGTCATCCATCAAACATCCAATTTGCTAAATTACTTCTCATGCAAAAACCTTTCCCGCATCTGCATCAAAACCTGTGCTATCTCAAAGTTGACATAAATTTAGAATGTGGTCAGCATCGCTAATATTTTAGTTTTTGAACTCAGAACGCAACGGAGGTTTAGAATTCCGAATTTATTGCGTGGTTGGGTTGACATTTGCTTGAAAGGGGCCAGAATGAGACCGGAATCCAAGACGTCGTCCATGGGATATATTATAACAAATACTGGAGTAGGCAAATGGGGATTTTCCTCGGCGCTTCTGAAATCAGACCTGGGAGTTGTTTAGATGAATTTAGCATGTGCGGTCACTCCTGTTTGAATTCCGACAATAAATTATTTCTTCGCTACGAACAAATGTTCGTTTTTTGCCTGCTGTGGCCGCACCAAATTAAGATGAATGCGTAGACAGCGCCTTAGCATCGTGGACCGTAACATTGAGGAGCTAATTGAATGGTCAATGCCTCGAGGAGTTTTCGTATCCATTAAGAGATTGGGTTCAGTTGGTTAAGGGTATCCTACTGCAACTGATGCTGGAATGGTGTAGTTTGGTAAATTGAGGATGGAAACTTGTGTGGAAATCAATTTCAAAGAAGAGTCGAATAATCTTAGTATAATTTCGGAAATCATTACCCCGATGCGGACTCACTCGTGAAGAAACCTTCCAGAAATGTTGAATAGTATCTTCAGTTACCGGGGAACCCTTAATTAAGAAAGTGAGGTAGTAAAATTGTCCATTGATGATAGCTGGTGAGTAGAGAAAACATTAGCCATCAGCAACCTGATCGAATTTCCGTCACGAATCTGTAGTTTGTAACTGCGGCCTTCGCGCTTTGTACTTGTTCATCTATAGTGTAGCGAATTGTGCAGTTCATTCATGCTTTACGAAGAATTACCCACTCTGCTCAATGTCTTAATGGTGGTCGAACAGAAGTCGCTCAATTGCCAGCATTTGCTTGTCTCATTCTCGATGGAAAAACTAAGCGGCCTCATACATTGAAGGCCTTTCCGCATAAAATTAGAACTGGCGAATCTTAGATCCTCAGTATCAGCCTCTCAAGTTTTAATTCTTCTGAAGTATCTGAACAACGTCTCTTTTGAAGATTGAATTGTTTTCGTTAGAATTAAAACAAACACTGGAATTTTTGCGCACAGTTCAACATGTAGGGACTACAACCCACCACGGCCTAATCGATTAGGGTAGAAGCTTTTCCAGAGGAATCGCTGAGAAGAAAATTATCGGCACCTTTAGTCATGTCATGCCGAATTACATGGCTGAGCAGAAACTTGAGGCGCATCATCATCCCATGATTGTACTCGTTTAATGTTTGTTTTCATGCACCAAATTACCTTTTCCGTGCCATTATTGCTTCTGTTGCATATACATGAGTCCACGAGTCAGTTCTACCTATTTCTTGAATGGTAATCTTTTCCACGCTTTGATGCAACTCTCAGGGGGAAATCAGAAGGAAATGCCGCTGATATTTTCAAGAACAAACGATACAATCGATAATTAGTTTATCGCTTGAACAATGAGGTGTCGGAAGGCTTTTCTCGATTTCAATTTGTTTAGTTGAATTGAAAATTTGAGAAGTTGTGAAATTGATTTAAGGCCAGATTTTAGCTGTTATTTTCAAGTCAATTAGGGAATTTGTTATTCGGAACGCTGAGATATGGAGAGCAGGCACACAATTTAATTTACGAATTAGTGCAGAATTGATTAACGCTGTCCGATCATTTAGAAATAATTGCACCAATCTAAACGGTTATTCAACACTTTTTAGAGGTCCGTAAGACCCGCGAATGCTCTTTTTCGGGGCTAGATTTTAAGGCAGAGATTCACTGATTCTAGTAGTAAGCCTGGGAATTTTAGATACAGATACATAATTTAGTGATTGCAAATCCAGTTTCACGTAGGAATTTTAGTCGCTTTTTCTAGACGATATTGTTGTTTTCTCAAACGAAATTAATGGGTGTATTAGAGAAAATTGATATCATATTTGAAGATAAATGTTATTAAGTGAAATTAAAAGGCATTCACCTCTCAAATTATGTTATCCATTTGTGCATGACTTCAAGGTGTTCTCTTATTTATGGGTTCATTTATTCATTAAACGAACGATACACAGAAAAGTCAATTTCCAATTACAAACGGTCCTCATAAGCAAGTGCCAGTAAGTGGCTTAACTTACGCGCAAAGCCGGGGAAGTTATAAGGCGCTTTAGGACCGGCATAGTCGTGGGAATCCGGTATCCCGACGAAATTGATAAGACTGGCTAGGCTGACCCTGACCAATGTACGAGGCAGCAGAATCACTCTCAAGACCATTCGACATCAACAACGGTCTACGAGAAGGGGATGACCTATCATGCGTCCTCTTTAATCTGGCCCTGGAGAAAGTGATCCGTGATGCTGAGGTAACGATCCTCTTTAAGTCCAGCCAACTACTGGCCTATGCTGATGATATAGACATCATGAGAAGACGACCCGAGATGCACAAACTGCCTTTATCCAGATCGAGCGCGCGATCTTGAAGAATTGTTGGCCGCCAACAGGAGAATGCACGGTTCCGTACCCTTCGCAACGACCAAATCTATGAGCGATCCCACGGCCATTTGGTTGTGGATGGGTGGGCGGGTCATTTAATCCGAGTGGGTTAGGATGATCCAGCCCAAAAAGTCTATAAGGCCAATATTTATGATAGAAGAGGAAGCCGTGGCAGACCCTGCTTCAGATGGAGCGATGGCGTAGGCCAGGACGGCAGGCAACTTTTAAAAGTATCGAATTTGTGATGCTTGGCGAAAAATTGGGATGTCCGAAGTTCCTTATTAACGCAGTTGTCGCGCCTTGATCATACTAGAGCCCCTCCTGACATAGACCGCTTAGTAATCCAGGCAGCGTTTGTGAGTGAGGAAGCTGTTTTGCTGATCAGAGATATGTTGAGTAATCCACGTGACAATAGTAGAACACCGGTCGTTCGAAATACACTTTTCTCGGATACTACTCAGGTCGACGATTACGTCACAAATTCTGGATCATGGAAGCGGATCGACCAACGCAAAGGATTGGGGGCTCT
Source organism: Hermetia illucens (assembly GCF_905115235.1). Taxonomy (NCBI): domain Eukaryota; kingdom Metazoa; phylum Arthropoda; class Insecta; order Diptera; family Stratiomyidae; genus Hermetia; species Hermetia illucens. The sequence continues at coordinate 17,523,437 of NC_051854.1, forward strand.
ATTTATCGCGGAGAGTGGTGACGAGCATGACACGCTGCAGCTTCTATTCCGTGCGAAATCCCGGGAAGTTCAGGGCAGTGTGCAACGCGACAAAAGTAGATTCATTATTGCGTTGGTAAGGGAAAGTAACGCTGCCCAAAACAGCAATGATTTCAGAACCGTACATTGTACCATGAAAAACTCGCAGCGGCGGTAGATCTTTCAATGATCCTGAGAAGAACGTTAACGGTAGCCGTCTACTTACGTCTTCTTACCGCGGTAACTTAACACTAAAACCTCTTCTGTGAGCTTCGCTTATCATGAATGAGCTTCGCCTATCATCAATAAAATGGTTAGCCACCATTCTTCCACAAACTCAAGATTTCTGCGAATTTAAGACCGTTCTTATATAGTACGAGAAAGTTAAGATTGCGAAAAATGATATCCGCCTTGAGGTTGACAATTGAAGGAGTGTTCGCGTGTTTCTTGCCATCACAAAGGTAACAGTTCAAAGTATCCTGAAACAGCATCTCGAAAGCTTCATCAAAAGAGACCTGAATCCTTTTGCACTGATCACATCAGCATCTTGTAGATTACTTTGGAGTCTCCGCTTCATCTACTTTTTATCGGTATCAGGTAAGTTTTTGACAGCGGAAACAGGAAGTGTATCTAGAGTCTTCAATGTAACAGAATTTTGCAGAAACTAATAGCCATAATCACACAGAATGTAAAATCTCAACTTGAAGTCCGAAGTGGAGTCCGCCAGGATAGCATCTTGTCACCGATATTATTTCTTCTTGTTATCCGTGACGTTTTTTATGCTGCCTTATCCGGGAGACGTGGAGAACTTCAATAGACCATACCATCTTTTTTTAAATACCTCGATTACGCTATTGACACCTGTTTGCTCTCTCGTCGAGCGATGGCTTGTTCAAATGGCTCTGAATGTGAAAAGAATGCATTGATCAATTCGTATATCTAAGAAGTGTTCCTTCTTCCGACGGTAACGCGAAACTCAATGCCACTCAACGCTTCAACAGCTCTAGATCCGTTTTCTTGCCTGACCAAAAATCTGGAAATGCATTTATCTCAAAACAGGCTATTTGGTAAATAATGTCTTGTGTGCTGATGTTTGTGTGTTACTAATGCAAGTAGCACATGGAAGGTGACCTTTACTATTACTCAAAAGCTCTAAGTCTTCGTTATACTGGCCGGGTACTATGCCAAATAGAGAACTTTATCGGTGCACAAGGGCAGTTACTTGCGGATGAGTTGATCAAAAGGCGGAAGTGGTAAAGAATAGGTCGCATATTAAGGAGGGGTGACAAACCCATTCCAAGATGGCCGACAAGAGGGTAGCCCTACGAACACTTGGCGCAGAACAGTAGAGGAGGAGTGTAGGATTCTCGAGAAGTCTTGGGAGTTAAAGCGCATTTCAGCGAGCAGTGAACAATGGTGCAAAGGTGTAGCGGACGATTTGCCACATCAAGAGATGAATACGTATTGCTTAACTACTTTGGAGCATATTTTGATTTGCTGACCAAGTAGCGTGAAATTAATACCCTTCATGAGCTCGATTACACCCCATAGCTAGGTTTCTGCTACACATTTTACTCACACTCTATGGATAAAGACTCCACTGGAACTAGCGTTGATGGCAGCGTCAAAATCAGATCGTGGTTCAGAATGATATTTAGGATGGAATTGATACGAACTTATTCGTAGCATCAAGAGTTGAGGAAATCTCACAAACTTAATTGGGCCAACTCCAAACTTCAAAGTCAAATATGACCACCACGCATCAGGCAAAAATAGCTTCGGTAACGGTATAATTATGTTAAGTGCTGACAAATATTTGGACTATATTACTCTTTGTCACTGGGACCATCTAGTTTGTCTTAGTGAATTATGTCTTCCATATCATTATACCCTTTACACTTTTTCTGGGTGGAAAATGCATTAACTCAATCCTACATAGAGATTACAGACACCACAGGCCTGGCATTGGAGACAAAATCAATCTAATGGATAATCAGTTCAGCGCCCTTTTAAGACGAAATAGGTATCTTGAAGCTGTAGCAAAGTCAGACGCTTCAGTAGCAGGGACGCAGGAATTGTTACATCAGATAAGTAAGTAACTAAGTATATATTTCCAGGACAATATTATTTACAAATCATTCACATTTATATAAAATCATTCCTCGACGATTTCATCAATGATTTTTAACAATTCTGTCACCATTTTCCCGCCGAGTAGCGTACCGTTCATAACATCATGTATCTACTTTCCTTCTTCGAGTCCAGCCCATTTCGTCGAAGAGTTTCTCGATGTACTTTGAAATGTTTTTTAATGACATACCCGTGCCTACTTTCATTATTTGCGGGGGTAACATTTTTCTTCCACTGAATATCGAAGTTCTCTCTTTCTGTCCTATAATTAAAGAGGATGGAAAAGCCGGGGAAACTAATTATTTGACCTTTTGTATCTGGTGATCAACGTGTTCATAAATTCCTGTTTACCGTTATTATCAATCACATTAGCGACATTCTCGATTTTAATATTGACCAGTATTCCTCAGCAGTCATGACAATCGTTTCATCTTATTTCCTATTGCGCGTCTTGGAGCTAATTTTCATGTTAATTGATTTACCGTATGCACAGTCGCGTCACAAAACGCCGAATTTCAGGAAGGAACAGCAGAATATCAGAATTCACCAAGGCTCTGAATACCAGAAAAGACGTCAATACAATCTATACTGATTTCTAAGAGCTTTTCACTCTATTGAACATACCTCGCTTCTGACCACTCTCCTGCGACAATCATAGTAAACGGTTGTCGATGGTCAGTTTTTAACACATGTTACAAGAACAGACAACTCCGAATTAACCTTCATTATTTAGACAAGCCCAGCCGAGCTCCTAGAAAGCCTCGCCCCACCCCTCGGTCCTCATATGAACTCATGGATATTAATTCCTCACCCACCCTTTATAATTCCCTAGTCCATTCTTTCCATTCCTGACGTGGACTATTGTTGTGATTGTACTGCAATCAAATGTGTTCATATATGGTTTACTCGATCCCTACACTTTAAAAAGAACTCTCCCTTCTCTAGTTATCCTGATCGTCATAGTTTTCCCTAATCTGCCTTCCATGGATAACGCTAACTATTGGCACCTTCCTTGTGAAGACGGAGGAGCTCACAAAAGCCCTTTGAAACAGCCGCATTGGTATTTACAAGAAAGGTCATGGTACGGAACCAACGGAACGTCTACATACATTATGTTTTCCTAGCATCTTATGGAAAAGCTGATCTCCAGCAACCTGTCCAAAAGTGGATTGATTGCCTCATGCAGTGCAGCTTCCTTTTTTTGACGACCGATCCCAATGAAGCAGATCGGACAGAGGCAGCGTCCACCATGTCGCATTTTGTAATTTTGAGTACTGATTGCCCATAAAAGACAATGAGTGACACTTCCGGGTAGTGGAGACAAAGATGTTGCGTTGGACCAGTGACGTAATACGCCATTATCACAATCACGTAAGGACATCGGCGATCGGTATAGAGAGGGGCGGGGGGGCGAGAAGTTAGTCTGAACACTGAAGTCGGAGGGAACCGATCAACGGCCCAAGAAAAGAACCGTAGCTTGATACGCTAAATAGTGATTTGAGAACTTCTCGGCTCCACCCAGATCTGGCCTATGATCGAGCAAATTGGGACAATCGATCAGAATGAGCCGACCTCACTTCTGAGCAGGACAATTATTGGGGAAGGAAGATAATATTATAATAGTAGGAAGATAATATATGTCCAGTGCGCATATTCGCAAACTGTTACATTCCGGAGTTCAGTTGGAATCAGTTGCAGTTTAATACGCGATTGACTGCCTTGACATTACAACTAGGTTTCCCACAATAATCTATCGCTACCGAGAAAGATTTGAATGGCACTTTTGACCTTACTTCCTCAAGCAAGCCTGAGCGGGGCAGTTCCCTTACTTTTTTTTTGTATTTCCAGGTATAAATGTGTACAAACAATACCTGGGATTGAATCTAGGTCTAATTCGATACTGATGAAGCCATCAGCGGTTTCTCTACCATTTTGCCTGGCTTCAAATCCTTTCCTCCAAGAAATCCGTTGGATTTTATTAAATTTTGTTAAATAAAAAGACCAAGACTATCTGTGTCCGAAACGTGTGATGAGGGAAAGGTTTCAGAAACTTTTCTGATATTACTTAGTTGAAATCCTAACGTAAAATCAATAGTCAAAACGTTCCAAAGGAAATGTTTGATAACCATTGAAAATGATTTTATCCGCAATTCCCGCACCCCTACGACTGGCTGGTTAAAACTACCTGAAATTCTTCAAAATGTATCTTCTGACTAAGAAATTCAAATTTAAAGAGTCTAACTGACAAGGGAGCAAGGAGTATAAATTCCATATTACCCTAAGAGTGTAGGCATATGCTCATTGAGTTTCACATAATCTTTACCAGCGATTATCATTCATATCATCACTCCAAGGTAGCAATCACACGTAAACTGTTCTTTTAAAATCTGCAACAGTCGCCAAGCGCATACATTGTTCCCTATAGTCGTAAACAATTTTTTTGCACCACTTGATGAAAGTGAACTGAAAAAGACAATTATGTATATCCACTAAGCTGCAAAAACCTCTCCCAGGAATCCCAAGAATCCTTCCCATCGCACATCATCTTTAATGTTCAATAAATCTCTGTGACGTCGACTTCCGACTAGGCGATCTTTCATGAATACTTCTTACATCCATTGTCACCCAAGTTGAGAAAATCTTCACAACGTCACTGTCTGTTCATGATTGCAAACTCATCCGACCCCATATGCATAAAGATACTTCGGAAGCAAGTCAAGAATGGAACGGAAGACCTTCTTCACTTCGATCAATAGAAAAACGCAGATTTGCATCGGCTAATTAGAGATCATAACTTCCGTGCAACATCTTAATATTATGATGAAGACCGTCATCTTAGGTTTGCAACGGCAGTACTCCTGTCTTCAGGGTTGATCTAATGTCTTGTGCTGGCTTTAGGTTAATCGGAAAGTCTTGCTCATGGATTCCTGCAATTTGTTTTGGCATGCACACAGTGCACGGCGAAAAACTTAAGAAAGAAATGTTTAGAAGTGTCAATTAATTGGAAGCAATTCAGAAGAAAGACTTACATCTTCAACAATTCCAGGCAAACCTGGCTGTGATCTTAAGGACTTACTGAATAAGGTTCAAATCAAGGAATATTTGGAAGCAGTCCACCCTTTCTAACGTTTCCTCAAATTCAGGAAAAATGTTTGTTTAGTTTCGGCAATTTTCTTATCAACAAGCTAGGGTTACTTATTAATTCCTCTCTGAGAATCAAAATCACTCCACCTATAATTCTGAATCAAACTGTAGCCTGTAACTTCCATTGCACCCAAGTAGATAGTTAACTCAACACCGATGCGCTACATCGTTGAGCACAAATATATCCCAAAACTCATTAATCATCCTCGAAGAAGCCGCCTTTATGAAAAAGTACGACTGTGCGGTGGTAATCGGCTAATACAAGCGTAGATAACAGAACGCAGATACAGGTAGGCTCCCTCTAAGATGGGCATTTAGTGACCAACTCCACTGACTTTTTGCCAACGGCCACGCAGTGAAGATTTTTTCGGAACAATTTCAGTCAGTCAAGAAAAAATTCCCCTAAAAACTTAAGAAAATTCCAGTAGCTAAGTTGAGTTAACGGTGATTCGCGTTTGCCATCATCGATAAACATTTTTTTAAGGTTCTAAGACAGTGTCTGCAAGACTGGAAGGAAGACTGCTTCAGCATTTTGCAATTGGTTTAGGCTCGAAACTTCATTTAATTTAATTAGCCTGGAAGAGCTTGGTTTAGGGGTTGAGGAAGGCATTACCACACCGATCTTATGAGTAGACTCCATGTGCTGGCGGACATCTGAAGCTTGCGGATCGATCCAGCCGCATAGATAGATTTTGAAGATGAGCAAAGGAATTCACTTCATAAATCCAAAAGATTTGATATCACTGTTCAGCGGTCCAAAGCAATCAAATGAGTGAACCAGCAATTCAAACATAGGTCGAGTGGTTTAGTTACTTCCCCGCATACTTGGCGTTTTTTCGTGTCCAGAATCTCACTTGGGCCGAATATCGTTAACTAATGCAGCCACGATCGTCTTCACTGTCCATCTCAACGTATTGTTCGATGAATTCCGGAGGCCGCACGGATAGGCATTCTAGGGCCATGTTTTTGCGCGTGACTTGACTAGTTCGTGTCCTTAATGATGTTTCGATTTCGGCTTCTGATTTTCTAGTGGTCAGCGGGAATCAAACTGTGCTCAGAGTATCACTGCTGGCTGCTTCGAGTTTCGATTAATTAGTAATCAAATAGGACAGATATTAATGAGTTATCATTCGCTGGTATGCGATCTGAATCAAGAGAAAGGAAAGTGGCATGGCGCTGTCCTCCAATCCCTCTTGAAATAATTTGTCTAGTGTTTATGTTATAAACTTGGTAACTTTCTCAAGACGACGTCGGTTGACCCTTACTAGACTTGACTAATGCGAGTATGTTTATGATTGAATGCCTTGCGCTTTCAGATGAAGGTGAAGTCTTGGCGTCTATCGAAGTTTAGACCGCAAAATATTACATATTAAATAATGAACATGATGTGATATATGTCAGTTCAAATTGATTGCCATAATTAGACAACACTTTTAGGCTTTGGTTTCGAGTGAATTATTGCGGGACATTAAACGAGAATCTATGGGTTGAGAATGCAAATATACCGATTTACTTCACCTTCAACTGAAAAATAATTTCACAATTCGTTTTATCTTAGATACATTATGACTATAGCAGAGGTCAAACAAATATGTTAGATAACAATATGTAGTTATATCAACAGAAGCGCAAAGGTGGTTGCTCCCATAAATTCAAATCTACCAAAAACGTTTGAAATAGGAAAACATGTCTTTGAAATTATGTATTTTAATCAACCTCGAATTTGGCATTGAATAGAATCTATTTGAACAAATTTAAATCTCAAGACTCTTATTTCCTGACTCTTGTTTGCCTAAACGGATCATCATTATCATCAACGGCGCAACAACCGGTATCCGGTCTAGGCCTGCCTTAATTAGGAGCTCCAGACATCCCGGTTTTGCGCCGTGGTCCAGCAATTCGATATCCCTAAAAGCTGTCTGGCGTCCTGGCCTACACCATCGCTCCATCCCAGGCAGGGTCTGCTTCGTCTTCTTTTTCTACCGTAGATCATAAGATCATCCTCATCCATACGGTTTAAGTGACCCGCCCACTGTAACTGTTTGAGCCGGATTTTATCCACAACCTGACGGTCATGGTATCACTCATAGATTTCGTCGTTATGTAGGCTACGGAATCGTCCATTCTCATGTAGGGGGCCAAAAATTCTTCGGAGGATTCTTCTCTCGAACGCGGCCAAGAGTTCGTAGTTTTTCTTCTGAGAACCCAGGTCTCCGAGGAATACATGAGGACTGGCAAGATCATTGTCTTCTACAGTAAAAGCTTTGACCCTATGGTGAGACGTTTCGAAGGGAACAGTTTTTGTAAACTGAAATAGGCTCTGTTGGCTGACAACAACCGTGCGCGGATTTCATCATCATAAACATAAACGGATCGACTGGCAGAATTCTTAACATCTTTGAACTAATGTTAGTCCTAGTTCACGTCTTCCCTTGAACACCCCCCTGTCGCCACGATGTTGTTTGCAGTACTTCGTTACTATACTAAAAGCGTCCAAAAATAAGGATGGAATCGAAGGATATTAAGTCCCGAAATGGTAAGAAATCCCTGACTTCGAATCCACCCGCGACTATAAGCAATTAAGTTGACATCACCAGATCCATGTTATCCCACGTAGATAGTTATGGAAGGCATGCTCTCCACTTCAATGAAAAGCCAACACAGTTAGCCTTAAAGGACTGTCATGATAAAATCCGATTATGGCCGGTTCGGCAGAAATAACTTTCAACTTGAAGAGAGCGCTACGACATAAGTCCTGTCTGCAATTAGGCTGGTGAGATCCACACTATATGAAGAAGGCTCTTCAGTCAGCGGTAATGCGCGCAAAAAGCGATGTGTTGGATCTGTGGTGAGTAATTCTTCATTGTGCTTCTCACCAGGATGTACTTCCAAGTTTTCCACGATGACTAGGAACAGTGTGTCGGGAAGTAATCAAATCAGCACCAGAGATTTCAACAAAGTTAGTCCTTTCCATAAGAAGTGGTCGCTGCAGTAGAAGCCTCTGCTAAGGATGGTGAGACGTCAGAGGGACATTTTACCATGAATGGGAATGGCTGTGGAAAACAATGTTTGAGCCTGAATTGAAGCCAAGGTTCGGGCTCCTCCATTTGAAGTGCACCGATGAGGCTACTTTAAAGTGATTCTAGCAGGCAAGCATCACCATCGTATTCAAAGTTCTGACCAGGACAGGGCATATTCCCGGAGTACTCGTGGTACCAAGGCTTGAAGTCAAGCGAATCCAAAATAAACAAGGATAGAAGAAGGTGGTGATGCCAGGTGCATCAGGAAGAGCTACTGGGATCCAGCCAGGAGACAGTAGCCATCGAGGGCAGTATAGTCAGTACCAGCATAGCCCCGCTGTGCAGAAGCCAATAACAGGGGTCTGCGGAACGAGAGAACTGACGGACTAGTGGCTTCCACCTTGGAAACCGCTGTCGTCGAGCTGTAGTACTCCTAATCCGAAACCATTGACGTCGGCAGTCTCCTTAATAGCAAGGGCTGACAAGAATGTCGGACAGCGGAAGAGCCAGTACCAGAAAGCCATACATATTCTAACAAGATTGCGAATAATAAACAACCCGGCATTGACGACGAACAGGATGAAAAGGACCTGAATAAATACCAAGCGACTGTTAAAATCGATCACAAGACAAGGTCGAACAACAACACAAGCGGAGAAGAGTATGAAAAACTCGATGCTAAACAACCTAAATTCGGATAAGCAGCAACATCTAGCCGACGAGTCACGAACTGTGACACCCTTCAGCGACATGGGCAAGAGTCGTTTATGTGTGGCGCTGGCAGATGGTAATTTCGTCCATGGGTTCCACCTTATAGCATATGAGGGCCAATTCTCCAGGGACTTTATGGGTTCATGCGTCGCTAAGATTAGCGACGACTGGGAAGGCGTAATGCTTGAAGTCACCCCATACGACGAGAGACTCAAGACACCGATCGCTCGCATCTGGCTGCCGAAGATCCTCATGGATGAAGACAAGCTCGTCCAATCCCTGTGCCTTCAAAACCCCAAAATTCTCATGGACGAGTAAATGCTTATCAAGGAGGAGGAACCCCAGGGGAAAAGCCAGGGCCTCAAAGTAAAGAGAACATGCATCCTCGCGGGGAAAAGTCTGCACGTCTTTCTGTATCCGGACTTGAGTTCTAGCGACCTAGATATGGTCAAAGCAGGCCAGAGCGGAGAACGAGTATATTTCCTCGGCTTACATGGCTCACGACTGAGCTCTTTTAGAAGTACTACAACATTTGACGTCCTCCATCGCAGGGAAGAACGCCATCCTGTTCATAAGCTGCGACACCAATGCAAGAAACATGTTTTGGGCAGCTTGGAAATAAACGAAATAGGTGTGTCATCCTTTGATTTTATTATTAACACAAATCTATCGGTGTGTAACAGGGGCAACACCCCAATGTTCCATTTCCCCAGCTCGGAGAGCTATGACGGTCTGAAGCACATATTTGGTATCACGCTACTAACCGACAATGGGATTCTTATAGTAAAGAACTGAAGAGTGTCTCACCAGAGATCACAGATGGATATTTTTCAATCTAAATTTCGTCGCAGAGATTTTCGACCCTTTCTGAGACCTCAGGAGGATGAACTGGACTGGACTTGGACTTGGAAACTGGCACGGCAGATGAACTGGAGTGAAAGGTCGCGGCTGTGGAAAAGGCATTTGAAACTACATTCAAAGCCTCTCTACGATCATAGTAACATCCTAGGCGAAGTATCTTACGAACTCTGGGAATTCTATACGGACTACACCACACTTTAGCCGAGCTTCACGAGGAACTTTGCTGTGAGCTTTCCAACCAGGGTAGAGTGGTCGATTTTTAGCGTGTTGCAAGGTTTTGACACAGTATTCTTCATTAACGATTGACGAGTGCAGGAATGCGCATCCGCATTTTCCTGGTTATCGTTGCTTCTACTGTTCATATAAAAATTTGGGAGGAAACGAACTACCGACCCTTCGACATGCTTAATGGCATTAAAATACGACTCACGGCACCTTTTTCTAAAGTCAATTAACCCCAAAGAAATCAACCCCAAATGAGGAGATTCATAAATTGTCTGATTATTTCGCTATAAAAAGAAGGAAATTCCAAATAAAAGAACCAGGAACTATTCAACATATTAGGAGTAAAAATATAGCGATAATAACAAGTTGCATGTTCATATTAAGTAATGATGGTTAATGCTGCTAGAATTCCTAGTAAGGATAGAACTGAAAATTTTCAATTTGGGCAATAAACCCATTTTCTCCAATGCAGCGAGGCTGGCAATCACCGATATCACAATACAATAGCAAACCTTATCGGAGATTAACGAGTCTGGAGCGATATCCCATACTCGGATTACGCCATTGCGAAATCTACGGAAGACAGATCGGCCGATATACAAACAAGCGCTGAGTGTCTGAGCCACCATTTCTAGGAAAAGTGGTTAACTCATAACCAAAATTGAGAAAGGAACTCAGATGCAGATGCGAACAATCCAGGCATCGCCACAAATGGCAAGCTTACTGTCACACTTGAAGACGAACTTACTTCGCGTAATATAATTAAGACTAAAGTGTAAGTGTTGCTGCTCGGCAGATCTAAGCCGAAAGCACATAAACTCGAAGCGTTTAGTTCCAAGGAGCAAAATCCAACGCTTAGCTCTAAAACGAACACCAAAATGAGCAGGCCCCAGAGGACAACCTCCAAGTAGTTAAAGAGAAGCGTCGCAAGATGGAAACCAAGCACCACCAACCAAGGCTGCATGAACGAACAATGAGTCCGAACGACTGCGAAGAAACCATTAAAAGCTCTGCAGCAGGTCCCAAAAATGAAAATGATAGCCTTAATAAGCAGAATTTTCGCCTCCTGTGAAAACTCGAAGAAGCGGTGATGAAGAGCTGTCTCGGGAAGTGCTAATCCGGAAACTAAAAGCAACAAATCAGCGCTCTGAGAGGAAACTCCGCTCAAACCGTTTGTTACCCAAAATCCACCTTAAACGTGGGCAATTAATCAACGAATTTTACCCTCGAAGAAACCGAAAAGAGCTGCATCAAAACTTCTGCAAGCAAAGACGAAGGCACCAACATCAGTTGCAATTAAAAATGCAAAGGAGGTAATTCTAGTTGTCATTGGACCTCTTGTCATAAAGGCGGCGGAAGACTACTCTACCGCTAAGAAAATCCATAAAGAGAACACTCCATACTTCTACATACACCCTACCCAAGGAGCCTCGAGTATATCAGCGTCAAGCCCTTTGCCACGACCGAGGTCCACGAATGTCCAATTAGACCTCTGGCTGGCCACCGTTGACGCTACCTTCCATGAAGATCAGAAACTTAAAGGCCAACTAGGACATGATTGTTAATTCCGACCAAATCAGAAACAAACAAGTGCTATAATGTAAGAATTGCCAGCGAGTGGATTGTGCGAAAACCAATTGTCAGTTGACCTACCGCTGTGTCAAGTGTGACCAGATTCGTGGTGCAGGTAAATGCTCCAAAGCACCTTTGAAACCCCATTATCCTCACTCTTCGTTGCTGCCGTCTACTATCCCAATCAATCTCTCGATACCCACGATTCCCGACGCATTCACTCCTTCTGCACCTTTCAACCAAGACCGTAAAGTAAAGGCTGCTACCTAATAATAGGAAGATTACCTTAATGACAGGCACCAATCTTGGTACGATACACGGTCGAACGAGAATGAAGAAAGGGTCGACCGATTTCTAACAAAAGCTCGCCGAAGCATGAACCTGTCTCACTTTAGCTCAGCCCTTGCCAACTTCAATAAGAGCTATTATCACTCCTATTTGAACCACTTCATCATCAGTAGTAACATTATTGGTAATCCCCATCCTAATACTAATCCTTTTCTGGAAAATGTTCCTGGCATCAGTGACCATGATGCCATAATCCCCGACGTTAAGCTTCCCAACAGAGTGATCCGTTCCAACCCACCATCAGTTCTTGATTTCCAGAAGGCGAACTGGAAACTAATTAATCGGATTCTTTAATTCCAGACTTGACCCTCCCCCTCTCCTCCTGCTCTCATCAAACATGGTATCCAACGATACCATCGACTGTATAATCCGCCAGTGCACTTACAGTAATTTAGCAAGCACGGAAGGAACTGATTTCTGCCCATCTCCCCAACTACCACTTCGTCATTTCACTTGACGATATCAAATACAAAAAGACCATTCAGCGGAGACTTTTAAGAAATAGCTACTCTCCGCAGTCCTTTTACCTCATTGAAGAAATCCGCACTATTGATAAGTCGATTCATCAACGAATTTTAACCCTGAATACGGCGCAATGGTTGAGGGGGTAGAGTGTCAGCCTCTTAATCGTGCTGCACTGGGATTGAATCGCACTTGTCGTAAGTGTCTGCGTTCGAATTGACTGACTCTGTGGATGCCCAGTTGTCGTAAGTGTCTGCGTTCGAATTGACTGACTGATGGTCTGCAAAAGCGAGTGTAGCGCCTATAAAATCGTGGCAGGAGGATTCAGAGGCCGATCATCTCCGCAGGTCACGTGCACTATGCTCTTGTTGAAAATAATCCAGGGGTTATTTACCCATCAAGAGGAGGGTACTGACACTTTCTAGCGTCCCCTGAATGTGACGCCCATTCCACCAGTCATCAGGGACGAGCTGATGGAAATCTGCAGTCGAATAGGCGACAACAAAGCCCCGGGTCTGGACGGCATACCCAGTAAGGCCTTCAAACATGCCGTCAAATGTAGACCGGATATGTTCGCGAAGCTGTTCGAAATGTGCATGTCCTAGGATATCTTCGCTGCACCGTGGAAGCGGCAGAAGCTGGTGCTGCTGCCTAAGGCTGGTAAATCGCCAGGGGAATCGTCCTACTATAGACCCATATGTCTTCTAGACACTATGGGGAAAATGTTGGAGCGGGTTATTTATAATAGACTATTCCCAGTCGTCGAGAGCCAAGGGGGCCTTTCAGATATGGGTTCCGCAAAGCCAGATCAATCATTGATGCTATCAAAATAGTTACTGGCTTGGTCGAAAATGCAATTCACGGAAGAGCTTGTGCCAGCAAAAATTGTGTGGTGGTGCCCTGGATATGTGGACCAATTGGAACCTTATACGAAAGTCTCTGACGACGATTGGTGTTCCCACCTACCTCGCCGCTATTATCGATAGCTACTTGCAAGAGCGAGCACTCTGGTATAATACCGATGATGGACCCAAGGAGTACGTTTTCTCCGCGGCTCTCCCACAGGGCTCTGTACTGATATTGTGGAATATCATGTATAATAATGTGCTTAACCTTCCGATTCCGGAGGAGGCCATGGTGGTGGGTTGCGCCGATGATATAGCACTGCTCGACGATGCTGAGTTGTATTCAAGTGAAGCAATCAGTGTTGTTAAGGCTTGGTTAGAGGGTGCTGGACTGGAACTGGCGAAGGAAAAGACGGTCCTCATCACTAAGAGCCGCAAAATAAATTAGGCCTGCATTAGAATCGGGAATCATATAATCACTTTCAAGCCGACCATCAAATATTTGGAGGTGATGATAGACGAAAAACTCAATTTTAAGCAGCACATAGAGCATGCTTGTAAAAGAGCATCCACCACGAGTATTGCTCTCGGATGATGCCGAACGTAGAAGGACCGCGGCATACTTGTTGCAGGCTGCTCATAGCCAGGGTGGTGAGTTCTGTCATACTGTACGCAGTCCCCGTTTGGGGAAAAGCGCTGCAGGTTTTAAGCAATGCATATAAACTGTGTACGGTTTACAGAAGAACAGCCTTAAAGGTGTGAGCCTTCATGACCGTCTCAGACGATGCAGCGTGCGTCAGCTCGGGAATGATGCCGATTGACATCCTGGCAACCAAAATGATGAATATTTGTAACACCAGGTCCATCTCTTCCTTATCGTAGGTGAAAAAAGCCGAAACGGAGAGATCCATAAGTAAATGGCAACAGCAATCGGACCAGTCAAAAAGGGTCATTGGTCTCTGGCGTGCCCAGGCCAGAGACTTTTGAAGATTTCCACCTCCTTAAAAACAAAAAAAAAGATCGCTACATATCCTTTGAACTAAGACCATAGTGTTATTCATTCACAGGTTAATTTTGGATAGGATCGGGCTTAGATATGTTTTTGGAAAGCTGATTATGAAATTAGCCAAGACCCACAAAAGAAATTTTCTTGACTGCAAAAGAATGGCTTGTGAGGAAATGGAGAATTGAAATTGTTCAGACAGCTTGTGTGGAACTGTTACTAAATAGCGAATACAACATTCCCGTTATAATTGGAAGGACACTTGAACTTCGATGATAATGAGGAAGCTTATAGACTGGCTCATCAAGGGTCTGCTTTTGCAATGGTGTGACCAGCTTTTGATGTCAAATCGTCCACTGTCAAGTCTACCCTTGAGGATGCAGGAGAAGATTTTCGGGAAATATTCTAAGGCCACTAGAGTAACATCTTTATTTTCCCTAAAGAAGATATCGAAACCCCAGTGCAGCTTTTAAGAAGGCGCGGTATCCTTAACTAGAACATGGAGGAAAATGAGGTGATGATCCCAGAATTGACTGCATAATGTAATCATTGAGGGAGAGAAGATGGTCCCGCCTTTAATATGCGACTTTTCTTCATCGGGAGGAGGGGCTGATATATTTTTTTCCTTTGGAAGACGTTTTCAGATTTACAAAATCATATAAACTTCGCAGATAGAGAACCATTTCAACTGACATTTCAGGGGCAGCACAGCGGGCCTAGTTGAAGCTGCAGTTCCCGACCCATTTTTAACCTATTTTGTCCCCGATAAAAGCTATCTAAAAGAATAGAGTAACCTGAATTTGCCATTTACACAATGAAATATGATACACGATAAATTAAAGCCTGAGAGCTCCAAACAAGTTATCATCCGAAAGTATCTACCAAGCAATTGTGACACTTCATCTCATGGAACAAAAGAAAAAGTATTTATTCCAGAAGCATGATCACAGAGTCACAGCCTTAGTCTCGTTATGCCTTGAACCATGAGAATCTCAACGCGAAAACCTAAAGTAATTGTTTACAAATTTAATTCATACCGTGCAAAATGAAGCCCTTAACCTTTAGACCTTCATCATTTGTAATGTACACTTGTTAAGATTTACAATGAAATCTCATATGCACGATGCTTCTTGTGCTGTCTTAAAACGTCTGATCCATTGCAAAAAGCCATCAAATCTTTTCATTTACTCGAGATCCTGATGATCCGTTGATTGGAATTGTCCAATAAACTCTAGAAAATACGACCGTGCCAATACCGCCCTTTTCATTTTAAAGAAGTTTTATCACTTTTAAAATCTGCCACTCACTTGTTGCCGATAGTATGTACGAGCGTAAATACTTGAGGAGCCACTTCGGTGGAAAGCCAACGTCACAGAATGCTGTATTAGGCTCAGCTCCTTTGTATTATAATTAATTCCGCAACCAAAACATATGAACTGTAATTACAGAAACATATCTGGTGCTTGTATACCGGAGTCAATTCTATCTAATTAAGGCACATAAATATTTGAAATCGTAAAAAGTCATCTGACTGGCGGTTCTCTGGTTCTGAGCTTAGCATTCACAAAGGGAGTTCTAAATAACAAATGTGGGCTTTATTCTCAGGTGAAGCCAAGGATTATGACTTACTTGGTATGGTTTGTGTTTAGAAGAGGAGCATCTACATATGCCTGACTTTTTTGTATATATCAAACTGGAACAAGCTAATTACGGGATAATAGGTAAATTACATTTCAAGCTCAGTGTTTACCTTACTCCTAGCTTTTCTACCAGTCTTGCCTACGGATTTCAAGGCACACAATTCTAATCTACTTTCGTTACTCTGTGCTGTTCCCATTCAGATTGCATATCTTTCAGGATTAGCATCTTTAGGATGAGAATGCTAATTTGTCCCACTCAGCGAATATTTGTGTAATCATACCCTAGTAAAGCGTAGCTACCAGGACTAATGAATAATCGAAAGAATTTTAACTTCCTCGCTCTTTTGTGGCAACTTTCGAGCAAGGTAAACCTAACCCAGAGGACTACCAAAGCCCTCAACAGGGAGCATGTTTTGTCTTTATTTTTCGCCAATTATAGACTAAGCGCCTTTCCCACATTCCCTCTTTTCACCGCTTCACTTATCTTTTCCACATATTCGTTTCGTACCTGGTGCTCAGAAGCTGTGTTTCGAAGTAGAGTCGTAGCACTAATTAAAGCTCTTGGGGAAAGAAGGATTTCGAACAATTTCTAGGAAGATATGATGAATGGGCTTCATTTGTGTTAAATTGGAAAAACCTATGTTGACTTATTGACAAATGTTTAAAGAAGGATGGAATGTAAGAGTTTTACTGAAGTGTTTACGATTTGTTAAGAATGGTCCGAGTCCTACTTACTTCAATGCGTGAGTGTGCTCCAGGAACCAAATTATAATATAATATAATCCTTGTACATAAGAGGAGGAGATTGTAGTACAGTTTTGTGTTCTTAATCAGTCGTCCTTAATTAGATCAGGATTTCGGGACTTTGCAGATTAGAATGGGTTGAAGAATTCAGGGAGCTAAGATGCTCCTGTGAGGAATTGGCAGATTCCTCATCAGGCGCGACCCCAGGGGCGGATGGAGGCATACCTATTGATGTATAAATATGTATTCTTCTCAAACGGTTCATGGGGTAGTGTTTTTGGATCTCTGGCGCGTAGACGAAAATTGCTATGGGAGGGATATCCAGAATATAGAACCACAATAGAAGACGAGAGAAGGAGTAAGCTAAAGGTGCAAGGGCTCGGAACCCCAGTACCGGCGGTTTTTGGAAGTGAGCAAGCAGACTCCTCGACCGCAGTGCCTCGGTGGTGGGCAACTTTTCCACCGTGACATATAATGCTACAAATAATTTAGAGTTGGAAAAAAGCAGTTAGTTAGCAACCGAACCAAACGTTTGATGATGAACTGAAAGCAGATCATTGGACTGAAAGCATATTATTGGACGACAAAACCGGTAAGGATACCCATCGCATTTGTTCAAGAGGGGTGACAGCAGAAGGTACACCAAGGCCAACAAAAGGACCCATTCAGGAAAAAGTTGTCAACCCTGGCGTCTCTGACAATAACAAAGACCGTAAAAGATAAGGTACAGGGAAGGTTAATACATGCCAATGTATAAGGAGCGTATAAAAGCAGTAACCTCTTCGGGACCCATAGAGAGCAGTCTCCTGATCCGGAGGAATCACCCTCCGCCCAACTTCGGGTGAAAGTAGTTGAAGTGTCCGAGTTTATCAAGAACAAGGACAACGTACACCAAGCCATAAAGTATATGATAAGGGCTATGAGATGTCCTTTATAGTAGAACGTAAGAGAAGGAAAGAAATTCCAAGGAGACGCTGGAAACTACTATCCTAACAATGTCGCAGATTACGAACGTCGGCTAGAGTAACGAAACTCAAGGGAAGCAAATACAATGGGAGTGCGAATTCGCCCAAAACATCTTGTTATCCCTAGCATGGGAAATATGTTGTACGCTGAGATATTCAAGAATATGAAAGCGGTGTCCGACCTTAAAAATCTGAGCCGAAGATGTGGGCAGAAAGGACATATTGCCAAGGAGTGCAATGTGAATCCTAAATGTATTTTGTACGAAGGAAAGGAGGATCGGGACAACCGACACAATAGCGGAAGTCATAAACCCCCGAATTTAGAAAGGCGTTAACTGCAAGTTAATTCAAACAACCCTGAGTCATTGCAGGGTCGCTCAGGATTTGCTTGCGCAAATCACTCACGAAATCGAGATACACCACGGATCAGATGACCTGGCGGTGAGTTCATGTACAGGTTTTTCGCCGCCACTGAGCCTCACATTGTCTGTTAGACTTGCTAGATAATGTTGTTCTTCGCAGGTGACTTTAATCTGTGGCTCATCGAGTGAAGCACCAAAGGGACTAACGCAAGCAGAGACAGCTTATTAGAAGCATTCGCCTAGTTAGAGGTAGTTCTGACCAATGAAGATATTCATATATATACACCTATATGAAAGGAGGTCTGGTTCAATTGTCGATCTGACTTTTGTCAGTGCTGCTCTGGTGCGTAATATGTCCAAGGTAGTGTGGTAGTGGTAGTGTGGATTTTATGTACAGCGACCACCAGGCAATTAGCCATAGGGTAGGAGGCCCGCATTCCGAAACCCAAAATCGTAAACAACGCCAGGATGGTCTACAACGGATGAGTAAACATTCATGGAGGCACGGACATAAACTAGCAGGGAAACGTTTATAAAATACATAAATCAGCAGGGTAGCGCCTAAAAAGACGGTTCAGAGGCCGTTGATCTCCACAGATCGCGTGAGCTACCTTCTTGTTAAAATCATCCAGAGATTATTTCACCAGCAAGGGGGGATACTAATACCATCTAACGGCTGCTGAATGTGATACCAATTTCGGCGATCATATTCTGATGATCTGCGGTGGAATAAGCGACAGTAAAACCCCGAATCTTGACGGCATACCGAATAAAGCCGTCAAACTTGCCATGACATTCAGACCGGATACGCTCGCGGAGTCGTTCCAAGCACCCATATCCGAGAAGTTCTTACATTATGGAAGATGTAGAAGCTGGTACTACCGCCTAAGGCTGGTATGCCTCCAGATGAACCATCCTCATACAGACACATATGTCTTCTGGACACTGTGCCGAAAATGATAGAGCGCGTAATCTATAATATACTGCCCCCGGTTGCTGAGAGCCAAGGGAGACTTTTAGATCAACAGTATGGAATATGTAAAGCCAGATCAAATTGGTAACTGGCTTGGCCAAACAAGCATTTGACGAAAAGAAACGTACCAGCAAATATTGCATAGTAGTGACCCTGGACGCGAAGAAAGCATTCAATTCGGCCAATTGGAATCGAATACGAAAATCCCTTACGAAGATTGATATTCAGGCACATCTCGCACCGATTGTCAATAGTTATTTAGCTGGAGGCTATGGTAGTTTCCGATGATGTTGTCTCCGCTGGTGTCCGTATTTGGGCCTGCTGTGGAAGATCATTTGCAACGACGTACTTCCTCTTTCTCTACAGTGGTGGGTTACACCGAAGACAGAGCACTGGTTATGGTCGCAAGTTACACTCATGCGAAGGAATCAGTGATGTTAAGGGTTAGCTAACGGGTTCTGGACTGATATTTGTGTAGGAAAAACGACAGCGATCCTCATTACTAAGTGCCATAAAATAAATTACTTGTATCCCATTTAGAAATCACATCATCACTTCCAAGCCGGCCATCAAATACTTGGAAGTGATGATAGACGCGAAGCTCAGTTACAAGCAACACGTACAGTATATTTTTGACAAGGCATCCACTGCAAGTATGGTCCTGGCAAGGATGATGCCGAATGAGAAATAGCTACGGTATGCAAGCTTCATCATGATCTATGCAGCCCTGGTTTAGGAAAGGCGTTACCGATTTCCGTTAACGTTAATAAACTAGTTTGTCTGTGCTCTGCCTTCAGGACTATCCCACGTGATGTAGCGTTCGTCATCTCGGGGATGATGCCGATTGGCATCTTGGCAGATGAGATGACGAACATATACTATGCCCAGCCAATCTTTGCCTTATCGCAGTGAAAGAAAGTCAAAAGGGAGACATCTGTAAATAGATGACAAGAGAGTTAGGGACACTCGGGAAAGAGTCAGTGGACTAGCTGGCTCATCCCTGCCATCAAGGAATGATTGGAGAGACGGCACCGGTGAGATGAACTATTTTCTTACCCAGTTACTCATGGGGGCACAGGTTCAAACCGAACTCAGCAATTGTCGAAGTCTCAGAGAACTCAGACCATGCATCATTCCATTGTCCAAAAGTTGTGGAAGAAAGGAAGAACCTATAGAACACTATAGCTGAGGTATTGGTACTTGAGGAAAATTGGGATGCAATAAATACCATGATCCTATCTATACGTCTTTGAACGTCTGTGAAAGTATTATGTGTACTTGGGAAGACTGCAATCAATTTCTTCGACTATCACATAACACCACCATGTCCTGCTCCCCTCCTAGCACTTATACACCGTCTTTAAGCGACTTCAGAAGTTTGGTCTGCACATTAATTGTAACAAATGCGTTTTTAGAACCTCCACGGTAAAATACCAGATAGACGAGCACGGATCGAGGCTGCTGCCGGAGAAGGTGGTAATAATTCGTGACTGCAATAAGCCAGCAACGTTATAATACCTGACTAGGTTTCTGGGGATGGTAAATTTCTACCGGTGCAACTTGTCCAGAGTAGCCCATGTACATGCGCCTTTACATCGAATGTTAGCCGGAGCTAAAAAGAAGGACAAGACCACAATTTTTTAACTCCAGAACAAGGCATCCGAGACGAAACGTCAGCTAGCCGATGCTACATTGCTGAGACTTCCATGCCAGAGATGGAATCCTCGCAATGCATAGTGGCGCTTCATATACCGAAATTGGTGCTGCACTGGAGCAATTCAACGACAACACGTAGGAACCACTAGGTTTTTTTTTTCAGGGAAACTCAGCGAGACGCAGATCCGGCACAGTACATACGATCGCAAGCTGCAAACGATTTACAGCATTTTAAAATATTTTTCTGACTTAATATTTAGAAGATTGAAGATTAGCTTTATGTAGTTGGGCAGCAATCGGAAAAGGCATCATCGAGACAGCTACGACGATTGAATTTAATAAGTGAATTCCCCCGGAAATTTGTTACTTGTGAGTCAAAAATACTGTCGTGGCAGACGCCATCACCATCGAAGAAATCGACGCAGCTCAGTCAATATGTGGAAAGATTCTGGAATCTAAGGAACTCACCTGGAGAAATTCCAGTTAGACAATGCAATCTTTTTGTAATGTAATACGCAAACCAGTGAAATTCGTCGATGCACATCCCTTCTTGTTTAAAAAAGCACACAATTAATATGACCCAGGTCCTCGTACTTCCACGAGGCCGCTCCATGAGGAAATACATCCAGAAAAAGTATCTTTGTTGAAGGACAGAAAATAGTGGATACGTTTTCATGTCAGAAAAATAATATTGGAAGGCATACGAAATTGCAGCATGAACAGATCAAGATTCCAGGTACCAGGCACGTAGCCGATAACATTACGGGATGGCAAGGTTACATCCATGTTCTAACGATCGCAGACAGATATACCCGTTGGCCGGAGGTAGTGCCAATTAAAGACAGGACAGTCAAGATAGTTGCAGACACATTTTTTTCGCACTTTTTCGTGCGATTAGGATCTTCAGATATTATCACCAAAAACCAAGGAAAAGAATAGAATTACTCCTCCAACGAATGGGATCCTAGAGCGATGGAATCGGTAATTCAAAACAACAATAATGGGCCAAAGAAGAAATCAAGACGCTACTATTGGAGCTCCGCAACAACCGCAAATAGGACCCCGGAATATCGGTGGCAGAGTTAATATACGGCTGCCGAATTCGTCAATATTTCTTGAGAAGTTAAAGGAGCAGATGGGATGTTCACGTCTGTCATCGACGGCGCACCACCACCCCAGAAAGATCCTTGTTCATAACCTCACAATGTGCTCACATGTGGTCATCACGATTGACCACGTGAGAAAATCTCTGGTGCTCCGCAATGAGAAACCACTCAGTTATTGCAAGGTTTTAGAACTGAACCGCGATAGCCCCGCTTGCGGAGCGATCTTCAGTTCAGTGAATTGTCAACCGAGAACGAATTCACATCAAGAACGGCAGGTGTATCGATAAGTATCGGTCGCCATATCTAAATAACAACGTTTTTATAGTGCCCATAAGGGCAAAGTTTGGTAATCATAGATATGACAAGAATTGTCGCAGATCAATTTTTTTGACCGAAATGATACCTTCGACTCTTTTCGGAAACGTCATGAATATGACCCATTCTTATTATGGATGGTAACTGCCGATTTAAAAACGTGACGTACATATGAGAATCACAGCTGAAAAGGATAATGGACCCAATCGCAGTGAGCTGGCCCAAACGATCGCCATACCCGGACTAACGGCCAAGAAGATTTTCCTGTGTGTGTGTTTAATGCCCCAAGCAAATCCTTCACAAAGTTCGAACCAGAAGACTTTAGGAAAGATTCTACGGAAATTACTGAAAGAATCAATCGGACGAAAAACTCTCCAAAGGTATCGAACCCCCATCCTCAACAAAACGAGACTTGCAAAAATCAACCAGTCCCAATGCCCGCGAAAGAGAGTAGATCTCAAGGGGGACAATATTACATTAAAAAGATAGAGAAGAGGAGGATACAATAAGATACATCCAAATGAGAAAAGTGTATATATAACGATATTCTCCGAAAAGCTTAAAAACTGACCAGCTTAAAGAAAAATTACAGCTGCTTTAGAAGATTTCAGCAAGGCGACTTAATAATCTGAAACTGTTTTTGAATAATAGACCTGCGAGCAAACTGCCAATGCAATCCTTTCCATACATGCGAAAAAATAATTGGCTTTTAGTGAAGCATTAGAAAAAGATATTTCGGTTAACCAGATGGCAGGAATCAGTCACAGAACCCCTAAGTCGCAGTTACGATGGAGCACTCAACCGAGTTATATTAGAGGTCAAAGGGGGAGAGCATAATTCCAAAAAAGGACATTCAGGAAGTCATTAAATGCTCCGAGATCGAATTTATAATGGCAACAGTGAGCCGAATCAGAAAATTTCTCCCTTCAAACGGGTCGTAAATAAAGTGGTATACACTGCAGGGTGGGCATTTGTGAGAAAAATGTTGCAATTATGAAAGCAGCGGCTTAGTGAGAGGGCAAGGAGGAAGAGCAGGGACTTCTGCATGCGGAAAATAAGCCTTATCTATAAAATGGCAAAACTCAGCGGTATTTACATTAGTAGTTGTTATATCCTTTTTAGTGCAACACTCGCAAACAACTCAAAAAATTATCGTGGGTAAGTTTGACTCATGGGTTGTTGACAGAGGCCATTGGATATCTGGAGACCTATCCGCTAATATCAGGAACACGTATATTTTCCCAGAAGAAGGTTAAGGGTCTAAAGTGGACCCTATATATATGAGTACCCACATTAATGGAAGAAGTAATCTGTACATAGTCCCAGTACCTGTGAATGCCCACCATGTGGTAAAAATCTGCTGTGGGTTACCCGGCAAAGGCTGCTGAAAGCCCCAATGGGTCGCAAATGCATGCGATACCAACATGCCCAGAAGGCGAATTTTCCAAATCTAATAAGCCTGCTATTAATGAAATAACGAAAATGCTACTCTTCGACCTTCAAACATTTGGGCCAGGCAACTTTGCTAGGGATGGGGAAGTGTTAAGGAAAGAAATACGCAACCGACAAAAAGCGATGCGGAGGGGTAAGTTAAATTGATGCAGCAGTTATGTGCCGCTATAGTCCCGGTTTGTGGAAAACACGTTGCCAAGTAAAGATTGATCTAGGCGTTCTGTCTGCGGAATAATAGCTAACGAAGCTTCGGCAGTGAGGCCAGGCCCAGTTAATTTGCCAGTATATTCGAAGTGTGCCAGAAGTAAAAACAGTTTCTGTCCTTGGAATGAATTTACTTCTTAATTATTTTGTCAACAACAACTGTTTTATCGCGAGTAAAGCTACCATTATGCCGTTGCACAACTAGAAAAGGGCGCATACATCGTTTACAGATGTTCGGTGTTGTAGGGAAGGTAACTCCGGGAAAACCAAACGATCAGCGGTGTATGTGACATTATTTTTTTTAAATACAAAGATCAAGTAAACTTCCTTCGAACTGATTCCATTGTAATCAAAGATACGTTAACCGAATTTTGTGTTGCAGAATGATGTGTGAGGCTAGTCGAAAGTTACCTTTCGGAGAGAACTCTCTGGGACCGTACGGGGTACGTCATTACTCCTCCTACTGTGGAATATTGGTTTAGATGACTTGGTCTCCGGTGTCGTCGCGAAAAATTTAGAAAAGTCAAAAATTTATGCAAAAGGGATATTACAAACAACGACATCTTCGAGAAATGTAAATTGACTTTAGTGGAAGAGAAGATGGAAGCAAGAATGGGGAAGAGGAGAAACAATATCAAAGTGAAACCTGCTACGTACTATCAATGACCAGAGACGTTGGTAAATCCAAACGAAAGACGATAAATGTATTCAATGTTCAATTAGCATATTTATCTACCAAGGATCAAGATATATTGACATTCTCACTTTTGATCAATGAACCGGAATTGATTCTTTCCCCATTGTGGCTGCTCCTATATTTAGCACTTTTGCGAGCAAGCAAAAGGAAGTTCCTAAGAAACTTGAGAGAGGGTACGTTATAGGATTCCTGGAAGACAGATGCAACGAAAAGATTTTGGTTCGAAGAGCTGATATTTATAATTCTCTTGCTAGTTTCGTAGCTTTATATCTGATTATTAAGGAAATTATGGTCATGTTATATCCATTTTGCCTTTAGTTGACATACCTAAAACATAACTTCCTCCCATAAAAAGGCGCAATACTAACTCAGCTGCTTAAATTTCGCGAAGCATCTAGATATCTTGAACATATCACAAATAAGTAGCGTATCTTATCATTCCTTTTATTATGATTTCAAATGCAATCAAGATAATACTTACACTTTCCGCATGATCACTTAAGCAAGGCAAAACAAGGCAAGCACTCCAAAGATGATCACTCTACACGCCATTTAACATGGCATAAATCCAATTGATCACCACGGACATGATGCAGAAAAAGTAGTTTTCCTTTAATTTGATTGCAGATTGCCCATAAGAAAGTTAATTGATATTGCAAAAAGAGTATACTAGGAATTCATAAGATCAGGTTCAAGGTTATAGTCCGGGCAGGCAGGACCGCGATTCGTAGAATTCAGATGCGTTGGGTATCATATATCGTGCCAAATATCAACTCATATCGCACCAGAAATAATCCCGAGTAGAAAGAAGATCTTAAATGGGCATCATGCAAATTTTTAGAAAAATGCCAGGCTGAAAACCCAAAACGATAATTATCTATTGCGCAGATCATAATCCCAATAAA
This sequence comes from Hermetia illucens, assembly GCF_905115235.1. Taxonomy (NCBI): domain Eukaryota; kingdom Metazoa; phylum Arthropoda; class Insecta; order Diptera; family Stratiomyidae; genus Hermetia; species Hermetia illucens. Next base: position 17,548,795 of record NC_051854.1, read on the forward strand.
TATATTCAAATTTTAGGTAAATTTGAGGGCTTGCAACGTGCAAGGGCCACTGCACAAATTATGGTTACTCCGCGATATGCATAAACTGCCCATTTGCGTCACGCGATCGTTTAGCGCATTATTCCATCTAAGAGAGCATGTTGTAGTCAATCATGTTTGCAGCTACTGATGAGCAGACTTAATTTTCCAAAATTGATTGGAAGCATGCAAATAGTCGATCAAAATGTGTAGATCTTTAATTTAATACTAATCAAGTTAATTTAACGGTATTTTTTCATAGACTGTCTGATGGGCCTAAGGTTAATAAATTATTAGGATGTCTGCAACGATTTTTTTAGAATTCATTACAAATCCTTGGTCGTGTGTGTGTCATGTTAATTCATAAGTAGATGCTCCTTCAGTGCGAACCACCTTACTTAAGGACCAAGAGGCAAAGTCCTTTTGTAACTTCTTCAATTTTAAGGCTTTAATGACAATTAAATTACAGTTATCAAGGCATAAATATGCATTTTTATTTTGCAGTTCTTCAAAAGACCAGCTTTGAACTAAAACAATTTATGGAATTATCTATTGAAAAAATTGTAAAGATGGTAAAGAAAGAGCGCTCATTGAATAAAAAGAGAGATACAAACACGGAGAAGTTTGCAGACTTCAAGTGTTGAAAAGAAATGAAACAAGTTCGGAAGTCAGAATCTGGACGCTTTAGATATGAGAGGTTTTGAGCATTGCCTAAATAAAAATATTTGAATGGCATTTATCCCATTAGTACCTTGAACGTAATGTATAGGCATATATTATATCAGAATATTCACTTTCGGGTGATATTGACATTCAAAGCCTTGGAATTTGCACTGAAGTGACAGTTTTGGCCTATTATAACTTTGCTAGTAATAGTGCAATTTCCACCAAACTTGGTAGGATCATGCTTTATATGATAGTTTATATTAAGGCAAAATTAACATTCGTGAGTTATCAAATCGGAGCTCGATGAATGAATGCAAGTACCTACGCAAAAAACGCGATGTTCCCAAAAAAAGACTTCGTAGAAGCGAAGGCCGACCGTGTTGTTACTCAATAGCCTACTCTTACTGTTCAGGAAGAACTTACAAGACGAATACTAGTGGCAAATCCTTAACTTTTACAGGTTAACTGTGTAAGCGTAATGTTTCGCAGAAGACTCGATAATTTCAATATGGACATGCGAGAGGCAGGCATTCTCAGAAATCGAAGAGCGGTCAGAAAGCTTCCGTCGGGCTAAAATAAATGGCATCAACTTTTATATTTGCTACAAAAAAGATGGTTCAACAGTAGATGAATCCTAGACAATGCTAAATAACAAAACGACAGATGCATTGACTAGAGATCTAGTAAGACTTGAGTAGCAAACATACTAACATAAGAGGCCATAGATTACTTAAAACATTTGGATTTTTGGAAATAGTGAGGCATGAGAATAGGCAGGTATGAGTTCGAACGTTAACATCAGGTGGCAATATTCAAAACCAAAGAGAACAGAATGACTTAAAATCCCAAATCCACAGGTCCAAAATCGAAAAACAACTTCTTTAATGAAAAATTGTCCAAAAAATGAATTCAGTCTGTTGATACCGGCTTTCATGCAGTAATGTCGAGAAAGGTACCGAGCAGGGAAGGCTCGCCTCCTGCTGATAGAATGCGGAGATAAAGGTGCTCTGCAAACCCGAAGTATTGTACGACGATGAAGACAAAGATTAGATTTCTAAGAGAACCCTGGTACGGTTAAACAATTCAGGTGCAATTCGCTGAAAGTGATCAACGAAATCAAAAGCAGAAGCTTTAAAAACCTCTGCAATGAGGCGGATATAAAACACTGGGGAATAGCCGCACTCTCTTCGCTATAAAATAAAGGAGAAGAAATTCACGCTGTAACGAATGCGACAATGCAATGAAATAAAGGCACTGTTGAAACAGTTGGACCACCCAATTCAAAGATCAAACTTCATATCATAGACGATGGATTGCTCAAACAATGTATGCAAGAAAATACGTGACCAGAAAGTGCCGGTACCTGACGGTATTTCGAACAAAGAAGTGGACTGTGCTGCCCAGGCGTAGATATATATATATGGATTCTGGATCTTGTCCTTAAAACTGAGCTGTACGGGAAAAATGAGATCATGGCAATCAACACCTTCGCCATTCCCGTCCTTCTATACACTTTCGGTGTGATACAATGGAGTAATACTGATTTAGAATCTGTCAATAGACGGGTAAGGGTAGTTCTTGCAAACAACAACATGCACAATAGAGCTGCCGAAAAATTGAGGATCACTATCCCACGTCATCAGGGAGGAAGGGGGGTACTTGATTTAATAACGTTGCACTACAATCAAGTGCATTCTCTCCGTGAGTTTTTCTATGAGAAACAATCCTCTAGCCAAATACATCAGGCTACCGTCATGGCAGATAATAAATTATCTCCTTTGAACTTGAGAAGCAGAGAATGGGATCCCATGTCGAATGTTACTTCAGTCCAACAGAAGATCGACATGTGGAAAGAGAAACCCATTCACGGAGGTCATATAAAAAATTTGTTGTTGTCAGGCATTGACATCGAAGCCTCCAACAAATGGTTGACAAATGGTGTACTTTTCTATGAGACCGAAGCATTCCTAACTTCAATTCAGGATGCTTCGCTTCCAGCAAAAAATTATAAACGGTACATTCTTCACGACTCCTCAATCACCAACTCCAGTTGTAGGTTATGCAACTGTGAAGAGGAGACCATCCAGCACATAACATCTGCGTGCAGGATATTGAGCAGTACCGAGTACACCAATCGTCATAACTCCGTCTGCAAGATTCTTCATCAAAACCTTGCGTTGAAGTATAACTTAGTGGCAACCTACCATCCTTACTATAAGTATACTCAGCAGAGAATCTTGGAAAATGATTGGGTCAAACTACTGTGGGATCACACTATTGCCACTGACCACAATGTTAATCATAACAGACCCGATCTAGTTCTACTTCTGAAGGAAGAACGAGCGTGCTTTATAATCGATGTAGCCGTACCGTTGGACCGGAACACTGTTGAAAAACAGCACGAAAAAATCCGGAACTACGGCCCCTTGGCAGACAATATGAAGCAGACTTGGAGACTACAAAAGATCAAAGTAGTCCCAGTAGTAATTTCTGCGACGGGATTAGCCCCGCAGAACTTAAGCAAAAAGCGGTTATCCTTGCAATCTGTGCTATAGTCCGAAGAGTCCTGTCCGGTAACAATCTGACCTAACGGGTTTCAGTATTGATCCGCACTGTCTTCGATATAAGATCCATGTCTCTGTAGTGTAGAACCTCCGCGTCATTGGCTGAAGTGTTTGCGACAATCGGGATGTAGTAATACATTTTCGCATGGTCGCACACACTGTGCGTTAAAACGCATCATCGCTGTGATGCGGGCCTTTGGATGTTGCCTTCAGCCCATCCTTAGGTTGGTCGCCCCTCGGTCCGGTTGGGCGGAAAGAGAGTCCGTAGGCATTTTTAACTATATATATGCAAACTACAGCAAGGATCGATAGACACCGGGACCCCTGCCACAGAAAGCGGGAGTTCACATTGGATGGGAGAAACGCTTCAATTAGATAAACTGGTCGCTCATGAAATTATCTGCATTAATGGGAAGAGCATTGAAAGCGCCGATATACCTGTATATCTAGAAAGCGTGGTTTATGCCTACGGTGGAGCCGAATTGGATGTCGCCCGCCGCATTTATAGCGTTACAGAGCCGTCGTTATCCTGTATAAAATCTAGAAATGTAGTTATTTCAACACCAAGATGAAGTTGAGACTATTCTGCGCTAGTGTTCTTTCTGTGTTGCTCTAGAGGAGTAGTACACGGAAAGTGAACTCCACTGTTACCCAAGAGATCCAAGCTTTTGTCAATACCTGTCTGCGTCGTGTCATCGGAGTTCGCTGACCTGACACCCGCCTGCCACTCGTACGCACTGTGATCGAAAAGTGGAAGTGGCAGTGGATATGTCGGACTTTAAAGAAGGGCGATAAATGCATTGCGGGCTACGCCATGCAGCGGGATCCACTCTCCTAAGATGGCCAACGTATGAGTCGCGCAAGAGCACAGAAGAGTAGAGGGAGAGTACGAGCGTCTTGGGAAGTCGTTTGGGGAGCTAGCGCGCGTAGGTGTGGTTGACACGCTTTACACCACTAATATACAACCATAGATATCATCAAAACCTGAGGAAGACATGGATAGCTATTTTACTACTGGAAACTAAAATAGGAGAGCAACAAATGATAAAGACTGTGCCTAAATCGGGGTTTCTTAGAAGTCCTTACTTGACCCACTCTAGTGGAACCCCACATACGGTTACCCGAAGGAATAAGAGGAAGTTAGTTTGCCGGCAATATTGCTGTAGGTGTTATGGCAAAGCACAGCCACGAGTTTGAGAAAGCGGCGAGTTTGGAAGATCTAAGGCCGACTTGAGACTGACGGACAAGTTCTCGCAGATCATAAAGTGGAAACCATTCTAATAAGTCGAAAAAGCCTGGAATATGTCAAAATACGAATTGGAAATCAGACTAGAAGAAGCAAAGAGGTAGTGAAATATTTAGGGAGTAATGCTCGACTGTAAATTAAAATTTAAAATAGAAGTAATAAAATAAAATATAACAGGGTTGCAGCCAGCGCTCTCGCGAATACTAATTAATATCCACGGATACAGCAGCACATCAGCAGAGTGCTCGGCGTTACTCTATGTCAATCCTATGTAGATTGCAATATTAACAACTAAAGGAATCACAAGGAAGCCTGAACGGTCATTAAAACATGTGCTCCAAGGGTAATTCTAACGATAGTAGTAGTAGTAGGTTTGCTCCCAATAGATATATTGGCTGAAGGGATGTAACGAGTCTATATTATGGGATCGACAAGTCAAGATGGTGTGAGAATTATTAAAAACGAAGTGAGGACAATATTAAAGATCAAACAGCAATGCCGATGGGATAGCTAACCAAAAAGCGGAAATGCACATATGCTAATTGCAGTAACCGATATGTCGGTTAATTATCACCACGGATACTGTAGTCACCAGTAACTTGGTGACTGCTACACTATGGTGGCTACCGCAAATACCTATGCAAATTTGCGCACGACAATTCCCGAGCACCAAAAGTGGTAGGGAATGCGATATTTTTTTGTAATCACTTCGAGGCGGGGAGAACTAAAATTCCTGCTGGAAAATATGCAACAGCAACAGGGCAAATGGCTGAAAATAGTGGCATTTATAACAAATATCGAAAATGAGCTTCGTAAAAGGGAAAAGTGACCGGTGCTCACAAGGGAATAATAGCATAATTGCTAACCGACCAGACGAAGTAATATCTAATGACAGTTCTGCGGGGTGAGTAGTTGAAGGGTGCACGGGCACAACTTATTAAGTAATCGCGAAACTTTCGACTACGAATCTTGTTGTTCAGCATTTTAGTAGTTTACGCTAACCGCCTTTCCAAGATTCCAAATATTGAAAGGGATAGTCTTGACATATCGTCCAATAAGGCGATCAAACTTCTGAAAAAAAGATGTGTCATGTCATCGGACGGAGATCTTTGCAAAAGATTAATAGGAAAGCATGCACACGAGTAGCTGGAGCAGAAGTACCCAGATCTTAAACGCGGTGTTTTCAAGAGGGAAAAGCTGAAAAGAATAACCGCCACTTTCATAAAGCAAGCCCAGATCAGTACTTGATGTCAGATTTTTGAAACCTAGGAGGATTATACACGACAATAGGCCTTCGGGATTGGATGAGTTCAAAATAGAGCTCTTAAATTGCAAGTAGCGGCCTTTATTTGTTTATTAGTATCTACCTATATGGCGTTAAAGCAGTTTTTTAATCTGGCTACTCTTTGATGCGGAAATCGAATGCTTTCGATTAAACTGTGAGAAGACGACCTTGCGTTAAAAGCGTATGACCTAATTGGTCTATTTGATATGAGGAGAAACCCTTTTAAGATTGCTTGAAATGAATATAACTGCCATTTTCCTTCCCAGGAAGACTGAGTACATAATTGTACATGACATTTCATAGCAATGACTTAACAGAGCTTAGTGCGTCATTTACGAAGACACAACTCTACGGGGTTTCATCGTTAACACCAGCCACCTTTAAGCTATTGAATAGAAAAAAAGAGAATTTTAACCTAAAAGATTCTCCTTAACTAAGATCAAATGTCGGACCAATGGATACTCCAATCATTTTCGAGCAAAACAGAAAATTATACCTGGATTTTAACAAGCTGAATAGCATTTAATCCCTCACTGATCATCACGGCATTCATTGAGCTAAGCTTCAAAGAACAATTGAAATATGGACATAAAAGGACTGACGCACTGGCCAGGCGGGGCTCTGCTCTTGGCGATCCTTCGGTGGGCACAGTCTGTTTTCTGCGGACGACTGTTAAGGGTGGAATCTACTCTTACTACATAGCAGCCGAAGAACTCAAATGTGATGACTCTTATCATCTGTGTCAAGTCACAGAAGAACCTCATCACGAGAGATCTTGTGCCAGATGCGTGCAAATGCATACAAGATCACGGCGGTCTACCCGGGGCACTAAAGATAACACCTAACAAGGGTGACGATCAGTGAGACCGAATCCATCAACGATAGCTTCGAAAGCTCATACATTGACTCCTTGTATTGGGAGATGGGTCGAGCGAAGGGCAAAGAAGTTAATTACCACATAACAGATCTCGCGGCGCATTGTAATTAAAGGAGATAGTCCAGGTTATTATGTAGCCAGTCAATGTCCTATCTTTCGGATATGAATTGTGGGTTAATAATTTGAGGAGCTGATTCTACAGGTTTTCGGAGGCAACATATCGCGCTGTCCTATTGAAACCAAAGCCTTTCACTAAAACTTAAAGTTCTGGTCCATTGGAACAAAGAAAAATCAGTAGCATCTCAACGCATCGGTCAGTATTCACAGTGTAAAGATGCTCTCATCCTCAGTTCTTATGAAAATATAAATTAATAATACCTTGGGTTTATAACACCTATACCCGCCCCAATTTGTGACAAATGCGGTCGGTGACACACGAGCGTCTGGAGGACTGTATATCCGGATAGTGCCAAGAATAGAAAGGTTTACACAATAGCCACATTACTGTGAGCCCAAGTGCCCGAAACAATATAGGTAATAATTGGAACGAAAAAATAAAATTAATTTGACCTCAAATTTCGAAGAGTCTCTTACAATTTCCATTTCCACCTTTAGTCAGCAAAGATAAACTTTGCACATCGATTGCTACGCTCCTCCAAGTCTCACTTTGACGAGTTCGAGAACATCTTGATGACTAGCATTATTGACATAATGGGAAGAACAACGTGATATGTAGAAGCTACCCGTATCCAAGTCAAGCCTGTGGCGTGACATCTTAGGATGCTCATTAATGAAGGCAATAAGCATATCATCAAATTGCACTGGTCAACGGAAAACAAAAAAGACTTTGACACATTGAAACCGTTGATAATTGATCCCAACTAGGACACGCACAACAGATCAGACCCTACCATAGAAGGAACAATCGCGTAGGCCTGGACTTCAGGCAACTTTTACACATCAAATTGATGGACCTCAGCGGAAAGCTGGGTTGTCTGGGGATATCTTACCAGGCCAGGCCTAGATTGGGCAGACACCATCAGAAAGCCTATAGGAAATCAGCGGATCCAAAAATACGGAGAATGTCAAGCTAGGAGCGCACAGGTACCCCCAGAAAGGAAGATTTTACAGAACAAAACGTGATCCAATGCTGAGCATTCGTCAGCAGAACCTAACTAGATGGTGAAATGCTAAATCTTTGTTTGGCTGGAAATGAACCCAAATGATTGTTCAAAGGTCGATAATTAAAATTAAGAAGGAAAGCGTAGTTAGTTGCGTAGCAACTAAAGGATACTGCGCAGGGCTATGATGGGGCCACTGAAAGGCCACACGTTATCGTGGATCACATGTATTAACCATTAATTTTCTAATAGAAAGCAGGGATGGAGGGAGAGATCTAGGCGATAATAATGATACCAACAATAACCAGAACAGAGTTACCTTCTCTTTTCATCTTTAGGACCGAAGTTTATGATTACTTTGAAAATAACCACCATAGGTAACCGTTGAAATAAAGCCAGTAGGGCTTCAATATATGAGAGCGACGATAGGCACAATGTTAAATTTTAAACAGTTACTGGGGAAGAGTCATTATAAAACCATCCAGCCACAATATGGTCCAGCTGAAGATGATACTGAAGGACATAGAAGAGGGTGGAAGGTATACTTGTAGATTTCTTAGGCTCGAGAAGAGAGGGGAAGATAGGGGTAACTTCTTTCAGCTGCGGAGTTTTTTAAAAGGACTGGAATAGAGACATACCACGAAATAACTAAAATTAAAGGAATAATAGAACGACCCACCTAATTTTCACTTCAGGCCTGTTTTTATTCTCTGCGGTCATGATATTTAGCGTTGCTTAGGGCCAGTAAGCGAGGTTGTTTCATGCCATTTGACATACGTATCAAACTAGTCCATGAGTTCTTTCAAGTGTGCTGCTTATTTGAAATTCAGTATTCGAGTTAGATATTACTCGTTCCACTGTCTCGTTTCCATTTGATAAATAGGACAGCGTCACAAGATCCTCCCGATGCAGATCTCTGCGAAGCTCCACTTAGATGCGAGCGGGTTATATGGTTAATATTTACAGACTTCTGATCTGTCTACTATCGTAAAGCACTTTTAATTTTTCCTGATGTTTGGATGTGAGGACTATATGAAATTCAACCAAGGATAATATTTAATGCCGTTACCATGGTCAATAATTCATCTGGAAATTGCACCGATAAGTTCTGAGAACTATTCTGGTATATAAATATATAGAAATAATGATGGGGAGTTGGTAGACCTTCAAAAATAAACCAGGATTTCCCTTCCATAGACTGATCTATATATTGCCCCTTTGGTAGCATTATCGAACGTGAATACACATCTCATATAAAGCATAAGATAGCTTTGATGAACCATCTCAGCTATTTTCCTTAAACAGCTCTAAGTATAGAAAGTCGTAAACTATTAGTTACAAAAAAAACCTTTTCATTATCACGAAACTCCCTAGAAACAAAAAGGTCCTTCCCAAGGCCGTATTACAGCCTCCATCAACATCATCAAATATTTTCAAGCGATTAATTTTTTTACTCTACAACACAACCTTAACTTTTATGAATGTGAACGGGACTATGTAGTAAGAAAGCCATTACGCGGGTAATTTGACTGATTGCACATTCCACATCCAACGTTTACCCATGTAATTGCCGGTTGCAAAGATAATTACAGTTTGCGAGGTTTAATTAAGTAAAAATCATAACTCATCTCTTTGTGTGTCCTTCTTTTATTTTCTTCCATTGGTTGGTGCTTCCAATGGTGTACCATGGACTAGTCGACTTATGAATGACCAGAGGTCAAAGATAAACGCTTTCGTAGAGTGTCGCTTGATTGACTGTCCACAGTCAACCTTCCATCTGACTTTCATCTATTCTTATTTATCCCTTTCTAAAAGGCAAGTTAGGGGTGATAAACTTCGTACCTAGAAATATCGGAAGTTTTGACCGCGATTTCTGGGAAAGTATACCCACGTTCACATATAAGCAAAACTAGGACGACATTTTAGGATTTCATCTGTGGAACCTAATACAACAAAAGATTGACGAAATATCTTATACTTCATAAGGAACAGGACTATAAACGCATAATAATTTTGTTTTTAGTAACTCAAAACCTGATTCCTCCCCTGAAAAGTATCTGAACGAAGCAATGTGTCAGCCCTGCTCTCATCATAGAAATCGTAATGATAAATTGTTGCACTTTATCTTAACCTGGACCACTGTCCACTTCTTATCTTTTTAAACTTTTGCGACAACAACTACGACAACGAATTAATTTCAGTACAAGTGTCCGACATCCATCGGTGCCTTATCTGCATTTGAAATTCAGTAAATTTCACGATAAGCACGAGATGAAATTAATTTTGCGGTCAAGACACTTTTCCAGAGATTTATTTGCATTTGCTCCTTACTAAATACTATAGCGGAGACTCCCCTATAAAGATGGTCAGCAAAACACAAGAACTGCAAATGTTTAAAGGAGAATGGTTTTATAATTTATGACAAAGTGTGCCGCCTTTGCCTCGAGGGTCAATGGGAGGTACCCCTAAAATAGTTGCTTGAAAGTGTTTAGTTACATTTTGAAAATCATGGGTGGGGGCGCAGTAGGGTGGATTAATTTGCACCCATTACAGCGTGATTTATTTATATGAATATACATATATAGAATGTGTGTACGAAGGAAGCGATGTTTGTTATTATATGGCTAGTTTGTGATGTGATCTAAGCCGACTTTTTCTTATTTCCGGCCCCCTGAAATGGGCGCAAGAGTTGAGCCCTTCACCAAACACCACCACTTTGTCACACGCTCCCTTGTACACGATGCGCTGGTTAGTTTTTCATGAAGAAAAAACATTCATTAATAAAAAAATCTACGAAATAACAGGGAAGGGGGAAGAGCTGAGTGCGTTTGGGCGGAGCACAAAAATGCGTCGTTCACCGCAGAGATTAGCGAAAGAGGCAGGAAGGGTTGACATACCCGATGTGACACCGGGGAGCCCAAATAAAGAGGAATTCTTATCAAGCGGCGCGATTAACCGTGCGCAGATGGCAACTAAAATAATTTGTAGTGCCCCTGTTCCGGAAAAAAGCTCAGTCAGAAGCGCTAGTCCTGGACAGATGGATTCGGACAAAAACCGAGTGGAAGTGCAGTCGTCCATCCTAGCTATAGCCGAAGAGCAAAGGCTCATCAGGAAATGCGCAGCAGTGGTGAAGCGTATACGGTCGACAAGCAAAGGCGTCAAAAACGGACTGAAGGAACTGAAGGAACTATTGGACCGCATCTCCTTCTATAGGCGAACGTGGAGAGCAGCGGAAGACGATTGGAGAGTAGAAACAGCCGCACCCCCCACTACTTGCGTCAAACGGACCACAGATAGCCCACTGCAAAGCGAACTGGGGAAAAAGCGGAAAGAGGACGACGTGCCTGAAGGAGACTTTATCGAAATAGTTTCTAGGGCCCAAAAAAAGAAGGCGAAGAAGGAAAAAACAAACAACTGATTCCGCCACCAGAGACACGTATGTCCAAAGACAAGGAGGCTCCCAACCAGAAGCCAGGAGAAGAAAAGACGAGAAAACGAAGAAGGACTAGACGGAAGGCAAGACATTTCCGGAAGTGCTTAGTGAAATCCGCTACAGGATGAAACCCGAAGACAACGGAGTAGACGTGTCTTCCATACGGAAAACGAGGAGTGGCGGAGTTTTCGTCGAACTAGGCCCAAAGACGCCTAACAAGAGTACATTCTGCGAAGCGGTCAAGGGGTTATTGGGGGAGAAGGCCCTTGTTTCCAGCCTAGAGCCCATGTGCTCTCTAGAAATTCGGGATGTTGACTGGCTCACAGAAAAGGTCGAAGTGGAGGAGGCGATAAATTGTGAATGTCCGGAGGTAATCAATGCCCGGATAGATATAACCGCTGTAAACTCGCCTTAGTGGAAGTCCCCGAGCAATATGCGAGGAAACTCCTTAGTAGCGGCAGAATCAAAATGGGATGGGTAGTATGTAGGGTGCGAATGCGGATAGCCCCCACCAAGTGCTGCAGGTGTCTGGACTATGGACACATGTCAGCAACTTGCAGCATGCCGGAGATGCGGCCAAGTGGGTCATCAAGCGAAGACCTGCAATGAAAGCGAGAATTGCGTTCTCTGCAGGGATCGTGGCGCGTCTGATGAGAGCGTCGTACACACTGCGGGCTCAGGACGGTGTCGGATCTTTAAGGCGGAATTGGAGATGGCTAGGGTGCGAACGGCGTGATCCGCATCTTACAAGTTAACATGCACCGGAGTGCAACCGCTCACCAGTTGCTAGCACAGTTCGCTGCGGAAGAAAATGTTGATCTAGTGCTTATTAGCGAGCAATACCAAAACAAGGATCCGTCCTCATGGCATCTCGACTTATCGGGCATCGCTGCCATCTGGGTTCGACTTCGTGTTCTTACCGCAAGCCGGGGTTACGGGTTTGTCTGGATCCAGTGTTCAGGGATAACGTTTTTTAGCGTTTACCTGACGCCGAACGAGACGATGCCGGACTTTCTACGCCGGCTAGATGGTCTGGGAGACGCCGTTTCGACCACGGAGGGACGAATTCTGGTAAGCGGTGATTTTAATGCCAGGGCTCTTGAATGGGGCATGCCTTAGTCAGACTCCAGAGGGAAACGAATTCGAGAAATGGCAACGAGAACCGGGCTCGTAGTTTTAATTACCGGATCCACGTCAACATTTCGGCGCACCAACGCAACGCTCCCCTGCCTGTAGAATGTCGCGAGGGTGAATATCGAGAAGTTTGTCAAAGCTCTTGGAGCAGGCAGGGACGAACTGAAGGGCGGTCCGAGGGTTGGTAGTGCCGCAGCTGACACCGTCGTAAATTCAGTGATGAACCTGATAACGACGGCGTGTGAGGCTTCCATTCCCCGGAGGGGCCCAGGCGCGACAAGCCTTCTATGCACTGGTGCACGGCAGAAATTGCCGACCTACGGAGGGAGTGTCATAAACTCTGCCGTTTGGCACAACGTATGCACGCCAACAAAGAGGCATGTGCCATAAAGGCACAGTATAGATCAGCCAAAAGGAGACTCTGCAGCGCTATAAATAAAAGTAAAGCTCGCGGGTGGCAGAAACTTGTTAACGAGGTGAATGAGGACCCGTGGGGACTTGGTTGTAAGTTTGTCACCCGGAAAATCGTTTATCTTCGGAGGCCCTGCATACTAAGCACCGGCCATACCGCATTGTTTTCCAGGCACCCTGTGCGGGTTGATGTAAATAGCGCGGAAAGTCTCGAGGATTGCCCCTTTTCACAATAAGATAGCTCGAAGAAGCGGTTCTCACTATGAAAAACAGGAAGGCGCCAGGCCCTGATGGCATCCTGGCGGAAGTTTACAAACTGGTGTTCCGCCAACGGCCAGAATTGCTGCTTGAAGTGTACAACGCTTGCTTGAAGGAGGACATTCTTCCTTGTCGTTTGTCGGGATCAGACTCGCGTTGATCAGTAAAGAGTAAAGGAGATCCGGAACTCCCGTCTGCACACCGACCGCTGTGTATGCTTTACACGGCCAGAAAACAGCTCATCAGAAGTAGACTCACTGAAGCGATCCACGCTGCCGGGGACTTATCTGCAAGGCAGTTCATGTTCAGAACAGGGAGATCTACAGTGGATGCAGTTTATCGAGCCGAGGCATACAGTGCTCCTCATAACGCTTGATATCAGAAATGCCTTCAATTTCGTAAGATGGACAGATATCCTAGGCACACTAGAAAACTCATTTCACGTGCCAAACTATCTCTTGCGGATATTGAGGGATTATCTGAAAGATCGCTCCCTGCTCTATGAGACGCTAGAGGACTAAAGGAAGATGGAAATCACGTCGGGAGTAGCACAGGGATCCATCCTAGAGCCGGACCTCTGGAACGCTTCTTATAATAGTCTGCTGAGGGTCGATATGCTCGAAGAGTTGCGCCTGGTCGGTTATGCAGACGACATTGCGATACTTGTTTCCGGACGCACTGTTGAACAGTCGCAAAGCAGACTTGGCATATTGACGGGTGAGCGGATGGATGACTGCTCACGGTTTCAGCTTTGCGCTGGAGAAAAACGACGTAGTCAATTTGACCAGAAGGAGAATCCCGACTATGCATCCAATATCGATCGGCGAGTTGACTATAGAGTCAAAACCAGCGGTTAAATACCTTGGTTTAATGCTCGACCCGAAGATGAATTTCTTCGAGCAAATCAAAGCAGTAGCGATTTATATTCGGATTCTTCTTAATGCGAAGGAGACTGAACTCGACCGATGGAGGGACTGGATGGTAAAGGGTTCCCTGAACTGACAACCCCCTTCCTCCCCTCCCGTCCCGTTGGTGAAAGGAATTCCCTGACTTGAAGAATCCCAAAGCCAGGAGAGGTATATTAGGTAGCAGGTGGGGCCAATAGTATTCATTATCAATTTAATGAATCCTTTTTACCCCGCGGAGATAGTATGGAGGAGCCCGTGTTAGGTGGTTTTAATACCCACTCGAAGTATTCCCTACTTGTCCATTTCGGAACTTCGTTGTGCCAAAACTATTATCCGTGTCTCGAATGAGGAGGGCCCAACTGGTAACAACCCTTCACTCTTGCATCAGAACACGAGTTTTTTCAGCCCCACTTCAGCGAGAGCTTGAACGGTACAGACATGACATTCTCGAGTAAAGTGAGGTTAAATGATGGGAGATTGGATTTTCGTCTGCTATTTGTAGTTCAGCGGGAAGATAGTCAAGCCCAGGGGCTTTACAACGTTTGAATGCATGACGGTCGAAATTATTTCTTTTCTGCTTGGATGAACAATCCGTATCTACATGCTACAGGGACTAGCCATTTTATATAAAAGAAGTGGTACGGAAGTGGTACGATTAAGAACTATGGTCGAGTGTTCTTTCTTTCTTTCTTTTGACTTCCTCGTCATCTTGGATGAGAAGTCGACGTTGACGCCTTTCACAGGACCACCGAAAGATTTGCGACCACATGTAAGCTATTTCGTGATGCGGTATGTACTTCTGAAATCATTTCTTGATCAGCACATTAGCAGATCCTCTCTTGTCACGGAGTACACTACACCGAAATTCTCGGGATTTGGCTCGGTATCAGAGTTCCAACTCGCCAAGACCGCCATCACTAGCAGTAGTCAATAGAGCTTTCAACTCCTTCCGTTCGTCGATTCGTTTCCACGATTGCGCAGTCAGTGAATTCTTAGAACCCCCTTTCGGAACGTTTTAGCGACCTGTATAAAACCATTTTTGATAACAGTTCAATACTCATCCATATTTTTAAACAAGTTATTCAGTAAGTCTGTCGACCGATCAGCAGGAGAGTTCCCCCACTGCCGAGTGACAGCTGGATCATTCAAGCAGTCGATGTTGAACGTGGGGGGTTGCTGCTACTCAACCCTGCGAGAAGTCGCGGATACAATACGCAAGCGAAGGTAAGCGACCACCAGATGGTGATCCCTCTCGAGGCCAATGTCAGTGCCTCTCTTGTTACGCACAACCAGGAGACAATTCCTAAATCTACTGCGAAGTGGTCAATCTGGTTGCACGTACGATGTCGGCCAGTTCAAACCCAATTAACCTATCTCTGTGCTCGAAAAAGATGCCACCAATAACGAGGTCATGGAAAGTGCAGAAATCCACAAATCTCTCACTGTTATCGTTACGGTCGCCAAACCTGTGCTTCTCCTTGACATGTGCGAGCAAGGGTTTTCAGACCCCACCTTGACATTTAGATCACTACTCACGACCACAATGTCTACTGAACTTTGTATAATTAGCCGTAGAAAGCATCTTTCTCCACTAAATCGGAAGTCTCCGTTGGTGCGTATAATTGTACAATTGTGATGTTTCTTAACCTGAACCGAAATCTTACAATTAGAAGTTTGTCTGAAAGCGGCTCCCAAGTCAATACAGAGCACACAGAGCCGTCAAAAGTCACCCAAGCAGATTCGCGTCTACTACCACTTGGCTGTCCAGAGTACAAAAGCACATTGCCATTACGCAAGGCATTGTTGCAAGAGGGAGAGGAGTACTCTTCATAGTCCCATCATCTTACTTCGATTAGGCCCAGAATGTCCAGGTTACATCGTTGGAATTCCCGCTCAAGTTGAAGAAACATTCTGAGGACCCCGCTACCCTTGTCGCGAAGCGTGCGCACATTCCAGTAACAATCATAATCCGTTTTTGATAGCCAGGGGTCCTAGCTGTGAGATGAATCCCTATGCGAGGTGTTATTGACATTTCAGTAGCAATAAAGTTTCAAAATTTGCAGGTTGCTAAGCAACATATTTGTATCGCTCTTAGTAGCCTCTTATGATAAGCAGGAAAGATTTGGAGTGTTTTCTTCAGTCCCAATCCAGAGAACTAAGCGTACTTAATGCGCTCTGCCTCACTCAAAGATCCAAGCGATCGTAGTGCTAATTTCTTCAAGATTGATTTCTAATTCTACGCATGATACTGTTATGGCTTTTAAGGTGAACAGAAAACACCCACTAGATGACAAAGCGATATATAATCATTCTTCGGAAATTATTTCTATATAATTGGTATCATCCTTCGTGAATGTGTACGGTCGCCTTCTCCTGCTTCTCAGAATGTGAGCTAGGACCCTGCCCCAACTTCAAACGGTTTTCTTCATAATTTTAGAATCACACATTATAGTACACAGGTTCTGGTAGTCTGAGTAGTTACGAGACATTTGAAAAAGATTAATTGATTCATTTTTGGGTATATTTTCGTCCATGGATCAAAAGTCACCCGTAGCTGCAGTTGAGAAATGAATTAAAATTTAATCTGAGTGCGTCCACACTGTACTTTGCTGAACTTAAATACAAAATTGGCTTATTTGTTATAAAAGCGCTCCATGCGGACAATATCCAGCATGCGCCTTGTTTACAATCTCTCTGTAAACAACACAGAACAATTATTTACAAAATATCTGGTTTGTATGATAGTAGTTCTGCTCATCCAGTGGTTTTCGCCCCTTCATTTCCAGTAACGTGAAAATGATACACTCACTGGTGTGATCATTGTTAGCATTGCGGTTTTCAATTTTCTTTTCAATTTCCCTTGCGATCACTTGACCATCTTCTGTTCGCTGGTGCATCACCTGATGCTGCACCCAGTTTCATGTTGTTACACATCCTACACGCACCAACCTATATATCAAAGTCGAGGACATGGACAACATCGATCACTTGACTCCTCAAAGGGCAACAAGAATAACCACAAAACAAACAGAAAGCACTTTTTGTTGTTCCAACCATTTATTATACCACAGACCGAAATCCTTTAATGCAATTCTGATTATTGCGATCATTTGGTGAAGTGTTGAAATTGGAATTACATTTTATTGCACTATTGCACGCAGCAGAGCAGATACTGAGATGCATGGTCATCTGCAATTGAGCATTCTGATCGCTTATAAAAATGATGATCATCATTACTCGAGCGAAACGGCGTACATGTCGTTCTTCATGCACACGATCCGATCGTGATCGATCTGATCTTCATCTTTGATCTGTCTTTGACATGGAAGGAAGGAAGTGGTATGAAACTGTTCGGATGAAGATTATACTTGGAATAGTATTACTACGTCGGGTTGCCAGCCAAAACAGCACAGTACTCTTTTCTGACTGATCGTAACTTGACCATACGTTCACTGTTGGTGCATTTGTGGTATTCTTCTGAGGGGATGGTTCACATTATCAACATTTTTGGGATGACCATAACCAAGAATTTTCTTTAAATACTTGTAATAGACATATTGTTGAAGACTCCAGTCGATGGTTGGTAATCAGCTTTCATTTTCACCGGAATTAGTCAAGATGTTTGTATTCTCCTTCAGCAGTGCTCAAGGATGGCTTAGCGGCCAGTTTTCCTAGATATTCGAAAGTTTGATTATTTTGGTAAAATTGGACTCGGGCGTTACTAATAGCAACCGACTAGCCCGATCTAGACAATTCTGCATAGAGCCAGAGACTTTTGGAAAAGTCTTTTCAAGCTTTATTTTCAGCAAAAGCAAGACATCTGGCAATATCGACGCCAAGTTCAAAGGAGATTTCAACTTAACTACACAGAAACTATCTTTTTAGTGCTGGCTTTCTCGTCGTCTATGGTACTCTAGCAGATCTGAAAAGGGGTCAATTAATCGAGCATAAAACTGGACGTCAGACCCAAAGTGCTCCTGATATAATATCCGAAATTTTGAAGCCGCAGCCGCATATACATGAAGCGGCATTCTTTACGTATTTTACGCTATTGGAACTTACTAGGATATGTTTCGAGCTAAGAAGCTTTATATCACTTCAGCAGCCCTTCTTCAGAGAGCTGCCCTACGTCTTTAGGGACATTGAAAACTAGCGATTTAATTTTAAGGATGACATTAAATGCCAAGCAAAAAGTCAACTTGAGCCCATGCGGATGCATATCGAGTTGAGTAGAAGTTGAATTTAATAACGTCTCAAGGAGCCAAGCCATTTATGATAATTCACGCCTCGAGAGCAAGTCATGCAACTGCAAAGGTTCCTATGAGCGGCAGGGAGGATCCAGTTGAACAGCTAGCAGGAAGGTATCTCCATAAAAGAAAAAAAAAACTGCTGAACCTGTCGGTCGAATAGTGTTCTTGAGGGTGGGACCGTGGTCAGGTCGAATCTGAAGTATTCCCTGAACACATGAAGCTACTCAGAATCGAGGGCGTTTGGACAACTCTTTATCACGCAGGAAAGACAAGTTGGGTTCATCATATCCTCACATAAATTGTTTTCTATTTTTAAAGAGGATACCGAGTGGAATTAAGAGGGAATATTAAGACTGCTAGGAGAGTTCTCTACTTGAATGGATGAGGAGCCATTCGTTGAGAAACTTAAATTGTCCATGAAGATTCACACGGATTCACTTATCACGAGATCTGGCAATATTGCACGTACATCTTTTTTCGGCGAGTGCACCAAGTATTTTTAAACCGCCCTACGATAGCCTATTCCAGGAATTGTAATGATGATCCACAAAACACTTTACCATGCAAGAAACTGACCGAGAAGCTTCCCTGATTGAAAAATTTATCTAAAGCAATCTAGAGAACACAAACGCAACGAGCGGGTCAATATGTATAGTAAAGCATCCTTGAGATCCTTCACACCTCAGGAACGCTACCATAAAGATCAATCTGTTTCATGACGACGATATCTAGATAGAATCTAATTGCCCAGGGGCCAAGGAGTAGAATTTGGTTTGGTGGGTAGGGGCGTAGTATGAAACTGCGTTGCTTCTAGCAGCACCCAATGAATAAAGCTGCAAATGCCCGACGAAACGCTCTTTCAGAAAAAGGTTAACAAAAGCATGAAAATAAGTCGATGGAACTGGAAGAACTGCATTTTCTTTTACAGGAGAACATAGGTCGCAGCGGAGAATGCGCGATAAGTAGCGCTTTCTGTTGAGAACACTGTAAACACCAAAGGGATGGTAGTCAATTGCAAAGGGGAAAAAACTCAAAGAGGAAGCGTGTCTGAAGGAGATTTCATCTAACTAGCCACCAAAGCCCAAGGACAAAAAAAGGACTAGAGGAACAACATGCCACGCCGGTAGTAAACCTTCTGCCCAAAGTCAAAGCGAATACGAATAGTTGAGCAGAACCCACGACTAGTCCTCCTCCTCCATTTGCCCGTCCTTTCCTTCGATTATTCGACACAAGGCAACACATTTGCTGAAGTTTTCAGCTAGGTCGGGATCAATGCCGGAGACAGCGGAGCAAAGGCGTCTTCCGAAGATTAGTTGCATCTTCGTTGAGTTAGGCCCGAAGGCAAAGGGCTCCTGAGAGTGAAGTTTAGATGCTGTGCGCTCTCTTGAAGTGGAGAAGCCCATAAAGCGTCAATGTCCAGAGGTAGCCAAAAACCGGACCGATATCACTTATGTGAATTCTCGGGGTTGGAAACTGGCTTTAATGTCGAATAATATGCAAAAAAATTCCATAAAAGCGGGTGGGTGGCTGCATTTTGGAAAGTGAAATATATAAACTGCTGTTTCATCATCGGCCGGACTCACGACTCGGCGCATTCAACGCTTGCCTGAAGAAGGATATTTTTCTTTGATGCCGGGAAGTGGCGCGGTTTGTGCTGATCTGAAAAGGCAAAGGGGACCCTGAGCAGCCGCCTGCACACCGACCGCTGTGTGTGTTTGACACGGTAGGGAAAGTGCCCAAAAAGCTCATCAGGAAAAGACTCCCTGAGGTAATTCAGTCTTAGAATAGGGAAATTCATAGAGAATGCGGTTCACCAAACTGAGGCATACAACCACTAATTCGACAGGTAGTGCTTCTCATAACGATGTCAAGAATGCATTCGATTCTGCAAGGCAGATATGCTATATGGTTGCTATTCACCCCTTGGTAGGGGGTAGCGCATTAACCAGAGCTACATGCCATCGTTTACAGTTCTTTGAAATGCGCTTCAGCTCCTAAATCCCAGAGACGCCCGCACTCCTCTTCTACTGCTCTGCGCAATGTACTCTAAGGACAACCCACTCGCCGGCCATCTTGGATGAGTGGGTTCCACTGAATGGCGTAGCCACCAAGGTGATGAAGTGGCGAGCGAATTACTTTCCAGAGTTCCACCATCTTATTGCCCTTGGCCTCAGAATGTCCACTTTATATCTTTATATATCTCTTCTCGCTGAAGGTGGAAAAAGTGAGTATTTTGGGGACCCTTGATTCCATTGTCGAAGAGCGTGCGTACATTCTAGGAGCCGTGAGATCAGGGTTCGGGGGTACCACAGTGATCGATCCTAGAATCGCACTTTTGGAATACGATAATCTGCTAAGACCCGATATGCCAGATCATATTGCGAGAAGCCATGCAGGTGACTTCTGCCTACCGCACTGTCTCGGAAATGGTTGTGCGTGATCTCCTTTCCTACCTTGCTAAGGAACGTAAAACCACCTACAAGCGCTGCTCGTGAAGAGCTGCAACGTATATTAAATGAGTGGGAACTCTTTTGGTAAAATGAGTCTAGCGACAGATGGACTGCACGGATTCTCGACAATTTAGATCTGTGGCTGAATCGAAGGCATGGTGAGATTGGTTAATTTGTTATCCAACTTCTCAGTTGACACAGAGGTTTTCAATCTTACCTGGTCAAGATTGGAAATGCGCAATTTGCAATGTGTTCTGCAATGGAATGGTGGCCGACGACTTCAGCAATTTCATGCAGACACTGAGGTGCAGAGGAGTGCTAGCAGATGGAGTCATGTGCCCGGAATTTAGGAAGGCGCTCACTTCAATGAAAAAATCTCTCAAATCTTGTTCCGAGGTGGAAATTGCCATAATTAGAGAACTCTATATAAACCATCACCGTGGCGTATGACACAAGGGGTCGTAGTCCAAGGGTGATTGCTGTTGACTTCAATGCTTGGGCCCGTGAGTAGGGTAGCAGAGAGACAAATGCAAGGGGCCGCAGTCTATTAGACACTTTCGCACAGTTGGATATCATTCTGACCAACGAAGGATATGTAAACACCTTTCAGTAAGGGGTGTCTGCCTCAACCGTAGACCTAACTTTTCTCAGCCCTGCACTGGCACGTAGTATGTCCTGAAGCGTCAGCAATGACTACAACCACAGCGACCACCAGGCAATCTTCTTTGGGTTATGCGTGGAGTCACTGGGCAGAAGACCATCATGCCCGAAACCGAGAAAAATGTCAGCCTGGTCCACTAAAGCTCTGGATGAGCAGACCTTCATAGAGGCGTCGTTAGACCAACCAAATAAAGCAAGCACTTCTACGGAAAGAGCTGTCCATGTGGCCCAATGCATCGCCAAAACGTGTGACGCATCCATGCCAAGGAGGTGCTCATTCCACAGTAGAAGATCAAGCTACTGGTGGAACACTGAACTGGCCCACCTTCGATCAGCCTGTCACCGAGCCAAAAGAACGAACCAGGAAGCGGTAGGCAGAATCGGCAGAAAAGAGCGCGCCTATAAGGAAGCCCGCAAAACCCTCAAACTCGCCATCCAACGGAGCAAGAGGGAAAGCTTTAAGGAGCTTTGTTCGGAAGCGGACGTAAACCCGTGGGGGAACGCCTATAGAATCGTGATGTGGCGATTCAGAGGCCAATCATTTCCGCAGATCAAGTGTCCTTCACTCTTGTTAAAAATTATCCAGGGGTTATTCCCACAGCAAGAGGAGGACATAGACAGCTTCCAGCGATCTCTGAATGACATCTCTGAATTGCGGTCACCAGTGACGGGCTGCTGGAGATCTGCGCTAGGATAGGAGATAACAAAGCTCCGGGTCTGGATGGCGTTCTAAATAGGGCCCTTAAGCTTGCTGTGAAATCCAGACCGGACATGTTCGCTGAGTTGTTCGAAGCGTGTATGTCTGAGACGATATTTCCTGCATCATGGAAACGACAGAAGTTGGTGCTACTGCCTAAGGCTGGCAAACCTCCAGATGAGCCAACCTCCTATAGACCTATTTGTCTTTTGGACACTGTGGGCAAAATACTAGAACGAGTAATCTACTGTCTTACTCCCGGTTGTTGAGAGCCAGGGAGGTCTCTCAGATCGGCAGTATGGGTTCCGTAAAGCCAGATCAACCATTGATGCCATCAAAATGGTTACTGGCTTGGCTTCACTTCTAAGCCTGCCATCAAATACTTGATAGTGATAGATATAGGTAGTGATAGACGGGAAGCTTAGCTATTACCAACACGTGCAGTATGTTTACGATAAAGCATCCACTGCAAATGTGGCCCTGGCAAGGATGAAGGCCACGGCATGCTTCCAAGTTGCTTATAACTAGGACAGTGGGTTCGATTCTGCTCTATGCAGCTGCAGTTTGGGGAAAGGCATTACAGGTTACATTTAACGCTATTAAACTGTGTTCAGTCTACAGAAGAACAGTCCTAAGGGTGTGCTCGGCATTCAGGACTGTCTCAGATGATGCAGCTTTCGTCATCTCTGGAATGATGCCCATTGACATCTTGGCAGTTGAGATGACGAACATATATAATGCGAAGTCTATCTCTCCTTGATCGCAGACGAAGAACGCCGAAAGGGAGGGATCTCCAAATAGATGGGGAGAGCATTGGGAACGCTCGGGAAAGGGCCGGTGGACACACAGTCTCATCCATGCCATTAAGGAGTGGTTGGAGAGACGGCACGGTGAGTTTCATTATAATCTTACTCAGTTTCTCAGTACCTGTCACTGTCCAAGGTTTGTGGAGGAAAGGAAGAACCTAGAGGAAAGTCTAGGGGAGGTGCTCGTACCAGAGAATCCGGTGCGAACAATGTTAGCATGTCAGGAAGACTGGATTACGATCAACTCCATGGTCGTATCTATCCACAGCAAACTGCGAAAGGCAGAGGAGACTTGAAAAGCGCGATTACGTACGCCGCGTAGAGACGAAAAGGGACCAAGCTGGCATGTCTTTGAAAGATTTCCACCTCCTCAAAAAAAAAAGATGAAGTGATGTTGCGCAGTCTAGGAAAGCGGGAGGGCTGGCCCAGAGTAATGCACAGGGTTAAACGGTTTTAGGCTAGCTCTGTCATGACGGGAAGATGTTTAGAATAGTCCAACACTCCTTCCTTCCTAGAATGCACATGTATCAACTTGATTATAATGTTTAACTCCCTAGAAATAAGAACCACTTAGAGAGATCAGAGGACATTTTTTTGGAGGGATTCCGATACAATTGGAATCCAAAATGAAACTTTTAATGAGGCAATTCACTTTCTCTGGAGACGCTACATAAATCGTCCACCTCTTATCTGCTTGGACACAAACGCAACCCCTATATGCTCAGCCTCAGTAGTAATGCATTGGGAGATCTCCGACCAGCCTCTCATACCTTGCCTTACTTCTTTCCCTTATTTTTCAAGTACAATACTACGGTTTGAGTACTCCACCTCATGTTTCGTCGTTTATGTCCTTACTGTTACGTTCAAGTAAAGCAAATTAACGCTTTCAACTTTTGTTACCATTTTAGGTAGACCTAAAGGAAACGATCAAATTATTTCATCGTATCAACCATAGCAAATTTACGCAGATTTTATTGATATATTTTAATTGTATATTATTGAGATTAGGATCACGTCTTGCTCATGCGACTCACATCCACAGGTTGTGAATGACTTATTTATGTATGTTCAACTAATCTACTGTGCTTTTATCTTGATCGAAAGGCTCATGTACATATGAACATCGACATTGCTTTGCTGACATAACCTACTTGAAAAATAACGGTCAGTAATTATGGGCGTAAATTGTTCTCGTTCAAATTATTGCTTTATCACCCAAGAACTATACTTATTTATCCCCAATTATCTAATTCAAAGCAAGTTGCTAATAAACTATAATATTCCTAACACACATTATTTCCGTTTTCCTCATTCATCGGAACCACTGGCCACTGCCATGTGAATGAAAAGTGAATTCTATAAAATCATTGAAACGTTCGCGATAATTATGTTCGGATATGCTTCACGTCTCCCAAATAAACACTTGGGCCATTCATCAACGCCACCGTGATGCCGTTTAATTATTTAATTTTCCGTCAAATCTGTGTCAATTCCGGGCTATTCAAAGTGGTCATATGCAAAACGGACTTGGTGATATTTTATGAAAAATTAACTTGGAATTGCTACTACCAAGCAACCTTTCGTTAATGCCTTAGTTGAGGGGCTACTCGACACTTTTGGGATATCGAAATACATATATTCTATGACCGAAAGAACAGAGATGTGTGACATTGACTAGATATACTTTACCAGGTTCGCTACACAGGGATGTCACTTCAAAGTATAGATAATGATGCCTTGGCATCTCCGATGCCTAGATTGAAAAAAATTCCTAAAACGTGAGGAACAATAAATGACTGCCTTATAATGTCTGTTAGTAAAAGAATCGACTTGGAAAACCAACCCTAATCCTTATTCAATGAAACAGGAGATTCTCTCATTGAAAAGAAACGCCTCAGGCAACAGTTCCAAAGCGCCGCGATGGCATCATAACAGATGACATCAATTATGCAAATTATTTGCACCGCAACTGTCTAACTCCATCCGAGGTCTGACAGTCACAATAATTTGATGATTTCGCCAGCAGCCGATCAATTAAAATGTCATCAGGATATATTGCAAGGAGGGAATGGGATGCATAAGGAAAGGAGTTACTCGTTGATGTTGCGGATGCTGAGTTTGTGACGAAATTTCGTTTTAATTGCATTTCAACAAAAACACTGTTGAATGCAGTTTGATAGTGCCTAAGGTGAGGTGATGACAGAAAATGATATTCAGATTGTA
Organism: Hermetia illucens; assembly: GCF_905115235.1. Lineage (NCBI taxonomy): Eukaryota > Metazoa > Arthropoda > Insecta > Diptera > Stratiomyidae > Hermetia > Hermetia illucens. The sequence goes on from NC_051854.1 coordinate 17,573,802, forward strand.
TCAGAGGGCTGGAAAATATTCGCAAGGAATGGGTGATGTACATATAAATCTGTATTTCAAAATTGAGATTTTGAAAGATGCACATTTGATACAAGTTGGTCAGATTATTTAATTAAATAAAATTTCGCTGTCGTATCAGCAGCTCCAGCGAAAAACATAGTATAAAGCAGCCAGCACTATTGAATGAAATGACGGTACGAACAAAGACAATATCTATTAATTTCATGTTTCTCTCATGAGATCTTGTTCCCCCAAAAAGCAACATTCGACTTGTTTCATCAAAGTCAAGATTAGAGTCGAAGAAGCGTGTCAGAAAAAGTGACCAATATCTGCTCTCGGACTTGTGTACCGGTTTCGTATTCTAGCCATGGTCATGGTTATTTGCGATTATCTAAAAGGAATGGTTTGTATACTAAAGGTCTACTAAAAGGCTGCTAGCTATCGGCACAGCTCTCAAGAGATAATAGACACTAGACAACGTGAAGAAATCATGCGTAAAAAGCCCAAAAAAGCGTAGTGATATCGTATAAAGCGATTATCACACCAACATATGTTCTCATTGATAGGCATCCCACCCTCAACACCACTGATCACATCATTGTATGGACAGCGAGAAATTATTTTAACTGAGACCTTTCCCTAGAACTCTTAAACTTGGAAAAGTATATTCCACTGTGAACCGTAACACCTAAGAACTAGCATATCAGCCATGAATATTCAGAAACTGATCATATTGTACAGAATGGTAATCCCCATTTAAAAGGAACAAGGACAGAAGATGAATCACCTAGATACTTCGATTAAGGCCCATCTTCGGAGGAACTGACACAGAATAACGATCTCACTAGATGCCTGCATAGCCGAAAGCTCATTTCACAGCATAAGACCCGCTGTCACAGCTTAGAGATGTCAAAGTCCCGGATAGATGCACCCCAACGGTCTAGACGTCGACCAAATAGATCTCTCTGAAGAAGAAGCTTCCGGCGGGTGGAGGCCGTACGCGAGTAGTGTGGTCAATTAAATGCCTCAGGTTGCCGCGTGAGATTGTTAAGACATTGTTTGGAAGACACAAGATGACAGCAGTACCTACAGAAAGCGCCTCACGAGTAACTGAAAATGAAGTTATCTCGACGATCCGGGAATTTTCTTGTGCTCCAGACAACAGAAACTTTCAACAATCAACAATGATGAGCACTGGCCCCTATCAAAGGTGCATTTATCTCAAATGCGGCTGAATTGTCCACTATGTTGTCTCAGGACCTGGCTGACTACGGAAACCTGGAAGTGAATCGCGACGCGACGCAATATCGCAACAAAATATGGGAAGGGCAGCGCACCATTGTATTGGCAAAATACATTGATTCCGTATCGCAAAGGAAAAAGCTTGCAAGTGGTTGAACGTTTTTCGGTGGTCCAGAGGGGTATGTCAACGGAGTCTTTATATCTACGATTGCTAGCAGCTGAAGACGTAAAACAACAACATCAAATCGCATTGGTCAAAAGAAAACAATAAAAATAGGAGACTAAAATGAAAATTTCTCCTAAGGTCCAAAATCACAATCGATAACAGCTATTACGATGAATTCCCCGCACTTTTGTTGCCAGCCAACAGAACCTTTATTAGCTTACAAAAACAGTTTCGCTCGAAACGTTTCATCTTAGGGTCAAAGCTTTTACTGTACAAGACAATGATCTTGCCAGTCCTTATGAATTGCTCGGAAACTTGGGTTTTTAGCAAGAAAAATTGCGAACTCTTAGCCACGTTCGAGGGAAAAATCCTCTGAAAAATTTTTGGCCCCTTATATGAGGATGGACGATTGCGCAGCCTACATAACGACGAAATCTATGAGTGATACCACAACCTTCTGGTTTTGGATAAAATGCCGCTCAACAGGTTGCGGTGGGCGGGTCACCTAATCCGTATGGATGAGGATAATCCAGCCCGGAAAGCCTATAAGGGCAATATCTATGTTAGAAAAGGAAAATGAGGCAGACCCTACCTGAGATGGAGTGATGGCGTAGGTCAGGACGCCAGGAAGCTTTTAGGGATATCGAATTGGTGCACCTCAGCGCAAAGCCGGGATATCAGGAGTTCCATACTAAGGCAGGACTAGACTCGATACCGGTTGTTGCTCCCCGTAGTAGAAGAAAAGTCATCTTTGCCATCAATGCACTCAAGCCGAGTAAAGTCGACTTTACTGTCGTAAGTAAAAGGAGAAGATCGCCAAGATTCCATAAAGGGAAATCGCCTCCAGGGCGTGTGAATTGTTACCAGGAAAATAGCTACAGTAAGGCTAAGACAACATCAAAGAGCATCTTGAAAGCTTGATCCACAGAAGACAGATTAGTTTCCGCTCTGAATCCTTCTACACCGACCATATCAACTTAGACTCCTGATGACTGCTTCTTGCCCCCTCATTAACCCATGGAAATTGGGTAATGGTTCTGGATTTGGAGAAAGAGGAAACAGAACCATAGTCAAGGTAAATATCATCAAAACTCATATTCTCAGTCTGACAACTGATCATGCTCTTCTTATTTACACGCCACCAAGCGTTGATTCTGACCGACGGAGATACCGAACTTGATGTCATTCCAGCACTAAATCCGCCTTCGCTGGTTCGTCCAAAATAAAAATACCAAGCATTCATCACCCATTATGCCACCCATATAATACAGGAGGAAAGACAAAGAATATAACTTCGAATTGATCCGCGGGGAGCATCTGGTCCCCCATTAGAGTCGTCCCCAGAGAACTGGTAGCGGTATACAAATCCATCACTTGCTGACCAAATGCCAATTGCGCAGAAGCATTAGCAACGCTTTTTTTAGTATAACATCCCCAACAACCAAGAACACCGCCGCAGAGAGGTTTGACGAAATGCAACGTACTCAGCTATTAAAAACGATTGGGATCTAGTATGTGCCATTTTTGTTAGAGAACGATACAAAAAATATTTGCTAGCAAAATTAACATCTTAGCACTGGCGGAGACGGAATTGCTTAAAAACGATAACAAAGATTATGCGTCGTAAACAGTAATTACCAACGAAAGTTTCGATAAATTGTTTAAACTGTAGATTTCGTCTTTTAAACTTATTAAAGAATTGAGGTTATCAGCTGCCACGAGCAGAAGAAGGGAGAACTGAAGTCATTAAATTGAAATTTATTTCCTTCTGAATACGATTTCTGGTGACCTGTCTTGCAAAACTATCAAAATCCAAATTTGGAATCCACATTGGAAAGAGGTTACTAACTTCAACTCACCGTGGAAATCCTGGGGGTTACACAACTAACATAACTAACACGATATATGTAACTAACGAGAACGAGAGACGAGAGATTCATAAAATTGGCTTAGAGCAGAAACATCGGAAGTTCATCGACTTGATCCAGAAGCGTGGGCCTCACCAAATGGGACGGCCGACGTCCAACCAGACTGATCACGTCCTCATGAAGGAAGGAACTGCATCTAGCATCCTTGATGTGCGTTCTTATCTCGGTAAACAAACCAGTCAGCTTAAAGACACAATCAAGACGGCTGCAGAGAAAACCATCGGTTATAAACCTCGAGGCAAATGGTTTGACAGAGATTAACGGCCGTACAGGCGCTTGTCCCAACACACACATTCGAGAAATTTAAGGATACACGTCAATGTCCACCAAATTTTTGATGACTTCAAACGGGCATACGACAGTACCGAACCCTCGGCACTGTACAAAACATTGCCTGAATTTTAAGTTTCAGCAAAGTTGATTAGTCTCATCATTATGAAAATGAGTCAGTCTGGCGCTCAAGTTAAGATATAAAACCCTACTAACAGGATGTGTCCGATGTTGATGATATAAATATCCTTGCAAGATCGAAAGACGAAGACGAAACAACAAAACTAATTGGACTAAAAGAAATGAAGAGGAAGACAAAAATCCTGATACAGACCAGAAAAAGGCGTCAATCAGACAAACTGCAACAGTAAACGATTACAACTTCAAACAAGCTGACAGCACTGCAGTTCAAATTAAACTTTCGGCTCACAAGATCCAGGCTATAGAAAGTTTTCCGTAGTCCGAGTCTGCCCCGGAGCTTCCTCATACGATCCCAGGTTTTTTGTCGTCTACGTTGTGATTAAGCAGATTTACTGTTCCATCGAAGAACGTCCTTTCACGGTTTTGGTTTTGGCTCAACGTTATCTTGAACAAGCGGGCAATTTGATTCAGCGGTGTCCATTGACTAGCCGGTCCTAATCGGATAAGGATGATCCCATACAACCCACAATCGAATGACATAGTGCAGTGATCCCATCAGACGTTAAGAGCGGCGATCAAGCAATATTTCCACTCAAAGCATTGGGGGAGTTATTTGCTACGCGCATCATTCTCTCGAAAATCTAAAATCGTTCGTTGAAGCCCTAGTTTATCGCGACCGAAAAGTCAAACGTCCAAACCAAACGACAATCCCCGCCGCGACTAACACCAAGAGATCTATCTTCAGTGAATGGGTTGCATTATGCTCGCGCCCAACGACCAGCGCCTAGCGGGGGGTGACTGTTGAACCGAGATTTAGTACAGCAACTTCGAAACAATGTAAGTTGCATCTAGTTTTCTCGATCGGCACTGCCGCCTCGCGACTGAACGCCGTGAGCAAATTTTTCCTTGACCCCGATTGGGACGCATGTCCCGCAAAGGACATTGTTTGTATATAGAATTAGTTTCGGGTAATAAAGTTGTCTCGTACTAGATACGGAAATGCTTATAGTGAGAACGACTCAAATCTCGACTTGTCGTGGAGAGCAAGTTCAGTAAGAAAGATTTTCTAAAGAACCAGAGGTGACACCTGAAGCCAAATGGTAATAAAAACCTCAAACTGAGGTATCACTATGCGCCGAGGTCTGAATGAACACAGAGATTAAGATATGACCGTTTACCGTGAATTTTTGATACCAGGCAACCCAAAATTTAACTAGCTTTGTTTCGGAAAAAGCGGGCTCTGCCTATATCGACTTGCTTTCATGTTTGGGCACTTCGCGCAGGTATGCACCAATAACGTTGATGGATCCGATCGATACAGAAGGTGCGGAGAGAAAGGCGATATTGCCAGAGAGTGCAACAGGGGCCCAAAATGCCTGTTGTGCAAAGTAAAAGAGGAAGAGGATAATCGGCACATTACCGAAAGTGGTAAATATCCGGAATCTAGGAACGTGTTCACTGCATTAAGAAAATGAGATTTATTCATATAAACCTCAATTATTTCAGGGTCGCTCAGGATTTAGTTGAGCAGACCACATTCGAAACTGAGATGGAAATCGCCGCCATAAGTGAACCGTATAGAAACATGGCATGACATATGGGTCATAGAATCGACTAGTGGAGCGGCGATATGGGCTTACGGTCGACAGGCGATACAACGTACTGCAAGTCAGGCAGCCAGTGGCTTTGAGACTCTCTGAATTCGAGCAAATGCTTGATAATCTTGTTCTCGACGCAAGGGGTTGAAGTCCAAAGATAATTGCTGGTGATTTCAACGCTTGGGCCCTTGAGTGGGGTTACAGAGAAGTTGTAGACTTGACCTTTGTTAGCTCTACGCTGGTGCGTCGCTAAACCCACAGCAACCACCAGGAAATCTCCTTTGAGATATGTGTCGAGTCACAGAGCAAAGACCCATCATACCCGAAATCAAGAAAAATTTCAAGCTGGTCTGCAAAAGCTTTGGATGTGCAGACCTTCATAGAGGTGTGGTTAGATCGACCTGATAAAACAGGCGCCTGTATGAAAAAAGCCGCCCATGTGGCCTAGTGCATTGCCAAATTATTTGACGCGTCCATGCCTAGGAGATGCTCATTCCCCAGTAGAAAACCAAACTACTGGTGGAATGGTGAACGGGACCAACCTTCGATCAGCCTGCCACCGATCCAGAGGAACGGCTCATAGGGCAGTGATAGAGCAGATCAGGGGCAAAAAGGTGTGCTTATAAGGCAGCCCGCAAAACCCCCAAGCATGCCATCAACGAAGCAAGAATAAATGCTTTAAGGAGCTTTGCTCAGAAGTGAACGTAAACCCATGGGGGAATGCTTACAGAATCGTGATGGGACGATTCAGAGAGCGTTCTTCTCCGCGGATCATGTGTCCTACCCTTTTGCTGGAACTCATCCAGGGGTTATTCTCCCAGCAAGAGAAGGGACCGACACATTCCAACCACCTCTGAATGTGACAGCAATTCCGCTAGTCACCAGAGACAAGCTGCTGGAGATCTGCGGTCGAATAAGATACAATAAAGCCCCGGACCTGGATGTAGTACCGAATAAGGCGTGAAATCCAGACTAGACATGTTCACTGAGAGGTTCGAAGCGTGCATGTCCGAAGGGATATTTCCAACGGTATGGAAGCGACAGAAGTTGGTACTTCTGCCTAAGCCTGATAAACCTCCAGACGAACCATCCTCATACAGACCCATATGTTAGAACGGATATTCTGTCATAGATTACTCCCGATTGTTGAAAGGTTAGGCGGCCTTTCACATCGGCAGAATGAGATCTCTAAAGCCAAATCAACCATTGATGTCATCAAATTGGTTACTGGCTTGGCTGAAGATGTAATTCACGGAAGGTTTAGTACCAGCAAATATTACATGGTAGTAAACCTGGACGTGAAAGATGCATTCAATTCGGCCAATTGGAATCTGATACGGAAATCCCTACCGAAGGTTGGTATTCCCGTCTATCTCGCTGCTATCCTCGATAGTTATTTAGCTGAAAGGAGGCTCTGGTATGACACCGATGATGGACTTCAAGAGTATGTTGTTTCCACGGGTGTCCCGCAGGCTTCTGTATTGGGCCCACTACTGTGCAACATCATGTACAAGGATGTATTTAATCTTTCCCGTCGGGGAGAAGTCACGGTGGTGGGTTACACTGGCAACATAGCGCTGTTTGTTGTCGCAAAGCATCTCGAAGATGCTGAGTTATACTCAGGCGAAGCAATCAGTGCTGTTTAAAGTTGGCTAGAGAGCTACTTGTGGAGGAATAAATGTAAACGGTCCTCATCATTAAGCGCCGGAAGAGAATTTACGCCTGTATTAGAATCGGATATCGTATGATCACTACCAAGCCGACCATCAAATACCTGGGGTTGGTGATAGACAGGAAGCGCAGTTATAGGCAACAGTATGTGTGCGACAAACTATCCACTGCAATTATGGCCCTGATAAGGATGAGGCCGAACGTGGGAGGGCCACTGTATACCTCTAGATGAACCATCCTCATACAGACCCAGGGTGGTGAACTCAATCGTGCTCTATGCGACCTTTGGAGGGAGACGTCGCGGATGTCAATTAACGCTAACAAACTGAGTGCGACCCTGAGGGTATGCTCTGCCTTCAGGACTGTCCCAGATGACGCATCATTCGTCATCTCTGGAATGATGCCAATTGACATCTTGACAGATGATATGGCGAATATATACAATGCGAAGCCAATCTCTTCCTTATCGCAGATAAATAGATGGCAGAAGCGGTGGGAACGCTCGGGAAAGGTTCAGTGGACTCACAGGCTTATTCCTGCCATCAGACACTGGTTGGAGAGACGACACGGTTATATTAATTATGATGTCACCCAGGGATATCGAGAATAACTGCACAGGTTACCCAACCCAACCTTACCCAACTGTCCAGATTGCGATGGAGTATCAGAAGACCCAGAGTATTTATTCTTCCACCCTCCGAAATTTGCGGAAAAAAGGAGGAATCTGTAGGAGACTCTAGGAGAGGTGCTGGTACCAGAAAATCTGCTGCCGAAAATGGTAGCACGTCAATGGGATTGGGATGCGGTCTACTCCATAATCGCATCTATCTAGAACAAACTGCGAAAGGTAGAGAATGTGAGAAAAGCGCGGTCTTGTACGCCGCGTATAGAAGAATAGTGACTAAGCTAGAGTGAGCTGACTCCGCCCCGTAATGTTATTCCTTGTGTTGCTTCGGGGGTGGTTTTAGTGGGTAAAAATCCAGACCAATGTCTTTTGAAGATTTCCACCTTCTCCAAAAAAGACGGACGGTAAAAGTTTTACACAAAACCTTAAAAATAGTGGATAAATGGCCCTGAAAGATTACAATTCTAATGATCTTCATCGACGGATCATTAATCTAAACTAAACTGAACTAAGGACTCAAACGGCCATTACTTAACTGAGCAAAGATGTAAAAACATTTTTAATATCGTGGAATTCAGGAGGAATATTCAAGGTAGAAACTGATGCGCAGCAACCAAGTAATCATCCCATTTCATCAATTCGAATTCGGCGTCCACATAGGAATTAACTTGCTCCTTGATACGGCCTCATTAAAATTAAAGATTACACTTCATGTACTTTCCCTTCGTAGCATTTATCATTCAAATTCCTCAGCTTATTCGCAAAAGGTGCCAAAATAAAAGCAGAACTTAACAAAACCCATTGTCCCAAGAAGATAAACAACATAAGACAATATAAGATACATACATATGTACATATAATGGAAGCCAAGAATCAAAATAGATAATGAAATTCATGGAAATACCTTTGCGGGAATCGCCATTACATCTTCCTGGAAAATGCACACTCACTTTTAGATTGAATTGATTCTATAGAAAACAAAAGGCTACACTTAAAAAACTTAATTAAAAATTTAAAAACTAAATTAAAATATTAAACCAAACGCGACACTTTGCACAACGAAAAAATGGCTGCACTTTTGACAAAAACTTTCACCCATTGATGCATCATCCACACGAAAAGCTGTCACCTGAGCTTACAGGTTGCGCCGAGAGGCCATTGTGGGGTCGGTGTTTCGCATGATCGGATATGCGCTTGGACCGGTTGCTGTATTCTAGTGTTTAGAGGACATTTAAATTGCGCCTTCGAAGGTATGTATGCAAATTTCATATTGATCAGTATTCGGTTCTCAGGAAATTATCAAATCAACCCCAATATGTGGGCTCCTGCACCAAAGCCCTCACCAGCAAAGGGTTGTTGGCCTCGACACCATATGAGCCACTCAGTGCCGGCCGGCCCCATCAAGAAATGTATGCATTCATATATGTAGCTATTCATGCATATATGGATGCATATCATCTGGCCAGGAAGGATTTTCGCGCCAATTTATATGTTCGTATCTATCTATGTACATTACATAAAATAAATAAAAACTGGCTGAGACTGAGTGCGGCAACTATGGGCAATATATGTACAATGAAATTCGGGAGCCAGTAGTGAACTATCATTTTTGGTTTTTGGATCAAAAACATCTTCCCGCCCATACATTCACATATTGGGAATCATTTGCGCGATTACCGTTTATTCCTCTGCCATCTTACGTGAATCTGTCTCCATATCTATGCACCTATGATGGCGCTGAACTGTGTTTGGCTATTTGGTGGATTCTGGGCCTAATTAGCATTCGGTGCGGGTCATTTAGAGTGCGTCTATCCTCGGATTGCGATGTGTGAAATTGCAGGTAAAACAAGATCATTTTGAATAGCGACTTCTTTGAAACCATTCTATTCTTTATTTCAGTTCGTTCCAGCTCAAGTATCTTTATTAATCCGATTTAATGGGTAACGTGTGACTAGGACACCTTCCTCTTCGCCGTACGATGCAGGTACATATGTTATTAATTGATTATATTTATTTTGCATGCAATAGAAATTTTGAGAAACACAGCGTTTACACCTGAAGTGCGGAAATAGGTGTATCTACACCAGCCGGGTGGTTAGAAAAGGATGAAATATCTCATTCTTGAAATTGGTAATGGCATTGGTGGCTCTAAAAACGAAGAAAAATATAGTTAGATATGGTGCGACATTAACACATTTAGCGCCAATCCCAAAAACCAGGTGTATTCGTTCAGGGCGGCACTGTTTTTAATAAGCACACCTCCAGGCCTTCTCTTCCTTCGCTTACCTCGCAGAACCGACAACCGCGCTTTGGCGACAATTCCTACCTCCGTATTTGTTTCTTGCTTCAGATGGAACTGACAACCCTCGAGATGAGGAGTCGACTGCTTTGGGCCACCTTCATTCTGTAACATTTTCTTCAACATTACAGCAATTCCGGGAGTCTGTATTGCTAAACTCTTGACTTCTAAGTATTTAAGCGCTGGTTGCAAATGTATGATGTCTGCGTGTTTGGTGATGAAAACTACCTTGCGAGCGCTTGACCAGCGTCTTGTAGCCAAGATCTGGTTTAAAAAATTACCACGTTTGTGAGGATCTTGATTTCCTTAATGTCCTGTGCCAGACAGCAATCCCAAAATTCCATCGTACATTATTATCCACAAGTGAGGCCCGGGGACCGATCCTTGAAGAATCCTTTAGGTTGCTTGATGCTTTTCCGGCCCGTGATTCGATGGTAGCATAATAGCCTCGGTGAAATCCTTTGACTATACGCACCAGATATTTGGGAGCACCTAATTTGGCTGAAGAATCAATAATTTTGCTATACTTCGCACAAATAAAGGCGTTTCTCACATCGAGATTAACTACCACGCAAAACATATGGTCTTTCATTGCTGCCTCCGCAATTTTCGCCGCGGTAGTGATCGCATTAACAATATATCTCCCATTTAGGAGTCTAAGGTGCCTATCTAAGAGACCACTCTCCCTTTTTGTGAACGGCATTTCAAAAATTGTGTGGAAAGATGGAGTCAACGTAGCTTTTAACTATTGTCCATTATGTAGAGACTTTTCGTTTTTCTATAGAAGTTTGCTTATTTGATTTCTGTGCTGACCTGCCTTCTTGGCTTTGTTGTATACGTATGCAAAGTAGTTCCATACACAAAAACATCGAACTTTTCTTCATAAACGGTTGTTTTCAGGTGGCAAGTGCTCCATGAACTTCTAGGCAAAGAGTATGAATCCGACAGTAGGCCTTCGTTGTCCCAAAAGAAGAGCTGTTTCCTACAAAAACTTGTTTACTAAAAGTCAGATTCTTTCTTTTAGCCAGGCTCCAGGGAAGTAAAACGATTCACAACATTTCGACTCATTGTTGTGTATTGTCACCCACGATCGTTACTTTATTGATCGGTGCTGTATTTCAATCATTCTATTCGAAGCTGGGTAATACTTTTTGTTATGGATCTTCTTGCAACCTACCATCCTTTCCAGTGCCTTGAGGTGAAGTGTTGAGTTTCAGGCTCAGCATTCATACCAGTAGATGCGAGGCCTATTTAACACCTCTACCGTAATTAAGGGGTATGGCGCCCGAGAGGAGCTCTGCCCGCGATACAACCACAGTGAAACTCCCACAAGGGGCCAACCGAAAATAACCGGGTCGAGAGCATACCCATCAGGAATTCTCTAAGAGTATATGCTTCCTCTCCTAGACACACATTTCACGTAGTCATATATGACCCGACCTTCCCCGTATTCGTTCGTGCGTGAGCAACGCTTCTACCACCAAATTGAGGTCATCCAACAGTTCGTTAATCATCATGTTCCAAATAAAAGGACCTATTGGTAATCACAACGAACAACAAAGTTTTTCACATGCATTAAACCGTCGTCGGTGCACCTGCCAGTTCGGAAGCCATACTACCTATCAGACATCAGATTAGATGATTTCACCCGCAATCGCTGAACCATAATTCTCTCCAGGAACTTGTCAAGGTCTGAAAGAAGAGATATGGTCATGTACGACCGAGAATTCCTCTTATCCGCCTCTGGCGACTTCAGGAACACAACCACTGTGACAGTCTTCCAGAAAGCAGGGAAATATCCTTCCCGTAGACAACAATCACCAGACCAGGGCAAAAGATGCTCGTTGACTAGCATTGTAAAAAAAAATTGCCACGACCTCGCTTTGAATATTCGGGCTGATAATAGGATTCCTTTTCTTCTTTCATAAGTTATCAAATTTTTGCTGATAAAAGTGGCTTAAAATTATCGAAGCTGGATTATAGCTCTGCTGTAAAACTTCCTTACCTTCTGATTGGGTCTTGTATTAAGCATCCCCAAAGAAAATAATCCTAGCAAGGGGCCTCCGACTACTCCAAAAATGGTTAAGGCAGCTTAGAGAATACCACCGAGAAGTTGTGCTGCAAGTATAGCCAAAATAAGTTAACTAAGAAATACAATCAAGTCTCAACTTACCCAAAAACGCCATGCCAATACAAAGGAAACTATAAATACAAGCCAGAATTTTTGAGGCTCTTGTATTCTGTTTTTCAGTAAAGGTTTGACCTTTAATTTTTTTGTACGTTGGCTACAGTAAGTAGATAATAAAGTTGTGATTAACATGTGTTCGCTTTTTGTGGTAGTTTCCCAACTTACCCTGACATAATCTTGTAATGTTACCGCCGCTAAGGAATTCAATGCAGCGGAGATTGTTGAAAGACTTGCCGCGAATATTCCGGACACTACCAATCCTGCTAGTCTAACGATGTGGCCCATGAAATCGATGACAAACAGTGGGAAAACCTAGTTATTTTCTGGTTAATGTATCTACTGAAACTATGGTGTAACTAGTCATACCTGGTCCCTTAAAGTGATCCTGCTTTCTAATACCGGATCACAATCCTTGTACATGTAGTAGATCGCAAGTCCACTGAGTGATGTACTCAAACTTAGGAGGCTTAGAATAGGAAGATTGAGCCACAGTGTCTTTGGTGCTTCCTTGATATTTCTGGTGGTCTGCATGCGTTGTACCTGGACCTGATTTACGCCGTACAAGGATTAGTTGGTTACAGTACCGCCAATAATCAGAGCCCACCAGGTGTGACGTGTTGTTGGATCGGGATCAAAGCTGTAAAATTAAATTGAAACTCTGTTTCTATCCGCAGTTAATATTTGGAGTTTTCGCAACTTACTTCAAGAAATCAATTCGTCCACCACACTCAGCTTCATGCCATATATCCCCAAGGCCGTCTGCATGGATTGCTGCCACCACGATCACACTGAAGGCTGCGATGAACATAAGTAATGATTGGAATAAATCGATGAAAACGATAGCTTTCATTCCACCAATTGTTGAGTAGAATGTACAGACAAAGCCTAAAAGTGTAGGAATTCGGTGTTTAGAATTGAGCCAGATGGATAGTTCGTTTGAGTAGATTCGGGCGACTGAAAGGAAGAGTATATTTTTCCTTCCCTTCGATATTTGATTTTCGTTTTTTTTTTGTTTAGGGATTGAGGAGTTTTAAGTCCGCATCCACTTGATGTCGAACCGGATCAGATATTGTCTTCCATTTGTAGTCAAGCCTAAAATTGATAGACTACTAGCTACTAGCTTTGTACTGATGAAGGGGGTAAGTGGCTCCCGAAATATATATCTACACTGTAAAATAAAAATTTTAGTTTGGGGTAAGTTACTGGCCTATCAAACATATTTATGGCCACAAAAAACTGTTAGGAGTGGAAGAACCCAGGGACCGAAAAGTTAGACAGGGGACAAAAGGGCAAAAATGATCCGTCTACAAATGATAATTTCCAAAGGCATAACGAGAGGTCCTATGTTGTTATCCTTAGAAATGCGATTGCCGATCTGTAGCTTGCACACTATATTGTGAACAGTGCCATGCGAACCTAGAAAGGGAATGTCTGTTATTAGTGCGGAGCGATGGGTTATATGGTAGAGGGCATGAGGAAAATCTATGTTGGATTCAGAACTCTGTTATTAGCTTGTCGGTAGAGTCAACACTTAAACTGATTTCTGCAGAACCAGGAGAGCAACTATCCATGAAGAGATCCTTTGGGTTCCTCGAATAAGCTTTCTGCAGTCAGCGGTGAGGGAGGGCCATTCCAATTGTGAACTTGATGTGTGTAAGGTGCCGATTAGATACTACACCCAGAGTGACGCCAGGATATCTTCTTCAACATTGGAGACGAAGCAATCAGCACTAAGCCCCCCGGGGCTTTTAGAAGAAGATGATAAATCGAAAGAAGCTATGACGGGGAAAGTGATGAAATTATTCGAATGTGCAATCGAGGTATGTGACATTAGCGTACCAACACGACGTTTGTTCCAGAGCAGGAAATGCTTCAAGTAGGAAATTGAGATACTGAAATCGTTCTGCCTCCGAGTAAGAAAATTCTTCCGAAGGACTATAGGGGGGGTTGGATCAAGAATATCGTGTTTTACAAAGTGGATTATACAGGAGAGCAAGCTGCATCAAAATATGTCTTAAGCCGAACACGAACGAAAAGCGTGGGGCATTTTGTGCCAAATTATTATAAACAAAGCATGTAGGGAATTATCAAAAGTTACCTGCCGCCGACTTTTTTTGAAGATAATCAAAAACTTTATTTCCCTAACTAGAGGAGAATTAACCTCAGGTTCTAGTTTAACGTGACATTTTCTCGCCCAATGGAAATAGAGAAGTTGGCTTTACTACTACTTTACTTCAAATTGCACTATTTATTTTTCATGCGATATCGGAAAGGTTTATATCCCATTTGTCGAGGAAGCAGGTGATTTATCAGAGCGCCATCATGGATTTCGCCGAGTGATGCGAAAACGGGGGCTATTGATTTGGCTTCGGTAGGTGATGCATGCCAATGCCGCTGAAATTATAAAAAATACTTTTAATTCAGCTAACTTCAGCCTATTGTAAACAACCCGCTCGAAAAGTTTGCCGAAGCTGTTTAATAGACATATAGCCCTGTAAGACGAGGACCCCCGAAGGCTTTGAAATTAGCGCCAGCTTCTATTTCTTCCGCTTCTTCCGAAAGATCCGTTCTTGGAACTACGTCGTAAATGTGTGAGCGAATCAATTTGGAACTCTTTTGATGGGCACTACCAGAGCTTTATTCGGAATGCCGTCTAAGCCTGCTGCTTTATTTCCAACAATTTCCTGCGCAGCCCCCTGGATTTCTTCTCTAATTCAACTTTGGGGATTTCATCGGAATGTCTCTCAACAGAGGGAGGTTTAATTCACTGTGGGAAAAGAGTACTAACTATATCTCGTAGCAAATCAGGGTTGGTGATCGGCGGTGATAGTTGACAACACCTCCCACTTGTTTGCAAACCTCTTAAAAAATTCAATTTTCTTCCAAATTGCGACATTCTTCAATTTTTGAATACCACCAGAAGTTAGGCATTCATTTCTTGTATAGCCTGGCGTGCTGTGAAAGGGTAACAGATTCTCTGTATCCTTTCAGCAAGCTGCTTCAACTTTTCCACTATGTTTCCCATCGGTATCAGTTGCTGCAATAGTACTTCTTCGAAGATTTATCGGTGTGTCACACGCACTTTTCTCAGAAACGGTTAAACCTGCTGACACAAATTTGGTCTACGATCAAGTTTTACGATTGTTTTTTACATTAGTTTTGAAATGGTCACTTATTTCCCGGGCCATTCTCAAGAACTATTAACCAGCAAACGGAAGGGAAAGGGATTGTGGAAGAGGAGGGGATTTATGAACGGTGTGACTCGGCTGAAGGATCATATTACGCGTGAAAGTAACGACCTGTGCAGCGGATTACTCTCTCGAAAAGACGCTTATCACACTTATTCCTATAAGGATTTGTAGGTCAATTCCTACAGTGGTGGAGCTCTCTTTCCCCAGACACCAACCAACCAACTAATGGGTTAGTATATGACAGACACCTCTTTCGATGCGTGATGTTTTGGAGACTTTGTACAGGATCTGGTTGGATCTTCTTCCTACTATCGTCATTTTTGAATATGACAGGACAATAACGGAGGTTCTGTCGTTCATTGAGGTGTAGTCATTTGATAAGGAAAGATATCGGGCCAGAAAATGAAACCGCAAGTGATTAGAGGAGTAGTTTTTGTTTAAATTTTACTTGAGATTGCTGCCCCTCTGCAAAACTAAAGAATAGCTTGCAGTGGTATGGATGAATGTGAAGGATGTTTTCTAGCTTATAAACGGGTCCGTTTTGCGAAAGGCTAAAATTTATAACTTTGATACAGGAGCCTAATTCATGAACTGCGTTCATTTAGGAACAGGTCAGAGGGCTTGAGTTGCCTGAGTGCAATGCATCGGCGAAAGATAAAAATAACCGAGTCAAAGAAGGCGTGGTAAGGGGGGAGGAGAGGTTCGTTTTTGGACGTGAAATCGGGGGGTTATAAGGCTTCATCCTGCTGACTTGTTGGTGAAATTTCCGCGCCTGGTGCGGTGCTGCCTATACTTTTCGACTTCACAGACTTGCTGGTTCTTCCATGCTTCCTTTTACCGTTTGTGAAACTGCTACTCCGCTCGACGGAGTTCGTGATAAATCTCCTCAGCACATGTGGAATACATTTTCATGCATATTAATATTCTTCAAGTAGTTGTGAAGATCATTTGTCTGTGCTTAATTTCCAGGACCTCTGTTGACTGCAGTTATAGCGGCATCCATTTCGACCTTATAGATGTTGCGGAGGGCTGTGCATGGTTTCAGTGTTAACTCTCACCTGATTGTCAGAGGGGATTCTAGATGGTGTTGTTATTCGAGTCCGTAACACTATGCCAACGAGATAGTGATCCGAGTCTATGTTGGGCCCTATATGTTCATTAAGGCTGAAAAGTGGCGGTTAACACGCGCTCAATTTGGTTGAAAGTGGCCCTGTCCCTTTCCAGTGCATCACTTTCAAAGCTATTACATCAGCCTTATATTGGGACAGGGTATCGGCTAGCTGCTGAGCAGCATTCGGTCTGTATAGGGGCGTATGTTCCATGAGAAAACGCCCAAATCGTTGTTGCTTTTTCGTTGCCGGGTCTGTCGTTGTAAAACCCATCCTGTCCAAGGCTTCACTTTCCGCCCTGGGACCTATACTACCCTTTGACCGCCCTTGACCGCCACTGTCAGAGCTTCATTCGGAATGCCGTCTAACCCTGCGGCGTTAACTTCGACAATCTTCTTCCCAGCCTCCAGGATTTCCTCATCAGGGTCTATCTGAGCAGATATATGTAGATGGTTGCCTTTCATCCCTTGGTGGGGTATAGCGCCTCAGCCGCACCTTCACGCCATCGCTCGCGGTTACCTGAAATGCACGACTTCCCGAGACGCTCGCACTCCTCTATTGTTTTGCGCTAAGTGCCCTTGAGGAGACCCACTCGTCAGCCATCTTCGGAGAGGATATTGCACATGGCAAGCCCGCAATGCAATTGTCGCCCCGTAATGTGTCACCTATCTCCTGCCACTTCCGTCTTTCTGTCACATCGCGTACGATTGCCAAGCCTTGCGCTGACCAAGGTCATCATTTGCAATAGTGACAGCCCACGGTACTCCAATGATACGACGCAGATAGGTATTGACGAAAGCTTGGAATCTTTGAGTAACAGTGGACTTCACTTTTCATGTGCGAAACCCATATAGCAACACAGACAGAACACTAGCATAGAACAATCTCAACTTGATATTGGTGCTGAAATAACTGCATTTCCAGATTTTAGAGAGGTCAGCGAAAGGGGATCTAGTGCCGTTAATGCGTCAGGCATCATCTACTTAGATGCCGTTGTGGGCAGAAATCAAGTTTCCTAAATATTCATACTGATCGACACTTTCGATGCTCTGCCCATTAATCCAGAAAGGAAGGGGTTTGGTTGGTGTTTATCTTCAATGCTACTCTGCTTGCATCTCTTTCCAAATCCATAGTCACTCTCGGATTCCCAAGATTTTCGTACGAGTGGAAGCAACATCTACAGTAACTGCAGGTGCAGCGATAAATTATTCTGCGGGGAGATTGTTAAGCTCAGCGGCTTACCCCGTTTGAGTGCATTGATGGCCGAAATAATTTATATTGTGCTTGAAGGAACACCCCGTAGCTGCATGTTGCGGTGACTAGCCATTTCATCTACAAGAGGAGTAACCTCAACCGATGTGTTACGGTTGAGAACCGTGGTGAAGCGTCCTTTGAATCTTTTCACTTATTCGTCATCGTGAATGAGATTTCCATCATTGATGTTTTCCGCAGAACCATCGAAAGATTTGCGACCACATGCAAGCTTTTTCGTGATATGGGGTACAGTTCTGAAATCATCGCGATCTGCGTCATCTTTCGCTTCACTGACCAGCGCAATAGCATCCCCCCCCCCCATCTTTCACCAAATATAGTCATGTGGGACATCAAATTGGTTTTGAAAGGAGGGCTCGCAGAGGCTTCAAAGTGGTCACTTATTTGAAGCGCTCATTTCTAGAAACTACCAAACCGCAAACGGATTGGAAAGGAATTGGGAAGGCAAGCGTGTGGGAATTGATTCGAGCAGATGAGGTTTTCCTCGCTGGTCTCAATCCCTAGACACTCCGCAACTAATATGTTAGGGTGTGACAGACACCTCTCAAGGAATCTCATCGCGTATCCATTTAGGAAGACTTCCAAAGACTTCGGATGCATGTGTTTTGGAATCTTTATACAGAATCTAGTTGAATACTTCGTAATATCGCTATTTCTGAATATGGCAGAGGATCTCCCTTCCATTGAGGCGTGTCCACTCAACTTGATAAGAAAGTGTCCGACCACCCAAGTGATTAGAGTTAACTGCTTTCAGAAAATCTTGACTTTTGATGGAGGGGCTTATTAAAGTAGAGTATGGGGTACAGTGACTAGAAGGCGCCATTTGAGGATTTTTAAGGAGAAGGTTGAAATTTAGAAAAGTGTTTTTGTACCGGTAGTGGAACTTGTTTTCATAGAGGAGAGCACTATCGCTTTGGCGAAGTTAGGCCACTTGCGTTAGTTGATGGGGTGGTCCCGTGCCCCACAATTTATGCACTTTAAATTTTCATTCGGCATCTTTGGATACTTACCTGGCCCGTGTGTGCTATCACATTTGACGCATCATTACTGAAGGTGGCAGTTTGGTGTCGCGTAGTCGATCCGTTGACAGTTTTCACACTCTGATATCTGCTTTTTCGTAATCTGCCCGAAGCGGGCCAAGGTGCAGTTTATCGCTTTCAATGAGATGAGATCATCTATCTGGAAAGTGGTGTCTTAACACGGACTCAACCTGTCAACACGCCCTTAATGTGACCGAGGGTTTCACGCAAGAGACCCCTTGCATTTTCAGATCCCGAGGCATCTGCTGTGGCTAGCAAATGCGATTCAGATCACGAATAATGAGCGATGGGTTTTCTGTAATGGGAGAGTATACGTGAAGAACTTCACCTTGTTCTGCACGAGAACACTTTTCAGTCCTGATTTAACGACAGCATTAGAAACGTTAGTCTGATAACCTTGAAATTCTTCGCGAACTTAACAATAACTATGGGAGGAATGTGACTTACGGTTTGACCCAAGGCAAAAGCAACTCATAAGACGCTGCCACCCCTCTACCCTGGGAGTACCAAGGCCGAAGTGGCTCCCAGCTGATATTTGCTTTTTTATATATGTAAATTTAAAAAACACGACATATGTATGAATTATAACCAGAACAAAAACCGCACAGACGATGGAAGTAAGCTGCTTCCCTCCGGTCTGTGATCAACTGGATGGCAGGTTTAGGACTCCCTCAATTTCCTAAACACAATGAGAGGAATTATAGTACCCAACTGTTTCATCCGAAGTACCTATGATTGATATTTGGGAGGCACTGGCGTCTACTACTTGAACCGTCGATCTTCTTCTGTCATTAGTTTGATTTTCTCAGCGTCGTTACCTTTATTTGCCAAATGCTTGCGGCGAGAATCTTCCTGCTGAAAGAATGTTAAAACTTCGTTCTTCGCAATTGGGTTCAATAAGAACACCTTGTCCGTGTTGATAGACTATTGTATATTTATTGGCTATATTTCATCAAATCAAATCGAATGCACACTGGCCCCGCGCCTGTGGTCCAGAATTTTGCGAATCTGAGAGCGTCCTTCCCAGGCAGCAATGTCTGGTTTCAAAAGGTCTACCAAGGTTTTCATATCTTCGATCTTCAAGGGCAGTAAAAAATTCGCAGCAAAAATTAAGCAAAATTGTTATGCGCAAACTAGAAAATTGGGATCCCTAAGTTTTGATTTGCCATAGAACCTGGTTTATACTTGAAGCATAATTGTGTCCATGTATATATCGTCGTCATTTACCCGTTGGTGGAGTATAGCGCGTCAACCACACCCCCATACCCCACGCCTGTATTCCTTCTCTACTGTTCTGGTTAAAATGCTCCTAGGGCGATCTAGCCTCCCTTTGTCTCTGGTGCGGATGAAGTTGTCGGCAACGCTCTAGGATAACGTTCCAAGACGTGGCTGACTACGGAAACGTGGAAGCGGATCAATAAACTTCGAGGTGGTCGTAAGCTTTCCGATAATCCTGTAGGGAATGTTGATGGCAAACTTCTCATCCACGACGATGAGTAGTTGAAACGGTAGAAAGAGGTTCAATACCGAGCATTCGGCGAAGTTCTCCTCGTAAATAATATCATAACCGTCACAATGCGGATACGGACTGCGTTTATAAGCAGAAATAAAATTATCTTTGCCATCATTGCACTCAAATGGAGTAAAGCCGCAGGTCTTGACGGTCTTCCTATGGGACTTTTCCATGCATTCATCAGTCTTTGCAGAGTTGCTACCTCAACTCATTCGTAAATGTTGGGAATCTTTCTCAGTGAGTAGAGGAGAAAAAATTTTGTCAATGTTCCGAAGAAGGGCATTCATCCTGAGTTCTACTACCGGGGAGATGTTCACGTATTTCCTGCTGTCGCGAAGATACTAGCTAAAGTCATCTCAGAACACATCAGGGAACACCTCGATAGCTCCATGGAGAAAGAGCAGTCTAATTTCCGCTCTTGACCCTTTTGTACTGAAATGAGGCTGACAGCAGCACACACATCCATGATGTAAACAGGATTCGAACTCGGAACATAAGATTGAAACGGTGGCGCTCAACTTTCTCAGCCATTCAATACAGAAAGGACTTTTTCAATATTCCTGAAATTGGACTTTTCTAAATGATGACGAAAATGGCATCTTTCCGGTCAAGAAAGGAAATCAGGAATTGCTTTTCCTACATCGATATCACTATGTTTGGGTCTCCGTACGATGTGATTCTGGACTTTGTACCTACGGATGCATCAAACTTGCTTGGTGGTACTACTAATACCGAAGTTCTCATCTTCGACGATCTGACCTCAAATTTCTCTGGTGCCTGTGATGTGATCTGGATGCACAAATCTCATGTCTCCTTGAATCTGCGAAAACGAACCTATTCCAGTCAAAATCACAATGTACATCTTCCATCGTGAAAATTCGATTTTAAATATTCAAAGGAAAACAAGGCTCCTCTAGAATCGATGGGCTGCGGCCCTGTTAGGTTTACAGGAAGCTCGCCGATTGACACAAAACCATGAAAGATAGGCGCGATGTATGGAAGTAGCAGAAAAGAATCAAATTGTAGCCTACAGCGGAACAATCGGAAACTCATAATTGTAGTTTCTAAAGTATCGAATTAAAACTGTACGAGCTCCTGAAATACGCAAGTTCCTCCTTCATCGAACAATACTCAAACACATTACCTCCATCCCTCCGAAAAATTGTAAATCCATCGACATTGAAGGCAAAAGACAGATTGTAATCAAAATTCAACAAATTAAGAAAACACAGACATCACCTTTTTATCGTTATCGAGTCGTTGATGTCGATACTGATACTGATGATGGGGGATCTGGTCTGGGGTCATCCGTTGAGTAGCAGCTATCGCTTGGAAGGGCACGCAGGATAGCTTAGAATGGTTCTCTTTAAAATATGTATGTATTCAATTATTTTGCCTTTTGCAAGTAAATAAGACTGCGAATAAGTAGTAAATTAAAATTTAAATTTATGCTGTTCCCTGAGATGTTGTTACATGTGCTTGGCCGGCGATTTTGGCAGGTGGTATCTTGAGTTAAATTGACATACATGCAGTATGTAGGATGTAACTTAGGAAGTCTGATGTCGTTGACAATTCAAATCCTTGTACAAATTTAAAGAGCTATTTAACGTACAGAAAAGGGTGGGCATAGAGAGCCTCTGGAACATTGAAAATGGGCCTAACATACTGTGTTACTTTTTCTAGCTCCCTGGCTGATTTGATTATGTTTAGGATTTCCACATGGAGCAAGCTTTAACTTTGATTAAAATGCATCTTCTTGAGATTCTATTGCTCAGTAATGTAGGTCTAGGCTACTCTCATGGCGCTCAGCCCCTGTTCTCCTACGTTATCTGACCTTTGCCAATCTCACGTTCAGTTGAATGGAGTGGGATAATCTTGAATTGAAATATCGCTCAAGGCATTGTCAATCAGCTACGACTCCTGCTTTCGAGCAGTTCACTCATCGCAACTTGATTTCCATACCTCCGGTGGTTTTTAACTAGTAATTGGTTCACATTACCATTTTCAATGTCCTTTTAATGTTTCCCGGGCAGCCGTGACACTTTAACTTTGACCAAAACCATGGCAAAAACCAAGCCTTGTTACCTAATTGTCCAGAATTTCTTTTCAACTTTTACTCTCGTCCGACAACCATAAATTCTTTCTGGTCGTAGTTTCTTTTTGCAGTCGGCAGGTTGGTAATAATAAAAAAATATTTCTCAGGGTAATAAAAATGTCGGCAGACAGATAAAACGGCCCCCGCAGCATAAAAACAGGATGCCTTGTACAAAAAAGTAAAAATTTCCCACACGGTGGATTCCCTTTTTTGCTTGATTGTGGTTTTTTCCTTTGGGGCTCTAGCGTAAGAACTCATCTCGTGTTATGTGTGGAAGATGGAAGTTGCAACCGTAGGGCCATAAATCGCATGGGGAATAAAATTTTCAAGTTATTAGGATTAAAAGCATGGGTGGAATATGGAGCGGAGAGAGCGGACTAGTATTTGAGTATTTGATTTAAATGTTAGTCATTGACTCGGCTGCTTGATTGACTTTAAGTGAACTTTATTTATGTTTTTGTGGAATTAAGCACAGAATAAGTTTGGTTTTGACACGTCCGCTTTATTTCATCTTTTTCAATTGAAAATATTTACTAGGAATGAAGACAACCGTATCCTATTGCTCTGAAAGTCTCAAGATAAATAGAAACGTAAGATGCAAATCAATAATGTCAGATTTAATCACACGTGACATGGCTATCATATTATTCACCGTAAATACTGTAATGATTGGGGCTCCACTGAAGTGTTCCGGCGGCACACGTTTCTTTGCTAGCCAGGCTCAATATTTGTCAGTGGACCTTCATCGTCAATTTTGCAAAATTTTAAGGCCTTTGGGATAGCTCTTCCCTTTAGGTCGACTCCGGCCAACCAGGATGATTTTCAGATTATCGCTCAATCACATGGGTCATTACAGTACATATAATAATGAGGGAGTCAAAAATAGGGACTAACGGTTTCGTCCAGGGCAGAGGCAACTCAACAGACACTAACTCACTTCTGCCCTGGGAGCAACCTGACCGAAGGTGGCAACAGGTTGAAACGCTCCTTTATATGTATAGCTTAGGCTCATACTACGCACCCTTGTCATGTTTTTGAGAATATATGAAGGAGTGTTTTCCACATGTTGCCACTTTCGGTCAGGCTGCTCCTAGGGTAGAAGGAGTTGCCTCTGCCCTGAACGTTATTTCCTATTTTTCAATGCTTGGGTGCTATGTTCCAAACGAAGGGTCCGTGGACCAAAAAACCTAAGAGTAAGTTGCTCTTCAATTAGTCCGGTCCAACATCAAGTGGATGTGAACTTAGGATCCCTCATTATTGCAAACAATAATGAGGTTGTCATCCTTTCATTTGATGATCATTTTTATCTTATAGGGATGCCTTCATTTAGGGAAATTGCAAAAGTAATATATTTCCAGCAACTACTGCCACAGCATTGACAGTTTCGTTGTAATTGAGGTCTGAATATCGAAAAATCTCGGTTAAGAGAAGAAAAGGAAGTCGATATGTTGATCAATTCTTAGATAAGAATTGATGGTGAATTGAATGGTGTTATTGAGATCACCTCGAGACATCGGGAATGATTCTTTATGTTTAGCGATCTTTTTGAGTCCCATCATATCTACTTTGCCATTACGCTGTCGATTGGTTTCATGCTGAATCCTACTAGACAGTGCCCCTTTTCCCATTTCCAAACGTTGGACAGTAAAGCCACTGGCTTTCTGCCAAGATGTCTATGAAGACCATCCACGGTAATAGGCATGCTGCTTCTTTGAAAATTATTCAATAGACGCAACGCGTGCGAAGAATATTTATTTTTTTCCTATGTGTCTTCTTTTTGATTACAGCTGCTCTTGTCGGTGCGGCAGTATAAGCAAGATAATCATGATTAGGTGGAAGCTTAACAGCTTTGACTTCATGATAAAGGATCACAGGTCGAGCTTTTCGCCTGAGTCGCAGTACAACTATCCTTCACAAGAAATAGGACATCCAGCTTGATTAATGTCCCTATTAGTCAGCTTATTCCCATGAAATTGATCGCATTTCGACATCTGGAGTTATCACAATATGGTCCACATTTACGCGCCATTGCGGTAATATGCTTTAGCTCTCGTACGACTTTCCAATAAATTTGCACACTTCCCCCAAGATCTTCTGTCGACCATACTGCGATAGTGACTTCCACTACATCGCATAGCCGGTAATGCAATAATTTCCACCATTTCTGATGTGTGACTTAGCCACCGCCGCTTCCGCCCTCTGATCAACACATCCACTAGTGATTTGCTACCGTCTCAAGTCAGAGTCCCAGGATGGAGAGTTGAGAGAGAATATTGACATGGCACAACTTCAACTTCATCATCATTAACGGCACAACGGTATCCGGTCTAGGTCTGCTTAAGGAACTCCAGACACGCCGGTTTTGCGCCAAGGTCCACCAACTCAATATCCCTAAAAGCTGTCTGGCGTCCTGACCTACACCATCGTTCCATCTCAGGCAGGGCCTGCCTCGTCTTCTTTTTCTACCGTAAATGTTTTCCTTACAGATTTTTCGCGCTGGATCATCTTCATCCAGAGCGATTAAGTGGCCCACACACGCCCAGTGTGTTAGAGCACTTTATTCAAGATCGTAACGGTACACTACAGTACACTGTAGAAAGCAATGTGGTCAGCATTGCGCTCGCCTGAGATTATTACCCTGATTTGACTCAGATACTCATTTACAGCTGAGTCGACTAGTATCCGACATCCAGTCACGATAACAAATCCCTCTGCCAGCAGTGAGATTTGAACCGGGATCTTCTGCTAGGACAGCTCAGCGCTCTAACCATTTGAGCCATCCGGATACAATAAATAAAAACTGCATGCAGCTCCATCTCTGTACAGGGAGCGCACGTTCCATGAGAAAATGCGCGAATCATTATTCGTTTATCGTTGCCGGGTTCCAGCCAATCCAGTCCGAGACTCCTTCTGTGGCTTCGTAACTTGGGTTTTCCGTGTAGGGTTGTCAGCCCTACCCAACCACCAACCTGGAGGACCAGCTGATACAATTTGTCCCGTTTTTAGGCGCGCTAGACTCGCCTTCATCCTTCTCCGTCTGTAGATTTTCGTTAAAAAAGAGCTCTCAGCGATCATCACGTGGAGGTGGAGATGGGATTTGGAAATAGAGCTGTTGGTGTTGGGTTCAGAAGACGTTTCCCAGATTTTTTGCTCAATCGTGGGTACTAATTCACGCTTCGACCTGGGACCTATACTATCCTTTGACAACCACTTCAACTTGCATTGCCGTTTTTGCGCAGAGAAATCCAGATTCAATCCTGTTAACGTAGACAAAAGCCTTCTCGAGATCGATAAAGACGATGCAGAAATCTGCTACCTAATGATCCGAAACGTGTTAATGTAATCTTTTTAGTAGTATCCAGTTCTAGCCTACTCTCTATCAATCATGCTTTGGGTATTCGTTCATTTTGATGCGTTCCATAACTATTTCAGCTATCATTGTGTTGAGGCGAATAGCTTTCCAACTAGAACACAAAAAGCATGTGTACTTCTTCCGAATCTAAACAACTATCCAACCCTCGCACCTACTGGGAAAGGAACATTTCTACAGGAAGACCATCAAACTTATTGTGTTTGAGCGCATTGATGGCAAAATAGTTTCACTTCTTTTGCTAAAATGGCTCGCCGTATCATCCACTTCATTGGATATTATTCAGAATCACGATGATGTGCTCCTTCCACTTCTTGAGCTTCCTACCCACTGCAAACTCTTTCGAGGTGCGTTATTCCGTAGGGAAATTTTTGTTACTTCACGCAGCTCTGCTTCCTCACAAACGAACTATTGGAATTCCTATTGTCACGGCATACGTCATACACTTTATTATAGAAATGGAGCTCCAGCACGTGGCGTCCACCCTTACTCACAGCCATTTGTAGACTTCGCAGATTCTTATGTTCATCGATCTGCCTCCACCTTTCAACAGCTAGCCCAATTTCGCGAAGTCGTTTTGTGAAGTGACTGACAATGTTGTGTGTGCTGCAAAAAAGCAGTATTGATGGCCACCTAGGACTAACCAATATTCTGGAGCAGGTTGCTGGATGCTGGTTATCATCGCGGAAACAACTCATATTGAATTTGGGGGGAGTAGCTCTGCCCTATGCGGGCAGATGTAGTCACGGTAAGCAAGCGGAAATATGCGACCATCATGCCGATATTCGCCTCCCCTTCTTTGTTACGCAAAGACAGCTCCTAAATCTAGCTCAACTGAGCTTGTGACGGGCATGTGCTTGAAAATTGTGCTTTCGATGACAAGAGATGAAGGTTGCAGAAATATAAACGGTCACTAAAGGGACACCTCCAATCACATGATCGAGCAGATATAGCCCATCTTGGTATTCAGACCATCCACCACTATCAGACCGTCTTTTTTAAACAGCCCCCTCCTGAGCTCCATACAGTTACTCATATAAAGCTTCCTCCTCTCTTACAAAAACTTCCGTTGAATTGTGAAGCCCATTATGGAGTAATCGGAACACCAGGTTCACAACAGCAGGCTCTTCCCAGGAAAATTTCGATGTCGAATTCGCATCTACCAGCACTAGACTTTCCAGGGCAGAGTACCGCAAGAGAAAGAGAAGGTATTTTTCAGAACCCCGCCATCTTGATTTGTTTCTAACGTCCAGCTTATATCGCCTGAATTCTAACTCCAAGTTGGAGAAAGCGCCCACCCTTTGAACTCTCGATATCATTATCAATTAGAATGTGAATATTCGCGTAGCCATTCGAAAGCCATTGAGAACTTCCCGCCTTCTTTTCAATAATGATGGAAACCATCTCTGTTGACCAATCTTACAACATTTTCAAAAATTGCTTTGCTGCTTCGCCGCGCGTCCTGATGCACTTCATTTACTGCGTTGTCCATTTCTTCATTCTTTGCTGCAAAGCGGGACTGTAATATTTTTCCCGTATAAAAGCCATTGTGAGCCCAATCCCACAATCAAATTACCAGATCTGCCAAGTGTGATTTTATCTAAAATAATGCTTCTGTTCAAAAGGCATGAGTGCCTTCGAACCCTCTAAACTATTGTAGATGCAAGGAACTTTTACAATGAGCATGAGAGGATTCCAGTCAGGAAGAAAAGAAACGGCGCTTCCCAGTAATGTTGAGATAGATCTGAACGATAAATAAATACGAAGTACGCTATCAACAATAGAGATAATGAAAGGAATATAATCAAGGATTCAGCGGAAGCAGTACTATTAGCACTCAGCCAGCAGAACCGACCTAATACTGAGCAGGTGATCTGCTCTCTCAAACCCACTACCCGGAATAGCTCACTCCTGCCAGGAGAATAACGAGAAAGATACTCTCTGCTAAAAGTTATTGAATTCTTACTTTTCTGTGAGGGAGGATTTTTAAGCGATTTTCTTCATAATTGAAACCCAGTACACTCCAAAGGGAGGAGCCAATCATGAAATCCTCGTTTGTTGAATTTCGGTTTCGTACCAGGCTCCAGCAGTTTTTTTCTCGAAGTACTCTCGGAGGATGGTAAATTGTCCCTCTGACATTTTTCCATCCTTGGAGGAAACTCCCACTGCAGCAGCCAGAAATGAGGATGCAGCTCGCGCACACGTCCTATCGGAGCAGCCGGCTTCGTTCAGACCTCTCTCCCTGACTGGATCACTTTCCGGCACATCATTGCTAGCCCCAGCGGGGAGCGAGGATGTAAGCCCTAGTGCGGAAAAAGATTGCCCACTACAGATGTAGGTAGGTAAGTAGGTATGCCGCTCGAAGAGCCCAATTAACGCTGTGCTGCGCCATTTTGATCCCACAAACTCCTAAGACCATAATTACTGTTATAGGAGCGGTAAGGCAGAATCTAGCCGGCTCGGATCTTCAGAGCCAACCCGTAGCATTCACGAAGAAAAGCAGTTCCCCCACCCTGCGACTAGAAATCCTTCTGAGGTCTACAAGGATGGTTTACCTAGTGTCCGTAGCCTGACTCCAGCTAGAGCTGGGTAATCGCAGAGAAAGTGTATGAAGGTTTCCCTTCCGTCTCCGCAACTTCGGCAATGCGAATTGTAGGGTATGCCGAGCCTGGCGGCCAGTGCCTCGTGCAGACCGCCGTAATCTTGAATGCATTTGCACACGTCTGGCACAGGAGCTCTCGTGATCGGGCTATGTTATAAGCGGGCCAAATTCTCCTTGACTTGGCACAGCTTGTAAGCTCGCGGCTGCTAGGTAGTGCCAATAGACTCCGCTCCTGACAGCCGCCAGCAAAACACCGATTGTATTCACTAAGGGGCTGCCAAGAGCAGAGCCTCGCCTGGCTAATCCGTCAGCCCACTCATTCCCCTCTAAGTTCCTATGTCCGTGAACCCAGAGGAGAGGGACGGGGACGTGCCGCCCAGAGGGTCCAGCGTGTCTCTGCACTGCCCCACCAGCCTGGAAGATGTCGTCGCTGAGTAGAAGGCCTTGATGGCCGCTTGGCTGTCGGTCAAAATGGCTAAGTTACGCTTGAAGCTCGAAACTAGCTCCAGGCATCGACAGAGTTTCAATATCGCTAGTACTTCCGCTTGGAGTACACTGGCGAAACCTCGGAGACCACACGACTTGGATACACTGTATGTATTCGAGAAGACCCCCCGCGCCAATTCCACAGGCCATCTTTGATCTACAGATGCATTCTCTGTCTTACACCTTTGCTGCGTCGTGTGAGTCTCACCAGGGTTACCAGTTTATTCCCACCTTTTGCCGAAGATTCTGCTGCCGTGCGGTCGATTTCTCTGGACATTACTGCACCTGGTGCTTTAGTCACGTGCGTCGTCTCATTCCCAAGGTGTTTCACCTTCTTTCGCAGGGTCTTCCTCCGTCGCCGGCATTAAGCCTTCCCAGGTTCACGTGGTACACTAGCGTCTACGTCACCAGCTTCCCTTTGTTCCGCTCTTCCGGGTAATGGTAAGAGAAAGTTCTGACAGGCTAAAGTTTCCTTCTGCCGAACCTTCCTCCTCCGCTTACGGGTAGATTGATCCAATGGTACCGCGGACGGAAGGGCCATAGTCGGGTTTACAGTTTCTCCCAAGGTTGCTGTAATTTCCTCACTGGCTGGTTACGCCATAGGCACTAAATGCATTTCATATTGTGTTACCGGGCAAAAGGGTGACGTGAGTGAATCGTGGAATAAATTTAAGTTCCTTGGTTTTCAGAAAACAACAAGATTAGACTTAATGCCGAAGATAAAGAAGGGTCATCCCGATTGTGTCAAAACTTGAAATAACAAGGCAGAGTGCGAAGTCCAAGACCTCAATGTGTTGCAAGACGAAAAAAAGTACCAGATGAGGATCCTATCCATCGTAGATTTTTCTTCCAAATTTTCGGCTCCACGCGCTTTAGAGCTATTCACTTTTTTATCTGTTCCATATTCCAGCTAAATTGCATCAGTTTTCTCTCAATTCAACGGACGTGCTTTAAGCTGATGGTATTTGACTAAATCGAGCGAGCTAGAAATACACTTGAGGGTTGAGCGGCTTAAAAGTAAAAATTCGCCTCTTTCTCGGTTTACTTTACAGCTCTCTGCTCTGCTGTAGGGCCGCCTATTAAATGTTGATTTGATTATTTTAATATTGTTTAATTTATTGTTTACTTCTTTCCCGTGTTCAACCAAAGTACTGTTCCCTTTTTTCATTTTAGGTAAGTGGACCACTAGATTGGATGTTGTTAAAATGTAGCTCATGCACTGGATCAAAGAAAATTAGAGGAGAGGCGAAATCTACTAAAAAATTTAAGAGGAATCTGATGTAATTCACGCTAGAGGAAGAATTATATGCACACGTATACAAAACGAAGGCGGGATCATCATTTAGATACGCTTCATGGATGTCGCTTGATAAGTTTCTCATAATAGTGGACGCGAACCGAATTTACAATATTTTGGACAAAGTGCACGTAACTAAAAGTAGATATACAACTAGATAGTAGCATCTCTCCACAGCCCTCTCTACGTGAAACATGCATTTTTGGTGGAAAAATTACTTAATTATTGGAGCCATTCTTTTGTAAAAATAACTACAGTAAATGTACGTCTATTACACAAACTTTGCTCTATGCCGCATCATAAGTACTTAGCAAAATTTGTTTCCGCTCGGGGGCTAAAAAATACGACACTAATTTCAATTGTTCTCAACAACTTCTAATCTTAATGAAATATCGAAAATTTTGTCGCTCACACGATAAAATCAGAATCCATAACGCGGACAGGATATGCTTTACAAAGCTGGCAAATTCGTACTGTACAAGTATTGGTACTCATTTGAGTTTTTTCTTTCCAGCCAAAAACATTTTGTCTGCTATCATTTTTTGATGATGGTTCTCCCTTGTTACGGATAACAGCGTGGTCAAATAGCTGGAAAGAGGTTTAGCCATGAATTCCAGAGCCTCGTGGACATGGCAATCGAAAGTTATGATTATAAATGATAATCACTTCAAATTATATGCTTGCAACTGAATAAAATATTCCAAATATTTGACCTTCAGCAAATTTTCAACGCATAATCGCGAGCCTAAACAAAATTCCTATCATTTTTGGTTGGCTGAAAATTTCTTTTATTAACTGCCCAGATAAAAGCGACATTCAAACTGTCGGCCAACTACAATAAAAACTAGCTCCCCAATTCGAAGCGATGCCAAAATGAAACCCTAATATTCCGACCTAATAATAAGAAATCGAAGCCAAGAACAAAAAGGTGCAAAGCATCAAAAATATGTCAACAATTTGAAAAGAGATACCTTTCGAGTGGTTTCTTGAAAATCATCTTGAGTCCAAGATGAGCCTCTGTGCTCTTCGGTTCTTCATTTTTCTTCTCATAACGTTTATAACAGCCCTACTACAGCTTTCAAAAGTAAACGTTGCGTTACTAAGTGTCCTTAACTGTTGCACGCAACATGGACTGGATGAGCAGTGAGGCCCTTGTCTACTTCTTGATGATGCACCTACTTAAGGTGATGACCGGTGTGCGGCTGAAGATCAAAAAATAATTTCTATTGTCGGTACGCTTTGACATTTCATCACTCGAGACAAAATTGATGAATGATTTAATAGAAGGTACCAAAAATTTCGTTTAACTTTTGCCCACGACATGAAACACGAATGCCAGGGGAAACATTCGGGTCTGGGGCTGCCAATTTTTCGCTACCAAAGGTGATGGTTGTGTGCTGTTAATGCAAAAGGAGTTTTTCTCAATGCGGGACAATGGACTATTAATTCAAATTATTACATAACCATTTTAAAGCCAGAGAATTGAAACTGAGAACTGCAGATAATTTAGACAACTGCAATTCGTCAATTTATGAAATATATATTTGCGTTGCTACGAAAACTCGAGTAGGTTCTAATTTTTCGGTAACACTGTCCGATATCAACCATGAAGCTTATCTCAACCTTATAAAAATTTATAAGAAGACTCGTCAGAAAATGCTATTTAGCTCGATTTCGATGTTGAGCGGCAAGGTGCGCACTGTTCAACTACAGAAAGAAGAATTCCCTTGATCCCAGGTATCCATCGCAAAACGAGCAAAAATCACTCGAACAAATAATTTTTAAGGGCCTCAAATTAGCCACAAAAACGTTCCAAATCAAAAATTCTTCTCATGTCTAATTTCAACTCAAACCAAA
Source organism: Hermetia illucens (assembly GCF_905115235.1). Classification (NCBI taxonomy): domain Eukaryota; kingdom Metazoa; phylum Arthropoda; class Insecta; order Diptera; family Stratiomyidae; genus Hermetia; species Hermetia illucens. The sequence goes on from NC_051854.1 coordinate 17,605,762, forward strand.
ATATTTTCGCCCATTCTCCGGTCCCATTGATTGTATCCCTTGCATTTGTAGATATTCTATTGTCCAAATTGGATTAACCGATCCGTTAGAGCTTGACATTGTTGGGTTTTCGAAAGGACAGTATGGACAGAGTCCCTGGCACTTTATACAAATGTTTTGCGATTAGTAAGGCATGTTTAAGGATACATCATTCAAGCAACTATCGCAGGCTGCTATTGGGGACAGCTCGTGGACAACGTAAGCAATTTACATACCACTTTGTTGATGGTGACAGTTTCCTGGTGGTCAACGAAGTCTGAAAAGTTTTCTGGAAGAGTTTTCTTTTTGTTAGGATAAAGTGATGCATACGAAGATTTTATTTATTGTCAATGCAAAGACGTGGAAACAATAAATTTTGAAATGAAAACGAAACTCTGAAAATCAAGCAACAGATAAGCTTTCTTTTCAATTGGGTGGTTTTCTAGGTTTTTTTCCTATGAATACATCCAGCTCTGAGGAATTTCCTGCTCTCGATTCCATTGCTTTTACATGCATTTCTCTCATCGTAGATTTTTTCCAGAGCCTATCTCCTTCTGTTATCAATGTTACAAGAGGGAAGACGAAATAGTTTAATTGGAAATATTTCGCAACTAGTCAGATGTAGCAAATTCGGACTGATTTAGTTATGATTTACTCCTATTTCTATATATCTAGAAGATTGGACCTTGGAAACGTTCTAGTCAAGAAAGGTTTTGTGGTTTTTTATGTAAAAATATTCAGGTGTGCGATGGTTCCATTTGTGCGTACCTCGCAATATATTTATTCTATTCGATTGGCCACTTCGTGGTGATACTGGCATTTGATGCCTCAGCATGCAGTAATTTCTTGAGAAAGAGACAACTTTGACCTTTTACAGCTTTATTAATAATGTTAGAATTTCCACCAAACTTTCCAATATGGAACTCCGTATTATGGTCTATATTATATAAGTTTTTTTGGCAGTAAATTCGCAAAATATGGCAATATACTATTATTAACATTATTTTAGAAGATATCGTGTTGCAAAGTATTTTGAGACCTAGTTATCCTGCTCTCCCGGGTTAAGCCGTCATGGAATTCCTTTGACCAACAAAAGGGAAGGTAGACGGAAGGTAGTTGTTAGTGCAAGCAATCCCTCCTGCCCCTCCACCAATAAGAAGAATCTGAGTGTAATGCGTAACACGACTTCATCTATTAGTGCTCCTCACCATCTCTCTGACAACGTTGTCTGAAGAGAGCTCCCCTGTGTCTGAATACAGTTGCTGACGTAACCAATACCATCTTTCACAAGGGAAAAAGGTGAATTTTGCGTTGTCCGTCACTCCATTGCAGGACACACAATCAGGAGATCGAGCCTTCATAACCTTCTCCAGGTAAGACTGGAAACTTCATGCCTACTTAGAAGTTGAGCAAGGGTATAGTCAATCTCACTATGCTTTCGATTCAGCCACGAATCTAAATTGCCGATAAGCCGGGCAGTCCATCTGCCTCTTGAATCATTTTGCCAAGAGTGTTCCAACTCGATTAGTGTGCATTGCCATTCCTCACGGGCAACCACTTAGCAATCGCTCCGGCGATCATCATCATAGCCGGTTCTAAAATAGTGGGATCAGCAGATGCAAAGCTTCCCTTCACTGCACTTGGGCAAGGCGCGATACGATACACTTTCTTACCGAGGGCATTAGCTCATATCTCCCTGCCGTAGAGCAGAATGGACTGCCTTACTCCTATAAGGAAACGTCTTCTGCTCGAAATACGGAGCCAAAGTTCGATATTACCCGACTCAAAGTCTAAATTCCAGCTACAGCTTTAATTTGCTTAAAGAAGTTCATTTTCGAACTGCCTTGAGGATAAGTCTCTTGCAACATGGATCGCCTCCTGATGAGCCTATCTAACACTTTCCCGGCCGTGTCAAGCATACACAGCCGTTGGTATGCAGATGACAACTCAGAGTCTCTTTTTCCTTTGCTGGTCAGCACGAGCCTCGCCATCTTTCATTTCGTTAAATGCCCCGAGCCGCAAGTTTGGTTGTTGGCGGAACAACAGTTTATAAACTTCCACTGAGATGCTATCAGGATCTGGCGACTTACCATTTTTTATGGTGAGAATTGCCAATTCGATCTTTTTTATGGTGAAAAGAGGTAGAACTCGACGTCTTCTACGCTGTTACCGTCAACCTGAACGGGATGTTTAAAGAATAATGCCCGTACAAGGCGGTCGATCTAATTAATACCAAGTATGCAGGGTTTCCACAGAGTCCTGATTTTTCGGGTGACAAATTTATAATCAAGCCCACATGGATCTCCATTTAGCTTGTTCGCTAGGTTCTGCCAGCCGCGAGCTTTGCCTGAGTTTTATAAAAGTTGTAACAGCTCCAATAAAAAGTTCTGAGAGGAGTCCTTAAATGCTGGCGGCTTTACTCCTCTTGAGTCTATAGTCGAAATGGTGTCCTCATATTGTCGTGATTAACCATCAACATGTGCAATCCGGTTGGTAATCGTGCTGAATTTCTTCTTTCACATGAGGAATTGGTTATTATCAACGATAAGAAGTTTATCCTTAGCGACCTTCGAACGGTGTGCGGCCTTGCATATGGTTTTCGTATTGTGATTTACGGAGCTGAAATCCTCCTTTCTTGCGATAACATCATCCTCGCAGGTCAGTATTTTGATGAAGCGCGGCAGTTACTTCCTCAATTGGATAATCATTTCCACAGATCCCGACCATTTAACTGTTTACCCATAGATTTCCAACCAAAATCCGACGTCAAAATTGCAAAAACCTGTGCGCTATAAACTAGCTCACTAAGCCTAGGGTGTACTTGAGTTTATAGCTCAAGTACACTATATTTTTTCAAAAAAATTCTGCAATGGGGTTTCATTCCAGTCTCCTTCTTTGGCATATGTTCCGTACATAATTGGGATTGGCTGGTCTTGATCCGTTGCATCATTTTACTCGGTTATAAGTCTGATCGGATCGAAATCACCATTTAGCATATCAAGCCATTGTTGTCCGCCGTTGTCGTTTTCCATTGACTTTACATCGTCCAGTTCTGGACAGTTCGCTGCACCTGACAATGATAGTGCCAGGCTTAACGAGTGGGGGTGGAAAGGGGATTTTCCTCTGGCCCGAATTTTTATCGGGGGCCCAAAATTGAAATTTTATTGAAAAAATGCGATAATATGGGACGCTGCATAATTTTACTCCAGACCGTACAATTTTCTCCCTAGAGCCGTTTTCTACATGATTTACATCCCGGACCCGGATTTCTTCCCTACGGCCCTGGCCGGAAAATTGCATGAAGCCGTGTTGCATGATGCGGTCATCCAACTTCTGGAAAAATTACCCGAGATCAGCTATCGTCTGCAGAGAACAGTATGACGTTTGATATCCTGTGTCAAGTGTTCTTAACAAGAACAAAGAGGAGTAGCGGGATGACGCTTCCTTGGTGAACGCTGCTGAAGACACAAAGCATATTTCGAACTTTGCGTTTCGGATCGGACTAGAGCAATTGAACCCAGGGCATCAGTTCCTCTGATATAAATTCTAGATCATACCAGCTGAGGCCTTTTCAGGCTTCAGGAATGTCAAATGCGGCAGTGCTTGCGAAGTGGAAGACCATTCCGTTGAAATCTACTCGAAAAATTCCTACCGGCTACCCACCGCGGTTCGTCGGTCAGCGAGCAAAGCACAGTTCTTGTCATTGACGCAAGTGTTTGATATTCTGTTTGCATTGGTGTAGGCATTTAGCAAGTCGGTACAGATTTCATGTTACCCAGGGCGTCCCAGTTTATGGAAGAGATTTTGTAATGGGCCGCTCTTTTGGTAAACATGCCAATTGGCCAGCATTTTATCGACGAAAAACTTATGTAGAGCCGTTTCTCTTCACGAATCTTCATTTGGACATGGTCATTCCACAAGTATCTCGACTGATGAACTGCTTACCGGGCATGATGACCACAAGGGCTACAAAGCTTGCTTTGTGGATCGGGTTTGCAGCTTCATTCCGCGATCCTTCGACGCTCCTAATAGTAGCAACTATTTAGTTTGCGACGGGCCGAAACCTTCCTCACATTATTTTATCTGTGGCTTTATTCTCAGGGAGGGAGCGCCTAATGTTAAGTTGCTATGGTCTTATCGGGAACAGCTTCCAGTCAGTGGCAGTATAAAAATGCCGGTATTTTAGGACGGGATAGTTGTTTTTCGGTGTTTCCAGATGTGAGTGTCGGCAAAATCTACTGTACGGTCACTACCTTCATTACGTGCTCCAAACCCTTTTCCCCATGACGCTTTTTGTCGTCAACCTTTTCATCCACGCGACCATTAAGATCGCCCGTTGCACGTTACAGGTCTTTGTGTCGATAATTTGCCAGTTGACATCTCCCTCGGTCTCGAGTCGAACTGTTTGTGATGCTTATGTATTCTAGCGATTGAGACAATACGCACAGTATCCGTTTGGACACAATAGTGAAGATGGGTTCATCGTAGTTCCTGCACTTAGCGACTTCAAGTCAGGTGCCGCTGTTGCAGAAACAACATTACCCGAATATGCAAATCCTTCGATACCTTACAATACAATCAATGAAGAGCGGGAGGAGTGATGTCGTGAAGATGTCAACTTTTTTGGACACAGAAGGATCTAATACGGGAGTTAGTCCGCTCTGTCGATTAAGCTTTCCTGGTGCTCTTTGATGCCTTACATTATTATTATAAGCTACTACCTTGGCCACGTTAATTCTTCTACAAATGGTTCACTGAAGATTGGTACACAGCCTCAGATTCTCAGATCTTACGAATCCTAGGGGTTGCACCGAAAAACTCCGTAGGAGACTGTAAGCCGGCTTCCTTGCTCAACTTTAATTGGAGCTCACATGTTACGATATCTTGCTATATCTGCCACGAGAGGTATAAATTCTCTAAATGTTATGCAGTTGAAAATCATGCTCTCAGCTGTTGACGATCTTAAATGAGAAGTCTACCGTTAACGATCTTCGAAAATCGAAAATCTTACGACCACCTGCAAACTCTTTCTTCGCATGATGCAAGGTAGCGAAATTAATGTTATTTGCGGCAGCTTCGGCATACACTGACAACTTTTTTTTTGTTACGATCAACGGCACGCTGTACTTGTCGCATTTTACCATGATAATGGTGCGCATTCTGCGAACGCCATCATTGGCATCAATTAACTAAACTGTCAACTAATTACGTTCACCGATCCGCATCCTTTCATAGTCAGCCAGGTTTTGTGATGTATTTTTAGCTCCTTGCCGAAATCTTCACCTACGCCAGAAATAAAGGCACTTTGATGACGGTCCAGTATCTCGGATGGGTTATTAAAAATTTCTGTCAATTGCATTGGATGCAAAATGTTTAATGTGTGGTATTGCATTTACATCTATGAGCGATACCGTGACCGTCAAGTTGTGGATAAAATCCGGCTCAATAGATTACGGTGGGTGGGTCACTTAATCCGTATGGATGAGGATGATCCAGCCCGGAAAGCCTATAAGGGCAATATCTATAGTAGAAAAAGAAGACTAGGCAGACCCTGCCTGATATGGAGCGATGGCATAGGTGAGGACGCCAGACAGATTTTAGGGATATCGAATTGGTGGAACTCGGCGCTAAACCGGGATGTCTGGAGCTCCTTCTCAAAGCAAGCCTAGACCGAATACCGGTTGTTGTGCCGTTGATGATGATGATTTCATTTTTTGGGTCTACACTCTGCGTTCAAACTTCCATTCCCTTGGGCATTGCGTCTCCCCTTCTTATTTCAACCCAGAGGACCGAAAGCAGTATCCAATATAGTTAGAGCCAATCAACAGAGATGAAGGACATAGGCATTGTACATCGGCCCCCATTGGAAAAAAAGCACAGCTTTCTCCAGAGACTTGCTAACTTAGCTTTCAATTGGTGTAATCTCTGAATGCATCCTAATCCAGAGGATCTAACCAAGGATGCTGTCTTCAGCTTATTTTCTGGTTTGGTATTTCGGTTTGACGAAAAGAAAATCATTGGGTTATTGCTATACATTATACATATGTTCATCTTTCATAGTAGATGATGACCATGATTCAATGTGATTATCTAATTTTCTCTGGGACAAATTCAAAATTCGCAAATAGTGAGAAATATATTAAATGTGTGGCAGGAACACAAATCATGAATTCAATTCAGCAAAATAAATAAAAAGTATCTGCAAAAGTATCTATTATTATTATCCATTTTTACTTATCAGATCTAACTGCCCCATGCATCCTCCATATGATTTCAACACTAATTCATTTGCTTCCCGGCAATCACGTTTGCCAGGGAGCTGAAACTCGTTATTCCTCGGAACTCTTTAGTTCCGGTCATTTGCTATTTGGTATTATTCAATGGTATGTGGATATGAAGGTACACGAGTCTGCGCTAGGCCACTTTTACCATATTATTAAGGGTACCGATTCAGATAATTATTGGGTCTAAAACAGTTGGTCAACCGTACACGGACCAACCTTATTTGATGTGTGAAATTACCGCAACTGCGGCCACTGATTATGTGTGCACATGAAGCAAACATTGGAAGGTGTAAAAAATGTTCAGCGGTGATGCGTTACGAGTTTTTAATGTGACAATAACTAGACAATAATTATTTTTTCTCTGCTGTTATTGCTACCTTACCTTACTAACCCAATAAATTGTTATGAAAAGGCAACATGTACGGTGGTACGGAACGATGGCGATTAGAATTGTGAGTATGAAATGGTGTCAGATGCAGGTGCAATTAAAAATCGATTTATTGTAATTTACGGGATTAGATTGCTTGGAACACATTAATTCATATTTGCCCATCGATATTCGTACAGATGCATTCATTGCCTATCGGATTAGATCACGCAAGAGTCGAAGGGGTTGCAAATTTCTTTTTAGGCACATTTTCAATTCGGAAACTGCTTAAACTAAGGTTAGATACTCATATATATGGTAGAAGATACATATTTGCTCCAAAGGGTTCTTCTTTTGGTTAATAAAGGGAATTCTGCCATTCTTCTTCTTTTTCTTCAGCCTTTGTCCCGTTCACAACCAGAGTAAGCACGAAAGGGAATCCTGCCTTTGATCGTGCTAAATAAGATCTCAGATAGAGATTGCTTTCAGCTAATAAATTAATCAAAGAAATAGCCCATTTGAATAAAAGATATGGGGGCCTTTGGGTTTCGTTCTAATAATCGAACGCTATTGAAAACTAGGTCGTTATTCCGGTAAAATTTTTTTGAGGAAGGCTGTGATCACGGCATCCTTCAGCCGGGTAATGATAGTTTTCCTTATTCTTCACCTTTTATTATACATCTGGAGATTCTACAATCGTCCATGCGCTGCAAGCTTTCAACTCATTGGAGCTTTCGTAACTGCATTGTCTAAGATCGTCACCAGCGGAGACTTCCAATATAGTGGAGAAGGGAAGGGATCACCACAAGATGGTTGCTTTTGTTTGCTTGCGTGTTGCGTCCGCCACTTTTCACAGGGTTGGGGAGCTGCGACTCCTTAAGTTCAACACCGACCGCTTGTATGATGCAGTTGTCGCTCGACAGTGGCAAATCTTCCTGATCTTCGGAGGATTCTTCTCTCGAACGCGGTCAAGAGTTCGCAGTTTTTTTGTTTTTGCTAAGAACCCGAGTCTCCGAGGAGTACCATGTTCCTTAACTTAGTTTATTACTCAGCAGGAACATACTCGGCGCTCGAGCTGCTGCTGTACTGCTACCAGCTTAGCCTTTTACACTGGACGTTACCACCTGGTACTGCTTAACATCTTGCACGACGTCGTGCCTTCCCTTGGTACCCTCTATTATACTTTCAGACCAACCACTGCTAGCGTGCTCAAGACCTTTTTATGTTGGACTTGTGCTAATTCTTATGTCCTAGATTGAGTGTGTTATTATGCCCTCGTTTGCTTATGTTGCATTTTGCATGTTTGGCAGAAAGCTCGCATTGTTTACGGAAATAACTTGGCAATCATGTCGATCAGTAATTTTGGGGCCATTACTGCTGCAGTGTAACGTCCTTTTTTCGCAATCCCCACATAATTCTTGAACCAATTTGTTGGATGATAATTCAAGCGGGTTTTTCCAAGTTGTCCAATTTAATTATGTTTGAACAATCATTGAGTGGCTTGACTACTAGTTCGGGAACAATTTCTTCGTAAATTTTAATGGTGGGTTTGCCTCCAGAGGTGGAAAAATGGGTAGAAATGACACCTTTCCAGAAGGCTCTTGAAACCAACTTGTGCCGTACTCTCACAGTAACAATTTTTCGACTCTGAGACGCTTCAGTCGCCGAGAAAGGAGGTACCCAACATATCGTTTGTAAGCTTTTAGTTATATGTCTTCGCACAGAATGAGAGAATCGGGTTGTGACGCTCGTTTCATCAGACACAAGAGTTTCGAATAATTCTTGATCGCACCGCTTCAACCACCTTTTCTGTAAACGTTTGGAAATGGCAAACGTTAGAAATGTGCATGGAGAACGACAACACTGTTCTCAACACTGTTACCGCATAATTTCTCGTTAGGCGACGCTACTGATAGTATTTATTAGCTATAAATGTCTATAACTAGGAAGCGTAGTTTCTACCGACGGTGGCACCGAACTGGGTTTTGTCCGATGCATTAATGCCTTTTTAAAAATCTGGAAATGCAGTTGGCTCAACACAAAGATCAAGTTGAGACTGTTCTGTGCAGTGTTCTTCCTATGTTGCTATATGAGAGTATCACATGGAATGTGACCATCACTGTCCCTCAAACGCTCCAAACTTTTGTCAATACGTGTCTGCGTCTACGAGAAATGTGTTATCAGATCTCAATTCACAATTGCAATATCCCTTTTAGGAAACTACTCGTAGATTACCTCCTCTCTCTCTGGAAAGTCTCCTTCTTCTCTGCATCGGAAGTTAACTTTGGTGCGTAGAATTGAATACTCCCACCATCTTACCTTTCCTAATACAAGAAGGTGCAGCGGAGGTTGAAGCAAGCGAGCATTCTGCAGAGTGTTAATACCGACGTCAAAGAACGTTTGTACACTCCAAAGTCCAATCATAAACTGTTAATGATAAAGCAAGGTCATAGCCAAGAAATCTGCCGATTACGAGGCGTGGTAGCCATTTCCGAAGCGTACTTAATAAAAGTTACAGGTTGTTAAACCCATTTTGGTCACGTTTTACGACAAGGAAGGAGTACAACACCTAATGCCAGAAGAGCGTTGATATCAAAACCCTCTATGGTGCTGAGTGTTGGCCGACTAGAAAAGACAGTGAACATTGTCTCGCAGTAATAGAGACGAAGATGCTTTAATCGCAATCCAGAATGAGGATATCTGCGATCGATATGGGGTTGCACCGATCATGGAAAAATTGTGAGGAGGCATCTTCGATGTCATAGTCACGTAATTCACGCTAACGAGGATTCACTTTCCAAGACCGGTCTGAAAATCGAAGTCGCAATCACCACATAATTCACCGGCACCCCCACCGGCCAAAAGGCCGGTCGAAAGAATGGTGGCTTGATACGCTGGATGGGGATTTGGAGGCGTGTATCTAGGTTAGGAAACTGACAGAACAAAATGGCGTAACCGATCATAACGAGCCAATCCCGCTTGTGAACCGGACAAAGGTTGATAAAGGCTAAAAGAATTATGGGTAAACCATCTGGTTTCTTGGGAACGCCAAAATATTTATTTTGTATTCTGAAACTTCATTGGAAAGTTCTTGTTGAGTTCGGCTTTAATTTGAAGGGCGAATGTTTTAGAAACTCGAAATCGAAATATGTCAAAAAAAGAGATAATAATGGGGCCTGTATAATCTTCACCCCCGACCCGTATATTTTTCTCCCCGGGTATCGTTTTTCCACAGAATTTTCACTTCGGGCCCGGATTTCCTCTCTATGGCCTAAGCAACCCCTCTCTGAAGGACTAATGTGAAACAATAATATTAAAATAAATTAACACTTAATCAAATGTGGGAAATTCTTCAACACGGACGGAGTTGCACCTTCACAACGGTGCCGTTTAGCTCTGCTCTCTTAGATAATGCAGATGAACTCCAGGAGATCTTGTGAGCCTCTAAAGCCCTGAATCTTATTAGCAAAACCTTTTAAGGATGGTAATTGTAGCCAAGCCGCCATGCATTAATTTACCAATGACGGAACGGTCGCAATCAGTGGCAGCGGTCTGCCCAAAAGTAAACATTTTGAATATGTCCGCAGGATACTCTCAGCAGATGATGAACTATGGCCATTTATTGGGTTACAGTCTATGACATTTTTTTTGGTAGGGAGGTGAAATGCATTTGCGCAAAAAGTGTCGGACTCTTGTCTCGGACTACCGGCTAAAGTGTCTAAGACTCTGACTCGGAAGCGTTTGACACATTAACTCAGCCTAGGCCTATTCAATATAGGAAAAAAAATGTGAATTCAGGGAACCTACCTACCTTGACATTTCTCCTATCCATCTTCCTCTTTTTCGTCTTAAGAATATCTTGAGTGTAATATGCCACTCGGCTCCACTTGTCCTTGCTCTGCAGCGTGGCCTCAAGTACGGTGTCCGGAGACACCTGCCTGTTGATAGAGGATCATCCATTACATCCTTACAACAAATATAATCAGGCATGTGCAGGTAAGATTGAAAGCACCCATGCCCGCTGAGCAGTTGGGTCAGGTAATAGTCAATCTCATCGTGCTTTCCATTGAACCGCGTCTGTACGTCTTTTATGAGATGCGCGGTCCCTCTACCTCTCGGTTCTGTTTTCCAAGATTGCTGCCATGCGCAGAGAGCACAGGCTTTCTATTTACAGGCGACAGCTTCCTTATTTCCTTCGCTTTTTCTAACGTGTATAACCCCCGGCTCAGAAGCATGGAAGACGATCGGAATAACTCCCACTAACACCATTGCTGCTGGGTTAACTGGCATAACTCACAGAGCCTCTCGTCTTTGTACTTGCGCTCAGCTCTTACGGTATATTTTCTTACTGGAGTCAGCCGATATTTCGGAACCGTGAAGAAGGACGGTTTTCTCCAGTGGCTAGAGAGAATCCAATTTTCAGCCATGCATCTACTTACTCCCCGCATCACCATTCCTAGTGTACGCTAAGCTTGCTGAACCGTGCGTGCGGTAACCAATGCCGCAACATCATCCGTGTATCTAAGTTGCAGAAGACTATCGCATAAGGACGATCCCTGAGCCGCCTCGACGGTACCCTCATTGTCGCCATCCTTCCTGGGTCTCGTACAGTAGGGCACGATCCTTTGAATTATCCCTCAACATCCGCAATAGGTAGCCAGGAATATGGAAAAGATTTTCCAGTGCTTCAAGCATGTGGTAGAATTGAAGACGTTTCTTATTTCTGGGATCACAAGAAGCCCCATTCGCCACAGTGGCGACCTTATGCGGCAGCCCGTCCATGATATTGAATATAACTGTGTTGCTGCAATGGTGGCGACTCAATATTCCTTACTTTAATTATTTTTTGCGCTAATGAAAACAGTGATAGTGGTTCGCTTCTTAGATCGCCAGAATTGTGACGATGCATATTGAAATTGTGCGCGGATGCGTACCATTTACTCCAATAGAGACTTCCAAGTTCTGTTGCTGAATCAGTGTCTCTGTTTCTTGTCTTGAGGGGTAGAGCAGTGTCACACGCTTCTTTGCTTGTATTTGAGTAGATAACGTCCGAAGTTTGTTACTGTCGTCACCAGGATCACGAGGAGCTGACAATTCGATTCCCTACTTTAAAGCATTCTAGAACTTTAGTATCACACTTTACAATAGTTCTCATGCTAACCGTTAACATTGATCAGTTGCTCTAGAGTATTCATCATCATCAACAGCGCAATAACCGGTATCCGGTCTAGGCCTGCGTTAATAAGGAACTCCAGACATTCCGGTTTTGCGCCGAGGTCCACCAATTCGATATCCCTAAAAGCTGTCTGGCATCCTCACCTACGCCATCGCTCCATCTTAGGCAGGGTCTGCCTCGTCTTCTTTTTCAACCATAGATATTGCCCTTATAGACTTTCCGGATGGATCATCCTCACCCATACGGATTAAGAGACCTGTCCACAGTAACCTATTGAGCCGGATTTTATCCACAACCTGACAGTCATGGTATCGCTCATAGATTTCGTCATTGTGTAGGCTACGGAATCGTCCATCTTCATGTAGGGGGCCAAAAATTCTTCGGTGGATTCTTCTCTCGAACGCGGCCAAGAGTTCGCAATTTTTCTTGCTAAGAACCCAAGTTTCCGAGGAATACATGAGGACTGGCAAGATCACTGTCTTGTACAGTAAGAGCTTTGACCCTATGGTGAGACGTTTCGAGCAGAACAGTTTTTGTAAGCTGAAATAGGCTCTGTTGGCTGACAACAACCGTGCGCGGATTTCATCATCGTAGCTGTTATCGGTTGTGATTTTCGACCCTAGATAGGAGAAATTGTCAGAGAGTATTACTCAACTGAATAGATGCACTGATTTTTAAAGAAAAAAGGAAGCTTTCGTTACTGACGATTCCTCACTTAAAAACATCACTCATATCTGAAGCACCCAAATTCTGGTTCCTGACACACAGTGTATCCGAGGCGTGCAGTCTCCCAGGTTTCCCCAGTGTATTCCAAGCGGAATACTGAAAAACCTATTGGTGACTGGAGCATGGTCTGAGCGCTAAGCGCAACATTCTGACCGAGCCAAGCGGCTATTAATGCTTTGTACTCAGTGACGACATCCTCCAGGCTGGTGGGGAAAAGCAGAGACACGCTGTACAATCTGGCTGGCACGCTCAAGGTAACCTTGAGTTCCCCCTCATTGGAACATAGAGGGTAATGAGCAGACTGGCCAAGCGAGGCTCTGTTTTTGGCAGTCCTTCGCTGGTACCGTCTGTGTCTCGCTGGTTACTTTTAGGGTGGAATCTCCTCGCATTACTTAGCAACCACGGACCTTAGATGGCGGTAGAGTCGGCACACCCTAGCATCCGCATAGGCGATGCTACGGAGAGGAGTTAGAAACCCTTAGACACTTCTTTTGTGATTGCATAGCTCTAGTTAAAGTCAGGCAAGGAACACTAGGTAAACCATTCTTTGGGAACCTCAGAGAGATTTCTAGCTGCAAGGTGAGAGAGCTGCTTTTCTCCGTGAATGCTACGGACTGGCTCTGTTCTCATAACAATAGCCATGGTTTTAGGAGTTTGTAGCAAGAGAACGATGCACCGCAGTGATCATTGGGCTCCTCGGAGGTGAAGAAGGGCAGGAATTTGCAACCTCGAAGTTTGTTTTGTCAAAGCAGATTTGCTGAATAGGCAAGTAGACCCTTTTCTGGCTTGGAAAGAATAATTTAGCAATGATAAGATGTCCCTAATATGAAACTTTACTTCATCCCATTCAGTACCAAACTGTCCACCCAGTGCTTACCTCTTTAAAAAATATCATAAACTGCGAAATAAAGTCTCCGTTTCGTTTTGTTTTATTCAGATTTTATGCTTTTACCATAGAAAGTAACAGAGCTGAAAAACGAACATATAATCCAACATGCGCATAGTCGACTTCGGTAGTATGATCAGAGTTAGAAACTGTCAAGGGGCCATTTGCGGGCAACTGAATACGATGATAAGTTATTGCTGTAAGACAGTTAGTGTTCCAAGCACTCCAATGATTTCTTATTTTCTCGTTGATCTGAATTCCCCATATATTGAAAGCATCGAGCACCGGAGCATAGATAATGGGTCCATGGTATTAAGCGCCATTTAAGCTATCAGACTAAGATTTATAGTATTTACCTTGCGTGGGTGATTAAATGAACGTGTAATTGGTCTCTTTTACTTCTACGTTTACCATACCACGTACTGGATCTTAATCTGTGAGATTTATGACTTCTCCTGGTAAGGAATTCGTTTGACATCTACCATAAATGAATGTCGCGAATGAACCACTGTAGCTCCAGCAGAGAGAAATCGAGATTTGTAAAAATTCTTTCGTCTGGTCCCAATTTGGTAATGTATTTGGTTAAAAGAAGGCGTGTTTTGCTTGTATGTATTACGATCTACGGATTGCATTATGCTTCTTAGTAAATGCATCCAGCAGCTCCTTATCTTCCTTGCGTTGCTATTCCCTTCAACTCTTTTCTCCACCCAGTATCCTTTTTGGCATTTTCTTTTCGTCCAATTTCATCCTCACTATCGCCATTTTCATTCGAGTCCAATTGTCTCCATTGATTTATGTGATTGCGCTGCAGTAGCATCCACAAATCGTAGTTGCATCCTTTGGAGATTATGCTCTCGGGTTGCCAGCAATATGGTGATTGGACAATCTAGAGTCTTAAATTTTCTAATTAAAGTTATTTGTATCTAAACTTTGACAATAAAGGAGTCGAAGCGAAGAACAATGTGTATCTCTGCATTGATTCTTAACAAGTTGGAATGTCTATGAAAAATCCAATGATATATCGAAATGTTGATGTTGCAAAAACTCATCGCAAGCAATAATCCTTAAATATAGGACAACACTGAAACTTAAAATTTTGTGATTCATTTGGCTCCATTTGAGAGAACATAAACAGCTTAGGGATGGCTGTGAATAGCAATTTACCCCGTTGAAATGTATATCTTGCGTCCAATATGAAATGAAACACAAGATGTGATGCGCCTATCTATTTATTCCATTTATTGGTAATACAGTTTTTATCAAGATTTCCCTCAGTTACATACAAACATAGTTAGCGGGATATGTACGAGTATGTGATGAGCGTAATATGGTATTCGAATGGAGCAGTTGCCCAGAGTTTGGCAAAAACCAATCTACTCATATTACAGAAATTTCTTCGAGAATGGAAGTAAATTCTTTAGATTCCAAAGCCAATTATTCAATTTACGAAGTTTACTGCAGCCAGCGGGCAAAAACAGCTTCGCTGAATACATACATATGAAGCTTTGTAACCAGACAAGCCAGACAGGACTCCAATATGGATGGGATTTGAGTGTAAATCATTCTGTATGCAATGATAATAGTGATTGGATTTGAATCGCATATTCATTTGCAGATACACAGCCATGCACAACTGTAGATGCACTTTGATAGAATCTTAATGTCTTCCTTAAGGATTCATGTGGAAGGGTTTATTTTACAGTCGATGATTATATTAAACAAATAAGGCTTGATTTGAAATAGAGCCTGAAAAATAATGTCGAATAACTTTCTCAATTTTACATAATTTATGTTATTAATTTCGTTTTTCCATGTAGATAGTTAGTCTCTTGATTTCGAGAGATTGGTAAACAAAATTTTGAAAATGCCCAGTATTGAATATTGAAATATCTCCTTATGAATTTTAGCTAATACGTTGCTCGTATTTCTAGAGAAATTTGTGAGAACTGATAATACACGCATGAGTCTTCTTTTTATTCAACTTTGTCCCGTTCACAAGTAGGGTCGACTCGTCGTGATCGGTTTCGCCATTTGGCTCTATCAAATGCCTGATCTGGATGTAGTCGCAAGGCTTTTAAATCCCCAACCAGCGTATCAAGCCAACCTTGTTTTGGCCGGCCTTTTGATCGTTTACCATCGACTTCGATGTTCAGACCAACCTTGACAAGTAAACTCTCGTTAGCGCGTATACCATCGGAGAAACCTCTCTCGCAATTGTTCTACGATCGGTGCAACTCCATATCGATTGCGAATATCCTCATTTCGGATGTGATCAAAACGTATCACGTCCAACGCAACATGTTTGTCTCCATTACTGCAAGACGCCGTTCATTGTCCTTTATAGTCGGCTAACATTCAAAAACCATAAAGAGCGACAAGACGGACGATATTGGCCCGACATATATAAATCGGTCAGTTTTGGGCAGGTCACTGCCATTGACAGTGATTGTGCTTGCTTCATGGGAATCGATCGTCAAAGACTCAGTTCCATTCAGATTCAATCTGAGACCCTGTTGCATGAGATGATCGTTTCATTTTTGGACAAGTTGCTCGAGATCATTTTTGCTATTAGACGTTAGGAAAACATCATCTGCATGAAGAGGTGTATAGGACGCCGGACATTGTATTTCCCGTGTGACGGTGTCCATAACAAAAACAAAGAGGAGTGGTGTGAAGGTGCTTCCTTCATGAACACCAACAGATACATGAAGCGGTTTTGATACACCCGCCACAATTCGAATTTCACTTTTCGAAGCGCGGTAGAGTAATTGAACCCAGCGCACAAGTTCTCCTAGCACTAGGTGTTGTCGTTGAGCATACTGGATGAGTTCATGTGGCGATGCTTCTCATGGTGTTTCTCCATGGGTAACCGCGCAGCGGGTTTTGCATCAGTAGTTCCGCAGTTCTTGACAAATCCGGCTTGATTCACGGTTATTTCAACGATTTCGCGAATGCGGTTGTCAAGAATATCGGAAAGTAACCAAATTGGATGGAACATTCTGCTGGAATACCTTTCTTTTTCCATATTTTAACTGTGGTAGTTTTTTATCAGTGAGACGGTATTCTACCTTCCTAAATAACCCGATTAAAGAATTCACTGGGCCACAGTGTTGGATTCCAGCTCTTCGCTTTCCAGAGTTCAGATACGTCTTCAGTTCCTCGACTTGCGCTGACAGGTGAAACTGCTCCAAATGTCGGCAATGATTGTGGAAGTGGAGAGAGAGCAAATTCTTCCGCTGAAATCTGTTGGAATTATTCACGCCATTTATTGGTCGCGACGGTCGGTAAACAAGGTACTGTTCCTGTCATTAACGCAATAGAAGTACTCGATATCATGTGTGAGTTCGTTTCGGCTTTTGTCAAGTCGATACAAATCTACCTCGCCATCCCGAGTGTCCAGTTTATCGTAAAGACTTTTGTAATGGACCACTCGGACGACAGCGATTGCTTTCTTTGCTTCTCGGTTGGCATTTTTATAAATTTGCAACTGTCGAACGTTTTGTCGTCGAGAAACTTGTGGTAGAGGCATTTTTTTTTCACGGACCTTCATTTAAACATCATCATACCATAGCCAAGTATCTCGGTTGATGTACCGCTTATCTGGCTGATGATCCCGAGGGTTACAGGTGCCGTTTTGTGGATCGTTTCTTTTATTTGGTTCCACGATTCTTCCACATCCGTAATGGTTGCTAATCGTGTAAGTGAGATGATTTCTTCTTTCTTCTCACGAAATCATTTTATGTGCGGTGGCCCAATGCATTCCTCACACTGTTTTATCAGTGGCTTAATTCGCAGGACGAGAATCAACGGCCGATGTTGAGGTGTGATGTTTTCATAGAGACCGACTTTGCAATCTGTGACGGTAGTAAAATTTTGGCGTCTTTTGAGAATAAAGTCCATTTGAATTTTACTGTTCTCACTATAAAATGTAGCAAAATGCGACAATCGTTTGATGAACCATGTATTCGTACAAGGTACAAGGTCATGGGTGTCCGTAAAATCGATTATAAGCTCGTAACCCTCATTGCGCGCTCCAAACACCTTTCTCCCAGGGAACCTGTTATCGTCTGCCTTTCCACCCACATGACCATTAAAGTCACCGGCAATGGTGATATACACATAGTCATCAGCAGGCATATTGCAGGTCGAAAAGTTGCCAAAAGGCATCTTTACTGCGATCAGCTGATATAATGGTGAGCTTCATCAGCCGCAATCCTCTGAGATGGCAATGCCAACACCGAATCGGATATGTGGACTGCCAAAATAGAGTAGTTTATAGCCATTTTTATCGCATTCGCGTTCTACATTGCAGCTTTTGGCACCACACCAATTCGATCGGCCTCTTAGTCGCTTTCCATTCTCTTCCTTTTCGGCCTAGAGCCCTTTCGGGTTTGCGGTGTCTGATCACCATAGATCTCATCCCACAAACGGACAGAAAACCCATTGCAGTCACATCTATAACTCTCGTTTCTTCCGTTTCTCCCATTAAAGAATATGGGGAAGGTTCTAATATATGGTGTTTTACCTGTAATTTCCTTACCTCATTCAGTGGCTTTGTATAATATATTGTTACCCTAGCTGCTGAAACTGAATCCGTTGTTGAAAAACTCACTGAAGATATTCCAATTTGATTTGTTTTTGGGCGGGGGAGGGATCTTTAATCATTTTTCACCAAAAAGAAGACGTCCTACAGCTTCCTGGTGAATTTCCATTTTTCTAGGAAAAAGTGGCTCCTATAATTCGGTTTAAGCATCAAGCTGAGATCTTTCACATCTGTGGATTAATCCTTCCTGGGACTCATAAACTTTACCCTTCAGCGTCTGAGACCTATGTCCTGTTTCTCTCCAAGAAGTGAATGGATGACCTTCTTCGCTTTCCTTCATTGCGGAACATCCAACGTCTAACCTGTTACTTCTCTTCAATTCGGCATTCGTGATTGTGAACTTAGACGGGGTTATCGGAACTTTTCGCTAGGACTATCTGCTGGAGTTGCTCTTAGGTAACCTGGAAATTTGGTTATTAAACTTTAATTTTGGCCCAAGTTACAAAATGTTAAATTGTTACTATGACATTTCACCAACACTAAAAGAAATTCTCACCAAAGCGACATTTCACCTACCCTCGAAGAAATTCTCATCAAAGCGGTTGAAAATTAAGGCGCTTTCGTGCTGTGTTCTAATGGAAAAGACCGATTTCATTGAGATTTCTCTTTCTGATGCAATCCTTTCCAATAACACTGGTCTTACTCGCTGCCAAAGCCATAGATGCGAACCCTATTGTAGTTCTACGAAAAGCGCCAATAAAGAACTCCATTTCCGAAACGGATACCGACAACGGGCTTGTCGAGTTCAAATAGAAAAAGTTTTATTGGTCCAAAGTTCTCCTTTTACGTAATCTAGAATAAGACTTCCCGTGTTTTCTTATATATGTGAATTGATAATGCTGTCAATTATCTAAGAATCATGCGAATCTGAAGATTTTTCTCTGGAAGAGGTGCGATGGATGGAATGTAATAACTCGAATGGTTCCCGGCTTAAGGTCTTGGTTTTCTTGCAGTAAACCATGCGAATCACTCCAAAGTGTGTACTTTCTATTGTTTTAGGGAAGACTTTCGGTAGCTTCGACATGGAGTATATATAGAATGGTGTGGAAGGAGGTCCAAGAGACTCCCTCTAATCAACCTTGACCAAATGGCCCTGGATTTGGAGAAAGAGACTCGGTATAAAGGTAAATACCGGCAAACCACTGTGTATCTATTTTGATGGGCATAACATCGAGGACGTGGAAAATTTGTATCTTTGTGTTGAGACACATTTTCATCATTTCTCATCATGTTGAGACTGTTCTGCTCCAATGCTCTCTCTGTGCTGCTGTATCATCAATGCGTCATTCAAACATTGTGGCTTAAACAACGCCGAACGATTAACTACATCGTATGGCCGCAATACCTGAACGAGGGTGCTCATTAGAAGGTTATAGGTACAGTGGATAAGTCCCACATGAAGGGAAGGCAACATTATCCTAGAGTAATTGATAGAAATAGTTCTCGAAAAGTTAGAAACCATCAGTGATACCATCAAAAAGGTAGTTCATGCACTATTTTACAGATGGTGGTTTGTTTGTTCGCTCTCAGTTGAATGAAAATAGATTTCCGCCGTAAATATGTTTTTTTCGGCCATCTGAAAAAATGGTCTCCATTTTGTCACGTGCTTTGCATTTCCTTGTATGTCCTTTTTCTGATCGTTGACATTTCGACACTAAGCATAATAATTGGGGCTTTCATCGATTTGCATAAACGACCACCCCTAGTTGCTTTCATAGAATGATATCTTTATTACCTGACACATGACAGAAGATAAGCACCTCCACGGTTGCGCGAAGGATACATAGTGGTTGGTACGCATACGGCAGCTCCGGGTCCTTTCCAATTTTTCAGTAGCGCGGGCCTCGTCACCTTGCAGCAATAAGGAAAGATATCTTCCTTCTGGCAAACGTTGAATGCACGGACGCACGGATTTGACCTATGGGGAATACCAGTCTGTGAAGCTCTGTCGGGATACAATGAGATCCTAGCGTCTTCTTAGTTTTTATACGAAATCCATCTGTTCGACATTGAACGAACAGGGTTCCCACAGAGCCCCGATTTTTCCGCTTCGTCGGTTAGCTTTTGCCTTATTTATATTCATTGCGCCGCGGAGTCACCTTTTATTTGATATGTATTCCGCCATTCTGGTGCATGCTTCCTCTTGATCGCTGCAACACGACGACAGTCCTTTTGCGGCTCGGCAATTTCTCGTCGTTTACCAATGCATTGAAGAATTGTAGCATAGAATTCCTAGGTTCATTTTTTTTTTTCATGTTTATGTTCTAATGCAGCGTCTTTCCCCACAAAGTATCCTCTAATGCAGCTCCGCATTTTCTAAGAACTGCGACGAATCTTCCAATGTTCACTTTCATGACATTCTACCCGCAGAGAGAGTGCCGATGCTGGTGTATGCCGAGGGATATCATCGGCCATTTCGAGCGTAGTCTTTCGATGGCCACTAGCCGAGAAATCTTTCTCAATTAGCTACGCTTTGACTCCCGATACGAGTAATTCCGACAAAAAAAATACGTCGGGAATGCATCCATTACAGACGACTAAGCACCGAAAAATGGATCCAGTGTTTAAAATTTTGAACTCCATCCTCCATACCATTTTTCGATTCGTTTCGCTGTAAAGTTTGAACGAGGCAAGCCCCATTATGCATTAGAATCTCACCCAGCAAGGATCATCCCCTCTGTGTCCAAGTTCAAGTCTTCTAGAGCATGAAATCCGCGGCGAAAGTGTGACATCTGACTTCATGGTAAACGCTGAAAACGTTATCCCTATATACCGAATCCAGACAAACCCATCTCCTTTTACTCAGAGGCGGACGACGTCTGGGAACTCAGATGGCAGCAGTACCTGATGAGTAAGCCTCATCATAGGGCTTTCCAATATCCTACTGAAGACCGGACACCACCCCAAACTCACCAATCGCCAGCTACCTGCCTGCGTCAGCGGCTGCCTTACTGTCAAATGCACTCGCACTCTTCGGTTTTTTCGGTTTTTCTTTTCTTGGGGTTTCCAAAACACACATAGGCCCTAGGCTGGAAATCAAAGCCTCTCTCCTAGTATCGCTTTGGCAGTCACACAGAACATACTCTTTCTCCAGTCTTCACTCTTAAAAATTCCACTGACCTTCGTTTTCTGCATGAAAAAAGCTTCTATTCCGCAACCTTTGCTTTGCTTTAATGAGCAGAGCGGGCGTTGTAGTTCTTCTCCGTTTCTTCCCCTTTTCTGTTGTTGTACGATCATTTCATTTTACAAAAAAAAAAAATAATAATAAGAAAACATTTCTATGTCGGTGTTATTCTGAGAAACGAGTAGAATGAATATTGTCATTTGGGAAAAAATCGCATCCTTCAACGCTGATTTTAAGCTCAAGTTTTATGGTGCCTTTAATGATTCTCTTCTTCGAAGAATTTCCGCTATAAAAACATATTATCATCTTGAAGAGTTATGACTTTTCCTTCAGAACCATTGTTATTCTAATTCGTAATGCATTTCAAAGCTTGATTGCAAATTCTGTTAAAATTACAAGAAAGAGAATTAGAAAGCAGATCAGTACTTCGCCCCTCTCTTCCGGTGGCAAATTTACTATTTAGAAATGGTCAGGGTCACTTCATCAAAAAGATAAGAGGAGAGATCGAGGATGAAATTTGAGATAATAAACTTGATTGATTACCTTTCATTCCCCTTCTTTTTGTTGAGATACATTTCAAGCTTTTCTTTAAAATGCATTTTTCAGGACCCAATGCAAAATTTTATTTGAAATACCATCAGTTAATTTTTATAATCATCCTCACGTGTGCCACATGCTGGCAGGTTTCTGGCTTTTTTGAGCACCTACTTCGGTATGTATATCACATATATCATTACATACTCGCATGCAGAGAAACTTTTGTAAAACAGATCAGTGGTACACTCAGTAAAACGACGCCTTTCATTCGTTCTCTCGTAAAAGATATCAATCTTCACATTGAAGTTGACTTCTAACATGACAGCGATGATGAGAATCAAGATACGCCAACAATCCTGAAAATTCCTACACCACAAAATTCACCCCAATACCAACTGAAACAACCTACTCCTCAAATGCTATCTATTTATAATGCATTTACGCCCAAATAAAAGATATGAAAAATAGCCTTATCAAACGTGACCACGAACGTGCCTTCGAGAGACGTCCACGTATGGAAAAATTCACTCCTCGCTATATATTTTGCACGTTTCCATGGATGTCGGAAGTTTTCCCATCTTTCTATCGACTCCAAAATACTTAGCACCCCCAACATTGGTAGCAACGAGAAAAATGGAAAGAAATCTGAAAATCTGTGGAGCAAAGTGGTTCTAAGGACAAGTCATAAATCACGAGTGGAATTTTGTTCTGACCACCAAAGGGACATGTGTTACCTCATATGAACTGGATTGTGTAGACGATCCGAAAGATATTAAATATTAAGGACTGAACCATGTGGTCTGTAACAACAGGCCAAGAAGTGATAATAGAAGAATCTGTGACCGGGCGAACTGGTGTACGTGGCCGATAGCTTAGAATATCAAATAGTTTTTAATCAAAGTTTTGTTTTCTATGTCGGAGAAAGCAGAGTTTTTTCAAGTATCTTTTTTGGAAAAAACTTCATTTCGAAAAGCATGAAATACTTTAAGATAAAAGTTGCGAATTTTGCAGAATTTGATGTTGATGGAGACAGGGGGAGCTAATTCCATTAAACTGCACGGCTTCTAATAGAACTATCTAACCCAATAATAGACAAATGTACGAAAAGCCAACCTTTTCTCAAAGCTGGAAAATCCTCAAGCCCAAGGGCTCCGTTGCATAACCCCCAATACATTAAACCATCTACAGAAGGTAATTTACTTGGTCAATCAAGTGCGACCAATTGTCTGATGGTCTGCGCTACTGCTTTCACGGGTACAAATCTAAAGTATCCAGACCTCGTGCATTAACCGCGAGCACAAGTTTTGCTGATGAAAACCGGAAGCTGAGGTCAACGTTGATTAAGATGAACAAAGAAGGTACACACATCTAATGATTGATTATCTCCTTAGGCTTGAACCATCACCGTATTGTGTAAAATTAAACGAGGATGATTTTTCGAGGCGTGCACTTTGTTTTCTGGAAAAAAAGCATCTTCCGCTTTAATTTGATTTGATAAAGATAGAAATAACAAATAAATTTGAGGTGCGCTTTTGAATGTATATATGTGTGTATCTGTTCAGGATATTAATTGGGTCTATAAATTTCGGGCTATAATTTGGTGGACAATGTGTAGAAAAACAATATTGAAGCCATTGGGGTCTCTGGGAACTATATCATCCTATAAAGAACGTTATTTGAATGAAGTACAATTTACTCCCTGGGGATGGTGCTGGTATTTCAATACTACAATCACCCCAAAGTCCAGTCACCCAGGTTCAGATAGGTGTCAGGATCATCTTGTACAAAATCATCCTGTTAAAGGGACTCCATGTTTGCTACTCAATGCGTTGTCCTGCTAATTAAACTTGCTATTTCCATGTGCTAAGTTCTAAGAGTGTCAACTGCGTTCAATAAATTTTTTTAACTCCGTTTGATTTTGTTTTACGTGACTGACCGTAGTCAATCCGGATGACCTTTTTGCCCATCAGTAAACATATATGCATATATTGAAGGGCTTTCGTGCAGCGTTTCATTGTTCTGTCAACGTCCTTCCTCTACAAATTGGTGTAATATGCAAAATTCAACACCAAGTCAGATATTATGCAGACGGTGCATCTCCAGACGTCAGCCATAATCCTGCCATGCAGAGAGATAGAAGTAAAACCATTGTGCAAAATTGAGATATAGCAGCCTTAGATATTCATTAGTTCACCAGTGTCCATTATTTCGGAGAGCGTATGAAATGCCTTGCGAATCTAAGCATATTGATCTTCTTCCGGGTCAATGACCACTCACTGGGTTTTCCTAAGCAGACTGAGAGAGTCGGCTTTACTGCTAATATTTTTTCTGAATTCTTGGTCCCTATTTTCAACCTTAGAAAACGACCGAACAGTCAGAATAATGGTCTTATTCAATGGTAATATTAGTAGTACATCATTCAGGCGATTTACGATGAGATTTACTTTCATCATCATCAATGGCGCAACAACCGGTATCCGGTCTAGGCCTGCCTTAATAAGGACCTTCAGACATCCCGGTTTTGCGCCGACGTCCACCAATTCGATATCCCTAAAAGCTGTCTGGCGTCCTGAACTACGCCATCGCTCCATCTTAGGCAGGGTCTGCCCCGTCTTCTTTTTCTACCGTACATATTGCCCTTATAGACTTTTCGGGTGTCCTAATCCATACGGATTGCGGCCCATCTTAACCTATTGAGCCGGATTTTATCCACAACCTGATGGTCATGGTATCGCTCATAGATTTCGTCGTTATGTAGGCTATGGAATCGTCCATCCTCATGTAGGGGGCCAAAAATTCTTCGGAGGATTCTTCTCTCAAACGCGGTCAAGACTTCGCAATTCTTCTTGTTAAGAATCCAAGTCTCCGAGGAATACATAAGGATTGGCACGATCATTGTCTTGTACAGTAAGAGCTTTGACCCTATGGTGAGACGTTTCGAGCGGAACAATTTTTATAAGCTGAAATAGGCTCTGTTGGCTGACAATAACCGTGCGAGGATTTCGTCATCGTAGCTGTTATCGGTTGTGATTTTCAAACCTAGATAGGAGACATTATCAACGATCTCAAAGTTATATTCTCCTATCCTTATTCTTCCTGTTTGACCAGTGCGGTTTGATGTTGTTGGTTGGTTGGTTTTCGGTGCCGACATTGCCACCATATATTTTGTCTTGCCTTCATTAATGTGCAGCCCAAGATCTCACCCCAATTGCCGCCTGCTCGATCTGAATGAAGGGAGTTTGTATGTCTCGGGTGGTTCTTCCCTTGATGTCGATATCGTCAGCATAGGCCAGTAGTTGGGTGGACTTAAAGAGAATCGTACCTCTGGCGTTTACCTCAGCATCACGGATTACTTTTTCGAGGGCCAGATTAAAGGGGACGCATGATAGAGCATCCCCTTGTCGTGGACCGTTGTTGATGTCGAATGGTCTTGAGAGTGATACTGCTGCTTTTATCTGGCCCCTCACAGATTTACTTTGTTCTTGATTAAAGTGTTAATTATGTTTTGACATTCTGAATTATTCTGCCGTAATTTGCTGAATATCTTAGATTGGCATTTTAATTGTTTTCACTATTTTATAAACTTAGATTTCCAAAGCCAATTCTGTTGCCTCACCCTTTCTAGTTTCCCTAACAATTAGGTTTAAACGATACTGACATGCCAGTTTAGGTTTGTTTAATTCCGACTTATTAACTGTTACTATTTTATATTTTAGTGTAGCTTAGCTAATCGAAATGTTAGTGTATATTAGCTTAGCAAAATGGACGCGTCGCGTGCTCCTTTTCTGACTGTGGTTTGTTCAGGGAAGAAAGGCTTTAGCCGGATCATGAGATCTTTCTATGTGTGCCTCCGACGTTGAGCCTCGAGGGAAACCTCGTAATGTGGCTGCATCGGCGTCCGAGAGGCATTTGTCCTAATCAGGACATGCGTGCAGAAGTCTAGATCCCTGAGCACGTGGGCCACATTTTTCGCTTGTTTGCCGGAAGGTGGTGGCTCCCGCATTGGCTCTTTGAGCAGAGATCATTATTGCAACCTTCAGGTTCCTTCCTTTCAAGCATCGCATCGGACTACGGGTGGTACCCGAATATCTCGTGGCGTTTGAAGTCAAGGAGCTTGCCTAACTCCGAAAAAATAGAAGGCTCGGACTACATTCCCGGGTCGGTGGTTATAACTGGCAGCGGTATAGGTTGAAGCGCGGAATCCGCTCTCGACGAAGGGCTTCGACACAAGATTGTCCAGAAATGTCAGAGGCATCGCTTCAGTCAACCGCGTGAACCCATCAATGCTTGTGAAACAATACCAGCTAAATCGAGATCGATTGTGCAAAAGGACTTGGTGGACCGAGAAAACACGCCTAGCTTAGCGTTATATGTTTCAAGAATTAATGCTCTTGATCATGGAGTTCAGCCAAATATACTTTGCGGCGACTAAACGATTCATTTTCCTGATGCGTGCATGTGCTAGATCGTGAACGGCGTGAAATTCTTCTTTTACCGAAGTCAGCCGGAATATATAGCCTTGATCGCTTGTTTGGGGTTTCACACAACATACTCGACGTTGAGCCGAAGAAAAGAAATTCTCTAAATATGTATTTGAAGTTGGTCCTATAGCTCTGTCGAACTACGTCGTCCTTCTATGCAACGCGTCAGCAAATGCGTTATCTTTTCCAGACACGTGTTGAATGTCGAAAGTGAACTGGCTGATATAGCTCAGGGGTCAAAGTTGGCGAGTAGGCGCTTTGTGGGGTTCTGTTTCGAAGCAAAGGTAAGTGAATTACGGTCTGTGAACACTGTAAACAAAACAAGGAAATTCCGGAAGCAATTAATTGCGAAGTACATAGCTAATAACTCACCCTCGTAGGTGTTGTAGTTCCATTGAGCGGGGTTTAGCTGTTGAAGTAGAAGCTCAACGGCTTCCAGATTTGGTTCACCTTTTGATAATGGACAGCACCGACGGTATTGTTTGAAGCATGACCGAATATGGTTAAGGTTCATCTTGCTGAGAGAATGACAGAATTGTAGCATTCCCCAGCTGGTGCCTCAAGCGGCTGGATATACTCTGGAGACCTCGCAATCAGGCGGGGGTTTTTGGTTTTCGACCCTGACATATAAGCGTTGAGAATCGAATACTGGTGGGCGGCTTTGGGCAAGAAATGACAGACAATTTTAATATGCCCAAGAACGTTTTCAGACCTTTAACTGTTTTGGAAGCGGGAGGCTCGAAATCGCCTGTATTTTGACTGGGTTCGGTTGGATGCTTTCAGGGGAAATCAGGTGACCGAGGCATTTCCAGTGCGATTGCAAGAATATGTTGCATTGAATGTTGAAAATATATATATTGGATCTTCCTTGTAGTATTTTACATAAAAACATATTACGGATTATATTTTCTATATTGGATATTTGGAGTTTTGGGAATGTATTCGGTAGCTACAAAGATTTGATCATATGCCTTGACTAACTCCACGATCGAGAAAATTCGGCAGTCGATACAATGCGCCAAGTCGTGGGTGAGTGGAATGAGGTATTGAGCTGGAATCGTCTGGCCATTTAGACGTACATAATCGTTACAAGGACTCCATTCGAACCGTGTGAAGTGGCGAAGACCAACAGCGGTTAGAAGGTCTACGTATACCCTACCAAGTTGTTCACACTGTTTCCGCAAAATAGCTTCTGGGGTAGTAAAGGATGCACCTTAGAAAAGATAGGGGAGCCAGAAGTGTTGATGTGATGTTGCGATATTTGGGAAGAATGTGATATTGCGATATTTGTGAAGAAGTGAGTGAATACATAGGTCGGCAGCGTCTTCAAAAGCGATGGAAAAAGTGTTGGGCATGCAGATTAAGATTCTCCTTGATGACCTAAAACAGGTGGTGGAGTCAATCAACGAGCAATCCATAGTGGCACAGGAAGTCCGCGTCTAATATAGGAGCGATATAATAAAGTGCCAAGGAAACGCGTGTCGAAGTCGTGTCTGCTCTTTGCTGTAAAAATAAGGGCACACCGAGACTTCTGAAGTCATACGTGCGGTTCAACCGGAAATTTATACAGCGAGTTTAAAAGATACTGGTATTAATTTTTAATTCCAGAACCGAACCTACCGTAGTGGCGCCTGCTCAAGGGGTTGTAAATTTTTTTGGGGCGTGGTGCATGCATTTCGGGTAGCCGTCGCCAGAACTCCACCCTCGCCTAGTTTTTTGTCGTGAAAGTACACGTGCTGGTATATTATATGGTCTTCTCGGTGAACCTACGATGGTATTAGCATGCCCCGGTTGTGTTGACAACCTACTTTTTAATCAGTCTTTTTCCAGATGCGAACCTAGACTCTGATCTAGACCTTCCTCCCCAACGCAAAGCACCGATTGTCTCTGCCAATTAAGAAGCGGTGGTTGTTAGCCCTGCCACCGTCTGCTGCAACTGAACTAGCCTGTTTGACGTGTCGTGAGGGACCTCACTAATCACGGGTCATGCGCCAATTTTGTTTAGGGTGAGGTCAACGTTTCTAGAGTCCCCGAATTCGTACATGACAGAATGGCCTCTGCCCTTCAGAAATCTCTACACCCAAGAAGTCCGCAGCATCTCGGTGTTGACTTTGTCATTACCCTACTATTGTTTGCCTTGACGTAAGTTCATCAAGCGCTAGCTCTATCAGTAGGTGATTAAGTTAAGTTAAGTCCTCAAGCACCTCGGAGATAAGCTCAATTGCCTCACATTGTGCCTATTCGTGTAAGGCACCGGTGCCATTACAGTGCAGTCAAAAATGAGATGGTCCGACGTCTCTAATGCCGAACCACACATTCTACGCTGGTCGTTCTCAACCCGCTCTTTCATCTTGAGCTTTTTATAAGCTCGGGTGGCGATCATGCCATCCTGAATGGCACACAGCAAAGAGCTCCCCAGGACCCAGGCATCTGTACAACAAATGGCTGCCGAAGACAGTTCACTTGTTTACCGTGCATTGTCTTTGATTTCCGTTCATCGATCCACTCCTGATCTGACTCCACCCCACTCAGAGGATTGAAAGATTGAACCTGCAAGTTAAGTGGAGTCAACCCACAGTCTGCCTTGCAAACAGCCCCATTCGCCTGCTCTTTTCTCTAAAAATAAGGGCGCACCGAGTCGACTTGGCGGTGATGTTGTGCTGCCACGTCAACCACGCCCCTACCTCCGATGTCTACATTCCTGAATGATTTTTGAAGTGATCAAGTGACTATCAATACCCTCAATGCTGCTTGTTTATCACCAAATAACGATGCACTCGTGAATCACACAAATTGTCGCTTTTAGGATTGCACATAATTCTGCCTGAAAGACCGCTGTTTACTGTTAAAAACCTACTAATCATCGGTTTCAAGAAAAATTTCAACATCTTAAACAGGGAGGGAATTTCATCTTGTTATTGGTGGCTTTCTTTATTGTGCCTTGTCCGTGGGACGTGGAGGAGTTCAATGGACTACAACATCTTTGCACAAACACCTTGATTAAGCTAATGACATCTGTTTGCTTTTCCACCGGCCTTAGGAAGAGAAGCAAGTAGAGTTGGAATAAACGTAAACATCAACAAAATCGACGTTTTCAGCCTGATTGCTTGTCTTGCATTTATGGACAAAGCATCGAAGGAAGGAATCGAGGTTTTCGCCGAGAGTGGCATCGAACTAACTACTGCTTGAAGTATTAACAGCACTAGATCCGGTTTCGCTGTCTTGTCTAAAACACTAAGATTAATTTGAAACGCTTATTCTTTCTGTGTTGCTAAATGGGGTTACCACAAGGAAAGTGACCCCTACTATCACTTGAAGGCTCCAAGCTTTTGTGAACCTATCTGCATGGTATCATCCAAGCCCGCTGGCTTGATATTATTTTAAACAAAGAACTTGGTGGCCCACAGGTCTGTCACTCATACGCGATGTGATCGGAAGGTGCAAGTGGTAGTGGATAGGTTACACATTAATAAGGTGCGACAATTTCATTGCTGGCTACGTCATGCAGTGGAATCTACTCTCCAAAGTGGCTGACTAGTAGGTTGCTTCAAGAGCATTTGGCACTGGAGAGGAGTGTGGACATTTCGGGAAGTCCTGGAATGAGCTGAAAATTATTTCAGCTAATCGTGAGCATGTCTTCGGCAAGTTCCAAGTTAAGTTGACTAACCGTTATGTTTTTTGACATAATTTACCAACTTGCCCCAGCTTTCGCCGAGAGTTCAGCTTCATTGCAACGGATCTCTTTGGATATTACCACACCCAAGCAGCTTCGACTTCGTTCGCAGTGCATTCCTCTGTCGTCGGCTAGGAGCCTTCCAGATTCATAATGTTCCGACCACATGAATCTATTTTTTCGGTTAAGCGATTAGATCCGTTGGGTCTATAGCACCAGCTTTCCTTTTTTCTGTCTTTCCTGATATAGGCGGAAGAAAATTTTCTGAAAATAAGATTTGGCCTGTAATCCGCTCTCCTATGGGTGTTTAAATTTCCGCTGTATCTTTCTCTTCCATTTTCCGGAATATTTACCTATATCACGGACAGACCGACTGCTGGTTTCTAGTTTTTCCCATTATGAGAGTTTCTGTAAGCTTTCCATTGAAGCGGAGAGCATGTCTCTACGTGGCAACATGAATTCGGTGAAGCGTCCATAAACTTCGCCTGAGGCACGGTTTGATTGCTCAAAGACTCAGATTGATTCTCTCTGTGCAGTAGTGAACTAGAGACTACTTTACCAGGGCAGGGTGGTATTCGAGGTAACGATACTACTACGAGGGCTATTGTTTTGACTAGGATACACACCCTCGCCAGGACAACGTTTCTACAATGTAAGATTCTTATCAGGGTAGACGCTCTCATATTTGGTGCTTGTGTTGATGAGATTCATTGCTGAGAAGCACCTTCACCAGCTGTCTGCATCTCGGTACAACCTTAATGAGTAAGTTTGAGGAGACAATTCCTATATTATTGAGCCTAAACTAATTGGGACAACATTGGTATGCTACGTGTTGTTGTGAGCACTTTGATCTTAATATCATAACCATAACCTCAGCGTTTCGGGAGATTTGTGTGTCAGAAACAGATGGATATTCGCATGACAGTTACTTGTTCGATCTTAGCCTGAGGACTTCCTGTTGTGTTTCAGGTGATTGATTTGTTGTCGCTGCCAACCAATATACAATCATTCGATAGCACTGTGCGAAACCGAACCGAACCGAACTCCAAGGCACGGATTAGCTTCAATTATTGCAAGACATAAGTCATAAACGACTCAATACATCTATATCAAATCTATCTTTCAATCGGTTTCGGTTCCAGCCGAATGGTTGATTTCTTTCAACAAATAATTAACCTTGTTATGTCCATAGCTAAATGATACAATATTAGCCCCAATCATTACCAAATTAAGGGTTCAAATCCAAATCGCATAGCATGTATTCCTTACTGCCTTTACTCTGTTTTTATCCTTCATATTAGTCACAACAATCTCAAGTCTTCATTGTGATTAGAATAAATTCATTAAATCCTTCTCAGTACCATCAACTGCAACTGTCTGCAACTAAACTTAAATTAGGATTTCATACAGATACATTTGCGTCACGTCAATTCATACAGATCTCCTGAGCACCAGCAGCATAAGATATTCAGAATCTAAACGTTTGTATCGCAAAGTAACCCAAACTGGAGAGGAATATGTGCACTTAGAGAATGGGACAATTGTTTTTTCTTTCCCCGGAGATATTTTGGGGTAAAGAGCGATTAAAACAAATCGTCAATTATTCATCAATCACCGAAAATGACAAACAGTTCACACCATTTCCTTGTTTTGGATCATTTGTCTTTTAGCATTTACGTTCGACTGTCACGAAAATGTCTTTGCGAGCTTTCATTCTCTTCCATATCATGCTGATGGTGGATCATGGGATCTGAGGTCCAGGCTACTTTCGGATTTCGGAATCTGAAGATAAGTTCTGAAAAGAGAGGATATATAGCTTAAGTTGGGGTACTTAGTATTATTACAGTGATGCTAAACATGGTGTAATGAGCGTCTACTTTCAGGTTTAGTATTTTGTTGGGCGAATCTGTGAGCCACCAAGAAGGTGGATTGATAGGAACTCACATCAAAAGTTCACAACAAGACTCGAATTATAAAATGTCTTCACAGAAATAAAGAAGGCAGTTTAAAGTGGCCTCTCTTGCGTTTGTCATCGTAATGAAATAAGGATAATTCGATAACATGTCATAAATTATTACAACCACACAACAACCCATTGTCACGCATTTAATATTTCTCTTCAGAATAACAACGTTCAAACGAGCCATGGTCGCAACCTCCACAGTAGCACTGCCCCGCTGGGTATCAATGGCTCCTTGAAGTTTTCCCATTTTTGGTTGTGCAAAAGACGAGCGTTGTTCCGCTGTCATTTATTCGCCTCGTCATCGCATCGCTTCTCGTCTCATCATCATCATTATCCATCGTCCCCGGCTTGGCTAAGCGTTTCGCTGCCTGTCTTCGAAGGGATTTGAGATGAGCCGTGAACTAAACTAAATTCCGGTTCGGATGGGTAGCAACGAACGGGAGCGTACTACCCGGTTGCATTTAATACAACTGAAGCGCTACCATGATGATAGCATCCTGAGAAGGTAATGATAATCTTGAGAAAGTATTCTGCAGACTTTTACAAATGGACCTGATGATGAAGATGATGATGACGATAATGATACGAAGCGGGGAGTAGGCATGATAATTAGCTTTATTTTGGGGTGAATGTTGTGCTATCCAAGGAATATTTTTGAACCCTGGAACCGATGGGAATGTTGCGTCAAGCAACTGACTGCAGAAATTGAAGTGAAGTAATTACACTACACATGGTTATCGCATCCTTAACTTCAAAATCATTTATTAGATATGCACATATCTTTAATCGTATAATATCTAGGCATGCTTGTAATAGTAGCTTGAAGAAGTCTACTAAAAATCTCGTTAAAGAGCCAGGATTTTTTGGTGTTACTATTCAAATTAACGTATAAAAGAAAAAAACAAGAAAACAAATATAACATTGTAGTTGCACATGGTGAACTCATCACGACGAGTAAAAGCTAACCCAATTGCCCCTGGAAAGAGAGGATTACAATTCTTACTCGTCAAAAGTCCTGCCGATAATCACCATTCTATCCCTCTCCGTATTTCTGATGCAAAATTGTTCAGAACAAGCATCGCGATCGAGACCTTACAGCCAATTTTGAGTCTTGGGATTCAAGATGTCCTTCCTTCAACTCTCTCGATTCATCGATCGGATCCTCCAGTTCCAAAATCCGAGCAGTGATGCGCGTCCGGGGTTTTTCCACCGGTCTTTGTCCTTTGCTTTGCTTTCGAATACCATTTTACGTATCCAAGTGTCATCCATACGTTGAATGTGTCCATTGTATGAGAAAACTTGTTCGCACTGATGAAGGGAACAAGTGGTTCCCGAAATATCGGAATTTGCAAGAATAAATATTCACGCCAACGAAAAAGAAACAACAAGTTTTTATTATTTCAAATAATTAATCGTTGGAAACATCGCATAATTTCACTCATTGTCCATTGTAGCTTCCGAAGACCTCAAGCTCGTCAAATATTTGATACATCTCATGGTTGCATCTGATTCGCCATTGGTCGTCCTCTCGTTTAACTCCTCTTATTCTCCTCAGGACCCCCCTCTCGAAAGTATTGACTAGCTTTTCGGAAGTTTGTGTTAGTGTCTACGTTTCACGTCCATAGCATAACACAGGCCTTATTATCGATTTGTATATTCAGTTCTTTAATTTCCTGTATTTTCAGCTGATTTTCAATATCGGCAGTACCTAATAGAAGCCTCTGTTACCGAGTTGAATTTTTTTTTATTTCATCCATTTCATTTGCATCTTTCTTCATTTCTACACCTAAGTATATAAAATTGTCTGCAATTTTTAGGTTGTATAACGATTGACAAGCGTTATATTTTGTCTCGTGCGTGAATCCCTGCAATTTCATCTTTCAAAGTAGACTTGACAGTGGCTAGACGCATTCAAACGTAAGTCTAGCCCCACCATTATAAATCCAGGCCCTTGGTGAGCCGGTCTCTCAACTCCCTCATTATCGGCGATATTTGGTTTTTCGTTCAGTCGGCTAAATTTTGATGCTATCTGGTGGTAACTCTACATCAACTGATGATGATATGATATGATATGATATGTCGTTTCTGTTTAGTGCTGATGACTTTTCGGGTTATTGAAACAAATTGGAATCGTTCGGCTCCACTATTTTCGTCGCAAGAATTTTTTTCCTGCTAATGAAATGACATACCTCTGCCTGGAATATGGTCATCATTTTTTGGACAGGTCGGCCAGTTCCAAAATCAGATTTCCCGTGAACAATCCAAAATCAGATTTCCCGTGAACACTCTTGCCCCCAACCGCCGGTGAAGATCATTAGGTCGGTAATCCTAAAAGGCTCATGGCGACTTATCGACCATTCTTCTCTTTTGGTGACAACGATGGAGTATGCCTTTTTAGGTTCTACTCATCGCTCCAGTAATATTTAGGTAAATGAGCCTCTGAATCTGTTGTTGTTAGCAAAGTTCATTTTCGACCACCAGACAATGCATGCATAGATTAAAATTGCGTTGAGGTCAGCTGCTTATATCGCAGTCCCACGGCAACAGAGCTATCTGCAGGATCTCTGGTATTGTTCCTGGATATGGTGCTTCCGCGCTATCGAAATGGAGTGATTGGAAGTGTATCCATGCCCATTACGAAATTGATGCGCCTGTGATCCCAGAGTGTGATATTGGTTGACACTCTCCACTCTCCGCAATGGCCGCAGGAAATTTTCAGTATCCTAGATTTTGGCCTTTTTTCGCTTGGGTTTCTAGTTGACGCCAAAAGAGTTTTAAGCAGGGGTTTTCCGCTATTAAATACGTTTTCCAAACTATGTTCCTCTAGTTTTCATCTCAACGAAAGGGAGATTTTGTTGAATTCCGATGCGATTCTTCTTTTAGGCTATTGGCCCGAAGGAAGATTGGTAAACGCTTGAAGAAGCCTCTTACTTTTGATTATCAAATTAATTATGGTCCAGTCGATTTATCTATTCAGTTTCGCGACATACAAAATTTATATGGTTACTTTCACTAGGGCTTCCAAGAATATGGAGAGAGTCGAAAAGGCGACTTTGTGCTGATGAGCACAGTCCAAAGGACCTCCAGATATAATGTATTTTGCTTACTACAGGTCTAAGAATGGTAGCTATCTTTCCCTTTCCATCTAAAGAGTAAACTTGATATATGAATGTAGTCTATTGAAAAAGTTGAGTGTACATTCGAGTCGTCTTTTCGATGATGGTGCAAATGTCATTCACATATGTCTTTCCAAACTTTGTCATCAGATCGGCAGAAATTAGCTCAGATTTCAGTGTAGCTACGAAATTAATTATGCTTTTTAAATGGCTGAGACTAATTCTTCGGCTTTTGCCTCCGTCAACCATTCGTGATTGGCTTTTGTAGGCGAACGCTTCTTGACATCGATATTGAAACTTCTGAGAATGCTCCCTTGCTCCAACTTCAGCGAAAATTTCATCGACGCAGGATATACAGGCTAGC
The DNA here is from genome assembly GCF_905115235.1 of Hermetia illucens. Taxonomy (NCBI): domain Eukaryota; kingdom Metazoa; phylum Arthropoda; class Insecta; order Diptera; family Stratiomyidae; genus Hermetia; species Hermetia illucens. The sequence goes on from NC_051854.1 coordinate 17,641,080, forward strand.
GTTAAGTGAGGTAAGATGATGGGACCCTGAGGAGCACTCCCCTCCCTCTTGCGACACTGCTCTGTTGTATTGTGGCAAGCCTTCCGGAAGTAATCGTGAATCCAGTGCCGGATTAATGCTTACCGGCTCTGCTAGTTATGTCGTGTTATCCTGGGGACCGGTATTAGATAGAATACTAACTGCGAGATTCAAACCCCTTGACGAGGAACATCTCAATAATGCAGGGCTACGCTAAGAACTACTGAACAATCTCCAATAAAACTAATTTCTGGTATTCACCAAAGGAGACGATACAGAGGAGAAGGGGCTTTTCTATGGGCAACTTAATGCATTTCAAGAGATCTAAATGGTACCGTAACAACAGGTGAGAGGTTTGTGGTTTATCCAGATTCCACCGCCTCGTTAATTGAGTCTCAGCTGACAGGTGATGTATATTTAGGGTCACCATGTTATAGTGGAAATACTCACTGATCACTGCCGACTAAAGTATCGGTAAGCTATCGAGACAAATAATGCCTAAAGGTTTTGTGCGAAGAGTAACGAAATCTCCATAGATGTTCTGGGACACTGTCCGGCACTAGTGCAAAGTTCGGGGCACCTGAACACTTAATACCAGATGCCAAGTAGAAATACTTAGATGTAGAGAAGTGACATACTATACTTAATAGGTACACTATAACCAGTAAAAGGGGCCCAATAGTTCGTTTAGGACTCAGGGTAGCTTCCCTTAACAGAATAATAATAACATCAATTGCTCTTGGTCTGGAGTATCTCAAGTTAAATCCCGGGACCCCCCAATCGAGGATGCTCTTCTTATCAGCAACCTGGCTAAATATATGATTCATAGCCGGGCCACCGAAATCAAGGACTAAACCGTTCCTGTCCAGATGCATAAACGCTTTGAGAAAAATTAAGCCTATCGTGATATTTTTTCCATATACCCGTCATTTGGGTAGAACGACTGCGAAACCCAATGATTCCAACCATTAGAAACGGATCACAGTATGATTCCAAATCAATCTAACGATAACTGTGTGGATTCCCGGTAAAACAGCAGATGCATACATCACCACATTTACATACACCACACAATTTGGGGAAACAGTCCTGTTAAGCCCCGTCGAAGCCCGCAGACATTTCCTTTCAAAGATCCTTAGTTTCTCCATCTGGCCAGCACTCAAGTTAAATCAAAAAGAAACCAGAATAAGCTAACAAATGGTCTTAACCGATCGGCTACTATGGGCAGTATAAGACAATGTTCGAAGAGACATGAATGCCTTGCAAGCGCTTTCTAGCGCGACTTTTATGCGCTTGTTAAATTGGAGGAATAAGAGAAATTCCGTCAAAGCCATCCTCGTTCGCGACAATATGGAAATCTCTCCACTACCTTTTCAAGTTCTTATTGGCATACGTCACAGAATTTCGAAATAGAATCTTTCCACACTTTTACCCATTAATTTTCTTCTGCCAGCTGTTCGTGAAGAACTTAATGTCATTGAATATCTTCTGAAGTTCAACTAGCTCCCCAGTTACCTTCCTATTTGCCGTGCTTCCAATGTCGAAACCTCGAATACCTTGCTGATGTTAGGCAGCAAACTGATTGGGTGGTAACTCTGCTATCCTAGAAAGAAGGAATTGTTCAATAGATTTTTGAACAGGAAGCAATAATTGCGAATGGCAACGTCCATTGGACGTCTGGGAACAACGTTGGCAATGCAATGGATGATCAGTTATCATTTACTCGTCTAATTATGGAGGTTAATTCTTCACATAAGACGAAAGTGATCAAGCAGATTACCACTCGATATGATCGGCTTGCAATGCAGAATTGCACTGGAGAACAGTATTGCTTGCCGTTTAGGTTACCCTTGAAATTATGAATATCTCATTCCACAATTTCCGAAAGTCGTGTTGCTCCTAAGTCCGTTCTAACTCGTATCAGTAGTTACACTATTAGTGAGTCAAGGGTTTCGCTACCACCGACTTGATTTCTCAGCACAGTTAGTCGTGATTTCTGCCGGAAAAACATATTCATTTTTGTAAACATAGTATCCGAATCGCTTAGCGAAATACCCTTTAACTCCTCTTGCCATTGGCCATTTCATTTATGCAATATTAGTGGATCAGATTCCAGCCAATCCTCAAGAGTGATTTGAACTTAGTCAATATGGGATGAAGATAGTCCACATATCTCCGATAGATTTTGTTAACGCGAATGAGCAGAAGGCTTTACACTTTTTTCAGCCGAGGTTTAATCTTGGGGATGACTTGTTCAGTTGTGTCCAACGTTAAGTTCTCTCTCTTGAGAAGATACTGAAGTATTTCTTCGTTGCTCAAGTTCCTGTCACCTGGCCCAATTATACTACTGTTTTCCCCATCAAAAGGCGGATTTTCTTTTGGAATTTCTCCCAATCTATTCAGCCTCTGGATGACGTTGTCCATCGGCAGCAGACGAACTCTTTGTTTATCAGACAGAACTTTCATAAGGATACCGTTATGGTCACTCTCGTAAAGGAGATTCTGTAGTCCCCGTTGAGGATTTCTGAAATTGAAATTCAGGCGTAAGTCAGCAATACACAAATCCAGATAGGAGTTTGCCTTGAACCAGTTTGGACTACCAGACCCATACAATTCGCATGTATACTTTATCTGGTGTTTAAGCTATCTCAGATTTGAGGAATACACCTCTGGGATTGCTTGTGGTGTTTATCCGTGACCTACAAATAATCCGTGCGACCTCCCCCATCTCAATTTTATCTATCATTTCTCACGAACTCGAAATCCTTGAATGTTATAGAAATACTCAGATTGAGATGGGTTTCGGAAATTAAGTCAATGCTTAGCAGCGCAACCAAAGAGCTCAGCGGGTTCCTACGACGGAATTACAATAATTGCCATGATCCCGTCACCATCTGTACCGTTCTGACTATAGAGCTAGCGGTTGTTTGTTAAATATTCTGTTTTTTTTGTGTCGTGTGTCTGTAGCGTATGTTGCATGTTTTCACACAAGGTTAGTATTTTATTGAGGATAGTGTTCATCATGCTGAGACTTCTTAGCTACCCTTGCCAGACTATCTCTTCAAACAGAAACCCCGGGAACGATCTCATCCCCTGCTGTCTTATGGCGTTAGCATTGCGTATGCAGGACATCCATGATACGCAGCGGCTATCCTTCAGTTAGCAAACATTCAACTGCGTCATGGCCTTTCCCGCACTTTATACATCGATCGTTTGACAGTTCACTGCCGAATGACCATAGTGCTGACATTTCAGCATTGGGCGATTTCGCCCCTCAGCAGCCGCTCAAAACGAATTGCCTAGTAATTAAGCGATCTGATGCCGATTCGATCGCTTCCCCGGCTCTCCCAGCTTAACTGCGCGAGGAAGTTCAGGGGAATTCATTTCTCCCAGACGGACCTTCTCGAATTATGCAGAGAGGGTGTGCTCTATGTAGGATAAATACTCGGGAGATACTAATAGCTACTATCAGCGTAACTTATGGTGGTGCAAAATATCACACACTGTAGCGAGGTAAAATTTTAGAGGAATTTGAAGTGCGGTCTCCGAGTAAATTGCATTTTGTTGCTGATATTATTCCTTCTTGTTGACAGTAACGTTCAACATGCTACCTTCACCGGACGACGTGGAGGATTCAATGAACCATGGCATCTTACCTTAAACACCTCGACTACGCTAATGGTATCTGTTTGCTCTCTCGCCGGGTCATGAACCTTGGCTAAATGACTCTGGATTTGAAACGACAGGCAAGCACAAACTGAATATCAAAACCAATATAACCAAGACTCTTACGAGTAGTCATCCACGGGCAGAAGTCGATGATATCGAACAATTTGTTTTTCTAGGAGGTGTTATTTCTGCCGACGGTGGCATTAGCTTGATGTCACCTGACGTATAAGGAGTGCTAGATCAGCCTTCACTATTTTGTATAAAATTTGAAAAATGAGATTCCCCAACAACAATATCAAGTTGGGGTTGGTGCACGCCAAAGTTCGCTCCGTGCTGTTATATGGGCTCCAAGCGTCAGTGACACCTGTAGTATATCTCAAAGGTTGACCTAAATCGGCGTACAGGTCAATTACCGGTAAATGTGTGTTTAGAGGGCGTGGATAGATGACACTTCGAGAAAGGACGGCGAATGCATTGCTGGCTATGCTATACAATGAAAGACACTTTCTTAGAGTAGCCGACCAGTGGGTCGCCCTGGATTCACCTAGCACAGAACCGTGGTGCAGAAGTGTAGGTTTCTCAATAAGACCTGAAGAGAGGTAAAACGCATCCTGTTCAACCAGGAACCATGGTGCGTAAGTGTAGTAGATGGACTAAGGTCGGTTCAAGCAGTATTTGCCACCATATACAATTGTTTAATTTGAAACAAAATTTGCTTACTAAAGGGCAATTTATTTTCTCTATTTTTTTAAAATTGAAAAGTTAAACAGTTTTTAGCTAAAATTTCTCAACATTATTACTTTTTAGAAATATTTGCAAAGAAATGAAAGTGCTTTTTTGACCAGGACCTTAGATATTTCCTAAAGACTAAGCCATTTAATTACAAAACTGTTTTTAGAATGTTTTCACCTGATAAATTGAATGCTAATAACAACAAAAGCCACTGGAAGAGGACGTGTAACTATATTAAATTACGAGTACAATAACGATGTGGAAACAAGGATCTTATTCATGGAGGCGGACTTCTGGAAGGTGACACAAATGGCTGGAATTTCATGTAAGCTTTAGAGTTTTGAAAGTAGTCTCTTTAAAATTTCTCATTTTGTCCTAAAGGAACTTGGAGGGTGATTTTCACTTTGCACTAAAGGAATTTGACAGAAAAATAATTGATTGGCCTCAAATCTGTGGAATCCTTTTTCGGTAAGTCTTCTTATAGAATCGTTATTTTAGCTAGTTTTGAATTCTTTGCTTTTGATAATTCATTGTTGTCAGTTATAATATATTCTGAATTAAGACCATCAATTATATGCCGATACCTTCAAAAAAGGGCTCCTAAAAATTGTATCAACCAGTAATAAGAGCTTAATGAAAAAGTGTCACTTTTCTTCAATTATACGAACTTTATTTTTCAAAAAATACAAAGTGAACGAAATCACTAGGTACACACAAAAATAGTTGTTAACTTCTGTAAGTCTCTTTGGGGTCTTTTCATATAAGGTAGCAACGTTTTTCAAACGGCAGCGACTCGTATGCTAGAATTGATACAGTTCAAATTCATTACTTGCTTGCAAACACCTATCATGAATTCAAATAACTTTATTACTCATTAATAAATAGGAACAGTCCATACGCCTGCATCAGAACGAACTTCACTTGGAAAAAACGAATTTTCACTATAGCGCCAACTGCTCATCACCCACACTCAAAGTTAATACCACCTAAATCCGTGTATCTCACCTGGGCTCCCGTGCGAATTCCCAACAATTTCATGTGGAAAGAATCAAAAGTCTGCACAGAAGCTACTCTCCCATCGCAATACCCGACGGACGTCGCGCTGCAGTGGCATAACGCTTCCATTGACTATATCGTACAAATGCCCACGGTCTGCAAAAGTGGTTGGAATTGAGTTGGGGCGCGGAGTCACTTGGAGCAGAACAGGTTGCTATTATGGGCACGGGACACGTGTGGAACCTTTGCTACCTTTTCCCATTGCCATCAAGTTGGACCAATGAATGGCCGATGTGAAGTTGACGTGCGTTCACCCAACATGGTAATTGGCATAGGCGTGGTGGAGCCTCAGCGATTGCGCGCTCCGGAGCCAATTGGTCCATGCCAACATCAGTCGGGAGCCCGTAACTCCTACGTCTTGTCTGACTCTAGAGGAGACTCTGGCTTTTGTTTACAGAGGAGACACAAAATTAAAATGTTTGCGAAACGGTGAAAATAATGGGAATAATTGGGAACCTCCCACTTCATCCTAATGAGATTCCAAAAGGTTGGCAATTTTTTTTCTTAGTGAAGTCATGCTATCCCTATCCACTGGGAGACACAATAAAAAAGAAAAAGAGTATTTCGTGGATGGAATTCGATTTTGTTTATGACCGGGTTTAGGAACAACATATTCATAGGAAAGGAAGGAAATTAGGAGGAGTAGATTTTAGATTGCAATTAGTTAAAGTGACCACAGTGAATTTTCAAAATTCTCATTTGTTACGTTTCGGATACGTTCTGTTTACGGTTTTTTTTTTGTCATAGCTCGAACTACAGCTGTGTATTGTTTAGGAAACTTTCATATTTCCGTTGTGGACACATGAAGAGTTAATTTAATAACGAGTGGGAAGTTTGGAAAAGTTTGTTGATTTATCAGCTAGACCATAAGCATTTCAGGTTATTTGTTTCTCCTTTTACTTCATATATGCTCATGTTATTGTATTTGTTATTTTATCTTGTATGGCCTCTATTAGCTAACAAAATTGCATTATTTTATGGCTCCATTTCTATCATCTAACACATACTGGATCTTCCTCAAGCCTTAGAGATCTTAGAACATTTTTTTTAGTTCAGCCTCAAATCATTATTGCAAAGACTTTCAGGATTAATTCATTGACCATTCCAAAACTTGAAAAAATCGATCGAATCATATTTTCATGTTTTAGACCTTTCAATTTACGTAGAACACTGTTGTGCCTCAGAACACGGTCTTCAGATATGATAGAGCTACTTTAATTTCAGTACTACGAAAGTCCTAGTTCAATGTCTTTTATTTTGCTGTTCTCGTATCTTTTACCACAGTCTGTCATGATAGTTGCGGTGTCTAATATTCTGCCAAATGAATAATTTGAAGCTATTCCTTGGTGTTTCTATAAATTTCCCTAATTTTACTAAGCTTCACTAACAGGTCACAGGAAAACGATGAGGTACTACCTTGATGGAATTGTGATCACTTTTAAATCCTAAAGGTTTTTACGGGAGCGAACACGATTGAAATGCAGAAGTCTTACCTAAATCATATGAAAAATTCTTCCTCGTATCCTGAAAGTTCGGCTCAAAAGGGGTTTCCACTATAAGGTAAGCTTCCTGGGTAATTTAACCTAACCTCAAAAATCTTTTATATGGAGATAATGCAATCCAAAAGGAAAAGTCCTTTAGAACCTGAAAAAATAGTGCTTTTGTTACATTTGTTTTTGGGAAATGGAGACAGAACATAACAAACTAAACAACATGTATTTAGATCGATGTTTACAAGTAGGGAAAAAAGATTTTAAAACATTGGAAATTGAAAACTAAAAAAGTTATTCGGGATGATGTATATGCGTGTCCCCGCAGACGTCGTAATTGGCGTGCACGATCTGGGTCGCAGTTTTCACCTGAAATCACAAAACCAACCATTTTTTTCACAGTTTTTTGTCGCCAATGGATTAGGATCTTTGCGAAATTCAAAAATTAACCATGAAAATCAGGCTCTCAAAAAAGATTTGAATTTTCAGGATAAATTTTCGATTATTTTTGTGTTAAAATCCAAAAATGCCGTTTTCAAAGACCCGAGTTGATATAAACTAGTTTTGATACCGTTTAAAATGAATAATCATCATCAACAACGGCACCATAACCGGTATCCGGTTTAGGTCTGCCTTAATAAGGAACTCAGACATCCACCAATTCAATATCCCTAAAAGCTATCTGGCGTCCTGACCTACGCCATCGCTCCATCTTAGGCAGAGTCTTCCTCGTCTTCTTTTTCTACCATAGATATTGCCCTTATAGACTTTCCGGGCTGGATCATCTTCATCCCTACAGATTAAGTGACCTGCCCTCCGTAACCTATTGAGCCGGATTTTATCCACAACCTGACGGTCATTGTATTGCTCATAAATTTCGTCGTTACATAGACTACGGAATCGTCCATCCTCATGTAAGGGGCCAACAATTCTTCGAAGGATTCTTCTCTCGAACGCGGCCAAGAGTTCGCAATTTTCCTTGCTAAGAACCCAAGTCTCCGAGGAATACATGGCCGGAACAGTTTTTGTAAACTGAAATAGGCTCTGTTGGCTGTCAACAACCGTGCGCGGATTTCATCATCGTAGCTGTTATCGGTTGTGATTTAGACAGATATCGTCAGCATAGGCCAGTAATTGGGTGGACTTAAAGAGGATCGTACCTCTCGCATTTACCACTGCATCACGGACCACTTTCTCGAGGGCTAGCCTAGTCAGTCTTATCAATTTCGTCGGGATACCGAATTCTCTCATAGCCATGTACTATATGCTATCCTAGCCGATTTTACAGTCGATGAAAAAATGGTGCAACTGATGTCCATATTCCAACAGTTTTTCCATCGCTTGCCGTAGAGAGAAAATCTGGTCTGTTACTGATTTGCCTAGAGTGAAGCTTCTTTTGTATGTGCCAATGATATTCTGGGCGTATGGGGCTATCCGGCCTAGCAAAATAGCGGAGAATATCTTTTAGATGGTACTCAATAAAGTGATACCTCTATAATTGCTGCACTGTGTGATATCTCCCTTTTTATGTATGAGACAGATAATGCCTCTTTGCCAGTCGTCAGGCATTGATTCGCTGTCCCATCCCTTGAGCACAAGTTAATGAACCACTTTGTGTAATTGGTCGTCCCCATATTTAACAAATTCGGCTATAATTCCATCTGCTTCTGGCGACTTATGATTTTTAAGCTTGCGCGGACTGTTTCTTCTATACTTGGTGGTGACAGTATTTGTCCATCGTCTTCTGTTGGCGAGACCTCCAGCTCGCCGATGTTCTGGTTGTTCAGTAGTTCATCCAAGTACTCAACCCACCGCTTCGATGTCCATTCTGTCGGAAATCAGGTTTCCCTCTTTGTCTCGGCAGGATGAGCATCAAGGTGTATAAGGCTCCATCCTGCTGACTTATTGGCAAAACGTCCACGCCTGGTGCGGTTGCTACCTATAGTTTTCGAGTTCACAAACCTGTTGGTTCTCCCAGGCTTCCTTTTTCCGTCTGTGAAGTCGCTTCTCCATTCGCCGGAGCTCGTGATAAGTCTCTGCGTATGCCCGTGTTCTTTGAAAATTCAGCATTACTCGGTATGCAGCACTCTTCCGTTCCGTAGCTGGCTTACATTAATCGTCAAACCAACCGCTCCGACTCTTTTTGCGGCTGGGGCAAGTATGTTTGTGGCCGTATTTATGATAACGTTCTTCAGGTGATTGTGAAGATCATTAGTTGATGCTTCATCTCCAGGATCTCTGTTGACTACGGTTATTGCGGCATCCATTTCCCTCTTATAGGTGTTGCGGGGGGATGTGTGTGATAGCTACAGTGTTAACTCTCACCTGATTGTCAGAAGGGATTCTGTTTTGTGTTTGTTATTCGAGCTCGGTGGCGGAGGTGGAGGTGGCGGCGTTCGATCAGCACGTGGTCAATTTGGTTGAAAGTGGCCCCGTCTGGTGTTGGTTCAGCAGGCGTTTCCCAGGTTTTATCCTCCATCGTGGGTACCAATCTACGTTTTGTTCTGGAACCTATACTACCCTTTGGCCAGTCTTTTACGAATCAGTAAATGGTAAAAGTAACCTTGTGGAGACGAAAGCGCCACGGAGAGGATAGAGCTTAATAGAACCCCGACTGAACTGTTGTATGGAGAGGATAGATGTTCCTGAGCTTTTACGATTAAAATAACTGCTCATCTAGAAAGCGATAGATCGATTTGTCGACTTGCGGTTGAGGATTGGTTTGCATTGTCTCACGGCACGTTTCGCAAAGACTTTTGCCTTTTCGAACAGAAATATGTTTTCTGATAAAATTTTGCAACACGTGATAACTTTGCTGTGACGCGGGATTTTTTTTATATTCCTGTGCGTATTAGAAATTTACTCAAAATTTGACTGATATTTCTGTCTTTGACTTAGTCGAGTGCGGTTGCTCGACGTAGAAGGATCGTATGATCGCATGTTCATTGGAATCTAAGGACTGGTTTTGGCCAGTAGACAGACGAAGTGATGTGATGGACGATATTCAACGCCTGTTGGACAGAAGCGGGTTGAAAGCGGGGGCGTACGCTGACAACTTTATGATATAAATGTCAGCAATGTTTCCAACCAAAGCAGAACTGATGTTATTTACCACCAAAGTAAGGGTACCCGAATTTTTCCCTCTGCAAATAGATGGACAAATATCGTCACCTTGTGTTCAATGTTAAATTGGAGACTGAACATATAACTTGGGATTAAGAAGTCCTGTATAGCCTTTTACGCCTGCAAGAAGACCTTTATAAGGAGATGTGTTCTTCGACTGAGGTTCTGTTGTATGGTGACAGGCGCTGAACAAAAAGTAGAATTCAACCAAGCTTAATAGGATTCATAGAATCGTGGATTTCGGTGCTACTGGGACGCTGCAGTCCTGCACGGGAGTGGCTCTCAATTTACTCCCACACCTCCTCCTCCTGGAGCCCCACATTAAATATGCTGAAGCTGTAGCAATGTTGTCAGGAGACGTTAGTGCGGATGTTGGACAGCACAGCCTTACAGCGATAGTAACAGGCACACAACAAGCTCGAAGTGAAATTTTGTTGCGAGCTTTCAACCTGTGTTACCAGATTATAACACAGCACTCTTCCCTGATGGATCAAAGATGCTCTGCGAAGTTCGTGGGGTGGTCTTCTCAGTTACACACAGTGCAGGTCTTCCAGGATTCGCCAGTGAATTTGTAGTGAGGGTACTGGCGATATTGGAAGCTTGTCAATGACTGAGGCGAGCGGGAAGCGTAACATAGTCATTTTGTAGCTAGTAGTGAACCGACAGACAAACTGGCCAGGCGGGGCTCTGGTCAGTCAGTCTGAAAGTCCCTCGTTGGGATCAGTGAGCATTCTACTGGCGACTGTCAAGGAGGAATCTACTCTACTACTTTATAGACCTGCGTTAAGTCCAGATTATATCCTTCTATAACAAGTCCCAACCGCGAAAGCCGCGTGCATATGCATGCGGGATCACCGCAATTTGCACGGCGCATTGACCTATAGGGGACCATACTGCCAGGCTCAGCATATACTACAAAATCCATTGCCAAAGTTATGAAAAGGAGGCAGAAACCGTAAGCACTTCTCAGCTAGCTGGATACTGCTCTCCTTGTTCCCACAACAGCCGTGGTCTTAGGAGTTTGTAGCATAAGCACTTCGCCAATTGTGTTTCTCTAAGCGGTTGCTCCTGCCGATCTACCCTACCGGTAGACAGAAATGGCGTAAACAAGGGCAAAATTGATTTTATTTGTTTCAGTTGATCGCAAGAGCTTTGGATGTTGGTTTACAGGTAGGAATAAATGGGGACTAGTTTTGGGATGCATCAGGGAGGGCTCGTTGACGTTTGATTCGAATAGCACCTTTCGATTCGAAAAATTTGATATTTGGGGATGTAGACCTGTGACGATGGTGTAAGGTGGTTTCATGCAGCAGGAGTTTATTCATCGACAAACAATTTATAATAGTATAGATGGGTTCGACCGGCATAGAATTTCTGTTTAATTGAATGATCCTGTGTAATATTCATAGCTGGACCGTAGTGTTTTGATCATTCCATTGAATTTTTCTATAGTTTGCAAAAATCGCTGTGCGGAATATGGGATTTCTAGGAGAAATGGCTTTTGATTGGTTGCTATTTTCTAGCACCGATAGAGAACCGAATGAAATTCAGCGTCGTGATTAAACCGCAAAGCATTTTATTTGAGGATATCAATGATTTGCGAAGTGTTGTTGCATTTTGTGAGATAATTGCTCAAGTTCGTGGTCTGGTGCGAAGTAATCGTTCGCCGATGAAATTTGTTCCGATTTTATCTACCCTATCTTTTTGAAAGAATCTTCATACGCATTCAATGGTACTCATGTTAGTTAACTAGTCTCTGCTCCTTCACGACCGTAACTTTATGTCAGTGTCAATACCTCTATGTTGAACTTAAGTAGTCTTAAAGTTTCTCCCGCTGTATGAGAATGCACCTAATGAACTATGTTGAACTTTATTCGACTTTCGCTTACTGCTTTGTCTTTTGCTCAATCTTTAGCTCTCAGCTTCAAATACAAATAGAACACGCAGTTATTCATGGAGAAACACCGTGAGAATCGTCGCCCTCTCTACATTGCATTTATGGATATAGAGATGCGTCTGACCGTGCGCCATTCGAACTCACTTGGTATTCCCTGTGATAACAAGTAGCGCCTGAGGAATGGTTCTCCGAGAAATAAAGATCAAAGTGTGGCAGATATATCAAAACCGTTCCATGACTCTATCACTGTTCATCAAAGAGGCGTCCTCTCGCCACTCCACTTTGTTCTTGTTATGGACACTGTCAAATGGGACATCCAGCGTCCAGCAGCACTGCTCAAAGCAGATGATATTTAGGGACAACTTAAGTTAAGTGACATTTCACAAGTTGCGAACTTTTTAAATTCACAATTTCGCCTCTATGTTTCTGCGTGATGGTCGACTATAAAAGACAAAGAACCGCACCTTACAGCGATGGAGAGGAAGATGTTGTGTTGCATCAGCGACGTGGCAAGCCATGATCACATCCGAAATGAGGGCATTTGCGATATGACACTGCACTGATCGTGGGAAGAGTGGGAGAAACTCATATTCGGTGGTATAGACATGAAATTCGCAATGACAAGAATTTACTTACCAAGATTATTCTGAAAATTGAAGGCGATGGGAAACAACCAATAGGCTGGCCGAAATAACGATAGCTTCACACGCTAGACAGTGATTTGAGAGCCTTTCAACTGCATCCACATAACTAAGCAAAAGGGCGCAATCGATCAAGATAAGCCGGCCTCGCTTTGAACAGGACAAAGTCTCAAGAAGCAGAAAAAGAGATGACTTTGGAACGTTTCGGAGGTCACATTTCATATTACGGATGTGCTTTTGTAACCAGACTTACAAAGCACTCTGACGACTTACACAAGGCACTCTGCATAAATCAAATTTGATATAATTTGGCCCAAAAATTGTATTTATTATTCATTCATTTTTCGGGAGCGAGGATTACTAAACTCAAATCTCATGGAGATCCTCCTAGAACTGAGACTACGAAGCTTATAATTAAACGAAACAATTGCGTGACTGCAGTTTAGAAACAAAGAGACCCCAACTTAGAGCGCCATTTAATTCATCGTAAAGTATTCAGAACATTTCCTCTTTTTTCCAAGTATCTCCTCAGCTACATCAACTTTTCAAAAAAGATGTCTTCCATCTCAACAATAACCGCGAATAAAGCCTTTTGTGAGTTTCAGCCAAGTATAACGAAATAAATTACGTGCTAAACACCCGTAATCCCACCCACCTGTTTACCAACAATTCATCATAGTCTACTGAGTACGTTTTAAGCCTTGTTTTTTTTTCTTAGCGAACATCTTAAAAATGATGAACTCACTCACATGTGAGCTCCATATGTAGATGCAACCATATGAGCCCTAAATATGAATGCGTTTTCCCAAAGCAAGCAAAAAGTGCAAGTTGAAGTGGAGTTGAGGAAAAGTCTCGTCAGGCAATACTACTTAGGTAATTTGCATGAGGCGATAAATCGGCTCGACATGCAACCTGCCATCGGCAAAATGATAAACGTTAGTAGGGCCTTGGGATCCGTCTACAGACTGGGATTCTATGTCAGACGGCCCACTTTAGAGTTGCCAGTTGATATTTTGCGGATAGGAACTACTTTCAGTTTTGACAGGAAGACCTGCAACCAGAAGCTGGTTAAAAAATGTACAAATTATAAATATTGCAGATACTTACTAGGATAAATTCGGGAGTAAACTCATAGTCCTGGTGCAATGATCTATGCAGGCATGTGTCTTTTCTGTTGCTCCACAATTTCATTAGTTTTTTATGTCTCCCTGTTGCTAGACCATACATGCGATGGTTGGAGAGCCGGTGAAATCATAATTTATTAATTCGGTACCATTAATGATAAACGAAGGAACCCAATGAAGGAGACCTTGTGGCACCTTTCAGCAGCTCAGTATTGTTGCACTTGCTCCATCTGTTTTCGGTTCTTAACACCGAAAACCACACATGCCAATCCGACAACACCAGCCAACATGTTGTAATCCCATTTCCATGTTCATTTCCTTAGTAGACGAGTCCATTGTACTTGGGGATTCCTAATTTTCCCGTAATTGCATAAATTCGTTATTCGGTGCCATTTTGTTGCAAAAACGTTTTGTTTACATTTGCACTGAGTCTTGGGCGCTCATGTTTCGAATGAAATGAAAATGTTGCACCGGTCCTACAACGGCTCAGAAGCCCAGCAAAAAGTTGCCATTGCTAGCCGAAAACCGGAAAACGAAGAGCGTGGAAAATGCTTTCTGTTTTACAACCACCATATGAATGCACGTATTCGTACACTACGTAAGTTTCAGTCGACATTTCTTTGAGACAGCGACGAATTTACAGCCTCAAGCCTGTCCGGTCAGGGAAGTTTAGTCCAGGAGAGTTTCAACTTTCAGGTTTCCACCATGGATATGTTGTCGTAATGCATACTCGTCTCTTAGAAAATTTGCATGAAATAACAATCTGAATGGAGTTCGTAATGCAAAGTTACAGAAGATGGAAGGGAGCATCGATGAAATTTACTGAATAAATGGAATGCACGTTCATGTGTTCGAATGTGGATTGTGCGTTATATCGTTGAAAGATTTAGGAGTGAGAATTCGTTTCTTCCTTCTTTACTTAAAAATGAGCAGTATTCTGAGGTTTTCAAGCATATGACATGGGCATATTTTCCAATTTTCGAGATAACTTATTACTTGAACGATTGTATCTACACAGACAGAGCACGAATGTCGGATAGATGCATCAGAGAGATGCCACAATTTTAATAAAGAACATAATTGTCCAAATTTCTTAATGACCAGACGCAAGTTGTTCAAGGTAGCATCGAGAGTTTAACTAGGTTTTTCCTTCAACCCTTGCAGGGTCTAAGATGAGATTAACATTTACTTTTTAAAATTTTTAAAAGGGCTGTGACCGTGAATGTCCTTTTAGGCTATAATTCACAGGCTTCAGTGATGGGAGGAGACCGTGAATGTCCTTTTCGGCTATAATTCACAGGCTTCAGTGATGGGAGGAGACATGGTATTGATATTGCTACCAATCGTCGCTAATATCTGAGCCACAGGGTTTTATATGTGGAGCATACATTATAGGAAGACGCAGTGTTTTGCTGTCCGACATCCTAGCTCATGGGGCATAAAGTTCCCGTCAATATTCTAAGGATATACTTCAGGCATAACTTAAAATCTTCAGACTTCATCACTCAAAAAGATAGACCACAATACACCAACCTTGTCTGCAAAAGATTTTCTACGCAATTCTATTTTGTATCTAACCTAACGCAAATTTATATTGGGTGATAAAAGATTGATTCTAGTCAAACATATCCTAAGAAGATATCATTTGCATAATTCCTCTAGTTTACTACTTTAGATTCGTTGTTAACTTGCGAAGCTAAACAATTAAAGGGCGAGCAACATATCCCACCCCCTTGGGAGAGTCTTTTGGGGTTCTGTGTCATCAGTTCTTCCATGGTTAGTTAGTTAATCGGGCATAGCCTGTCAACCATGCCTATAAGGTCATTGTTGCCGCGTCGTAGAGATAATTTTAAATACGAATTAGCTGTGACGCATGATGATATATGACCTCTGTGCCGAAATTGTGAGGAGTGACTCTATACGTTGACCCCACTAGTCGCTAGCGGGTAGAGCTGGGGGCAAAACCTTTTCGAAAGTATCAAGATTGTTGGAGCATCAGCTCTCAAAAAGTTAATCCAGCTCGCATAGTGCCAGGTACACTCCGACGAGAGGGCAAATAGCCTCCCTCGAGTGTTTGATGTTTAGTGTGGATTCAGCAGTTCTCTTATTCTACAGACAGAGAGAATGCAGATTGCAGGTAGCATGGTAACAGCGGAACGGCGAGGGGGAATTAAATTGAACACCTGGGTTAACAAATGATAAGAGTCCACCATTTTAAGGGTTCATACTGTTCAATTAATCCTGAAGCGATTGGAAAAAGAAAGGTAGTCCAGCAGAATGTTCAAATTACCGTCCGATCCGGTTACTATCCCACACCATAAACATTTTAAACACATTCTTCACAATCGTATGTGCAAAATCGTTGAAATAACCCTGAATCAAACCGGATTTGTCAAGAACTGTGGAACTACTGACGCAATACATGCTGCGCGGTTACTCATGGAGAAACACCGTGGGAAGCATCGCCCTCTTTACATTGCATTTCTGGATCTAGACAAAGCGTTTGACCGCGTGCCACACGAATTCGTCTGGTATCCTCCACGACAAAACTTAGTGGCAGAAGAACTCGGGCGCTAGGTTGCTACCACCATCCGAAAAGTAATGCTCGAAGTGTGGCAGGTGTATCAAAACCCCTTCGTGTCTGTGTTGGTGTTAAACAAGGTAGCACCCTCTCACCACTCCTCTTTGTTCTTGTAATGGACCCCGTCACACGGGACATCCAACGTCCAGCACCCTGTACACTGGTTTATACAGATGATGTTTTCCAAGCATCCAATAGCAAAAATGAACCCGAGCAACTTGTCCAAAAATGGAATGCGACCAGGTCACAGATTAAATCTGAATAAAACTGAATTTTTGACGACCGATCCCCATGAAACAGGCACAACCACTGTTAGCGGCAGTGATCTGAACAGAACAGCGATTTAAATACCTTGGGTCAACGCAACCTGGATGAAGTGGCGTTTCATTAGTGGTGTTCTTTGTGATCGACATATCAACAATCGTCCTAAATATAAAATTTACCGCATTGTCGTCCGTCATATCACTGCCTACGATTCTGAGTGTTGGCGGACTATAAAAGATAATGAACGGCGCCTTGCGGTAATGGAGACGACGATGTTGCGTTGCACTAGTGTGATCGATATGGGGTTGCACAACGTATTCTCCATTTAAAATTACCAGTTTTTTCAGGGCGTGAAACAATCTGATAATTATGAAGCCTTTGAAAAGCGCGTCGTTTTATGGTCATTTCGACACTCTACTTTGCCAAAGTAATATTACAAAATTAGAAAGACCAAAAAAGACTCAATCGTTTCTTAAATACCGGATAATAATTATTTTTTTATTATCAGTCGACTCAGCTGTGAATGAGTACCTGAGTCAAAATCAGGGTAATAATCTCGGGCGAGCGCAATGCTGACCACATTGCCTCCTAGTGTACCGTAACGGTCTTAAATGAAGTGCTCTAACACACTTCAAGGCCCTGATCCAACATGTATTGTAGCGCCAACGATTATTATTATTAATTCCAGTATTTCGACGACCAGTTGTTCTCTTTCTGAGTGAGTTTTAGTTTGAACTGCCGTTGGACCAACTTGTCCTTTAATTAACTGAATATAGACCTTAATTGCTAGTTAATTTAATTGCTTACCTATTAACCTTTGGAAATTGCCAGGTTAGGTTGATAGCAGAAGTCGAATGGAAGCCATGTTTATATATGTATGTGATATGTTTATTTAAATGCAATACCTAACTTCTCATTGTGGGGTCTGTAAGACTGCCTTTTCTTCCCGGTCACTGCTCTAACGCTAACTTTTAAGGAGTAGATCATTTCCTTTGAAAGGTTTAATTCCAGAAAGGTGCCCTGGTACGGATGTTGGAGTATTTTCTTTGGACCATGGTTGCGGATGAACAGATGGCGTATTGTTGCCAGGTCTTTTAATATCAACATTTTTTTTGCTGTTATCTTGACTCACATTGACTGCGCGTAACTTTGGAAACGCTGTCTCAACTCGTTTGCGAAATTAGACGTGTATAACTGCTCATTGTTGGACTGTAAGTCGAAAAATTCGCTTGGCAGGCGAAATGACTGACCATAAGCTATTTCTGCTGCAGTTGCGCGGAAGTCTTCCTTCCAAGCTGATCGAATGTCCAGTAGCACGACAGGCAATGCTTCCGTCCAGCGGCTATTGTGACATCTTATGGCGGTGACGGTGAAAACACTAGACCATACCATTAGCTGCCGGATTGCATACTGTAGTTCTGATGTGGGTTGAACCGATCAGGTTGCTGAGTTCTTGAAATAACCTTGGTTCAAACTATCTTCCTTGATCTGTGGTAACCCGAGTGATATGTCGAACTTGGAGATCCATGTGTCAAGGGAACGCTCTAGCAACTTTGATGGCTCCTTGATCGGGGATTGGTGCTACTTCCAGCCGTCATAATAAACGACCTACTATGGTCAAGCAGTAGCGTTGCTCCTCGCAGTAAGGCATAATGATAATATCCAAATGAGCGTACTCCAATTTAGATGATGGTGGCGCAGAGGTCTCAACTAGTACATGATAAGTTTTGATTGCTGATAATTATTGCAACCATGTGTCCAATTCCTGCAGCGGCGTTTGTTCCTGGGTCCTACCTCCTATAGGTAGTATAAGCTGTTGGAAACAGCTTTTCGGGAGTGATGTAAGGTCGGATGGTACCAGTGGATACATCATATCATAGCTTCCAGCTACCATCCGGAATCTGGAATTGCTTTAGTCGATGCCCTATGTTCCCTTGTGGCATGTTGAGCTCTTTGTCCGCGGACTGAGACATTACATCGATAATTGATAACTCCTCAACTCCTCAATGCGCAATAATGCGTCCGCGCCACAACCGGATATGTGGTGGATATCGTTGGTAAGCTGTCCAATATAATCTAGATACCGAAATTAACGTAGTGAGCGGTCGTTCTATTTGTGGAAGGCGAAGGTTAGCAGTTTTTCAGACTCGTAAAGAAAGGGAACTACCTTGCCTCAACCATATGTCGAAAGTGTTATAGCTTGATACATAGCCAGTAGTTTCCGGTCGTACGCTCCATATTCACGTTCTGCTGGTCTGAGCTTTCTTGAAAAGAAAGTCAATGGTTGCCAACAACCATTAATCCGCTGATGGAGTACTGCTCCAGTCAGATGCATCGCAGAAAATGGCCGAAGGTGCGACAGATTTTGGATGCGCAAGCATCGTCGCCTATTGCAGTGCGGTTTTGAAAACTTCTAAAGCTGCGGTAGATTCAGGCATATCAGAAGTTCAAACCTCTCAAAGCTTCGTCGATGAATCGTTGGGACGTTTGCGTCGCCTTCCGTAGGCCGAATGTCATAAACGGAAACGCGTAAAGGGCGAATGGTGTTGTGATGTGAGTCTTTGGTATATCTTCTTCAGTTACCCGGATCTGGTTAAATACTGTTATCAGGTCCTGGCGTTGTGACTATATGATGCTTAGTTCATTGACACGCTATTTTCCTAGTTTCATCCGGACAAGTTATTTCCGGAAACTCATGATAAGAGTCCAATATTTCTTGTCGGGATTGTACATCTGCCATCTCACCAAGGTAGGTAAGGAGAGTTGTTGAATGGCGAAGGCAACCGTGCTGTAGATCTGGAAGGAGTCCGTAATGTACTAAAAAATCTGCTTCAAGTATGGGATTAGAAAGTCCGCTATGAAATAGAGAAAATCCAGGATGAAAACTATGCGGAGGTTGACCCCAGGGTGAAAATAATACAGATCTAGGGTGGAAATTATGCGGGCATGCCTATTATCCTTTTTTTCATTGAATTTTTTCTTCCGCCCCAGAGGATATCCCCCATTTTCACACCCTCTCGTCAGGCCTACTTGTGCTGAGTAAATTTCGGATGTCTTGGTGTTGTCAGGATCCTGGTGTATTCCTTTTGTATAGACAATATGTCCTCAGAATGTTCGATTCCATTTTGTGGACACGCGCGAATAAACAGGTCTCCATGCATAGCTTGAAGGCGTCGTCTTGAAAGCGACGCAGTGTTTCATAAAGTTGCTTATTGTCTCTCAAATCGATTCTGGTAATAATCACATCCTTGATATAGGTCAATGTGCCATCTAATCCCGAGAGCATGATATCCGTCAATTATTAGAAGATACCTGAGCTGGTCTTCATTTCCCTTTGCAACCGATTGATGTCTGGCATTGTCAGTAGGTTCTAGTTGGAGGGAAGTAAACACAACAGAAATCCAGACGAAATTTCGCAACTATTTGCTGAAGAACTTGAAAAGTACACCAAGACGCTAATATCTCTCATCCTCGAACAGGGAGCTAAACCTGTGGTCCGTGAAATTCGACAGGTGCCAGTCACTGCAACCCCATTAGCTATACTGATTTATCCCAATCAGCTGAATCAATTGCTGTCGTCGGGAAACACAACAGCGAGACGCGCAGTTGCGGTGATTACTCGTCGGATTTTGATGGCATCCTTAAGACTAAACAATATTCAATACTCCACACTGGTTGATGTAACAAACACTCATTCTTGCTCTCAGTAATTTGGCACGGTAGCTTCAACGTTTCCTTTCCTCCAAAGGATTGTACTTTTAGAGCTTTCTGCTCTTTTCAATAATAATAAAAGACTCAATGTCTCTTATTTCATCTGTGGCCATTGACTTTAATTTTTTTATGGAAAATTGCTCCTTGCACCGTTATCTATACTTGTTTCCGCAACTGAGGTTCGACTGCTCTCCCACTAGAAATTTTGGAAGCAGAGCACCAATCCATATCTTCTGACATAGACATTACTAGCTGCATCTAACTTAATTTTACTTCATGGTTTTTTAAGACTTCCTGACATTGCTCCTCCTCGGACAACACCTTCTCATTAAGGATGTCCAAAACCACATGAAGATGGAAACAAAGGATTGTAACTCTGTAAGTGATAAAAAGTCACAGACTTCTAATCTACCCGGGTCTTTGAGAAATCAGTTCATGGAGGATTTTGGAGACCTCACAAGATTCATGTTCCCCCATGAAAAAATCTGTGGAAGACAGGTTCTCTATTTCAGTGGAAAGCCTACACCCGGTGTCTACATCGCCGTTAGCCAGAAAGGATAGTAGACCAACTCCCTTAATGAGAGGAACTGGAAACCTGACTATGGCCGGCCCGCCGATAACTCCCAAAAAATAGTGAAGCAAGGATCGGCAGAAGACAATTTAGCCGCAAAGGACTACAGGCTTGCCTGTCCGAACCTTCTACGGTTCTACTAGGTAAAATGGAAGAAAGAGAAGCTAGTGTTGTGGACGCAATTCGATGAAAGTTCTTCGAGACCGAGGGCCTGTGTTTTGATGTCAATATGTTAGAAGCATGAAGGGTACAACCCTTCAACCCTCCGAGGAAGTAAAATATTTAGGAGTTATTCTAGACAAGAAGCTTCTTTGCAACAACCATATAGAGGTAAAGATGAAACGAGCTCTCACAGCTTATGGGTTGTGTAGCCAAAACTTTACCTCGACATGGGGACTTAGGTCTCAGGTAGTAACGACGACATATGTTGCTATCATTAGGCCGATGTTCGCCTATGCATCCGTAGTGTAGTGGGTTATGGTGAAACAAAAGAGTTTTCGCTTTAAACTAACCACACTGCAACGAAATGTGTATCTAGGTATGATCGGTGCCATGAGCTCGACATCCGGCGTAGCTCTGAATGCATTACTCAATTTGCAGCCCTTGGATTTGCAGAACTTTTCCTTTCGCAACCTGGATGATTAACGAACGGTTGAAGGGCAGGCGCGTTGGAATTTGTAGCGATAGTCAAGATGCATTGAGGGAGTTGAGAAGTCCTTTCATCGCTTCAAAAATCGTTTAAGAATATAGAAATCGACTGAACTCTGTTTTTAGATTGAATACGGTGAAACTACTCTGGGTACCCGGTTATTGTGGTGCAGAGGGAAATGAAATCTCGGATGCTTTAGCAAAAGAAGGTTCAGTTTCCCCCATGCCTAGACCGGAACTAGCAATTGGTGTTTCAGTAGCATTGGCTAATGGTGCTATCAACAACTGGGGACCAGCTTCCCATAATGACAGGTAGCTGAGCTTTAACGCTGCTAAATACACCAAACTTTTCCTGTCAGAGCCAAACAAACATTCTGCAAAGTTTATCCTAACGAAAAGCAGGAAGACTTACAGAAGTATTGTGGGCATTCTGACTCGCCATAATTCACTAGCTGGGCATATGGTCAGAATAGGAAGTCCCTAAGATGATACTTGTATATCCTTTATTGAGGAAGCAGAATCCACGGAACTCTATGTGAGTTCCTCGCCTATGGACGCATCATACATGTGAGTTTTGGTGCTGTGTTACAACTGCAGCAGGTAGCATCACATCCCCTAACGGAAATCCTGCGATGCATAAACGAATCCGGGATATTTCGTAAGACGGGGGAATCGAGTACAATGGACCACTAGGGTCTGAGTGCTCAGGGGCTTTGCCTCTTCCCTGTCTCAAACACACACACACAAAACTTCAGTGCTCAAAAGCCTTTCTCTTCGTTGGATAGGTGCTGCTTCTCCTTAGTACGTTGCCTTTTCTTATTTCTTCAAATGCGAAAGCCACAAAGATGGTTGGTCAGTTATGGAGACTGTTCTTTTTCGAATTTCATAATGAGGTTCCGCAAAAGAATGGCAAAAATGCTAAACCAAACAATTTTTGGCACAAAAAAGATTGTTACATTCAGCTGTCACATGTTTCATAAGTTTTCCTGAAATCAAGGATCCCTTCATATCCAAACCCAGTTATTTATAATTGTATACTCGTTTAATATTTTATTTAATGTTTAAAGGGATCATTTCGACTACCGTACTTTCCTACACATACATGCTTGCCTTTTAAATCTAAGCTGCCTTCCATATCCATCTATATTAATTAAACTCCTCCAAAAAGGGATAAAATAATGATAACGTCCTATCGTCACAGATAAAGAATTAGAATCTGAATTATCATTATTATCATTCTTTAATTTCTCTGTCCTCCTCCAGAAAATAAGTAAGATTCAGGACCCGCTTCATCGGGAATCGACCTATTCAAATATTGCTGTATCGGTAATTTCAACTCTACTTGAAGATTCAATACAATTCATTTCAATAATCAGATCTTAAGTCTTAAATGAAGCCTCTAAGACTCAACAACTTCTGTTTCTATAATAGAAAGATACAATCGTCTTGCATGGAAGTCCAATGCAAAACTACTCACATTCTCTGTTCCTATCACTACTGAAGCCCCAACTCTACTCATGGTGGTCCAGAACATGCGCAGCATCTACAATCCACAGCCCCTTCTGATATTCTGTTTCACAGGAAGTATATGCAAATGAAAGCTCTCAACGATGCACTTTCCACATCTCCAGCATGTGGAACTCCAAGTATCCATCCGGAATGGACCAGAGCAAGTGGGCAGTACCGTGCCACCCATTGAAATGCAGTCTCTATCGCTCCGGTGCATCGCATTGCCATGAAACAAAGACAGACGAGAAAATGAGTCAAGTGTTCGGATTGGCCCCCAATGTGGGTCCAAGCCCCATTCCACCTGTTCACCCCTTCCGTTTACAGATTGCGCCGTCGTTCTTGTGCACTGAACAATAGCTGCGAGGCTGTAAGCCTCCGGTTCAGGTCCAGCCGGGCTTCTTGCACTCTCGTCAGCCAACTCTTCCTCGCACGGGACAGTGGCTTTTAGTTTTTCCGAACGTTCTGTTTCGGTGGCGTTGTTTTTTGGCGCGGCTCCGAATCATAGACTTACCTTTGCGCTGCGCGTTTTCCCTCCCCCTGCCGTTGCTTTTCCGGTTCTTCGGCGCTCTCCATCGAGCGGTAGCACTGTTTTTGCTCGTTGGCTCAGTGGTAGAGTCCAGAGACCAAGAAGAACGGCTACTACGCTACACTTGATGCCCGCGACCACGGCGTGCCCCAAGGCCCACGCCAGTTCTTAGTCTAGTGCTACTGCACCGCTCACCATAAACTGGCGCAGATTTTCCTTCTCCGTGTCTTAAGTGCTGAGGTTTTTTCGAATTTTCCGAGCGCGGCTTTTTTCTTGGCAACGTCCCAAGGAGCGTCGCCGCGCCGGCTCTTGACTTGACGGCGTCCGGCTGCAGAACAGGTAAACTCACGTGGGGACACATTTCCAATTTCTTGCCCTCGTCGCACGGTTTGAACGACCCGAGACTTTTTTGCAGAATAATTACTATTGACCTCCAAAAATTGGTAAAAACTAGTAAACTGCAATTTCGTGTGTTGTACAATCGCGACACTAAACTTACTCAATTTTAGTTGTGACGTCAGAGTGATTTGAAAAATTGGCGCGCTCGCGAAGAAAAACAGGAGTCTTTGGTCTACATAGTGAAACGGAGTGAATTTTTAATAGTAGAGGTTTTTACTGCACAATTTCGATACTTTCAAATAATGTGCATGCATTTATCTCGTTCATAAAGAAAACACCGTAAAACAGTGAAAGTGCAAATTATATCCACGAGAATTGCGAAAGGCTCAAGCCCAATATTATCTTAAAAAATCGATCGTTGACCTCTGAAAAAAGAGCTTGTCCGATAGTCCAGTGCACCCCGGAAAAGTGAAAGCAACGTAAAAATATCAATCAAAAGCCTAACAATTAGCCCGAAAAGAGTTTTAAAGTAATCAAGCATAAAATTGTGAAGTTGATTTACCAATTTTCATTTGGGTTAATGTGCAAAGTAATTGCGATTTGTTGATTTAGATTAAATTTTATCAAAAGTAGTAAAATACGTGTAAAATTGAATAAATTGAGTGAATGTGTTCGCAAATTATGTATCCTTGGTATAGAGACAGTCAACTTGGTGTCGGACAATTCTGTAGCCCCATGAGCGCAGCTGCGGCTGCAATTAAAACAGAAACTGGATACAACGATTGTATGCTGGCTTTAGATTACGCTGCGCAAAGCAAAGTGAGTCACATCTTAAAACCTTAAGTATTTTCCTATTTTATGTCTTAATTAAGTATTTATAGGATTCAGGCACAATTGATGAACTAATTTGTTGAAAAAGTATCATTGACTGTGCTAAGAAAATGAAAATTACTCCAGGAAGGAACTAACTATTTATGAGAAAACGAAGAAGGAATTTATTAGGAGCGTTGAAGGATATAACGATCAGGGATCGATGTTTCAATCTCAACTTTCATTAAGATCCCAGACTACTCCTTTATTTGGCCTTTTAATGATAATATTTAAACTTAAATGAGGAAATATTCGGCTGGTCCCTTTAATTGGCCGCTGCATTGCCTTACCCATGTTGAATAGCCTAATTAGGTTAAACTCAAAAGAAGAAATATCCTTTTTTGGTTAAGAGGAACGAATAAATGCGCAAAACACGATAGAAACGTTTAGGTAATAAAGGATGTTTCTCTTCTGCCTTACATTCAATAATATGGAGACTGGCCTCACCAATTATTAGCTCGATTATAAATTCTAAACGGGTCAATCATTTAGAATTTTTGCTAGTTTTGCTCTGTAGCTAAAAGTACAGGAAGGACAGGACAGGAGTGGGATCTTCAAAAACAGGAGTGGTATTATCAAACGCGAGATCACTTTAAGACCTCAGCTGTGTCATACGACATAACCTACTTAAGTTGATAATTTCCCATATTTCGTCCATTTGTTCCAAAAATATTTTTTTTTGTTTTTGTGGTTCTAAAGACGTGGAGATAACTTAGTACAGCCTTTCCTTGCTCTAACTACCTACCGTGCTTTCTCAATACTGGGATTGATGATTAAAGCTAAGGTGCCAAAATGGAAGATCGTGGTTCAAATATCAGTGGTGGCAGAGAGGTTTGTATCCCGATGGATGGCGGATACCAGTCGATTAAGCTGTGGATCAAATTAGGGTGGTAATCCCAGGCGAATGTAATGCTGACCTAATTGCCTCCTAGTGTGCCGTTAACGTCCTAAAATGAGTAGTGCTCTAATACGTTTCAAAGCCCAATTCCAAAATAAATTGATGCACCATCAATCGACGAAGACTGATAATACTTCACCGAATCCTCCTCAAAAAATGCAATTCCTTAGACCCTCTGATAGAATTCCTCAAAATCTTACTATCACAACTCAGGGCGTTATTTCTATGTTACGCTTTGCTTAATAATTGGATTTGAATATTTTATTTTGGTGTTAAAACATGTAATGCCCCAAAATTTTCTAAAAAAATACCAATCGTGTGCGGTCCAATCTTATTTAATCTCGACTCAGTTGCTTAACGTTTGAACTTTCCAAAAATCGTCTCTTTTAGCGCAAATCGCAGATAAGTCCCTACAAACTAGGATAAGGACACCTTTTTCCTACTTTTCAACTGAATTCTATGTGATATCTTCATCACAAATAAACAAAGTTATTTTATAATCGCCAAAGCCATTTTTTTATGTTAATAGAACTTCTCCGATTTCTGGCCAAAAAAGTCCTTTTCACAGTCACTTTGCAGGAGCACTAATTTCTCCTGTAGGCATTTTTGCAAATACCGGAATAAGCCGGAAATGTATACAATGGACAGATTAGAATTAGCCTGTCAATCTTCTCCGAGGATTAATGAGTCATCAGATATTTATTTATTTTATCGGCAATATAATTAAAACTCAGAAAAAAACTATCAATCACGGAATAGTCTGATTGGGATATAAGCCTTTAAGTGCTAAGGAGGTGTCGGTACCCTTGAAGGCAATGTGGTTTATTGCGGGAACAATCGTTTGGTCGACTTGAAGAAACTCAAAGTAATCGACCCCCTTCCATTCCTACTAACTTCCCTTTAACCTAAGAATGCTGCTATTCTTGGGTTATAAATTTTTCCGAAATGAATCAACCGATTTGTGTGAAATTTTGGCAACATATTTTATACTTGCGTGGCTATCGTCCTTACCAATCAAATTCAAATATAAAATTCTAGAAATTGAACTTGTAAAAAAAAACAACTGTTTTCTCCTTCAACTGTCCAGCATTTTGTCTTTTTTCTTTTTGCATAGCAAATTTAATTGAGGACGATAACCACTTGTTTACTGATCGTAAATCTTTTTGATTTTCTGGTTTCACACCATTCAAACCGCAGACTTTTACAACGTAAATGGGTGAACTACCTTTGCTTTTAGAGCATTCCTCCATCATCGCAATTAACTATTGACAGTGTAAATTTAATTAATTTCTTTTATTATATGGCAAGACTGTATTAACGTAAACCCAAAAGGAACTGATGTGCAATACAATTGGCTAAACTCAATCACAAAATGAAGCTTCTTTTTGAGGACGAAGGGGGGGAAAGTCCTTCAGCCGAGCTCTGCGATCATTCTTGGAACTTCAGTAGCTTGCCATCAATCAATCTTAGGCCTTTAATAAAAATTCATTTTAGCAATTGTTTGTTTCCAAGTGCGTCAGTAATTGATCACATACCTATAATCATCCAAGTCAATTTTTTCCACTAAAATTTTATGACACCCACTTATCGAGATTCTTGACGAACTAAACGAAAGCAAACAGCCGGAAAAAAAATAATCGGCTTATGCTTGTGAGTTTTCCTAGAGATTTTGCAGAATTTCGTCAATACTTTGGGTTGGTCCTTGGAAGGCTTGTTCTTTACATCGAACTTTTCTTCTCCGTTTTCTCTAGCCTTTGTCCCATCGCTGATTCGTCGTGATGGATTGCTCCATTTTGTTCTATCAAAGGCCTGATCTGGATACAGTCGCTAAGCTTTCAGATTACCATCCAGCGTATCATGTCGCTGTCCTTTTGGTCGCTTACCCTTGATTTGGATGTTCAGATTAATATCAGGGAGTGAATTTTCGTTAGTGCGAATTACGTGACCATACCATCGAAGACGCCTCTCTCCTAATTTTTCCACGATCGGTGCAACTCCATACCGATCGCAGCTATCCCAATGTGACCAAAATGTGTTCCGCCACTTGTCTAATGCAACATCTTCGCCTCCATTACCGCAACACGCGTTCTCTGTCTTTTGTAGTTGGCTGACACTTAGAATCATGGAGGGAGAAGGAGCGGACGACTTTGCGGTAAATTTTGAATTTGAGACGTTCGTTAATACGTCGAACACACAGGACACCAATTGTGCCATTTCATTCAGGTTGCGCTAATGTGTGAAGCAATTTTATAACGCTGATAGCATTGACTTGAGATATTTAAATGATTGTGATAGCGCCTGTTTCTTGGGGATCGGTCGTCAAGAGGCGATCATTTCGTTTTTGGACAAGTTTCTCAGGGTCACTTTTGCTACTAGATGCCAGGAAAACATCATTTACATAAAACACTGTATAGACCGCTGGACGTTGGCTGTCCCATGTGACAATGTCACAAACAAGAACAAAGAGGAATGGTGAAAGGGAGCTTCCTTGATGACGACCGACAGAGACATGAAGCGGTTTTGATACACCCGCCACACTTCGAACTTTACTTTTCTGATCATGGTAGAATAATTGAACCCAGCGCACGAATTCTTCAGAGTAGAAAGAGTTCAGAGTTCTTCAGTTGTAAAGCCTACCAGATAAATTCGTGTGGGACATGGTCAAACGATTTCTCTAGATTCAGAAATGCAGCGTAAAGAGGACGATGCGTCAGTAGTTTCGCCGTTCTTGGTAAACCCGGCTTGATTCACGGTTATTTGAACGATTTTGGTAATACGGTTATGAAGAATGCGTTCTTGCCACCGATCTTTATTTCAACATCGTCATTCTAAAGCCAAATATCTCAGTTGATGAACCGCTTACCCGGCTTGGTGACCCCGTGGATTGCATAGGCCGCTTTGTGGATCATATTTTTATAATAGCTTGGCTCCACGATCATTTCTTCTTTCTTTCCACGAAATCCCCACCATTTAATGTGCGGGGCGGGCCTGTGTGTTCCTCCAACTATTTTATCGGTAGCTTAATTCGCAAGACGGCAATTAACAGCGGATGCTGAGGTGCGATGGTCTCAGAGAGAACGACTTTGCAATCAGTGACGGTGGTAAAATGTCGGCATCTCAACTATAAAATATAGGAAGATGAGACAATCGTTTGATGAAGTACAAGGTCACTGGTGTCCGCAGATTATGTGTTCTTACTATCGAAGACGCCTCTCGTGGTCGGTGCAACAACGTATCGATCCCCGATGTCCTTATTTCGGATGTCTTCATGGCGTGTTATACCATTGGTCAAACGCGGCATTTTCGTTTCGATTATCGCTAGGCGTCTTTCATTGTCTTTTATAGTCGGCCAACATTCAGAATCATAGAAGGTGACATTGACACGTTGATCGCAAAAAACACGGGTTATGGAACGCCACTTCATCCAAGTGGCACTGATGCCTGAAGCAATTTCACCACTCTCTGATAGCATTGATCTGTGATATTTAAATTGCTCAGTTCTGGGCAGATCATTACCATTGACCTTGTGTCCCTCTAAAGCATCTTGTCATAGCCTGAAATACTTTTCCCGCAGTTTCTTCAATTAAAACATTCCATAAAATATCCCTTTCCACTGACCAATCACTGAAATATCCTAGCCATACAATAATAATCTAACTTCATATTCAAAAGTCCATTAACCGACATTTAGTCTCCCTGATACACAGCTTTCAGTTCTCCCGATCCAGCTATCACGACTTTCAATTCGCGAGACATAGAAGTACTACATTGTCCGTGGAGACTGAGTCTTCCCATCATACCTCAGATTGTTCTTTAGGTGGCTTTCACTTCGGAACACTTGACAGCTTAGAAACGAAGATAAGGGGACACAAAATACACCATAATGATTTCAGCAAAAATAAGGAACTAAATAACTGTTTTTGAAAAGGGAAAGGAAGTTTATGTTCCTTCTTTACTTATCATGTCTCACATATTACCGAGCATCTATAATTGACTAACTTTTACTTTTAACTTTTAATTGGAATCTTCCTAGGACTCTTAACTTAGTTTGGAGTTTCCTATCAGTGTCACATAATTCTATATGATAACTTGATGGGTGCTTCAAGATGATTTGGTATGCACTTTGCATGTCGCGATGAACATTGTAATAAACAACATAACTTGCTAAAAGTTACTGCTTATTTGTATAAGGATTTCTCATTTCAATGGTTATTCAAATATTGCCGAGATATTTAAAAAGCGTCCTATGTATCAAAGTTATTTAATTTAGTCTTTAAGGAAGGTTTCCCTCTTTAGTGGAGCTAATATCTTCTTAACATTAGCTCTTATTTTCCATATTTTCGGTGTTCTATCTTATCCATATGTACAGCCACCCGAAAATCGTCTGAATACATGAACACACCTCACCCGTAAGAGTTATTTCGCCGCGTCGCCGTATCCCGCATTTAGTATTAAGAAACAGCCTTCCGGTGGAGTAGATAAAAAAATACCCTTTCACAGAAACCCTATTGCTATCCTTTCAGTCAAGGGTTTTCTAAATAGCTACAGTCTGTGGATTCAAGAAAGCTAATATCACCAGATAAATACTTCACAAACCCATGATATTGATCGCAAGGCTTTTAAATCCCCATCCAGCGCATCAAGCCATCGTTGTTTCGGCCGGACATTTGGTCGCGTATCATCAACTTCGATGTTCAGATCATCTTGGCAAGTGAATTCTCGTTGGCGCGAACTACGTGACCATACCATTGAAGACGCCTCTCTCGCTGTTTTCCACATCTCTACTACCGCAAGACACCGTTGATTGTACTGTGAAATAATACATAGGAAAACAGGATGCACACATCAGTCAGCAGCCAGCATTCATTACCAAGCATTTGCATTAAAAATCAATCAAGCCGGGAATCTGCATCCCTATATTTACATGCACTGGAAATCATTTTCTAAATCAACCCAAAAGGGTAGACAGGCAAGCAAGCGAAGATCGAAGTCGGCATAAGGTCGACACTTCACAACTGCCGCCGACACTTATTCTACGAAAAGCGGTGATGTTAGGAGATGTTCTCGAATGTAATATCACATTATAAAACAGCACCTATTGCAGAGGTAATATCACCATCATTTTGTTAACGCGGAAATGTGAGGTAACATGGTGATGTTAAGTAATACGGTGATGTTGTAATGCTTGGATCGCGCTCGGTGATGCTATCACTTTTGGTATATTTCATGCAGCACATACACATCTCTAATTTGATATCTGACACGGCTATATTGAAGAGGTGGCCACGAAATTGTATAGGTTCTCTAGGGTTCAAGTTCGACGACTATGGCAGGGCTGGCATGACCGCGTGGCAATTATAGAGCGTTCATGATCGATAATCAAATTTATCTTTGCGAGTGCTGCATTTGGCTGCTGTCACACTTTTTATAAGGCCCCAAATTAGTGAATAATTTGAAGGCACTTAGTTTTGGATTACTGCTTACTTGTCGCCAATAGAGCGGACAACACGATCTGCCGAAACGGCCACAGTTTTTATTAAAAAATAAACTTCCGGGGAAATTTGGTAATCATTTCAGCAGGGTTTAGAATTATGAGAAAACTTCAACAGAATCTAAAGCCTTGCATTCGTCATTTTCCTGAAATTCACTTCATTACATCACTGACGTTAAGACAGCAGTATTCCCAGCCCGGAATACTGTCGAACCCTAACTTATGCAAAACTTTGTTAACGGTGTCAGAAACCGCATTTTCTAGCTTGCTAGCCTCTTTGGAAAACTCCCAGATTATTAGTAAATATCTATTAGTTTTCAATATGAATTTTTCATAGTTAAATTTTTTGTTTCTGAAAGCGAACCTGTGTGTATGAAATGGTGGAATTAGCGAAAATTATCACTTTCTCGCTATTTTATGGATAACATTTTACGTAGTAGTATTTACAAGGGTTTGCAAATAAATATTGTTACAGCACTAGATACTATGATTAAGATGTCATCAACAGATACAGTTATTAGTTGTTATCCTGACTCTGTTTATTGACATGCTTACTTTTTCAAGTATTACATCAAGTTAGTTACTTTTAAAACCAAGAAAATTGAGTTCTCTTTTTTCAGTGCCACCCAGCTCTCGGGAGTTCGTAGATCGGTTTATTAATTTTGTAGCTATGAATGAATTTTGGGCTACAACTCGAGGGGGTCAAACACGAGATTATTCATGAACCAATTTAAAGAAATAAAGTCCAGATATGTTTTCAATTTTACAATCTTACGTTAAAGGACGGCTTACTTAACTCGAAAAAGGTGGTTATATAGTAAGATTCGATGGTGTTACTCGTGAAGCATGTTCGATGACAATGTGCTGAATCATTTTGGAAAATTGAGTTTTCTTCTTTTTCTATGACAGAATTCAAAACATTTTGTATGTGGCCTTTTTTGCATCAGGTGTAGATATCTTCACGTAATTTTACCTTTAGATATATATCTCCTTTAAAGGTAAGGACCTATCGATAACTCCCTTCGGAAGTCATGAAATTCAAGAAGGCTCCTCCTCTTTCTTCAGAAATCAACTTTCTTTCTCCTTTTCCATAAAAATGATACGTTCTTTGTAGATATCATCGGCACCGTAGTAAAGTAATGAACGTGGACATTCACATTTTCAAAGTTCTTACAACAAAGTATCGTAATTTTAGGGCAAGCGGAATGACTTAGCTATTATAATAGTGCCATTTGAAACCCCATCGTTTTTAAGGTTCTTGAAATTCTTTTCATTTTTCACTGCAATAGAATTTAACCTAATTTTATCCAGATTCCAAAAGAAACGCCAACCACTCGAATGAAATCCTCCAAGATGCGTGATAGGCCTAACAGAACAGTTAACGTTTCTGTTCTTAATATATATGTTATGTTTGTTTTATTGTTTTAATTTTACCAATATTTTCATTGGTACAATGCTTCGGTTTCCTTATCATCGCGACTATGTGGTAAGCCTTCAGCAGTGAGAGAACACAAAGATAAATACAAGCATCCATGACCAACCGGGATTCAAACCAGGAGCAACGAGATTGGGAGGCTGACACTCAACTAACTCGTCCATCACACCATTAAATGTTGGTACTTGCAATTGCTTAATTCTTGCAGTTAAATTGGAAATAGGATACTGCTGGGTCTTAGCCTGTGATGCAGTCAACGCCTTCCTTTCAGCAAATAATTGAACAGAATCACATCCAAAACTAGTACGAAGATTCAATAGACCTTTTAAAGATGGTACTTTACTCAAGACTAGTGCCTACAGTCAACTATCTTAGAATAGCGAGATAATTAGCAAGTAAAAGTGTTGATAATCCCTATCTCTTATCACTGTAGTTGTTTTCAGTTCGTACTGTTTCTCATTCAGCTGGGCAAGAACTTACCAAACGTTGAAAATCCTGTTTAATTTTTTTTCACAAAGGATATGAGCGAAATGAGACGTCACCTATAATTACAAGTAGAAGCTTTGTGAGCTTACAAATCGTTTTCTTCCGGCATTACCAAAGGCAAAGGCATTAGCTAGGGTTCGCAATGATATAAAACAGTAGTTTAATAAGATGTTAATGAATATCTCCGTCTTTCTAAATTTTGCTATTAGAAAGGTATAATTGTCCCCTTATTTGCACATTTCAAGTTTTATGCTGCTCCTTTCCCTCATAGTTGTCCTTTTCCAATGGGAAATCAAATATTTATGGGACTCCTTCAGATCAGATTAGCCACTTTTCTCGGTCATAAACTTGGTCCGATGGAGTCTAGAGAGTCTCACATGGATCAAATCATCATCGTTTTGACCGACCTTTGCGTCACTTCTATTTTCAAACCAATCTTCGTTAGTGTTCGTTCCCCATACCATGGAAGACGTTTAGTTGCAAGATGTTTAGTTACTGAGCCTTCATTGTCTTCTCTAGACAGTTAGTAGTCAAAACCATAGAACGCAATAAACCGCCACTGATCTAACGATGTGTACATTGCTTCGGGCCATAGTATTCATATTAGGCTGCAAAAAACCTTCTGTGACAGCTTTTTGTTTGATGAAGCCGGTTGGGTGTTACAGCGCTCCGAAATGGAAATAAAAACTGGGAAACTTAGATACTTCCTTCAGAACCGCTAAGAGCAAGCTGAAAAGGCGGTGCTTGAGGCCAAAAAATTTAAATAGTTTGAGGGCAATGGACTGTCTTGAATGTAGCAGTAAAATAATGATTTTAACTATTTCGTTCTGGTAATATAGACGTCGAAAATGAGACGCCTTCTGGTAGGCCAATCATCGAACATGTCGATAAAATCAGAAAACCTATATTTTTGGGTGTGAGGGGGGATTGGCATATGAAAAAGATCATGATGCAATCTCAGTATACCTGTCAATCGAACTGATACTGTGTTTGTGCAAGTGCAAGAAAATCATCCACCCAACTCTGGCCTTTGTTAACAGCAACTGAGTGGTTTAACTCAAGCGATTGACCGGAAGTGGTCAATGTTCGCCAATTGCAATAATCGTGACCGCTTCCTTCAAGCTGCATGCACACTGAAGGACCCTTCAATAGCTCCGAGAATTGGGTAGGGAGCTTTTATCCCACCCGTTTTATAGTCCAGATCCAGCACCAAGTGATTATCACCTCCAAGTAGGCGAAACTCTAGGAGTGAGCTGAAACATATTTCAGTGAGCCAGAAACGTGGTTGACGCGCTGTGCAATATTCATGGCAATGATAAATCCATGATTCACTATAGTCGACTGTACTTCTGAGAAAGCCTTCTTTTTCGTCAGTATAATGGACCAAGATCCTTGTACACTTCCAGATACCTATTTTTGTGATCAAGAGAAACAATGTTTGAAAAACATCTCGCCGAGATCTTTAAAAAGCTAAGCCCCTCATTGATTATCGAATTATCGGTAGAGCAGCGATTCCCTTCAAAAATCTTCCTCTTTACACGAAAGTTTTCTTCGCTGGTCATTTATAGCTCCAACTTCACAATAGCTTGGGAGAGACTTTCAGCTTCTATTTGGGATCGTATGCGAGTTAAAATATCTAAAAATCTCACTCTTTCTTCCGTGAAAAATGTTATAAAAACTCGCTACGCAATAGTATTGAAGCTGTTTGTTGACTCCATTATATTAGCAATTGATTTGGCAATTGGCAGGTGATAGAGTGGGAGGACCTAGAGAAAGTTCACGGGGTATGAACCTCATGTACTAAACAAAATTAACTCAGGTACTAAACTGGATAAAAAAATTCCTGTTAATGATTGACTGACCTATGTAAAATAGGCTCATCTGCAGAAGAATATCCTGGGATTTCTCATCGTGCTTCGTTGCCGTTGTGATCGTGTATTCCTCTAGTCAAGCGATTTATTTTTTCCTTTTCATTTCCGCAGAATAGTTTTGAAGATCATAAACTTCTATATTCTTATAGATAACAATTTTAATGATTTTTTGTTGTTTGTAATGTTAAAGAAAAAATTATCGGCCTCACAGTTTTCTTCAGTGATAGTAACTGAAAGTAACGATTATCTTTAAGATAACTTGGTATGTTATATGAGAATATGGCCGCCGCTAACACGATTCGCATACTAAAAATCAACATGCACCGGCAGCCGTTCAGGAATTATTTAGTGAAGGCCGCACTAGTGCTAATCAGCGTACAGAACCAGAACAAGGACCCAGTCACACGGCATTCTAACTTATCAGTCATCTGGGACCGAGACGGCACCCACTTTTGTGTTCGGGCCGAAGGTCGAGGGAATGCCTTTCCTTCGATTTGGTGCTTTGAGATAACATTTTTCAGGGTCCTGCACCGAGGAAAACGATGCCGAACCTTCGATGCAGGCTTGATACTTTAGAGAACCCTGTCTTGGGGATACTTGAATGGGGTATGCTTCACCCAGACCTCTGGACGGAAATCGATTCTGGTAATGGCGACGAGAACGGCCTCGTTACTTTAAACAATAATGTCGTTAGTGACCGGATGGCAAGTTCAAAATTCGAAGACACTATCTCTCGGCGTGCACCAGTCCGGCCGCCGGGCTAGTTCCAGGCGCTCTAACTGCGCATGGAACGTCACGAAAGTGAACATTGGAAGATTCTTGGAATAAGAGGAGCCGCGCTGGAGCACACTTCCGCGGTTAATGGCGCTATAGCTGGCACTGTCAAAATTCAGTTATAAATATTGTAAAGGCAACCTGTGGGACTTCCATCCGATCATGTCAAGCCTTTTATATATTGGTGGAGGGCAAAAATTACTGAACTGCAAAGGGAGTGTCATCTCCGCAAGTTGGCACGGTGTTTAAATAACCGGGAAGAGGCATCCCCTAATCCCCCGGGGTACATCTAAAATAAAACTCCGCAGCATGATGAACGAAAGCAAAGCTCGCTGCTGGCAGGACCTTGTGGATTGGGATCCGTGGGGAGTCCGTTACAAATTGACCTCACCCGAAAAATCGAACCCATTTGGGTTGGTGGCAGCAGCATTGTAGGGGCCGAGGATTGCCCACTTTTCGTCATAAGAAAATTGGAAGATGCATTCCCCCCTTTGAAAATTAATAACGTGCCGGAATGCGACGGTGTCCTGGAAGAGGTGTATAAATTGATGTTTCACCATCGTTCTGACATACTATTCGAGTATTCAACGCTAACCTGAAGAAGAAAGTGGCAAGTTTGCCTATCGAACACTCTGTATACTTGGCGGCCAGTATCCAGAGAAATGCTCGAAAACTTCGATGGATAAAGACTCACCGAAACGACACAGTTCAAGTTTAGAGTAGGAGAATCCATAATGGATGCTGTTATGTACCATAGGTAGTGGATGCCTCTGTCTTTCAACCTGAGGCGAATAGCCGTTGATCTTTACGAGTAGAACACTTCATAACGCTTGATGTCAGAAATGTCTTCAATTCTGTAAGATATGTTAGGCATACTAGAAAATCCATCCTATTCATTGAGATCCCGCTCCCTGCTTTATGAAGCACTGAAAAGTCAGGGAAGAATGGAGATCACTTTGGGGATAGCAGAGGAGCCGATCTTTGGGTCGGCCCTTCAAAGAGTATCCCACGATAGTCTGCTAAGACTTGAAATGCCAGAAGATTCGCGCGTGGTTGGTTATGGAGACAATGTTGTGGCACTTATTTCTACTGATAAAGAGGCTAAGCAAATGAATGACTGTTGTGCCTGTCTTTAGCTGAAAAAAACGAAAAACGCTCGACTCAAAGGTAAGTTTTTCGTGCAAATGAAAGTAACAGTAGCAAAGGCCACACTAGATTAAGAAGGTACGATTTTATGGTTGTGTTCTTCAATGAGATGGTATGTACACGACAGCGATCACATCTTTTTCTTATGGCAGGTGAGATAGGACTCATCAGCAACTTTATGCGGATACATGGAAGTTCCTTTCGGACAACATTCGTCAGAAACACTGTGGAGCGTTCACTGATAAAGCCGTGCTCCCCTTTCACGTTCTTGTTTTCGCTAAAAAGTTAGAACTAACAATTTCCCTTCTCCTCTGCAATTCTACCTGTAATAAAAGGAATTCCCTGACATCTCTGGCAAAGTAAGCTAACAGATTTCTAACCTCGGAAATTAGAACCGTTTATTCTAATTTCAGAGGGGTACATGGAAATAAATACTTTGCTCTAATTTCCAACTTTTTTTAATTTCTGCAAGTTATAATTTTCGGTGTCTTGGTTTAAGTATCGTATTGGTTATCGTAGCGGAAGATGGCGCGCTTTGATTAAAAAGGAGAATAAAAATCCTCCCTGGAAAATCTGTAGAGACCATAGCTACATAACAAATCGAGAGATAACCCGAAAATCGAACCAGTTATTGATTTGTATGCCTAGAACTGCAAATACCGCCAAAATCAGAGTAGAATTGCCTTTATTCCGTGAAACTCAGTATTTGATCTTCAGCATAGGTTTCATGTCTCTGTGGCGCGGCAGGATTGGCGGCATTCGAAATTTATTTCGAATGTTGCGAATGCGAGCGGACAGATGACGCCACCGGCGCCCTCCACTCAGTTCAGATCTCGTCACAGGAGTGGAGATCAGAGTGCTATGACTAAATACCATGATGGGAAAAATAATTGCCGATATTGAGACGTTTTGAAAAAAGAGTTGTGTTTGATTAGTAAAAGGTGGCGGTTGATTTCATAGTTGTCAGATACTCGTATTAAATTAAATAACAAGTTTTGTTTGGAATCATTTAACTAAATAAAAGGTTTTGCTTGTAATCGTTTTATCGAAAATATAATTATGGTTGCGAGATGGAAGAATGATTTTATTGAGGAAGAGACTAGTCGTAACAGAAATGGTAGCAGAACCTAATATCTCCATAAAACATCGTATAGATAAATACCACGTTAAATCAAACCCTTAGTAAAGTTGTTCCGTTCTCTGTCTACCTGTCTGTCACACACACCTTCAGTGAAACAAAAAGGGGAGTAACCATTTTTTCTCCAGAAATGAAAGGTCTTGATTAGTACTTTAAAGCAGGTGCTAGTTTTGATTGGTTGTAAAGAGAGAGAAAGAGCGAAAACTATTCATCCAAAACTTCGGGATAAAAATCGCAATTATGCATTTAGATCACTTGAGACCGAAAAAAAATATTCCCCGTATCGACGTCTGGTCAAATAAAATGAATAATACATTACAGTAGTACAGTATCATATTTTGGTATATTTATTTAAATTCACTCTAGAGTACATAATTTTGCAGTAGCATAGATCATTGAAGCGTAATCCTGGAAAGTTTGCTGGCAATCCCACTATTTTTAACATAATTTTACTAACGAGAATTAGCGCCCCTTTCGCTTAAATTTACTGCACCTTAAGGCATCATCTGTAAAAAGTATTGCATTAAAATGAATAGTCTGACACCGAAACACAGAAGACATTTCCGATTTTCAACACGTTTTCCATGGAGTGGCTTTCGGTCATGCTGTTACGCAGCCCAGAGGTGAGGCAGCATCTCCTGACTTTCCCTCTTTTCTGACGAACGGATATTCAGATACCAAACTAATAACTGAAATCGTGTTTTTTTTAGAGTGTGCATTGCAGGGTACCTTTGGAGTCTTCCTGACGTATCTAACTTGGACTTTGTTGAAAACTGGGATCCACTTAATCTACAACCATCTAGTCATTGTCTTTAGTCTGCACTAAAAATTCATGCATGCAGTCTTACTTTTTCCTCTAAATTGCTTTTGTGCTACCATTAACGTTTATGTAATGTTGGTGATGAACAAGCGACAGGTCAGATGCGATCGTCGATTAGTTAGAAGTCTCCATGCGTTGAAGCAATTTCCCTCTTGGAAGCACATACGGGTACTGCACTATCTCGCTCGGTTTGCGATTATCATTACCGTGGAGAAGCAGGGAATATGTTGTAACATGTTATAGATTGCAATTTTACACATGATTATAAAGTACATAGGCAGCAGTTCAACCGCGGACTAAAAGATATTTTCCCATTGTAGAACACCATCGCGACAGGCTTGCTTTGCACTTGTTCAAGATTGACTTTAATGCTGCAGTTTGGAATATATCTAATGGTTGTCTTAACCCTGCTAAATGGGTAATGTCTTGTAAGCGCTTAATCGAATCCTTTGGTTTTTTCTTTATCTATCAGAATTCAATGATTTTAAATGACAAATTGTGATTGAAGAGTGGCGCATTGGTTTGAAACTTTTCAGAAATGGTACTTGGACATACTTCGAATAAAATCTTGATTTGAAATTCCACCACAATTGCGGAGAAATTTTAGTGATTCTATAATAACATAATTTAAAACTCGGGTACAATAGATTTAGATTGAATTACTGCAGCATATTGGCTTGGTAATATTTATCAATGGTGAAAGAAACTCCTTTACCATTTGTTCAGAACGAGACCTTCAGTTTCTTCCGTGGGGGGTTAAATTCAAAGCTAAAAAATAATGTATCCCAATTCATTCATCTATCTATCCGTTAGTAGCCACAAGCAGATAGTTTATTCCATTTTAACCGCTTATGAGTGGATATTTTCAAGTTGAAACGATCAAATTAAAAAAAAATGGCCTCAGTGTATCAATTATTTGCATTAAATATGATCTGAGTAGTGGCTTTGCTGTTTCCTCTGTAATACAAGCATCAAAAGCTATCCATTTTTCAGCGCCGCGCAAGTACTTTCAACTATGAGGTTACTTTAATTACGGACGTTACTCGCATAGGTGATTCTATTTTAAGCTTCAACGATAAATGTGACGAATTAGATGTTAAAATTTTCATTTTCAAAGAGTTTTAGGTGGAAGTTGAGCGAGTTTTACTCAGCTATATGTTCTGATACCGTTGAAAAGGCAGGCGAAGCTGTCATATTAAAAGAAATATAACTTTTATATAGGAACAGGCGATACTTATTCAATCTATTATAACTGTATTCAAAAAATCCCAACTGTAACATACAACTTAAACCATTGTAATTACTATGAAGAAAGTTGTTGAAATACGCAGATAGTATCGACTTTGCAATCTCATTTATGCAAAACTCATGAATCAGTTTTGTTGTTAATGCTTTTATTGACGATTACTTACTTAGCTTTATCAAAGATCGTTGATCTATTCGAAAGTAAGTCCAGTAGTTGGTAATATCTTTTACTTCTGTATATTACCTTGTAGTTACGAATGGTTAGGAGATATCGACGATAACGATTCTTCTACGTGAATTTTGTGGAACACAAATCGTCAAAATTTCTGTTGAACATTTCGGACCAACAAAATCTACAGTTTTCTCTTGAATTGTTCATGCAGATGCCTTGGGATACAGGGTATGCAAACACAAGAAAAAGAAAGTAACTTATGAAATCAGTTCGAAAAGAACCCTAACGCGCAAGGGAATTAAAAAATATAACCCCTAATTGACGTTTGTCAATCACAACGGCAGAATTATACCACATAGCGAAAATAGAGTTAATGTTTTTGGGCATGCACTGCCGCATTCTCCGCAAGCCAGTATCCAGTAGACTTGGTTACGAAAACCAGCTTTTTCCACGCATTTTTTATATTTTTATCAACTGCTTCTACAAGAGATAACAATCACAATTTCTTTCCTTCTGTTTTCTCCCCTTCATATCTAAACCAAATCCAGTCTCTCTATCACTTTCTGACATTCACACTTGGAGTGAGTTTTCTACCTCCCGAATCTTTAGTTACTCCAATTTATATTTTTTTAAGTGGGGTTGTGAAATGCATTTATGCAGAAAGTACCGGACTCCTGTCTTAAATAGATTACCAGCTAAAACGCCGCCCTGTTGCATCTAGGACACTAACACGGCATCATTTAACACATTACCTCAGGACAGGCCTGGTGTCTTTCTCAATCATCTTCCTCTCAGTTGCACGTGTCCTTTTTCTGCAGCATGGCCTGAATCATGTTGTCTTTAAATACTTGACATCCTTCCCTCGAAATCCAATGGTTTCCCTACTTTCTGTAGGATAAAAAGGTGTGGCAAGCATCATCCATCACATCCATGGAGTCGGGTGACCATAATTATGCATATCGGTAAAATCATGATTACCCACCATGATTATGCATATCGGTAAAACTAAAAATATCATTGTCCGCTGAGCAGCTGGTTTAGGTAATAGTTAACCTCATAATGCTTTCGATTGACCCACGGTGGCAGGTCTTTGATGAGATGCACTGTCATGCGCTAAGAGTGTAAACTTTTTCTTCACAAGCGACGATTTTCTTATTTCGAGATATATAGATCTCCTCTCTGCGTGTAGCGAAATCGGAATAACTCATGCTATCACCAACTCCCAAGGCTCCTTGCCATTGTACTTAAGCTAGGATCTCCTTAGTGCAGGCACCAGTCCATTCTTGGGAATCGAAAAGAACGGCAGACTGAACTGCATTCATCAGTAGATTAGGCCTAGTAGGTAAGGAACCTCCGACATTCAGCCGACAAATGGCAAACGTTCTAGCTAGAGCCTTGTCTGCGGTGTTGAGAATCTGCTCGAAGAAGCTTCTCTTCTTGTCTATGTTGTTGTGGAGGTATTTCAATACCGGCTTCACTAAACCCATGGTTTCACCAACCTGAATAACGATGAATCGACATATCCGAACAAATGCGACTCATCAGGGGTTTTGGGTCGTAGCAGACAATAGTGCGAAGCGTTCAAAAGGGAGGCGCCAAAAATAGATCCCTGAGATGCCCCGATGTGACCTTCATTCTGCACTATCTTTCCTGAATCTCGTAGAGCAGGACACGGCCCTTTAAATAGTCTTTCAATATCCACAAAAGGTAGCCAGGAATATAGGAGCAGTTTTCCAGCGCCTTGAACATATTGCACTACCGCGCAAAATTGAAAGCGTTTCTTACATCTAGCGTCATTAGGAGCACCAGTCTCATCGCTTGGACTAATTCCTCAATCGCATCCTTTGTGGGCCTTCTTCGCTTCCTTGGAACAGGATGATATACGTGAGGGTCGATGGATTCCTGCTAATGTCATTCCCTAGCTTTGGTCTGCAGCGTGCTTTTTGCCTGTTGAGTTCGTGTTGGAGTTCCTTTTTCGCTCTTTGTATTCTGGGAATTTAGAGGTTACCTCATCTTGTTTTCTTGCATACTGAGCGATGCGGTCCGTGTTTGGAGCAATTCGTTCGTAGACTTACAATTTCAGCTGTTCGCCAATACATATATATGAATTCCCCTGACGGGGACTCCTTTTGGGTGCCGGTGCATCGCAAGCTGCGATTTTAAAGCTGATTGTTGTCATCGTTGTGCACCAACGATTGAGTTGCGGTTCTTCTGTCCGCATGCGGGTCTTGTGGCTCGTTTACCACTCTTGAAAGAGCTTCGGTAAATTTGCCAAGGACTGTGTCATGTTCCCCTCGATAGAAAATTAGGGATAGCCGTTTGTCATTTCGAAGCCACCTCCTAGGGCATGGACCGGCATTCCCAAATTAACCGTAGCTCTCACCCAGATGGCAGCAATGCCAAATATATGAGCATACCACGATGGTGAACTCCTATCTCGATACTGCTTATCGAGGAGCAGCAAGTTTGCTTTTCTTTCTAGGATCATCTGCCCCACCAAGTCATGCACTTCTCTCCAAGTTCGCTTGCACGAGGTAGATCAACATGACTCGCAATTCTTCATGAAGACCAGACACTATTCGCAATTACGAAATACTTCTGTTCTGCCCTTTGTAAATCTCAAGTTCGACAAGTACACTGCCGATTCACGTCCGCATTGATAGATTTCACGGCTACGCCTACGTCTTCTACTTAGCGCTATTGTTTCCACGAGGGATTTCCCTTCGTTCGGCTTGTTGAGAAGGACCTTTGACCGTGATTTGCCCTTTTTTTTCCTTAAGCGCTGATGTTATCGTCGTAATTGACCTCGGCTTTGCTGCAGTGGAGTCACTGCCATTGCTATGCAACTTACGCTGATGTTGCCGTATTTTCGGCTGGATACCAACCCACTAGATTTATCTTGCTATGTCCTTTCCCGCAGATCTACGCTGTTTTCCCAATTGTCTCTCCTTCTCTGGTGGGCTGTGGGCACCGCATTTTGTACAGCTAGGAGTTGCACTAGCGATTTGTCTTGTCCACAGTTCCGCTTCGATGGCCTTTAGTAGTTCCTCCATTTTCATTACGCCATTTCTATCATTTTTAGACATCTTTCGCTCTACGAGTAGTCTTCCCTTCTCTATCCTAGTTTTTCGGATGAGGTTCATCTTCTCCAAGAAAGAGAGAGAGACTCTATTTATATATATCTGGTGAGAAAATTCCGAAAACAACTGAAACTCAGTTCGGCGACACCTGTTTTCTTCCAGCCTAGTCGGTAAGCTAGGTGGGAAATAAATCCTTGATTAGTTAGGAGGATTACTCCTCCCGTCTCAATCATTATGTGTTTCCTACTAAGTTGTTGGTTAAAATTTGGCGTAGACGTTTATGCGCTATTATTCGCGGTTACTTGAAATGCTTGTCAGCTCCCCCCAATATTTCCCGAGACGCTTGCTTTCAAAATAGTCCTTGATGCGTTCCAGGATTATTTTAGGTATTATCTTTGCAACAATAGGAAGCACGCAGGTATCTCTCCAATTATCACACTCAAAACGAGTGCTCTTCTTTGGGATCTTAACCATCTTCCCCTTGTTCCACTTTACGGGAAAGGTCTCGGATTCCCAAGATTTCCGTACCAGGTGAAGTAGCAGATCTGCAGTAAGTGTATGTTTATCTGCCGTCCGATCTGGAATATAGCTCTCGCACTGTCGAGCCACAGCTGGATCTTACAAGCGGTTGATTCTAAACTTGGGGGGCCGCAGCTCTCCATCCCTGCGAGAAGTTGGGGAAGCAACGAGGGCCATGTCAATGCCTCTTGTTATGTACATCCTGGAGCCACCTCCTATATATACTGCTGATCGGAGAGTAGTCAATATGATTGCTCGACGTTATGGCAGACTTTAGGTCCGAACAATGTGCCACTAA
Organism: Hermetia illucens; assembly: GCF_905115235.1. Taxonomy (NCBI): domain Eukaryota; kingdom Metazoa; phylum Arthropoda; class Insecta; order Diptera; family Stratiomyidae; genus Hermetia; species Hermetia illucens. Next base: position 17,685,222 of record NC_051854.1, read on the forward strand.
CGACGAGGTAGTGGAAGCTGTCGAAATTAATATACTTTCCTCCATTATCGTTACGGTCGCCAAGACCATATTCCACCTTCACATGTCCAAGCAAGATATGGTCAGAATGCACCTTGGGATTTAGATCACCCACCACAGCCACAATCTCATCTATGAAAAGCCTCGCTGAACTGTATATAATTACATATAAAAGCAGCATCCTCCATTATATCCGAACTCTCCATTGGTGTATACTACTGAACAATTATGGTACTGTTTAATCTGGACCGGATTCTTACAGTCAGCAGTTTTTCAGAAATCGGCTGCCGGGTCAAAAAAGCGTGCCCTGCGGTAGCCGTCAGAGACAACGGGCTTTCCAGAGTACAAAGGCACATTGCAATTAGTGTGGCAAGAGGAAGAGGAACGCTCTCTAAAATCTCACCATCCAATTCTCGCTGGAGTTGGAGAAAGCGGGCGTTCTGAGATCCCTCGCTACCGTTGTCAAGGAGCGTAGGCACATTCCAGAAACCAATCATAGTCCATTTACGAAAATCAAAGGCCTTCGGCTTGAGGTCAGTCACACCTGGATGTGCGGTGCATAATTATGAAAGAAGGTGGTTACATTTTCTAAATAGCTAGTCTGGTTGGTCGATTTAATATAATAAAATTTTTTGGGGTAAATCTATCTTTTCATAACATACCGATTAAATTCTTAAATGTGTTGCAAAAGATGCATTTTCTCCTTTTATAAAGTGCTCCATGAGTTAAGATTGATTAAGAAGTGGAAATATCTGTTTTTCTTCCATCAAGGACCTACATAGCTAGGAAACAATACTAATCGCCAACTAAGAAATTTGTCCAACCACCCTCAATATCGTTAAGGAACCTAAGCTTATTACGAAGAACCTCACGAACAGAGGACCATTTGATTTGTCTGATACATCGATAGGAACTTTACTGCCAATATATTGTTCAGTATCTGAAAATCGTCCTGTAATATCGAGATTATATGGTTTTCCACTCTAAAGATGAAGTGATTTTTAGCAAGGATTCCAGTGTATCATAAGAGCCAACCCCAGGACACAGTGGTAATTTCAATTTGGCCTACCGAGTTGTAAAGTGAATAATTATTCCCGATGAAGAGCCTGGTGTCGAATAACCGTTAGTATCTAAAACGTTGTCGTCGGCATATTTATCGTGCCAATATGGATAGAGTCATACGCATTATTTGTATGCGTCATATAAATTTAAGTAAGCTACTATTTTAATGCTTGATGTACTTGCTGCGGATGTGCGTTCAGAGTTTAGTACTCGAACAATTCCTCAGTCCAGATGCGATGCAAGCAATAGCCGCTACTTCGTTCTTTGCCGAAGAATCATTCCGATCTAAAAGTATATAACGAAGGGCTGATTTGTCCTGTCGCGTCATTGAAGAAGAATAGCTAGTTAACTCAGTTAATGCAAGTAGATGTCTAGTTGTAGATCGATCAGTTTATTTTCCAGGACCTTCAGTTTGAAATCGAGCCCTTTCATTTTGAAGTTGTCGTAGCATTTTTCTCAATATTTTTTGTTTAAAGAAGCATGAAGGATTCTTTCCTGGTAAAGTTTGGTATTACTATCTACAGTTTATGAAAAACCATAACCAGGTATGGCAAAACTACTCCCCAATCTTAATCCTTTCCGAATTACACCGTCAATGCTGGCTTATTTAGCGATAAATCACCACATCTACTCACTATCCCTGTACACCTATATATATATTCATGTAAATACATACATAAATAACACTACAATCGTAAAATTGAAATTTTATGAGACTTTGCATGCATCATTAACGATATGTGATGCACATTCTTAATGCAGTTTTCTTGGCGTTGCGACTAAGCCCCGACCGTAATGACAATTTGATAGACCCAGAAAATGACATCATCTGAATATCTACTCACCACAAGAATATCTGCTTGACGTACATTGGATCTTCATGGAAAGATCAGTGTTACAAGTGCTATATATTTAGATGTTATTATGATAATTGTTAAACAACGGAATGAACAATATTCGAAACTAGGCATACTTTTTCTTTCAAATCTTCATTGTTCTACGTAAGTAATTTCTGAATAAATGTTATGTATGCTTGCTTGGGATCCTTAAACTTTGCCAGTTTCTACTAGTCATCGGTTTCCTTATTTCATCAATGAAAATAATGATTAAGATACCATTACCAGAAAAGATACTGGAGTTGAATCACATCTTCAAACAGTGCTTAATATTCCTGTGATCGAGAACATTTCTTCAAACGCATGCACATGATCGACATCTAATGAGTTTCCGGAGCTCGAAACATACCAATAACCCTGTGACGGGTTTCTCTCGATTACAACGTAGGCCCGGACCCTCAGCACTTATGAATCGAAGTTGTTATTATTTACGATTAGAACCACATCGTTCGCTTGGCTCTAAGACAATTTGATTTACTCGTTGACTTTTTTCGGAAGCACAAAGATTCAACAGTGTGATGAAAGTGATCTAAGTAGTGTGCGAACATGTGTTCCTTGAACCGCATATGCGGCAGCAGAGCCTCGGGGTGTCATCATAATCATCATATTCATATTATATCGGAAATAGTAGAAGACGCCTAGAAATTAATGTTGGTAGTGGCGCGCCGGCTGGCGATCGTGCCACTACATATCATCAAGATTATCACGAATGAAGACATTCGATACAGTGGACTAATGAACCGGCTATATCGTAACCACCATCACTTTCTTTCGCTTGAATTACGCGGATAATGCCAAATGCCACTATACGACCGTTAAGTGGTAGCCGAGGCTTAGATCTAAGACGATCTGTGGTATCATTTTAGCACTTGATCGCTTTCAATTGTGGGGTGCATTCCTGTTTCCAATTGAAGTTTAAGCATGGATCATTATACAAGCTTCCGGTGGGAACTATGCAGTTTTGTATAAGCAAACTGGCATTTTTGCAGTATGCTAATAATAGAAAGGACAAATGTTTATCACATTGCTTTGTGAGTTAAGGCCGGGAATAATTAATGTGTACGATCTGTGCGTCCATATTACAGAAAGTGCTAAAGCGGCATCAAAGGCAAGGTAAAAGTCTTCTGTTTCTCACATCGACCTGAAACGAGGGCTGATCCATTGTCGAGGAATAGGGAGAATCGTACGGGCGCGGGCACGCAATTCGGAGGATATCTTTTTCGTTAAAGTTTTCCTCAGCATCGAAGCATCTTTCAAAGACAGATCCCCTCTTGGGCCAAACATACAATCAGAAAAAGTTTCTACCAAATGTTTCAGTATTATGCTTAATGTCACTCCGAAATTGTGCTCCTCCAGGAAGAATAGCAAGGGGCTTTTCAGTAAATTTCTGTAATATATAGGATCCTTTGCCCATCCTCTGAAAGACTATGCTAATTCCTGCATCTCTGGGATTCACAGTTTCAGCATTGCCTAGCAAATTCCATCTCAACTGGTACAACCGTGAGTTTGACAGGCAGACAAACATCAAATCAATATTAATAAGTTAAACCCTTAAAAGTAAGACAAGTTGCGCGTCAATAATGACATTTGAAAATCGTAGCTATTTGCGTCCTAAAATAGTCGAAAAACGGCTAAAATCATACACCGATAACATAGTCGGTGAATATCAAGAACACTTTAAAACCAAATGATCCTACTAACTATTGACCAGACGTTTCAGATAAAACCAGTGCTGCAAGAGCTATCGTATAATGAATAAAAAAGGTACCCATGGCCTAAACTAAGTGAAAGACATAATATAATGATAGTAGGGTACCATCTAGAAAATGTTAACACTCTCTCTTCTCAATCTCTGAACTAGATAGCAAACCGCTACCAATATTTATCAACTCATGATAATTAAAACAATGTGTTCAATACAGCAAAGTTCGGATAGGCCTGTCGCACCGGCGATGTCAACGTTATTCGTTGAATCCACTGATAAAAATTGGGAACACACCACACCAACAACTACCACGTCAAACATTACCATTATCGGCATTTTAATCAGCGTCCGCTTTAAGCCTGCCTTAAAAAACTACAGAAATGGAATAGCTTTTACACCTGGGTCCACCAATTTAGTATCATTAGAACCGCCTTGATGTGCTGTCCTACGACATCCCTCCATCTAAAGCACTCTTCTATTTCGAACTTGGCTATAGTCTCTACAGACTTCCCGGGCCGAATCATCTCTGTCCATGTGGATAATTACTCGCCTCCGACAGTTTCTTAAGCCGATATCCGCACATTCATTCTTTCATTATATTGGTTACGGAGTGGAACATCTTCTTGTAAGGGTCTCGATTAAGATTTCGCACTTTTGTTTCTCGCCTCCGAAAGAAAGAGCTAAATATCTAACTAGAGAAATATTTTCAGCGAAATAATTTTTGAAAGCTGGTTGGCGGCAACACGTTTTGGCAGAAGAACTTCTTGCCTGGGTTAAATTGCCCTACTGCGTTCCGAAGAGCGAAGTTCTAAGTGTAGAAGATATGCTCTGTACCTCTGTTGGTAATAGCTAAGGAAATACATTCTCGCCACTCCTCTGCTGTTGTCATGGAGAATGCCACACAGGACATCAAACGATCCTGCACATTCCTCTATGCATATGAGCGTTTCACAACAAAGCTCATCTCGAGGCACTTATTCAAAAGTGGAACAATCACCACATGCAGCACAGTCTCCAACTTAATTCGCAGAAAGCCGTTTTTGTCAACTGCTTCCAAAGACGCTAGCTGACTACCAAACTCATTGAACAACGACTCGCGGTAGTAGAGACGAGGATCTTGTCTAGGATCAGTAGCGTAAGATTTTATGATTTCATACGAAATGAGGGTATCCACAATCCGCATTATGAAGAGGGAGAAGTCTCGAGGATATGTATATTGTTCGCGCTAACGAGAACTCACTAGCTACGATTGGACTAATCACTCAAGCCAATGGGAAACGACCAAAACGCCGAACTAGATGATAATTTGAGAGCTTTTCAACTTCACCTAGACCAAACTTAGGATCGGGAGAACTAGGCTTGTCATCGTAACTGTTATTAGCTGTGATTTTTGACCCCCGATGTGAATAATGTTGAGCTCCCTTAAATTTGTCGTCTCCTATCTTTATTGATTTCAATTACTCAGTGGTATTGGTATTTCTGTGTTTGCTGCTGACGTTACTACCATGTACTTAGTCTTCATCTTGCGTCGGCTGCTTGATCTAGCTGGAAAAGGGACATTTTAACATCTCACCAAGTTCCTTCCATTATGTCGATATTGTCAGCATAGGCCAACTATTGGTTGCATTTGAAGAGGATAGCGCTTCTTATATTGACCTCAGACTCTTCGATCATGTTTCTAAGGCCATGTTGAGAAGGATGCATTTTAGTCTCGTTATTAATAGTGAAAAATCTCATTGCTCAAGGTCAAACTCATCAGTCCTACGAGTTTCCTGTAATACTGAATTCTCTCAGTACCGTGTACAGACCTGGCTACGTTACCATAGATAATTTTGAAGTTTTTTCATCATTACCGAGAGAAAATTTGATCTGTTACTGATTTGCCTGGAGCAAAGCCTCTTTCATATGGGTCGATAATGTTCTGTGCGTATGGCGCTGCCTGGCCTAGCAAAATAGTACTCAGCAACGTAATACCCATATAATTGTTGGTATCTGTAGTTACTAAGAAGGAACTACGGGAAATATGTAGTAGGATCGGTGACAATAAGGCTCCAAGTTTGGATGGCATCCCAAACAGAGCTTTGAAACTGGCAGTGAAGACGAAGCGCGACCTTTTCGCTCGAAACTTCAAAACGTGCTTAGGAGAAGGAATATTCCCTCCCCCTGCTTGCGAAACCCAATAAGCCAGATGTACATCCAGCATATCATCCAATCTGCCTGCTGGATGCCATGGGGAACATGGTGGGGAGAGTCATCTATACATCGAAAATCATGTTAAAAACGCATTCAATTCCGCTAACTGAAGCTGAATTAAAAACATTGGCTAGCACAGGTGATCCTGGCTATATGGTGTATCTGGTTATTTCAATTACCTCTCAAAGCGAATAATCTGGTACGGGAGGGGTGAGGATCTCAAATACAAAATCGTCGCAGCTTAGCTACCACAGGACTCCTTTGCTGTGGAATGTCATGTATAATGGAGTCCTTGTGTTTTCCGTTTCAGAGGAGGCTACGATTGCAGGCTTTGCGGATGACCTAGCTGTAGTTTCTGCAGCAAAGCACCTTGGGGCTGTGGAGTTTTATGCGACTGAGGCGACAAGTGCGGTAAAAATCTGGCTGGAAATGGCCAGGTTGCCCCTGGCGGATGAGAAAACGGTCTTAATAACGAACCGTCGGAAGTCGGTGGACATCGTCGTCTCTAAGCCAATTTTGAAGTGGATTGGAGTGATAGTTGAGTCACACTGGGTGCTCCCTTAAACTCACATGTGAAAAGAGGGCTAGTACCACCGCTGAACTTGCATGAATGTTGCCAAATGTCAGTAGGTTGAAACACTGTAGAAAATTGCTTTTCCTCGGTGTAATGCGACCCATTCTGCCTTCCACGTCACCTGGGTACACGGAGGTGCCTGCAAACTTGCAAAGACTAAAGCAGGTGAATTCAATTTTCTAACTGACGGCATGTAATTTTAAAATCTATGCAAATCTTGGGAAGCTGGTGCATTCGGTTTACCGGCTGATGTACACGTGATCCTGATTTTAGAATCATATGAGGCTGTACTGGTGGTAGCAGGCATGATCCCCATGATCGAATGATATAAGGGCGCTGTACTATGTAAGACCTATGGAGGGGCACACCGAACGCAGAAATGCGTCAAGACCAGATGTATGATCTCTGACACGAATTGGACAAGTCTTCAAAGGGTCGGCTGAGATACAGACTCATTCCCATATTAAGGTATGGCCCGCTTAATTGGTTTCTCCGCACAAATTACTCAGCTCCTCACGGGATACGGTAGTTCTTACAAGCAGTATCTGCGCATATTTGAAATAATAAAAGCTTGTTTTTCCTATTCGCTAGTTTTCATTTATTGATCTTGCAAAGACCAATATTTCGGGAACCACTTGTTCCCTTCATTAGTGCTATTTGCAAGACCAATAAATTATTACTAGCGAAAAACAAGTTTTTATTAGTTTAGCTAGAAATACTGCGTAGCTACACTCAGTATCTGCGTTGCTTTGGGCTGGATGATTCGCCAAGTTGTTCTCTATGCCGTGGCACACCGGAGGATGCAGAGCATGTAATGTTTCACTACCCAAGGTTCGCGATGGAGAGAAAGACTCTGAATCCATCGCTGGGAAGGAACGTGAGCTCGGAGATACTGAGTTCGAAGCAGTGATTATAAAAATACAGAACGATCTAGTGAAGAAAGTAAAGAGGACGAAAGCTAGAAGGACGAGAATTACGAGTGCCTACAGGCAAACCCACCCCGCGAAATGATGCCTAAAGAGGTTGCGCAGGGCTGGGGCTGGATAGACCGGGGGTAGTTTTTAGTGGTTGCGAATCCTACACTCGCCCGCTCTAACTTCGACGTTCGAGCGGCGGAGCTAAAAAGGACATATCTTTAAGATTTTCCACCACTGTGTATAAACAGAAAAAAAAATATAATTTGTACACTGACTGATATCCCCCTTTTATGTATGGGATAGATAATGTCTCGTTGGCAATCATCGGGGATTGATCAGTTTCACAAACCTTGACCAGAACTGGTTAGTGAAATTGACCGCTCCACATTTAATCAGTTGGGCTGTAATTTCATCGACTCCTGGCGACTTATGATTCTTGAGTTGAAAGCAGCTCCAGTATGATCATACGATCGTTGGTTCCCCCATTGTTTCGACTGGATGAGCGTCAAGTTGTCTATGGATTTGTCCTGTTCATTATTGGTAAAATTTCCGCACATGTTGAGGTTGCCCATGTATTTCTCGATTTTGATTTTCGCAGACCCGGCAGAGTTCGTGGTAAGTATCTGCAAGTGCCCGCGTTCTTTGAGAATGCTTCATTGTCCGTTTGCTAGTTTACAATCATGCCTTTCGAAGGGTTTTTTGCGAAGGGGCCAAATTTGTTTGTGGTCGTACCAATAATAACTTTTTTCATGTGATTATGATGGTCATTTGTCGATATTTTATCTGCAGGGTTTTTGGTAGCTGCGGTCATTGCTACATTCATTTCCCCTTGCAAATGTTACGGAAGATTTTGTTATGGATGACTTCAGTGTTTACTATCACCTAATTGTTAGAAAAGATTCGAAGTGGAGTTTTTATTCGAACTCGATGCACCATGCCAACGAAATAGTGACCCGTGTGTGATATTTTGACACTCGCCAAAGTTGACAGGTGGGGTGGTTCGATTTACATGCATTCAATTTGGTTGAAAGAGATACCGACTGGAGAAGCCCACGTTTATTTTTGGATCTCTTTCTGTGTAAACCAGATATTGCTAACGATCACCACGTGTGACACTAGGGCTTCTAGGGCTCGTTCCACTGCTTCCTTCTCCTTTCAGGAAACCGGTCAATGACTAGCGTAGACTATATAATGACCATATGGATACTTGGAAGAGAACTGGGGAAATATAGAGAGGAGTCCCAACAATTCTTTTGGTAGCCTAAATTCATCTGTTTTTGTAGAAATTTATCATTCAGAACCTCGTTTTTTTTTGGTAACTGGTCTTCGCATACGAGATCCTTCTATCACATTGAAATTTCCCTTGAAACTGGCACTGAGCTACTCACATTTGCACCTTATTATTAAACCTAATTTTTAAGCGGTTTGGCATCCCGCATTATTGTTATATTAAAATTAACATTCAAAATGAACCTAACTAAGAAGGTTAAGAAATTGTTATCCCCTTCAACCAGCCCAGAAGTTTACATCTTCCTCCGTCCTATGCAGCCTGAAAACGAGTTCTTCTCAGCCAGTTGTATCGCCAAAACTATTCATAGCGAAACTGTTCTAAGACGTTCTATTGATTTACAAAACAAACTTTCTGCATTTTCTTAAATCAAATACATTTATTAGATAACTTTAAAGTCATAAAAAGATGGAATATTGTGAAAAAAAGACTTCATTTTTCCGTAGTCGCATCGGTTGCTACATGATTTTCGACTACATATGTACATATGTAAGCTTAAATGTGTGTAGTTGCCGACATAATCCTCATGTGAATCATTAGGAAACATATTGCCATCATACATCTCCTTCGCCACTAACCATTTTTCAAGCAATTTATTATATTTAACAAGGACTCGTTGTTCCTGAGTGGTCACAGGACGATGGCCAAGTTGGCCAAGTTTCACTGGCATTCGTGAAAGAACAGTTCGAGGGGATCTAATGTTCGTTTGTTGGCAGTTCTCGGGGAGATAAACGATGGAAAGAATATGAATTGAAGCTTTGAAGATACAGAAAACGACTAAAGTGTTATGATAGGTATTGATTGCTGAATTGCATATGTTTGTAATTATACTTTAATAAATGGTCCACAGTGCTCTTAGCTTAAATACTTAAAAATTATCGCAACAGAGACGTAAAAGGATTCTGCAAATTGAAAGAGAGCAAATGCGAAAATCGGATCTTCTTTAAATTAGATAACTATATACAAACAAAGGAAGAAAGGTATCCACGTCAAAAGTCCTTGTGTCTAACAGTTGCTAGAACGTGCCTTCTAAGCGCTTGTTCGTTCAAACTTAATGGTAAAGAAATGTATCTTAGTAGTCTCCATCGGTCATGTAATCATTCCTTTCTAGCCTTCTTACCTTGTATTATTTTTCTGACGTCTTAGCACGATCCTTAGGTTAAAAATCCTTGCCCATTTCTCAACAGGGTTAGAGTATGCCTTGCCGCATTGACTTTGGTATTTTTCCTATGCTTTCTACTAGCATCTTCATTGCTTTGCGATTTTATGTTAATTTCCCTGGTTAGCGCGTCACTAGGAGACATCTGATAAGATTCCACCGAATGTCCACTTATAACCTATTTATCTCTTCTCTTTAATTTAATCTTATTTTGCTTTCTATTTTCTCGAACTCTGATTATTTTAAAGAATTGAATGACGGTGTTAGCAATGAGCCGCAAATAAGATTGTCTCGCCTCCTGCTTGATGCAACTCGTACTTCATTGGACGTCAGCGTATACACCACTAGATACTATCCAAGTCCATAAATAGCTAAACCTGATCTCGAATGGGTAAAACGTATTTCTTTTGAAAACACAATGCTACAGATTCATTAATTTGGAAGGAACCATCTTACAGATTTGCTAACATCACACTGCGATGGTAGCGATTGTTGGTATGGTATGTTTATGAAAACGTAGTTTTTCCCACCTTAGAGGTCATAACTTTCTCCCCGATTGTGAGCTAGAAAACTTGGCCTGAACAACATGGAATTGCCTTCTTGTCACTTAATCTATAGTTTGTGTGTATGATCCTACATATGTCTATATGTAGTATCCTATCAACGGTGTGATCGCCATTTCGGTAGTTTTGTGATCGGATACTGATTACTGATTATCAAGTATCCCGTCCACATTCTCGAAGTGACCAACATAGCGGTATGCAAGCGCATGCTACAATTCAATAAGTTCCAATCTGTGTTAAATCCTCGCTCTCGTGGTTGGAGGAAGGTAACTGCACGACGATCTTTTGCCTAGGCTTAGCACTCCTAGTTGGATAGATAGAAAGTATAAAACAAAACTGACATATGACGCTTGTTCCCTTTATAGCACGTGCAGCAACCACTTGGAACGTTTTTTGAATCCTGTGAATATTGTTTTGAATATCTGTCATATCTAAAGATCTCTACAGACTGCTACCTGTGCTGTCCTGAGAAAGCAAACCCCAAATAATTTTCGGTAATAGATCGGGGCATATAATTTAAGGAGTTGCATGACCTTTGAATCTCTCCATTACAACCGTGTAGGCACTTCCCCATAGGTTTGTATCCGCTGCTGCTCAGAGGTGCTTCAAGCAATCTCTCTCTCTTGTTACGCTGTATTCCTAGGTTGAGATTCATTCTAGCTTCCTTGTAGACGCTCTGATTCACCTTCTGATCAATCCTACCCATCCACCCCTCTCTGAGCCGCTCGTCAGGTCCAGTGGTACGCTCGTCTGCTCCACCAGCAGTTATGTCTTCTATTCAGAAAGTAAAATGTCTAGTGTTCTGGTACAACCATACACCTATAAATATTTGCTCATCAATTAATTTTGCAGACGAACCTGACGTTCCCCTCATTCTTGGACGTTTAGGTCCCCAAGCCTGATGATCGCTGTGAGTATAGTGTTAACTGATGTTTCCGGACTCCAGCTAGTGAAAGACTAACAAAAGTCAGGTCTATAAATGAATGGGCGCTCATTTCCTGAAAATACTAACGTGACCATCGTTACTCAATATGATGTCTAACTGCGCGAAACCCCCTAAAAAAGGCAATTCCCTCTTGCATTTATCAGTGAACTTTTTTTATTCTGTGACCCATGCATAGTAGTCTGTGACGCCAAACTTGACGGTGCTAATGTTAACTACTACTATTTCCACGCCCAGCGAGGTTTTCGCCTTCTTTCTCAAAGTGGGCAGCAGGCCTTTTTGTTTTTTGGATTTAGATTCCCGGATATTCGTTTTCCATTGTTCACCCTCGACACAATCATGTTCAAGCCTTTTAGAAAAAGTTGACGCTTAATTTCGTTAATGACAATTAAAGAGTTTCTTTCATCGTACGCTGTCACTGTGAGCAGCCTGCACACAAGGCTTTGATGGATCGCCTTGCATACAGCATTATACATATCCGTATATTGCATCAACCCCATAACAGTGTATCCAGAAATGAGAGGGTCCAGCGTCACTAACACCACAGATTCTGCACTGGTCATTCTCCACCCGCTTTTCCATTGTCAGCTTTCCATAAGCCCGGGGACGGCCAACCCGTCCTGAATGACACACATAGATTCCTCTGTCTTGGCAAAGAGCTTACAACACAGCCATCTTCTCGACAAATGGAAATCAGCAAACGGCTACCAAAGACAACTCACATATTTACCGTGCATTCCTTCGACTTCCATTCAGCAGATTGAAAGAGCGATCCCTCAAATTAAGTGGCGTCCACTCCACTACACGCAGAATTTACATGATGCATTCGGAATTTAGCGTTTAAAGATAGGAAACTACAACTAATTTCTTTTATCTAGGGTCGAAAATCACAACCGATAACAGCTTCGACGATGAAATTTGCGCACGGTTGTTGACAGTCTATTTCGGCTAACAAAAATTGTTCCGTCGGAAAAGCTGCTACGGTACAGGACTATGATCTTGCCAGTCCTTATGTATTCCTCGTTCGAGAGAAGAATCTTCCGAAAAATGTTTGGCCCCTACATGAGGATGGACGATTCCGTAGCCTACATAGCGATGAAATCTATGAGCGATACCATGACTGTCAGGTTGTGGATAAAATCCGGCTCAATAGGTTACGGTGGGCGGGTCATTTAATCTGTATGGGTGAGGATGATCCAACCCGGAAAGTCTATAAGGGCAATATCTATGGTAGAAAAAGAAGACAAGGCAGACCCTGCCTGAGGTGGAGCGATGGCGTAGGTCAGGACCCCAGACAGCTTTTAATAATAATAATAATCGTTGGCATAACAATCCATATTGGATCAGGGCCTTGAAGTGTGTTAGAGCATTTCATTCAAGACCGTAACGGTACACTACAGAACACTGTAGGAGGCAATGTGGTCAGCATTACGCTCGCCCGAGATTATTACCCTGATTTGACTCAGGTACTCATTCAAAGCTGAGTCGACTGGTATCCGACGTCAAATCACGATACAAATCCCACTGCCGGCAGCGAGATTTGAACCGCGACCTTCCGTACGACAGCCATGTGCTCTAACCACTCAGCTATCCAAACAGCTTTTAGAGATATCGAATTGGTGGACCTTGGCGCAAAACCGGGGGGTCTCTGGAGTTACTTATTAAGGCAGGCCTAGACCGGATATCGGTTGTTGCGCCGTTGATGATAATGATATATCCTTTCGATATGAAAACCACTCGTGCGTATCTCCAGGCCTGTTATACGTATTCTAAAAAGATGCAGCTCCGGTAAATCTCAAAAAGCCACGGCACAACCCTTTCCTGCTGCTACTGTAGCATGACTGGCATTATGCCATCTGGGCCTGGAGAAGCTGTTTGTAGCCCAGCCGATCTTATTCTGATCGTTGATAACAACCCGGTGATTCTTTGGAAACCTGGGGTTTTGAAGGTGCATGGATTAGACGAGCTTGTCCTTATCCATGCGGATCTTCGAAACTAGATGCGAGCGACCGGGCTCCAGGGAATCTCGTCATAAGGGATGACATCGAGTTAGACGCCCGCCCACGCGCCGCTGTTCTTAGCGACGCACGAATCGAGAAAGTCCCTAGGGAATTGGTCCTTGCAAGCTATAACGTGGAACCCACGGCAGAGGATAAATCCCGTGTGTTTGCCTTCGGTGTCCAGGAGATGCTCAATGACCATCTGCGACAACCTGACGTCAACACTGGTCCACACCTCCGACGCTATTTTGCCGCGGCGGAGTCACCATCCGCCAGCACCACACGTAGGTGTCTCCTGGCCACGTCGCTGAAGGGTTTCGCAGTTCGTGGCCCGTCGGCTAACTGTTGCTCCGTACCTTTCTTCAAATGTTGCTTTGCGTCTGAGTCCACTCTGCTCCGCTTGTGATCTTGCTCGACCTCGTCTTGAGCGTTTCAGAGCGATGGGCTTCGCCTTCTGCTCGTCTGCCAGGCGTTTGCTGTTGTATTTCTCAACAATCGCTTAGTATTTAGCGAGGTCTTTTTTTATCCCGCTCGTCGACAGTACTCGCCTCCTTATTCTTAGCAATCTTGTTGAAAATATGCATGCCCTTCTAGTATTGGCTCTTGAGCAGGACACCTTCGCTTCTTAGTTTCCGGCGACCGACGTACTTGTCGGTTTTCACTTTTGAGGGATCCCCCGACGTCAAGGGTTTTGGGTTAGGAGTACTATGTCTGGTACTCGCTACACCCAGTTTGACGGCAGTGGATTCCAGGCTGGAAACCACTAGTCCGCCTGCCACCTCGCTCCGGGAGGTTCCTGCGGTTGGTTTCAGCGCAACGGGGCTACTACTGGCACCGAGTGTGCTACGCCCGACGGCTACTGTCTCCTGGCTGGATGCCAGCAGCTCGTCCTCCGACGATGTGCCTCGCATCATCCCCTCTTCTTCTATCGTCGGTTTTTTTTATTTTTAAAATTAAGTGCATGTCTTAGCTCTTAGTCTTACCTGGCTACGTCGGCCGGGTAAGGGTAAGGGTCTTATTTGAAACTGAAGGTGCCCAAGGTATTCAGAGTTCGCATACTAAAGACCACCTACCCATTGGCCACGTAGCCCTCGACGTATGCAATTTCACCTTGGTTTGGGGTCCTATTAGCACCTTCTCCAGTGCAGGGAAGACGATCCCCGCGCTGTTGCTTCGGTCCATCTCCCCGCTAGCCCTAGTTGCCACTAACACATGACAAGTTGGATGAGCCAATTCCTAGTCCGGCCTTACACACTCTTGGTCCGTCCGAAGATGGTTTCCAGCGGCCACCACGAGGAGGTCGTGTGAGGACTTGCCGAATTATGCGGTTTTAGCCTGAAGCATAATCAGACCAGACTGCCCCTCTGGTAATTTTTGTATTGATCTGTAGATTATCTTTCCCATTTCCTGGTCCCTCAAAGACTTCCAGACGCTATGTTTCATCTAAGTCCCTGTTTCTAACTATGTTTAGTATTAGTATTCTTCACCAATATTATCCGACACGTTCTGTACCATTTTAACCCTCAAGGTGATTTTGATGGTTGTATGAATATTTATATATTTGAATGAAAATTGATTATAATTTAATGTGCAATGAAAAAATCCCACATCTCTTGGTGAAACGACAACTATGCTTCCTACTGCTTCTCCAAAGCTAACTTTGATTCTTGCGACACACGACTAGGAAAGACTCTTACTTGCACTACGCTCACAAAGTTTTTTGCAATTCCCCAACGTTCAGAATATGAAGTATGTGCATTTCATTCCAGAAATCGAATCATAAAAACCATTAACACCTCGTTTTGTAATACCTCAGATTTTTCCAATACCTTTCATATCATACAAATTGTTCATATTCTCATTATGGATAAATACTACTAATCAGTAGACTTTCAGGCATGGTTCCACTCTCCACGGAATCCATTCCATACCTGATAATATTTAAGGCAAACGCGTTAGTTCTACCGGTCCAAATTAGGTTCTCTTTCTTTGAACTTGACTTTAGCTTTATGGTTCAGAGACTTCCAAGTGAATCCACTTGTATTTCCATCAAATTCATTGCATTTTCCAGCCAGTAATGGTTAGATCAAGTTCAAAGAGCTCAGTATCTAAATATGGCACTCGTTTAAGATGGTAAATATATTCGAGTTGGCGCAAGGAGATGGAGCATAATTTTGCATAATGTTTGTTCTATTACACGTTCTTGTATCCAGATATGTTGAATGCAATTGTTTTAAATAGGCGTGCTTATTACAGGAGCCCCGTTAATTTTTTCTACGTGCCAAGTTGCGAATAGAAGAAGCAGGTTCTTCTCTATCTAAAATTGAAAGCGCTGTACACACAAAGTAGATACAACTTGATAAGCTGTAATACCACATGTTGGTCAAACTACTCAAGGTAACCCTTTGAGCGAAGTGAATGTGTAATGCAGAATTCTTGCATTTTATATTTGCATGCATGATTAAAATCTTTTATTTCCGTTTTGCATATAAATGTGTGCACACATGCATAATACTTACACAATTGTTTAAAGATTGGGAGGGGACTGGCATGTTTTCGAAACAATTCCGTAGCGAGCTCTTGCAATTGGCAGGTCTGATCAATGGTTATACTCCGGGTAATTATCCGGTCATTACGTGATTTTATTGTACAACCAAGAAGAAATTTGGTTCCTATAATGTTAGTGAAAGGGCAGTTCACATTCTTTGAAAGTCGTAACTGACAGTTAAGATGGTAACATGTCATCCTCAAGTTTTGATGGAGTTACCTGCAAATGGTATTGCCTGCAGCAGTAACTCTTCAAAACCTTAATTTCTGGGATTGACCTGGGAGGAATGCCTCCACTGTCACAGCATTATTGAATATTGTTTATTTTTGAAAATATATCCAAGTGTGTTTATTGTGTTGTGTTTATCTGTAAGATATCTTCAAATACAATCTAAGCAAATAAATGGGAACACCCACTTGAAATTAATCATTACAAGGCTCCATACCTCAGTTCAAAGGTTTCTGAAAATAAAATGCGTCAACGAATGACTTTAACAATCCGTATCTGTCAGTAACTTCTATCTATATCTATAAAAATTTAATCATTTAACAATAATTACCCTTGGCAACAAAGCAGTGCCCAGTAAAATTTACAACAACCTATTTACAACCCTCATAATCGTGATTTGCCACTTAAAAGCAACTTTCAGTGCTAACAAATATTAAACCGGCTACAATTCTCAGATACCTCAATGCATTCGAATAATAAAATGCAATGAATTCTGAGATCAGAAATTGCAATGGAATTCTTTTACAGAGACGACTGATGTCTCCTGAGGATCGCTAGGTTGGCTGGTTTAGCTTCCAAGTTTTCTACTCCCTTCAAACTTACTTCACTTAGAGTTATTTTCATGCACTTCGGTCCCTGGTGTTCGAGTTGCTCCCTTTGATTGTGATATAGATTATAAATTTGTAATGAAAACGGTCAGAAACAAGAGTGATGAAATGTGCATAAGGAAATTGTTTCATCTTTGTGGATGTCACTGGTGCCTCTTGTGAATGTATTCATATCTATGGATATGGTTGGTGGCCTTATATTATACATATGACTGCCTTCAGTAGAACCGCTTCTGTTTTTGAGTTTCTGTTTAGAGTATTACCGGCTGGATACCTCATCAGATTGAGGACACATGGTATACACTATGCAAGTGCATATTCTAAGAACCAAGGAGGGTCATCACTGCTAACGGTTTTAAAAATTTTCTAATTTAGCCAAAATATTATATGTTGGAAATGAATTCTGGAAAGTTTTTTTTTGGCTACTTAACTTAATTCATCTGGCTGACGTAACGAGTGCCCAAGGTAAGACTATCTTGGATATCAATTGTCATAATGGATGCAAACAGAGCGCATGTACGGAGGGGAGGAATAGGGAGATACATTAGGATGATGCAAGGCATCTTGAAGGTTTGGCTAGAGTTAAATGGAGATCATCAAATTCGGCTTTATGAAGCCGAAACTAGCAAAATTCGTATGTTTTTGCGCAAGAAGAGCATTGGAGGGCTTAGTAAGTAAGTCAGACATCGGGAAATATGGGAATATACAAGAAAATATAAATAAGTGATGCTCAAGTAGATGCAGATCAAGAGATAAGCGAAGTACTCATGGAAGAAGAAAGAAATTGAGAGGGGTCAGTAGAAAGGAATTGCCAATTAAGTTGACTAGGGTTGCTAGTTTCCTTTAAATGGGACATAGCGCGCCAACAATTTCCACGCGCCCCGTTGATGGTTCGCTGAGAAGTATTTTTGCTGGTTCCACAGCTATGCCATAGTTTCTTCTAGCTTCTGATCAACATGTCCATGAGTGAATAGGATGTGCTCCAACAAGTTTTTCGGTTGGTATTTTAACAGACTCGAATACCATTGTGACACGTCCCGGACAAATGTTGATGAAGGCTTGCAGCATTCTGGTGATAGGGGTGGCCACTCTACATGTGCTACACCCATCTAAGAACAGAGAGATAACTGGATTTTCAAATTTTGGACAAAACAGCGAAGGCAGGTTTAGTGCTATTAATGAGTCGAGCGGCCACAACGCTTCCTAGATTTACAATTCTATCAACGCCTTCGATATCATGCCCATTAATGTGAATAGGAAGAGTTGAATGATCAGTCAAACCTAGGACCATGGTTTTGTTGTTGTTTATTTTCGGTGGTACATTGCTTGCCTCCTTTTCCAGGTCCACAACTATTTGGTCCATGGCTCAATGAGAGAGGAAACAGATGTCATTTGCGTAGTTTAGATGTTAGAGAAAAGATAACTCGTTCATTGAACGCCTTCGTGGTGACAAAATAAAACCCTGGCAGACTCTGCTTTGGACTTGAAATTAGTTGGTAAGAAGGTGTCATCTCAATGCAGCAATTTGGATATTGACCCTGTCGAGAGCTTTCTCGAAATCATTGAACAACACATGGAGTGTACTTCAGACTCCGGGAAATGTTTATACTTTTGGTACAGGAGGATCCCATGCGGAAGCCACCCTGTCCTCCGTCAATCAAGAAGTATCGTTGAACGTGTTCCATGACTATTTAAACTATTATCTTTGTGACAGCAGGAAGTGCGCAAATACACCTCGAACTATATCATTCAATACAGATGCCCTTCCGAATCTTATAGATAATTTGAAGGAACAGTCTGTATCCTTATACTTCGGTCGATGGAATTTCTCTGGCCATCATACGTTTCAAGATTGTGGTGAAGCGCTCCTGTCGCCTTCTCAGCTGCTCATGATCGTGGGAAAGCCTTGAGGTCAGCTTCTATCCAAGGCGGTATTGGCGTTTAAAAAGCAACAAAGTTTTGAAAGGTGCACGTTCCTAGTTTATAGATCTCTTTTACTTGCTTTTTATTACAAGCAGGGAACTTTTTGAACGTATTCTTAAACAACAGCTCAATGGGTAGAAGTTGAAAATGGGGCAGATAGACAATGAAGAAAATGAAAATGACAGCTTACAGCACAGATACGAGGTCGGATCAAAAAGTTCCAGGACCTTCTCAATAACTTTTTATTACAAATATTTACAATTGTTGAAATTTATCCGCTCTGAAATATTCAGCTTAAGAGCGAATACATTTCTCCCATCGGTGTTTTCACTGTTCCATGCATCTGGAAAACTCTGCTTCATGGATACTGTTCCAACGTTTTTTCCTTGATCTGCTCTACCGTATGAAACCGCTGTTCTTTCAATGAGTACTTCAGTTTTCGGAACAGCCAAAAGTCACACGGAGCCAGGCCAGGAGAATAGGGGGAATGGGGAAGGGCTGTCATTGAGTTTTTGGCAAAAAACTCGCGAATGAAGGTCAAGATGTGACAAGGCGCGTTGCCGTGGTGGAAAAACCACTCACCTGGCCTCTTCCGACGAATTTTGGCGTAAAGTTCTTACGGTTTGCAGGTATCGATTACGATTGATTGTCTCACCTTGTGGGAAGAATTCATGATGGACGACACCCTTCAAATAGAAGAAAACAGTGACCATCACTTTAACGGTAGATCTCAACTAGCGAGCTGTTTCTTGGTCTTGGTGAATTTTTTGGTTTCCACTGGGACGACCGCACCGTGTTTTCCGCGCCATAGCCAAAACCCAAGACTCATCACATGAAATTGTGGTTTTCAAGAAGTCTCCATTAGCATTGGTCATTTCAAAGAGCTACTGACAAACCTCCAGGCGATGTGCTTTTTAATCTTCTGTCATCAGTCGTGGAATGACCTTGGGTGTGCCCTTCTAATCTCCTATTTTTGTGTCAAAATCTCCTGACATGACCCAAATGAGATGTCGCACTCCTCTGCCATTTCCTAAATTGTCAAACCAAGATTGGAACGCACAGGCCAGATGAAAGTCGTCAATTAAGGTTGAAGTTGTGCCTGAACGAGGGTCATCTTCCGTTAATGTTCTGCCTTCCTTCATTAGCATCATCAACAGCGCAACAACCAGTATCCGGTCGAGACCTGCCTTAATAAGGAACTCCCGACACCCCGGTTTTGCGCCGAGGGCCACCAATTCGATATCCCTACAAGCTGTCTGGCGCACTGGCCTACGCCATTACTTTTCTTTTTCTACCATAGATATTGCCCTTATAGAATTTCCGGGCTGGCCAAAAATTCTTTGGAGGATTCTTTTCTCAAACGCGGCCAAGAGTTCGCAATTTTTTTTGCTAAGAACCCGAGTCTCCGCAGAATACATGAGGACTGGCAAGATTTTTGTCTTGTAAGTAAGAGCTTTGACCCTATGGTGAGACATTTCGAGCGGAATAGTTTTTGTAAGCTGAAATAGGCTCTGTTGGCTGAAAACAACCGTGCGCGAATTTCATCATCGTAGCTGTTATCGGTTGTGATTTTCGACCCTAGTTAGGAGAAATTATCAACAATTGTAAAGGCAGCTTGTACGTCTCGGGTGGTTCTTCCCATGATGTCGATATCGTCAGGATAGGCCAATAGTTGGGTGGACTAATATTAAAGTTGCTGATTTGCCTGGAGTGAAGCGTCTTTGTTATGGGCCAATGATGTTCTGGGCGCATGGGGTTATCCGGCCTAGCAAGATAACAGAGAATATCTTATAGATGGTACTCAGCAACGCAGCAGCGTGATAGCCACCTTTTTATGTATGAGACAGATAATGCCTCTTTGCCAATCGTCAGGCATTGATACGCTATCCCATACCTTGAGCACAAGTTGATGAACCACTTGGTGTAATTGGTCGCCTCTGTATTTAACCAATTTGGCTGTAATTCCATCGGTTCCTGGCGACTTATGATTTTTAAGCCGATGAATTGCAGTATGGCAGCATTTGTCCGACGTCTTCAGTTGGCCGATGTTCTGGTTGTTCAGTAGTTCATCAAAGTACTCAACCCATCACTCCAATATGCCAATTCTATCGGAAATCAGATTTCCCTCTTTGTCTCGGCAGGATGAATATCGAGGTGTGTAAGGCTTCATCCGGCTGACTTGTTGGTAAAACTTGCGCCCCTGGTGCGGTTGCTCCTTATACTTTTCGAGTTCACAGATCTGTTGGTTCACCCAGGCTTCCTTTTTCCGTCTGTGAAGTCGCTTCTCCGCTCGCCGGAGTGCATGATAAGCCTCCGCGTGTGCCCGCTTTCTTTGAGAATGCAAAATTACTCGGTATGCGGCATTCTTCCGTTCCGTTGCTTGCTTATATTCATCGTCAAACCAGCCGTTCCGACTCTGTTTGCGGCGGTTCTGCTGGCGATTGTGAAGATAATTTGTTAATGCTTCATCTCCACGATCTCTGTTGATTGCGGTTATTGCGGCATCCATTTCCCTCCTATAGGTATTGCGGAGGGCTGTGAGGTGGACGGCTTCAGTGTTAACTCTCACCTGATTTCGGAGGGGATTATGGGTGGTGCTGTTATTCGAGCTCGAAGCACCATGCCAACGAGATGGTGATCCGAGTCTATATTGGCCATCCTATATATTCTGACATTCATCAAGGCTGAGAGGTGGTGGCGTTCGATCAACACGTGGTCAATTTGGTTGAAAGTGGTCCCGTCTGGAGAGGTCCACGTTTGTTTGCGGACCGCTTTCCCCGCAAACCAGGTGCTTCCAACAACCATTTCGTGTGACACTGCCAATTGATTAATCCGCAGTCCGTTATCATTTCTATTTTGATGTAAGCTATGGGAGACAACGTTTCGCTTGAATACGGACTGTTAAAATCCCCAAGTATGATTTTGACATCATATCTTCGAGGGTTCGTTCTACTGCCTCGTAGAAGATATCCTTCTCCAACTCTGCGGTCTCCTCTGTAGGGGCGTCAACGTTAATGAGGCTTGTGTTTTTAAATTTGCTTTGCAAGCGTAGAGTTCATAGCCGTTCGCTTATGTTTTCAAAGCCGATAACAGCAGGTTTCATTTTTTGGCTAACTAAGAAACCTACTCCGGGCACATGGTTTACTGGATGGCCGCTATAATATATGGTTTAGCGACTCTTCTCCATAAACCGGTCCCTGTCCAACACATCTCCTGCAATGCTGTTACATCAGCCCTATATTGGGGTTGGGTATTGGCTAGCTGCTCAGCAGCATTCGGTCTGTACAGGGAGCGCACGTTCCATGAGAAAATGCGCAAATCGGTAACCCGTTGTCGTTGCCGGGTTTGTCGTTGTAAAATCCATCCTGTCCGAGGCTCCTTTCGTGGCTTCGTAACATCAGTTTTCCGTGTAGGGTTATCATCCCTACCCAACCCCCAACCTGGAGGAGCAGTTGGTACATTTTGTCTCGTTTTAAGGCGCCGGAGACTCGCCTTCATCCTTCTCAGTCTACGGTTTTTCATGAAGAA
Source organism: Hermetia illucens (assembly GCF_905115235.1). Taxonomy (NCBI): domain Eukaryota; kingdom Metazoa; phylum Arthropoda; class Insecta; order Diptera; family Stratiomyidae; genus Hermetia; species Hermetia illucens. The sequence goes on from NC_051854.1 coordinate 17,707,375, forward strand.
ACAACTCCCACCGATGACCACGTGGAGGTGGAGATAGGGTATATAGGGTATAGGCGTTTCCCAGGTTTCATGCTCCATCATGGGTAGCAATCCACGTTTCGCCCTGGGACCTATATTACCTTTTGACCTTGTTTCTGAGATCACTGCCAACATGTCACCCACATACCTCAACCATATATTTGGCAGTAATACATCCCGCTTCATTTTCTCCTCCGGTGATACTATAAAGATGTCACTTAGAAGTGGGGAGGGACGATTGCCCATCGCTACACCTAAGGTTGTCTTGAAGTATTATATTTTCCCCTGAATGTTAAATAATTTATAACAACCTCGCATATTGTTCTGCCTTTCTCCTCCAACCGTAGTAGCGACTCTTCAAATTTCAAGATTGTCTCTTTTACAGGAGTGCTGGAAAATAAGGCTTTGACATAAAATGACACTACTCGGTCATTCTATGCTAAAGCCCCCGCTGCACTCAATCTTTCAATCAATTTCTTCGAATTTTTGCAGATTGTTTCCCGTTGGTAGCCTCCAATTTTTGGCATTCCTTGACCAACCACTTCGCAATGTTGTAAGTAGGGGAGTTAGAATCTGCAATAATCTCCCTCATCTCATTGCCTGCTTTATGTATTTTTGGTTGACATCGGATTCGTGGTAAAGAGGGTTTTGTACCGGAGCTGGGATGGGTTATCAACCACTAGAGAGCATTCCGTTAGGGCTTTCTCTATTCGAAAGCCTAGTTCTGGTTAGTTTCTAAAAAATTTCTAAAATTTGTCTAAACAAGCACTGGCTTCAATTCCACTGAAAAACATCTCATCCCCGAAGTTACCTTTAGCACTTTTATTACGAAAGCTAAAGCCAAATTGCAATAAGCTTAAATTAACATTTTCTAATTCTTTACATCCTGGATATTAGTGGATGACCATATTTGAATAATAATAATTACAGGTAATGAATACATTGTTGGAAACATTTGATAATTTATTTCATTATGTTCTGCCGCCCATTTAACAATAAATCAAAAGCTTTCATTAAGCTCCAATGCCTGACTACAAACGGCAATAAAGTGTTGACTATGTTAAAGTTCAGGAACGACCAATTTATTTCCTTTAGTTTGAAGACAGTAAATTCTTGTTTATGTTGGTTTTGTTGCTAACAGTCCGAGACGCAAATTAGTTTCGAGATAATTCCGAAAATTTGAGTTTCCCTAATTCAACAATTTTGACCAAATGCAACTTTGAAGGGCTCCTTTTCCAATGAAAAATAAAATGTTCATGTCAATTCGCTGCTACTGCATTCTACCCTTTCCCTGTTCTTGATGATGGATGTCGAAGACCAACATTATTTTTTTTGTACCACTTGATGCACTACATACCCCAACAGCAAGCCGTTAAAACTATGTAGGCAATGATGACTATCATCTAAGCCCATCAAGTGCATTTTGTGGCAAAAGATAGAATGGGATCTAAACTTGTGCTGGGAGATTTTATGGAAAACAATTTCCAGTTTAGTCATTAAGACAAGGCTACAGCGCCAATGGCTCCAAGGGGCAGTAATTACAAATTGCCGGGGCAAAATTAAAATGAAACAACACTTGGAGCATTTAAGCGTCGCTGATTGATGGCCGAGGTGCGGTCTGCAATCATTTCCAGTCATCAGCCACTTTGATATCTTTAACTTTTGCATAATATATGATGAAAGTGTTGATGCACTGCGATGCATTCATAACAGAAAAAGGCACTTGCACGCTGGGATGCGTGTGAAAACTGAGTACGGGTGGCATAAAGTGCGTGGGTCGATTAGCGTTAATTCCAATTCCAATGTGACATTATTGAATGCTGACGTTGATAAATATAATTATTTCTTGATGAAAGTAATTTGTGTCTGCTATTTAAATAAGTGATATTTGTTTGCGAACATTAAGTATGCATATCGGAATCAATGGACTGTAATAGTATATTCTAGGGGGAAATGATGTACTGAAATTTAACAAAAGCACAAGTGAAACTTGCGTTTGATGGGGGTAGTTTTGCCACCTCTTTGAAAATTGGTAGATTAAATCAAGGCGAAGCTTTTACAACTCCAAATCTATTGTACCTCTATTTTACATATTCTACCTCATAGATTCGGATACAGCTGCATCATTGCCTAAAATGGATTGAGTTGTAATATTTTTTCCATCAGATCTCACTATTGTTTTATTTGAGTGCAAACAAAAAAAACTACTACTCACCAAGAGGGTGAGAAGACTGAGAATCATTCTCAGGGTTTTGCTGGTGCTTATCTTCAGTTCAATACTTCCTTAAACAGATATCGTCACCGTAGTCGAGGTGTCTGAGGGAAGACGTCATCCACGTTTTCCGGACAAGACAGCATGAAGAGCGTCACCGGTAACGAGAAGAAATTATATCGGTTGCAAGTTGAAACCCTGACCGACTCCGCCTTGAACTTAAAAATCCTTTTACATCGGTGCAGCACGTGACATTGATGATAACAGCTATTAGTTTCTTCGGAATATCACTCCAGCGTAGAACGCGCCAGATACTCTCCCTGTTCAGGCTGTCATCGGACGAGGCTTTTAATTATTTTCAATTGAACCCCACATGACGCAATTTTTTTCGTCGTTCCGAACACCTAAGCACTAATAATAAAACTCTCCTTCTTTTTCTTTAGCAATTGTCTCATACCTCTATCTTACCAATTTTCTTCGGGATAGTTCGCGTGGAGTCGAGATATGTTTTCTTCAATTAAAAACATTTTAGATGCTGGTCAAGAGAAGCTATAATTCATGTTGCGAAGTGAGGTGCATCAAGCGATCAAAGAAATCCTTGACTTGCCTCAGAGATAGGAATCAGCCTGAAAGCAGGTGAGAGAGGAAAAGAATACACGTTCAATCGAATTTCTGACTGGAGCCCTACCTTTACTCGAAAGAAAGCCCAAAGAATTCTACAATATGGGCTTCAAACACAACCACCATAAAAGTAGTAGCCAACTGGCGATATACATGAAGGACTGTGTAAAGTAAAAGCAGCTCCTCCTAAAAACTAGATTCCCTCATTGGAGCTCTTCGGAGAGCTTACCAGAAAATCTTCAGCGAAATTGGGTAACTTTAAGTAATTTATTTACAGAAAAGGGATCTGAGCGACTACATAAGTTTCTATTCAGAATTTCAAAATTTGCCCCCAGCGTGGAGTCACCTTCACGAAGCGTCTGATGAGTTCCCTTTGCCCTAGTACGGAATCATAGGCATCTTCATCATCATAAACGGCGCAACAACCGGTATCCGGTCTAGGCCCGCCTTAATAAGGAACTCCAGATATCCCGGTTTTACACTGGGGTCCAACAATTCGATATCCCTAAAAGCTGTCTGGCGTTCTGACCTACGCCATCGCTCCATCTCAGGCAGGGTCTGCCTCGTCTTCTTTTTCTACCATAGATATTGCCCATATAGACTTTCCGGGCTGGATCATCCTCACCCATACGGATTAAATGACCCGCCCACCGTAACCTATTGAGCCGGATTTTATCCACAACCTGACAGTCATGGTATCGCTCATAGATTTCATCGCTATGTAGGCTACGGAATCGTCCATCCTTATGTAGGGGGCCAAAAATTCTTCAGAGGATTCTTATCTCGAACAGGGCCAAGAGTTTGCAGTGTTTTTTTGCTAAGAACCCAAGTCTGAGAGGAATACATAAGGATTGGCAAGATCATTGTCTTGTACAGTAAGAGCTTTGACCCTATGATGAGACGTTTCGAGCGAAACAGTCTTTGTAAGCTGAAATAGGCTCTGTTGGCTGCCAACAACCGTGCGCGGATTTCATCATCGTAGCTGTTATCGGTTGTGATTTTTGACCCTAGATAGGAGAAATTGTCAACGGTCTCAAAGTTGTAGTCTCCTACCTTTGAAGAACTATGTAGAGTAAAAATAGCTCCTCCTAAAAGATAGATTCCCTCGTTAGAGTTCTTCGGAGAGCGTATCGAATTCCATTGTACCAGAAAATCTTAAACGAGAATTTATTTGTTAAGCCGTAAAGAGGAGTCCTTGGGCCAAAAACAATAGAAGAAAGTTGTTTCCCATTTGGTCTGGTCTAACTTCAAGGCGACTCCTCAATCCCTAAACATAACGAGCCCATTTTGTACTATATGTAACAAAGACGGATCTGTCAAATGCCATACAAATTTTGTGTATAAAATGTGCTATCTTTTTGTAAAATATTTATTTTGTCACGGAGTGCGGTGGATGAAATGCTGTGCATTAGTCTCTCGATCGCGTTAGCTCGGGATCGAATCCCGGCTACACGGTAGGTCTTTAGGTTTTTTAAAGCAGTTTATGCCTTAAAGACTTTGTTGTTAAGAGCGGTTGCAAAGTATTTAATGTTTGACTTTGGTGCCAGGGTATAATTGAAGATGCATAGTTGCAGTTTTTTCCTTTTGGCACTGTGCGTCTGTGGCACTTCCCGCTGCGATTTCTGAAGCAAATTAACTGTTGGGCCTGAAATATGCTATGACCGTATTGGTCAGAGATTTGGGATGGAAGCCGGCTAAAGAGGGCCTGGGCCCACTTGCGTACAAGATTTACTCTTGCAAATTGAGGATTGCTTGTTCGTTGGATCATTTTCGAAATCAAATTACCTTTGTGGAATGAAAGAGAAGTAGTGCCGATTGAGGTGGATTAGTAAAATGCGTTTGAAGGTTTTTCCAATATTCAATAAAAGACTGACAGCCCTCATATCTTTGAGGTCGCCAGGACTACCCTTCCTAAGAAGGGGTAAATATCAAGAGAGCTGATTTCCAGGTTATGCGGAAGGGTCCGTTATTCAGATAGTTGTTCAATAGATTGACAAGAGACCCGCTGATGGTGAGCGTGCGTAGGATGATGTTGAAAATACCTTCTGGGCGCTATAGTTAGAATGATTGTAAGTTCAACTTCTGACAATATTGGCTGGCCCATTGCGTCAAAACTAGCTGCGCTTTCCCTGGGGGCGGATAGGACAAGAGAGAGGCGGTGGTCTGTGCTATCCGGGAAGTAGAGAAAGCCCATAAGCACTTAAAGAATGCCACCACCCCTGACAGGTAGTCAAATGACTGCTAACAGGCAGTTGGAAGCAAGTGAATCCATTGCTCATCCATATGCTTTTAACCCCGATTTGACGCCCCGTTTTGAAATGTAATGTACCTGGGGAGGTGTAGTTTGACGGTGAGAGTTTCCCCAAGCCTGGTTTGGTTTAGGAGGGCAAGTTTTTGGAATATGTAAAGCGCGAAATGTTTGTAGTTTGAAATGGATGAGTTAGTGTTGAATGTAAGTACCTTCAGTTTGGTTGCCTAAAAAGTACGTACGCTTTGGGTTTGTTTCAAGGGAGAGACGCAGGTAGTTGTGTTAGAAGTCAGATGTGGTAGTTCAGAGGTAGGAGAATGATATGTTGAAAAGTTCCCCTAGGGATGGAAGAGTGTAGGGGTAAAATTGAGCTGTGGTTTTCAGATGTTACTCGCTCTCTGGCAACTGCAACGTAAGAAGGGGTCAATGGAGTTGCATTTGTTTTGTCAATTCCTTCGTGTTGTCAACGTCCTTTGTACTGATTGATTAACAAGTGAGGCAACCAGCGCCGAAGACATATCTCCAAACCTTAGGTAAAGATTATGAAAGCCCCTTAATCATCCCTCTCTCTCTTCCCCACTTAATGACGTTTATAGCCATTCCTTTTATTTGCGTCTTAACAAAAGATTCAACAAATCTGTCTACGTTCATATTTTAAATGTTTCAATTGCCTTTAAAATATCAGAGCAGCGCAGATACGGTTTAATTATCCCTTAAGGCATATCCTCTGATGATTTGATGGCCACTAACAACTGTGATGCAAAGCTTTGTCCCAAGCAACTCACGAGCACAAAAACTAAACGCAGGCATACGAAGTTCGAGAGCCTTATAAAGACCCTCCCTTCTAAATTCAAATTTCATTTTACAGAACCGAAAGTCTACCCCTCAAAGCGGTTATTTTGCAGGAAAAAACTTATGTCCCCGGAAATTTTGTGGTTTCCCATCAACCTAAACTCTGAATCCAAAGATCAACCGCCTCCGGATGGGTTTGTTTCTCAACAATCTATTCGAATTTTAGTTCTTGCTTCTCGAGGAGTTGGTTCATTTTCGTCTCGGCTTAGCCCTAATTTTTTCTTCTAACTTTGTCTCTGACACTTATCTTGGCATTAGTCAGATCCGAACGATTTGTTGTTGCAAGTTTGCGTGTTTTTTGTTTGGAAACAGTCGATTCCTTTTACTTCAAGGATGCAACTAGAGGCTCAGTATCACAGTTTCCATGTCCAAAGTACTTCCTTGCAGAAGTCGATCTGATAAAAGGAGTAGATTTAATTCCTGTACCCAGAACTACGTTGTTCTGATTAAAACTTTATGGACGCATAGAAATAATAAGAGGGGTCGCACGATTTTCTTTTTGGGTTTCGACTTTCTCTCTATCGATCTAATTTTAATAGAACAAAAGGGACGCTTTGTCCTGTCTTAAGGGATTGTCAATACATAGAAAGATGAGTATGTATGGGCTGAGTTACATCGACCCAAATGAGCCAGAAGAAGAAAAGGAGTGGCACCAATCAGTGTCCTTGAACCTCAAAGTGGCCGCTGGTTAATAACGCCTATGATATTTACCCCAACGCCTTAAACCTCTTCTGCTTTCTGGGCAACCATCAACTAGTTTTAAAACCTGCACACCGAGCTCAAAGAGCTTTCATCCGCAACTTGAAGCGCTAAATTACACAACCTAAGTCCTGAAGTATATTATTCGAGAAGACATATGTCCGTCCCCTCGCCCAATTCCAGAATTTGAACAGTAACAGAACAGTACTATTTTCATATGTTTAATCCGTTCAGTGTTTCCTTGATTTTCCGACTAGTCTTTGTTCTTCAGGTTTTCACTCCAAAATCTTTTTAGTTTTTGAATATTACCCATGCAGTTGGTGTAAACAGTCTATCGTAGCAAAAGTCATGAAGGACAAAGATGGTGAATCATTAGTTTGAGGTTTTAAATTTTTCAAAATGAATCCTCAAACTTCACTATCACTCACTAACTCGTTTCTGAGTTCGAACAGAGTCATTGTCCAATCTTCCTACTCTTATTCAGCATTTGTCTGTTCGGTGGCACCTTTCACTAGTCGGGATCGAATGCGTCACTTCTCCTGGCCATAAGATAAACGCGGGTGAAATCGAAAGTTTTGTACAGCACTATCTTGTCACACGGGGTCGCTGTTTAGGGGATCCTTGTGACCATTTTCCATCGACTTGGATTTGAAGCCATTCTTAGTTAGTGGCGCATCATCACCACATAGATCGTAAGCATGCCATCGAAGGCGCTTCTCCACAAACTTATATCGACCACGAATGTCCTCATTTTCACTATGATCCGATGCAACGTCTATGTTCCTACATCTGCGAGGCAGAGTTTATTGCTCTTTACTGACTGCTCAACACGCGAAATCATAGAAAAGAACATGTCAATCGACATTGCGACTGGTTTTAAATTTATGGTATTTGTTGATCCATCCATTGTAAAGGACATCGTTTAATACGTAAAGTAATTTCTTGGTTCATTTCAACATTGGAACAGAGCCCTTGTGTATCATAAAACTTTTTATTTTTGTGACATTTCTTATCCTTATCATTTATTTTTTCTTTATCCTTATCTTTAATATCAAGTTACCATTTTCAAATCTCTTAAACCATCTTTGATAAATAACCTGTAATGATGACTAAAGATAAAAACTGCATCCTTTTATATTGAGTCCCAAGCGATTGTGTATATTATTATAAGCCACAGCATAGCAAAGATAGTATCAAAACTACTTCCACGTGATACAGAAAAATAAATTCATATTTATAAATAGATGAAATATTGTTTTACAAATTCCCCTGAAGAAGTTATAAGGACGTTATCGAATAAAAGATACTTAAATCTGTTTTACGATGGATACCTGTTTCATATAAATACATACCATATGTATCGATGTACATTTCCACAAGAATGTATTAATTAAGCTTCAATTTTTACTAAATGTAAATGACAGGGTCCTAAAAGAAAATTTCTATCCAATTCTCTGGTGGTCATCTTTCAAACTTAGACGAATCTACCAATCCAAAAAGTATTTTTAAATATTCCACGAATATCCATGGTTAAACACATTCAAAAAAATTATAAATTAAAAAGCCTTTGAGTTAGCATGTCTGAAATTATTACTTTTCAAATTACCTCTTTATTGCGCACAATTAAACTCTCAAGTACTGAGTTTCGTGGGCGTGGTAATTACCCGTAATAAAATTTGTTGCTCCGCCCTCGGTTTGTAAAAGAACTGGAATGAGAGTAGTAATTTCGTGCGCACGTCCAATTGTATGTGGAATGAAAAATATAGATGGAATGAAGATGTATCCGAATCCAGTCAAATATTTCTTGTGGAACGTGTTTCGGAAGTTGAATTTGTGTGAAAAAGATGAATGTATCTTTTCCGATTAAAGCTTTTTGTGTGGATGTTACCAGTGTGCGTGGATGGTAGATTCAATCAAAATAACACTTTGAATTGTTTCGGGTTTCAATCTTTGGTGTGGCCGAAGCCCAAATTCATTATGGTCTTGCATTGGCTACATGCCTTGTCAGTTTAGGGTGGGTTTGGTCTCGAGTATGATTTGAGTTTAGGATATGGTTGCGTTAATGCGGAAACTATTTCAGGTAAAACTTGATTCTCTGATAAAAGGGAGATTGTATCCTGACCATCGATTTACTGGGCCTCAAACAATCCAATCCTTATTAAACACCACACAATAATTTTTCGACATAACGGAAAAAGGGACTTCAATCAAAGGATTTTTTTTCACCAGAGGAGTAGTACCCTCCCCGTTGTAAACCATTGTTCAATTCACTTTTAAGGTTTTGTGTAGAACAAAAAACAAATCGAAATTATTGTCTGTCATTTTGCGCAATTTTGTGGACATACGGGAACTATGAAACCCCACGCATACAGTGAGTGACATCAAATTATATGAAATTTAAAGGAGGGCTCCTCACACATGAAAAGGGGGATACAAAAGTTTTTTTTTTCATCGAATATAGTCATGTGGGGTATCAAATGAAAGGTCTTGATTAGTACTTTCCGAATCTAGTTTTGAAGTGAATTGTAAAGTGCGCGAATAAGGATTTAAAATGTGAACACTTAAAGTGAAACAATCAGCATGGGGGGCTTATATGAAATCTAGGCCTCAAAATATGTTCCATTCCGGCATCTGCTCAAATAAATTTATTAATATTATATTACCAACTTTTAAAACTGAAAACCCTCCTTTTATCTTTGGTGAACTCCTTCAAATTAGCTAATGTTGGAGCCGTAATTTGAAACGTATGGAATTAGCTATAATCGATAGAGAACTTTTATACCTGAAGTGTCCAGTTTCAGGACTTGTTTCTTTTTTAACGGTATATTTGTTGTATTGGATCTTTCTGAATAGAAACTAATCTTAGATGTGAGATTATAGAGTGCCTACATTCACGATATTTGTTTACCTCTTATCTACATCCTAGGATGCTCATTTTTTTTTCTAATCGAGTAATACAAGGCTGCTGTATTCGCCATCTGCAATGAAAATCTAAAGCGAAAATAAGCTATAGCATTCATTCATTTTCATCTATAATGGTCCGAAGTTTTTCTATTCTAATTAGAACAAGTGTTAGGCAAGGACAGATTCCAAAATGCTAAGAAATCCTGCAAAAGCCGTTTTTTTGATTTTGGGAGGTGTAGAACGTTTCACTTTCTAGAATATATTAAGCATTGTAATGTCGGGGAGGACTCTTCTTTCTTGGTTTAAATTGGACTCCAAGATGGGGAAAACCACCGAGTTTAGCGTTTCTCATTTGCCTACGGAATAAATTCCTAGCGAAGTCGTGAAATATTCATCAAACACCTAAGTACGATAGAGGGCGTGGATACGTGACTTATATAAAGTACTAGTTGAGGCAAGTAGCAGGAATGCACGCAAGCGGTACCACTCCAAGGTAGGCAATGAGGAAAATTCTAGAAAGAATTAGGGACCGAGCGGCTGACCTGCTTAAATACCAACAAATCTCAAAGAAAACTGTTTTGTATATTGGCTGGTATCCATAAAATAGGCTAATCCCAAGGAAAATCCTCCCAAGTCACTAGAAAAAGAAAGATAAGTTGAAGATTGGTGTGGAAATAATTGTTTTAAGACAAGGTTTGACCCTAAAGGACGATGAATACAGAGATGGAGTTCATAAAGTTGGGTAAAAGCCTGTGTAACATTCAAATTGAAAAAAAAAAATAAAAGAAAATCTGCTGAAGAAACAGCCGTAAGTTACCATGGTGAAACTGAAAGGTCAAAGGAAGCTCAAGAACGCGGAAAGCCACCATTGGATAGGAAACAGCCGATGTTATTTTACGAAGAATTTTCAGTATTGCAATAGCACTTTGGGTTTGTTGTATGGTATGAAAACCTTGAAGATTAGCCTACAAGCAGAAGCAGCATTTGAACCGATTACTGCATGTAGGACGAAGATAAACTTAAAAATCTACAACTCATCTGAGTGAAATTATGCGGTGTTTCCAACGATTAATTATCTGAAATAATAAAAGCTTGTTTTTTTTTCGTTGGTGTGGATATTTATTCTTGCAAATACCGATATTTGGGGAACCACTTGTTCCCTTCATCAGTGCTAACAAGTTTTTTTTTTCGTTAGCACTGATGAAGGGAACAAGTGGTTCCCGAAATATCGATGGAAATTGACGTCAAAATAAGAATGAGCTTCTTTGAAAAACACATTTTTTTCGGGGTAGTCAACATCCTATTCAGTAATCCTTGTTGTTGAAAATCTGCTGCTTTAGTTCCTACATTATTTGCACTTTTTGCACAACCCCCATGAAACTTCCACTAGGTAACCAGGAATTCTCCCGATGCCCATGGTACCAGTATACCGCTGGTGAAGTTTTGTAACCGAAGGCACTTTAGATGAGCCTCTGCACAAGCTCGGGTCTGATCATCTATATAAACCTTAGGGCAATCGCCACTACATTACGAGCAAGTCGAAGTGAGTACAGCGTTTCTCGGTGCAACTTCGAGGAGGTTCTTCTCGGGCACTTGATATTAGTTCCGTTGGCAGGGTTGCTGCTCCGCCACCCTCGAGTACCAATAATTTGGTGCAAGATATCGAGAGGCCGGCGTTCAACTGTCTCGACCATAGTATCATTCAATTGACCAATGCGGTCTCATATCGATGCTTCTTACCGCCCGGAATTTTATGAAATTCCAAGCGAAATTAAGGGCATTATAATACTTGTTAAATTTTTTACTGTGCATATGTCAATAAAACTTAATAACAGAGCTTTCAGTGCAATTTGTACTTACCTTATTGAAAACCAAACCCTTATATACTGAAATAGATTGATTTCCTTCCTCTCTTCTGCAATATCCTGGTATTAACAAAATTCTATATGGATTAACAACAAGACAATTGTGTTAGCCAATAAGGGAATCTTCCCATATTCGTTTTTCACCTGATGCAAAATTATCAGAATTATATTGCAAGAGCATTGAACCGCCAAAATGAAACACCCTTCCTCTTTAGTATGGCTATTATGTCAAGGAGGACTGACAAGCTGTAGACAACTTACTCACCTACCGCGGAAGAAAAGAGTAGATCGTGTGTTGTCAAGTCTATAGTAGTCTATAGTATCTTCTTGGTTTTTTAACCCATCTAATATCCATTGTCCTTTCCCGTAACTGCTAGTTTCCATTGAGAATAATCGTCCTTCGTTCATGGATGGTAACTATCCCGACTTGCTCAATTTGTGTATGTGTATACACGCCTGTAAGAATTAGCCCTATTACCACCAAGTTGACTGATCCCGTGCTAGTGGCCAATGGATCTAGTAGGCAGGTAGGTATCAGTAGCCGATTCGATGAGTCAATTAATCGCTATGACACGCCGTTTTGATACCACAAACTCTAAGATCATGACTGCTGTCGAAGAGCAAGAGGAGCAGAATTCTGCTGAGAAGAGACTAACTTTAAGCGTGCCGTCTAGACTGTTTATCGCGTCCTTGCGCTGCCCCACCAGCCTGAACGCATCGTGGAGTATATGTTCCTGTTAGGCGACCTATATCCGCTCTATATAATGTCTACAAAAAATTCTCAAAGGTTGCTCAAACCTTACTAAAAAAAGTTAATAAATTCATAAGTTGCTTATTGTAATGGGTTGTCAACAAAAAAAAATCTCCATAACACATTAAAAACAGCCTACCCCACCTATATGCTTCTGAATGGAGTAGAAGTAACAGGTTAGCGTCCTTCGCTGCGATGATGGACGTCAAATATTGTGCTTCCTCTGGTGGAGCTGATCGGTCGGGAACCATATAAACCGAGAAGATATACACGTTCTCGCTTTCCGCCTCTTCAAGTTTAAGACTCGTTAGATCGCTAGGATTCAGGTTCGGACACTGAAAGGCGTGCAAGTTCTTTCTGACGAGTATACATGCTCTAGGCCTGTCCCGACCAGTGTTTGGCAAAACATGCCTGACTCATCCAGTATCTCCACTCAAAGCAATCCATAATATAAGGGGTATGCATTTCGTATAGACAATATAACCCTAATGTATTCCGATGTAATTTTCATCATTATCCAATTCAAGTTTCAAGGAATAACGCCCCTATCCACAACCTAACGGTCATGGTATCGCTCATAGATTTCATCGTTATGTAAGCTACGGAATCGCCCATCCTCATGTAGAGCGCCAAAAATTGGTCGGAGGATTCTTCTCTCGAACGCGACCAAGAGTTCGCAATTTTTCTTGCCAAGAAACCAAGTTTCCCAGGAATACATGAGGACTGGCAAGATCATTATTTTGTATAGTAAGGGCTTTGACCCTATGATGAGACGTTTCGAGCGGAACAGTTTTTATAAGCTGAAATAGGCTCTGTTGGCTGCCAACAACCGTGCTCGGATTTCATCATCGTAGCTGTTATCCCTAGATAGGAGAAATTATCAACGGTCTCAAAGTTGTAGTCTTCTATCTTTATTCTTCCCGTTCGATTTGTGTGGTTTGATGTTGTTTATTGGTTGGTTTTTGGTGCTGACGTTGCCACAATATATTTTGTCTTCCCTTCGTTGATGTGCAGCCCAAGATCTAGCGCGTCTGCTCAATTGGATGAAGGCAGTTTGTACGTCTCGGGTCGTTCTTCGCACGATTTCGACGTCGTCAGCATATGAGAGTAGTTGGGTGGACTTAAAGAGGATCGTACTCCTCGCATTTACCTCATCATAACGGATCACTGTTTCCAGGGCCAGGTTAAAGAGGACGCATGATAGGGCATCCCCTTGTCGTAGACTTTTGTTTATGTCGAATGGTCTCGAGAGTGATCCTGCTGCTTTAACCTCCCCTACACATTGGTCAGGGTCAGGCTAGTCAGTCCCATCAATTTCGTTGGGAAACTAAAATCTTGCATGGCCGTGTAGCCTGGCTGTGCCATCATAGGCGGCCTTAAAGTCGATGAAAGGATGGTGCAACTGATGTCCATATTCCGATAGTTTTTCCATCACTTGCCGCAGAGAGAAAATCTGATCTATTGCTGATTTGTCAGGAGTGAAGCCTCTTTGGTATGGACAAATGATGTTCTGGGCGTATGGGGCTTCCGGCCTTGCAGAATAATATCTTATAGATGGTACTCAGCAAAGTGATGCCTCTATAGTTGCTTATAATTGCTGCACTGAGTGATATCTTCCTTTTTATGTATGAGACAGATAATGCCTGGTTGCCAGTCGTGAGGCATCGATTCGTTGTCCCATACCTTCAGCATAAGTTGATAAACCACTTGGTATAATTTGTCGCCTCCATCTTTAACCAATTCGGCTGTAATTCCAACGGCTCCTGGCGACTTATGATTTTTAAGCCGATGAATTGCACGGACTGTTTCTGCGATTTTCTAGTTGTTCAGTAGTTCATCAAAGTACTCAGCCTATCGTTCCAATATGCCCATTCTGTCGGAAATCAGATTTCCCACTTTGTCTCGGCAGGATGAGCGTCGAGGTGTATAAGGCTTCTTCCTGCTGATTTGTTGGTAAAACTTGCGCACCTGGTCCGGTTCCTCAATGTACTTTTCTAGTTCACAGACTTGTTGGTTCTCCCAGGCTTCTTTTTTCGTTTCTCCGCTCGCCGGACTTCATGATAGGTCTCCGCGTGTGCCTGCGTCCTTTGAGAATGCACTATTACTCGGTATGCAGCATTCTTCCGTTTCGTTGCTAGTTTACCTTCATCGTCGAACCAGCGGCGCCTGGGGCCAAGTATGTTTGTGGTAGTATTTATTTTTTTGATTTTTTATTTGATAACGTTCTTCAGGTGATTGTGAAGATCGTTTGTTGATGCTTCATCTCCAAGATCTCTGTTGACTGCGGTTAGTGCGGCATCCATTTCCCCCTTATAGGAGTTGCTGAGGGCTGTGCTGTGGAAGGCTTCAGTGAATAATCTGCAGTCCGTTATCATTTATATTTTTATGTAAGCTATGGGAGCCAACGTATCGACTGAATCACGATCACGATGGTAACGTCTTTGTATTGTGCCATTTTCCACACCAAAGAGTTTGTTCTTGATATCTTGAGCAAACTTTCTCCAGTCGATCCTCTTGGAAAGGGTAGGAAATTTCTACACGAAAATTTACAAGTATTCATTGAGAAGGGTCGCTGGTCGGACACTCTCCAGTTCTGCAAGCTGATATCAAGCATCTCCTCTCTACCATCCCAGTTCGGCGAGCTGGGGAAATGGAAGGTTGGTGTATTGCCCCTGTTCCACACCGATAGATCATAACATAATCAAAAAAAGAGTCACATTTTTCCTTGGTTTCTAAATTGACCAAAACCGGACCTTCTTCGCTGTAATGATAGACGCTATGCTTCTAACTACCAAGAATTCACGTTGATACACATGTTGCCCCAGCGGAATATTACTTATTGAGAAATCATACAACTTCCTTTGTCTCACCATCTACCGCATCAAGTAATAATCAGTCACACATATTAATAAAGGATAAAGTGAAACAATGGTAAGATTTATCAATCCTTATATCCTTGACCAAGCGTTTTCCCCACCAGTTTGAAATCTCAAATTGAACAGCATCACAATAACAAACGCATAAAAGAAGGTTGTGTGCATTCATTCCTCCACTAAGAAACTTTCATAAGATCTAGAAAATCAAGGAAAAACTTTTTACAGAATGAGAAGGATTTTGGAAGGCTTTGTATTCCATTCTTCCATAACCTTGTCATATAAAAACTCCACTAAAAACAATCTGACACAAATAACTCATTGATAAATAGCAATCGATTGCAACTTTTCCTCTTTCCTAACGAAGTGAAGAACAAAAGAGAAAAGAATTAGAGTTTGTTGCAGTTTGACAGCAGTGGCGTCAACAATTTCATAAAGTTTTTCGAATGCATCAGATAAGTAAGTACCACAGCGGTGCTAAAAAGGAACAAAACCGGATACTTGCAGCACAAACCACAGCAAGGACAATCTAACAAACATGAGCATGTCGTGAGCTACACTTCATAAGATATTTTTCTTGTGTAAGAACCCGTTCCCAAGGGGGGCGGAACACCCAACTTCCAGATACCGTACACACTATGTAATATACACAAGGATGTTCAGAATAACAGAATAGACAACTTGCTCTGAAAATTTCAGCAAAAAATAAGCTAAAATGATTCGCTCCAGCGTTCCTTGGTTTTTCTACTACCGAAAAAGTTTTTAACTGATTTAGTGGCTCCACGTTTTCTAGAGTGGGCAGAGACATTGCAACAGTAAAATGTCCTCTTCAGTTCATTTTTTCGGAGCTTGAAGGTTGCAGCTAGTCCACCGGGAGACGATGCTGACGACTCGCTGGATTTTTAGCCAAGTTGCAGGTTTTTCTGTCTTGACAGGGAGAGAAGTCTCTGAAATGTTATATTGTCTACTGACCCAGTCTGAATGTTTGTAGGCATATGTTTGTGTATGAGGCGAGCCAGAGGTGCAATCCTTTTAAATGCTTATCTTAGAAATTGTGTTAGTACCACATTGTGACAGATTCAGGTCAGTTGGAAAGGGATCCTTGAAATGCCGGGTAAACCTCAGACTTGACTCGGGTGCTTTATCACAGTCAAGCCCTAGGAACTGCCACGTGAGTGATAATGCGATCAGATTCGCTTTCTGCGATAAACTCCCACTTTAATTACATTTGTTGGGTATCAAATAAACTATCAAATTTAAGTAATTTCGTTAGATTAAACGTCTCAGTCTCCCTCATATGAGCAATTCCGCTAAAATTCGTTCACATAATCACGACCATGATAGCAGTTCAAATTTCATTATTCTGCATTCAAAGTTCACTTGTGCCAAGTAAAAGTGAAAGACTGGCGGGAAACGGAAAAGTTTCTGGGAAATTTCATTAGTGGGTCGACTTGTGTGCAGTAGCAATTTGCAAGTGGCAATTTTCGTAAGCTGGTAGTGCTCGTAAGGACGAGCAGAAAGATGTGTTCCAAGCTACAGCCATAATTTCATGGAGCAACAGGTGGATAAGTCAGCACACTTTACGAAAATTAAACGAGTTTATGGTTGTACAAGATAAATATGAAATCTAATTTTTTAATGAGGCTGGGAATGTTTTTCTACATCAGATGTTGCACGCTTTAAATTTTACAGCGAATTTCGGCGTGTTTGCTTTATGATACTGTTTGATTTTTATAAGATGCCATTCAGATTCCTGTCAAATAAATTTTATATCGAGATGAAACGATAAAAGAGGACAAAGAGAACGGAAATCTTGGCCTATGTTTAAGGCAATATTGTTAAGAAATTGTAAATCTTTGGGTTTTTGTATTTGGTCCATGGTGTCACCGAGACGCCTATTTCATCCATTAAGTACCAATATATTATAACTATTTTGCTTAAATTATCTGTCTATACAAAATTAATGTGGTAGCAAATGGGTGGGTTGTTCGCCTGGTCCCCTTAGTAACAACCCACTTGATGGGATTTTAGTGACTACTGCCCTTCTATATATGGTTGCTATTTACCCTTTTATGGGATATAGCGCTATACTCTTTGGTAAAGTTTTAATTCCCACCATTTCTTTAATGCTTTCTTTCGATTTCGGCTTATGCTAGCGGCTGGTATATCCTGCTCTTCGCTATGTCTACTGTGATTCACGCTGTACCCGAACCCAACACTTTAACTTTCACCGTAGATTTGGGTTTAACTTCCTCTGAAGGCTTCTTTCTATATATATTTATTTCTAAGTCTTCATTATTGATTCGAGCATATGACAATCTGCATATCGTGCGATTGACGAGCCTCATTGTGTTACGTCTTTTGTTTTCAGCACTTTGTGTTAATGCCAAACTTCAGCTCAAGACATGATCCCTGGTGTTGATTTTATCGGGCAAACGGGATGCCATAACAATACCTGCAAATTCAACGACAATGGTTTACTTAGGAGTAAAGTATCGGTATAACAGAATATCCTGACATTTATGGAGTACTCGCTAGTCTTTTTCTGTGTTTGATATTGGACTAACGGCTTAAAATATGACTCTAAAAAGTGTAACAGGTCTCGTTCTCAGAACCTATCAAACCGAAAAATCAGAAAATAATCACAGTAGTGCATCTCAACGAAATCTAGGCCTGCGTTTTGGAAGATTCGGACTGGTTGTACGAGGCACGCCACCACTCTCCATCTCGTTTTGCCCCAATAATTCTTCCTAGAACTTTACTTCCAATTGCATTCAACAATTTCTCAGTTCAGTTCAGCTCTCAGGCAAAGAGACATTATCTGTCTCATACCTAACAAGGGAGATATCACGCAGCGAAGCAATTATAGAGGTATCACGTTGCTGAATACCATCTATAAGATATTCTCCGCTATCTTGCTAGGCCGTATAGCCCCATACGCACAGAACATCATTTGCCCATAGCAAAAAGGCTTCACTCCAGGCAAATCAGCAACAGATCACATTTTCTCTCTGTGGTAAGCGACATCAATGAAGGCAAGACAAAATATATGGTGGCAACGTCAGCACCAAAAACCAACCAACCAACAACATCAAACTGCACTAGTCAAACGGGAAAAATAAATATTGGAGACTACAACTTTGAGACCGTTGATAATTTCTCTTATCTAGGATCAAGAATCAGAACCGATAACAGCTGCGACGATGAAATCCGCGCATGGTTGTTAGCAGCCAACAGTGCCTATTTCAGCTTACAAAAACTGTTCCGCTCGAAACGTCTCACCATAGGGTCAAAGCTTTTACTGTACAAGACAATGCCAGTCCACATGTATTCCTTGGAGACTTGTGTTCTTAACAAGAAAAATTGCGAAGTATTCGCCGCGTTCGAGAGAAGAATCCTCCGAAGAATTTTTGGCCCCCTACATGAGGCTGGACCATTCCGTAGCCTACATAACGACGAAATCTATGAGTGATACCATGACCGTCATGTTGTGGATAAAATCCGGCTTAATAGGTTAGCCCGGAAAGTCTACAAGGACAATATTTATGGTAGAAAAAGTAGACGAGGCAAAGGCTGCCTACGATGAAGCGATGTCGTGGGTCAGAACGCCAGACAGCTTTTAAGGATATCGAATTAGTAAACATCGGCGCAAAACCGGGAGGTCTGGAGTTCCTTATGAAGATAGGCCTAGACCGAAACCGGTTGTTGCGCCGTTGATGATGATGATGATTTTCTCAGTTACTTGCTTGAAGTAAAGCAGCCTTTAAATTGCTTTGTGGACGCAGAGCTTGGTACTCAGATTTAGAGTTTTCCTTTCAAAATTACCGAGTTTGAAAAGAACCCTTCATTTCAGTTCGTCTCCTAATCTCGTCATACTGGCTATTTTTCGTCAGTGATGTGCCTAAATAAATAAAACTGTCTACACTTTTTTCAGTATATTCGTTGATTGTGATGTTTTGGCTGATAGGCAGTATTTTTCTGGTTTGCGTCATCATTTTTGTTGATTAGCAGCCCAACTTCTTGTCAAGGTTTGTACAAATTTCTCTTGCTGCAGTTGATTTGTTCGAGGAAATATGCCATTGTTTATTGAATTCCTCACTCACCTCACTGATAACAAGACGAAACATATCGGTGACAAGGTGTAACCCTGCTGGACAACACTGTGGACCTCAAATTCCTCTGAGATTTTACTTCGATGCAACAAATCACCATTTTGCAGAATCGAATGTTACTCTGATGATAACTATTAGTTTCCTAGAGGAAAAACGCCAATTAGGCAAAACGCGACACTGATTGAATTTGGAACAAATTGATGTTACTCTCCTGTAATTTTGAATAAGCTCCTCAGTTCTGGCCAGGGGTCGGCTACTGGGTGAGTTGAGACCCTTTGTAATACTGAAGTCAGTCATTTTCCCAAACGTGCTCTTTACTTTCCCACTACTGTCGCGATTTGTAGGCTTCGTATCTAGGTTTTGCGAAGTGGGATGGTTCTTATTCCGTACGTCGCCAGCATATGTCATAGCATAGCATCCAGGATCTTTTCTGGGCAATAGTATATATCTATTTGGTTGACTCTGATGCCATCTGGGAGCATCCAGGTCTTTTTTTGAAAGCGTTTATGTGTGGAATATGCTGATTTTATAATTAGATTTCTACGACATACCAAGTCTATCAGCCATTATCATTCAGTGCATCATGGTGACTGTAGCCACCAGTTGCTCTTGTGTGCCGCTTTATTCACCATCACCATCATCAAGTATTATTTGTATATCATTTCATGGTAGTAAATCAAGAGGTCTTTCTCTTCAGTTGCCTTTAATGGGCTTGATGATATTTGCTTTGAATTCTTTTTCTGCTTATAGTCGCGACACATAGCAATTTGGCGTTGTTGATACGCTAGATGGTGATTTAAAATCCTCGCGAGTGTATCTAAATCAGGCGCTTTGATAAAACAAAACGGCGCAACGAATAAAGACGAACCGACCCCATTTTTGAATAGGGCAAAGGCTGAAGAAGACGATTCCGTAGCCTACATAACGATGAAATCTACGAGCGATACCATGACCGTCAGATTGTGGATAAAATCCGGCTCAGTAGGTTACGGGGGGTGGGTCACTTAATCCGTATGGATGAGGATGATCCAGCCCAGAAAGTTTATAAGGGCAATATCTATGGTAGAAAAAGAAGACGAGTCAGACCCTGCCTGAAAGGGGGCAATGGTGTAGGTCAGGACGCCAGACAACTTTTAGGGATATCGAATTGGTGGACCTCGGCGCAAAACCGGGATGTCTGGAGTTCCTTATTAAGGCGGGCCTAGATCGGATACCGGTTGTTGCAAATTTGATGATGATGATGATGAAAGGCTGAAGAAGAAGAAGAACCTGCCATGATAACTTTGATTTTGCGGTTTCTCTCTGTAAACTTGAAAGTATTCTTGATGCCAGGAGTGATCAAAGGGAAGTATTATATATTCCTTCATCAACGACTTTTTTTTTTACTTTGCTCCATTTTAGTTACGTCAGCAGCTCATTGTGTTTCCTGCTCTATAAGTAGCCGTTGATGTCAATAACTGCATATAGCTGGTCATAGATTATTCTTTTCTTGAATCTTGCTTATAGCATTCGGGAAGCAATTACGTATCATAGAATGATGGTTTTCACAATAACTTTGCCTGTTCAAAACTACCTTCTCAGCTACCAAATCTATAATTTAATGTTGTTATGTTGGAGAAAGTGTTTCCCGTAAAGCAAAGAAATCTTCTTCCTTTGAGTGTCAACCTTACCAATTTGTAAATGCTTCTGCATGAGTTGAAACCTGCTACTTCACTGAGATGCACTAAGTGATCCTCTTTGCTTTGACTTGCGGTTTCGTCCAGGGCAGAGGCAACTCATCAGACGCTGCCTCACTGCTGCCCTGGGAGCAGCGTGGCCGAAATTATCCAACTGCACTGGTCCGCCAGGAATCCCTCGATTCTTAAACAAAAATTTTCGTTGAGCCTCGGCAGGCTTAGGCCTATAATTTTACAAGGCGGTTTTGTGTTCATTATAATATAATCATCAAGCAACCACTTCGGTCACGCTGCACCCAGGACAGAGGTGAAGGTTGCATCTGATGAGTTACCTTTGCCCTGGACGAAACCTCAAGTCAATATATTTTGCAACTTGGATGCTTACCCAAGGGTGAGTGTTCCGTGGACCACAACCGAGAAAATATGTTGCTTTCCAACTGGTGCGATCCGCCATTAAGTGGATGGCAGACTTAGGAATCCTTTGATTCTTAAACAAAAATGTTAATCCTCTTTGCTTTTTTCAAGAATTCAATGCAGTTTTTTGCGTACATTCTGGGAAAGTGTTGTCTATAACATGTGGAGTTTCTTCTATGCTCTCCCATCTTTGAGTTTGCTCTCAATTATGAGATCATTGCGAGATGGAGACATCACATGCCTGATGGCTGTAGCTGTTACTAAGGATATATTTTATTTTTGTGTGAAATAATCTTTCACCGAGGCTCTGTCTTCATCCAGTATTCTGGTAGATCAATTTGCTGTTATTCATCATCATTATCAACAACGGCGCAACAACCGGTATCCGGCCTAGGCCTGCCTTAATAAGAAACTCCAGGCATCCTGGTTTTGCGCCGAGGTCTATCAATTCGATATCCCTAAAAGTCCTAAATTTCCTGTTATTGGCCTTTTTAATTTAAAGCAAGTAGTGAGTGACTCACAAATGTCGAAACCACAATAGAACCTACTCCTGAGGAGCTGTATTAATCTCTTCGAAATTGGTCAGAATGATGCTCCAGTATGGGTAGACCTCTTATCTCCCTTTTTTAACGGCCGATGTATTATAGTTGCCGGTGACAACTTACGAGTTGGGATGCTTTGCGTCTCTCGCTTGTTAGTGAAAGCATATTCATATTTATGGAATCGTTAGCAAGACTGCCTCAATAATTCAAATTAAGTTACTCAACGTTCTTAAAGCCTGCTAGGGTTTTTTTCGAATGAGTAATGCGTTTTTTGCCAATTGCCCATTTATACTAACCATTTTAGACAATCACAATTCATACTATAGTCGAAATTAAAAACCGGGCACGACGTCAAGATCGTGCAACTAATGCCTCAACCATCGCACTACTCGCTGGATGCGGGTACTTCCTTATGTAATTCTTGATTTCTCCTCAACGAGTGTCCTTATTGTAAGCTTCACCAAAGAATTTTCTGCCTTGCATCTTCGTGAAAAGGGATTAAAATCAAGATGATACAACTTGGCAATTAATGTAAGGTTCGCTAACTCGTCAGTTCTTTTCTCTTTTTAACGAATTACGAGCGTAAGCTAGTTAAAGCATTATGTGGAGTAAAGGTGCTACCGGTGTTAACATGCACAATGTCCAATAATCAAAAAGTTTTCAACAACATCGCTGCCCCACTATTTGGGAGTTTATATCTCCACGCACGTCTCCTATGATCTCTCGCGGCTTCCATCCGTTACCAGTTCACATAAAAAATTTCCATTTGCCACAATGAAACTTTTGTAACCTAAACCAACCTATTTGCATAGAACGCTTTTAAGTGCTGCTTTTCATTCTTCAGTCCTTGATATCTTCCGTAGTGGGGTCAAACCGTCAGGATCCGGTTCGTCATTTCTACCAGTCGTAAGATTTATACGGCTCAAAATCATCCCATTTCAGGCGGCTCTTAGGTCGTTCTCCATCGATTTGCTTCCTGAGGTTAGCTTTGACAAGCTGTTGAAATTATTTCCAACGTCTTTCAATTTCTCGAGGATGATACATACGTCCGACATATTATCTTTCCCAGTTGTCTTAATCTTATTCGTGGTCGTACCTAGTTCTATCGGTGACTCAAAGCAATAGGAGAAAAAAAGCTTTTAGATTTTAGGTCAGTATGTACAGTACTTTTCTGGCTAGACTCCACCATTATATGAGGACATTAAACTGTGGGTGTGAAACATTCTGTTCCGAGCGTTATTAACAAAGATTGTGCCAGCCTCATCGGAATCGGACGTCAGAAATTCCGAATACTTCAAATTTTGTCATTTACTTAGAGGAGGACCAAGAGGCTGCCTAGGCGATCATCGACGGAGGCACGTCGACGACACCTTCACTCTTACTTCGAACTTTGTTCTTTAAACTGCAGTAGAGACGCGGTTATTTCAGTCTTTGCTCGATCAATGAAGGCGATGAGGAGATAATATTCCTCCATGAGCAACGAAACAACATGAACGGTATTGCCACTCTTCTTAATAAAACAGGCTTGACTGGGAGTAATTCCTTTAATACTTGGTACAAAACAACAGCGGATTCTGAAGTTTAATCCCATTTTTTCCCTATAAAAATGGTTATCCCGTCGTTCTAATCAGAACAGTGTCTGTCTTCTTCAAAAACGCAATTGAAGAGTTCGCTGAGAATAAAGACTCCGTAATTTGTGCTGTGATTCCTCTTATTTGACGTAATAGGCAGACTTATTCCGAATGACGGTAATGAGTAGGTAATTCTTCCGATAGTGTTTTCTCCCCTTTCTCATCTTTGTAGATTGATCAGTAGGCAAGCTATCACTCTTGTTATTATCACATCAGAAGTGTACCTTTTTCACAGGATATGCTCCTGTGGAGTATTAAATGAAAGGGTTCGATTCTGATACTGGATGAAACACAGGAGGGTTAGTGCTCAAAATGCAATGCCTGGAAAGTATGAAAGGTCTCGTTCTCAGAACCTATCCAACTGAAAAATAAGGAGAAGAAATCACAATGCACCCATACAAAATCTAAACCTCAAAATACACGTCATTTCGACACCTACTCAAATAAATAAATACTAACAAAATTATAGAAGTTCAAAATTTTGCATTTCACGGGAATTTGTCCCAATCTAAGACAGGTATGAAGCCATGATCATATAGTGTGAACTCATATAAACAGCGGAGTTGGATACAAAAAAGAGTATTTTGAATTTTCAGCTTTGTAACATACGAGTGGAAAAATGTGCATAGGAAATTTTTCACACAGACGGATGGTCCCGAAGCGTCCAGCTTCCGGTATTCTCACATCTTTTATTGTAACCATTGAGGTCGAAAAGTTAGTAGAATCCATCTTTTACGGCGGCTATTCGGTGTCCGGATAGCTGAGTGATTAGAGCACAAAGCTGTCGTACAGAAAATCTCACTGGTGAGAGTGGAATTTGTGTCGTGATTTGACGTCGGATACCAGTCGACTCAGCTGTAAATGAGTACCTGAGTCAGAAAACAGAATACTCGATCAAAATGAAGAAAAATTACGATGAATTGCATCTCCGCTAGATACAAATCTTTAGTCCTAGCTGTAAGTAAGACGGGAAAGAATCGATTTTGGGGTTTCCACCTTATCTTGGTACTTCATGACCTGAAGAGTTCTCCTGCTTATCCGGAGGAGAAGATTGTGAAAAAGTTCTAAGGTCAAAAAGTAGGTTTATTTAAACAAATTCGTTGAAATCATTATTCCGAAACCCCAAAAAATTCATAGACCGGGCAAAGTTCGATACTTATTTAATTATGTGAGGAAGGACGTTTGTTATGTTAACAAAATAGAAAATAAAGTACTGTCAATTACAAAATTTAATTTGAAGTAGAATTAAGGAGTGCTAAATTCTAAGGATATCTAAAAAGTTCATGATTCGAAATACGAATACGAAATCGATCGACTACTGATATAAAATAAAGGAATCCGCAAAGTACGCTTTGAAACCAAAAGGTGAAGTTAAATTCAGATGAAAAATGAGGAGTGGTTAATATCAATTCGCCACCGCATTCTCAAGGTCAGCAAAGTTTGAGCAAAAAATGCCGATCAAACCAGATGTCAGAGGATTTCACATTACTTTCGTTAAAAGTCAAAACAACTGTTTAAAGGTATGATTTAACAACAAAGATATAAATCAGAGGAACGGATCCGAAGGCCCCATCGAAAGGAACCGTTGCAAGGCTAGCATTGCGTTGAACTCTTAATGGTTTCTGAAATCAATCCAGGGAATGAATTTACGTTATATTCGCGTTTCTTTTACACGATGAAGTTTGAATTTTGTTGAGTTTGAATTGAGTCTTAACTTTAAAAAAATTAAAAATTGAAAAGTTGTTGTAAATGTTCAAGCAAACCGCCTTTGAATTTCCTTTCCTGAATAACACTTACCATCAGTGACATCGATTCTTCCCTCACTGCCCTCAGGCACCCTATCATACATTTACTAAGTTACCCTTCGTAGTACACAACTGAGTTGTATGCAATTCCACTTGCATATAGCTGACCTATCTTATTGCAGTGTTACTATTCACCTGCGGTCTCGAAAGTCCATCTAGTTGACCATTGTACAACCAATAGCACAACAACAATAACAACAGACAGCAAATAAATGTTTCTTATTAGGGACTTATCATTAAGATAAGGCTTATTAATGAAATGTTTAGAGGTATTCCGAACTAGAGATATTAGAAATCTTTGTTTTATTTTAGAGAAATTAAAAAATCTGGATAAAGGGAATAAAAAAAAAGTCTTTGGTATAGAAAGAGAGGCAGATATCAAGGTGCATTTCCTCGGTGGCAGCTGAACAGGAGGAAAGCAGGACGTGGATGCTATGTGGGCAATGAGAAAAGCGGACTCAAAGGAGTTTCTGACATTTACGGTTTTTTTATCTACACACAATAGTAATGCTATCGCGCATGTGGTGATGCATATTTTCGCTTTACTTGTTATAATATTTTCAAAAAAACAATGACTAGTTGCATAAATCTGTCATCTGCCACCGACAAGTGCAAACAAAATATTGGTTTTCGTTTTGCATTCTAGGAAGCATTTGACATTAGAAATTTGGCATTTGACTCAAACCCGAACTTATCAAGTTTATTATGTAAGGGATGTTTTTAGAATTGATTTTATTCTGCATAGTTAATAATACATATAAGATCTATCTATATCTTAGGCAACAGTCCCAGATTAGATGTATAGAATTTGAGTGAAGTATGTTTGCCTCCAGTTCATTTGCTAACTGCCTACATTTGTGTGTCATATAATGCACATCACAAGTTTCATTCTTTATTTCGTCCTCAAATCCACAAAAAAAAACATGTAAAACCCAACAGTACCTCATTACCCATTCGTCTCAATTTACCAACAATAATTTAAGAATAATATCTTTACAAATTTCCTGTTCATTTAATTTCCTGTGCCATAATAGCACTCATTCAAGATAAATACACATGAGTTCTAAAACTTTGTGCATTACAGTCCATTTTTATTTTCATTTCCGTGTAGAAAAGTAAAAAACACTTCGATCCAGAGAGAAAAAATACACACCATTTGAAACTTAGATGTTGGAGGGGGGATTGACTAAAGGATATATTCGCTAGTGGATAACATAAAAAATTGTTTACATACAAGAAACGAGTATATGTGAACCCGAAGAAATGTGTACCATAGCATGAATTGCATTGAGCACAAGAAAGGAGAAGAATGGCGAAAGCTGCAAGGAGAGTAAAAAAACAACCATGAAATGCACATTGCATTCATATATGTTCTGATGATATATCATAAAAGAAGGATATGTGCAAGAGCATAGTAAAAGAATAGTGTAGTCCACGACGAGGAAAATAATAATAATAATAAGATGAGGGCGAAATTTTATGATACGTATGTATGTGAGTTTGAGGAAGGATCTACAATCAACAACAATTCGACTTCCTTTGCTTCACGACTCCCACGCCGGGCGCCACATTCTCACAACAATAGCAACAGCAAGGAACTGTGCAAGCCACCTTGTTTCTTCGTTCGTTCTTACGAGTATTTTTTCATGCTTTCACTCCGCCGTTCTACTTTCTTTTGATCCGCTTTTTTCTACTTAATGGTACTCATGTATGGATGAAAAGGATTTGGAACCTAATGCAATTATAGTGATTTTTTTGGTAAGCCGCTTTAAAAATCGGGCATCATTAAGTTTCTGCAGCACTTTCTCTAGAAGATATCTTGAAGAAACGTTGATCTTCCCCTACTCCTTAATTGATTGATATATTTCAAATACTAGTATTCATCGCTGCGAATGGCTACCAAGAAAACCTTTCCACGGAAGTATTAAGAAGCACATGTATACATCCTTTAAACTATTCCACTGTTGCACAGCCAAAATCCACAAACAAATCATACATTGCTATATGTACGACAGGAGTGTAAGATATGTGAAGGATAAAAGAAAAACTACCACCCCGTTCGTTCTTTGGTCGCGCGAAGAAAAGTGAAGGAGTACAATGTTTTTACACACTATGGACTATGCACTGCAAGCATGGGAAAAAGCAGAAAAACCGAGGTCTAGTGTGAGGTTTAGGTAGAAAATGTGGGGCCTACCATACAGAAGACATACCTGCAGAAAAAAATAAACAGTAACGAAAAAGAAACGGTAAGAAAAAATGTATTTTCCACTCGCTCGGTATAGATGCAATTCTGAGAATAAGGAAAAAGGACTTGTAGGAGCGGCAGCATGTGGTGGAGGTGGTGGTAGCAATGGAGGTTCACTATGAAAGAACGATGGTTAAAAGACGATGCAAGAAATGAAAAAATCCGCTTCGAAGAAATAGTCGGAAAAAATATCGCGAAGCTTTATGATGTTATAGTGGCTAGTTCTAGTATTTTGACCAATTGAATAAATATTGGGTCCTAATATGTTTCTGGAAAATAGATTATTAAATTTAGCTGAGCAAAAATATCTCTCAATCTTTCAATCTATTTCTATTATACGTGAACTGTCACGAAATGATACCAGCCGACTATCCCTTGAATGAGATCTCGAATCCTTTCCTAAAATAAAGTGATTTTGTTCTTCTTATACAGCCTCTATCCTGTTCTGAAGGGAGGTTGGCACGTTGGGATCGGTTTTGTTATTTTGCTCACCCAAAGGCCTGATCTGAATAGAGTCATCACCATCCAGGGTATCAAGCCACCATTGTTGCCGTTGTCCTTTGGTTATTTGCCATGAACTTTGATGGCAAGTAAGTTCTCGTTAGTGCGAATTACATGTACATACCATCCAGGACGTCTCCATTGTAATTCTTCCACGATCAATTCAACACCATATTGATCGCGAATGTCCCCCTTTTTGGACGTAATCATGGCATATTGCGCCACTGGTCCAAAACAACATCTTTGTCTCCATTACCGCGAGGCGCGGTTCATTGTCTTTCACAGTCGACCAGCATTTAGAACCATTGAAAGTGACAGGGCAAACGGCATTCCGGTAAATTTTGAATTTGAGACGTTAATACGTTCCGTAGCCTACACAATGACGAAATCTATGAGCGATACCATAACCGTCCGGTTGTGGATAAAATCCGGCTCAATAGGTTACGGTGGGCGGGTCACTTAATCCGCATGGATGAGAATGATTCCACCCGGAAAGTCTATAAGGGCAATATCTATGGTAGAAAAAGAAGACGAGGCAGACCCTGCTTAAGATGGAACGATGGCGTAGGTCAGAACGCCAGAAAACTTTTAGGGATATCGAATTGGTGGATCTCGGCGCAAAACCGGGATGTCTGGACTTCCTTATTAAGGCAGGCCTAGACCGGATACCGGTTGTTGCGCCGTTGATGATGATGATGAACACGTCAAACACAAGGAACGGCAGTTGTGGAACGCTACTTCATCCTAGTTGCACAGATGCGTGAATGCATTTCCTTACGCAGTTCACCGTCGGCTGATAGCATTGATGCGAGATATTTAAATTGCTCAGTTCTGGTCAGGTCACTCATTACCATTGACAGTGATAGTACCTGCTTCTTTGGGATTGGTCATCAAAAGTCCTGCTTTATTCAGGTTCAGGTTCTATATAGAGCAGTGTGTCGGGCGCTGAACGTTGAATGTTCAGTGTGACAATAAGATAAGATATGCACCCGGAGGGACAATCAGTTCTAAGTCGGCTAGGGACTAATCTAAACTTTAGAGAAGATAGTCGAAGAAAGAATTCACAAGAATTTTATTTGCTGATTGTTGGGTTAGGTGGTAGTTGGGCTTCCGCATTAAGTCACTCTTGATTGGGGTAGAAGTATTTGCTTGATCTCTATACTCTTGGTATGGCAATTCATATTGCATTAAGTAAATATCGATGCTTTTATCAGCTATACTAGGTATAAGATTGTGATCGTCACATCAATAAATCTCTGAAGAAGGAGGAGGATTATACCCTCGCAACAGGGTCTTATGAGCAACCCTGCGTTCTGCTATATTCTCGGTTCCGGCTTCCTAGAAATTGCTTTTCGGAAGATTTGACGAGCATGGATCCCTTATGCCTTACAAAATTTTCGTTTCGTTTCCAAATTTCTTGAAAATATTCTTCTCCGTCTATCTTTGAATGTCATCTATTTCTTCATTTCTTATCATCAATTTCTCCGTGTAATACGGAAAAAGGCTATTGGACGCTAGAGATTGTTGAAATTGTAGACGTACCTGGATTTTATCGTACTGTTTGTGTTAACTTTGGAGAAATTTTTTGAAAAAAAAGGACTGATTCCTGTGGACGATTCCCTTTTTTTATGACAAAGTCTAGCTGATATTGATTAACTCTATTGATTTACAATGGTTACTTTGGGATAGTAGCAGCGATCGTTATTCATTACTTCTAATGGAAACTAAAGACTAAAATGGAAATTAAATCACTTCGACCCCATATCTAAGTTGGATTTATTGATGTAGCTAATCAGAATACATTCTATCACATTTTTCCACCACTTGGATATGCAACCTTACTTGAACGGAAAATATTCGCTTAGTTATTCACAGTCAATTTTTTTTTAATTAAAATTTGACGTAAGCAAACTTTCTTCTGATCGTCCTAATGTGTGGAATTGAAAAGGCGCTCATACGAACCAAAAACAAGTCAGAATACACCTACCTGTGATTTTTTTCAGATTTTTCGGTTGGATAAGTTCTAAGAACGAGACCTATTACACTTCTTGGTGCTCATATTTTGAGCCCTCACTCCTCTACGTTTCACTTGATGTCAAATGTGGGGCCAATTTTGAAAAGTACAAATTGAACCCTTTCATCTGATACCCCCATTTATATGTACCGGGAGCCCCCCCCCCCCCCCCCTCTTAAACTTAATTCAAAATAACGCCACTTGCTATATGAAAAGGGCACATCAGACCATACGCTCTTGTGAATTTTCGTAACAATCGCTCCAGACGTTTCCGAATAAATCGGATGTGACAGACAGACAGGCTGACGGACAAACTGACATCGAATCGATTCTAATAAGGTTTTATTCCACACAAAACCTTAAAGAAGCCTTGTATTCTACTGACACT
Source organism: Hermetia illucens (assembly GCF_905115235.1). Classification (NCBI taxonomy): domain Eukaryota; kingdom Metazoa; phylum Arthropoda; class Insecta; order Diptera; family Stratiomyidae; genus Hermetia; species Hermetia illucens. The sequence continues at coordinate 17,737,746 of NC_051854.1, forward strand.
TGATGCTTACTATTCGTCTGGGACACTATTTCTAAAATTAGGGTTGATACCGGTTAAGGTAAAACTAGTCCCTTTTTTGCGGATATCTTTCGATGAGTTTTGTTCCTTCTTTCTCAATCTTAGACACGCCACGACGCCATACAGTGATCAGCAATGCGAGCTATTTAATTTATTTGGAAATTGACGAAAGTTCCTATGCGTTCAATAGGAACTTTGCGTCCCACAACTGACATGCAATTTTCACCACCCACCCACCAGAACGTTATCATTTTTTGGGGAAAAATTCGGCTCCTTCCTTCCCCAATGAAGAAATTCCAAAAGCAGTTACCTTGCATACAGGGGGAGTAGTTGCTTTGTGGACGGTTCAGGGATATGTCGGTACGCTTCCACACAAGGTAGCCCACCTGGCATTCTCTGAAGGGCCGATTTTCCTTATGATCTCAGCTTTCAGTTTCACTAACGTACCAAATACTTCTTTTAGGTGATGTGGCACTCCCGTATGTGTCAGGATACGGCTGTTAGGGGTTTGTCAAAGCGAACACTACATGCTGTTTTGTTCTCCAATAGCGTCATCGTATACTTCATACGATAGAGGTTCAAATAGGCTTCGGTTCCAGCAGTAATATCGAGGAACTTACGTTCTTCATAACATTTCTTCAGTACATTACTTCTCATTGTTCTCCAAGTTCATAGGGGTTTTGGTCGCTTATTCTTCAAAAGAACGGTCTACACGATCATCATTTTCCGTAATGTATATTAGTGGCTTTGAAGAAACCAGCTTTGTTTTAGGAGTGCTAAAATCGGAGGAGGCAACTTCAACTTGTTTAGAATACGTAGTCCTCCTGCTGGAAACTGCAGCACTGCTCATTTGCACGTTGTCTCGAAGTCAACCGGAGCGACTCTGAGTTCAGGCTTTGTGGATAGAGGCGCTATCTGACAGCACATGTAATCTTGTATTTATTCGCTCCTGGTAAATATGAGTTTACCACAACACTCGATTCTTGCTCACAAAACAAAAACAGTGGGTTCCTTCCTGTTGGTATTACAACAGTTAACCAAAATTTGTTATCTTCGAAGCTACCATACCCACCATACTTATGAATATCGTATGGATCAGAAGGCTTTGTCGAAGAGTATTCCAGAGTGTCAGCTCCAGAGCAAGTTATGTAAGTAATTAGCTTACAAAAGTCGAAGCAGCACAAAGGTAATGCCTATGGTTGGGACAAGCAACCGAACCTGGAAAACGAAAATCATGTGTTCATATTTTCTTAATGTTAACTTACAGTCAGTGGATCGAGATGTTACTTCCGTTCATCGCCATTTTAGGAGTTGGCAATAATGCGGTTCGAACAATCTAACGCTTCGAATTCAGAATTTTTCTCAAGATGTGACCCCATCTGAATTGAAACTGGCTGAATTCGCGTAGAAATTTCTGGAAAGCACAAACAACGACGATCCACCGACCGAGTAATTGGACCCAAGGTGACTATTTTGTCTGTATCTCTGACTCTCCGAGTGCTATCCGTAAAATAAGTACCTTTTTGTTGTATAATCGGGAAATAGTTCTCCACACAATATCCTGCTGGAGCTCTAAGTTACAAACCCAACCCGGAAAAGCAGGATTCATGACTACGATTTTAGACATTCCCAGAGTGCTAAGATTGAAGACATAGCTACAGGCTGATTCTCTAACGGGGGTTCATATCTGGGACGGAACGGCATTATATAGAAATAAGTTAACCGAATCGGTGCTTTGCTTCGATCATTTCGTAGCACAAGAGTGAAGAGCGCCATCTTCACGTTCTATACTCGGTAAACTATGAGATTCGAATGGATAGGTAAACTCGTCGCTAATAGAAAGCTGCGATCCTACCCTTTGGCATAGGAGGTAAATGCAGGGTGCTCTCATCTATCAGTTAACCTCTCTGCGTTCTGCATGAAGTGTGGCTATGGAGGTTGTACTCATCGAATTGTTTTTGTTCCTACTTAGAAGTGCAAAAATCTTAAGAAAACTCATGCGCTCCAACTTAGCCTCATAATTTTCGACGCTAGGGCAGATAGATGTGGGACTCCCACCCAAAAGAAAACCGCCCGCGGTCTTTCCGCCCTCATCGTATGGTGTAAATATTACTTTTAGTACCCGGTTAGGTTAGTTTGACGTTATTACCTCATGTATTTGATGTTCGTTTTAGAGATGACTGTAAGTTCATTGCTTTCCGCTTTGATACATTTCCCCCCATTTTCTTGCCAATCAGGTTCAATCCGGCCTTCAGAGGCCAGGATTTTATCACTATCGTTATTTCCATTAAGTTAGTCTTCACATTTTCTAGGTGCTTCACAGTGGTAGCAATGCCACGTAGTCTTCCTGAGCCTTGTGATAGCGCCGTGAGGATGCGTGGAAATGTCATCTGAAAACAGTTTGGTCAGCTTCTTCGGATAATCTTTTTTGATCGCCTGATTATTGTTTGTATGCTAGCTGTCGATCGTTGTTATCGAGTTTCGTTCCCACACTCTGGTAAAGTTGACTTGGTCGAAAGCATGCAGCCATTAGCATTCGGGTTTTTTTGTTCCGCCAGTATTTGGATTGCTTACTGGAGTATAGTAGCATCAAATGCTTGGTTGGGTAATCAGATTCAGATTCTCTGTGGCCGCACCGTTTAAAGACATACATTTTATGGGAGCGAGATTACCATCTAATATCCATACCGGTTGCTGGTAGTCCCTGTGAGTAAAATGTTCACTAGCATGTTAATCGTCTCTTTCGACTAGCGTATGCTTGCTCCATTATAAACGCCAGGACTCTTGCTCTAAAGATTGATGGGCTTCCAACCATCGACTCGTGGTGGTTGTGGTTGACGTCCACGGGAACGCAGTAGAGGTTTACATAGTCATCGGTTCCTGCAGTTATGTACTATTCACTGAGGGAAATGTCCACATCGACCTCAGTACAATACATATTGTGTGCACTCATCTGCGTTTTAAGAAAATACTATCTGGTAGATCATTACCCTTAGAAATTCACGCTAGTTTTGGATACCTAGGGCTCCTAGGTGCTCACAGCCCCTCTAGCAGCATAAATTTAAATCCATTGAGTTCTTATACGCAGAATTTTGTATTTAAAGGTAACTAGAATTTATTTCACTATGATTGAGTCTTTTTCTGAGGATAAGGAAGAAAGGTGGTATTCCACACCTTCTTCTTCTTCTTCTCTCCACTTGCTTCAAAATCCTCGAAAGATACGTCAACGACTGGTTAACCGCACACTTCGGTCACCTCATTGTCAAAGAGCTGCATAGTTTCGTGAAACATAGATCTACGACTTCAAACCTTCTGGTCTTCACCAACTTTGTTGCTAAATGCTTGAATTCACGACAGGAGGTACATGCTATTTATACCGATTTCTCCAAAGCCTTTGATACCGTTGACCATAGCATTCACCTCTCTCTTCATTACTCGACTTCCCTTCCTCAGTCCTGGCTTTCCTCCTATCTCTGATACCGTCCCTGCAAAGTTTCTTTTCATGGTTACCCATTTCGTTCCTCCTCTTCTTCCTCTGGTGTTCCCCACGGCTCTATACTTGGACCGCTACTCTTCCTGTTTTTTACCAATGACCTCGCCTCCATCGTCACCTGCTCGTATTTACTACGACCTTAAATTGTTTGCCTCTGTTTCGTCTCCCTTGGACTGTGCTACAATCCAACCTTGATAGTTTAGTCCGTTGGTGTTCAGTCAACAAGCTAACACTGAATTTCAATACATACTACTGGATGTCTTATTCGCTTAAAGCTTCCTCAACATCCTTTTCCTATTCTTTTAGTAGACAATCCCTTTCACTATTGACCTCCTTCAAAGGCCTGGGTGTAATATTCGACAACAAACTTTGTTTCAATTCCCGCTTTGTTGACATCATCAATAGAGCTTCCTAACTATCTGGTTTTATCCTACGTTCCTCCTCCGACTTTACGTGAATCCAGTATTTCCTTCTCTAGTTTTAAGCGTAAAATAAGCCATTCACTTGCTCCTCCCTCTGAAGACAATATATAATAAGGAATTTGCTTTCTGCGTATTGTCGTCATTAAATAAATAAATGAATTCTGTTGCATATTTATTGAGTCGAAAAAATAAAATAAGGAAAAGTGGTGGTGACGACGTGCTAGATAATAAAACTCTCAAGGGAAATCGCACTGTGCCCTAGAAAAACTAGGCATCTGGTATGACGTAGAGAGAACCAGACACTACCCCAGAACATGCATGGAAGTTTCGTCACTCTCTTCACAAAATCCGCATACAGTGTCCGTAGCGATTCCTAGCTTCCCTAGGTGATAATTGACCCTGGAATGACGAGTGAGTAGTCCTATTATGATCCGAAGGTTTAAACAATGTTTGGAGCACTTGAGTTCATATTCCCCCATGAATACCCTGGACTGTTCCATTCTTAGTAAGTTTGCCTAGTACAGTTCCCCAGCCGTTCCCCTTCGTTTTTAGCGTCGTAGCCATGAACCCATTTCCGACTCCACGACCTGGCTAGAAAAGAGCAAGGATCTTTTTCTGGCCAGGTCGTCCGCTACCTTATTACCTTCTAACCCAATCTAGCCTGGAACCCAAAGTATTCAGACCGAAGCTAACACAATATAGAAAAAAAAAACACATTAATTTTAGTTAGAGCCAGAAAGACAGCACGAAACTACTTAAATAGCGTAAATTCGAAGTATGGATTTCGGTTAAGCAATTCAATATTTCATACTATATATAAACGAACAACGGTTTTTGAAGTAATGACAACTTGAGAAACACGAAGACCTTAAAAAATATTCCTAAAAACTCACAAGTGACATACTGAAAGGATCCATGCACAATCATATCATGTGAGGACAATCTCAATCGTGGATATTCGAAAGCTTTTCGTAGCCACTGTCCCCTCAAGAAATAGTATGTCTGTTTGTCGAGTCATGCATAGTATAGTACACAGCATAAGAAACTGTAAGGACATTCGAAATCTATGCATCCGTATATCGTTTTCTACATAATACATCCATATATTTTTATACTAGCCAAGGATTGAAAGAAAACGGAAAAAATATAAAAAACATGGAAGAAGAAGAAAAATAAAACGGAAAAAATAAAACGAAAACACCAGAGGATAGAAAAAGGACGACCGACGTATAGAAGGAGTATATTTTTCTTCACATATACTTATATGATTGGTACGTAGTATAGACTGCATAGTATCTAGATATAAATGGGTATGTGGGTACATATTCTTCGTTCTTGCACAAAAATATCGTACAAGGAGAGAGGAAAAGAAAAATGCATGTATCCTTTAAGCATGTAGAAGTAATATCATTGCAATTCGCCTCCTAACGTCGAAGCTCTAAAGAAAAACCCAGAAGTAGTTTTCGTGAGCGTCAAGACGGTATACAACGAGTATACACAGAACAGTAACATATTAACCAGAATGTATTTATTTAATTTTTAGAGTCTGCTCCCAACAAATGACTCGTGACGCGTAAAAAGTGCAGTTTTCATTAGTCTTAAGAATTCTAATCCGGAGGCTTAGAATAATCCTAATTCCGATGATAAGGTCCAGTGAGATTTAAAGTTCCTAGAACGCGATATTACTAAACGTCGTTTCAACCGAAAGTTCCTAGCTACGTGCAATATTTGTAGATTTTAGAATTTAGTGCAAAAATAAGTATTTTGTCTAGTGGAAACAGTGAAATTATTTACAAGGATTTAGAGCGTAAAATATAAATATATCTATATAAAAATTAAAAAAAAAATATTGTTTTTGAAGTTTTTTGTCAAGTTTCTTGAAAGGTGAAATTCATATAAATGAGAAGAAGAATCTCTGCAACAGAAACTAATTACTCCATTCACGAAAATACTTCCTTGGATATGTGTTAATTACTAATTGGGGTTTCAAAGCGATAGTGTCGGACCTGGCCTGGAGGTCTATGATTTGTTCGGAAGTCAATAGAAAAGTTAACGGTCATTAAAAGATTTCCTAAAATAAAAATCAGAAAATAAAAAGATCCTCCAAAATGAAAAAAATGCTGTAAAAACTTTAGATGACATCCCACAAGGAAAGAAAGGATATTACATTAACGTAGTTTGTTTCTTTCAACTAAACCAAGGTGAAAAATTATATGTCGAGTGTAGTGGGAGACTGTACACCGAAGGGTGATTCAGAAGAAGATAACACGCTTCCTAGTGCAAAAAGGAAACCATATCCGGTGGTTCTTTGTGACAGTGAAAATTCCACATCATCAATGACACATGATGATGATTTACTTGAAAGTGATAATGATATAAAACCGTTTATTCAAAAACGTTTTCCGGCAACCATGGGTGGACTTTCGATACCACATCACGGACTATCAGCTGCGTTTCACGGTTATCATGCCCATTCGGCGGCAGCAAATATCAACAATGGCAATAAGACTCCATTCTTATTGCCTGCTGAGATTTATAAGAGCCTGTTTGCAAGTGCAGTCCTTCAGAAACAGCAACAGCATCATCACCATCAATATAACCAAACAAGTTTATCCACCACAATGTCCGGAAATAGTAGTGGTGCATCGATAGCAGAGAAGACTAATCACTCGCCTCCACCACCTCCACCGTTTCCAAGGAATTTGTTGTTTTCATGTGGTGAAAAATATCATCAAAGTCTTCAGGATCAGGAGAACGATGTACCGGAGAATAAGATTAATGATGTTAGTATTTGTAATATCGGTTTTAAGCTTACGTACCGAAAATTATTAGTTTGTAGTTGATTAGTTGATTTGCAGGGGCTAGAGCCTTGTAAATATTCAGTTATTGTATATCGAACTGTGTGGGTTTCGGTACGTATTCAACGATTCTGAGATACAGTATAAATAATAGATAATCCATGCATCATGAAGACAAAAAATAAAAGGAAAGATTTTCTATCTTAAATCTAATTTATCTGGGAGAGAAATCATTGGACCATACTATCGTAAAATTGCTTAGCCTAGGCATGAGGAATGTCTTTCTTCTGTCATACAAATCTGAATCGATTAAGGATCATGTTTTTATATCTCTGAACTAACTGACTACTTTGGGTAATCAGTTAAAGGACATAGTTCAGAATTGGTTAGGGTGTTAGAGGAAACTCTATCTGTCCTTGAAACACAACATGCCTGCAGGATTGGATGGGATTCTAAACAGTATTCTCAAACTAGCGTAGACTAAATTGGGCATGATGGAACGAGCGTTTACTACTCCGGGGAAAAGACAGTCGTTGACAAGATTGTTGGATTAGTTAGAGATGCAATAATCTCCATCACGCGCACTGGCACTGCACGTCGAAAAGTCGTTTAATGCCACTAATGGAGGTTGTATTACGGACTTTTTTACTAAATTGGATGTCCCTGGTTATTTAGTAATATCAGGGCCAAAGATAGAAAATCAGACCCCGGGGTGAAAATTATATGGGTCTGTGGGGAAAATTATTCCGACTTCTCTATAGTTCCCTTTTTTCATTTCCACTTCTATTCTGAGCCCCTAAAAAAATTCAGGGCTCGAAGAGAATCGTCCCCTTTCCAACCCTCCTTGTCAGGCCTAAATACCACTGCATGCAAATTATCAATTACAAACGCATATACAGTTCGGAAAGAGTGGACAGAAAGGAAGTACATTGTTCCAGTAAGGGCTCAAGTGAAATCACACTAGTGGCCTTAATGCTTCCAAACAAACAGTATATCACTGTATGACCTGTCGTATCACATTAACAAAATTATTTGTGTTGGCGATAGGATGACGGTCGTAGAGATGGCCCTTCTTTCTTCTATTTTTATTTATTTTATTTATATTGGAAAAAACACCTAAATCCGCTGAAAAGGGCATTCATCAGCACAATATGGACACATATTGAGAATAAAACACACAGTGTCTATCTCTGGAAATAAAAACAAACCTCTGGAAACAAAAACAGCAGCCTTTTATAAAATTCATATTTTTATATTTTCTACTCTCATTTATTTATTTATTTATCTGTTGGACAAACGCATCCAAATGTACCGAAGGAAGGAACATTCACCAAAATATAAACGTATGCGGAGAATAAAATACACAGGGCCTGCTTCTAGGAATAAAAACAAAACCTATTTAATGCCCAAATTGGTCAGATAAAAGGATAAGAAAATAGCTAAGATACAAAAATATTGAAGAAGAGAGAAGGGAACTTTCCTTACCCCAATATATGTTGTGGTGGGATAGTTGTCATTAGTTTACTTAGCAAAGAAATTCCCTGGTAATGGGTAACCGGGTGATTGATGACCGGAAATATCAGTTTTATTGTTATTGTTGATTTCAAGAACTGGACCAGCTATCAACTAGCAGCTAAACCTAGATATCATCGATAGTGTTCTCTGTGTGCTGTTCCGCGTCAATTTACTGTTACTTACAAGGTCCCAGCTTTCCCCAATTCAAGTATACGTTGTGTTATCGCGGTTTTATGTCCTAAAAAAATAACGAAAGAAGAACTTAAGGACCAGATATCCGTGGACGTATTAGTGACAAGGCTAAAGTGGCAGTTGATAGGTCACGTGTTAAGGAAGGGCGGCGGCTCCATTGCCATGCAATAAAATCCACTATCACTGGATGGACAAGGAGTAGGTTACCCCAAAACTACGAGGCGTAGAACAGTGGAAAAGGAGAGCAAGCTTTTCGGAAAATCATGGAATGAGTTGAATCACATTGCAAGAACAGCGATAGGCATATAGTAACCACATATGTGAATTGCAGAAAACAAGTTTCCCGGTTGAAGCAAAGATAGCTTCTAGTGTTTATCTAGAAAGCATAGGAATCAAGAGCCAAGCTCTGGTAAAAAAAACGGATATGCGCTCAATATAATTTGTAGTCATGTCGTGTTCTACAAATTATATAAAGGAGCACTCAACATCTGCGAGCCGCTACGGTCACGCTGCTCCCAGGGCAGAGGTAAGGCAGCGTCTGACGATTTGCCTCTGCCCTGGTAAGAAATCGTAAAGCCGTCATCGCTTGACATTTTTGAAAAGTTTGGGTGCAAGCCCTAAGTGAGGGGTCCGTGGACCAGGAAAGAGGGAGTAAGTTGCTCCCCATTTGGTCCGGTCCAGCATTAAGTTGATGCGGACTTAGGACCCCATCATTCTCAAAAGACATTGATAGCTTCTAGTGTTCTAGAAAGCATAGGAATCAAGAGGACGTGTATTGAGATAATTTTGATGATTTCATTTGTAGAATCATCTCCTTTCATTGCTTCAGTTAATACATCTTGATTGATGCAAAAACAATTCTTCTGCGAGATTTTACTGCGATTCTCCCTACTTTCTTCTAGAAAGTACTCTAGGGAGTAGGTAGGACCTTCAATCGCCAGTATTCTGGCTAGGGTAGGCCCTCTCTCCTCTCTCGTCTCTCCTCTCTCGTCTCTCTCTCATATTGGAGTAGCTTCTTTATGTAGGCTATCGCTGCAGAGCGATCTGACACAAATTCGAGATTTCGCTTCTATCAATGCTTTAATATTTTGAGTTTACTGGTGGGTATTGTATTTCCCCTTCGTAAATTCTGCTTGTCACTATTTCTTTGTTTTCAATGCCGATGAGTGGAAGATGTTTTGATGATATTGTGGTACTATTACGCTCTTAAGTGGTTGTTATTGAAGATGCGCGAAAGATCACTTTAGTAGGGTAATTTGCTATAACATCATTTGGTGATATCACCAAATATTACTTGTCATTAGAGGAATGTTTACTCTGTATTACGTATAATGTGGGGCAGCTACAAATAGGAACGATAAGATATTTTCATAAACAAAAAGGAGGGAAATATAATTTTTGCGAATGTGCATTATTTCATTTATAGGTACATATATCTATTTCCTGTTGCTTAGCTCAGCATTGAATCTCCGTAGTAAAAAGTTATTTATTAGACACAAACGCAAAGCCAGCCAATTAATCGGCGGCCGACATTCATGAAATCATTTTACTAGCCCAGCATGAAATCATTTTACTAGCCCAAAGCCGGTCTAAAACGAACCTTAAATTAACCAAGAGAACAGCGAACCACAACACTGATATGTAGATTCGCAAACTATACGCGGCTTCAATTTGGTACTCGACAGCGACAACCGCAGCCTCTACTTAAACTAGGAAGATCGGTGGCGGTTGATGGTTTTCTGTCATGGGATATCACATTACAAAACGTTACCTATCAAAAGAGTAATATCCTCATCACTTCTGTAATACAGTGATGCTTGGTGATGTTATAATCTTAAGTGTGTGTTAGTGATATTTCCCTCGCGATAATGTGATATTATAGTTTGAGGTGATATTACTTTTGCGATATCAGATACATCACCTACCCATCTCTACTTACTATACAGTTTGACTTCACACTAATTTATCAAATAGATATATTTTCTGCTCTACATAATAAATTAAATGGGCAGCCGTGTGATTGCCACCATAATTGCTGCATGCCCTAGTTGTTGGATCACTTTTATCTTTTGTATATTCTGGCAAGATGACATATTAACTAATACTTCTCGTTAGAACCTTTCACTTTCTTTCAACTACAATACCATATTTAAAAAAAGTTAGATGAAGTTGTATATTGGGTGACTCCTTTTCCTGGTCTCGGATTCTGACGATTTTTGATTTTGAAGACTGATTCAACGATAAATCTCGCTTGAACTAGCCCATTTTGGACTTCATGTCATGAAAGTAACAGTCATGTACATGTACTCCAGCTATTTGAATGCTCCTATTTTTTCGTATTCTACATATAACGATTCTTCTATTTTCTTCTTGTTTTATAATGTCAAGTACATAAAAATCACGTAGTACTAGAATCCTAGAATATGAATCACTTCTGCATATAGCTGACCTAATCCATTGAGCCTTTTTCGATTTCTAAATATATTTGTTATAAAAAAAAATACATGACTATATAAAACGTTTTTAATGCTTTTACTGGGATTTTTTGCACATTGATAACTGGCCTTAAAATATTGAGGTAACTTGTACAATTAAACAAAGAAATGTTAGCCACACCAAGTGATCTCCAATTGTACAGAAATAAAGTATCTTTAAGTCAATTATCATTAATTTTTTACTTAAAATTTATCGAAAACATCTAAATTTTTCAAAAATTGAAAACAATCTAATTAGCAAATTTTACTCACCAAATAATTTTTCGTATTCTGCACAAAAAACAGCATACACTTTCACGGCCATAAAACTTTCTTACGTTAGTAGCATTGGAAGGCGTTCTGGAACGTCAATAGTTGCGTTCTATAAACCATTTAGATAAAGAGATATTGTCCTTGAGATAACTAGTGCTGTGGCAACGAAAACATTTTTTCCTTACAAAGTTATATGATGATATGACCTCACCGTTACTTTTCAAGCCACTTTCTTTTAACATTAGCGAACAAGAATGGATTAAGCTTCTTTGTGTTTTCTTGTACAGGGAATTGTTTACCTGTTTGAACAATGGCTAGCTCATGTAGTTTTCATCGCTTCCTTATAGATACGTTGATTGATTCCAAATGTTCAGATAACCCTCCTTAATACTGATGATGCTACGTATCTATGTACTACGCTTTGTATGATAAGATTGTTGATTGGTTCTTCTTATGACCTATGGTATGTTAAAATGCTACCGATCACACTTCTAATGGAAAATATGATAAAATCATATCGTTAACCTATGCTCTCAAGTCAAGTAAAGGTGCGTTATTAATGGTTGCTCAATTGAAGATTCGCTAAACCCAATGAAAATACGTCAATGGATGAAAGGTTCCTATTGGTACCTGTAAGAAAGATGTTCGATTTGATTGCTTAAACCGAAACCTTCTGAGGAAGGTCAGTGATATATTATAATTTAAAGTTATGAAAACACATTTGCTCTATTTCTTGTTCTTCTGCGGTAATTATATTTGTCATGATTATAAATGAAGTTTAAATATAGCTTGAGGTATGTTGCCAGGAATGACACTCCTTACAATGACAATTCAATGGTGATAGTAAATTCATTCCCGTGTTCAGAGAGTAGGCCAGCCGGGAGCGCAGAGAAAACGGAAGCGGAGAAATTTTGACAAAATCACATTATCTATGTAATTTCAAGAAGGGTTGTTAGTTTGTTATTTCTTATCGTGTTCATGTGGGATATCGAATGAAGGCTCACATCTTAGTTTCGACATATGCCACAAAATGTCAATGTAATTTTCGTATGTTTCCGACTGTCAGTTAGTAACAACCCTTTTAGTATTACTATTGCCACATCTGATTATATGTTTTTCTGTTTGGATGCCAGACAGGCCCTTATTCCGTATCTGTTACATCTACTAATACAAATTCGATGGAAAATCCCCGCCCCCCCCCCCCCCCCAAATTAATTCAATTAAAAAGCCATTCTCAGAAACTTCTGAATAAGAAAACCAGCGTGATGTCATTAATTTACTATTATATTTTGGAAGTTTTCCAGAAAACGCCCTTTGGTTTTCCCATATATACAATATATAGGAAAATAGGAACAATATCGAACATAATACCGGAAAATTTGGTATAAATCCTATCAAAATTACTGGAGATCAAAAACATGAAATTATTAGAATGAAGTCGACCAAAGTTCGAACAACAAGGCTATCCTGAAGTTCCCAACCCACTGTCTGTTACCTTGCAGAAAGTTCCAGAAAGTTTAATTTGATTATAGTTTAGAGGTGAAGATCGCAAATTTTTTATTCATAATGTGGCTTGCAATATCTTTTGCAAAAGGATTTGACAATTATTTGAAGTAAACTTAATTTAATTTTTATAATAAAAAAAACGTTTTCCTTGGTAACTTCAATACCAGCAGATAACTTGATGTCATCCAACTATGTACAGAAATTATATTAGGTTTCAATGAACTCGTCAGTCTTGTTGTAAAGACTTGTGTTGTAATTTATACGCAACTAAATAGGGTCAACAATTTCCTATGAATAACACCTTTTGATATCTAGCTAGTTCAAAATTGGATTGGATACCTTCCGTTCACTCTTTGTAGAGTTTACGGCGTCCATACAGTCTCAGGTTTCAGTAAGACTATGCTTCAGTTTCATTATCATCACACTTAATGCTATGTAAGCTGCAAGTTTACAGCAAAAGAACAGCACGAACACCAACATCCAAAGCGGCCGGCGTTCGAACTCGGAGTAACGAGACCACGTGGCAAACGCTTAATAATCTCAACTATCGCCACCCCCAATTCATTAGTTTAAAATGTGTCCCATTCATAAGCGGCTCGTCGTGATTGGTTACGCCATTTCGTGCTATCAAAGGCCTTATCTCGATGCAGTCACGAGACCCCAGCCAGCGTGTCAAGCCACCGTTGTTTCGGCCTGCCTTTTGGTCGTTTACCATCGACTTCGATGTACACACGCAAATTATATGACCATACCATCGAAGGCGCTTCTCACGAAATTTTTCACGATCGATGTAACTTCATATCGATCGCGGATATCCTCATTTCGGATGAGATCAAGGCGTGTTACGCCACTAGTCCAACGTATCTTCGTATCCATTACCGCGAGACGCCTGGCATTGTCTTTTATAGTCAACCAACATTCAGACCTATAAAGAACAACTGAGCGTACGACATTGCGATAACTTTTAGATTTGAGACGTTTGTTGATACGTCGATGGACACAGTAGTTCTTTTAGGATGCAGTGCGACATGTCTTGACGATGATCCGTATGGAAAGCCACTTCATCCAGGTAACGCTAATGCGTGAATTAATTTCATAACGCAGTTCTCCATCAGCTGATGATGGGCATTGGACCAAGATATTTAAATCAGCAGTTCCGGGCAGGTGCGCTGACAGTGATAGTACCTGTTTCATGGAGATCAGTTGACAAAAATTCAGTTTTATTCAGATTCAATGTGAGACTGTGTTGCACGAGGCGATCATTCTATTTTTCTACAAGTTGTTCGAGATCATTTTTGTTATTAGACGGTAGGAAAACATAAACTTCATAAAGCAGTGTATAGAGAGCTGGACTTTGGATGTCCCGCGTGACAGTGTCTATGACAAGAAAAGAGAGAAGTGGTGAGAGAGCGCTTGCTTGATGAACACCGACAGAAACACGAAGCAGTTTTGATATGAGTTCATATCAAACACTTCCTCCAGATGCAGAAAGGAAATGTAAAGAGGGCGATGTTTCTCACGGTATTTATCCACCGTGCAGCGTGCATTACGTCAGTAGTTCAGACTTTCTAGACAAACGCGGACTGATTCACGGTTATTTGAATGACTTCGCGAATACGGTTGTAAAGAATGCTATAAAAATATTCATGGTGTAGGACAGCTACCGGATCGGACAGTAAATTTAACATTCTACTGGACAGCTCTTCTTTTTCCATATTGGAACGATTGCACTTTCTGCCCCTCAGTAACCCGATTGAAGAAATGACTGGGTCATAATGTTGGGTCCCAGCTCTTCGCTTTCCAGAGCTCAGATGCGATGTCGTCAGGACCCGTTTGTTTTCCCAATTTCATTTGTTTTATTGCTTCCTCGACTTCAGTCACGTTGACAGGTGAGATTGCTCCAAATATCAACACTGCTTGTAGAAGTGGAGGATGAACATACATTATTGAGTTATACCCTTGGTTTGGACAGAATCCTATCCAATTTTAAAAAATGATCAGCATCAATGGTCATCAATCATGATCCCATTGTACATGTTTCCTGTTCAACGCCCCATCACATAGTAGAACCACGTGTCAGGATACGACGGAGCACGTCTAGAACCAATCCATCGCATCCTCGGCCCCCATTTCTTCAGGAAAATGTTGAAGGCTACACAGGCCGTCTTAACCCTCAGGTTTTTGTGTTTGATCCCCAATTAGAATCCAGAATCACACTCGTATACTTTACATTGGAGGAAAGAGACAATTTTCGTCCGTTTAGCCGCGGGAAATGGAATTGAGGTATTCTTGTGTGTGTGGTAAATAGTACCAGTTCCGTTCTGATTTAATTTGTGCGGAGTCCGCATCCTGCAGTCTATAGACACACCTTTTCCAATCCTTCTTCTTTCTCTTTAACTCTTGTCCCGTTCGCAACCGGGATGAGTTCATCGTGATCGTTTGCGTCATTTCTTCTATCAAAGGCCCAATGTGAATGCAGTCGCGAGGCTTTCAAATCCCCATCTAGCGTATCAAGCCACTGTTGTTTCGGCGGGATTTTGGTCACTTATCATCGACTTCGATCTTCAGACCAATCTCAGCGAGTGAATTCTAGTTAGTGCAAATTACATGAATATACCATCGAAGACGCCTCTCTCGCAATTTTGCTGCGATCGGTGCAACCCCATATCGACAGTTCCGTTTCCAATATGACCTCCATAATGTCGCTGATAGCGGAGGGAAACTTCTCTAACAACATTACGAAATCTTCGGTTTATACCACCATCATCACTCTGCTCCTGTCCCGTATACGTAAGATCTAACACATGATACTGTGAACCAGAAGATCGGAGAGATGGCACAACTCTGTGCTCTTAATAGCTCTAATCAAATGGCTGCTTTCCAGATCAAATTCGGTTAACCTATTCCTAGTAAAGACACTATCTATTGCGTAAGACACCCCTTCAATTCCGCCTATCAGTTAAGAGCCTCCTGACTGCTTTAGTATTCACGTTGTTGGTTGCTCTATATCCAATGAGGCAGCTGAGGTTTGTTGCTTGTAACGCTTGGTCTGGCGAAATAACCCACGATCGTTCTTAAGTTGATGTCCAAGACGCGCTCTCGAGTCTTCAGCTAAAAGTCCTTCGCAGATTCATGACTGTATGACTTCCCGCTTTTAAATGGTGTAAGAAAACAATGTACTCTTGTTTTTTCGAAAATTATTTTATTACGCTAATAGCAAAATGTTCAATTTTACTGTTAAAATGGGATATTATCCAAGGAATGAGTCCAATGAATTAGATCGGGTTCGTTGTAAGAATATCGGATGCTGGTATTTGTGCCCATAGATATGGATGTAACGCTTGCTCGTTTTCGAAATACAGCTCCGATTAATCTCTAGAAGCCACGCAATAACCCTGTTTTTGGAGTATGTATATCTGTCATGCCGTCTGGACACGAAAGTTTATTTGCGGGAAGACCGTTTATTCTCCATGATTACCGATCGGATATGTTCAGATGACAGGGGCTGCAAAAACGAAGGAGGGCTGACTCAAAGACCTCTTCCGATCCAAAGCACTTTCTAAAAATCCAAATAATTGGTAGTTCAATTGTGCAAGATCTGGTTAAGATGGTGGTGGTGGATGTGTTAATGAGTGGGTAAAATGGTAAAGCAACACATTTTCCATTGAATTATTTTGGACGCTTCTCTTTGACAGCACTTCTTAATTATCTAGCTCAGGATAACTGACCTATGAATTAATTGTTTATGTCCTTGGTAACAACGTAAAGTAAACAATTCCAATCGCACTAAAATAGCTACAACTTTCTTTCTATGATGATCCGCTTTCTCATCGCTTTTATTTCTGTAGGCAATCTAATTTTCTTCTCCCGTTATCATCCCTTTTAAAAGTGGGCCGTTTGCATTTCACTTTCCCTCAGTTCGTCTGGGATTGGCGTGTAAAACCACTCAGCTTTCAAATTTCTGGAGTATCTAAGATTCTCTAAGTGATTAGCATTCTGTGTTTTTGATACATTTTAAACGTCCGCAACTTCGATTGTCATACTCCGATTTGATTCAATTAATATTTTTATTTAGTACTTGGCGAATTCAACTTTGGCGTGATCACAATTTTAATCATGTCACTCAACTTTCATGCATTTTCGCAGCATCCTTACTAGTTAGAATGAAGCTTTTTGCTATATTTCCATCGATTACAAATAAAATAAAAAATGCAATGGTTTACTGCACAACCCTTTGAATGTTCTTCGGAGTGAAAGATTAAAGACCGAGTTAAATAAGACTTTGTTGGCTCACATTATCCTTCATGATTTTTTCCCATCTTTTCTATCCATTTTAATCTATTTTTATAAATTCACATCGCTATAGACAGCCGCCTTAAATATTTTATTACAAGCATAAGGTAATATCATTTTTGAAAGGTTTTTTTTTCAATTTGATAGCCAAATGATCAAATCAAAATGTTCATATAGAGTTGTTTATAGATGGAGTCCTTAGGTTGAATGTTGTTGAAAATAAAAGATTTGTAATGCAAACCAAAAGTGACCAACAAAGTCCATTCAGTTTTCTCGGAGGAACAATCGATAAAAAACCTTAAAGTTGTATTCAAGGCGGTTTCCTCATTCTAAAGAATCATTGGTTGATAAGATTCCAAAAATAACTCCAATTTGC
Organism: Hermetia illucens; assembly: GCF_905115235.1. NCBI lineage: Eukaryota > Metazoa > Arthropoda > Insecta > Diptera > Stratiomyidae > Hermetia > Hermetia illucens. The sequence continues at coordinate 17,755,106 of NC_051854.1, forward strand.
TGAATTTATTCTAAACGATAAATCTCAAATCTCTTTTGTTTTGTTTTAATGGAAAGGAATTACCATGAATATGCAGAATGCACAGCCACGCGATTTGTTCAAATTAATTTTTTCCATTGTTTGAAATATTGAAAACGCCCAGTGAAATTGGTTCTAATTTATTTCGAATAACTGGTAATTTTTTGCTTCTAATTTTCTTGAGAGTTTTTTATTTCCGTGTAAATTAAATATTTTGGAGAACAGTGAATGAGTTCCCTACCTAGGACATTTGATTGCAAATAGACAACATAAATATTCATAAGACGTTAGAAATAACGATGTTGCATATAGCAAATTAGCAATTTAGAAATGAAGCTCTTTTTTCAACCACCTTATGCCGTTACATTTTTTACCTTGTTAAAGTGGAAACATCTTATTCTATCTTACAGAAGGCTGCCGCATTTGTATGGAATAACGATGGATCAGTGACATCAACTAATCACAGTACGATTTCACATCACAATAATAATAACAACACTACAAGTAATAACAATAATCACACAACAAATAATCATTCCTCGGCATCAGCGACTCCAGTTCCTGGAGTGTCACCTGTAACAACATTAAGTTCACCTGTCGGTTTAGGACCTAACGCAACAATGCCTGTGGGAGGTGTTCAAGGTCAAAACCCTACACAAGGGTTAGTACATTGGATGAGTGCTGTTATGGCTGAACATATGACGGGAAATACACATCATGATCCAACGGTGGGAATGCATTACATGTGGAATGGCGGTGTAGATGTGAGTATCGAAATTATTTCATTTAATATCAAAGATTCTCGTAGTAAAAAAACAAAAAGACGGATAAATAGTAACTACTAAATGCAGCAAATTTTAGTCTAGATTTTACTGTAGAAGTAGGAAACAAATGGTTCCCGAAAAATTACAATGTATATGACCGAAATAATTCAGATATAACAAGCTTCAAAGCAAACTAAACAAGTCGGGAAACCGGAAGCTGGACGTTTCAGGTGCGAAAGGTTTTGTGTATTTTTTAGTACATAGCACGTAATATATGCGTATATTATGTGAGAGTATCCACTTTCGGGTAACATTGACATTTATAGTCTTGAATTTTCAGGGAAGCAAACACTTTGCGTATTATAACTTTGTTAGCAATAGCGCGATTTCCACCAAATCTGGTAATGCTCTATATTATAGCCTACTTCAGTGACAAATTTCGTGGTGCTAGGATGAACTTAAGGGCGGTTTTGCAGCTAATTACTAAACATTATAGTAATATACTATTATTAATTTTATTTGAACAAATATCGGTATGGAAGGTATTTCCAAGCCTAGGCACCATACAGTGGCAGCCTCCTGATTTTTTCAGATTTTTCGGTTTGGTACTTTCTGAGAATGGCCCCCTTAAAGAAATGATCAATTTTCAACCCCCGCACTCCCCACTTTTCTAACAAAAGTCAAAACTAAAACCGGCTTCGAAAAGTACTAACCGAGACCTTTAATTTGATACCCCACATAACTATATTTGATGAAAAAAAAAATTAAATTTGACGCAAAAGGATGTGACTCACTGTATACGTGAGCGATCACAGTTCCCACCTTTCTATCAAATTTTGTGTCAATCGCGATAACCATCTCCGAGGAAAATGCGTGTGACGGACGGACAGACGGACAGACAGAGAGGCAGACAGTAAACCGATTTTAATAAGGTTTATATTTCTTTCCATTAAATAGGAATCTGAAATCTATGTCTTGGTATTCCAAATTATCTAGACCGGACCCATCGTTATTATTATGTTTCCCTTCAATCTGACTTAGACCCTCTGGTTCGTTGATGCTGTCACTCTATGTTCTATTTCCTAAAATCCTCACCTACTCTTCTCACGGACATTCCTTATCCTGCTTAAATTCCACTCAAGATCTAGGAGTCACTTTCGACAATAAGCTCCGCTTTGACACCCACTGCCTCGAAGTCACCAATCGAGTAACAAAATTGAGGCTTTATACTTCGATTATTCTCTGATCTCGACTCCATTCAACCCCCCTTAACTTCCTTCAATCCCCTCGTGAGGAATACCCTCGAGTACTGCACCGTGATCTCACCTTCCCGTGGCTGTGATTTTCTTGCCTTTGAAAACGTTCAACGTAAATTCACCCGTTCCCTCTTCTTTAAGAAAAGCTTTCCTCGTGTGGACTACCCCTATCCGCCTTCGCTTTCTGAACCTTCCCTTCCGTGCGTGGATCCTATCTGGATCTATGAAAATTTTTTAAAATTTCATCGGGTCTGCTCCGCTAGAGACATCACCTGCCTTTCTGTGTCTTATAACCCACGTAACGCAGACATTTTCAATGTGCCCTTCGGAGAGCTCGAAGTCTACTTCCACTCCCAGATTCCTAGGCTTGCCGAAATTGCAACGCACAACAGCCTGGTTCTTCTAACTTCTCTTCTTTAAGTAGCTGTAAGCAAAGGATAAGATTATTGGTTTCTCCTCCTCCTGAGGACAATAAGTAATTGTAGTTTGTTGTGTGTGTGTAAATATTCTTATGTACAGTAAGCTAGATCTATTTAGAGGAAATCACTGCCTAGAATGTGATCGCCGACGATACATACATGTATTTTTAACGTCTTCTTTCGGTAGGATTTCATACTTTTAATAAGGGGGCACTTTTCCTAGGCAATTTTCGTTAATTTATAATTCGCCAACCAATACATGCTAATTCCGTAACGCTAATATTTGGGTGGTTCACTGTCTGATAATTTGATGTGAAAAAATCAATATCAGCTTTATCTAGCTGATTAGCGTCAATTATATATACTAAGCGATTTGTCACATTTTATTGGTTTTCTAGTTCTCAAAGATTGTCAATTAATTATACAGATTAACAGTATCTTAAACTTTTTTTTTGATTTCTAACTGATTCAATAGAGCTGACTTGATTAATGCAAGCAAACTTCTTAATGCAGCAAATCAATGCACCGAATAAAAATACGTATGCAGCTCTCTTTCAAGTCTTTCTTAGCAGGTTCAACGTCCAACCGTACAGGAACGACTATTCTCGTTATTTTTTACTAACAATTTTCACATTAAAGTCAAAATGGTAGAATAAGCTATATCTGATGTAACAGCTGTGATAGTGGAACTCTGGGCATGCTCTACTTTCAATAAAACCTATAACTTTCAAACTACTCAAATTGGGAAATTATTCTATATTTTTTTGTAGCTACATATCGTTGATCGTTTCTTGAAAAAGTTTTATGCTAATTTCAATTTCATTATCACTAAACTTAATACTGTGCAAGTAATAAGCTTGAAGCCGCGGGACAACACAAGGCCGACCGCAAACAGCCATGACGAGCCGTAATTCGAAGTCGAGAAACTGGCGCTTAAAGAGCTTAACAAGCGCAACGTCCCTAAATTTCAGAATATTTTGTGTAAATTCTTCCGACTCCTATCCCTAGAAGTTAACATGGAAGAATGGAAAATAATCCAGTGACAAATCGGATTTGGTTATTGTCAAGCCTAATTTGTTTCTTGCAATAAGGAGCGCGAATTTTTTTCGTATGTCTGCAACATCTTGCAATGGCAATTCGTGAATTTAATGCCTGATCACTTGGTGGATTGGTCAGTTGGTTAACAATTGACATCCATAAGTCCGCTAAGGAATAAATGATCTCGTTGCGAAGCGGGTAACTTCCTAGTCTAGTTAAGGCCGTAGTTTTTTTCTGCGTTTCCCTGAAACAGAACGCAGTTTGATGATAGAGAACTCTCTAATGCTACCGCTGCTCGAGATTCTCTAGCCGATTCGGTAGGAGCTGAGCACTCCATCGGAGCATATGTGATAGCTTTGTGGCAATTGGGCGAGAAGCGTATGCTTAGCTGTCAACTACCTAATGCACCACAGATTCTTTTCGTTCGTAGAAAAAGGGAAAACTTTATATCTTTATTTAGCGCCAGTCAGTTTGACTTCATTCTCAAAACGAATATTTCAGTTTGACCAGTTATTTCTGGGGTTACACAGCTTGTGAGGTCTTTCTGCTGCCTTTTTTTCAGAAACCATCTCGAACATTTGCAGATACCCTACCACTATTCAATTTTACTTCTTCATCATCAACGGCGCAACAACCAGTACTCGGTCTAGGCCTGCTTTAATAACGAACACCAGACACCCCAAATTTGGCCGGTCCACCAATTCAATATCCTAAGAACTTGTCTTGCGTCCTGACCTACGCCATCGCTCCATCTCAGGCAGGGTCCACCTTGTCTTTCTTTTTCTACCATAGATATTGCCCTTATAGACTTTCCGGGTTGGATCATCCTGATCCATACCGATTAAGTGACCCGCACACTGCAGCCTGTTGAGCCACAACCAGACGGTCATGGTATCGCTCACACATTGCGTCGTTATATATTATAAGTTACGGAATCGTCCATCCTCATGAGTGGGCCAAAAATTCTTCGGAAGATTCTTCTCTCGAACGCGGCCAAGAACTCGCAACTTTTCTTGCTAAGAACCCAAATCTCCCAGGAATACATGAGAACTGGCAAAATCATAGTCTTGTACAATAGAGAGTTGACGAGCGAAACAGTTTTTGCAAACTGAAATAAGCTCTGTTGGCTGACAACACCCGTGCGCGGATTTCATCACCTAGATAGGAGAAATTTTCAATCGCGCATCACTTGCTTCAGGGTCAAGTTGAAGAGGACGCATGATAGGGCATCCCCTTGACTTAGATCGTTGCTGATGTCGAATGATCTCAAGAGTGATTCTGCCGCTTTTATCCGACTTCGCACATTGGTCAGAGTCAGCCTAATCAGTCTTATTAATTTCGTCGGAATACCAAATTCTCTTATGGCCGTGTACAGTTTTACTCTGGCTATGCTTGTTATAGGCGGCTTTAAAGTCGATGAAAAGATGGCGCAACTGATGTCCATATTCCAGCGGTTTTTCAATCGCTTTCCGTAGAGAGTAAATCTGATCTGTTGCTGATTTGCCTGGAGTGAAGCCTCTTTAGTATGGGCCAATGATGTTCTGGGTGTATAGGGCTATCCGGCTTAACAAGATAGAGGAGAATATCTTATAGATGGTACTCAGCAGCTTTATAATTGCTGCGCTGCGTGATATCCCTCTTTTTATGTATGGGACAAATAATGCCTCTTTGCCAGTCGTCAGGCATTGATTCGCTGTCCCCCACATTAAGCATCAGTTGATGAACAACTTGATGTAATTGGTCGCCTCCATATTTACCCAATTCGGCTATAATTCCATCGGCTCCTGCCGAATTATGTTTTTTAAGTCGGAGGATTGCACGGAATGTTTCTTCCATGCTTGGTGGTGGCAGCATCTGTCCGTCGTCTTGAGTTCGCAGGACCTCCAACTCACCGATATTTTGGTTGTTCAGCAGTTCATCAAAGTATTGAATCCATCGCTCCAATACGCCCATTTTGTCGGACATCAGATTACCCTCTTTGTCTTGACAGGATGAACATTGAGGTGTATAAGGCTTCATTCTGCTGACTTGTTGGTAAAACTTCCGCACCTGGTGCAGTTGCTACCTGTACTTTTCGAGTTCAAAGATCTTTTGGTTCTTCTACGCTTTCTTTTTCCGTCTGTGAAGTCGTTTCTCCGTTCGGCAGAGTTCTTGGTAGGCTTCTGCGCGTGCCGCGTTCTTTGAGAATGCAACATTACTCGGTACGCAGCATTTTTGCTTTCCGTTGCTAGTTTACATTCATCATCAAATCAGCCGTTCCGACTTTTTTTGCGGCTGGGGCCAAGTATCTTCAATGATAACGTTCTTCAGGTGGTTGTGAAGATCAATCTTTGATGCTTCATCTCCAGGACCTCTGTTGACTGCGGTTATTGCGGCATCCATTACCCTCTTATAGGTGTCGCGGAGGGCTGTGTCGTGGATGGCTTCAGTATTCACTCTCACTTGATTGCCAGTGGAGATTGTAGGTGGTGTCGTAATTCAAGCTCGGAGTACCATCCCAACGAGATAGTGATCCGAGTCTATATTGGCCCCATCATTCAGCATTCATCAAGGCTGAGAGGTGGCGGCGTTCAATCAACACGTGGTCAATTTGGTTGAAAGTGGTCCCGTCTGGAGAGGCCCACGTATGTTTGTGAACCGCTCTCCGCGCAAATCAGGTACTTCCAACAACCATTTCGTGCGATACTTCTAACTAGATAATGCGCAATCCGTTATCATTGGTATCCCTATGTAAGCTATGGGAGCCGACGTATCGTCTGAATGCGGGTTCCGTCCCCACTTGACTGTTGAAATCTCCAAGTATGATTTTGATATTATACTTGAGACAGGCTTCGAGGGTCCGCTCAACTGCCTCGTAGAAGGTATCCTTCTCCGGATCTGCAGTCTCCTCTGTAGGGGCGTGAACCTTTATGAGGCTTATATTTCTAAACTTGCCTCGGAAGCGCAGAGTGTATAGCCGTTCGCTTATGTTTTCAAAGCCGATAACAGCAGGTTTCATTTTTTGGCTGACTAAGAAACCTACTCCGAGCACATGGTTTACTGGATGACCGCTATAATATATGATGTGGTGGCTCTTCTCCAGGGAACCGGTCCCTGCCCATCGCATCTCTTGCAACGCTGTTAAATCAGCCTTATATTGGGGCAGGGCTAGCTGCTCAGCAGCATTCGGTCTGTACAGGGATCGCACGTTCTATGAGAAAATGAGCAAATCGTTAATCCATTGCCGGGTTTGTCGTTGTAAGATCCATCCTGTCCGAGGCTCCTTTCGTGGCTTCGTTACATCGGTTTTCCGTGTAGGGTTGTCAGCCGTACCCAACCCGCAGCCTGGAGTAGCAGTTGGTACATTTTGTCTCGATTTAAGGCGCGGGAGACTTGCCTTCATCCTTCTCTGTCTACAGTTTCTCATGAAGAAAGAACTCCCACCGATCATCACGTGGAGGTGGGGATAGGTTTGGTAGTAGCGTTTCCCAGGTTTTATCCTCCATCGTGGGTATCAATCTACGTTTCGCCCTGGGACCTATCCTACCCTTTGAACCTTGATAATAACCTAAATGAATTTTAGGGTGTTGTGGAAAGTTAAATGATTATTTTGAAGTTAATTATTATTTGAAGGTTAATATTTTAAAATAAGGAGATCTTGGTATGGAAAATAGGAAATTGAAAGGAGGGTCATGGAGGTGCTGAGAGATGTTTAGTAGGAAAATAGGAAATATACTACATATCAGGAAATGAATTTCTCACCGCTCATCACAGGACACAAAAAACGAAGTCATGCAGACTCTGCTAGCGACGTATTCTATGTCACTATGTCCGTTCCCATGGACGGACAAATTACCTTATTCAGTTTATATTACCTCTTTCAGATGAAGGTAGAAACTTGTCAGCGACTACTGTGAGGAGGAGTAGATTTAAGTAGAGCAGGTTGGGATTATTTCAGTAAATGTCCCTAGGGATATGATGTTGGAACAGTTAGGGAGTAAAAACAATTGATCTCCGGTTTCATGATATTATTTTGAAGTTGGAAACAAACTCCATTTCCCCTAATATACTCTAGATAGTACCTCTCCGATTTCACTTATAATTATTTGGCCAGATAGTGGGCAATTCAAATCCTTGACAGAAATAAACATGCTTCCACAATAAAATGTTTACTTCCTTCCACTTTTAGGTAAATTTGAAAATTTAGTTGGCATAATTTGGAAAGTGGGTTTCAACTATGAATAGGTATATGAATAAAGGAAAGAGGCAACAAGTAGGTCACATTGGAATTGGCTCATGACACAATCTGCCTTCGAATAAAGCAGGCTGACGTATACATTGTTAGTCAACCACACCTACGACTGATCGCTGTCGGTTCCCGGTAATTTTTTGAAGAACTTGCAATCCTCTTCCACAGCTGTACGTCACGTAGTTCCAGGACATTCATGGGATAGTTGATTCCATTGTATGCCATTGTCCGCTTTTATTTTGTCCTTCCTTAAAGTTTGACCTACTCACTGCCATTTCCGCTTTCTGATCAATACATTCACTGGTATCTAGCCCGTACGACGAGCAAGTTCTTCATTAGTTATTCTCTGGCCTGAATATCCGCATGGTACGACACAGACATGAATTGATGAACGTTTGGAGCTTTTGGGTAACAGTGGGGTTTACTTTCCATGTGCTATTTCTATATAGTAACACAGAGAGGACCCTAGACTGGCCTAGATGCTCAACTATTTCATTCATCTTCATTGCACCCACGTTTATACTCCTGTATCTTCACTATTTTTAAACCATTATCGTGACTCAAACCTAGAACCAAGTTGTTTTCCTATTATCCTGAAAACACAATGAAAAAAGAAATAATTCACCGAACCAAACACATAATTACATGCCAACAAAGCATTTACTAAACAGGTCAAGGAAATATGGGGATCTACAAAAAAACACAAAAGCAGGCTCCGTTCCCAATCCATACTCCAACCAGAAAAAGAAAATAGGGAAAAAATATCGAGCCATTATCAAGGAATTTCGCTAAACATCCACACACACACAAGGCATCGACGATAATAAAATGCGTACAGGATATTTCCATTCATATCGTTCGAATTTTGTGCAATCTCAACTGGCGGGCGCGTGTGGTGGGTCAGGAATTTTCTTTCCATACACCAGAAAGAAAAAAAAATTGAATCATCCACCCCTCATCGCAATGAACTCCAAGATTCCTAGTATCACCCACAATTGCTTCCTTCTTGGAAGCAACAGAGAAAACTTTCTTGCATTTCACACACGTATGGAGAATACGTGTCTTGGGTTGTACACATGTGCCTGTGGGATTTTCCTGAACGCATTTTCCTCGAGATGAAGGGAGGATACATTCTCATATCTACACAAATTCATATGTTTACTGCACAAGAAACAAAAGTGAAGCTTGGGCTTCAATGGCAATGGACATTGGGAGCGTTTTGGGTTGCGGTGGTCATCGATATGCCTTTGGGGAGGGAGGGTTTGAATGAGTACATTATGCTTATGAAAGAATAAAGGAATTGAGATTGCAGGGTTATAAATTTTTATTGATTTCCATCATGTTTTGACGGAAAGAATAATATGGTCGTAGGGGTGATTTCTATGGAACACACAACATTTATTTGGAGCATGACGCGTTGCTGCCAATTTGATGCAGGAGAAGAGTGAATACGCTTGGTATAAGCTTCCTCTTTAAAATTGCCAGCAAGTTTGAAGATTTCAAGGATATTTACTGCTACGCTAATGTATTACATTTTCACCAACTTAAGCTTCATACAGTGAGCGCGATGAAATTACAAATTTCTGTTGGTATAAGTTAGTTTCCTATTCCAAATTAGACAGATTAGCCGAGGAGTTGGCACCTCTTGAGTTCCTGAAGAACGTTGAAAGGCATCGGCCCGTAAATGTTATGTTTTACTTTGAGAAATATAGCGACAACCAAGGTGGTTGAATGCAAACCTCTCGTTTTCATGCCCCTGGTTCTCATGATGAGCTATATTCTTTTTGTTGAAGTAGGGTAAATGAATGCGTCCATGCGCAGATTGTTGGACTCCCGCAACCCGCCGTCGGACTACCAACTAAACACCTCCCCGCCATCAAGGAACTAGCCTGGATCATGGAATTTCTTTCATCAACGAGAAGGCAGAAGAGGAAGGAAATATAATGTGTAACACGATTCCATCTGCCAGCGCTACTCAGCATCTCTCTGACAAAGTTGTCTGGAGAGAGCTCCAATGTGCCTGCTAGCGAAACCCATCCCACCTTTCGCAAGAGGAAAAGATGTTTTTGGCTTCATCCTTCACCCCACTGCAGTATACACAATCAGGAGATCGCAGCTTCCCAATCTTGAGCAGGTAAGACTGAAAATCTCCAAGCCCACTTAGAAGCTGGGTAAGGAAATAGTCAATCTCACCACGCTTTCGGTTGAGCCAAGAATATTAATTGCCAAGGAGTCCCACATCCCATCGGACTGTTGTCTCATTTTGTCAAGAGACTTGCCACTCGATAAGTGTGACTTGACGTTCTTCACGGGCCTCTCTTAAATCTGCCTATGGCTTTACTTACCTTATCAAGGAGGGCAACGGGGATCACTCCCGCGATCACCATCACAGCCGATTCTGAGATAGTGTGATAAACAGGCACCACTCGCAAAGCTCCCCGTCTCTCTACTTGAGCAAGGCGCTTACGATACACCTTGTCAAGGGCATCAGCCTATTTCTTCGTGCCGTAGAGCCGAACGGACTCCGTTCCTCCCGTAATAAGGCATGTCCTTTTAGATTTAGAGCCAACATTCGTCATAATTCGACTCAAGGCCGAGACCCCAGCTCCAGCCTTGTCCATTCCTACTTTGATTTGGTCCAAAAACACATCTTCGAGTCGATCATTAAACGAAGGTTTTTAAACGCTGGCTTTTCTCTATAGTCAACTCACCAACCGATATGGGATGCATGGTCCGGATTCTCTTTCTAATCAACAAGATTATTCCTTTTTTTCCAGTGCAAAGCTGAAGCCAGGAACAGTCATCCATTTGCTTACTCGTCGCATCAATATGCCAAGTTTTGCCTGTTCAACAGTGTGTTCAGCGACAAGTGCCGGAAAACGTCGTCTGCATAACCGATCAGGGGACCAGGTTCTAGAAGTGTGGTTTTAGGATGGATTTCTCTGCTACTCCCGACGTAATTGTCATCCTCTACTGGCCCTCTGACTTCTCATAGAGGAGGGAACGGTTTCTCAGATAATCCCTCAATATCTGCAAGAAATAGCTCGGCACGTGAAATGAGTTTTCTAATGAATGCTAGGCCTCTGTCCATCTTACGAAATTGAAGGCATTTCCGACATCCAGCATTATATTCAACGAGATTAGTGGCTGTGTGCTTCGACTTGATCAACAGCATCCACGACCTCCATAGCATTATCCACCGTGAATCTCCATGTTCTGAATCCGAACTGCTTTGTGGATAAGCCCATAGCTGTACGCATCGCTTCAGCGAATGATGAGCTTTTCGAGTACTTTCCCGACGGTGTCATACACCGTGATCGGTATGCAGCTGGTAGCTCCGGGTCTCCTTTTCCTTTGCTGATTAGCGCAGGCCTCGCCACCCTCCAGAAGCAAAGAAAACTGCTGTCCTTCAAGCAAACTTAGAACACTCCGAGCAGCAAGTCTGGCCGCTGACGAAACAAACACCCCTTTGCAAACTTCCGGCGGGATGCCATCAGGACCTGGCGCTTTCTTGTTTTTCATGGTGGAAATCGATTCCTCAAGCTCCCTTGTTCTGAAAACGGGACAATTCTCGACACTTTCCTCGCTGTTGACATCAACTCGTACGGGATGTCTGGGGAATAATGCCTGTACAACATGCGGTCCATCTGGTCTGTACTTAGTATCCAGAGCTTCCGCAGACCCCCGATTTTCCAGGTGATAAGTTTTCAGTCCCCACGGATACCCATTTACCTCGTTGATTAGGTTCTGCCAACCGCGAGCTCTCCTTTTATTTATCGGCCTGCGGAGTCTCCTTTTAGCTGATCTACACTCTACCTTTGTCGTGCATATCTCCCCACGGGCGTGTAAACGTTGTGCTAAACGACGGAGCTTTTCACAATCTTTTCCTAGGTCGGCGATTTCTATCGACCACCAGTACATAGAAGGTTTGTCACGGTTACGGTCTGGATGAGCCATGCCCCATTCAAGAGCCCTTGCATGATGACCACCTCCTACCAGGATTCGCCTCTCTATGCATGTATTCCTTGCTGATTAGCACTAGATCAGTTTTTACCTCCGCAAGAAGCTGCGCTATCAGCTCATAAGCGGGTGCTCTCCGGTACATGTTAATTTGTAGGATGCGGACACCACACATGGTGACCTGCCTGACCGCATCTACGGTATGCTACCCTTCTATAGGGTCCCTGGCAAGTTGCAGACGTGTTTTCATATTCCAGTCATCTGCACGCATTCTTACCATACTAGCCATTCAGTATCGATTTTTCGGCTCTTAAGAAGTTTCCTCGCGTGAAGTGATATCTATCCTGGCAATGGTAACCTCTGGACCTTCACGCTATATGACTTCTTCCACTTCGACCATTTCTATGAGACAGTCAAGATCTCGGGCTTCTAGAGACCACATAGACTCGAGACTAGAAACGAGAGCCTTCACCCCCAGTAGTTCCTTGGCCCCTTCGTAAAATGTACTCTTCCTAGTTATCTTCGGGCTTAATTCAACGAAGATCCCGCCTCCCTTCGTTTTTCGTATGGAAACAATTTGTGCTCCACTGTCTTCGGTCTTCATCTTGAACCAGAATTAATTGAGGCCTCTTTTGCCTTTTTTCGCTTTCTTTTCTTTTCTGGGGTCCTGAAAATTACTTGGAAGTCTCCTTTAGGCGCGTATTTCTCTTCCCACTTTTTCCCCAGTTCGCTTTGTAGTGGGCTGGCTACCAGCCATTTGGCGCTTACATGCTGTCAGCGAAAAGAGCGGCTGTTTGCGCTTTTTGTGCGTCTTCTGCTACTGTCCATGCTCGGCTATAAAAGGAAATGCGGTCCAGTAGTTCCTCCAGTTCCATCAGCCGGTTTTTTGTTGCCTTAAATGACGTTCTCTTGAAAGAACGTTGCCGACCACATAAGCTCCACCACTGCCGCGCATTTCCTGATGAGCTTTTCCTTTTCGACTCTAGCTAGGACAGTCGATTGCATTTCCACACGTGTCCGAAACCACTCGAGTCCGGGTCAGATCCAGAGTCGTCGTCCCCGCGTCGTCAGCCGGGTTACTTTACAAAGTTTTGCTCTTTATTTGAGTGTCCCGGTGTCACATCGGGTATTTCAAATCTCGCTGCATGTCGCTGCAGTGAGCGAGGCATTTTCGTGCTGTGCCCGGACGCAGTTAAGTGTTCCTCCATCCAATAGTTAGGAACGGGTCCCATCACACCCCATTCCCCAGTTCCCTGAGACCTGGCTTACGCTTAGTTGAACCCGGAACTCACAGATGGATCAGCGCTCGCTCAGAGTAATGCAGTATACTAACTCCGGTTTAATACACAAAACTCAACCAGGGGCCCGAAGGGACTTACTCCTGATACACGTCACAACTATCACCTTGGCAGACCTAGGCTCTCATCACCTCATTGACTTCAGTAGAGAGCTATCGACGGCTCCGATAACTCTCAGAATATTGCAGCGTGTGCTGCTCCTTCGCGGTTCTATCTTCACTGAGAGCCTTTCTACTACCCAGGACGCGGGTATATTGCTAGCTAAGTAGTCAGAACTACTTACTCGGGCACTTCCGGGATGTCACTCTCCGTATCGTGAGCGACCCGTCAAACATCGCAGACGATCCTTGAGCAGACTGATATACATTATGCCGCCATCAAAAGTGCTCTTCTTTCCGATGCAAATGAGGTAGTTAGCCACGGTCCAAAAAGGCACTTTGAGGTCTGGCCGACTGCCAGAATGAGGAGGCGGATTGAGAAACACGTTTTTATTGCCGTTGCAAATGGACCGATGCACTTGAGCCCAGTACTGCGACATACCTGAGAACGTTAAGCGCACCTTGGATCATAACAAATGAATTTCATTATACTGGTTTTCCTATGAGGGACGTTAACGTTAGAATTCTCATCCACGACGACGAGCAACAGAACATTCCAGCACGGTTCTCAACCGTATAGCATTTGTGTAAGTTCCACCTATTATGGATGAAAGGGCTGGTTACTCTAAGAAACGAATACGGACTGTTTCTCGAAGACAAGATCGCTAGGCGTGACGCCATTCCTGCGGAACTATTCACTGCACCTTCAGTTGTCTCTACAGAGCTGTTTCTTTCACTCTCCAGCAAATCTTGGGAATCTGAGATATTTCCCAGTGAGTAGAAGAAAAAAATGATTGTCAGGGAGTTCAGATCTTCGCCTCACCTGCTCTTCATTAATTCGGAAAAGCTTTCGAACACGGAGTCTGTCTGAGAGACCCTACGCAGGATGGGCATTTCGAAGACGCTAATAGTTATTATTAGGGCGACATTTAATTGCCCAAAATGCCACGTGTTACATTCAGATAAAATTTAATGCAGTCTGGCGTGGATGCCCGTCTATCGCCAGTAATATTCCTTGATCAATAATGTTGAGTGGATGTCCATGCAGACTTCATAGACATATTTCCTGAAACACTTCGACTACGATGATGACAACTGAGAGAAACATGGATCTTGGCCAAATGGCGCCGGTTTTGGAAAAAGAAGAGAGCAGATTTGGACTCAAAATAACCACCAAGAAAATCAAAGGCATCAGTCTGATGGGTAACCGCACTTTTCCTATCTGCATGAACGGCAGAGCAACCGGCTGTCGATGAATTTGTCTATCTTGGTAGCATGGTTTCTACCAACGGTGGAATCGTTTTTCATGTCTCGCATTAATAATGGTAGATCCGCCTTTTCTGTTTTGGAAACGCAGCTCAACACCAATATCAAATTGAGATTGTTCCGCGTCTATGTTCTCCCTGCATTGCTATATGGTATCAGCGTATGCAAGGTGACCACCATTATTACTCAAAAGTGCCAAGCCTTCGTTAACATCTGTCTATGCCGTGTCATCGACATACTCTGTCTTAAGAAATTTTCAAACGATAACCTAAGTCCACGTACGGGCCAGTTACCGGTAGATGTGTTGATTAGAGGGCAGAAGTGGCTATGGGTGCGATTAGGGTTTGTCATGTCTGTGCTATTAATGTTCCTAGGCTAGTGCTTCATTTAGCTTTTTGTGACGTTTGAGTATTCTTTCCCCGTGAATTTACCCTCCAAAAGGAGCACTTAATGGCAAACTCTATTTTTCAACCCAAGTATGTATGTAGAACACTTTACTTTGAAACCATATTTTTGTAGAAATATAGAAAAAAAAACGATTGACTTATTCAAGCTCTAGTAAAGCATCGAAACCGATAAAGAAAGCACATCAACTTTTTCCTTTGAAAAACTCTCTCCTTTGCCGGATCCTGCTCGACTAAGGTGAGTTCCGCTTTCCAACCTTGCTTTCCAATTGGCTTGCCACCAATGGCCAGACTGAACGCGCGTTCTCCACGTTCAAGGACCTTCTAAGGGTCTAGGAAGGTTTGCAGAAGATGGGGAACTCCTTGAACTTGTATTTGTAGTCCGACTGCATGGTCATCCTTCTAGACAACGGTGATTACCAAAAATTGACTGCGGCTAGGATATTAATCCGGGAAATCTGGAACACAGCGTCAGCCATTAGTTAGCAAGGATTGTTTTTTCGGGGCTGAGGCTTATAGTTCGTGGTCGACCTGCCTTTCAGGTGAAAATCCAAATGATAGATGCTGAGATACTCGGCTAATAATTCGTGATTCGGTTGAGTAATATTCAAACCCAAAGGCTTTGGTTCACCATCTAGTGAAGAACAATCCCTACTGCAATATCTGAGGCACCGACGAACACGGGAATGCATTCTGTTGAGGGAGTGCCAAAAGTGTAGCATCTATTAGCTGTTGCTTGGTGATATCAAACGCTTGGACATCTTTGGATACCCCACAACCTTCCGTGATTCTTTGATCTTAGGATCAGATAAGAAGGCGTTAAGCAAGTGCTAGTAGTAAGCAGCCTTGGGTAGGAAACAACGGTAGAAGTTTACCACGCTAAATAATCTTCTAACGTTCAGACTAAATTGTTCAAGCAGCTGGAAAGTGTTTCTTTCCTGTGTTGTTTTCCTGTTTTTTTCTTATCTGGATTGGAAAATCGAGTCAATGTGCAGATTGGCAATGAGCAAAGTTTACAGGACAACTATAACGTTTACTTTAATTTAGTGGGTTTCCTAATGCTTGAGTTTTTTTGTAGTTGCATCGAATTTCTGCCACTCTCTCGACTGTCGCTCAATCAAATTGATTAGCTTTTCACTCCTACTTGCGAGCACAATTTGGCACGGAAATAATCTTTTCTTGTTCAAAGTAGAAAAAATTAGAATTGATAATATCTCTTAATGTTTACTATGTCCTTCCAACGCATACTACACGTACTTCCACCCACTGCTGTTAGCTCACATCTCACCTCATAGGCATAAAAATATCCCGGTATCTCCGCCGAAAGTCGTACGGGTTGGCCGGGTAAACGAAATTTTCAAAGCACTTTAAAATTTGAAGTGCTTCAAAGGACATCCAAAGGAGGCAATTACAATGTCAGCAAACAGAATGCTCTGAAACACCACAATTCTCTCACTTTGTCTGTGTGTCTCTTTGACTACCTACCTGTTCACTTATTGCTCGCCTGGCTATCTGGTGGCTTTTAAATGTACCGTCTAGTCGGTTATCTGGTCTCCTCGTATTCTCATTTATTCGCTGTGATGGAAATATTTCTAAATTACATAAAAATATCAATGTTTTTTCAAGATATGTCACACTTTGAACTCCTAAATACCAGAGAAATCTGGGGCTACAACGGCGTTCAATACATTTCCTTTCACCGGAAATCAAGCCAACTATCATACTTTACCAATTTCTCTCAAATGCTCTCTCCCTCAATGCTTCTTCACGGATTTCATCCTTATTCTTATCAACTCTTCACGAGTTTTGTTGCGACTCTATCAGAAAGGCGCCATCTATAAACTTCCCTACATGCGAACATCTATATCCATGACTTTGTACAGGAATTGCAAACGTCGGCGTCAGTTGAAACGCTTGAACGAACAAAGGAGCAACACAGCAATAAAAGTGCAAAAGTGAAACGAAATAAAGGAAAACAGAAAAGAAGCACGAAAAAAATAGACGACAAGGAGATTCCCATCCATGTGGTCTACTCCCACAAGATGCGTCCTTCGCTTTTCCCGGTCCTGAAGTTCAGCTGATAGAATGCGACTGACGGACAAGTTGAATACGAGTCAGTGGGAAGAGGTTTTAGGTAGTTTGGACAAGCGAACGAAAAAAAGCTAAACAAAGTACAGAAAAAAGCTTTGTGAAAAAATGACAAAAAAGGAGTCTTTCGCTCAGCCGCCATCCGTACTGTTGGGAAAGTGTCCACGGTGATTCTCATCCTTGGTGCCGAAAAAGCATTCAAGTTTTGTTCAACCAACTGACATGCTATTTACTCCAGGATCAATGTTGCCGTGCAAGGTGTTTTCCGCCTTGATTTGAGGTATCTCAATTACTAGAGAAGACAATGTCCTTTTTTCTGGTTACTCACCGAAAGAATTGACAGAGTTTTCGGTGAAGAACAAACGCTGGTCAATAATGACTACCTCAGAATCGTTTGTTGAATTCGGCAAACAGCAAGTTCTGAACTTTCCCTCGTTTTCAACAATATTTGAAGATGCATCTATCTATTCGATTACCCGCACATAATCGTTGGAACAACTTTGGAGATTCAGTTATCTAATCTAGTGGTCATCCTAAAATTGTGACACCCTCAAATCTTGCCTCAATATTAAATATGTCCATTCGACAACTCTACGCATTATTCAAAGAGGTGTTAGTGGTGATATCATTACCAGTGGATGGGTGGCCTTATGGATGAGGTGGCATCATGTACGGGTTAGCGGTACTAAAGGTATATCGTTGGCAGGACCAGAATTAAGGCATGTATAGAGAAGGGGCGCCGCGCAATGCACACAACATTCAACCTTGTCCAGGGTCGGATGAATTGAATGAGTAAGTGGAAGAGGGCCAACGAGGATGTACACATGCATGCACACAGCTTGGCTCACAAAAAAAAACCGAGAAAAATTTACCGAGCGGGTGGAAAACATAAGAAAAAATCAAATTGGGAATTTTTTCCTCGATGTGTTGCAAGTCGAAAAGGAAGACCCGGAAAAAAAGGAAGTGACAGGGAAAAGTTTCATTTTTTATGGGAGCGTTGTTGTACTCTCATCCCAATGGCAGTTTCACCATTGAATCGGGTTTTGCAGTTTTCTCTTGTCTGCTTCTATTGATTTTTCAATCAGCGAAGCTTTTTCTAGCTAAACAGGGAAATATATGTGGGAGAAGTTGAGAAAGGATTAAGATCACGCACTGAAACTTTCATCAAAGAGCCAGCAATATTCTATCAATGAATTATTATTAGCGCGGAGATTGTAAAGGCATTTTTCATGTGGGCATCATCATGGAAAGTGGGAGTTTTTTTCGATATTATTACATAGCGTGAAGCTGTGAATGAAATAATGGAATGTGACGAATCCGACATGCATTTTGTTGGAGGACACACAAAATTTATAACACCAGTTTTCTTTGACCGTGGAGTCTTCTCGGATGTAGCCTAGAGCCCTATATCGACTGCATTCGTTCCGATTTGATATAAAAAAATCAAAAAACAAAATCGACATCAATACTGCTGTGCCGGTAGTTGGGAGAACCATTCATCGCCACGAAGCAAATATCTCCTGCATCACCATGGATGCTAATACAAACGTTGGCCAATCAGCTTGGTTAATCTCGGTATTATCGTTCATGTACAATGGTGGTTATAAAAGTTATAGCAAGTTTTGCTTTTCCGTCCATATGGTGGGTCGTTATACCTAAGACGATGGAGGTATGCTAGATATGCGTCATGTTCGAAGGTGCTGTACTGGTGAGATTTGATGTATACAACCTCGGTTTTATGAACCACACCAACACGTTTGCCATTTCCCAGTGCGCTTCCTTAATGGTAACTGCTTACTATAAATATAGTATTCACCGATTACATGTGACAATGACAGTGACTCGTCTACCAAAAAATCGGTAGGAACAGAGGTGCCTACAGCTACATCTGCCCGATATTGCTACGTAAACACATGTTGACGATACGATCCATTTTCGATGATATCGGGCCAAGATGGTCTGCATAAAATATACCGAACGAGATATTCCCTTCGACAAGTTTAATAGACCTGACCTTACGTTCACCTAAGATACAATCTCAGTCCTTTAAAGAAAGTGAAGTAATCTCGTCTATAAGCGGAGTTAGGAATCTGGGCCTCACCGAAAAAATGGGATTATCCCCAAAGTTCCGAAAAAGACATCCGTCTTCGATACGGCAACTAGGTGGGTATTCCTGTGTTCTCTAGCTTCGTACCAATAATAACTAAAATTATCATGAATGCATGAAAGAGCACTTCGAAAGTTTGATCGACGCTTCATGATTTTAGTGTTGAACTTGTGGGTTGTACTGAGTGTATAAATAAGCAATTCCGGAAAAATCTCCAATGCTTTTTCGCTGCCTCCAATGGGGCAATATCCGCAGTTTTCTCTACAGTTTGCGAACTGGAACAAAACTACCCAACCCTTTGACATCGTTCCCGAAGAAACTCCACTTCTCGCAGCTGCTTTAAACCGCTTCATCCACTCGTGCCAGCGGCCTCCGGTTAAAGGGGGCTTCCCCACCAGAACAGCTGTTTCTTTCTAGGCTAACTTTCATTAATTTCACGGATTAGGTACTGGAGCACCAAGCAAAGCTGACCCACTTTCAAAATTGTCTTGTGTCAAACTGACAAAAGACAGGAACCCCGGTCGGGAGATAGTTTCTCAATCGGCAATCCTTCTTTCTGACCTGAAGGTGTATTCATTAAGCCGTACAAGCGGACCAACTCGCGAGTAGATTTCAGACCAGTTTGCTTGCCTCAACGATCAATGTAACTAGCCCTGTGTTCACTATCCGTCTATTTTATCAAAATGTACTTGCAGAACCAAGCTGGGGGGCCTTCAATTTTTCTGCGCTGGTTCAGCAGCATCATGTAATTTGTATTTCTAAAATTTGACTTGACAATAATATACTGAACACAGAGGTCTGTGAAAGGTATTCCATTTTCCGCTGTGACAGGCACCGGTTTGCGCCACGTAAGTCTGGTGGTGAGGTTCTAATTGCAATAAAAGGTAATTTCTGCGTCCTCCTCTGGTTCTCCTTATGATTGTGTTGTTCTACTTGTCTCCCCGTCTAGCTCCCTCCTGTTCATTGTACCTTAATTTACATCGCCTGTGAAGAATTGTTTGACAGTTTGTCGGAACTCCTTACTGTCGAATGCCCTTTCCTTCCTTTCTTTTTTTAAGGACCATTTGAATTGAAAGCAGAACTCCTTCGTTTAAACTCCAAAACTGCGCATAATTCTGTTAAGTTCAATTTCCGCAAAGCCAGCTTTAACGATCTCAACTCAACTTTAGCGTCTATCAACTGGGATCATTATATATCTAACTCAATGTGTGATTAAGCTCTTGGAGCCATTTATAATATCCTATAGGATCTGTTGTCTTCGTTCTTACCCAACATGGTTCACAGCGGAGATCATTAGTAACACCTCTTGAAACATGCATTGAGGAGGAAATTTCGAACTGCTAAGAATGACGGCGACCTTGCCCATTTTCAAGGCTATGTGCTCCACTGTGAAGCCGTTGATTAAAAAACGGCAGTAACTTGAAACCATTTTGGTCCCACCCTCGCCATTCCCGTAACCCCACTCATCCTTTTCCTTCTTGCTTCGGTTTGGTGACTCGTGATTATTCCGTCAATCACTGCACCCTCCGCACCTCTTCTGGACGTAAATTGCTCTCTCCCACCACTCCTTAATTGACTTCCGCATTGATAATTTTGACACCAATGTGTACTTGGTCCCGTTGGGATTCCTTCCTTGATAACAAAAAATGTCCCTTCCTCTTTCTATTATTTTCAAGAGAAATTTTGAAGAATGCTACTTTCCTCATCTTTGGAAAGATTCCTTATGATCCCGTTTCAATTCCTACTTCATTGACATCATCAATCGAGCTTCCAGAATGTTATCCTACGTTCAGCTTCCGACTTTATCTTAATTCAACGATCGTTAACACTTTTCAACTCCCTGGTCAATCTGCAGTACCGTCGCATCTTCCTTGGTATATGTACCTTTTTCTAACTCTAATTGCTTGATGTACTGCTCTACCGATACTATTTTCAGCATCGCTTCTTCTCGTATACGCAGTACGGACAGTTTTAAATTTCCCTTCGCGGAGGTCGATAGCTACTTTTACTGCCCGATCTCGAGGTTTTGCCGGTCCTACCACGCCCTACACCTTGGAGCCATCGGCTCTTTATACGCCCTTAGTTTTAAGCGTAAGTCAAATAACTTACTTGGTCCTCCGTCTGAGAGCAAAATGTAACTAGGAATTTACTTTTTGTGTAACTTTGTTTTGTGTATTTTTCTGTTTTCTTAATTAGGGATAAACTCGTTATATTGGACAAAAATAGATATTTCGAGAGCCAGTTGCTCGCTTCCTTCTCCTGCCTTAATTCCGTTTATCTAGCTGGTGATCTAAGTATCTGGTATTCTTAATTGAATTCATAAACAATCAATTATTTTTTAATTAGACTGAGGAGCCATGACAAAGCGTTCCCCAGGTCGCTATTCATACTTTTTCCTTCACCCTGATGTCCAGTGTCCGTATTCCTCGAACCGTTAGTAGCATCTCCTAGTTCTCCATATTGTATCCGTGTGCTTGAGAACTGATGATTTTATTTCACCCGAAGGTCCTCCTCTCTTTAATGCTACCAATGTTTACCCAAAGTATTCTTTTGGTTTTTCTGTAGATGTCAAATTCTACCTTCACATCCTTCTTCACTATTTTGACGTCCAAGAAGGGAAGGCCATGTTCTGTTTCCGTCTCCCTTGCGGATACACTTTTTTTGTAGATATTGTTGAGACCTGCCAAAGTAAAGCTTGCGTCTTGGCTCTTTACTATTGCAAGGATATCATCTTCATCATATCTTACCCAGAATGCTGTGATTATTCCCTCCTTTTCCATCTTCTCTTCCATTTTGCTCGTAAATATTTTGCTAAGTTGGAGAGGAAGCACGTTATCCATTGCAACTCTTGTTTGTGTTGTAGAATCCCCCCTGCAAGTTAAATAGGTTTCGTTCATGCATAGAGAATCTCTTTCATTTTATTTCCAGGTTTATAGATTTTAAGCCGACACTTTATCGTGGGAAGGATTGGACATTCGCACCATTAACAAATTTCCACTGATACTTTCGTATTCCATGATCATCGCACTTTTCCTATTTTTATTTACGGACATCTATCAATCTCTCTATGTCGATGGCGTTACTACTGCTGACAGCGTCACCAAATTTGGTGTTACCCGATATATTATCAGCGTCAAATCCACCATCGCTATTTTTTCTCTAGATACCTTAACACCAACATAAAATTGTTGATGTCCCGCGGCAATGGTCTGTCTAAGTACCTTGCACATCTGCCTAATGACAAGATCCTGCTCCTGATGAGTGAGTATTAGCTTGAAAAATGTTTTTGGCAGTATGGCAAGTCAGATGTTCTTGATCGCACTATCATAGCTAATGGCACTCTTCCTGATTCCTACCTTCACCCCTGACCTACCCAGGTTTTCTTCCCTCTTGGGTTCAGGTTTGTGTTTTTTGGAAGCATCTTAAGGGTCTCTTCTGGTTTCAGGCTTTTCTTCAGATAACGCAGGTACGATTTAACAGCCGCGCTACTGAGACATGTCTCCTTTCTGACATCTCGTATATTGATCTCAGACGTGCTTTTGTTTGCCCCTGCTTTTCGAGCGGAGTTGTTTGTTGGTTGTTGTCCTCGCAGTGTATCAATGTGGACCTTGAATCCACTGCTTGATATCCCTTTTTGGGTGTAATCACCTGGTTCTTAGTATTTCGGAGATGTGCCTCCACCTGGCTGGCCAGCTTGTGTGCGGTACGGGGTCCCGCTTGTTTAGTTGTAGTTTTCTTTGTTTTAATAGGTGTACTCATTTGATTCCCACGAGTACGGGGGTTAGGAAGTCCGCCGTGCCATAGCCCCCCGTAGCACAGTAAAGTCAAACTTACTCACTGAGGCGACCAGGTATCAGTAAGGCTCCGTTCGAATATATTTTTTCGACTCCCTAGTCTAGATTCGTAGCGTTTTATTAATAGGAGGGTCACCTCGTACAGGATGTGGCTGTCATCACTCACTAATGGTCCTGGTAGACGAGACGTTTGGCTCCTAGAAAGCTGCACATCACCCTAAAAGAGAGACAGCTCACTCTCAGAGAGAGATAGGTTGGCCCCAGGGGGCTTTATTCCGCGTTAGTCTATCCTGCAGTGCACTGCTTGTACCTAATTTGTAATTTTTATGTGTTTATTATGTGAAACTTAAATTGCAGTAAATTTGCAGTGAAAGGACAACTTTGACCTAACATAAATTTGTTAGTTATGGTGAGAATTCCACCAAACTCAATAATATCGTGTTCTATGTTATAGCCTATATTATTTTCATGAAAACTGGTGTAACAGAAAAACAGTAAAAATATTGCAATATTATTTTGTTCTCCATAAACCCTTAAAAAGCTGATTTTACCGGAAGCTGCGGAAAATTGCAAACAATATCGATATTATTCAATCAATTCTGAAGGAGATTATATTTAAATCGGAATAATTACTAAATTCACTAACGCAGTCATCAATTTTCATCAACTAACAAACAATTTCTCACTAATTTTACAGCAATGCGGTCAACATTCAAAAGATATTGACTACAGTGGTTGGCCAACACCTCGAAATCATATGTCAATGAAACAAGGATATGAGGTAGATACTGAAATATAGACTTTATTTGAATATTGACCATTCTTGAATGTTTTATTCATAAATATTCCTATTCCATTTCAAATGCTTTTATGTACTATAATTTGGAATGCTTCCGATTGTAGCATTATTCTGATGTTTTTTTTCTTTCTATTTATTTACTTATTTCAAAGTTGCTCTCATTAGCTTATTCCTGTTTTTTTAGGCTAAAATGAATGATCACCACAGTAATCTACAAAAAGGTAAGTGTCAATTATTGAAATTCTATTCCCTTTATAAAATGTATTATAGGATTTAACATAAAATAGAGACCACAAATTACGCCCTTAGAATTTCGTCACTATTCACCGGGGTCCTTTCTTACACCGAAGAACAGAGTTTTCATGGGTTCATTCTGTATAGGACACCCAATGTTGTCCAGTATACTTTATAATGTGCATGTGAATCGTAGACCAGAAGCCTCTCAATTAGCAATCCGGTAATGTAAGCGCTTAATACTTTGGCACACCTAATTTGATTAGAACCTGGATAAAAATCCTCCCTTAATGGCTGCTAGACGGAAATTAAAGATCGCTGAACACAAAACAGAATTTGCGCCTACATCCAAACAATGATTCGGAGCATTGACAATAACTTTGTTATGAAAAACGTCAGACAATCGAGTAAAGTAATGAGAATTCTTGAAGACGGTCTTCATGCAAAAATAAGGTCCTGTAAAGATAAAGGTACGACCCCATCTACGCTTCCCGACACGACGCGGTCATAAGCTGCACGAAATGTCAAAATATCTTTATGTTATTATCATATTATAGGTAGCAATACATATTTGGGAGGCCCTGCTCGACGTGACATTCAGCCGGACGACGCGACGCAGTTGAGTTGCCTGGCAGAGAATCTTTTGCAGCGTCGCGCTGTCTCTTATTGAATGTAGCGTCGCGTCGCGGTGTTAATAATAGTTGGGTTTTTGTTAAACTTTCTAGAATTATGCGTTATGTTGTTACTTATAAACGTACCAGATTTTGTACTTCTAGGATGAACTTAAGGGGGGTTTTCGGATAAATTTCTAAAATGTGGCAATATACTATTATTAGCTTTATTTAAACAGATATCAGAATGGGATGTATTCTGAAGCCTAGATGCAATATTTAACTTTTTTCCCAGTTTTCCGTTCGATTGGCTCTGAGAATGAGACCTGCTACACTTTGTAAGGTATAAATTTTGAGCCCTTACTCCTCTCCCTTTCCATCCCAGCCATTTCATTTAATACCATAAACGATCATATTCTGTGAAAAAAATGAGTATTCGAGAAAGAAATTAACAGAGGGAATCAGTCGATAAATCGAGGAAAACATGGGAGACGCAGTTAGTCCCGAGGATGAAATGCTATTAGGTGTAAGGAGGACAGTTACAGCAAATCAAAGCCCAAAAAGAGCCGTAACGGATTTTTTTAAATTTTGTGTACATATGTATAATTCCCTTGAAAGTTTTACCCTTTAGGGTCTTGCCTTAAATTTGTGCCCGCCAGCCCTTGTCAGTAGAGCCATTTCAATGTGTCACCTACGAGAAGTCGATAAAAGTCCTTCAAAATATGAATAGTCATATTCATATCTTAATTCTGTCTGCAATCAAATAAACGTTCAACAAACTCGTGCTAGCGGCCATCCATTCATTCATATCAGATATAAATTTTCTTTGCAATGACCATTTAAAGGAATTCTATGTGCGCCATCATTGTGGCATTTAGAAGAAATCGGTAAATGCAGCACAATAATGAGCTACTGCAGTAGGGATTGCTTAGTGATCAGTATGAGAAACGTTAATCGTCTTTCACCGTGGGATATTTAATCTAAAACGGCACCACAAATGATTATTTCCTATATGAGCATAGCGCTACCATGTTAAAACAGAAGATAGGCATGCGCGCACCTACAAGAAGCCAAGCCACAAGACAGTAACAAGAGGAGCTCAACGTTTAATATCTACAAAAAAAAAGATACTTGCAGTAAACACCGAAAGTGGATTAGCAACAAGTGTGCGATCAAGTTAAAACGCATGCGACAAAGGCTTATAAGCACTCGTATGTATGTTTTGGCCTGACAAGTTTTTTTCCCACAATATTTCTGAAAGGAAATCTTTTTTCCATATGGCGCTTAGTTTTTTTCGCTATACGAATTCCGCGATTAACAGTGATTTTTCGCTGCATCCATAATATCTAGAGCAAGACAAGTATCTAGACGAAAATGTCGAAATTAATTGATTGGGTTGAATTTCTCCCAAATTCCAAGTTTCGTTGAAAAAGTTTGTAGCCAAGTCGTTCATAAATTACAAGCGATAACTAATGCCAATCGAACTGTTAGATTATAAAAATCTTTTAACAACCTTTAAATTGCTCACATTGGGATGCATCTTAATCTATTTGCAAGCTAAAGCTTGCAAAAAATTAAATCATACGCAATCGGAAATTACGTAAAATTAATGGTTGAGATTTGAAATTCTTGGGATTTTAGTCCGGTGAGACCTTTAAAAGAAGGTCTGAAGTTTGTTGAAATTATTGGTGTGATATGTACGATAGAGTTTGCATAATCCAACCATCAACTAAAATAAATTGGAACCTTTCAACAATGTGAAAGCAAAATCATTTCGGTAATGGCTTGCAGACTCGCTGCTAATTCATTGTTGAATAATATTCTTGATAAGATTTTTAATGAAGGCTTTATCTCATTTTATTAGCAACAGCAAATGAATAGTAAAGTATTTGTTTTTATTGGAAAACATCAATAACCACCAAAATTTCTATCTAAAAATCTTCCATCTATTAGAATTGATGACCGCCACAAACGTGTCCGCCAATGAACATCTTTATGATATGCATTAAATTATATACTTTGATGGCTTAGAGATTTGCTGTTTATTTGCATATTCTACTAAAACTGAAAATATCTAGAATTTATGATCGATTCTGAAGATGCTACTGTGGGAAAAAATGGATTAATTTGAAGTAGATATGAATACTTAGTAGACAAATTAAAATAAGCTTTGGAGCGACTTACCAGCAACGCATAGTTTGATGTAGAAGAATTATAGACAAGCTATTCAAAATGTTATTAATTGGGAATACCAAGCAATTCAAGCCGTTAAGTTATTGCCTAAATACCATGGATTTCAAAAGCCGAAAATCAGTTAAAATTCAACACACAAATCACTAACTCAAAAAATCGCACAGAATTTTCTTTTGCAGAAATTGGATAACAAATGATTTTATTTTTTCTACTGACCGCATTTTTGTAACTTCAGCGAATCCTGACAGTAATTTTTTGTTTGTCACCTATTTGATTAGTGGGAACCTAAAATTTATCTGATTAAGTTCTTGGTATGGCTGGGAAGAAAACTACGAAAAAGATTAATACATGAAAAATTTGACCTCATGTCGTGACGAATCTTACTATGCAGCCATAGGGCATCGCCAAAGAATCAAACCCAAATTGCTCAATCTCATTCAATGGGAAGAAGCCAAAAACCGGTTATATTTTATTGAGAGCTCAAACGCAAGGTTCAAAACACACTTCCTAGCAGGGACGTTGTATTTCTCTTAAGATACTTTACAGTAAGTCCCATTATATGTCTCTGCCTCTCCACATACATGTTTTTTAAAAATGCGAAAAACCTTTTCTCCATTCATTTCTAAAGTGTTTATGGACCACTTTGGAGAACAACTGAAGGAGTTCAACCATCTACCCGAGGAATGGATACGATATGTGATCGATGGCTTCCCTATTGTCAATAGATACGAACTAGAAAACACCCTAGAGCGACTAAATAAAGTGTATAAGAATCCAACGTTCACGAGGGGATAGAGAAAACTAAACAGCTCCGCTTCCTAGATTTCATCATGGATATTTCATCATCATCAACGGCGCAACAACCGGTATCCGGTCTAGGCCTGCCTTAATAAGAAACTTCAGACATCCCGGTTTGGCACCGAGGTCCACTAATTCGATATCCCTAAAAGCTGTCTGGCGTCCTGACCTACGCGATCGCTCCATCTTAGGCAGGGTCTGCCTCGATTTCTTTTTCTATCATAGATAATGCCCTTATAGACTTTCTGGGTGGGATCATCCTCATCCATTAAGTGATCCGCCCACCGCACCATATTGAGCCGGATTTTATCCACAACCGGACGATCATGGTATCGCTCATAGATTTCGTTATGTAGGCTACGGAATCGTCCATCCTCATGTAGGGGGCCAAAAATTCTTCGAAGGATTCTTCTCTTGAACGCGGCCAAGAGTTCGAAATAATTCTAGGCTACGGAATCATCCATCTTCATGTAGGGGACCAAAACTTCTTCGGAGGATTCTTTTCTCGAAAGCGGCCAAGAGTTCGAAATACTTCTTGCTAAGAACCCAAGTCTCCGAGGAATGCATGAGGACTGGCAAGATCATTGTCTTGTACAGTAAGAGCTTGGACCCTATGGTGAGACAACACCTGTACGCGGATTTCCTGATCGGTTATAATTTTCGACCCTAGATAGGAGAAGTTATCAACGGTCTCAAAGTTGTAGTCTCCTATCTTTATTCTTCTCGTTTGACCAGTGCGGTTTGATGTTGTTGGTTGGTTAGTTTTCGATGCTGACGTTGCCGTCATATACTTTGTCTTGCCTTCATTGATGTGCAGCCCAAGATTTCGTGTCCATATTCCAAAGGTTTTTCCATCGCTTGCCGCAGAGAGGAAATCTGATCTGTTGCCGATTTGCCTGGAGTAAAGCTTCTTTGATATTGGACAATGAAGTTCTGAGCGTATGGGGCTATCCTAACAAGATAGCGGAGAATATCTCATAGGTGGTACTCAGCGACTCTATAATTGCTGCACTCCATGATATCCCCCTTTTTATGTATGGGACAAATAATGCTTCTTTGCCAGCCGGCAGGCATTGATTCGCTGTCCCCCACATTGAGCATCAGTTGATGAAAAACTTGGTGTAGTTGGTCGCCTTCGTATTTAATCAAGTCGACTGTAATTCCATCGACTCCTGGCAACTTATGGTTTTTAAGCCGGTGGACGTGCAGTCCACCGGAATATTTCTCCCATGCTTGGTGGTGGCAACATCTGTCCGTCATCTTGAATTCGCGAGACCTCCAACTCACCGATATTTTGGTTGTTGAGCAGTTCATAAAAGTATTCAACCCATCGCTCCAATACGCCCATTGTGTCGGAAATCAAATTTCCCTCTTTGTCTCGGCAGGATGAATATCGAGGTGTGTAAGGCTTCATCCTGCTGACTTGTTGGTAAATCTTCAGCGCCTGGCCAATTGCTCCCTATACTTTTCGAATTCACAGATCTTTTGATTCTCCCAGGCTTCCTTTTTCCGTCTGTGAAGTCGCTTCTCCGCTCGACGGAGTTCGTGATAAGTCCTGCGCGTGCCCGCGTTCTTTGAGAATGCAACATTACTCGGTATGCGGCATTCTTCCGTTCCGTAGCTAACTTACATTCATCGTCAAACCGTTCCGACTTTTCTTGCGGCCGGGGCCAAGTATGTTTGTGGCCGTATCAATAATAACGGTGGTTGTGAAGATCATTTGTTGCTGCTTCATCTACAGGACATCTGTTAGCTGTTGTTATTCCGGCATCTGTTTCCTCCTTATAGGTGTTACTGAGGGCTGTGTTGTGAATGGCTTCAGTATTCACTGATTGTCAGGGGCGATTGAAGGTGTTGTTGTATTTCGAGTTGTCCATGTCAACGTGATTCGAGTTTATGTTGTTGTGTATGCTCTAACATTCATCAAGGTTGAGAATTGGCGGCCTTCAATCAGCACATGGTCAATTTGGTTGAAAGTGGTCATGTTTGGAGGGGCCCACATATGTTTTTGGACCGCTTTCCGCGCAAACCAGGTACTTCCAGCAACCATTTCGTCCGATACTGATAACTGAATAATCCGCTGTTCGTTATCATTGGCATCGCTATGTAAGCTATGGGAGCTAACATATCGCCTGAATATGGGCTCCGTCCCTACTTGACTGTTGAAATCTCCAAGTATGATTTTGATATCATACTTAGGACAGGCTTCGAGGTTCCGCTCAACTGCCTGGTAGAAGGTATCCTTCTCCGATTCTGCAGTCCCATCTGTAGGGGCGTGGACCTTTATGAGGCTTATATTTCTAAACTTGCCTCGCAAGCGCAGAGTGCATAGCCGTTCGCTTATGTTTTCAAAGCCGAGAACAGCAGGTTTAATTTTTTGGCTGACTAAGAAACCTACTCCGAGCACATGGTTTACTGGATGACCGCTATAATATATGGTGTAGCGGCTCTTCTCCAGGAAACCAGTCTCTGTCCATCGCATCTCTTGTAACGCTGTTATATCAGCCCTATATTGGGACAGGGTATCGGCTACCTGCTCATCAGCTTCATCTCTGTATAGGGAGCGCACGTTCCATGAGAAAATGCGCAAATCGTTAATCCGTTGTCGTTGCGGGGTTCGTCGTTGCAAGATCCATCCTGTTCGAGGTTCCTTTCGTGGCTTCGTAACAAGTTGTTTTCCGTGTAGGGTTGTCCAACCCCCAACCTGGAGGACCAGCTGATACAATTTGTCCCGTTTTTTGGCGCGGGAGACTCGCTTTCATCCTTCTCCGTTTGCAGCTTTTCGTTAAGAAAGAGCTCCCAGCGATCACCACGTGGAAGTGGAGATAGGGTTTTGGTAGTAGAGCTGTTGGTGTTAGTTCAGCAGGCGTTTCCCAGGTTTTATGCTCCATCGTGGGTACCAATCCACGTTTCGCCCTGGAACCTATACTAACCTTTGGTCCATCTATGACCTAACCTATAACCTAACCTTTGGTCATAGATGGAAGCCGTGTCAGTGCTGAATCAAAGGCTCTGCCGTCAGGGCAATGTCAAAAATTCCCCCGAATATCACCGAATACTTGTGGATTGTACATTAAATAAAGGAAATACCAGATCCGGATAGCTGCTTGATTAGAGCTGTCATACGGAAGGTCGCGGTTCGAATCTCACTGGGGGCAGTGACTGACACTTGTATCGTGATATCAGTCGACTCAGATGTGAGTCAAATCAGGGTAATAATCTCGGGCGAGCGCAATGCTGATCACATTGCCTCCTACAGTATACTCTAGCACACTTCAAGAGTGATCCAATATGGATTGTTGTGCCAACGATTATTATTATTGTAATATCAGATCCTTAGCGAAAAACAAAAAAATTGGTCTTTAATGCGTAATATTTATTTCAATGATCATGCAAATCAAAAACAAAAGAATGTTAATTAAACACACAATTAAAATTTGCTACTGGTTGTGCTATCAGGCCGACTCGTCCCTGTTTGATAGCCAGATTCATAGGAATTAAAGCGTCGACGTTTTGCTGGCTGTTTACGATCATCATGCCTCTTTCGTGCCTGGCGCCACTCAGAATTCCTGAAACTGTCGTCATTACTGTCGCTCGAATTACTTGATTTACATCCAGATCCCGAGCTATGAGAACCTTCTTCAGCATCATCACATTCTAATCGATTCAAATCCATCAGGCGACGCGTTGCTAACGGAACAACAATAACAGATCGAAGCTTTCGTGGTGGTGACTCAGAATCATCTCTTTCGACAAATTGCGCATTCTTCACGACCCTCCCGGATTCATCTCTTTCGAAGCGTGGCTTATTTCGGTACCGAGGTGCCGATTGAGAATCCCTTCTTTCGGTAAATCCTCGATATTTCGTGTAATTCTTGGATTGCTCCCTCCTGAAACGATGTTGATTTCGCGATCGTCTCTGGTAATCAAACGTCCCTGATCTATCGCGACAGTCCTTTGTTGATATTCTGAAAGGATTCCTGCCCCTACTGGAAATCTCGGTTGATTTTTCTACAAAGGGATTGAAAATATCCGTACTTCTACTAGGGAAGTTAATACGAGGATGAACTGGATTCCGCGCCTCTGATGACCTGCCACTTTCCATATTTGCTAATAGATGCAATGAAAGGATGTTTTAAACTGAAATGATTGGTGTTTAAGATGGAATTTTTTTTTTTTAAACTAGGGAAGTAATTGTTGGGCTATGGGTATGACATGAAGACTTTGGCTAGCACTTTTCGAAACTGATCTTGATATCTAGATTCATGACCGTAATTGCAGTTCCCATTTGTACCGAAGCGCTTACAAGTGGTTTGATCTCTTGACTGCCTATTTGCCAAAGAGGTTCGTCCTCGTTACCACCGACTGTCAGTTTAGAAAATTGTGGTGCGAAATTGCAATTCTTCCCTTGCGCTTACCCCTCCCACTTGTATTAGGAATTTTTTGACAGTTTTGTTTAAATTCCTTACTCTCAGGTTCCTCCCTATGCTCAATTAAATCGTAGCTTTCCTATTCCTTCCAACGACTCCTCCCAGCCTTCTATTCAATTCTGGTTTTTAGGAATAATTGTTCTGCCCTGCAATTCAACACCTCGAAAAACTCCTTGGCCACACTCTCGATCTCTTCCTTTCTTCTTTCACATCCTTGTGTATCTTCTGAGGAAGTCAATGATTAAAAAAGCAATTAAGAGAAAGCAAATATGATATTAAAGTCATCTCCTTGACCAGTGCAATAACGACTTCTATTGAAGAATCGCATCGCGTTTGCCCCCACCTGCAGCAGTAATAGAAGGCTTTAGTTTCATGCACTTGTCGAACCGTTTTCAAGTTTTCGTATTCCTCACGATTGTATATCGCCCCTTTGAAACATGGGTGACGATTCGACTCGCGCTAAGGAGAAGAGTTCATTCGCGGGCCGTCCAATATTCGTTCCTATTCTCCAACAAACTCTTCAAGATATCTATTGTCCCGGCAGAAAGGTAATTCTCCGCGACGGCTGGATCACGAAAGCGGTCCATGTTGAACTTAGGGGATAGAGGCACTCCATTCCTATGAGACTGACTGCCTTGTTTTTCACATCCAGAAGACAACTCCCAAATTATCTAATGACCCCGATGAGGTAAATCTGATTAGATGTACATTATCGGTCAGTTGGGACTCAGTTGACCTTAAGGCTGGCTCTGTGCTCACCAATGACAAAGCAGTAGAATCTGCACCAGTGTTGCTATGGTCCCGAGCAGCGTGTTTTCCATGTAGGAGCAAGCTGCTATCATAATCCACCTTGGCATTCAGTCATTTTCGGTGGCAATATTACTCTTAGGAAGCTTCTCTTATTCCACATTAAGTTACTCATGCGAAGCTTCCTTATAATCTATACCAGAAGTATCTTTTGGTATACAAAGTAGTTCTATTGAGATGTTCGTTGTTCTAAACCGAGTTCTAACAGTCAATACCTTCCCAGGACAGGACTTGTAAATGCGATAACCATTATTCCGACATCAAGTTCATGCTTACTTCCTACAAGCTTACCAGAGTTCAATAATGCACTGTTGCAAGAGAGAGAGAGAGAGTTTGAATGAGCTCCCAGATTTGCTGATTTCAAGCTCACGAATGTCTACCCTTTCTTTAAGTTTTATGACAAGCAGGGTTACTTTGTGACAACTCTCAATTTCAGCCTAAAAGAGGTGCACGATCATTCAAACTATAGTGACTCCTCCTCCTACCTCAAACGGACTTAGGTGAGTTCCACTTGTAACGTGGACAGTGCCAGGCATATGAGAAAATGCCTCCTTTGATGCCTTCCAGAGGAGCACTTTCTCCTTGGATTTTTTCGTTACCTTCCATAAACAGCCTGACAAATAGCGGGGAAAAGTTTCTCAACTGGCAGAACTTTATATTCCTATCTTGTCAGGCAATCACACAGTGGATGTGGTTCTAGTATTCTCTAAGCAGCAGAACATTCTCCAGAATGCGATGCTTTCCACGCTTAGATTTCAGGGCCACAGTCTTGAGTAAAATTGAAATGTAATGCAAGATTAACCGAAAAAGTACTTGGAGATTCTTCTAAACCCCTAACAGTATCTTTCCTAATAAATAGGTCGTGGGACCAACCTTATGTGTCAGTAGAAAACATGGGACTATCTAACTTGTTATTATGGAGTTTAGACTTGGAAACCTAGTCTTCCTGGATAAAAGATATTCTACCGCCTTTAAAGTGACGAAAGCGTTAGTCAAAGTATTTTGAAATTCTTGGATTCCTGTAGAAAACGAGTAAGGGCTTCGTAAAAACACCGCGAAGTTCGAATTGGTTGGTCATAAAAACCTGTACATCAGTTTGCACAGAAAATAAATGCACTTTGAACGTTCACCTTGAACAAAACAAGAATTCAATGATAAGGAATATGGATTATTCCACCGGGAACACGGTGCATTGTTTATAGCAGGCCAAAGCACATATCGACTACGAAAAACTCTCCCAGCGGTAGATTTGCATTCTCGAATGACGGTTCCCCGCAAAATTCAACTTTGAAATAAGATTTACATGAACAACGTAGTACAGATTTTCATGTAGCGCAATGAACAACGAAATGTAATGTACCTCTTCATTGTAAGACATGCATTTCCCGTGTGCAATCGATGAGGCATGATGAAGACTGTGTCCCGTAACATTTGCAACGAAGCGGGTACTTTGTAAGAAGCCTTCGCCAGCAAGACGGTAACATACATTTTACAACTTCTGAACTTCTGTTTACATTCTGTTTTAATCTTTATTCGAGAATGTTAGGCTTCCATTAGATGCTTATCAGAGACCAACGAGTAGCGATCAGATCACAGGCCAGCAACTGTTTAAGTTATCAAGAGCAGCAGTTCTGAGATTACAACAAGGTGGCACCGAGGCTTCTTGCCTTGTTATATCAAATTATAACACAGTATAAAGTGCCGCGCGGCGCTCAGCGGCTTATACCGGTATTGGCTGCAATCAGCAGTAAGATTTGCTAGTAGAAGTATAAAAGATACTTTGATTTTTAACACTTTTACTGCCGAAGATCGTCGAACCATTGCACCTTCTGAAGGATATCAGTTGAGACGTTAGGTCGACAATTTATTGCGGATTTTATAAGATCAGATGCGAGCCATATCTGCTTTGATAGAATAGTCCTCCAAATACACTACACCCAACTCAAAAGGATTCTTAATTCACCGCAGTAAATTTATCCAATGGTACGCCATACGTTAAAAACATTTTCTGGATACCAAATGATGTAATCGGAATTTTCATGCTTCATAGTCAATACCATGTTACCTGCATACTATATCGACCGCTGGTTAAAAAAATAATTTTTCGTAGTTTTTAGCGCACTGACAACGCGTTCCAAGTATGGGAATTTCACTGCGACATTTTGTGAATTTAATTAGTTACTCATTGGCGGAGTCAAACGATGATAGAGGTAAACGGGCGAGGAATTCACTTATGGGCTGGTAATTTTTGTAGCATATGTACTTGCTCAAACTACTGTACTACGTACTCGTATGTACATATAAACTATGTGCGGATACCTGTCTCTGGACAAACCTGCGGAGATGTAAAATTCAACATTACAGCCACGCTCGCTTAATACTGAGGATGATTGCGAGTAATTAATGGACTTATGGATAATTCAGACATCGTAATTATCTGTCGATATTCGATAAACGATTAATATGAGAACGAGAGCATCAGAGCAGTTCATAAAATCCTCGTTTCTCATTGGCCAATCAACATTATGCTTGGTACCTGTATATAGGTGTAATTGGAAACGACAACTATCATCCAATGCGCTGCACTCCGTACAGTTTAAATTTAACGTGTTCCATGTCATATTCTCATATCTATTAAGGAATCCAACAATATAAATTAATTATTGTTATAAGATCGGATCAGACTGGCATCGTCGGCATGTCACTTTGTAAATACTGTCAGGAATGTTTAGATTATTGAGCCACTTGGGTAATTAGAAATGTGCATTTTTAAGTTAGATATTTGATACTACGTTAATGCCGACAATAGAGTTATTTTGATATTATGAACAAAGTAATTAACAGCCTGATAAGCTTTCCATATACAACTCCCTACTATTTATCATGTCTCCAAATTTGGGTTTCACTGGAACAAGGACTGGATAATGAAAGAACGAGATGAATGATAACAATCATAATGCATTTTTAATTCCATACTTCTTAAAGAGTCTATTATTTCTAAAGTGGTTTCCAATTATTCCCATTCCCAGTTTTTGTTATTCCCACTTTGGAAATACAACTATTGTTTATATGGGTATGGAAGCACATCATAAGATCCATCTGATCACGAAACCTTATGTCGCCCGATCCTCTACTATAGTTTCAGGATTCGTAAAAACCAACCAGGTAGACTTAAGACTCTGACCTCCGTCGTAATGTACAACCATCTCAAGATTTTTTCATAAGTCAGATGCATGGTGAGGTCAGACTCAAGCTGTGTCATTGTTAGGGTTGGAATGCTAGTAAACAGGACTACGAGTAAATATGTTTCTTCCTGTATCCGACTTAGAACTTACAAATTGGCACTTTCTTTGGGTTAGAGCGCATGATATGCAATGCTGCCCTAAACACCTCTGGTAGCCATGGCAAATTTGATGAAAAATTTAGGAATTGCTTCGGTTTCGGGCTGAGACAGGCACGGCTAAATGTTGTAAATCAAAACCGTCCAACATCATCACCATCATCAACGACGGAACAACCGGTATCCGGTATCCTGCCTTAATAAAGAACTCCAGAAATCCCGGTTTTGCGCCGAGGTCCACCAATTCGATATCCCTAAAAGCTGTCTGGCGTCCTGACCTACGTCATCGCTCCATCTCAGCCAGGATTTGCCTCGTCTTCTTTTTCTACCATAGATATTGCCCTTATAGACTTTCCGGGCTGGATCATCCTCATCCATACGGATTAAGCGACACCCCACCGTAACCTATTAAACCGGATTTCATCCACAACCTGACGGTCATGGTATCGCTCATAGATTTCGTCGTTATGTAGGCTACGGAATTGTCCATCCTCAAGTAGGAGGCCAAAAATTCTTTGAAGGATTCTTCTCTCGAACGCGGCCAAGAGTTCGCTATTCTTCTTGCTAAGAACCCAAGTCTCCGAGGAATACATGAGGACTGGCAAGATCATAGTCTTGTGCAGTAGCAGCTTTGACCCTATGATGAGACGTTTTGAGCGGAACAGTTTTTGTAAGCTGAAATAGGCTCTGTTGGCTGCCGACAACTAAATATGTGCGGATTTCATCGTTATCGTGATTTTCGACCCTAGATAGGAGAAATTATCAACAGTCTCAAAGTTGTAGTCTCCTATCTTTATTCTTCCCGTTTGCCCAGTGCGGTTTGATGTTGTTGGTTTTTGGTGCTGACGTTGCCACCATATACTTCCTCTTGCTTTGATTGATGTGCAGCCCAAGATCTCATGCCAATCACCGCCTAGTCGATCTGAATGAAGGCAGTTTGTATTATACGTCTCGGGTAGTTCTTCCCATGATGTCGATATCGTCAGTATAGACCAGTACTTGGATGGACTTAAAGAAGATCGTACCTCTTGCATGTACCTCAGCATCACGCATCACTTTCTCCAGGGCCTGATTAAAGGGGACGCATAATAGGAAATCCCCTTGTTGTAGACTGTTGTTGATGTCGAATGGTCTTGAGAGTGGTCCTGCTGCTTTTATCTGACCATGGTCAGGGTCAGCCTAGTCAGTCTTACCAATTTCGTCGGGATACCGAATTCTCTCACGGCCGTATACAGTTTTACCCTGCCTACGCTATCATAAGGGACTTTGAAGTCGATGAATAGATGGTGCAACCGGTGTCCATATTCCAACAGTTTTTCCATCGCCTGCCGTAGAGAGAAAATCTGATCTGTTGCTGACTTGCCTCGAATGAAGCCTGTTTGTTATGGCCCAATGATGTTCTGAGCGTATGTGGCTATCCGGCAAGATAGCGGAGAATATCTTATAGATGGTACTCAACAACGTGACTCCTCCATAATTGCTGCATTGTGTGATATTTACCTTTTTATGTATGAGACAGATAAAGCCTCGCTGCCATCCGTCAGGCATTGATTCGCTGTGCCATACCTTGAGCACAAGTTGATGAACCACTTGGTGTAACTTATCGCCTCCATAATTAACCAATTTGGCTGTAATTCCATCGGCTTCTGGAGACTTATGATTTTTAAGCCCATGAATTGCACGGACTGTTTCTTTTATACTTGGTGGTGGCAATATTTGTCCGTCGTCTTCAGTTGGTGGGACCTCCAACTCGCCGATGTTCTGGTTGCTCAGTAGTTCATAAAAGTACTCAACCCATCGATCCAATATGCCCATTCTGTCTGAAATCAAATTTCCCTCTTTGTCTCAGTAGGATGAGCATCGAGGTGTATAAGGCTTCATCCTGCTAACTTGGTGGTAAAACGTCCGCCTTCTGTGCCTGGTGCGGTTGCTCCCTGTATTTTTCTAGTTCACAGACTTGTGGGTTTTCCCAGGCTTCCTCTTTCCGTCTGTGAAGTCGCCTCTCCGCTCGACGGAGTTCGTGATAAGTCTCTGCGCGTATCCGCGTTCTTTGAGAATGCAACATTGCTCGGTATGCGACATTCTTCCGTTCCGAAGCTAGCTTACCAAACCAACCGTTCAGACTTTTTTTGCGGCTGGGGACAAGTATCTTTGTGGCCGTATCAATGATAACGTTCTTCAGATGGTTGTGAAGACCATTCGTTGATGCTTCATCTCCAGGATCTCTGTTGAGTGCGGTTATTGCGGCATCTATTTCGTCCTTATAGGTGTCGCGGAGGGCTGTGTTGTGAATGGTTTTAGTATTCACTCTCACCTGGTTGTCAGAAGGGATTCTGGGTGGTGTTGTTATTCGAGCTCGGGGCACTATGTCAACAAGATAGTGATCAGAGTCTATATTGGCCCCCTATATGTTCTGGCATTCATCGAGGCTGAGAGGTGGCGACGTTCAATCAGCGCGTGGTCAATTTGATTGAGAGTGGTCACATCTGGTCCACGTACGTTTGTGGACCGCTTTCCGCGCAAATCAGGTACTTCCAACAACCATTTCGTGCAATACTGCTAACTGAGCAATGCGCAAGTGCATCAAGTGACGTAGAACTCGGTATAACCATTGGCAAGAACTACGCTAACAAGATAAACAAATTGGTCGTCACCGTCGAACTGAGAGCCTTGGTTTTGTTGGTGTTTATATTTAGTCCGACTCTACTTGCCTCTCGTTCCAAATCTAGTACAATTTGGCCAGGATCCATGACTCAGTGTAACAGTAAATAGATGTCATCAGCGTTTAGTCCTCCACGTCCTCGGGGAAAGGCGGCATGGAAGACGTCGCCGATAACAAGGAGTAGTATGAACTTCAAATTCCTCAGAAATTTTACCTCGATGTGATAGTTTGGGCTTTTCTATGTTGCTCTGCTCTGCGTAAAGCACGGCAAATACATACAAAATCGATGAGGAGCAGCTGAATCAAAGATCTAAAATCCGCGGTAACCTGCCTGCTCTCTGTCGATCAAGTTTTACAGATGTTCTTTGCTGCGTTCCAGGATATGATGCGCAGTTTCGCTGGCAGACTGTCTAGTTCAGCGGACTTGCACCACTTGAGCACATTAATGGCAGAGATGCTTTGACTACTGTTTGGAGATATAGTCCTTTTCGTATGGTACGTTGACTAGAAGAGGAACTTCCACAGATGTTATACGATTGAGAACTGTCGTGAAATATTTTCTCCACGTCTTGAGCTGCCCGTGGCGGTGGATGAGGTACCTACCGTTAACGTTCGTCATAGAACCATCGAGAGACTTGCAAGTTCTTTCGTGATGCAATATATGATAACGAAAACGTAGTTATTTGCGCCAGCTTCTGCTTTCCTGACTAGCACACTAGCAAATTCCTTTGTATTACGGCGCATACCAAGCTTGCCTTCCCGAGATTTTCCGCGATGCCAGAGCTTAAGAGCATCATCTTCACCTCCACTCAGCCTATTCCGGGCCATCTATTTTTAGGGATAAAAAATATTCAATTTTGTTTGTTATGAGCAGCGTTGACTTATATGCCTTCATTTACCTATTTCGAACCTCAACAGATATAGTGAAAGTAATCATGCTGGCAAAGTATTCATTTCTTTGTTAAGTTTTTTGGTAGAACTCTATCACATCGAGTAGGTAAAGCCAGCTTCCCTCAAGAATATAATAAGAAACAGTTACGTCTCTGTGGTTCAACGTGGGTATCCGTCTTGATCCTTATTCTTAATCCATGGTCTTCGTAAGATACAGTTTGATTTTGTCACCATAGTCAGAGCCCTGCTAGGATAAGCACAATGGCACCCGTTTATACTGAGTGTATGGTTCTGTTTATTCATACTGGTGGATGCAAGACCTACCTAAATCTCTACCGAACTATGAACTACGGCACCCGTGTTGAAACGCAACACCATGTTTGAGGCCCGAAGGTCTCAGATCGCTTGAACGTAACCACAACCCCCATAAAACCCGCTCCCCAACCGCACTGAACGCGAATCTACCAAAAATGCTCTTAGAAGATTTATTTGGATTTTCAGTTCCCTTTGCCCAACTACCCCGAATCTGTATTCCCTGCTAATGGTGGACGCTGGTGGACTTTTGTATCATCATTTTCCTTTCCAGTAACTATCAATTGCCTTGACTCGCACATCAGGATCGTTTCATTCATTGACCATCTCTTTATCTTTCTAATTCAACCATGTTTCTTCTTCGAAGAACCTGATGCTTACAACACCTTGCTTTGTACGTTTTTCCCTTATAGAAACTATGATGATGGAAAATAGTTTTCAGATCGTCCTTTTTTTAATGCAATAAAAATTTTCAACCAAAATGTCTTTTCTTTTGCAGGACATCTTTTAGACGACAGTCGTTTGGATCATCATCCCGGAGTTCAGAGTAGTCAAATGGCAATATATGGTGCTACCGGTGCTTTGCGATCCGGTTCGTCGAGCAGTAGTTCTCCTGGTGGTGGTCATGGCCATCCTGGAGCGGCAGCAGCAGCAGCTCTACTAGTTGTTCCGCAACCAATAAATGCAACAAAAATTACAGCTGGACTTACGAACGGGACCGGAACTGGACGAAAATATCAGTGTAAAATGTGCCCGCAGGTATGTACATTTTTCTACCAATGCACAGATAATATTATGATTATTTATGTAAACAGAATATAATAATTTTAAATATAAATCCGTTATACAAATAATAGGTATATATGTATACTAATCCTGTAATTTACGGGTTAAAATTAGAATTTCATACCTCTTCCAAATGGGTTTAATTAATTTAGAACGTTCCATTCAAAACAATCTAAATTTAGAAATGGTGCCATCAGATAAAATCTTGCAACCTCTTTTGATTTTTTGCATTGTTATCGCAAAGCAGTCCATGTAATTGAAATATGGCCACACTTTTTTTCGCTATAGAGTGATATAATATTCTCCTAAGCCCAATATTCCCATACCATCATCCACTTATAAACCAAATTCAAAGAAAGAATATGGGAACTGTATCAATAGTGATTTAAAATATATTTGACCTAATCAATATGTATCTTCCTGAGATGTGTGATCTAATCAAAAAGCGAAATTAATTAACAATGTCTGTGAATATGCAAGCACAAATCACTGGCTATTTTGCGTAAAAGCGCTGAACATATAAATATATGCATGGTAATATCTTATTCCAGCCGAATATCTTAGTTATATGGAAAATCTCTAGAGCTAAACGCCGACTAATTAGCATTTTTTCGTGTGTGAGATATTATCATAACAAGAGTTGATTTTTGCCTCTGTGATTCGTTAATAGAGATTGGGTTTCCATTGACAGAAACGCGTAATCGTCTGATCCAGTTTCTGACCTCGATTAAAGTGTCTGATTGTCCAAGGTGTAGATGTGAACGGAATCCAGACACTCACCATTCTTATTAATTCTTTAATGGAGTTTTTATTACACGTGCATTGAAATGATCGGAGATTGACTATTGAATTTACTTCATCAATATCTAAAATGCCTTCTGCAAGTGTAGATATCTTAAAATCATAGTAGAATGCATCATCCACTTCTAATATTTCTTGTCCTAATCTAATTAGACGGCAAACTCCTTGAACACGTTTCTTCCCAAAACTCGTGCGCCTACCTAACACGAAGTTTCCCACGCATTATCTGATATCTGTTGGGTAGTAATCGAAAGGAATTTACCTTAAAAGATTATTCGCAGTTGATGTCGTCGGCGCCGCTGTCTTGTTTGCTTTCGGCGAAGAAAGAATCTCAGGTGTATGCAATCTTAAATCGCTCCAGAAGAAGAGGACTCTTGAATATAAGCTCCATACCTTACGTTTGTCGTTAGCATCTTCGCTGGTGGCTCACAGGTGTTCTATAGATCACATTTTGCATGCATCTCAAATTTATCCCCGGTATCAAGATGTTACCCGAAAAAAAAAATTTCACTCAAGTATTGTTATTGAGCGAGTCGATACTAGAGTTGGTTTCAGATTACGTAATTAACTGCGTTTCAAGTGACCCCAAGTTGAACGGGTTAATTGTGATTTAATATAAATTGGTTTTGTAGTCACCGTTATATGGCTTCATTATTCATCGACATATGTGCACAATAATTAGGTGAAGAATTCCTGAGAAAGTACCACGAATGAGTCCTTCTGGGATAAATTAAAATAATGAAGCCTTCCTGGTTTGGTGTGGTCAAATTGTATTCATGTTTAAAATGAACCTCGTCTAAGACTGTACGAATGACTTTCTGAATTGAATTTGGAACAGTTAGTTTGTATCACATTGACTAGTACCTGTTCAGAAATCTCCACTTGGCCTTTTGTCATCAATCCTGATCAAGACTTTTCTGGTTACCAAATTTTCTACCCAATTGGAAATGTATCTAAAAAGTTTATTCCTGAAAGACTTTTAGTAGTGATCTTTTCAAACATATGTTGATATTAGCATTTTTATTTTCTTTATGTTTCATTCACAAGTAAAAGCATAAAATTAAATAATTCAATAATTTGAATATTTAAAAATGCGAAGCTGTAGGTGGCAAATTGCCAAATTATACAAGAAATCAAATTGACCATACCAGACAACGAGGAGTAAATGTTTCCACTGGTTGTTGTTTTCGTAGACTTGATGAAAATATGAGATTGAATAAGATACGTATAATTCAACATTATGTTACCAAAAGTAATCTGCGTTAAACTGAAATCAAATTCCCACACTTAATTTTGTATTGATTATCCTTTAATAAACCGAGCAAATTGTAGCTAAAACGCACTCAGACATATTGTGCAGATTCGAGGAAAACTTAATGATATACATATATATGTTGGTGCTTACCCCTTAATGGAGTATAGCTTGTCTACCACACCTACGCGCCATAGTTCGCGCTTGACCGAATGCCCTACGATTTGCTGAGACGCCTGTACTCCTCTCTACTGTTCTGGGCCTTCGGGCGTCCCAACCATCGGCAACCTTGAGAGTGTCGATTCCACTACCTGGTGCAGTCAGCAAAAGAATTGTCGCACCTCATTAATGTGTGACCTATTCACTGGCACTTTCGCCTTACGATCACAATGCGTACGACAGACCAGTGCGTCCACCAAGTTCTTCATTGCTACGACGCAGACAGGTGTTAACGAAAACTTCGAGCTTTTGAATAACAGTGGGGTCACTTTCCATGTGCTACTCCCATATAGCAACATAGAAAGAACACAAGCACAGAACAGTCTCATCTTGATTTTGGTGTTATGGTAACTGCATTTCCAGATTTTAGACAAGGCAGCGAAAGTTGATCTAGCGCTGTTAACCTTCTTCTTTTTCTTCAGCCTTTGTCCCGTTCACAAGCGGGGTCGGCTCGTCGTGATCAGCTTCGCCATTTGCCTCTATCGAATGCCTGATCTGGGTGCAATCTCGAGGCTGAAAGCCATCTAGCGTATCACGCCATGATCTAGCGCTGTTAATGCGTCGGGCAATATCCAGTTTGGTGTCACCGCCAAAATCAACGCTTCCTAAATACAAGGTGCGTAGGCATTTGAGGACAATTTGAGAGTAAAACTAATTAGCTTTTAGTTTGAACATGAATGAATGAAACTTGACGAGTTTTTTACACAACATTAACTT
Source organism: Hermetia illucens (assembly GCF_905115235.1). NCBI lineage: Eukaryota > Metazoa > Arthropoda > Insecta > Diptera > Stratiomyidae > Hermetia > Hermetia illucens. The sequence continues at coordinate 17,798,696 of NC_051854.1, forward strand.
ATTATATATTGATAAACTCATTCAATAAAATTTCCATTAGCTGCAATAACCTCCTCGATCCGGGTCAGAAAACGATTGCATGCCCGAATCAAATGCTTCTTGTTCATATTGACCATCAAGGTATTAATTGCAGCCTTCAGAGAAGAAATAGTGTTATGAGGATGTCTATTGGTTTCACGCTCAACTACGCCCCATACGTAATAATTCAAAAGATTATGGGCTGTCATCGCGAACACTATCAATCCAGGGTTTCACTACTGTCTTTAGAACCTCGATGTATGCAGCAGAATTCATTCGAAGTCCTTAAGTGAAGAAGTAAGGGGCATGACATATCCTTTGTTCCTCACAACACCAAAACCATAACAGCAGCTGGAAACTTGGTGTGCATGACAACAGGAACCTCTGTAGGATCGTAACAGAGCCATCTGTCACTTCTGTGGTTGGCCTTTTGGTCTTGGTCAAAATTTTTTTTATCAGAAAAAACCCATAACATCTCAGGCGCTTCAGGGTGTTTAATTTTGTTTAGAAGACGCTTTGATCGAATAACTCGCTGTTCCCGTATTTGCTTCGACATTAACTGTCGTCTGCACAAAACGTAGGATTTATACCGGAGATCTTCTTGGACAAGTCGACGGATAAGACGGTCAGAAACATTAAGCTCCCCCGCAAGGGCCCTCATTGATTTTGAAAGGTCCTCGTCAATGATTATTTGCACTTTTTGAATAAATTCTGCAGATCAGACACTGCGTTTTGCAACAGATTCTGTATTGCCGCCTGATTCTTGCAATTCACGGCGAAGCTTATGAACGAATGAACGGGTGCACTTAAGAAAATTCGAGATTTCTAAATCGGTGTGATTTGCACATATAGCGACGATAACCGCATGTTTCTTCATTTCTTGAGTTAAGCGGTAGTCCTCCATCTCTTATCTGAAAAAGAACAAAACGAAAAATAATGGTTTCGGGAAATTATAGCGACATGTATATGTATATGAATTGATCGACGCCGGTTTTCAATATACGTATTTCATTTCATCAGTCCTACATGAAAATTACCGCATTTCATTCGGCTAGTCGAATTGTATTTTGGGAGCAAACCCTAGCCAGATCGGACCAGTATAATTTATAATAGCACTTTGTTTTCATCATCATCATCATCAACGGCGCAACAACCGGTATCCGGTCTAGGCCTGCCTTAATAAGGAACTCCAGACATCCCGGTTTTGCGCCGAGGTCCACCAATTCGATATCCCTAAAAGCTGTCTGGCGTCCTGGCCCACGCCATCGCTCCATCTTAGGCAGGGTCTGCCTCGTCTTCTTTTCCTACCATAGATATTGCCCTGATAGACTTTCCGGGTGGGATCATCTTCATCCATACGGATTAAGTGACCCGCCCACCGTAACCTATTGAGCCGGATTTTATCCACAACCGGACGGTCATGGTATCGCTCATAGATTTCGTCATTGTGTAGGCTACGGAATCGTCCATCCTCATGTAGGGGGCCAAAAATTCTTCGGAGGATTCTTCTCTCGAACGCGGCCAAGAGTTCGCAATTTTTCTTGCTAAGAACCCAAGTTTCCGAGGAATACATGAGGACTGGCAAGATCATAGTCTTGTACAGTAAGAGCTTTGACCCTATGGTGAGACCTTTCGAGCGGAACAGTCTTTGTAAGCTGAAGTAGGCTCTGTTGGCTGACAACAACCGTGCGCGGATTTCATCATCGTAGTTGTTATCGGTTGTGATTTTCGACCCTAGATAGGAGAAATTGTCAACGGTCTCAAAGTTGTATTCCCCTATCCTTATTCTTGTTCGTGCTTGTGTTTGACCAGTGCGGTTTGATGTTGTTGGTTGATTCGTCTTCGGTGCTGACGTTGCCACTTTGTTTTGCCACTTTTAAATATATAATCTCTAAGTTAGTAACTCCAGCAATTTTGCATCTGTCTGTAATCTACACCACTGATCTTTCTAATCTGGGATGCAAAGGCTATCAGTGATTGCGTTCACCATCATCATCAACGGCGCAACAACCGGTATTCGGTCTAGGCCCGCCTTAGTATTCGATATCCCTAAAAGCTCTCTGGCGTTCTGACCTACGCCATTGCTTCATTTCAGGTAGGGTCTGCCCCGTCTTTTTTCCTACCATAAATATTGCCCTCATAGACTTTCCGACCAGAATCATCCTCATCCACACGGATTAAGTGACTCTCCCACTACAACCTGTTGAGTCGGATTTTATCCACAACCAGACGATCATGTTATCGCTTATAGCTTGCGTCGTTATGTAGGCTACGGAATCGTCCATCTTCATGTAAGGGGCCAAAAATTCTTAGCAGGATTCTTCTCTCGTACGCAAGAGTTCGCAATTTTATTTGCAAAACTCAGGTTTCCGAGGAATACATGAGGACTGCCAAAATCATAGTTCTGTACAGCAAAAGCTTTGACCCTCTGGTGAGACGTTTCTAGCAAAATAGTTTTTGTAAGCTGAAATAGGCTCTGTTGGCAGGCAGCACCCGTCCGAGATCTTGCGCCGCCCGCTCGATCTGGATGAAGGTAGACTGTACATCTTGGGTTGTTCTTCTCATAATGTCAATATCGTTAACGTAGGCCAGTAGTTGGATGGACTTGAAGAGAATGGTGCCTCTCACATTTACAAATATATCGCGAATCACTTTCTCCAGGACCAGGTTAAAAAGGACGCATGATAGGCATCCCTTTGTCTTAGACCGTTGTTGATGTTGAAAGGTCTCGAGAGTGATCCAGCTACTTTTATCTAGCCGCGCACATTGGGCGCAGTCAGCCTAGTCAGTTTTATCAATTTCGTCGGGATACCGAATTCTCTCATGGCTGTGTACCCTGAATATGCTGTCATAGGCGGCTTCAAAATCGATGAAAAGATGGTGCAACTGCTATCCATATTCCAACAATTTTTCACTCGCTTGCCGCAGAGAGAAACTCTGATCTGTTGCTCCTGTTGGCTTATGATTTTAAGGAGGCATTGTTTCTTCTATAGTTGGTGGTGGCAGTATTTGCCCGTCGTCTTCAGTTGGCGGACCTCCAACTTGCCGATATTTCGGTTGTTGAGCAGTTCATCAGAATAGTCAAAAGATCGATAAGATATGCACATTCTGTCGGAAATTAGATTTCCCTCTTTGTCTCGACAAGATGAGCACGGATCTGTATAAGGCTTCATCCTGCTGACTTGTTGGTCAAACTTTCGCGGTTGCTACCTATCCTTTTCGAGTTCACAGATCTGTTGGTTCTCCCAGGCTTCCTTTTTTTAGTTTTCTTTCTATCATTTGTTGATGCTTCATCTTCGGGACATTTGATAGCTGCGGTAATTGCGGCATCCATTTCCCCCTTATAGGTATCACGGAGGGCTGTATTGTGAATGTCTTAAGTATTCATTTTCATCTGGTTGTCAGAGGGGATTATAGAGGGTGTTGTAAATTGAGCTCGAAGCACTATACCAACGAGATAGTGATCCGAGTCTATATTGGCCCCCGTATATATTCCGACATTCATCAAGGTTGAGAAGTGGCGGCGTTCAATCAGCACGTGGTCAATTTGGTCGAAAGAGGTCCCGTCTGGGGAGGCCCATGTATATTTGTGGACCACTTTCCGCGCAAACCAGGTACTTCCAACAACCATCTCTTGAGATTCTACTAATGCGCTGTCCGTTATCATTAGTATCCCTATATGAGCTGTAGGAGTCGACATATCGCCTGAATACGGGTTCCATCCTTACTTGACTGTTGATATCTTCAAGTATGATTTTAATATCCTACTTGGGACAAGCTTCGAGGGTCCGATCAACTGTCTCGTAGAAGGTATCCTTCTCCGACTCTGCAGGCTCCTCTGTAGGAGCGTGAACGTTTATGAGGCTTATGTTTTTAAATTTGCCTCACAAACCCAGAGTGCACAGTTTTTCGCTTATATTTTCAAAGCCGATAACGTCTGATTTCATGCTGTGGCTAAGTGAGAGACCTACTTCAAGCACATGGTTTGCTGCCTGGCCACTATAATATATGGTATAGTGGCCCTTCTCCAGGAAACCGGTCCTTGTCCTGCGCATCTCTTACAGCGCTGTTACATCAGCCTTGTATTGGGGCAGAGTATCAGATTCGGTCCGTACAGGGAGCGCACGTTACATGAGAAATTGCGCAAATCATTATTCTTTTGTAGTTTTAAAGTCTATCCTGTCCGAGACTCATTTTGTGGCGTCGTAACATCGGTTTTCCGTGTAGGGTTGTCAGCTTTACCCAACTCCCAACCTGGAGAACAAGTTGGTACAATTTGTCCTCGCCTTCACCTTTCTCCGTCTGCAGTTTTTCATGAAAAAAGAACTCCCAGCCACCACCACGTGGAGGTTGAGATAGGGTTTGGCAGTAGAGCTATAGGTGTTGGTCCACGTTTCGTCCGGGGAACTACAGTACCCTTTGACTGCAGTCATTGCATTCACTATCGATAACCTTAAATAAAATTTGAAATTTTAAGTTTTTGGCACCACATTCTTTATTTTTGTCATAATGACGTCACGCAGGATATATTATAGGATGGTTAAAATCGCTAGCATTTCATTTCCACTGAAGTTCTTTTTTTGCTGTCAATGACTTCTTCCGAAAGTAAAGCAGTGGTATACTTAGAAGCATTTCCCTTTCCCTAGAAGTTAGGTTGATCTTCATGATCTTTGGTGTTCCACCAACACAGCTTAAGCCATTTGTGTGATAAACGTCTCATAAAATTTCTAGATCCTTTTTGGTTTCAACATTCATTTCATATTAAACAAGGTTTTGTAGATCCAAATAGCTTCGCCTTAAATCTATACGAAATTCTCACGAGAGATTCTGATCCAAGTTTATGCCTGAATATTTGGCTTTGATAATATAAGTATTAAGCGGGCCTGCGGTTAAATTTATGTCATGGAAATTCGTGCAAACTCATCGAAAGATCAACACGTGAGCTAAACCTGGAAAGAAAAAAATGATGGCTTAACTGCGCGCGTGAGCCGTAAAACTCCGGACCATCGCATCCTATATTGATGCTCCTCCTGTCTCAGACGTTCATGAGGTTTTCTTCCAGCATTGACATCCCCAAGTCATAAAAATTGGAAAATACCCTTTCTGGACCTCTGCTCTGAGCATAGAATGCCTGTCTGAGGAAGTTTTTATTATTTCAGATAATTAATCGTTGGAAACACCGCATTTCACACCGATCTCCATGTTTGCGTCATGCGGGACGCTCACTCGTCGTAAGAGAGCGTGGGTACTTCCATAGGTGACCATGCTTTGCCCAATGACAATGGATTGCGGGAAACCCCTATCGAGACGGGTTCTACTGAAGGGAAAACAAAATTGATATATGACAACTTACTATTCCAATCCCCTGCGTGAACAGCAGCCAACAATGAGGAATTTCCTTTCTTCGAGGCGTTTGCCAATAGCGAATACAAAGCAGTGTTATTATGTTGGATGGAGGTCTGACAGACTTTATCTTTTCGAGGTTCCACGTAGATAAAAGATGCTCTTTTCCAAGTTATTCATCAGCAAGTTCGCAGTATACCTTTTACTTAGCTCCAGAATAAGAAAGATCTTATTTTTTTTTTTTTTCAAAAAAAGGGGGAGCCGTAACCCGTACTCTCAGCCCCTTAGTAGACTTGCTGGATTAGACAATCCCAAACTAATGGCTACAGCCGAAATTCAAACCTGAGGCACGACGTCGAGATCGTAAAAGTAACCATATTGATCATCCCACCGCTTTTCTAGATCTAATATATGTCCTAAATGATTGGAACTACGACTGCTCCCATTTTGCTACCTCCCTCATAATACAGTCCAGTTAATATCTAAGATAATTAAAACGTGTTTTCCGCTGATCATATTGATGTTTTTTAAGGGACTGAGCGAATCATCTTCAAATTTAAAAGATTTTTGGATATAAAAATAAAATCTAACTTTCTAAATTGAAATCTTTTTGGGTATAGACTGATAAGACTATTTCGTTTGGTTTGTTTCGTAAACTACAAGTAATCAAGGAAGCTATTAGTCTGAATTGATCAGGAACGTCTTAAATTTAAACTTTCTCTATTAGTTTCATTTGGTACAATAAAAGATCTTCAAACTGGATTTGCCATAGATATGCTTCTGAAAACTTGCGATTGTGAGTTGTGAGCATTCGAAAGCAGCGCTGAAAGAAGCATGACTTAAGGTTCACGTATATCTCACAAGAGATTCCATTCTAACTCTTCAAACATTGCCTTGAATCTCCCTGTGGATATCATATGGGGTTACAATGAATTCGATAAAAGATGTTTGAATGACCCAAAAATTTATCTTCACTATTCAAAATGTCTGAATTCATACTACTTGTACTTATGTAGTAGACTTAACGATACTGTTTATTGCTCCAAAAAACCCCGAGCTACATCTATGTTAATTGAAGAAGAGTAACCTGCTCGTCCTGTTTCATTTAATCTAAACTGGAAAACATAAAAAGCGAACCTGTCAATTAGTATGTTACTTTCGCTCAAAGTTTCGTAGCGTTTCCGGATAAATCTGGATAATATAACGGAAGCAAATATAGCAATCTTTTACCAAAATCCCATGCAATCAAAAATCTTCAGAACATAAATATTCTACAGTTGCACGAAAACGTGGAGATCTTGGTCGACTTCTAAAAAAAGTGTATAAATTAACAGCAATAAATTAAATCGATTCTAATTAGTTCAAAATTTTTTGTTGCAAGATATTTTTCTCAAATCGCCGAATGTTAGTTTAACCTAAATTTATTATTTAAATAATGGAAACATAAATAGTCGGATAAGCAACTGCTTTAGCATACATTCCACATAGGTTACGAATATATGTACATTAGTTGTGCGTTAACCAAAAAAAAGATGTTTTCATCTGGAAAGATTTCAACTGAAAAATATGCATAAATAATTTGAATTAGAAATTCATAACTATTACGCAGTTTTGATGAACCTTCATGATTGCTTGGTCGATAGTGGCAAAAGGACTACTGAATTCAACATCACACTTTGTTCTCATCAACCTAACTAAAACGTCCAATCTTAAAGCTTGATTATCTATTATTATTATTCTGTTAAGGGAAAGTCACACCGCGTCCTTGAAGAACTATTGTGCCCCCTTTACTGGTTATAGTGTACCTATTGATCATAGTATCTCAAGCAGGCCTATAACCGTTAGGAACTTTAGTATGTTCCCTACTTCCAGATCTTTCAGCTTTGCATCTGGTATTAAGTGTTCTCCTAGATGCCTTCACCTACTTTCCACAAGTGCCGGACATTGTCCCAGGACGTCTAGAAAGGTTTCGTCATCCTCCTTACAAAACCTGCAGGCAGTGTCCGTAGATATCCATAGCTTCACCTAGGCCAGCCGACAATGACCCGTGAGAATTCCCACTATGATTCGGAGGTTCTTTTTGGTGAGGTTTAAGATATCCTTTGTGCGTATGGGTTCGTATCACTCAATAAGCACCCTGGACTGCTCCATCCCTGGTAGGCCCGCCCAGTATAGTTCCCTCAACCGTTCCTCTTCATTTCTTAGATTCATAGCCATGAAACCGTTTTCGATTCGACAGAAGGGTTCTGGCCCGTGTAAAGGCGTCCCTGCTCCCTTCTTGGCTAGTTCATCCACTGCCTCGTTGCCTTCCAACCCAGCATGGCCTGGAACCCAAAGTATCCAGATCGAGTATATTCAGTCTCTCAAGGCATCACCAGTTTAGAGTTCACTTGGTTGGACCTAAGTGCCTTGATTGCTGTTTGGCTATCGGTGAGAATAGCTATGTTCTGCCCCCTATAGTTCCTTTGCAGGAGGAGGAGGCACATTTGTCTATGGCGTATATTTCCTGGAATATGCTAGTGTACCTGCCCATTGGCTCAAAGTATATTTTCCTTGGACCAATGACACCGGCACCCGCTCTCTCTGCTGTGAGGGTACAGTGTACCAAGTAATCAGTTGCTGGTGTAAGCCGTATGTCGCAACCACGCTCTCCCAGTTTGCCTTGTTACTCCAACGTGTTTCAAACTTCTTATCGAAGTGAAACCTCGTTGTCATGTTATCCCTTGGTATCAATAATTCGGGATACCGCCTAGAAAGAATATCAATTTTCCTTCGATTTAGGCAGCTCTCCGCATCACTCATACTACCGGCCATCCTGAATATTGCCCTCTTTGCCTGCATATGTATGTGCAGATGGAGAGAGGTTGATCCCAGGAGGACCTCCAGGGATGCCGTTGGGCATGTCCTCATTGCCCCACTGATACACACGCAAGCCAGCGATTGGAGCTTATGCAATTTCCTGGCCTGTGTCCTGAGTTCAGTTCCTTATGCCCAGATTACCGCTCCATAGGTAATCATTGGCCTTACTATTGGAGTATATATCCAAAGTAGTTTCTTCGGGCTGCAACCCGATTTTTTTCCTGGTATGGATCTGCAAGCCATCAGAGTCCTCGTGGCTTTCCGACATGTGTCTTCCAGAGTAAGTTTTGGTCTAGCGTAATTCCCAAATATTTGACCTCTGTTTCTCGTTTCACCTCCCTACCATGTAATGTTATGGCACTCAGGTGATCAAGCTTATGCCTCCCAGTGAATGGTACTATGGTGGTTTTGGCTGGGTTGATCCGCAGTCCCAACTTCCTACACCAGGCACTAGTAACCCTTAGTCCAGTTTGGATTCTATCACATCTGTTTTTTCATATTTGCCCCTACAGATTAAAACCATACTCCACATCAGCGGCGATAGTACCCCACCCTGTGGACAGCCTTGAGTGGTGTTCATGACAATAGAATTTGTACCTGTCGGTACTTCTGTTTGCCTACGTTCTAGCATTTTGCCCATTCAGAATGCCAGGGTGTTTCCCACTCCTTTGCGACTCAGAGCATCTTGCATCTCTGTGTGCGATGTGTAGTCAAATGCTCCTTCGATATCCAAAATCGCTCACAGTGCAATTTCTTTTGTTTCTATGGCATCCCGTAGTACCTCTGTCAACTGATACAGAGCAGTTTCAGTTGACCGTCCTGCCCAGTAAGTGATGCATCACTGTCAGCACGGGGATTACGCTTTAGAACTTTAGTTCTAATATAGTTGTCTATGACCTTCTCCACCGTTTTGAGTACGAACGATGTGAGGCAGATTGGTCTGAAAGATTTAGGGTGAAAAGGATCCTTTTTACTCGCTGTCGGAATAAAGACCACTTTTGCCCGTCTCCATGCCTTTGGTATGTATCCCAGTGCTATGCTCCCCCTTACCACCCTCAGAAGAGACTCTAAGATAATTCCTAGGCCTCTCTGGATAAGTGCTGGGAAAATGCCATCTACTCCGCGAGATTTCAGTGATTTGAAAGTTCCCACTGCCCATCTTAGCCTAGCTTCTGAGCATACCTCTTTTGCTAGTTTCCAGCTCTCCCTCCTTCCCCTTTTATTCGTTGTTGGGGTGTCAGGCAGAATGTTGTCACCTACCACCGTGGGGTAGGACCCCGGGAAATGAGTGCTGAGAAGCAGGTGTACCCTATCCTCCTCATTCTCGATAAATGTCCCATCTTCCTTTTTCAAGCAGACAGAGGATATTCCCCCGTCTTTGGCTACAGCCTTGTACAGCCTGGTTGTTTCTGTAATCTGTTCGATCCCTTCACAGAATTCCCTGAAACTATTCCGTTTCACTTCCCTGATCACGTTGCTATACGCAGTCAGTGCATTTTTATACCTCTGCCAGTCCCCGGTTTGTTTTGCCCAATTGAAGAATTTTCGTGCCTCTGTTCTCATTCTGGCCAGGTTCTTATTTCACCATGGTACATCCCTTGATGACTTGACTGTCTTAGCAGGATAGCTGGCCTCATATGCGTCAATGACGATTGTGTTGAGGTTTTCCACCACCGTTTCTAATTCCAGTTCGCTCCTGATGTCACCGCCCCCTTGAAGGTGGGTAATGTTGTTGCTCAAGTGCGTTGCGTAGGATTCCCAATCTGTTCTCCTGGGATTCCTTATTATTCTTTCTATTTCGGAGTTACCCTCAATGTCGAATCTGATTATCCTGTGATCAGATATAGAGGGTTCATCCGACACCCTCCAATTCCTGACCATTCCTTTCATTAGGGTATTTCCTATCTAGTACCTCCTGTCTGGTGCTGGTCACAAATGTTAAAGTGTTCCCTACGTTGTATATTTCTAACTTATTACTAAGAATAAATTCAAGAAGGTACTCACATCTACGATTGCCTACAGTACGGGGCGAGCACAAAGGAAAACACAAACCTCCATGACATAAGCGTGATTCGAATCCAGGGTGCGAAATCAAGAAGATACACAGATCTAGTATCAAGCTCGGCCAACGATGTCATTGCAACTTCTGATCTGTCTAGTAATCAGACTTCCAAAGGAATTATCCAGGCTATAAAACTTTTATATTCTCCCAAAGACCATTCTATTCTATAACTTTCATAGTAATTATTCAGAAATCAGTTGAAAGATAAACTTTGTAAGCCATTTGGAAAATGTTTTATTTGCTTGAAAATCGAATTCTTGGAAAACTATTTCTATTAAATTCTAGGCTATGATGCGAATAGTATTATGCAAACTGTGCAGAAAATTGGGGAAAACCTTCACATCGAGCAGAATATTAATTAGTGCTATTAAAAACGCATAGAATTAATTTTGTATCAATTACAAGTTCGCTTAGCAGAAACATAAATAATGAGCTGTTTCCTATGGTAATAGGTATGTTTTATGGAGATTCGCCAATTAATTAAGTCGCTATTAAAAGAGAATCAAATAGTAGTATTCAGTCTCTATTCCAGCAATAGATAAGATTTTATTCTTAAGCCAAATTTCATTGTGTTTGTTATAAAACGTGCTCATATGCATATGGATCACTTGAGACCATCATCTGTTCCTGTTGATTGCTGGTTATTTATTCTCAGTCATTCCCAAGCGGATATTGGTCAAACTTTTATTAATGGTTGAAGGTAATGTCATATAACTTTCTCATAAGGTAAAAATGAAAACTCGCGGACTACCAATTTTTTCACAAATGTGTAAACTAGGTTCTCACCAATGAGCCCGCCTAGATAGTCCCAGTTACAAAATACATATATCACATAGTTAAGAATTCCGACATCTTTTTGAAAAAGTGCCTGGCACATACTGGTCCAAATATTTTCTAAATATAATCATTCATCATTGGAAGAATTTCAAGGTTTCGTATTTCAACATTATTTGCGAATGGTCGGAAGTCCAAATTATTTGAAGAATTTTGATTTTTATTCGTAATTTGGGTATCCGTACTTTTTTCTCTGATCACAAGTTCAAACTAACGAAGTTAATTGATTGATCATTTAGGTCAACTTTTTCCTGCGTATGCAAATGAGCTATGGGCCATGTTCATTTCTTAACTGCAACGCAGAGTTTTCAATGCAGACTATTTATAAAATCAAAGAGTACAGAAAACACCGCAAGTTGGACATGGAATTGCTTTAACGTAAATTACGCAAAGACAATAGCGGTATTGAGAAGACCTCTGATCGCCGTTAAAGTCGCGGGGTGCTGGTCTTATTCTACATATTTTTGACCCTTCCAGTGATGGTGGAGTTAAGTGTCTTTTGTAGATAGACTTAAATTAGAATCCTTTTTTCGTTTGATGTGCTTGTCCCGAAGTGTCTATCTAGCACTGGATGATTCCTGAATCTATTTTGTTTCCTCGCATGCCCTTAATGAAGACCATTCCTGCATACTAGCCTGGGTATAGTCTCTGACTCAAGTGTGTAAGTTCCTAGTAACTGAGGCCTCATTTCCACCACGCGTGGGGGTTACAAGAGAGTCATATTTTCCAATATGGTCACCGTGTACTGTACAGAGGTCCGCTCCCTTGCGGGACAAATTTTCACTCACATATTTTTATAAAAGAAAATCTTTCATACCTGAAGCGTCCAGCTTCCGATTTCCCGTCTTCATTTTTTTCTCGAAACTAGGTGTCGCATGACCCACATTTTCTGCAAAGGCCCCGTTCCTCACATCCTTAGTCAAGTACTCTATTGGTCATTTTGACACCGGCATTGCATCCCGTCTCGATAGTCTTCCTAACTTTTTTGCTGCTCTGCATAATTTTCATCAAGTGCTTCGAAAATTCTCATTTTCCAGCCTATAAAAAAGGCTCTAATTATCCCTATAAACAGGAGTGATGATCATAATCTTGCCAAGTCCCATTTCGCCTCTCTGCTTACTTACTTACTTAATCTACTTGACTTCACCAGTTCCATCACCGAATGTCTAAATTCTCAGTAGGAAGTGCACATTATGTATACGGATTACGCTAAGGCCTTTCATGGTGTTAACCACATTCCATAGCCGAAACTAACCTCTCTAGACATTTCCCTGTCTATCATTACATCGTTCGTCCCATACATCTTTAATTGATCCTGCGGAGTTGTTTTCTTGTCGCATATCCACTTTCCTTTCTCTGGTATACAACAAGGATCTATTCTACGACCATCACTAACTTTATTCTTTATCTACGACCTTCGCCCTCTCCTTGCTTGTCTTTGCTTGTTTTACGCCGATTATTTTTAGCTCTTTTCCCTTGTAACTTCCCTCTCTATAAAAGAAATTAAATACTCTGTTTCCCCGGTCACTTGTAATGGGTTGGTACTAAATGCCAGAAAATACTACTTGATAGCAAACTCGCTTAAATTCTCTACCACTCCATTTACCTACTCTCTGAGTGGACATCCTTTATTATATCTGCATCTATAAGGAACTACTTTCAAACCGGGACAGGATTTATACTCGTATTAACGAGTTAACAGACAGATTGTTAACACCAGGATGATTCACCAATAATCCTCCGATATTCTAAATTTACGCTTTCCCAGGCAATACCAAAATTGAAAGAAAGTATTCATCAGTAACGCTCTAAAAAATATAAAAGCTAGTGGCAACTTTATTCAGTTTTGGGAGTCCCTTGAAATTTTGTAATTCTCCAAACCTAAAAGTTATCGTCATCAGGGTTACTGTAGCCCTGATCTCATCTTTCGGCTGTCAAAAGACCAATTAATCATTAAAATATTGTGTATGTCGTATCGAAGTAAAACCTTTAACTAAAGTGGGAACTATCTGGGGAACTTCTTCAATTTATTCTCAAAATTCGAAAGTCACTAATAAACACAATCCATATACAAAGTATGTAGGTAGGTATTAATGGCCGCTCCGAAGGGCCCAATTAGTGCCTTGGTGCGCCGTTTTGATGCCACATACTCCTAGGACGGTGACTGCTGTTATGAAAACAGGGAGGTAGAGTCCAGCCGGATCAGATCTTCAGAGCCAGCCCGTAGCATTCACGAAGGAAAGCAGCTCTCCCACCCTGCAGCTAGAGATCTCTCTTAGGTCCCCAAAGAATAGTTTACCCAGTGTCCGTAGCCCACCTCTAGCTAGAGCTGGCGGCATGGTCCCCTATCGGCCAGGGCCCTGTGCAGACTGCCGTAATCTTGAATGGATTTGCACGCGTCTGTTAAAGGAGTTCTCGTGATCGGGCTATGTTATAAGTGGGCCAAATTCTCCTTGACACAGCTCGTAAGCCTTCGCCATAGACTCCGCCACTGACAGCCGCAAGCGAAACACCGACGGTATTTACCGAAGGACTGCCAAGGGAAAAGCCTCGCCTGGAGAATCTATCAGTCCGCTCATTCCCCTCTATTTTGCTATGCCCGGCAACCCAGAGGAGGGTGACCTTGAGCATGCCGGCCAGACGATTCAGCGCATCTCTGCACTGCTCCACCATATACCGTCACTGAGTGCAAGGCCTTGATGGCCGCTTGGCTGTCGATGAGAATGGCTATGTTATGCTCAGGGCTCGGATCTCGCTCCAGCCACCGACAGACTTCCAATTTCACCAGTACTTCCGCTTGGAATACACTGGCAATACCTTAGAGACTTGGATACACTATGTGCATTCGAGAAAACCCCCGCGCCGACTCCACAGACCACCTTTGATCCATCGGTAAAGAATACTGAGTCGTAACCCTGCAACACGCCGCAGGTATTCCACTTTACCCTGGTTGGAAAGTCCACAGCAAAGTTTCTCGTGAAGTTCAATTTGCGTGTGGCATAGTCCATGGGGAATGCCCAGATTTCCCGAGGTACTTCATCCAGGATGGTACTGCGGCCGTAGGACTTCGCTGCCCAGCATCCGGACTCACGTAGTCTGACGTCACTACACGCTGCAACGTATTTAATGTGGAGGTCTAGGGGGAGGAGATGCAGGAGTACATTGAAAGCATCTGCCGAGCAGGACTGTAAAGCCCCAGTAGCACCTGCACACGCGGTTCTTTGAATCCTATTACGCTTCATCCTATTTTATTTTTTGCTCAAAGCCTGCCATCATACAATAGACCAGTACGTTGGGATCGGACGCACTACAGCGGTGTACATCCATAGAACCATGTTCGGCCGGAGACCCCATTTCCATATACAAACCTTTATAGAATGCCTTTTGAAATGGCCCAACAACTGCGTAGTGGCAAACATCGGCATGAGCGCGTTCGAAATGAGACATTTGCCGTTAATATGACGTTGTATCTATTATAGAGATGGATATTCGTTAGTATGCCGATGTTTTCCGCGTTAAAGTTAAGTCGCTAGCTGAGGTTGACCTAAAAATAAATGATGAGAAGTGGCTCAAAGGCTGACAGAAACAGTGATGATTTGATACGCCAGAATGTGACTTGAGAACGTCTCTACTCCATCCAAACTAAGCTTACGATTGACAACTGTGGCTAACCCAAATTAGACGAATCGATCCTGCTATCAGAAGGGGAAAAAATAAGAATTGTGAGTTCTTTGTATTATGGAAACTAAGGCATGACTTTCATCTATTGCTTCATTTTTAGCTATTTAAAAAGGATTTAAAGGATTGAGGGAACCTAAGTCCGCATTCACCTAATGTTGGGTCGGAAAGATTGCATAGCAACGTACTCTCACTTTTTTGGTCGACGAAGCCCCTTATTTTGGTCTTATCGCCAAGTAATTAAAAAAGCCGAAGATGACTTACGATTTCGTCCAGGGCAGAAGCAGCTCATCAAACGCTGCCCAGTGTGACCAAAGCTGTTGACATATGTTTAACGCCCCCACATATATTTTCGCAAACACAATATGAGTGCGTATTATATCGAACACACGTCATAGTTCACTTAGTTCTCCAAGAACGTTAATATGTGTACTCCTCAATCATTACGTAGTTTTAATGAAGTCCAAATTAAAAAAAAATGGCTAGACTATCCTGGATCTATCCATAGAGCCGAACGTGAGAAATATATCATAAGAGTAGTCTATACTGGTGCAGACTAGCCAAACCGAATTTCATAGCTATATTCGATGCCTGGTAAAAACCTTTCCACCGCAATACCTGTAAAATTATATAAAATGCTCGATGTGCTTTCCATATAGTCATACATTAAAATGTCACGAAATAAGCGAAATGCCTCAGGCATCAATATTCTGCAATAGCAAGAGTAAGACGCTGGTCAATAATAATCAGGTTTTAGCTTTCAAAATGAGTGAGAATAAAAATGCCTCCTTACGCGGCTGTACTTGTATCTGAAACTCTATGAAAAGAATCTTCCAAATGACAAACTACTCGACGAGACAACGATTCAGTGATCTGTTTCCATTTGGTAATATCACTAACATTTTCGTCAATCAAGTTGACTTTGCCAAGAATTGTTGTGGCATTGCCAACGTAGTCTACACCATTTGATTGCTCATGAAGGAACCTCAGTTTGCACATTGTCTTCCTTAATTTAAAGAAGGCATTTGATTGCTCACCATAAAAATTTAAGAGCTATACATCTCTCAGCCGTTGAACTTATCCACTGGGTTAAACCGGTCTAATGCGACCTAGCAATAGAATCCAAAAACGTACACCAGTATATCAAAACCATTTTGCATCTTCATAGTATTTACCGTGGAAACATCCTTCCGTCATCCCTCTTCATTCTGATTGTAGGCTCTATCAAGCGGGGATGAGGAACGAAGGGGACAAATGATGAAGGTAAAGAAGAAAGGATGCCAAACAAATGAGTGCCATAAGGCCAAGATTCATATAATCCGAAGTATCGCCATATATGGGGGATAGGATATATCCTCCTGGATTCGATTAGAATGGCTTGCCTATGTCATTATTGCATTTTATTTTGACAGTCCTATCATTTACGCAATCCTAGTTTAATTGTTTTTGGGACTAGTAGTAATTTTTACAGGTTCTATTTTGTAGCCAATATTTTTACTTTTATTTCAAGAACAAAGGACTGAAACGCCCAACCTTTGCTAGTTAGCAACAACACAACATACTCGACAAACAGTTTTGCCGGACAGTTTCCCGTCTTAAGGTAGTAGAACTGTCGTGAAACATTACCTCGTGAAAAAAATTGTTTTAAGTAAACAGGTTTTTATCACTGTCTGCTGTCCTTGTGCTTTCACTCTCCCGCCAATTTCACTATAGCCTCCGAAATTATGCTAATTGCCGGAGCATCTTTCGTCCTTCTCCATCATCTTTTAAATCGAATAAAGTAGAAGTAGCGTAACAAGGAGAATCACCTAACTGGAATCAGCAAAGGTACATGCTTGCAACTGTATCAAGTAGTATTTTATTTCGCCCTTTCATGGCTGAATTCCTTCCCCAATATGGCAATAAGGGTATATTATAGTTTAGCGTTCCTTTTATAATTCATCTCTTTTTTTTTGTTAGGTTTTGAACCCTCTTTTCCGCCCCTCGGTATTCTGTTTCATTCTCAAATAGATCAATGATCTTTTTCACATATGGATGGCAACCTCCCTTTGCCAAGAAGTGTCACGGATGCATCATCTAGGACTCCGTTGAAACCTAGCTTTACAATAATTTCCACCATTATATATTTGATAAATTGCTTGAACGTCCCTTGTGGTCATCATCATCATCATCGGCGCAACAACCGGCAGCCGATGTAGGCCAGTCTTAGTAAGAAACTCCAGACACCCCGGTTTTGCGCCGAAGTCCAACAATTCGATATCCCTAAAAGCTGTCTGGCGTTCTAACCTACGCCATCGCTCCATCTCAAGCAGGGTCTGCCTCGCCTTCTTTTTCTGCCATAGTTGTTACCCTTAATGATTTTCCGAGCTGGATCACCCTCATCCATACAGACTAGGTGACCCGCCCATCGCAATCTGTTGAGCCGGATTTTATCCACAACCAGACGGTGGGGGGTCACTAATCCAAATACTGATCTTTTTGGAAACCAGTCCTGCATTCTTTCGATGTGGTTTAGATCAATTTTAATCTGCTTCATTTCTTCATTACGGTCAAACCTGTCCTAGGTATGTACTGGGCATAAGCTGCTGCTGGTACATTTCCACCAACGCTCTTTTTATCCTCGCAAAGCATACATTAAGGATTTGTCTTACATTCCTTGCATATGGAACTCTTTCACATATGTTGTAATTCAAGGCAGTTGTCTCTATGCACACTGATGAGCTTCTCAAATTCCAAATCTCAGCCTGTTAGTTTTCTAGGCAGTCGCCGATGTTAGGATAAATTATGATCTCCTAGGTGTTGCCTTACGGGCTCATCCAAATTGCAGAGGAAATTGTCTAAAAGATGCTTCACATTTCTTACACCTTCCGGGTAATACGTGCGCTTACCTTATTTTTGGAGGTGATGATAAATTCTCCTTTTATCGGTAATGTTTTTCTTTTGGCTGAAGCCTCCCCTCTCTTTTTTTGGATTTTCATTATTCCAAATATCGATACTTCGGGAAATCAGACCAAGGTCCCTTCGAAATAACGATATTTGAACAATGAAAAATTATGCTTTCGGTAATATCAGAAAAAAATATTTTTTTTCTTATATTGCTGATGCTATACAAGTGAAAACCATACAGCAGCAGGTAAGCATAAAGACGAAGAAAAACATCCATGACAACTGAGATTCGAACCCGGGGTAACGAAAAAAGAATATTCAATTTTTCCAGCTCGCCCGGAGCTTTGCCTTGATTTTCAGATTTAATTTTTTTAATCTAAATTTTGTACAATTTTTCCTGAGAATTTGCACTAAATAGAAATTTAGTGCATGATCAGTTCAATAAATTTTCAAAAAAAATGAATAATGTAGAAAATTCACGGGCCCAATTATTCCACAGAAAAAGACCCGCAGTCAAATTGTGGCGAATGATTTAATTTATCGATCTATTTATCTAAATTCAAGCCATATTTTAAACAATATCATTCAATCTTTAAAATTCCCCCGTTTGATCAAATCCACACGGCATCCATTCACTTAAAGTAAAGCAGAAAACCTTGACCGAAAATTCTACAAGAATATTCCACAGGTGTTAGCTGGCTACGACTTCTGGCTGAAAATAAGTCTTTGTCACAGATGTACGTAAGTTCCAATTCCAAGTTGTTTTCCCTTCGATACTCATATAGCCTGAACTTTTCCTTGTAATTCATCTTCTTTGTTTTCTCTTTTCTCATTCTCCTTCCGTTTGTGTTTTTATCGTTCTTTTCCTCATTTTTTCTCCTTTACAATGTTATTTGCCAGCTTGGCAAAACAGTACTTGCAAGGACCTCTACATCGATGAGCGGATAGTACTCAGACAGACAAATCCTACACAATTTCGCACAACCAAATATCATAGTATAGTGCATGGCTAGGACGCTCATAATACTATCAACAGGAAAAAATGCTGAAATAGCATCGCACTAAAGCATAATAGTAGCAAGTAGAGGAGAAGAGGAAGTGGGCACGTGAGGGCGGGGGTACGAACAGGATGGTTTTAAAGGGTGCTATTTCAAAATAACGGAACATTAACTCCTCTCCAGTCTCCTCTCTGGTTCCGGGAACTTTCCGTCTCCCTGTTTTATGTAGCCACCCTTTCACTCATCCCATAGTTCCTGATTTGTTGCTATAGCTGCACTTTTCAACAATGAAAGTTGCCGAGATTTTTCTCCATGGCGGCAACTAAAAGAAAACGTTTTGCCTAACGCCGTTTCACTTTATCAGTACGGTGACTGACACTTGAGGGATTTCTTTTTTTTCCGTTCGCTATTATAATCATTGTCTTTACCTGTAGACGGGGGAGGTAGTCCAGCCCCTATGGATGATTCAGGATGTGTAAATGCCGTACAAGAAACATATGTAGAACCCAATTTTGAACAATATCGTAGACCCTGCCTATACTACAATACTTTCTTTTGGTTGCATTCCACAATATATAGCCGTTCCCTGCACCCACCAACGGATTCCAGTTGAATTCCTGCTAAAGAGGTGCCGGCTTTGTGGATACGAATGGTCTGAGTGCGCTTGGTCGTGAGTGAGGTGAAGTAGTCCTGATTTCTCCCTAAACATTCTGAGTGGGCGCATTTTTATGGTGCTCTACTGAAAAAAGTGGTTAAATACTTTTTTTCTGGTAAGTTGAGGAAAAGCATTTTTAGTTAGAATGAATGAGTTGGTTGGAGGGCGAGAAAGAGTCAACACTGTATGGGTGATGACCGAATCTGGGAAATGAAATTTAGACTTCAAGATAGGGAGACTATGAAATGAAGGTACTATGTTGCAAGGCAAGGATAAAATATTGAGCACTAGGTTTTTAATTGTATGGATAAATCGTGTCTGTTTCCTGTTTTCTTATCGAAACATTATCGAATGCATATGAGCTGTGAATAGCTTCCTAAAAATGATTATATTCTGTGATTGCTTCTCAATGGAATCTGTAAGGGTAAATTGAGCGGTTTTAAATCGTGAAGCACTGGAAATGCGATTAACCAAAGGCTGATGATTCTACTACTTTTTGTTCAAATAGAGAGCTTTTCCAAATTTTCTATTTGAATTCGGTGAATCCTTTTCTTTTGTTTAATCAGTGCTGATTTAAGCCTTATTCTTCAAATTTCAATAACCTCACCTCTTGTACGACAGACCACTTTGAAGTACATATTCATTGACTTTGTTAGAAATTATATAGCAAACTATTTTCAGTTCGGAAACTATTCGTTGCGTTTTCCATCTTCTAATTGATTCTTCTTTTAATATCTTGGCTGCATTCCCTGGAAACTGTCCAAAATATTCAGATCCAGGATATTCTCAATCTGTGCTCTAGATAAAAACTACCGAACTGTTCCCAAATGACCGTATAGAGAGAACTTTGGCACAGAATAGTCTCAAATTCAGTATTGAAGGTTCTGCGAGTTTGACACGAGTACCTGTTATGTAGGTACAACGTCACGGTTCTCTTCGGGCATGCATTTATTTGGGCATTACAATCAGAGTCCCGCCGTGACTAGCACCGTTTTTCAGGTTTACACTGGATTCAGACCAGATTCAATTAAGTGAGGGCGGCACTCTCTAACAGCTTAACTAGAATCAGCTCATTCAAACTACCATGCCTACTCAGAGGGAAGCCCATCTCGAGCCCTAATTCCTTGATAGATCTTCCTCGCCTTTGACGTATCACACACCTCAACATATTCGCCAACTTAGTTAAACGCCTTCTGAGCTCATACGATCCGTGGCGGTAATCCACTTGCTTACTTGCTTCAGGTATTTTAACGATACTCCATTCAATTTAAGCAGTGGCTTGCGACGTAGGATACCTTCTTTGCTGAAACTATGACACCGATTTTCACCGCATTAAAGATGCGCATGTACTCAGCGCCACTCTACATATGCCAAAGTCAGGGGTTCCCCTAACAAGAATGAGGTGATCATTCACGTATGCAACGCATTCAACGACCAAGCCAAGGTCACCCAAAAATTCATCCATCATAAGGTTTCCTATAAATGGACATGCGAAAGGTTCCTTTGAGCGGCCATGTTGCACATTCCTCCAAACACGCTTATTAATATCTTGGACGAATGTTTTCCTACCATAGAAGTATCTCTTCCACAACGAATTTACAATTACACTGCACTTGCAGATTCGGCAACAGAGACGACCAATTTAGGTAATCGAATGCGTTGCTATCATAATGGACAACAAGGTTTTTCACATACTTCAAGGCGTGGTTGGTTGACTTGCCAGTTCGGAAGTTGTATTGACTGTCCGACACCAGATGGAAAGTTTACATACCCAATCGCTGGACCATAATCCTCTATCCAGAAGCTTCCCAAAGGCTAGAAAAGAGATATGACCCCGTGCGACTGCGAATTATTGCTGTTCTTCTTCGGTGACTTCACCATAATAACCCTGGTAGTCTTCCGGAATACTGGGAAATGATTCTGCCGCAAACAAAACTCATCTAAACGCTGAATTTCAGATGAGATAGAATGACTCGGGTGAGATGTGCAGAACTGCCGTCAGGTGACTTCCAGGAACTGAGCCTTGCCAGAGAAAAAATTTCTTCTTCTTTTTTAGTGCAATCGCCAGGAGACCCCGAGGACGATTCAAGGAAAAAACCTACCCAATAAAGGACAAACTCGATCACGCCACGCTTCTCCATTCAACTCAATACCGACAATGTCATGGTTTCATTTCTCCTTTCATATTTGGTAGAACCTTGCCCAAGGATTTTGGAATGTTATTAATGTAGTACTTTCATTTTCATCTGACAAACGACCAAAGTAAATTCTCTCCTTCGAAAGCCCGATAAAAATCTCTCAGAGAAGGTCTGTCTCCCGCAACTATTTATTATATGAGCAGATGCAATAACTATGCAGTAACTTCATGAAACAATTCTGTTGAGAATCAACATCATAGGCTGGCGAGGATGTCCACATATAGCTGGAATTAAAACTGTTCATTGCGCAACTATTGGACCGAAATTTTATTTACTTTTTCGGAAAAATTGTATCTTCCGATCATCCCTTTCAACAATACACTGGTGATTTTACAGCCCCCATGCACTTCCAACCGTCATTTGGTCTCTTTTCTGCAAGAAGTTAGAGAAATTGTGTATGTTAAAGGGTCGAGCACTACTTCTCTTTTCTAAATTATGTTGATGGCATCATAAGTAAATAAGCCATCCATGCGGGAAGTCGATACATATTCTTCGGTTCATAAGCTAATAGGAATGAATAAAAAATGAAACAGGAGTGCGATGTGATGAAGTTGATAGAATAAGCTGACCACCTAGTGTACTTAGCTTACTAGGTGCCATACACGCATGATGTCAGAGATGCCGATACTTAGGTTCTACCTCTCTACTGTTACTAAACGGACAAAGACTACCACTAGCTTCCAATATAAATTCTTTTGGGGTGGTCTTGAATACATTTCAGCGAACTGTACACGATGGTGCATAGGTGTGGCTGCTATATTTCACCAAGGGATGAATAACAATTGAATTGGAAGCTAAAGTGTAGATCAATAACCTGAATCTGCAAAAAGCCTTTGGAGAAAAATGGGGTATTCATTCATAACTGTTTCCATGTGGATACACAATCGTGGTTTGTCCTACACGTCCTTATGGGTCTATTCTATGATGGTCTATGCTGAACGGAAAATGCCAAGCACAAGAACTCAACGGAAAGCAGGCATTGGCACTACCGGAATCAAAAATTCTTCTGCAATTGGAAATCTTGCCCCTCCTTTCCCTAAATCCTCATAACAAATACGTTCCGTCATGCTGTGCAGTGCGGTCAAGCTTCGGAGATCAGGATATCGAAAAGCTAGATCCTATGACTATAATCGTAATTTGGACCTGCTACCGGGAGGACTTTAAGCCCTATCGACAGATTTATGACACTGTATTTTTAACTGATAAATCAAAAATGGCCGTGGTATCGGAGCGACTTGGAAACACATAACATATACTAAACGCAGAGTCTTCCAGAATACGCTGGCATTTTCCAAATATGGCTTATTGATTATTGAAGGTATTATTGGTAGTCAAATTGTCATTAGTGTAGGTGCAAACTGACCATATTATTTAAAAGGGATTCCCGGACATAACAACATAGAAGGGAATGAATGTTCTGACAGATTGGCCAGGCCAAATTCTACTTTTGGTAGCTCCTCGACGGGCGCAGTCTTCCCTCCGATGTTTCCTACGAAGTGCGGTATTTACTCGCACTGCTTGTCTAGATGGCATAAGCTAACTACTTATATTAATTGAGAAAACTTTTCCTTGGGAAAATCCTCAGACGTGGAAAGATATGCAAACGCTTGCTCAGTGTTTCTTGCAATGGAAGTGAATTCGGTTACCTCTTCTGGTATGAGAAATGAAAAAAGTTCCGATCAGTAAAATCCAGAATTTGGCAAACAATTCTATCGCTTTCCAAAACCGGAGTTTGTCGAGCAATTCGGTAGAAAGAATACTTAGTTTTTTACAAGTGAGTGGCTCATTTCAAATGGGCCCCGGAAACGTACTACACCCAGCGAAATAATTATATGTGCAAACAATTATTTTGAAATTGATAGCAAAAGTGGTTTTATTTGATTTTGTTTATATTTTTATTGAAACAGGTTTAATATAAGAATACAAAAAATAGATTGCCCTTTTTATTCTGTTGGCTCTTTTAGTCAATATAAAGTGAAAAAATTAAGCTCCGAAGGAAATATTTATATGTGCAAAAGTAAATTAGATTATAAAAAAAATAAGAAAGATAAGCTATAAAAACAAGAATTGATATTTTAGTATTTAGTATGGTCTCCATTATTATAAACCACTTGACTTAATCTAAATGGCATAGAATTAATTAAGGAATGGAGCGTAGAATCGTCGATTTTGGCCCATTCTTCCTTGATAGCTTCTTTGAGGTCCTTGAGGGTGTCAAATTGGCGGCCATTTTTATAGACTTGCTGAGAAAGAATACTCCACAAATTCTCCACTGGATTTAAGTCTGGACTGACAGCAGGCCACTCCAATAAAGGCACATTTTTGGAAGCAAAGAATTGCTTTGTAAACTTAGCAGAATGTATTGAAGCGTTGTCCTGCTGAAAAGTCCAGGACTCACCATAAATATCTTCAGCAAAGTCTAACAATACATCGTTAAGGAGTTCCACGTACATCTGCGCGTTGACTTTATGCGAAATAAAGCAAATTGGTGTCTTTCCATGGTACCCGAAACCTGCCCATACCATCAGAGATCCGCCGCTGAAATTGCGAGAGTAGCGCGTCTGTCGTGGTTGTCTGGAATCTCGCCAATACTTTTGGAAACCATCTGGTCCATCCAGATTAAACTTTTTCTCATCGCTGAAGATGACATTTCGCCACTCTTCGTGCCAAAATTTATATTTTTCAGCGAACTGGAGACGTGCCTTCCTATGGTGAGGGAAGAGTCTGGGTTTGGCACTGCGGTTTTCATATCGAATGTTACTGCTTTCATGTAAAATTTGTTGAATACGACGCCTAGTCACTTGCAGATCCAGTTCTGCTTTAATTTGTCCAGCACTCATGTTTTTGAACACAGCTAGGCGACCGATTTCCCGTTTGGTCCTATCACAAACCATGGGTTTTCTTCCACTTCGCTTGATTTTGGCATAATTTTCAGAGTCGTCCAGAAAGTTTCTAATCGTATTCCGATGGCGATTAACTCTTGCAGCAATTTCCCCCATTTTCATACCAGATTCATGAAGACCAATTACGATCCCACGCTCATTTTCCGTCAGAGTGGTTCCACGTGGCATAGTGCTTTAAAAAAAATTTTTCTGTTCGAAAAATAACTATTTTAATCTATAAATATAAATTTACCTTCTTCTTGAATTTCCTTACTGATTAAAATACTCACAAAACGTAATTACTTTCACACTGCGCGCTTCAAAACACTATCGCTATTAAAATGCACATATAAATATTTCCTTCAACAGACAGACGCCGCCGCAGGTTTTTGTTAAATAACGGTACCGCAACAGAGCGAAAATGAAAAAAAACCGATTGTGTTAAGAAACTACACACATACACGAAGTTATCTGCGTACTCAATGAATAATAACAATTATTATAAAAAGAAATCATACCAAATATATTTTTGCACATATAATTCTTTCGCTGGGTGTAGGTTTTACGAAAAGATCGATTACTTGGTACAGGCTTCGATAACGCGCATTATTTTCAAAACGACCGCATACCTGAGCGACACCAAATATTCAATTCAGGGAAGAGGTGCTCCGCGAAACACGAGATATCAATGAGGCATATAACAACATCAAGAACGCAACTCTGAGTAAAACGGGTCTGGATTGACGCTTTCGTACAGTTCAGAAAACAGGCGAGAATGGGAAATTGTATATGTCAGCCCCATGTTGAAGCAAACAAAACAGCTAAACCCTTAAAAGAAAGATTCGCTGTCACCTAGGGCAGCACAAAAAGTCTTTTATTATCCATATGCTTACCGAGGTGCGCTCAATGCACACAAGAACACAGTACCACTGGCATTTCTTTCCATAGCTTCACAGAATGTGCCTTGGAGGATGCTCTTGATTGTGTTATAGTAAAATAGCTTGAACTAAAACTGCCGACCGGTTCTTCTGCAGAATATTTTATGCCTATTGACCTCTGGCCAATTTTGTTTCCAACAATGATCTTCAATTGACAGATACAGAGGAGCGAAACAGCGTCTGGATGGATCGCTTTTGCCCTATGATCCAACGCAACATCTTTGTCTTCATTACCGAAAGACGCCGTTCATTGTCTTTTATAATTGCCACCACATAGAACCATTAAGGGTCAGCAGGACGGACGACATTGCAATAAATTTTACGTCGATCACAAATAACGCCATTTGTGGACCGCCACTTCATCCAGATTGCGCTAATGCGTAAACAATTTCATAACACACTTCTCCCTTGGGTGATAACATTGACCCAAAATATTGCTGTTTCATGGAGATCGGACGTCAAAAATTCAGATTTATTCAGATTCAATCTGAGACCGTGTTGCATGAGGCGATCACGAAAATTATTAGATCTGTAATCGCAAAAAACTGTGGCTATTTATCAGCCATCCTTCGCTGTTGGTGATTATGATGGTATATGTCTTTTCAAAGACAAATCATATCACCGGTGGGCATCAGATCCACCAGATATTTGTCAAGGAATTTCCAGATGGACACTTGAAAGTACGATTGCCTGCTTTTTCATTATTTATTCATGATTAGGCCTATATGTATCGTTGGATGCTTTCCGTTTGGACTCCAAATGAATAGGGTGTCGATTTCGGATACCTTCAAATACCGCGGTCGGCATAGTACTCATTATCCAGTAATACATACGTAACCGAGCCTTTGAATCTGCCTCAACAGCTTCCTGCTGGTAGCATAGTTCAGTCTCAGACACCAAATGATGCATACATACATCCGACGCAGTCCTACAGAGTAATTTGCAAGATTTCTGATATTGTTCCTAGATATGATGCTTTCGCGTTAGCTTAGTATCAAGTTGTACTCCTGAAGACTTGACTGTTTATACCAGCTGGATTTTCGCCCTGGTAAGGACGGTAGCGTGTAGCTACCTCACCTAACGCTTTTAGTGAAATCCATTCTTCCATTATTTTTCAGTTTTTCCCAAGAGATAGAAAATTGGTAGTTATTCTGCGTTTATGATATACCCTCCTAACCGAGATGCTTAAACGAAAGAAACTACAGTGAGCCGTTGAGATCGAAGGAATGGAAATTCTTTCACGCATAGCGAAGTTGATCGCAGGAAGACCACTACTAAATAAACGCCCCAGGTTTGTGATGGTGATAAAAAAGGGAGTTAAGGATCAGCTTAGACTGTACAAAGGACCTGGGGTAACGGTAGCTGTAAGTACTGTTTTTGTTTTGTTCGTATGCGGAGGTGGAAATTCTTTGGAATGCACATCCGCTCCAATCCCACCGCGCGGGACATCGAAGCTAGAATGATACCTGTAGGACCCCCGGTCTCACCAGCCGCACTCTTGAGGGACTAATATTTAGATATAACTTCGCGGAGTTGGCTTATTTCGTCCTACTATTCCTTTATGTTTTCGCTCCTCAGTATATCGGCAACTCCATTCTCCGGGCTCACGTTCCTACCCAGCGTTTGGTTCAAATTCGTCCTCTCCTTCGCCAACCTTGGGTAGGAAAATATCACATGCTCGGGATCCTCCCGTGTGCCACGGCATCTATGACAACTCGGTGAATTATCCAACTCAAATCGATGCAGGCACTGCTTGTAGCAACCACCATACCGTTTCCGTTTCACCTCAGGCCACTTTCTGATGTTGCCAATAACTTTTCGTAAACTCGTCCCATCTGGATTTTTAGAGATCATTTGACTCTGATTTTGCTGCATGATACAGCACATTAATTTTTTTCGCCAGAATGTCGACTGGGATCATGCCTGCTATCACCAGTACTGCCTCATTCGATGTTGTTCTAGAAGCGCTAGAAATCCTCAAAGCTATCAACCAAGAAATCGAATTCAACTGCTTTCACCTAAGAGTGCTTGCAAGCGCTTCCACCCACACAGACGACAAGAGAAGCAGAATGGATCCCACCAGTCTAGCTAGAAGCAACATCCGACAGTGTTTCCGCCTGCCAATATTCGGCAATATTTTTGTAAGTACTGCGTTCGCACTGACATACATATTCTAGGTGTTCCCTAAAGCTCGGTTTGGCATCAATGATCATCCCTTAACATTAGAAGGCGAGCTTTGAGACGACTATGTACCCATCGACTTCCATTTTCACAACGATCTTCTTTCTACGGTTCATTATTAAGACGGCTTTTGTTTCCTCGTCCACCAAGCCAGATTATTTTCGCTTTCACTGTTTCGGGCGCTTAAACCTTCACGTCCTCTGGGTGGCTTGCTGCAACAACTACAGCCAGCCATCCACAATTCCGGCAATGGGAGCCTCTGCTGGGACGTGAAGAGCAAACACATGACTTTTCACAGCAAGGGACTAAGTACCGAGCCTTGTGGTTCCCCCGCTGTCCCTTATCCTTTCCATACCAGGCAATCCTCTCTGAAAAATAATTTTCGAGCAGACTTGCTAAGTATTCAGCAAACTTATGTCAGCCAACACCCCTTTAATTTGGTTTCAGTCACTTTTTTGACATTCAATGCTATACAGACCAGCAGCTGCCAGAAGCCAGCATATCTTTTGCCAGATTCGCCACCATACTT
Organism: Hermetia illucens; assembly: GCF_905115235.1. Taxonomy (NCBI): domain Eukaryota; kingdom Metazoa; phylum Arthropoda; class Insecta; order Diptera; family Stratiomyidae; genus Hermetia; species Hermetia illucens. The sequence goes on from NC_051854.1 coordinate 17,826,757, forward strand.
ATTGCATCCACCGAAGAGTGGGCGCACCGAGAACTATACTGGCGATCCGATAAGTCATTGCTATTTTAGAGGATGGATAGCACTCTATGGTAGATGACACTCTCCATTATCTTCCCTATTGTATCCAACAAGCAGGTTGAGCGATATAATGCTGGTTTGTGGGGTTTGGAAAGCAAACCCAATTTTTGCTTTTTTCACTGAACAGTAAATATTCCTTCGTGCCTAAGGCCTTGAAGGTGTTAGCGTGATGGTGAGGAAAGAGAGTGGCAACAATCTCTTTCAGGAGACGGGAACAGGTCACCAGGACCGATATTCGCAGCCTTTTCATTACTGCTCTATGGATCCCACCCGAAGGGTTTTTATCGGTATAGTCGTACAACTATTGAAAGCAGTTCCTTTTACTCTTCCGAATGGTTTGTTTTAAGCGCACATGCAGCTGTCTGTGTGTCTCTTCTTGACCGTCACTATTTGGCCACGAAACATGTGGCTCATTAACTTGCAATTTCGCTGTTCAACCAGTGTTTGGGTTGTCTGCTGGGGAGCAGTCGCCTTCTGGGCATACTAGCATCGTATGCTTCCATCACCCATCGGATTATTTGAGTCATCTTTTCTTTGGCCGTACTAGCCTGAGATATTTCAGGCTTGAGCAGCTCCAAGCATTATCACATTTACTATCGTGCTTTTAATTCTACCCCCAGAAATGGTCATTAAGACGGCTTACGAAGCGGTCAGACTTTCACAAATTTGACGACATCCCCAAAGGCAGAAATGACACAAATTCCTGTTAAAGGAAGATTTTTTTTTGTCTGAAGTCGGAAATAATCGTTTATAAACATATCAAATGCAGAGTTATCTTCCCTTTTTATTATTGTTGTGTTGGCTGCTTATAGCCACAACTTTCAGTTCAATGTTTCCCCAGGGATAGTCTGGAGAGCAGCACCCCTTTAAAAGGTATACCAGGGTTTCCATTCCTGCTTTCTATTCTGGTAGGGTTCTTTTAGAAAGATTATCGCTTGCCATCGTGAGATCGTGGTCATCCGTTCGGGCCTTTATGACTTCAGCCTTCAAAGCTAGCATACCCTACAGTGGGTTGCTAAACGCGAAAACCCGACACACTATTTCCCAGAACCAGACTTCTGACGAACCATTTTGACCGCCTAGCATAAATATTCGTGTGTTCTGGCAGGCAGAAGCAAGTTTCTTCCAGTTGACCGAATTTTAGTAAGAACCACACGTACTGGCTGGACATAGTCTTGCCATTTAGTGTCACCAACGCCTGCCAGAGTAAGTTGAAATTGTTCTTCGCCGTCACTTTTCTGCTGCCGAGTGCTGAACCAGTTTCGTAATCGCGTTTTCCCTCCTCAATTACTCTGTCATATGCAGTGACCTACTAAATTTGAACGGTCAATTACCCTTAAATCAGGCGGCTGGATTTCCCACCATGAAACTAGGAAAGAAATAAATATTTACATGCAGGACTCAATTATAATATAAATTTTTTAGTTGGGTAATCTCTAGAAATTAGATTTTTTTCAACCCTCTCTTATTTGCTAAATAACAATTCATTGACTAATTTACAACATGAAATTTTGCTGACGAAGTATCTGTGTTTGACTCCTGAGTTGGAAAATTCAGATTCATTCTATGTATGCTAAAGCCTGGAGTGAATTTATCAATTCAACGAAAACTCCAATAAATTTTTAATAATCTCACGCAAATGTAAATGACAAACTTTATCTTCAGCAAGCATCTAACTCAAAAAAATCCAAACCTCTGGTATCAAACTTGCTAAAAAGCTGTTAAATCCTGTTCGAAAACTGCCTCTCTAAATATCTCTAATTAGACCAAAAAAATTCCCACCAACTTTTTTCTGTTTTCTCTCCGGCCCACTATCATTCTCTCGCTTTCAACCTCTCTCTCTACTACCGCTTCCCGCACGTTTCCATCTTATTGCATCTCATGGATCCGGAGAAAGGGTTGGTGTACCGCTTCGCACTTGCCCGTACCCTATCTACCCATTGTCGGCCAAATTTCAAAAAACGAGAGAATTTTTTTTCAAAGCTTTTTAAGACCGAAAAAATTGGTCCTGCTGATTTTTTCTCCTCATTTCTTTTCTGATAAATAATAAAAAAGCTTTCGTCTGAAGGGAGTGCAAGGAGTGAGTGCTGCAGGGTGGTTGTTTGGGGGTGGAGAGGGAACTACGACGTGTTGGCAAAGGGACGCCTCTATGCATAAAAATTTGAAGTGCTAGTTGATTAAGCTTATTTCTTTTATTTTTGAAGTCGAAGGTGGGATGAGGATGATCAGGGGTGAAATGCTAAGGATGTTGCTCTTGTTCGGTTTACGAGAAAAGGGAGGAAGCGACCCAAACCGAATTGATGATTAGCACTTTATGTACTTTTCGAGTATTTCGCCAACGGCCAAAGAGATCATTATTAAAACTCTGCCAAAAAGCGAAATTATTGAAATCCAAAGGACCAAATAAGCATCCCTTTCATCGTAGGAAACGAATATGAATAAATCTCAAAACAATGCCCTCATAATCCGTATGATGTTACTCGTGTTGTGGCTGATAATCTTCTGTCCTGACCGAAGGATTCAAAACTCGGAGCTTCACAAAAGCTCCCGGAAGGTACAGTAGCTCTCCGAACTAAGCTTACATCATGCTCGGGCTGTTTGCCGTACATCTTCCACTTCAGTTGAAACCAGCAACCATCCCTCCATGCAGGTACAGCACATACTACACTCGTACATACATATATATACCTAATAGGGGCGTTAAAAAATTTTTTCGTCCTGTGTGAAAAAAATCGTTTGGAAAAAAATGGGAAGAAAAAAGGATTTCTTGGTGGGGTAAGGGATGTGGGTGGTCGACAGGAGAAGTTGATTTTGTTGGTTTGAGATTGTTGTAATGGGGAAGATGGTAGTGTATCTAGCTATGCTATTAGGGTGCCAAAGGTATTCGGGGGGAAGGAAATTTGAGGTTGCTTGATATGCGGTATGGGGGGGAGAGACTATTTGGAAGCAGTAGCAATAGCAGCAACATTGACGACGACTATGACTATAATGATGATGATGATGGCGATGGGGTGAGCGCGGGATACAGACAAGCATATAATCTGAATCAGGACGAGCCAACTGGAAGGGTGCACGGCGGCACGGCAGGAAGGAAAAAAGTATTGGGGAGTACGTACCAACTACATGAAAAAATGCAAGAGAAGAAAAGGAAAAAAGAAGAGAAAGGCTTTGGAATATAAAAAACGACGACGCTTTTGGCCAGAGGAGACTGATACACGGAGATTCGGGATTGAGGGTTTAGGTTTGGGGTACGGGCCATTAGGAAGAGAAGGTGCCTCTTTTGCCGCCGCTGGAGCACTACAGAGGCTGAGTGCAGAGGCCGGGTCCCCGCCGAATATATTGTTTCAGATTTTTTCATGCTTTAGTCGAGTTTTTACTTTGGTGATGGATCGTGTTGTGCTTAAAGCCAAAAAGCGTTGTAGTTACTCATTGTCGCGACCGGTCAATTCGTTTACACCATAGAGGGCTACCTTAAGACACCACCTAGTATGTGAGGAGCTGAGTAATCAATCGAAATCTCCTAAATCGCACAAGCGGCGGTCGAAGCGAAGAAAATGAGACGCAAAGAAAAGACGAAATTTTAAGATTAAGATACAGATACTTGGAGCGAACACGAACAGGTGAACCGGTATATCTTCAACAAGCACGATCGGTTCCTTAATGGATGGCTTTTGGACTGATAATCAAATTTTGGAAGATCGATCAATCGTTGCGCGTAAGTGGCCGTACGTGGACGTCTTTTCGCGCGTTAACAACACGTTTTTGAATTACGGGCGACACTTATAAAGTTTCTCGAAGTTGACATCCTAAAGCAAAATCTTAAAAAAATCTTATTCGATGGCAGAGGACCAATTCATAACCCACATTCGAACCGACTACTTTTGCACTACTGACGCGACCTGTGTCTAACCGAGGTGCAGTGACTTTCCTTATCAACCCACCCGACAATACGTCCCTTATTTCTCAAAATCGAAGGTCGGACGTTGGGGATGGTGACTGTTGAGCTGTGTTCGATTGTTGTTATTATTGTGTCTGGTGTGTGCTTTTAAGAATTCTTTCTTTATTCATACTTTCTTATGTTTGTCGTCGCGCAACTCCTCAAGAAAATCATGTGTTCCGTCTGGTAGAGGAAATACCTTTTTCCTTGTGTGGAGATATGTGATATAAGGAAACGAAGAAACACGAAAGGAATCAAAACAACGTGCTCGTGTTCTATCGTTTACACATCTCCTTTACGGTTTGTTTTCTTTTACTCTTGCTTCGATATTCTTGGATTGCATACATCCCCGTTGAGTTTATTTTGATTCAAACCGCAATTTCTTACAAACGCTGTGGGTGGCGTTCAAGTGAATGGATACTAACCTAATTATCAACTGACTGAATTTGAATTCTGCTGTTATCGAGCTGGACTACGTTACATAACAAGCTAATAGTGAAGCTCTCATTTAAATTAATGAGCCTGGGTGGACGAACTATTGTAAAATACGCCGCTGAGCATGGAAGGACGCTTGATTGAATATCGCCCAATCGGAGGAGGACTGGATTATCACCACAATTCCCCCCTGATTGGGGAAATCCCAAACGGAGAATATAGCCATGTAGTCCATCGTTCTATAGACCAACTCCGGAATAGTTTAAATGAACGCGTAGCTCTAGGACCTCTAAGTGTTTTTTCGAGCACGGATTTGAGAAATTCGGTGCTAGCCTACAACGGGAATGCCGTGCATAGTAATTCAAATCCAATCCCGAACAACGGAGAGGATCGCCTTCAGTATATACATGGGAATAATGGACCTATTTCAAGTAATATCGATCAGAAAAATCCCTGTATAATTGACAATGCAAAAGGGTTGGTCCCCGCAGGTGGAAACAACATTCCCGGCGGTATTCTGCCAAGCAGTCCTAATAATTTGTTAAATAATAACAATACCAATAATAGTGGAGTGAATGTTGTCCCTTCCTCATCGATATCAGCACCGCATATCATCAAAACAGAGCGAACGCATACGAGCAGAAAATCAAGAACTTCCTATAATCATCATCATAACCACCATCATAATAACCACAATGGATCACCATCTGCATCATCGCAGGATGCTAATGGAGAAAATAATGGACACACTAAAGAATCAAAGGTAGGCACTTGAGGCTCCAATGAGGCTTTCCATTATTTTTTTTAGGAATTTTTGAAGAAGGGTTTGTGCAAAGAAGTTTTGAATTAAGTATTTTAAGATCCGATTTTCCGAAGTACACGTAGATGACTCCGTTTTCAGATTCGGCATCTGATATACAATAGGTTTTGGAGTAACCACTTTGTTCGTTTAGCTGGAGAATCCTAAGATTTCCCAGCTGCTTCATTTGAAATATTATCCCCACTACGATAGCCTGGTTAATCAGCATTATCCTGACTATAATTGTCACAATATAGAAAGGTCTAGGTTCTTCTTGGACAGGTACTAGAATATCGGATCTTCACTCGATTAATTTATCTTATCGCAAATGTAGCTCTGGATAGATTTGCCTCTTTTACGTAGCCGACTAAAATGTTCTAGATGGTATTGCGTTTGGTTTTGCTAGATGCAAGCTGGGTTTTGAATTAAGGATGCCTTTCAATTTTTGTAGTTGTTAATGTTTGCGGTGCGGCAGGAGAGTTTTGTTGAACATCAGCCTCTCAATTTCGCCGCTCGAACTCCGTTTGGTCACAATATTTGCATTCTTCGGGGCAAATTTCATAGTATTAATCGTAACGAAACATAAAATGGAACTTTTGGCGCCTGACAGGAGCATCTATCTTGCGCCTGAGTTGGCACCATATAAGGGCTAATTTGATACTTTCTAGTTGACCTTTACAAAAATATTAATCAGGATCCACTCCAACCGATCCAATTCACCGAATGAAAAAATAAGCCAAGATCTAGCTAGACTTTTCCGCCCGATGCAAACGGGACGAATTTAACTAGAGACTGACTATTTGATAGACACAAATTTAACTGAAACCTAAAGAGAGAGAGAAAAGGAAGGGAAAGGTCAGTCGGCGCAATGACTAGCTTTAGACTCAACACTTTCAACTAACTTTTAGCGAATTTACATTCAATAAAGACGAGTGTTACATCTGCAGGTATTCTACCAAACAAATTTCTCCCCCTGTTTGTGTGTGTTCCTCCCTCTCTCTCTCTTTTGGTAACCATCAGTCATCTTATTTTTCTGCAACCTCACACCTTACGTAGAAAGTAGGCTTACCTGTATTTAGTTTGCCACTTCTCCCATTGGAACCGTTTTCAGATTGTTTATTGTGTCAAGCAATCACTAGCTTGGTGGCCTCCGTTCGTTTTCCATAGACCTAAATTTAAAGGCTAATTTTAAAAAGCGAGTTTCAAGATATTGCCATACTATCGAACACTCTTCTCTCCCTATCTTCTGCCATTCATTGCGACACCATATCAACCGCAGAAGTTATTACATCTTTTAGACGCATTCATAGATAGTTACGCCATTAATATAACGTAAGATGTTGGTTTTCATAACTGGGGCAGTGCTTGTTTTTTTTGTTTTGGTAGACGCCCAGCACTTGAAGTCATGGAGACGGGCAAAACGGGCAACGTTATAGTCGATTTCAGATTTAAAGTTTTCAGTGATGCGCCTATCGCAGAAGACGCCTGGGCTGTTTTATCTATACTTATATGCAAGGTGATCTCATGGCTTTTTTTTTGCAATGTGCGCACGGTCTGGGACAATGGTGTTAAAGGCCCTCAGAATGCTGCCGTTCCCCAGCTTGAACGAGTGTTCCAATGTTACAACTTGAATTTAGGGGCAATCCTCGCTTTCTTGTGGCGGTGTGCTATTGTACTCTGGAAAGCCCAGCGAAAGCAACTTTGAATCCAGGGGTGGATCAATGCTTACGGTAACCGCAGGCCGTACCCTCAGCACCACTGACTGTAAGATTCCGGTCTAGAATAAGGAAAGTTTCTGTAGAAAAGTGTTACGGGTTGGGTTTGCAACTTCTCGCAAGGTTGGAGATATGATAGCCCAGCAACCGTTTAACAGTAGTAGAACTGCGGAATCACAACGGCGAATCTATTAACGTAAGGGATTAGAGGATCTATTGATCAGTGCGAGTTGGTGCGAGCATGGCGCGTTTGAGCCTCGATTCCGTGTGAAGTCCCGGGAAGTTAAAAATATTGTCCTCTATTACAAAAGAGAAGTTGTTATTACGCTGGTCAGTGAAGTAGAAGCTGCCGCAGATAGTAATGATTTTAGAACCATATGTCACATCAAGAAAGGCTCTGCAAATGGTTACAAATCTTACGATGGTTTGGCGAGTTGCGTTAACCGTCAATTTCTCATTCCCGATGATAAACACCTTCTAGGTGGACGGAGCGCTTCACCATGGTTCTCTAACGTGCCACATTTGGTGAAGTTCCATCTGTTGTAGACGAAATGGCTATTTATCGTAACATGTAGCCGCTGGGCTTGACGATCACTCCGAGATCTGAAAATGTCCATTTTCCGAAAGCTGAACCAATTTGATAATCAGCTCTGCCTGAAAATTTCTGCCGCCACTTATGCAATAGAGTCTACTATCTCAAGACGGCTGACGATTGGATAGCGCAAGGAACATATATCGCAGAAAGTAGAGGGGAGTGCAAGCTTCTCGAGAAGTCTCGGGGGGAGCTAAAATATATATCAACAAACCTTCAACAACAGTGCTTGAAACATATTTTCTGTTTCCATTAACTTCTCACTAAAGTGAAAACAAAAAGCACTGGGTAGTTTGTTGAGTATCCCTCTCGTAAGCCAAGATGAAATTGGGTCATATCTTTCCCACTTTTTCTCACAGTGCTTTCAACTGAAAATATTTCTACTAGGCGCTCTAGAGTTTACAAAGACTATTCCTTTATAATCAACTCGCATAGAAGTTTTGCATTTCCGATATAACATTCGTTTTTTGAGAGGTATAGAATGGTTTCATTTGTCAAAAATTGGCACAAATTAAGTGAACTGCATGGATTATTTTTTCAGACATTCTAAAGGTACCTTCTAGCCCGAGTGCTTCTCGATTTTTTACACCTACCAGTATGTCATTACCTCCATTTTTTCTAGTTACCTCTTCTAATTTCACGCCCCAAAAAATAACTCGGCAGCCTCCAATACTCTTTTGGAAATAATTAACAATATCCATTCACAATACATCCTTTTCTAAGTTTGTAATGACTATATAACTTGGGTGATGGTCAAATGACCATCCTAGTTTGCCGAAGTCGATTAATAGGAGAAAGCTATCCCAAAACCCTAAAGAGTTTGCGAACTTGACCATGAATGTTCGCGTGCAAATACTGAAGTTTCACTTAAATGTCCCGTAGGTACGCCTCTGTGCTAACCAGGTTCGGATATGTGGGAGGCGGTCCTGAAAAACAGTGGAATATCGCACAAAACTGTTGAAAAATAACGCGCGAAACTATACTAATAATAATCGTTGGCGCAACAATCTATATTGGATCAGGGCCTATACTAATAATAATAAAATACCGACCGCGTGTGTGGAGCCGTAAAACTCGGGACCCGAGTACCGTGACCGAGAGGGGAGCTCCACGACAGATCCCATCTTCACTCGATGCTTCTCTTGCCTTAAATCTTCACGAGGTGCGGCCTTTGGAGTTATCACCCGTCCTCGGCATCTTCAAGGCTTACAAATGGATGGTGCCCTTTAATAGCAGGAGTTGGTTTTTCAGATTGGTTTAGAGACGTGCAAGCATATGTCGATGGGACACTTCAATGGCTCTTCGCGATCAATTTCGCCAGCTTTTTAGTCTTTTGAAATAGCTCTACGCTCTAGATCGACTTCGACCAACCACAGTAATTATAACCTTTTTGCGGTCTAAACCTTTTTTTTATGGAAACGCTGCGTTTAGACCAATTTCTGATTTAAAATGGCTTTCTCTTCTCTGGAAGATAGTTGCTTTTGGGATTCTGACGCTATTCCATTGCAACATTAATGCAATTCTCGTTAATGGTTAGAGTGCTAGGCTATCATAGCGAAAAGTCACGGTTCAAATCCCACTGGTGTCAGGTCGATTCATATTGTGGCTGAATATCAAATAGCAGTCGAATCAGTCATAGTTGTAGTACCTGAGTATCAGGGTAATAATCACTGGCGAGCACAACAATGACCACATTGCCTACTACAGTGTACCGTAGTCCAGTATTATACCCTCACGGTATTGAACGAAGTGCTCTAACAGGCTTCACTTCTGTGGTTTATAGGCGTGTGACCAAGTGATTTTCAGCCGCTCTTCGGTCGGCCAAGTTTTTACCATTAAGAGAATTTTACAGAGATCTATTCCTAGACAAAAAACTAGATATTTACAGCAACACGGGGACCCGTTTAGCCTGATAAGATGTCACCGTTAGTTAGTCAGTACAGTTAATACTTTCTGTAGCGCCACACCCCGACGTTACTCCTTGGCCTCTCGTCTTCCTCTCCACTCTTATCACGTTCTCAAATTTCGGAAACCTAGCTACAAGCTGCTCTTGCGTTGTCCACTGGGTTCTCCCATCTATTTCGGAGTTTTCAAGGTGGTCGTTTGCCTCCCACCTCTCCTTTTAATAGACGCCTGGAAATTTTTCTTTCATCCATACGGTCTACATGGCCTACCCGCTGGGTCATGTAATAGGTAAAACTCACTCATTGGCCATCCACCGTCCGCCGTTCACCATTACTGAGAACTCGACATTTGAAAGCATTGATTTTTGCTCTTCGCTCGGCTGAGGATCTTTTGCGTTTGGATATATCATAATTCGCATCCATGACGTGTTTGTAGATTAATATAGGGAGCAAATAACATCCAGGAACCGATCACGCTGTTCTCAATGCAGAGACGAGGTAGCATCTAATGGGTTGCCCCGGCCCTAAATAAAACCGTAGTGATGTGAACTTTTTAAGCTTTGGGTTTTAACAGGGAGCGTACCAACTCTTTCATTAATTGATCCAAAATCTACGATGCTACGTGCGAAATTATTATTGTCAAAAACAAAAGCTAGAACCGTATTCTCTCATTGCAGACTTTTCTCCGCTTTTGAAAGTAGTATGCGCCCGAGACTAAGATACCTCAATCCCTCATAATTTTGTTTCCTAGACCGCCAAAACACTCTTCTATTATTTGTCGACCTATTCAATGAATGCTTTAAGTGCGCTAGTCCTTGTCTACTGCTTTGCATTCTCCAGGGTCCACCAGCGTAGAGATAAGACTAAAATTTGATAGTAGAATTGTAGATGTTGCAACAGCATGCAATAACCAGGAATTTGTTGAAGATTACAGTCCAAAAATCTACAAACCCTTCTGAAACGCATACTGCCTTTCAACCGCCATTATACACACCCAGCTACTAAACAATTTGCATATCAAATATCTGCAGGATTTCTGAGATTGTTCTTGAAGAAGGTACTTCCACGATATTTCCGAACCAAGATATATTCCTAAATATTTGACTTTTTTGGATAGTTGGCTTGTCACTATTGAGTAGATAGCGTATACTTTCTCTACTTAAAGTTTTTTAGTGAAGATACCTGGTTAAGTCTTTCCGAAGTTCACCATGTGATAGTTCTGGATATACCGACTGTGGACAATTCACAAAATTATGCTCATACGGTCATATATTGTGTCCATGAATTTAAAAATAATTGCAGGGGACCTTAAAAGTCAAACTTCATTACCTAGACACCTGATGAGGTAAAGATTGAAAATTGTTGCCGCTGTCGGGTTGCATATATGTATTTTTTTCATCAACGTGTGGGGTTTAAACAATCCTTAATTGCTTAATTCCCAATAAAACCGAGGTTTTCTAAGGACTTCCCATTGGGGAGGGTGTCACATGTCAACAACATATCATTTCTTGATGACTATACATTTTACATCCGGTTTCAAAAGGGCTCTACAGGGAGAGCATAATAAACAAGTCAACGGTTAGTTTATGAAGACGATGCCGCTGAATCAGCTCAGTTCATGATCTCGTGTGAAATTCTTGAATATATGTTTTTCATGTTGGCAGGTTGGTACCTCATCGACCATATCCCCACTTGGGTTCAACGATGCTTCAAATCTATTGCCGCAGGAGGAGGAAAAATTAGATTTGACAATTAGGAATTTCACAGTAATGCAGACTGTCCGAATAAGCATTTTTGTCCTTTTCCTTGATTTTTTTTACTTAAACTGAGGATGGTATTTGGTAGACTATGCCAAAGCCGTCTTCTATGTGTGCTTAGGACAGATACGACGTATATATAACGTCTCAAGGTTATACCAAATATATAAAACAACTGATAGAGAACACGCCGTCAGACCAATGGACAGTGTTATCCAGGGCTAATTTCATCTTTAATCTTACGTATGATTCACCCTAACGCATGCCATCGCGACCACAAACAATTTTTAGTGTCGAAGCTACCTTGTAATACTTAGTATGAGTTAGCTAGCAAATTGATGTATTTGGCGACTCTTTTAATTATTCTATCTTTGTCTCTATAGTTATGGAATAAGGTAGTTCCTGGGGGATCTTGTGGCTTGCAACTAGCTTGTGGGCTTAAGAGCACCAAATCTGTATCATTTTGCTTGATCAGGATGAACACTCTCCAGTCAAATAGCTGTTAGAATGAAAATCCACGAAGGATATAACTTCTGTAATGTTACTGTTAGAACCGCAGCTTATCTAAATCACAAAGAATGTAATGTAATGATATAGAGGTGCTGCCTAAACAATGACATCTTTATTTTCACTCACATGATAAGTTCGCAGCTTTTTCTGGAAATTAGTCGACCTTACTCTCGAGCTCTATAGTTCAAAAATTGACGACGCTTTTTCAGACGAGGCGGGTCGGCTCATCTTGCGCCATTTTGCTCGGGCATAGACCTGACCTAGATGTAGCCGGGAGGCTCTCAATTCATCATCTAGTGTATCAAGCCGTCGTCGTTTCGGTCAGCTGTTTGTTCAGATCAATCTAAGCAAGTGAGTTCTCGCCAGTGCCAATTATATGTCCATACCATCGAAGATGCATCTCTCGCAATTTCTTTACGATGAATGCATCCCCGTATCGATCGTGTTGTATCGGATGTGATGATGGCGTGAAACGCCACTGGTCCAACGCAACATCTTTGTGTCCATTATCGGGAGACGCCATTCATTGCCTTTGACAGTCGACCGGCACACAAAACCACCGATGGCGACAGGACTGTATTGATTAAAAAGGACGCCAGTTGTAAAACGCTATTCATCCAAGTTGCGCCGGTGCGTGAAGCAATGTCGTAACGCAGTTCACCATTGGCTGACAGCATTATCAGAGATATTTAAATCGCTCAGTCCCAATTGAGGAACTCACTGTTCATAGCTCGGCTGTGGAGTCATTAGATGCTGTTCCTTTCCCCGATTTCATTCATTTGATTCCTTACTCGCGTTGGCAGATGGAATTGCTCCAAATGTCGACAGTACTTGTGGTTGTGGAAGATGAGCATGTTCGAAATCTGCCCGTCACGGCCCGTCGGTAGAAATGTTTGGTATCTTGTGTGCGATTGTGTTGACTTTTAAGAAGTCGATGTAGATCTCACCGGCCATCCTGGGTTTATCATAAAGATTTTGATAATATCCCATTCGAGTAGCGATGGAAGCTTCCCTTGCTGCCCGGTTGATATTCTTACAAATTTGTCATTATTTTAGAGGCGTTTCTTCTCATGGTGCTTTACTGGCACATCATCATTCCAAAGTCTTCACTTATCAGTTACGGCTTTGGTGGTAGTGGTGGAAAGAAAATAGCGGCGTGTTCTGAAGAAGGGAGTCAATTTGCATTTTACTGTTCCGACTATAAAATGCGAGGAGATGAGTACACCGCTGATTGAACCATGTATTGCCAAGCACAAGGTCGGCTACATCGACAGCACACTCGCGACCCTCATTGAGTGCTCTAAAACCTTTTCCCTCATAGGACCTGCTGTACTATGCCTTTTGACACACATGACCATTAAAATCACCCGCAATGACGGTGTAGTTGCCAACAGCACGTTTCAGGTCTTTTTGTTTAGTGGTTCCCAGAAGGTATCATTCTCGGCATCGGATGGACCTATCTGTTTTGTTTATGCGAGGAAAAGATGAATCGTACAATAAGCTGAGATAATAGTGAACTTTAGTAATCGGTCATCTAATCACTCCACTGATTAAAAAAACAAAAACTCTGAGAGATGGCACTGTCGACCCTGTACTGAGTTTATGGGCTACCAAAGTAAGAAGTCTCTAGCCATTTGTACCGTGTTCATGTTCTATCTTTTGGCACCACACCATCAGTTTTTTTTAAAGCACAGATATTCATGCTCCTCTTCCGAATGACTTTTGGGAACGTGCAGACACGGATTTATTTGGTCCGGAATAATTTGTCTATGTCCTGGAACCGTCCAAGTGTCAAGAGTCTTTGCGCATTTCTCGACAGTACCGCGGCCAGTCCTGCTGCCTCCACTGAGATGGACAATCTAACCTTGGGACCAACATATGTAAATTACATGGCGGAGTCCATAGATTGACGACACTCTCTATACCGTAAGTTAGCCAAAACAAAGTAAGCTGTGGTTCTGACATCTGCTCTTCTTACCAAGCCAACCTGAGTAACCATGCCATGTAATCTTTAAAATAAAAAAATATACTGATATTTCGGGACCGACATGTAGTTCAAGTAAAAGGTTGAAATTAAAATTTATTGTACTTAAAGTATCTAATGTGAAGTATCTGTATTTATCATCATAAAAGCTGCTACCAATATTTGTTGAGTGATCACTATGTATCTGTTGTGCAAAACTAATAAGGGAAGTGTACGGAATAGATTTCCATCTTTTAGTTATAATACATGGCCCAACTCTTCCATTTTTTTTAAAACAAAACCATACCCTCTGTCATTACTTGTTGTATAGGGAGGAGTACGCATTTTCTGTGTCAGATCACTGATATCTATTCAATTAGGAACTATAAATGTTTGAGTATCCGTCCAGGTTTCCAACTTCTCTTTTGCTATAGAGAGAAGAGATAACGGCTCAAGTTGAATGATGAAAGGGACCTTCGTTTCGAAAATTTTGACAACTTAATACAAAACTGTTATACTTATCAAGCGATCTATCTTATTTAACCTATCGTTAAAAATTTGTCACTTTAAACAACCATAAAATGTAATTTGTACCAGATTAAATTACAAGCTAAAATCCAAATGATCGTTGATGAGTCTAATTTATAAATGTATGCTAATCATTTGTATCTGGATCACATTTATGCAACTATTATAAATAGCGACTTTCCGATTCACTTTTAAATAAATATATCTCTCATGATTACCATGCAATTCGATGTGGACTGAAAAAAACTTTTTAGACTGCGTATTGACGACACCGAATCAATATCTTTTTTAACATTCCATTTTCTAAATATAAAAGATGATTCGGATTTTTTTAAGTTTTAATTAATTTCATGGAAAATATTTGTATTTGCATTTGTTTCAAACTGTTCGTGATTGGTTTATTAATATCTTTTGTTTTTGATTTATAAACAAGACCACGCCTTCCTAGTTAAAATGTCGGATTAGGTGAGCATAATGTGTTCATTTCATTGCTTGTATTAGTGAGGAATTTTTGTAGTATGATTAGATAACTGTAGAAGGATAACCAGAATCTGAGGGTATTTTTATTATTGGTCTGCAAATTCTTAAATCAAATCGTTGCAAAATGTTGTTCGAAACAAGTTAACATTGTTAGGTGTAGAATTGAATTCTAATTTTTGTTTTTGGAAAAACCATAGTTGCTTTCAAACAAAATATCTTAACAAATTCCTATTTGCATTAATGGACAAAACGTGGGTTTCGATTAACCCAGGAAGCGTTTTTCCTGCCAACAGTGGCACCGAATCTGACGCCGCTAAACGCATTATATGCACTAAACTATCTTCACTGTTTCATAGAAAATCTAGCAATACAACTATCTATCCACTACTAACGTCTAATTAAGGCTGTTTCGCGAAAATATTCTCACTGCGCTACTTTACAGTACTAGTTTGCGGAAAGGAACCGCAATTGTTACTAAAAAGTTCCAAACTTTCAACAATTCATGTCTGCGTCGTATCTTCGCATAATAACTAATGAAGAACTTGGTCGGAGTACAGGCCGATTTATCGATACATAGGTAGATACTCGTGAGTGCGAGATACCTTGGAAGGATCTTTTTTTATAAGGAATCTCCACGCTCTTTATCTTTGGGAAGTGTCCTAAGACTCGCAAAGTCTACGAGCGTTGTAGCCAGGGAACTGCACGGGGTAGTGGTTCTTGGGTTAGTACAATGACTCTTGTAAACATAGTCGAATGTCTTCTAACCTAACCGTTTATGAATTTATAATATGTAGTAGGATTTAAAATTTCAGTTAAGTTCAAGAGTTTGCTATTTTTCGATTGTAGGCTTCCTCCATTCCTCAATTATTTGCTAGGGAAAATATACAATAGAAAGGATTGGAGAAATTTTTACTCCGCTGGAATCTTCTTTTTCTCCGAAACTTCAAAGTGATCAGCGGTCTATCCTCAATCTTCATATGAAAGCGGGCCTGTACTAAAAGCGGTTCAATACCTGTCTTTCCATCTGTGGAAAGGATCGAAAGCAACCGACTAAAACAGTCCCTTTCTTCAAGTTTAACTTTGTTTCAACTCTGTGCCGTTTGACTTCGAACCAGACTTTTGTTTTACTCCTAATACCCACAATCGAAAAGACAAGCTCTGGTTTGGCAAACATGTTACATGGCCTTGTGTCGCGTAGTTTCCAGAAGGCGTCTAGGGGATAAGATCGTTTGGGATTAGTTGAAACCATATTGATCTTCATATACCTTCTACACTTCTCTAAAAACGTCGCGGAAATTCTCTGAGATAGCAACGATGACACCATCATTAAATGCGGGGGCTACTCAAGTAAACGAGTTTCTGGCAGAGCTGCTGTTGATACGTCTCTCTAAAGGGCATCCGTAAGTTCCTTCTTCTTATTATTATTATTCTGTTAAGGGAAATTCGCACCGCGTCCTTGAAGAACTATTGTGCCCCTTTTACTGGTTATAGTGTACCTATTGATCATAGTATCTTCCTTCTTCTTACTGGTAAGCGTACTAATGTTAAACATGTATGCACATACTTATGTCCTAAAACTGTGCTTGCACCTAAAGCCACTTCAACAAGGGTTTTCTAAGGGATATTATTATGTGGTATTATCATTTTCATTAACGACATTCAATGCATATGCCTCGGCAGCTTGTTATGAACCTGTTTCTAAGAATTTGTTTTATTTATCCCTTTCCCTGATCTCGTAATTTCGTTTTTATTGTACTTAGAATTGTACGGCCAACATTTCTTCAACCCCTCCTACTTTATCTGATCTTAACTCTGGTTTGTTGTCCTATACAATGCAGGTATATCTGGTAAACGATGCGCATAATTTTGAATTGTAGACGATGATAATACATCTGGCGAACCTAGTCTCGATTTTTAAGTTCCTCCGATGTAGGACATATCGCGCAATGTATTTCTTATCACTTGATATATAGCCAGGATGACGAAATGTCCCAACATGAAAGTGGATGGATCATATTGATTAATAGACAAGATAAGATTAATATGCAAGGAGTAGCTTTCCCCAGACTACAATTTGGTAGCTTTGTACCGAAGAAGGGGTATGTCGCTCGCGAAATATATATATAACAAAAAATTGTAGTCTGGGGAAAGCTAATCCTTGTCTATTAATTTTAAGCTGGACTACAACTAGCAAACGGAAATCTAAACTTTTAATCATATCGTAATCGTAAACGTAGCGAACTATGTCGCTAATCCAGTGCAACATATTTGTCTCCATAACTGCGAGGCAACGTTCGTTGCTTTTTCCGGTCGCACTGGATTCAGAACCATAGAAGATAATCAGGGAAACGACACTGCGATATATTTTGCATCTGAAGCATTCGGTGTTACATCGATTGGAAGGAACATCAGTTTCGCAACACCACCTCATCCAGGTTTGGAGGGACACGTCAACTAACTTTATACTCCAGTTCAGGTGGTGGTTTAAGTGACTATTTCTAGACAATTGCTTTCACTGTCAGTGATCGTATTGATCTCGTTGAGGTCGTTTATCAGAAACTCTGTTCTCTTTAGATTTAACCGTATTTCATAAGCTTATTATTTCAGTTTTGATGAATTGGTCGAGGATAACTTTATTATCAAACGCTAGCAACACAGAATCTAAGGAGAGAAAACTGAGGATTTTCCATGTATTAATGTTCATGGAAAGAACGCAGAGTGATAGTAAGAGGGCACTTCCTTGATAAACACCGACAAAGATGCTGAGTGGTTCACTTGCCACACTACAAATTATACTTTTCGCATCAGGTTAGAGCAGTTGAATCTAGCTGATAAGTTCCACTAAAATTAGGTTGGATTTATCTCAATACTTAACAAATGAGTTTGTGACACGCGATTAAAAGTACTGTAAAGCAATTTAGAGAGGAGGTTTCTCACGATGCTACATGGCTGCCTTATTGGTTTTTTGCTTATCTTCAAAACACTCTAGAGAATCCTTCTATGGACTACGGCTCACCAATTCATACAGCTCTATATTGTGTCGAAAATATTTGTATAACATATCCTAGACATAGCGAAAACCCCTTTTTCTTGTTTTAGACCTGCTCTCTGCAAAGTCTGGATAAGCTCACTTTGAATTCTATTTTAGGACTCCGAATTCGTTGTTCTCAGTTTGCTCATCAAGAGCAGTTTTGATAGAATTTAAAAATTAAACACTATTTGTTTTTGCAATCAATACTAATCAGTCCTTTTCGAGTACCTGCTTTGTTGCTAATACTAGTATTTGACCCACTGCACATCTTCCTACTCCAAAACAACATCGCTATTCTCCATTTTCGAATATTTCGCAAAAGGACTTAACTATTTTCTTGTATACTAATTAGACTTTCTTTTGTTCGTGCCTTTTTAAATGTCACCTTTCGGTCCGGTGGTATAAAGCTGGCTCCATTCTCGTAGTTTCATGTTGACTGTAGTTGATACCCAAATTGGCAACAGACAGCTCTTTCAAGTCGGCATGGACTTCCACTTCTTCCAGATGGTGAAAGGTGACCTCCTCATATTGTTCTTTCTTCGTCCTCTTTTATCGTTCTGTCTAACATTTTCCGGCTCCATTGTAATTTCGTGTGTGCTTTCGCTATACCCCAAGTCGATCAAAAGAGGTCAGTTGTCAATAGTGCCACCGAGAATAATGACTCCTTGATGCATATATTATGCTAAACAGCATAATATCCTTATTGCATAACTTTCATCCTTCATAGTTGTTCATTTCGTGTTTGAATAGCGGTAGCTGGTCCAAATAAACACCAAATGAGAACGGAATGCAGGCGCACAAATTTGCAGATCCTAGCCAGAGCAAGGCGATCATCCAATGAAGTCCTCAACGATCAACGGAAGGAGGACTTACAAACCGCTAACTATAATGCATCAACGAACTTTTCCCACCGAAAAACTTCTAAAAGAATAAAGAGCCTTGTCTATTGTGAATCACCACTAGGATGAGGACACGGTAGTTGAACATGAAGTGATCCCAAAAAAGCGGAATTAGCAAAGGACCTGAAAAAAGTATTCCTCCCCCATTTGCAGATAGAACTTCCAAAAGTATCTACGGTAATGGCAAAGTAGAGTTTCTCATTTCGGGCCTAAGAAGTTACTTGTATCACTTAGGAACCGATGGACTCAAATGAAACCCCAAGGAATGACCTCATTATGGAAAAAATATTGAGAAAACTTTCAATGATAGTAACCCCAAAAGAGACTAAAAGTCGTGACCTAATTACGGAAAAAATGGTTCCAACCACCAACGTGACCCACATACATATTTAACAAACAAAATTCTACGTCTCACCTATCATCCCAAGGCTTTCAGAAGTTATTATGAATCTTAAATGTATGAAGGATCAGAACCAGGTTGCATCGTATACAAACAAAAGTCTGGTCCCTTTCCTCTGAAAAGTGTTCCAAAAATTGCTAGTTTCAAAATTCGTACCATACCATATAGAAGCAAGAAAATTATTCAGCAGTTAGTTTAGCTTACAAGAGAAGCATTTCACAATCGAGGAAGTTGCCAAGATCGTCTCTAAGATAAGAACTGCACTCGAAGATAGAAACGACCTTCTTGGATGTGGATGTGGACCTCTCGATAAAGTATTCATTCAAAGTGAAATATAAAAGCTTTCAAGTCTCGTGATTACAATATTCAAACCGGGGTTCCCCGAGGCAGCGCCCCAGGATCGATACTAGCTCATCTATGCTAATAATAAAATAAAAAAAATAAACGAAACGTCATGTATTATAGAAGCGCTTTAACTTTACTTTGTAAACATTTCTTCTATGAGAACCTTTAGTTGTGATTAATTTAGAAGCTTTCGAGTGTTCGTAGAGCGAGTCCTTGAGGAGCAGGGTGTTAATTTTGCAATTTTTTTTAGAAAAGAAGGCTGTTGCTTCTACAATCGATGATACATTGGAGGTGTTCCACAGTGAAGATGCGTTAATCTGACACTCAAAGCATTTCGCTTTCATTTGTTCACGTCACTGCGCATTTATTCTCTGTTTTCAGTTCACTTAAGCGTGATTTACATCGCCATAGCATTCGAGAAGTTTCTCTCGCAAGTTTTCTACGATGGGCTCAATCCCATATCGATTGTGAATGACCTCATTTCCCATGTGATCATAGCGTGTTACGCCACTGGAGTAACATCTTTGCCTCCATTACCTACCTACTAATAGTCGGCCAGTACTCAGGACCATAGAGGACGGCATGGCAAACGACAATGAGATAAATTTTGGATTCTATTCGTGGGTGCGTCGATCAAAAAACCAGTTGTGAAACGCCATTCCATGCTCAAAGGAACTTTTTAGCGCAGTTCATCATTGGCTGATAGCATTGATCCAAAATATTTAGATCGCTCGGTTCTCAACAGGTCGTTGCCACTGACAGTAAAAGTGCCTTTTTCCGGTCGGTCATCAAAAATTCTGTTTACTCGAACTTAGCTTTGTTGTGAGGCGCGCGAGATACTAGGAAAACATCCTCTAGAGAGTTATGAAAAGAGTAAAGAGGACTGGCAAAAGGACCGTACCTTGATGAATGTCATCAGAGGCCCGAAGCGATTTTAATATGCTTGTCACACTTCGAACTCTCTTTCATTACAGGATGGACCAGCATCATCTTATAATACTCTTCTTATTAAGGTGTTCACAATACTTCTACATATTCTCCTGCTTTTTAACAGGGCAAAATTTGCAGCATGTTTGGAAAGCATGTTTCTAATTTCTGGTAGCAGTATTTATCAATATTATTGACATCTCAATCGCTGGTTTCGTTCTCGGCTTGGGAGAAACTGAACCCTCTTTTATAAAGGCATCCAAGATCTAATTTTCCTCTACGCCATAGCGACCATATATCAGAAGATAAGAAGTTCCCCCGTATTGACTCTAGAAAATAAGTTCAAACGAGTTCTGGTTTCCTGAGCAACTTTTGAGGTGATCAATGGACTTGCAGATTAAGAATAAGTTTGCTTTTTAACCGTTTGTCAATTGCCGAGATTGCCGCTTTTTGCGTTGCTTATATGTCAGAGGGAAAGGCCGCTGCATATGGTTTCCCAAAAAATTCAATCCTTGTCTTCATGCGAAAGGTAAACCTCTGTTCCAAAACCTTGTTCTGTTCCTGAGCTGTCGGTGTAGAAAACCTATGGATCTATACAAATTAGTCCTTAAGCTGTTCTCATTGCATTTCTTTCAAAGTATACTTCTAAAAATTGGAAACTGAGTAGCGAATCTAGAGCGTCCAAGGATGTCGTATTCATAGAGCTGCTGCAGTTTAAATGCTTCCGCTTTACTTTAAAATACGACCACACACATATGTCGAACATAAACCTCATGATAGTGCAGTGTATTCACGCTACGGTATGACAAATCCCCATTTCGAGGCAAAGATCTTCAGAATAGCAGTCCATAAGCTATGGGAGCCTTTTTCACCTTCTTGTCTACATATTTGTTTCGAAGAAACTTCCAATCTCCCGAATATTTCACTGCTTTGGAAAGTTAAAGAAGAAGAAGTTTCTGTCTTCTAGAAACCATGCTGATTTCATTTTTTTTTTTCAAAGTCTGCTTTCCTGGGCCAAATTATTAATAACTCCGTCCAGAATGGAATACCTGGCCAGTGTTGAAGACTATATGAAATCTAGGCCTCATTCTGATCTATGTTCAAATTAAATTAATAATATAAAAATATTTTCAAATTGTACCGGCAAGCACAACATAGGGCATAATATTGGAAAGTTTGAAGGGAACTGTAATATTCTTAACAACATTGTAGTAGTTATAGTTGTCTATTTTGTGTGGATTTATCATAAAGTGGTCATGTCCTGGTATCTACAACCAACTTACTGGAAATATGATAACTCCTTTCGGTACAGTACTTAGTGTGATATCATATGAGAAGTACTCACATATAAAAGCACTACAAAAAGTACCAGACAATCTCTAATATCTCTAATATCTTCCCGCGTTAGTTTGTCGTGTTTAATCACTTGCCAAAAAAATCTTTACCTTTGATTAGAAACAAATAAATTCGGCGTTGTCACTTATAATGGGTGTAATAAGTTTCGGATCAAATATCTAAAATAAATGTAGCGGAAAAACACTAATGAATGAATGACGGCTGAAGAAAAGTAGTTTGGTTATTTATTAAATTTCTCTATTTTGTTTGTTTCTCCCAGTCTAGCTTGTGGCAAACCCACGCAAGAAAGGAAGAGTTGGGATTAACGATAATCGATACAAAATTTATTATGTTTCTCTCAATCTGCTATGAATTATTAATTATTATGAGTTTCGTTTAGAAATTGAATTGGATTTGGATGTCTAATCTGTGGATTAGTTTTCATCATTGTATTCATGCAGTAGCCCAAAAGATGTCCAAATTAATTGCAATGAATAGCTAGAATTTTCCATCAAACTCTCACTTCTACCTTCATACCTATTTGAAGATTTAGATTCTAGAATCCAGTGAACTTATCCAGTTATCCATATCCCGTTTTTCTAAGATACAACAAATAAAAGGTACACAACACCCTATTGGAACCAAATATCATGAACCATTCCTTTAAAATTTGATGATCTCTGACACACATCAAAATCATTACCACATGTTGAGATTATACACATTCTAAAATGTTTCTAAAGCGACTGGATCATTATCCGATGTCACCTGCTTCTCCAAATTAAATCGTTTTGACAGTGTGCGGCTTTATCTAAATTTAATTGAGATACAGGTGATTATGTTGACTGTACCATGAATCTACTTCAATGTTTCAATCATGAACAACCAAATATGTAGAAATAAAAAAAAACTAAACCGTGGGGAATACTAGATACTAACAAGAATTGTTACGGAGATATATGTAAATATCTATCTAATATAACATATACACATACTGTGCAAAATATTCATAGATTGAACAGATAATAATTTTGAGCAAGGTTTTTGCAATTGATACTTATTTTTCAGTCAAAGCCGAACAGTGGACAAATTGATCTTTTACCAATTGGACATTTCAATCCCTATATTATGGCGCTTCAGGTATAAAGGTTTTGTGTTCATCTTATGTGAGAAAGTTTCTACGCACATTTCTCAATTCGCATATGGCTGAAAACCCAAAATATTCCTTCATATTTTTTTCGAACTTTTTTTTTAATACACAGCTCCGTGTGTTAAAAAATCTTAGAAAGACAGATCCATTTCAGCTCTGCCGTGTGAGCTGGCACAGATGTAGTGTGGGATTCGCACCCGCTAAAAAAGCACCCCCCTCTCTCTTCTGCCCTTGCCCCACGGGACCACCATTTAGGCATTACGTCGCTGGGCGGGCTTCCCTTCCGTAAGCCTTCATGTTTCCAACTCTGCAGTCTTCTGTTTCTTTGCTTCCCTCACCAGATCCATTCTCTCTTTAGGGTACAGCCTCCCCATTTCTTTGCGCCCTTCTTGCGCATACTTCTCTCTGGAGCTGGGTTTGTATCCGCACAATTGTGTGGAAGACCGAAGTCCAGTTTGCCTCCGACCTTAGCATTTGCCGGATTAGGTTTTGGGGGCTCACGCCGACTCGCAGGGCCTCGCTCAGGCTTCTTCTCTCCTCCGGAATCTCGGGCTCTCAGACACATGCTTCGGGTCCTCTGGGATCTCACGACATCTGTAACAGTTGGGGGAATCATCCACACCGATACGATGCAGATACGTTCGGTAACAACCACCGTGTCCAGTGAGAAACTGCGTGAGGTGATAGTTCACCTCCCTGTATCGTCGGTCAAGCCATTCCCTAATTTCAGGAATAAGTTTGTATGTTGTGTAGCTCCATCGACCCTTCGACGACTCGTCCCACAGTCAATGCCAGAGTCTATGCGACTCCTCTCTTGCCGTTCGCCGGTGATCTGCTTCCGTTCCTGATGGACCCGTCTGCCTCCGTCCATACAGGCATCGCATCTCTCGTTAACAGGTCAATAGGGACCATCCCTGCTATTACGAACACCGCAACATCCGAACTAGTTCTAAATGCGCTGCATACCCTCAATGCAATCAGACAATAGGCAGCATTTATCTTCCTCCAGTTCTGTACGTAATCCAAAGCCTCCGCCCACACAGACGACAGGGACCGTACGACACCAACTATCAGCAGCCTGCTACACTGTTTTGGCCCACCTACGTTCGACATCATCCTGGCAAGGGCCATGGTGGCCTTGGCAGCTTTTTCACAGGCGTACGATATATGCTCTTTGGAACTCAGCTTAGCATCAAGAGTCACGCCAAGGTATTTGATGGTCGGCTTTGAGACGATCATATGGTTTCCAACCTGCAGACTGATCGTATTTATTTTCAAGCGATTTGTAATGAGGATTGCCTCCGTCTTTTCCTTCACCAGGCTCAGTCCGGTCCGGTCCCTCCAAGACCTTACAGCCATGACCGACTCGGTGGCGTAAACCTCCACATCCTCCGAGAGTTTTGCAACGATCACTATGGCTAGGTCATCTGCAAAACCGACCAACGTGGCCTGCTCTGCTACAAGAAGCAAGAGCACCCGGTTATACATCACCTTCCAGAGCAGAGGGCCCAATACCGAACCTTGTGATACTCCCGCTGTAATGATGTATTCATTGGGCCCGTCGTCCGTCCCGTATCAGCGAGCTCTGTCCGACAGGTAACTCTCAATTAGCTTAGCTAAGTAACCAGGTGCATTAATTTTGGCCAGTGACTCCTTAATGCGGCCCCGGTTG
The DNA here is from genome assembly GCF_905115235.1 of Hermetia illucens. Taxonomy (NCBI): domain Eukaryota; kingdom Metazoa; phylum Arthropoda; class Insecta; order Diptera; family Stratiomyidae; genus Hermetia; species Hermetia illucens. The sequence goes on from NC_051854.1 coordinate 17,851,214, forward strand.
GCGGAGTTGAATCCATTTTTTACATCCACCGTCACCACGCCACTTGCCAGGAAGCATTGCCTACCGAGCCAAGTCCACCACTATTCCCACCACGCCAACAGTAGAGCGGGCTTTCCGGAACCCATATTGTTCATCCGCAAGACCCGTCTTCCACGAAAGGGAGCAATCTATTATGGATGATGCTCTCAAACATCTTGCCCAAAGAGATAGGCCGATAGTGCTTCATTAGAGATACTATCCAAACCGGAGCCTGCTATCGCCGATCATTTCACAGACCGCCCGAAGTTCCTCCTCGATAGCGCGAGGTATTACTTCCACCTCAAATTGGGCCTCCGTTTAATACCTGCTCCCCATATAAGGAAAGAGTGTAGTTACAATTTTTTATAGAAGCCATGAACAGGTCACCGGAGGCACAGGTCTACGAATGGCCTTCTTTATTCTGCCACGCAACGTCCTATAATCCCGTTCGCGCTCCTCGTGATCAGGTCTTCCCCTGGATCGCTGGAACTGCCTTCTTGCTCAATGGCATACCGATCTTAGTTCCACGATTTCGCTATTCCATCAATGGTTTGGCTGTTTGCTTGCATACTCTCGCCTCCGGGGCATAGAAGCGTCGCATGCGTCGGTTACCCATCGCGTGATTCTCGATGCCATTTCGGTCGCCTTGCCATTCAGGCCATCATGACCCGCTAGTTTCAGAGAACGTATGTTGCATCGTCCAGCCCAGCATCCCTACTCGCAGAAAGCCACTTGGCCCACCAGCGACTTTAATAAAGATCGCCTGGTGGTCGCTGTGGGTGTAATGCTCACTGATGTACTAGGTAGTTCCCCTTGCCAATGCGGTTCCCAAAGTTATACCTTATGTTATCCCTTATACTGGTGCCAGTTATAGTTCTAACATAAAATTAACGGAAGTTTCGGCTAATTTTCTAAAATATGGTAATATACTATTATTAACTTTATTTGTGCAGATATCGGAACGGGATATATGTTGAGGCCTAGATTTCGGTTAGACACACCATTGTGATTTTTTTCAGATTTTTCGTTTGGATAGGTTCTAAGAACGAGACCTGTTACACTTTCTGGGAGTCATATTTTCAGAAAATGGAAGTAGGATAAGTAATAAGGGCACACAATCAGTAATTTTAATGCAAATAATACAATATAAAAGTATTTATCCTCCTCCCTTCAGAGTCTCAAGGAGAGATGTTAGAAGTGGAAGAACTTTGCTGTGTTGCAGATTATTCACTGAGGAAGTTATCATCTGACTTTTGACTGAGTCAGAGTCTCTACCATCCGCTCCTACTGCCAAATCGTAGCGGCGGAGGCAGACTGCATATTACACCCCTTCTTGTAACGTCAAATATTCATCCAATTCTTCTTTCAATAGGGGTTCGTAACTGCCCAGCTTGTTATATGTCAGGACCACCTTATCATACGCAGCAACACATTCCTCGCAGTCATCAGAAGGTTCGAATGACTTGATGTAATCGCGGTAGCTGCTGGCCAGATTATATGAGAGCAGAAGTGGGGGCACCAACAACACCAAGTCGCATTGCGAGCGACAGATTCAGAACTTTCAAAAACACTTTTCTTCAACATTAGTCAAGTCTCGACAGAGGTTCACAACGAATTCTAAAGAGCATGTATAACATTTTCGGATATAGATCCTTTGTATATACCATTCATTCCTAGTCTCTATGTATCTCAAATCAATGGCAAGTGTGCGTCTGGTTTGTGTCCGAATATGCCGTTACTACAATTGCAGTCATTTATGCATCGCGGGGCAGTTGTAGCTGCCAAGGTGCATAGCCAGAAGATCCCCTTTCGTGTTTGAGTAATCCAGGCCCACCATGAAAAATTCGTTTGGAACGTGGACGCGAATCTTTGCCTCTAATTAGCGCTGGCAGTGCCAACGGACTAATGAAAAATTAAGTCGATAGGGTTCACTGAAACTATACTATATCCAATGAAATGCCTCTAGATGAAATTGTTGATATAGTCAAACCGAAATTTTACCATTCACTTTAGTATGATATTGACTTTCAAAGTCTTAGAATATACGAAATTTGTAAAAAATTAACAACATTGACCTGTTATAAGTCTGCTAGTAATAGTGCGATTTCTACCAAAGGTATCAGTAACATGCTCTATGCTATAGCCAATATTACTGCAAGCTAATGATTCTAGGATAAACCTAAGGGGGGGGGGTTTCCAGTCAATTTCAAAAAAAATATAGTTATGATAAATATGGTCACTTACTATTCTTAACTTTATTCAAACCGGTATCGGACTGGGGAGTATTTTGAGCCCCAGATGCCATGTGCATGGACTACTGTAACAGTTTTCAAATAACTGCGTTCAGTAGTTTCTGATAACGGGTTCTTCAAGTAACTGACCCTTTTCGAACCCTCGCACTCCTCCCCTATGCAAGCCATGTCAAAACTAGAGTACTAATCGAGGTCTTTTATTTGATATCCCCCACGACTACACTCGGTGAAAAAAAATTGTACACTCCGCTTTTATATGTATGGGACCCCTCCTCCCTTAAACTCAACGTGGAACTATGTTATGTTAGGAACCCGCGTACCTGGCTAATTAATTTCCCAGGTATGTATCGTTTGGATCCGAAACAAGTAAAATTTTCGGTAACAGAAATGAATAAATGACACATATCCATTATCACAGGAGTTTATTGTTATATTTCCTTTTTTCCTAAGAAAATATTAGAAGAATACGTTTGCCTAGGAGTACATCCGAATGCTGTTAATAATAATCAATGGCGGAATAATCCAACTGGATCAGAGCCTTGAACTGTGTTAGAGCACTTCATTCAAGACCTTAACGGTAGACTAAAGGATTGCAGTACCCTATAGGAGGCAATGTGGTCAGCATTGCGTTCGCCCGAGATTACTATAATCCTACTGCCATCAGTGAGATTTGACCCGCAACCTTCCGTATGACAGCTTTGTGTTCTAACCACTTAACTATCCGGAACGCATGATGTTTCCCTTATTAAAAATCCAACTCCAATTTCTCCTCTCTTCGTCTCATGAGATTGCTTAAACCATCGCATCACCATATGTTTTTACCAATCTTAAACGCCCTTTCTTCTACTGACGAGTTTACCATCTAGTGTAATTAGGCACTCTCCAGGTCCATCATCCGAATTATCAGACAGAACTCTCTCCTAAAGGTAACTTTTTACGAATAAGTTCAAGCAAATTGGGATTCTAATCCTCTTAATGGTCCCTTAATTTGCTTTCAACTGGCTAAATGCAAGGAAGGGTTCATGTCAAGCCCTATCATATCGACTGAAGATCGGCCTCGAAGAAGCCGGTATTAATACTCTTTGAACCTATCTTTGTTTTCAATGAGGGCGAGTAACATTTTGTGGTTTAGTCCCTTTAGCATTCTCTACGCTGTGTGTAAGAAACACATCATGTGAATGAAGACGACTTTCACGGCTTTCGATAGCAGGACCGACCGGCGCCTCGTCTGACTCAATGCTGCTGCAAATCATCTCTATTTCCTGTTCCATAACCGAGAGGAAAGGGCTCGTTAACGACTTTTCGTAAGAGTGTCAACTAGGTTATTTCTGGGTACCCTTATTCTATTCTGGACGCAGTGCGGAGACGCACTGAACATTCTGAGTGACACGCTGAAAGTCACTCTCCTGTGAGTTCCCAGTTTGCACGGAGAGCTGTCCCGTAGGAGACCATGCCGCCGGAATTTGCATAATCTAAAATTTTTATTTTCAAAGTTACGGAGGAGAAGAGAAACTCTGAGGCACTTCCTTTGCGATCACTTGTTCTATCCAAAGTAAGGCTACGAACACCACGTAAACATTTCTTTGGGGACCTCAAAAAGATCCCTTGTTGCAGGGTGGGGGAACTGCTATCCACCTGGCTTGTTCTCAAAATATGGCTGGATTCTGCTTCAGTTGCCCCTTTTCACAACAATCATGGTCTTAGGAGTTTCTGGCATCAAAAAGAGGCACTACAAAACTAATTGGACTCACCGGCCACTGATGCCTATCAATTTTCATCCATTCATTTCATGGTGAGACTTCGTCATTCTCTATAGTTCCGAATGTTGCTGGGCATAATGGATGTCGCCACGCGGCAACAGAGGCGAAAATGTTTGGTTGGATCAGTAACGATTGGCTCTCTGATCTCGTCCAAAATGAAAACAACTACAATCAACATGGGGCTACATTCATAATGTATTCCACTACAGTAGGAAGTCAAACTGCTGATGGAACTTGGGCATATTGCTGTTTAGGTCATCGTATCTGCGGGCAAGTAGACTTTGCCAAAGGATAAGAGGGAAGCTAGGACAAACGGCAAATGTAGTAAAAACACCGCGATCACCGAAGTAGTCTTAAGAAAGTCATACCAGGAAGTAAGCGGAATTACTTGGGGCAGTTTTTCTTTGAGGCAAATTCGAACCCTTGGGACGTTATCTACAAGGCTCTAATGAACAAGATGCGTAGACAAAAGTCTCTCAAAACCACGTGCCAGCGACTATTGTTCTAAATAATTGCGGTTCTTTCCCACGAAATACGATTCTCCGGGTTACCGAAAGAGAACTATTATATAAGCGATCTGTGGGATAATAAGGCTCCGGGATTTAACGAGATTCCGAACAAAGCCCTGAAGTTTGCTGCCAAAACCAGGCCCACTTGGTCTATAAGCACAATGGGATCGTGATGGAAGGTGTATTTCTCGCGCAGTAGAAGAGGCAGAGGATGATTCTGCATGCAATAGAAACGGTCGTGGATCTGGCTCGTGAAGCATCGGAAGTGGACAAATGGAGGTGGATTAAGGGCACCTTGGCTAAACTGAGTTTCTTCGGTTACTTAGCTCGGATAATCGAGAGTTATCTCTCGGATGGCGGGCCAAAAAGAAATGTATGGAGGCAGGTATTTCCCAAGGCTCTGTATTGTGGCTCCTACAATGTAGCGTAGCGTATGACGGAATGCTTAGCCTTCGTGTGCCAAAGGACGCAGTGTTAATTGATTTTGCAAAATTCGCGCTGAAGGTGGGCAGCGCATTTAGAACAGTATCAGGTGAGACAATTCCCTTCGATCTTCTAGCGAAGGGGGCGCACTGCCTCCACCAGAAAATGTGTTATATTCTATTGTCCGAAATTCGCGGATGAAAGAGAAAGGTTGACCGACGCCCTCACTGTAGTTATCAGACACCATAATTTCAGTGCGGTAAACACAACAGTAATCGCTTTATAAGAAAAACTCCAAGAACTGGGTGGAGCCCTGAAAGTGCGGCAGACGTGTGTTTTAATCGTGGTGATATAGACCAGCGACCTCCCCGAAAGTAATACCTCGCTGATATGGGCAGAGATGTGAGGATGGGTTCATTGAAACAATGACAAACTGCCGCAGCAGTGTCTTTTTACCATTTCCATCTCCATCCAGTGCAAAAAAAAGGATGCATTTGGCATTTGGCTGTTGATATGGAAAAGCGTTGATATGGAAACTTCCTTTTTCTTTCTTTTTGTCCCTTTCATCGGGAGGAAATCCCTTGCGCGGAAATTCATTTAAATCCTTTTATTCCTGTTCTGTTCGCAGATAGTACTGGGGTAAGAGAACCTCCAAAGCAAGACTTTTACGTAAGTCTCTTCTAGTATGATTTTGGCCCTCCCTTGATGGTTGATTGATGGCTTAAAAATTTACGTTTTCTTTCTTCGAATCAAGTACAGGCATTTTGGACCGTAAAGCTAACTTGGGCTAGTACTCGCAATCAGAAGCTCTTCTAAGCCCATTCCTCTATGCTCCCAGGCACTAGTAAACAATAACGAATACGCGATTATATTACGCGTCAGGACATTTGTCTACGCCTTTCGAGCAAATGCTTGCTGTAAAGGGTTTCTATGTACATTATAAGTAAAATAATTGCAACGTGATACGTTTGAAAAAAAATTCTAATGTAAATTTAAGAAGGTTTACAAAACGCTATCCATTGATCATGACTCGACCATCTCCGTCAAAATAATCGTATCTTCATCAACAAATATAATTATATCTGAGTTAAATATTCCACGTTTCGATTAACTCCCACACTAATTACGTGCTGCGTATGATAGGCAGCAGAAAGGAAAGTATTCTATACAACCCCCGTCTACTACGTAAATATTTCCCTTTTTTACATAGTCGTCATCGTCTTCGCTCAGAATCAGCTATTCTTTTACTGAAACCCCTTAAATTAGTTTTGTAATTCAATAATAAGCCCTTTTGAAATTTTTCCAATTAAAACTCCGGCACAACCCGAACTTTTTTCATTCTCCTCGCCACCCCGGACCCAAAGAAAAGAAAAAAGAAATTGAAAAAAGTTCAATTTTCGCTCCAAAGAATTTTTGCATTTCGGCGCCTTTAATCTACTTGTGTATAGGTGGGGTGATTCTATATAATAAGTGATACATATAGAGAAAAATGTAAGTAATCAGAAAGTCATCCATCCCCTTCTTAAGATTTTAAAGAAAGGAACGATGTCCACGCTCACCCCTTGCAAGAAAGTCGGAGGCTATTAAGATAGTGGTAGTGGGTTTAAAAATTTATTGATAACATTCACCCCTTTATGTCTTTCATCTCGCTCTTCACGAAAAAAAACCCTGTTCCTTACGAAAATACAACCTAAACAAGAGTTGTAATTAAAAATCGATATATGTAAATGAACGGCATGAAAAAAAGAGTTGAAAGGATAAATACCCAAGGAGTGGGAGAGAATGAGCCAAACAACCCTTTGGGGATGAGAAAGGCCTAATGCTTAAGATGATTGAGTGAATTCCAGTCATGATGTACACCATGCATAGCTCGCCTAACTCCCAAGATGACCATTGAAGCTTTTTTGATTACTTTCACTGCGTAGAAATGTGTTACATGGATTGCAAGAAATATCCAACAGTATCCAATTGAATATGGATTTTGGGGTCCTCTAATTATTCTCCAATGTATTGGCATCACATTTGGAAGTCGGCATTTTTTCGACAACCATAAAATTGAATTTCTACTTATGCAAATTCGTCACTTTGCTACACAATTACTAACATAACTTTCCTGTTTATTATTCAACTTTTAAAATTGAAATTTGGAGCAGGTTTTTATGTAAATTTTCACATTTACAACCAATTAGGCGAATATAATCCTTTTAGAATATGTTCCAACAAGTGTTTCGCGTGATGCGATTTCATCGCGGCATAGAACGTGAGAAAAGATAAGAATCTGAACAAAACCATTATCTGATGACTCTCACCAAGTGTGAAAGGTCCGCCGAATCATTAGAATCATTTTGAAGTTACACATAAATTGCGTCATTAGCTGTGAAAAGAAGTCGGTGACACTTAGCATCACCCATTTGAGGTGAATTTAAATAAAGAATTTGATCATAGAATAGAAAGATACTTGCAACATTTCGAAAAACTTCCATTTAATATCATAAATCTAAGTCCTCCTTCATCCAGCCGCATCTAACTCAAACATCATTTATCTTTTCAGATATTTAGTTCCAAAGCAGACTTGCAGCTTCATACGCAAATTCACATGCGCGAAGCCAAGCCGTACAAGTGTTCGCAATGCGCCAAAGCCTTCGCCAATTCCAGCTACCTTTCGCAACACACTCGTATCCATCTGGGAATAAAACCCTATCGTTGTGAAATTTGCCAACGGAAATTCACCCAACTATCACACCTACAGCAACACATTCGAACACATACAGGTGATAAACCGTACAAATGTCGACACCCCGGGTGCCAAAAAGCGTTTTCGCAACTTTCCAATTTGCAATCACACTCCCGCTGCCATCAGACTGATAAACCATATAAGTGTAATTCCTGTTATAAATGCTTCTCGGACGAACCATCTCTTCTGGACCACATACCAAAACATAAAGAATCGAAACATTTGAAAACGCATATTTGTCAATATTGTGGAAAAAGTTATACCCAAGAAACATATTTAACTAAGCATATGCAGAAACATGCAGAGCGAACGGATAAGAGACCACCTATAACCGGAACAGGATTAAGTTCAAACTCAAATCGAAATTTGGGATTGAACACATCGATACCAGCTGTGACAGGTGAACATCCGTATTGGCCGAAAGTTAGTCCAGATTCGGCGGCAAGTCTGACGGAGGTGATGCATCAGCAACATCAACAGCAGCAGCAACAACAACAGCAGCAACAGCAACAACAACAACAGCAGCCAGGACAACCGAATCATCACGATTTCCCACCGATCAGTTCACAACATCCTGCTAACAATGGCCATCCCGACCTTCAAGCGCATCACCGAATGTTAGACAATCACCGGGATGATGTTGGTATGTATTAAAATAGAAAATGTGGGAGAAATCTCTTTGTAATTATTTGATTCCTTGCTGGTATGTCTTTTTTTAAGTAAGAATCTTCAGCCCTCACACCATCTCTTCTTTCTTCCTTATCGGTGGAACCGCCATAAGCGGATTAAACTCACTTTAACCATGTAGGTCTGCTTCCATCATTGACACCTCTTTTTGACATTCTTTACTTACCACGGCTCAGCGTTGTAGAAAGAAAATTCGGTCCCCGGTTAAAAATTCTATCGACCCGTAGTAAAAATTACGCAGGCTGCCAAGAAATCTTCGGGTTCAGAAGAATCTCCCCCGCCCCTTACCACTTCCTGTCCGTCAGGCCTCTTTATATTGGATGGAGTTGAACTGCCATGCAAGGGTTCCCCATGCTAAATTTTCCCACCCCACCATTCCATCTAGGGTTTTCTCTGGGTTTCACCTTTCGTCTACAACTCTTTGACAATGGAAGAATTTCTGTTTTAGATATTCCATCATTTCTCTTACTAAGCTTTTTGATAAGGACCGCTTCAATTTTTTGGCTCCGGAAGTATCAGTTTCTGCAGCCACGTCTTTACAACCTCCATTGCTTTGCTTAATTGAAAACTAGCCTTCTTAACATATTTTGCAACCACAGAAAGGATTACCCGTGGCATCTACGGCTAAGAGTAAAGCGAAACAGCGGTGGTCCTCTGACGATTCCAGTTCATCAACCCAAAGGGCAGCTCGGCCGGCAACGACAAAGTTTTCAGCTCTATGTAAGGCTATCGAAGCCGACGATGTATGATGACGATGTTTTGCATGAAAACATCAATCCATCCGGTTAAGATAGTAAGCGATGAGAACAGTTTAACGGTAGGTGCATAACGTGAAATATAGCGGCTAAACTGCCTGTCAATGAATGAATGACAGGTTCAGGTATCACTGCTCCTCCTTCAATGATAGTATGGAAGCTGGGCGACTAACCTCTGATCTCTCTGCCTTCCGGATGAGAACCGTAATGGTGCTGTGGCTCTGTAATAACTTTATGTCAAGGACAACTTTAACACCTTCACGTGTATGCTGCCAGCCAGAAAAGTTGGAAACTTTCCTTATTGTCGTCCTTCCTGAACCGGTTGTTAAGAAAGTTCGGAAACGAATCGGCTACCAGCTCTTTTACGGGGTTGGGACCGTAACCTTAGAAGTGCTCTTAACGTCAATGAAGGGATCGTATAGCCCACACACCTTTATCTAAAGAATAGATAAAGTGCAAAATTTCTCCAACATTGTAAATCGTCCACTGTACTAATAAGCCGTTGGATTAATTGCTGCAAGGCATTCATATACCTCATATAAGAATCATGGGTTCTTGGTGGGGAAATCAAAGGGTTAAACTGCCGGCATGCTAGCCTACTGTAAGTCAACAAACCCTGCACGATGATTTCAAAATGTCCCCAGGCTATCTTGGTTAGCGACCAATGTATGCGACACCACAACAAATAAATTGACAATTAGAAGTCAGCAAGGAGATAAGGAAATTCTTTGGTGTTTGCCTATTTTTCCTATGACTCCAAGAACAAAGGGATGGGCATAATAGAAGGATGCGATGTTAATGCTTACCATATCTATTGGGAAAGTTTTAACAACAATATGAAAGGATTGAGACTATTAGATTAACTGAAAGAGACCAAACTACAGATCCTCAACTTGGGTAATGAACACACTTTTTTCAATGCGATCAGGCGAGAGGCCATCGACACCACGGTTACATCCAGGTTCTTATCGGGAAGTGGAGAGTATTGAATGTATCACGGTCTTAGACCACAAGCGCATTGATTTGGTAATTACCTCCGGAATCCGTTGAAGACAAATTGAACAATGTACTAACTAGAACTGCCAGAATTGCGTTCTCTGGAAGCCGTATCAAATCAATTGCCGGATTGAGAAAACAACCCAGATGATCACAACTAGCATAGAAAAGAGGCTTTCGAAAAGAGCTGTCAATTCAGTGACGCCAAAGAAGGATAAAACGCCATGGTGGAACTCGAATTTGGCAAATCACAGTCGAACGGCAAAGGTAGAACTCTGATTCTATTATTAAGAGGAACTGATACGGAAAGCTCCAAGAAGTGCATATATTTGCGCTTTTGCTAAGAGGCTACTTCGCTTGTGAAGAACGGCGAACGATCTGCCTCAAGTGCGCTTTCCAGGCAGCATCCAGGATCACAACTCAGGTCCGACATCCGCATCATCAATAGCGCAACAACCAGTATCCGATCTAAGCCTGCCTTAATAAGGAACTCCAAACACCCCGGTTTTGCGCCGAGGTTTACCAATTCGATATCCCTAAAAGTTGTCTGGCGTCCTGACCTACGCCATAGTTCCATCTCAGGTAGGGTCTGCCTCGTCTTCTTTTTCTACCATAGGTACTGCCCTTATAGACTTTCCGGCCTGGATCATCCACATCCATACAGATTAGGTGACCCGCCCACCGCACCCTGATGAGCCGTATTTTATCCACAACCAATTGGTCGTGGTATCGCTCATAGATTTCATCGTTATGTGGGCTACGGAATCGCCCATCCTCATGTAGGGAGTCAAAAATTCTTCGAAGGATTCTTCTCTCGAACGCGGCAAGAGTTCGCAATTTTTCTTGCTAAGAACCCAGATTTCCAACGAATACATAAGGACTGACAAGATCATAGCTTTGAAGCGTAGAAAGGCCTGGGAAGACCCAAAAGAATGCGTGGCGGGATATACGGAAGTCTTCTACACCGATGGCTCAAAAACAGAAGAGGATTCTGGAGCCGGAGTCTACCTCTCGAATAAAAACGAAAAGTGGGCTTTTCCTTTTGGGACAATATGCAACGGTTTTTCAAGCCGAAGTTTATGCGATCCTAAGGGCGGCTAACTGGGTGATTGACGAGCGCTTGAAGGGCAGGGGCGTGGCAATCTGTAGTGACAGCTAAGCTTCATTGAGGACGTTGAGTAGTCCTTTGATCACCTTGAAAATCGTTCAGGAATGCAGAAACCGTTTGATCTCTATCTGTAGATTCAATGCACTAGAACTACTCTGGGACCTGGTCACTCTTTCATAGAGGGAAATGAAATCTTGGATGCTTTAGCGAAAGAGGGGTCAATCTCCCCTATGCCGGGACCGAAACCAGCAATTGGAGCATTAGTAGCATTGGCTAAGACTGTTTTCAAAAACTGGGAACAAGCTTCCCACAAAGACAGGTGGCAGAGCCTAAATGCTGCTCGACACACCAAACTTTTCCTACCAGAACCGAACATGCGTACCGCAAAGTTTATCCTGTCGAAAAGCAGGAGGACTTGCAGGTGTATTGTGGGCATTCTGACAGGCCATAATTCATTAGCTGGGCATATGTTCAGAATAGGAATTACTGAAAATGATACGTGTCCGTCCTGTAAAGGGGAAGCGAAATCCACGCAGCATTTCCTATGTGAATGCCCCGCCCATGGACACATCAGGCATCAGATCTTTGGTGCCGATGTTCTCCAATTGCCACGGGTAGCATCACATCTACTAACGGAAATCCTGCGATACGTTAACGAATCCGGAATATTCCGTTAGACGGGGGTGGCGAGTACAATGGGCCAACACGACCTGAGTGCTCAGAAGCTGTAGCTTCTCCCCCACCATACACACACACACACACAAGAGCTTTGACCCTATGATGAGACTTTCGAGCGGAACAATTTTTGTGAGCTGAAATAGGCTCTGTTGGCTGCCAACAACCGTGCGCGGATTTATCATTGTAACTGTTATCGGTTGTGATTTTCGACCCTAGATAGGAGAAATTATCAACCGTCGCTGCGAGTAGCAGAGCGGCAGTGATTAATACTGAGTGCAAGCTTAGTATTGTGATCACTCGATATTCTGGCGTTGCAAAGCGCAACTCCACGCATTGAGCCAGTAGTGTGTACTATTCAGAACCTCCTTTTCAACAGATAGCTTGTACTTAAAATTCCCGTACCGCTCCCTGGTAATGTAGCCTCATACCTTTGCCATACCATCTGCCCGCAGATGAAACACTTAAAAGAATTTATTCTCGTAGTCAGATGCGATGATCGTAATGTTTGAGCGTAGACTTTTCGAACTCATTACTCCGGGCTAAAATACCGATCGTCTAGCATGGACCAGCAAATTTAGCGTGTTGCACAGGGTCCTTCTCTTCCCTTGGAAACTTGGGAAGTAAAATAGTCCATGTTCAGGATATCGCATTGAGAATAAGTGAAAGTACAATTGCAACTCGGTGCAAATAATTCATATCTCTCCTCTCCTGTTGCCTGTAAGGAATCAAGTCAGATGGTAATTCACCCCCGTGTCATCAAATTGGTTTTAGGTCGATGCAGAAAACACAAGAAGGTTCGGTACCAAGGTTGAGAAACCCAGAAGTTCAGGCACCGAAAACCGGCACAGTCCCTATTCCATCTCCTTGTATATGTGGGCTTTAGACTACGGCTTTATGGAATAAGCTTATAGATCATACTCTGGTTTGGAAGGCTCAACGAACTCTCAGCGCAATTGCGTACCCATTTGCGGTTTGTCTCTGTAATTAATGCTTCCGTTTAAACCGACGCTATACCTGTGACTATAACCTGATTAATCTCGACGAACGGGTAAATCGGATCACATCGAACATAGATATACTCTATGCCAAAGTGGTATTCTTCTTTTTCTGGAAACTGAAAAGGATTCAAGCAGTTCGAATCTGACTTCTTCTTAGTGGTTGCCTGTGTGTCCGTGTCGGCCTAGCCACATGGTCCGCTTCAAGCCGAATTTGTCAAGAACTGCAGAACCACTGACGTAATACACGCTGTACAGTTACTCATGGAGAAATATCGTCCTCTTTACATTGCATTTCGGGATCTAGAGAAAGCGTTTGACCGTGTGTGACGCGAACTCATCTGGCATGCTCTTCAACAATACCTAGTGCCAGAAAAACTGGCAAAATTCGAAGTATGGCGGGTGTATCAAAACCGTTTTGTGTCTCTGGTATTTATCAAGGAAGCAGCCCTTCATCACTCCTCTCTATTCTTGTTATAGATACTGTCACATGAGACATCCCACGTCCCGCGTCCTATACACTGTTTTATTCAGATTATGTTTTCCTAGCGTCTCATAGTAAAGCTGATCTCGAGTAACTTGACCAAAAATGTAGTGATCGCCTCATGTAGCACGGTCCCAGATTGAATCTTAATAAAACACAATTTTTGAGTACCCATCCTCATGAAACCGGCACTATCACTGGCAGTGATATACCGAGAACTGAGCGATTTAAATATTTCGGGTCAGTGCTATCAGACAATGAAGAATTGCGTTGTAAAATTACTTCACGCAATAATGCAATCTAGAGGAAGTGTCGTGCTACAACTGGTGGTCGATGTATCAACGAACGTCTCAATTTACCGCAGTGTTGTCAAGCCTGACAAAATGGGGTTGGAAAGGGAGGATTCGCCCGGGCCCGGGCTATTGTCAGGGGCCTGGAATAGAAATTTCAATGCAAAAAGGGGATAATAGGCGGGTCCGAATAATTTTCTTCCGAAATCCATATATTTCTCATCCCGGGTCCCCTTTTTGAGTATAATGAATGGGACAAAGGCTAAAGAAAAATAAGAATCAGTACTCCGCTGTGACTGGCACAACGATGCCAGTTTATACTAAGTGCAGGCTCCACATTCATACTGGTGGATGCAAGATCTAACTGTAGCCTCTACCGAAACTAAGGAGTACGGCACTCATATCCCCAGGAATTCTCCTGTGACTTATGAGCCCGAGGGACTATCCCGGTTCCCATGGTACCAGATAACCTCTGGTAAGGTTACGTAGTCGGAGCCACTTCAGATGAGTCCCCGTGCAAACTCGAGTTTGATCACCTTGGTTAGATCTTGAAGCATTGGCCTACTGCATCATGACTAGCAAGTCAATGTGAATTTAAATTCACCCGCTAGTGTGCTACCACTTGGAAGATCTCCTTGACCACTTGCTATTAACTCAGCCGGCAAGCCTGCTGCCCCGTCTACCTGCACGCCACCTCTGAGTACCTTTTTATAGGAACGAGAAATAACTGATTATCATTGCTTTTGGATCAGACTTCGTATAGGCGATGATGTGAAAATTCTTCCGAGCTGTTGCCAGAGATTCTTTCTTAAGTATCAGATATCTCTGTGGAGACCATTGTATTTTTTCTATCCACTTACTGCGTCCAAATGAACAAGGGAATGTCTACAGCTTATTTTCTTGCTGTAGCAAAACAATCGTCAACTATTGCTATTAATCCTTTCGTATTTGTTTTGCAAGGAAAATTACGCAGGACTACTCAAAATGAACTCCATTCTTCAGAATTTAGCACTTATGTCCATCCCACAAGCTATGAAGGCTGCTTTTCAGATATTGCCTTATTTGATCATTCCTTATCTTTGCTGGAAATGAACCATTCTTCATAATGAATTCATTCTACTATCTTCAATATTTTTTGGGGATCGCCCGACTTAGTGTGAAAGATTTGTGTTTTTCTAATTGTCTCCAATTTTTCCGGCATCTTTACAGTGTTAACCTAAGTTTTCTTCGCAGTTCTGCTTTGGTTGAGTTCCAATTTGCTTGAACTTTTTGGGGGTGTTGCTTTAATAAAAGTATATTTACCCACTAGATGTAGCAGTGTCTATTCTATGAACCCCCCAAACAAGGTAACTCCACCACTAACGCCTTAGGAAACTGGAGCGTTATTATGTACTTATGACCCAATAACATAAAGGTTTACTTATAATTTATGATTCTGACACTAATCTTTTATCTTTTTCAGCCTCTACACCAATTGGACCGTATGACACTGGTAGCCTAACAAAAACGACCAGTAGTTCAGCATTTACACCGATAAATTCAATGACACCTCATTTGAATTCGCTAGGACATCATCCAATGACGCAACGCCCCTACCTGTATGATACCATTAGCTTCCAGAACAAGAATGTCAATCAAAACACCGCCAATTCCTTTCCCAATCAATTAATTTCATTACATCAAATTCGTAATTACGCCCACCAACCTGCCGGTTTAATGGCTGGTGAACATTTACTCGGCGTGAGCGTAGGCGCCGGGAAAGATAAAGGATAACTATACTTTTAAGGGTTGTCACTCCCTTGAAAAATAGTGTGATCAACTATAGATTGATATTCTATAGAGTAACCATGTTTTTAGTTGTACGTTTTAAACAAATAATAGCTCATTATCGTTTCGTTATCGATTGTTTTCGTTGCAGAGAGGCTCGAAATGTGAAAATGATGTTAAGCATGCGAAGAATTATTTCTTTTACGAATAAGACTAGAAGAATATGATGTCCTATTTCGAAACGTACGGATGAGGACAAGGTAAACGATCTCAGCACCAAAATAGGTTAATTTTTAAAGGAACTGAAATTTCTACTAAATATTTATATTTTCGGTTTCTTCAAACTCAAAAGCACTAAACATCGACGAAAAGTCCTTTTTTATTCAGTCGATGGATTGATTTGCAGTTTTGATGTTTGGATGTTTTATTTGATTTATATATATCTAGGCTTATACCTCGCAAACACTTCCATGTATTATGAAAACTTACAAATAACCTTTCTACACGTGCACCCTCGGACTTGCAGGATTTGATATAATATTATTAAATCCCAGCAAAATAATGCACGACCTATCTAAATGATATCCTATCGATTGGCTCTTTTTTGATTACGGGTTTTTGAAAATTCTGGCAATTTTGAGATTTTTTCCTCAGTCAGTTATCTGCGGATACAGGCGTAACTGACAGGCCGGTCTGATCGTGTATAGCAGGCTGAAACTGAGTTAAACAAGTTTGGCAAATTTTATTTTTCCGGTTAGAGTTTATGTTGTTGTCAGTTGTTATACTACTCCCTGTATAAAAGCTCCGTAAGCAGAAAGTATGTAAGCCGTTCAAACTGCATAAATAACCTCACCGAATTTAAGTCTGCTATCGTTCACTATTTCATATGTTCATTAAAGGAAAGGAAACACAGCCTCATTACTAAGAAACTGTCAATAACGATTATAGACAGGAGCGTGTGGATGCCTTATTGTCTAATCGGGAAGAAAAGGAAGGCACAATGTACATCAATTTGTTTCCTGTTTGATGAACGAAGAGTCTTGGGTGCTAGTCCTAAACATACTACTGTGTCCAAAAAGTAAGACCAGTTTTTATTTATTTGTTTTAGTTTCCAGAAGGCACACGGTACTAAACCAGGCGAATATGGCGGACCTATCATGATATGCATCGAATTTTTGTCGAAAAAGCCACGAAGAATGAGTGCTCTTTTTCAAAGAAACTGAGTTGGTTTTTGCACTAATCAAGACCACGTTTCAGACCTAAAATATCTTTCAAAATGTTATTGTCAGATCCTTTCAAAATGTTATTGTCAGATCCTTTCAAAATACCAGCAGTATTAGCAAGCTCTCTAGCAGTCATTCGACGATAGAATTCGCATAAATTCCTCAATTTTCTTGACATGTTGTTCCTCGGTAGAGGTTGATAGTCGTCCATAATTCTCTTCGTCTTCAACACTTTCACAGCCTTTTTTGATATGTTTATACTACTTATTAATATTCTTTTCCAACAAAGCATAGTTCACTGGTCCGCGAAGGCTTTCTGTATCATTCTGAACGTTTCTGCACCCGAAATTTCATCCCGGAGAGGAAATTTAATGCAACTTCTTTGCTCAATATACTCGTATAGTAATTATACATTGCAAATATCGCCGAATGCACTTTAGGCGTCGTACAAAACCAAACGTAAATTTGTCGCAGATACCTGTCACAATGCTGCCAACTTAGAAAAAAAACGCGTGCTGTTTACCCGAACGATTTAAATTGAAAACTGGTGTTACATTTAAGACAAGGGTAGGGGTCCGTCTGTCCATTTATAAAACGAAAGATATCAAGCCGTCGCTAAATAGTTGATTTACGCATTCTCATAACACTATTTTTGTTTCATTATGAGCAATAGCTTTCCGTTTAAATTTTTAAACACTATGCGATTTACGGATGCCGCAGAGGGGATAGTTGAGCTCTCCGATCTTGTTACACTGAGTTCAAATCCTGATCGTCAAGGATATCGGTGTTTGTCTTCGTGCTGTTAGGCTGCTGTAGGATGATAACGAAACTGAAACATACAGACGGTGTCAATGCCCTATACACGACAAAAGAGTGAACAGTGACATTCATGCGATTTACAACACTTTTTAAAATCTTCATTTCATCCTCACAAGGTTATTAGCTCACACACTTTCTGTCAATGGTTACCCCATATCATTTTCTACACTTTTTTCACCATTGCTAGCTTATTTGATCAATCATTGCGAAATTTGTCTTAGTACGGCCTCGTTTAAACTCTACTACCTATGTGGTTGCCATTCACCCCTTGGTGGGGTATAGCGCGTCAACCTACGTGCCATCGTTCGCGGTTACCTGAAATGCCCTTCAGCTCGCCCCACGACTTCCCGAGACTAGCGTATAGTTATAGTCTCGAAATGAGGTGGTCTCAATGCAGCTTTGTAGAGAATTTATAAAAGGACACAATAACCACAAGACCAACAACTGTTAATCGATGGCGAACAATACTTCCAGTTGATGAATGACTATTATTCATCTTCAGCAATCCTGTAGTCGGCCGGTACTTAGAACCATGGGAGGCGTTAGTGATGCATAATTTATTACCTCAAATAGGAATTGCTATTTTAGAAATATGGCCTATGAAGATAGATATTAATGCTGAATTTGAACTCCTCCTTTTTCCTTCCTTGATCAAACATTAATTCGTGGGACGACTAAGTGTTTCGAATGTATATATGTAGTATCACGACGTGCAACGCATTGGGTGATCGCCCGTCTAAACTTCCAGTGTGGTTCAAACATACGTAGGCCTTCGGATCTGCCGATTTGTCCAATATCACTAGATGTGCATGGAGTGATCACATAAAGAATATCTTCGGTCCACCTACATATATATCTCAATTTGTTCTCTACATATCTTAATATCGTTTGACACAATATATCAGGCCAGGTCTATTCAATGCCACGCGGTTCAGATGCTACCCTGATGTCTCTCATATCCATCTCCCTGGTTCCGTCTTAAGAATGTCTGGGGTATAACGTCCCACCTTGGCTTTATTAGGCTGTAAAGCGAGGGACTTTAGGAACCTAATCCTTGGTCAGTACGACTACTTCTGTTTTCTCCAGAACTACTGAGACAATGTTAAGCCACCCATCTGTGGACTTATCGCATCACCAGTCCCAGTGTATGTTGAATTTGTTCAACCGTGCGTGCGACAACCAGTGCTTCAAAATCATCCACGGGCTTTAATTGCATCAATTCTGGATTGCCCCGCTCTAAAACCATCTTAACCAATTCTGATGCCCTAGTTCCCAACTCTGATATTAGATTACTTTATTATTCCTGTAATAATTAAGCAAGATTATCAAATGTAGCCTGACCTTGCCCAGTTATGCCTTTACTTTGCTGATTAATTCAGTAGCCTATATTTCGATCTTCACTGAATTCTTTGCAACAAAAGCCAATGTCATGTTTTGGCTTAATCAACTGTGGGAATTTCCTTCTTAATGAAAAGCATTGTCATGACAATATACAAAAGAGGCTCCAGTAAGGTATCTTGCAATACAGTGTCTGTTCCCCAAGCAATAGAAGTAGTAATTTTTTTTCTAACACCCTGGAGGGTCTTGACGGAAACGGTTGTCATGTCGGTTTAAGAGACTTTAATGCAGTCAAAATAGCATCCTCTAGAGACGGTTTTAATTTTCCAATTCTGCTAGAAGCATTGTCATAACCGAGTATACGGTCAGGATTCCAGAAAGACGTTTTTCACAATCTTTCATGAACATCCATATAGCGTCTCTTGAATGAATAAACTCCTTATGAATCACAGCCAATTTTAGCATTAAGAAATACAGCCAGTATTGTTGTTACTTCTGACTTACTTCGGCGCTCTAATATTTTTCGCCGCACCTAAATACCCGTGGTTTGTCTTGAAGAACAATTACATAAAATCATATGCCTAATTTCTTCTAGCAGCTTCCCACAATACGCTTTCCGTATTCACTTTCCGGTAGTATCCAAAACTACCTTCAAATCCATACCATCTATTTTATTATAGTTTTCCTGGAGCAAATTGTTCAAAAAGAACTGCAAAACTGTCTATCGCAAGTAGTTTTCTTTCTACGACGAACCATCGAGATAGATAGAGAGATGTATTTACCTTGAGTAACTGATTCAGGGAAACAACTGTGAATGACAATGCCATTGGCCCCTTTCATAGTTTTGCTCATTAATGGCAGCTGTCACGGACGTATCTAGAAGTGTTGTACATGACAGATTGCTTATGCCCAACCAGGGGTATATTTTTCTTTGTACCCATACGGAGGTGAAAAATCATAGAAAGACACGTCCGCTCCAGCCCCGCGAGACCACCACTTAGGTATTACTTCGCGGGGTGGGTTTACCTTACAGCATTCATCCTTCTGCACGTTTCGGCTTTGCTCCTTATTTTCTCCTTCGGCAACGTTTGCTTTGTTTTACCATTGCGGACGAAACCGTAAGTTGCTTTTCCTTCACGACTAAGTTCTCCAACCTAAAGCAGTGCAGATACTGCCTACAGCAACCACCGTGTTCGGTGAGAAACTGTGCAATGTGGTAGTTGGTCTCTCCATGTTTCCGTCCAAGTCACAGCCTAATGTTGATGATTAGCCTATTCGTCCACCGACCTTTCGTAGACTCATCCCATCTGCATTACCAGAGATCATTCGATTTTGACTTTGCCGCAGTCCTACGTTCTGTGTGCCCCTTCATGCTTGTATGGTAGAGCACCAGCCCGCCACCACCTCTCCACCACTACCTCATCTGATGTGGTTCTAAAAGCACTGCCAACTCTCAATATCATCAGTCAGTAAACCGAATTCACCTTCTTTCGTCTTTGAGAGTTTGCAAGTGCATGTGACAAGTAAAGCAGGATGAATCGCGTCAGTACGGCTAGAAGCAACCTCGAACAGTGTTTCGGCCCGTCAATATTCGACAACATTTTGCAAGTGCAGCGCTGGCACTGGCTGCCTTTTGGGATGCAAATTCTAGGTGTTCCCTAAAGCTCAGTATGTCGTCAGTTATGACCACCAGGTATTTGATACCCCCGCTGTGACCCTGTGCTTTTTGGGGATCTCATTCGTCTCGTATCAGAGAGGCAATTTTGAAGGAACCAGATTCCCTAAATTTCCGGGAACGCCAATTTTAATTAACACCCCTTTAAAACTATTCCAGTTGGTTGGGTTAAATGCACTTTTCACATCCAATGCCGACACTGCACATTAGCTTCCAGAAACTAGTGCACCTTTTGCCAGGTTCACGACCATGCTTATTGCATCTACTGTAAAGTGGGGGCGCTGGTAACCAAACTGGCGATCCAACAAGCCATTGCTGTTTTCGAGGCTGGGTAGGAATCTATTCTAGATGACTGGCTCCATCGCAGCAGGCAGATCGGGTGACGTAATGCTCGGTCTCCTGGTGGCTGGTTGGGTTTGGGAAGCAACACGAACTTTTGCTTTCTCTGCTGGACGGAAGGTCAAACAAGTAATCTATGGTCACCCGTGTTCTTTAGTTTCATCCATTATCATATATATGATATAGCTGTCTAATGCATTCCACTTTCTGCTTCGCTACCTAATTACTAGAAAAAAGCCTTTTTCTGGAAGCATATAGATTTCAGTTCTGCGACGTCCTAGTCCTACTAGTATTTTAACTGCTGCAGGAACATATCTTTCCCAAGGTCACAAAAGTAGTACAAACTCCTTCTCCTTTAATTTTTTAGCAATTTCACTCCCCTCCCCTGCAAAATGTTTCAGACTACCCATAGTTTACTACCGTGAAAAGGAAGTTAATTGTAACTCTCATAATATAGATTTAACATCATTTTTACTTTACGCCTGCTTATAAATTATGCTCTCCATCCTCTTTGTTATCATGCAGTAGAGATGAAGTTGCAGACATATGAACAATACAGGCAATAGGTTTACCTATTTCATGGAATAATTAAACCATTTAGTAAATTGTATACATTTTCAATACATACACCGTCCAATTATTTGTTTAAGGAAGTTGAAAAGTATTATTTTAAATAGAAACAACACTTTGAGAAAAGATTTTGAAAATGGCACAATTAAGGATAATATTTGACTCGAAAAAAAAAGTGACAAGAAATTCAATTTTATATGGCTATGTGATAGATGAAAAAACAATAATATTGTATTATTCGTGTTTTTTCTGAAGAGGCAAGGTGCTACTTTTTCGGGTATTGATTGGAATGTTTTCTTGTGATTTGAGTGATTTTAAAATTGAATTATTCATTGTCTTCTGGTTTACAATTTTATGTTTAAATCACTCCAAGTTGGAACCAAATTTCATAATAATTCCGTCGCTTTTCAAGTGTTAATTATGTAGGTAATTACAAAACAAAGTACATGCATTAATTAGAGGTAAATGGGCCCAAATTTAAACTTGAATTTATATCTCGATACTGCAGTATTTATCTTTTGAACGACAAATAATGATAACGCCCCCACAACTCGCAAATGTAAATCAAAGAACCAAATTTTCGATGACTTCATGAAGTGCGATTTGTTTATTTCCCTTCATTTAATTTCGACCCCCGAACAGTTAAGGGATATTCCTATCCAATTTCAATAAATCATTAGATACATAGTATTACAACTAGAGGGTCCTTTGGGTTACACAACAATCGTCCTTCATACCTCATGATTCAGCTCATCTGAGCCAGATAATTTATTGCTTTTATTGTTAATTATGGCAGTAATAAAAGGTGAAGCTTCAAAGTTGCTAATTTTATCGCATGTTTCTCTATCATCAAGGAATTTTTTTTTGATGCGCAGTTCCTATACTTTTAACTTGCATTTCATATCAAGCCCTTGACAGTCACATATAGAGCGCTTATCTATTCTGCTAGATTTGCCAGTCATCTCTTTTATTAGTCAAAAATTGTTATCCATTTTATCCAATTAGCTTAGATTCTTACCTCGCTCACTGAATCACTCAATTTGTGGGAAAATCATTTCCTTTTCTCTTGTACTTTTTTCCAATGAACGTAAACGTGCGTCAAGTCGTAAAAGGCTCAATTGATGATTGATAGAAGGTTTGATTTGGTACCACAATAAACTGCGTGATACTTCGAATAGCAAGATTTTCGTTTCCAGTCCGGTAATTTGTAGTTGTATTCCTTATGGGAATCTCGAGCTGACTAACTGACGCAAAATTGCGCGTCCTTCCAGATATCCAAAACGACAAAGGACTTAGATAGGCCTGGTAATCATTGGTATGAGTATGGCATGCATAGATCAGTGAAAGGGAAATGGTGAACGACTTTTTCTTCCTACCACCAACTTTTCCATTCGTAGAGAACTACGCGCCCTTCAATAAAAACTCACTAAAATGCCTTTCTTCGTTCTTCTTTCGTTTCTGATATACTGATCTAAAAATAAATAAAAGTTTCCAAATATTTCAATATACCTCGACATTACCTTAGCAGAGCTATTTAGCCGTTTTCAGAGGCTTTTCGATTTGCAATCAGACTCTTTTACTATATCTTTTCGGACGTTGCCTACTCTGAAACCAAGAACATATCCGAGATAATCAATGCGAATGGTTTGGTTTCGACCCTCATGATTTTCAATTACTGTCAACAAAAACTAATTTTTCTCAACCACTTGATACCAGGCCGAATCCAATGGAGATCAGCTAGCTTCCACTTTTGTGGTCCAAGGATCCCTCTTTTTGGGTTTAGCGCAATGTCAGAAAAGTGCATGATAAAGACGGCAAACGGTTTCGTCCAGGGCAGAGGCAACTTATTAGACGCTGCCTCACCCCTGACTTGGGAGCAGCATGACCGAAGTTGTTCGCAGGTATTAAGGGCTCCTATTTATAATTCGCACTCACATTGTGTTTTGCATGAGAACAGTGTCACTGAAACTGTGCGCAGCTGTTAACGCTTCTTTTTATAATTTGCCCTCACGTTGTGT
Organism: Hermetia illucens; assembly: GCF_905115235.1. Lineage (NCBI taxonomy): Eukaryota > Metazoa > Arthropoda > Insecta > Diptera > Stratiomyidae > Hermetia > Hermetia illucens. Next base: position 17,874,652 of record NC_051854.1, read on the forward strand.
TTTGCAAATTAGAAAAAGAGGCATTCAGCGCCTGCAAACTGCTTCAGTCATGCTGCTCGCAGAGTAGGGGTGAGGCAACGTCCGTTGGGATGCCTTTGCACTGGACGAAACTGTTAGTCGTCTTCGTTTTTTACCTATAAGGAGGTTAATTTCTTTCCAATTGGTCCAGTAGGCCATAAGGTAGAAGCAAGGTAGAGTAGTTATAAGTGGCCGTCGCTAGCGTCGCTTAGCGTTGCTATGCGTCTTTTTGATGACACAAATCCCTACAACCGTGACTGCAGTGAGAATGGGTAGCAGGTAGGGGCTAGGGGGTAGCAGCTCCCCCACCTTACAACAGATATCTCTCTGAGCTCTAGTTATTGTTAGGTAATTACAGAGGTAATAACTTCGGGCCTCTCGCTCCGACAATGCGTATTATTGAATCTGTACGCATTTGCACATTCTGTACGCATTTGCGTCTGGTCCAAAAGCTCTCGTGATCGGGTTGTAGGAAAGCCAGATTCTCTCAATTGGTACTTCACCATCTGAAATCAATGGTTGTCAGATAGTGCAGGTAGGTTCCACCCTCGACAGTCGCCATAGGAGCACAATTGCGCCCACCCAGGGTTTGAGTACCGTCAGTAGCTAGGTTGTGATACACCGGGATATCCTTGAAGTCCGTACGACTCGACCACACTACTCATAACCAAGTTCCGCCCAGACTCAACAAACCATAATTGACCCTTGGGTAAAGAATGCTGTGTCGTGATCCTACAACACAGCGCCGGTCTTCCACTCTGCGCTGGTTGGAAAGTGTACCATAAAATTCCTCTTGAAGCTCGGGCTGCATGTAGTGGAGTCTATTGAAAATTCCCAGAATCGTCTACGATACCGCTATGTTCGTGGGGCCTTGCTACCCAGCATTTGAAACCTGATAGGAGGAAGAGGTGTAAGAGTACATTAAAGACATTCGCCGGGCAGAAATCCAGAATCCTAATAGCCCTTACACATGTGGGTCTTTGGATCCCATGAAACTTGTGGACGTCCAAAAAAACTGTCCTTTGCCGAAGATTCTATTTCCTCATGAAAGTTTTTTTGCAGGCATAGAAGACTATGAAGACCCTTAGTTCAATATTATAACGTGTTGAACTCGGCCGATTTTGTACTGATTGAAGTCATTCTCGTACTCTGAAAATAGAGATTCATAAATATCCACTGACTATAAAGAACCTCGAAATTTTCACCTCAGCTTAATCTGCTATTTAACTAAAGATCCGGGATCACGCCCCCCGGAGAAAAACGCCAGTCTTTGTCCATTTAGCCGCGCATCTTCTCTTGGTGGCTAATGACATCAACTTCCTTTTGGATGGATTTATGCCGAACCCACATCTTGCATACCTTTTCCAACATGCCATCTATAATCTCGCTAGCAGTGAGAAACATCTGCGTCTCTTTCAGCCCTAGTCCCATTCAGAAGCGGGATTGGATCGTCTTGATCGGTTTCGTCCCTTTGCTCGGTCAAAAACCTAATCTGGATGGAGTTGTGAATCTTTCAAATCACCATCCAGCGTATCAGGCCATCTTTGCTTCGGCCCGTGTTTCGGTCGTTTCCCATCAATTTCGATGTTTAGACCAATCTTGGCAAATCAGTCCACCTCAGCACGAATTACATATCTAGACCATCAAAGACGTCTCTATGGAAAATTTTCCATTGAGTGGAAAACATCGTTGACACTAATATCACCAAGTCTTCCCCATACGCCCCTTCACCCCGGTCCTGTGCAATATTCGTTGAATTCCATCTATCACTATCAACCAGAACGCGGAGAGATCCATTGCGTAAGACATCTTCTCAAGCCTATTCTGGTTCGGGGCTCCCTGGTGTCCTTGGTACACACGTTGATAGCTGCTCCGTCTATGTCACAGGAAGCCCCGTAAGGTATGATGCTCGTACTGTAATGACCACTCAACAGCACTAATTACCTGCTGTAGAGCGATGTTTGTGAATTTGCCTTTGAGAAAGTCATGCTGTGATTCGGACAAGAGCAATCTCTCCGTGATCGTCGTTAATTGGGTGTCCAGGATGCGTTCGAGTGTTTTCAATCCGAAAGAAGCGAAGCTGATTTTCTTTGGCGGAATCATGGCAGCGCCTGCCCAATTTCAGTATGAATGATAAACTTATAGTATGAGCTTTTCTTGCTATTTCTAGAGCATGACTAAGATTTAAATGCGGAGAAATTATCTGCAGCCCAGCTGATTTTATCCTCGCTAGTCTCTAGCGGATGATGCTGCATATCCTCCAAGCGGGATTCTGCCTCCAGTCCAGCTCGTTTGTCGCTCCAGAGTCTTTCTAAAAAAATCGTCCAGCGACTTCTAAAGCAAGGATGGACTCCTATATGACTTATATGGGGAGAAGCTGTTTATAGCTCAGCTCATTTTCTCCTCGATGATTACTAATTTAATATTTACAAACAACTGGGGCCGCACAACTTCCAAGAGAGATTCTGGCTCATAGTCTCCCTTGTTGGCCTTGTTGCCTAGATCAGCAGCTTCAGAGTCTCCTCAGCAGATTTCGTCCAGGAGCCCTCCGATTTTTTACGTAAAGATAAGTCCCTATGTTCTTTGGCCAGAATCCTACTGAGTCAGTCCTTGTATAGTTGCTGGTATTCTTGCCTGTAGCAGATATTGGAAACCTTCCTAGCCAGCTCCTTGAGGTTGGACATCGTCTTCGTTCCAACAAGGGGACAACGTTTTCTTGCTGTATTTTGCCTGGCACAATACCCCAAATGCCATTCAGGCCCTACCATTGATTCTAGTTCGTCTGTCGTGCAGATTTTACCATTAGGGGGACCGGTAAATTTGGTTTTGACAATCTGATCAAACTTCTTCTTGTCACTCCTCCTAGAATCTCTGCAAAGGTAAGGAACCTCTATAGAGAGATTCAGATCGTAAAAGTACCCAGTTGTGAACCGAAAACAATCCTTGCCCAAACACTCTCCAGTTTTTTACCCTGGAAGTTCCGTTGTCAGTTAGTAGCGTTATATCAACGATTATCTCTCGCAACTTAACAAAGGTGAGGAAATTGAAAGTTTGTGCTGCCCTTGTTTGGTTTGGTTTCCTTGACGCGATGGTGAACGTCAGATGTCATAATTCTTCCTGTGGTAGTTGTTTAGGATATGCGGGATCCTAAATCCACATCCACATGATGGAGGACCGGACTAAATCAGGAGCAACTTACTCCCTCGTTTTATAGTCCATGGGTCCCTAGTTTGGAGCATAGCACTCCAAGCATTAAAAATTAAAAAAACCAAAAAAAGACGGTTTCGTCCAGGGTATTTTCGCTCACGCTGCTCCTAGGGCAGAGGTGAAGCCGCGTCTGATGAGTTGCCTCTGCCCTGGACGAAACCGTCAGTCATTTTTTGGTTTTTTTAATTTCTTCCTGTGGTGTTGTTCCATCTTGAGGCATGTAAGGCGTTCTCGGCCTCGTTCGGACCAGGGTTGCTGTATTAGTGCGATATCGACGTCTTCCTGCCAGAAGGAGGCCTGCGGTTTAGCCGAGACGCATTTCGATTGTCGCAGATTTATCTGGGCTACCTTCAGCATGGTCTGCTTGCGTAGGTGGGCCGTCAGTCCTCGTCAGGCCGTCGATCTTCATCTCTTCCAACAACTCATTGGCGGCATGGACTAGATGAAATTCATTGTTGGGCTTCGCAGAGCAGAACACTTTGGCCTTCGTATTTCCGACTACGAACCGTACTTTATACTCTGCCTTTTGCAGTATCTCCAACCACTTTATATCTTTGCTGCTCGGTTGGGCAAGAACCTCCAATCCAAAACAAAAGGAAGTCAGGATTTATATTTTTTTCTTATTAAGAAAAGGAACCAAAGGATGATTTGAGCATTTCAGTGGATTTTGAATTTTTACGACGCAATTTTGTGGACAAATTGATATATCAACGTACACTGTAAAGAAAGACGAAATTATCCCTCCCTGGTGCATGGTTTTGTGCTGATATCGATAAAAGCACCTCTCTAGCGAATGAAAATAATTCAACAGTTCCCCAAAAGTTGGTTTCACGCCAAATAGGTCACTATTGAACCTTATTTCTCATAGGAACCACTAGAAAACTCAAATAGACGTACGAACCTCACATAGCCATATAAAACAATCTTAATTTTAAATACTGTTCCGAACGTAAAAGCGAAAACTTTCAACTACAATACATTCTATTTAGCAAACGAAAATGTAAAATTCTCTATTTTAGAAGAAAGCTGTGATATAATAACTGAAATATGTATTTACAATATTACGAAAACATAAAATAAAATAAAATAAAATGCAACTAAAGCAACTTTTAATCCAAGAAAACTTCAAAGTTTAAAACTAAATTCTAAGTAAAAAAGGAAACTTTAAGAATTGATAAAGATTTAAGCGATTGTAATGTAAATATTCCGATTTCCTGTAGATTAAGATAAACTTAAAACTCAATTTCAATCATGAGAGAAAAATTTGAAAGATACTTATTGAAGTTCAGTTGATGTGCATAATTCAGGAGAAATAATTATGAATTATTTTTCGTTCCAACAAACAAACAGAAAATGTATTTATTTCCTACATTCCAATGCTACATTCAACACTATCTTACAATTCCAGAAACAGATCCATAAAAGAAATTTTAGCTAAACTTTTATATTTTATTCGAGGACCTTTTGGAAATTCCAACCAAAAAGTATGAAATGAAGAAATTCGTTTTTATTCCAACGATTTTAAATCGAATTGTATTCTTTTTTCTAAGATATTTTTGTTAAATATTGGAATCTAAAAAAAAATAAGAAAATTGCGTCTTAGCGAGTGAAAGCTCGAAACCAGGCATAAAACGGATGTGAAAATTTAAATAAATATTGACGAATTATTAGTTCTTAGATAGGATATTTATGAATTTCTTTAAATGTGTAATACCTGTAAAAACATAGTAAGTATCTATGTTAACTATTGTACATTTTTTAGGTTTAATAAACAATAAGTGAATGAGAATGTTTTCATTAATTTTTTTGTCCTTACGAACTTTTTCTTAAACTTGCTACAAAAAAGGATCATCTTTTCTGGCTACAAATTGCTTTATTTAAACAAATTCCGTATTTCGAGAATCAGTTGCTCTCTTTCTCAATATTTAAGGAACAATTAGGAATATTGCAGTGCATTGTAGCCAAAAAAGGAAGATCTTTTTCTTTTCTTTTCACTTAAGATACTTGCTACCAAATCACCCTACAACAGCAGAATTGATGCTATCAAAATTTAGTTTGCTTTGTTTATCTTCCTATCTCCGTAGAAGAAATATCACGACAAGTGATGACTAGAAAAAGGGCTTTCTTAAACACTGTGAACATACTTTTTATTACAAATTATTTCAAAGAAAAAGATTCATTTGTTTTCATACTATAGGAAAAAATATGATGAATAGAAAATTGTATAACACACTGAAGTGGGGAGCATCTGATTTCCGAAAGATCAATATAAGCAGAATAAAAGAAATGATTGTCTGCTCTTTAATTTAGGAAACGATCTTTTATTTCTGATGATTCCATATGATTTTTTCTATGAATTAAAATAAAACTAAACGTCGTAGGCAAGCGCTCAATTGAAGATAATTTTATTATTTTCAGAAAGAGCAATCTTACATTATTGAGGAGAACGAATTGGAGCAGCCTTTGTACCACGAAAGGCCTTCAAGTGAAACTAGCCCATTTCTGTAAATTCAGAATTCAAGAATCAAGAATGTATAGGAAATATTTTTTGGCGCATTTTATCGAATTTGGTAGGTGAGAAAATGAATCTAAATAACAATCTACAACTTCGTCCGTATAATCATCATCTATTCTGTTATTATTTTCAGCATAAAGCTGAATAAATCCTTAGGAAATTGATTGCTTATATTATAATACGGCGATTTGCCAGAGATAGTTCAAAAGTGAACAGAAATCAGTCAAAATATGAAGAAGAAAGAAGAAACCAAAGGTAAATTTTATAATGTTGCTAAGAGTTACAATTCCACCCATACTGAACAATAAAGTAATGAGTTTGTCCAGGTGACTTGATGCAATTGAGAACAAGGGGGTGCATGTGACGATTTGTATATTTATGACAAAAATTTACTGTTTACCCAATTTAAACTCTCTTACTAAAGACAAAAAGTTTGCCCCAAAACAAACATATACGGGTCATCAATTGTTTCATAAATTTTTGAAAGAATGAAGAATCTTATTGTTCACTATAAACCCCCATGTAAGGCAAAGTCCGTCAAGCGCACCTAAACGCCATCGCTCTTCCTCTGTTCTTGGACGGCCCTCAGCTACTCTACTGCATCCGCATTTCGATGAATCATCCAGCCCAACGCGATGCAGGTACTGCTTGTAGTAATCACTGTGTCCTGCGATGAGTTGATTAATGTGGTACTTGGTTCCCCACATGCCAATTTTGGGAATGACTCTGCGCATCCACCCACCCTTTGACAACTCGTACCATCTGTGTTGCCAGAAACCATATGATTTCGACTTTACCTCATTCCTGCGTCCGGTGTGTCTTTCACTAGAATTTCAACTAGGATCAGACAGCAAAACCTTCTCCAAATCCTGAAGGACCTTAACTCAGACGAATTGTCAGACCCCTATTTCCAATTCCTCGGGCCTGCGGATGGGAAACATCTGAAGAACAGACAACCAAGGATAGTGCGGCATTAAAACCTTTTTTTCCCAATTGGTGGTAATAAAATTACTCAAAAAACAAAAGGTGAGGCAGAGTAGGACCGATAGTCCCTCCCAGGCCACAGGCTATACTCCAGTCTTCAAAAGCCCTTCCTTCTTTATCGCCATCGAATTTTTAAAAAATGGTATCGCAAATCCTTAAGATCTTAAAACAGATAGCGAACAGCTTACGAAGCCAAGAATAACTTGCACTTATCAATCTTGCAAACGGTACGAATCTACAAACAATCAAGGTCTGCCAAAAAATAAATCGTCTCTAGAATTCTATGCCAACTGCATACATATAATAACATTGATATCAAAGCGCTTCAAGTAACTTTTAAGCTAAATTTAAACTCCTCCAAAGCCGGATTTCCGGATACAACGTAATAGGCAAGTCCGGAATGGATGCGTATGGTGGAATCGCCATTACTTTCAGCAAGGATATTTGCTTTCGCAAAATCAAATACCCTTGAGACATGGACATAATCATTACAGAAACCATAATCCTCAATCCTAATCCTATTTCTCTCCATCCATTAATAAAGATCTTTTCACTGCCCAACTCAATAGAGTAACCAAATTCTTAGATATAAGACAAAATGTTCGTGCTAAATTCACTGGGCACTCTATCAACTCCCCAAAGTTTGCTCCCTCGAAAAAATTTTTGGCAATTCCCTCGAGGAAATTATTGGCAGCTCCAGCTTCCGCCTTCTAAACAATGGCAGCCCTACCTTCTTCAAATTCTTAACTGGACCCAACGCGATTGGCTCTGCCCTTGACATAAATCTGTCAAATTTAGTCTCGACCAACTAGCTCTGGGATGCTCTAGAGGAAGAGATGTCTAATAACCAATATCGGCCAAATTCATTAAAAGCAGAAAGTCAACCTAACCAATCACCTTTCTAACGTTTCAATACGTATATCGTATACGTATATCAGAAAAAATAAGAAACCAAATATCACTCTCTATTTTTAAGTCAAATGGCGGGTGCTCGATCTAGAAAAACTAGTGGAGTGTAGACTTAAAACCTCATTTTGGAGCAAACCAACTGGATTTCAGACTCCAACTTATGTCGTCTTTGCCCTAGTAGGATGCAATCATAGCAAATACTGTTGCTGAAAGAATACCCACCATTTTCAACAACTTCACCGTTTTAAATTCATACTCTTATCATAGGACCGACCTTGCCCCCCGCTGTAAGGGGGACGCTTAGCGTTAGCTTTCAAAATTTTGGCAACCGATGCTTCGTTTGACCTCGTTCCAGATGCGCGGTTTATTCAAAGTTTATTTATTCATTCTGTTCCTCGTTCAGGATATCCACAATTTCTATTGCTCTCTGATAAGCCATATAGCTGTCAGGTGGCCCAAAGGTCGACAAAATTATCATCAGGGATTCCCTCCAAGCCATTAAAGTCCGCACCAGCAAAGACCCGATTGACTACTTGGCTCGACTGGTGTCCTGAGCATAGCGGCAATGACATTCAACAGCAGGGGATCCAGTTCCGATCCCTGTGGTACCCCAGCTGTGACGATGTACTCTTTGTCGATCTCATCCGCCTTGTACCAGAGAGTTTTCTTTAAAATGTAATTCTCGACCAGATTTTCCAAATATTCAGTAACACCTCTGTCAGCCAATGCGCATTTATGTAATTCCGTTGCAGCTGGTAGGGTTGAATACGTTTTTCAAATCTAATAGCAACACGGTACAGTATTCCCTGCGCGTCAACGCAACTTTTGCCAGATTTACGAACGTACTTATTGTGCCAACTGTAGAGTGGGCGTGACGAAGCCCATATTGGTGCTCTGACAGGCAATCGCCGCTCACGGCTCCCCATTATTCTAACAGGCAGGCCTATTAGGTTTGGGAAGCAAATCCAGCTTCTACTGCCAGCTTCAAAGCTTTGTTAGAAATGGCATCCAATGATACGGCCTTATTGTCGCCGATCCTACCGCATATTTCTCCTTGGTAACGGTAGGTACTACGCCCCCGATAAACTAGGCCATCGTTTGCTTTTTGCTGCTCTGGTGGGTGAGGAAACAGAATGGCAACAATTTTTTTAGAAGGTGCGAACAGGTCAAGCGGGATGATCAATGGTGCCTTTTCCTTACTCCCCATCAGAACTACCTCAAAGCTTTATGTCGGCATCTTCATACAACAGTTTGAAGCAGTTGCCCTTGATTTTCCAAATGACCTCCTTTGCAGTTGCAAATATTCCTTCTGTTGATCGTTGCTACCGGATTTTTCCCTGAACCTCTGATCAAGCTTCCTTAGCCAAAAACGTGCAGCTTGCAAAGTACCAATTTCGCGGTTCCACGAGTAGTTGGGTTGCGTCTCATCATTCACGGCGAGTGTAGCGTTGAGTGGAGCGTAGAAGGTATATATATAATAATTGGTTTTTGAAATGTGCACACACTATGTCGAGGGTTTCCAAAATGCTTGCTTCCTTCATCTCGAGCGAAAATTCCATTTATATAAGTTGTAAATTCTGAGCCTAAACGAAATGAAATGACGAAACTATGGAGAATATTCATTTTCCTCTTGCGGCACTATGCTTTTGTCCTCTGGAAAGCCAAACTGCTGTCCAGGTCATCACTATTGTACAATGTTACTTACCAACGAAGACTTTTGATACAGTGGAGAAGGATACTTTCTATAATTACAAGCAGTTTAAATGAGGCTTGAGGTGACAATATGATCGTGATGAGGGATCTAAATGCCAAGGTGGACTCTGACAATACCTTGCTCGAACATCTGATGGGAAAGTAATGCTTTGGGGATCGTAACGATAATTGTGAGAGCTTTGTGGATTCCTGTAGCTCTCACTGCCTCATCATTGGTGGCACATTTTCCGAGCATAGAGCCTGCCATAAAGTCAGTTCGATTTCAACTAACCGACACCGTACGAGCGGAATACAAGAGATGTCGATATCGACCTCGTTTGCGTGTTGCATCCGCCAATTGGCATTAGGCCGCCATAAAAATGCTCTTTCCTCGAGTGCTACGCAGGTAGTCAGTTACATTCCGATGGAACGTGCAATGCACTCAAACGGAGACAGAGTTATTCATCGCTGCACCTGCAGTTTTGGCAGATCTGCTACTTTCACTTGTACGGAAATGCTGAGAATCGAAGACCTTTCCTAGAGAATGGAAGAGGGGGACGATCGTTAAGGTTCTGAAGAAGGTCCCCCGGTTTGAATGCGACGATTGGAGGTGCATCTTGCGTGCTTCGTGCCCCCACAAAGATGAAAGCTAAAATAATCTTCAAATGCAAAGAACATATTGAATGCTTGATCGACAGAGAGCAGGCTGGTTTATGCTCTGGATTCTCCAGCATTGACCACAACAGCACCCTATGAATCATTTAGGTGTTTGCTCCTCATCGATTTCGTGAAAGCTTTCGACAGTGTGAGCAGGCAGAGCATTGAAGGCCGCCGATCAATATATCTCAATGCATATATAGGAAGCGTAGTTTCTGCCTACGGTGGCACCAAGCTGGATATCGCCCGACGCATTTACAGCGCTAGATCCTCTTTCGCTGCCTTGTCTGCAATCCGGAAATATATTTGTCTCAACACCAAGGTTAATTTGAAATTGCGAGATCAATCTCATTTGCCTGTGCGGTTCAGCTCCCTCCAATATGCCGGACATCTGCTGCTTCCCGCAACATGCCTGTCGTCCGCGCCCTCTTTCACACCACACCGCATCACACCGAAAGTATATATAAGAATGGGAAGATATTGATTGCCATGATTTGATTCTTCTCGAAAAGCGCTGTTTTCAGGACAAGATCCAAACGCTGCTCGAACTCTCCCAGCAACTTATATTTTCCCCGAACAATTGTTTTCATACGACATTTCTCCAAACCTAATTGCTTGGCAATATCCCTTCTGAACTTGATGGTGATGTCCCACAAGGAGGGAAGTTTTTACTTTTAATGGACGCATTGTTGAATAGGCACAAAGCAGACTTGACATATTCATGCGACGGGTAAACGGATGGATGACCATGAGTTAAAGGAAAGCCAAAAAGTCATCTCGACCAGAAAAGGAATCCCGATCCTGCCTCCATATCGATCGGCGAATTGAGTATATAAAGCCAAAACCAAAGATTAGGTACCATGAATTAACGCTGGACTCGAAGATGAGCTTCTTCGAATATATCAAAGCAGCAGCTGACAACGCTACAGCTGGAGCGTCGTTACCTTCACCCCAGATTATGGACTTTTGTAAGGTTTATTCCCACAGAAATGAAGAATGAGAAGAATAGAAGACGAACATAAATGGAAATGTTGCGCTTGTTTGCGGCTATTTATTTATAAAATGACTTGCTATATCCGTAGTTGACCTAAATTCGAAAGAGGTCATGGTGATGGGGAGTTTAGAAGCAGAAGGGATGAATTAAAATCCAAATAGAAGGAAGGGTTGTCGGCGAAACTATATTCATTTTATTATTGTAGCTCTTTGAAATATTCCCGCAAATATCCATCGGTAGCAACATTTCCATGTTTTGTCGCCTTGTAACAACTCTATCGACTTATCGCCGTCGAGCTCTGTAGGGAAACCTTTACCACGTTTTCTTTTTTTAGAATAAAGTCTCGAAGTGCTTGGTCTATCTCTAAATTTAAAACAATGCAATTTCCAAAACAATTTTTATGCTTCGCCTGAGAATGTAACGAATTTCGTTAATTCACCTTTTAATCGTTTATAACAGGCGGAAATGAAGAGCGACGACACCTATCAACAGTTAAATGGTGTGAATATTCACAGAACGGTCCCGCAAATGGAAAGCAGATTGAATAAAGGTTCATGTACGCGATCAAATGACATTTCAGACAAGATGGACCCACATGGGGCCCTCAGCTGATTTCGCGGCGTTCAATTGTTAATTATGATAATTTAGAAGTAGTGCTTTTGTTTCTAAGTAATAAGTGCCGGAAACTAAGTGATAGTGAGCAACAGACATGCCGCCTTCGGAAGGAACTGAAGAAGAGACGTGGGGCGACTTGGCAAACATTTTGGCCGAACCTCCGGACAGGCGTCAGAAGTGCGAACAATGCAAGTAAGTCGTAAAGTTTTATTATATTTGTCCAAAGATGTAAAGTAGATTTGAAGGGTTGCATTTAACTAGTTCATTATCATCCTCATCTTTTTCTGTTCATTAAGACATCGAGACACACAGTAATTATCTTCGAAATTTGCATGCATTAACACTTTTCTTGTCGCTCAAAACATTTCCTTTTTCTAATAATTTTGTATTTTAATTGCGCTTGTGGTTAAAGAGACGCTTTCAAATATGATTATAATTTTGCATCCTGCCTTATCCGAGTTTGGCCAGTCAAAATTAATGGTTGCATTCCTATAATTTTTGCATAAAAATGGCTTCATTCAGCAAAAAGAAACAAACTTTTTATGAACATAACGAAACCTTGCGAACCACTGGATACTGTGGAAGTTGCTTCCAATCTGCTTGCTTGAAAATGGTAAAGTAAATAAGGAAGGTACAATGACTTATTAGACTGAAAATCTTGATTTTGTTAACCCTCAATACGACGCTCATTGCTTCCTTCCCTTTTTGTGCTAGTCCAAAGATCGATCGAAAGAGCAATCAGTATCAAATCTGATCCTAAAATGGTTCAAATTTTCCATATTTTCCATACAAGCCAGTATTTTTTCAGTCATGTGAGAAAATAGTATTGCGCCGGAGGTCTAGCCTGGAGGTATTCGATTACTTTCGTTGCTGCAGCTCCCGGCAAAAATGAAGCAACGTCTGATGATCTGACGAGTTCGCTCTGCCCACATCGGCAAAATCGGTGGAACAGATGAACTAGAGTCAAGAGGTTGGGCCTCTGGAGATGGCATTTGAACCTTTACAGTCCCGTACCCTACAAAACATACCAAAAAGATATTGCCACCGTGGTGGAATCAAGACCTATTGAATCTCAGGAAGCTGAAGAGGGACGTTTTTAACATTCACTGCTGGCAGTCATACAAGGGCTGCATAAAGACGTATAAGTGAGCCATCAGGACTGATTATTGTTAGAACATCGAAAGTATTGGCAAATCTGTAAGACTCGAGTAAGGAGCTCTTAAAAACTCCGAGAGTCCTTGCACGGAGTGGAGTACTGCGGGTCATAATCCCACTTGAAGGTTATGCAGATCCAGTCGGGAGGGAGGGATTATTCGCCTAATTTTTTTCGGAAGTGGAATGTCTTCTCTAGCTTTGGTTAACGTTGATGTTCCTGAGCCAGCACTATTCCAATGTTATCCCTAGAAATTACCCTCGCAATTACTGCAGAAAAAACTGCTCCGGGTGAAAATTATATGAGTCTGAGGTGAAAATTTGTCGGGCCTTATATGATCCCTTTTTTTTATTGAAATATCTATTCTGAAAATAGTCGGAGCCCGGACTAAAAATTCCGCTTTCCACCCCGCTCTCGTCGGGCCTGCTTAGAGTTCTGATATAATCATCCCCTCCTTCGGCATGGCACTTCCTTGCGTTTTGCTGTCCGACTAGCCCTAGAAGGTCTCGGTCTGAATCGTTCAGTTTCCTCTCGTCTATTGGCAACACTCCCCTGTTCCGTCCTACGCTTCCAGCCTATATGGCTTTTGTGATTCCTTCGAGGTGGGCTTCTCACCCTATGTGTCCTACAAAGTGTCTCTTTTTGGTTTCTCCTTATGCAATTGATGGAGCAGTGACGTTGTATAATTGCCTTCTGTGAACGGTCATCTACCGATCGTGAGAAGTTTACCTTTGCTTTCCTACTTGCTTCTATTATTATTATTCTATTAAGGGAAAGTCGCACCGCGTCCTTGAAGAACTATTGTGCCCCTTTTACTGGTTATAGTGTATCTATTGATAATAGTTCCTCAAGCAGGCCTATAACCGTCAGGAACTTTAGTATGTTCTCTACTTCCAGATCTTTCAGTTTTGCATCTGGTATTAAGTGTTCTCCCAGATGCCTCGACCTACTTTGCACAAGTGCCGGACACTGCCCCAGGATGTGTATAGATGTTTCGTCCTCCTCCTCACAAAACCTGCAGGCAGTGTCCGTAGATATCCCTAGCTTCCCTAGGTCAGCCGACAATGACCAGTGAGAATACCCACTATGATTCGAAGGTTCTTTTTGGTGAGGTTTAAGCAATCCTTTGTGCGCATGGGTTCGTATCCCCCAATAAGCACCCTGGACTGCTCCATCCCTGGTAGGCCCGCCTAATATAGTTCCCTCAACCGTTTCTCTTCATTTCTTAGATTCATAGCCATGCAACCGTTTTCGATTCCACAGAAGGGTTCTGGCCCGTGTAAAGGCGTCCCTGCTCCCTTCTTGGCTAGGTCGTCCGCTGCCTCGTTGCCCTCCAACCCAGCATGGCCTGGAACCCAAAGTATCCAGACCTTGTTGGACGAGCCGAGTGTATTCAGTTTCTCAAGGCATTCCCACACCAGTTTAGGGTTCATCTAGTTGGACCTAAGTGCTTTGATCGCTGCTTGGCTATCGGTGAGAATAGCTATGTTCTGCCCCTTGTCGCTCCTTTGCAGATTAAAGGAGGCACATTTATCTATGACGTATATTTCCGCCTGGAATATGCTAGGGTATCTCCCCATTGGTTCAAAGTACATTTTCCTTGGACCAATGACACCGGCACCCGCTCCCTCTGCTGTGAGGGATCCGTCACACCAAGTAATCAGTTGCTGGTTTAGGCCGTATGTCGCAGCCACGCTCTCCCAGTTTGCCTTGTTACTCTAACGTGTTTAAAACTTCTTATCGAAGTGAAACCCCGTTCTCATGTTATCCCTCGCTATCAGTAATTCGGGATACCGCCTAGAAAGAATATCAATCTTTCTTCGATTTAAGCAGCTCCCCGCCTCACTCATACTACCGGCCATCCTGAATATTGATCTCCTTGCCTGCATCTGTATGTGCAGATGGAGAGGGGTTAATCCCAGAAGGACCTCCAAGGATACCGTTGGGCATGTCCTCATTGTCCCATTGATACACACGCAAGCCAGCCTTTGGAGCTTATGTAATTCTCTGGCTTGTGTGCTGAGTTCGGTTCTTTCTGCCCAGATTACCGCTCCATAGGTAATCATTGGCCTTGCTATTGCAGTATATATCCAAAGTAGTATCTTCGGGCTGCAACCCCATTTTCTTTCCTGCTATGGATCTGCAAGTCATCAGAGCCCTCGTGGCTTTGCGACATGTGTCTTCCAGAGTAATTTTTGGTCTAGCGTAATTCCCAAATATTTGACCTCTGTTTCTCGTTTCACCTCCATATCATATCGCCTCCTAGTGAATGGTACTATGGTGGTTTTGGCTGGTTGATCCGCAGTCCCACCTTCCTGCACCAGGCACTAGTAACCCTTAATTCAGTTTGGATTCTATCACATAGAGTATTTTCATATTTGCCCCTACAGATTAAAACAATGTCGTCCGCGTAGCCCTGGACTTGTATTCCAGTATTTGTTAGCACGTCCAGGAGCTCATCCACTACCATACTCCATCCAGAGTGCCAGGGTGTTTCCCACTCCTTTGCGGCTCAAGGCATCCTGTATCTCTGTGTGCGATGTGTTGTCGAATGCGTGTGGAAATCTATATTTTGGCCATTAGGAGGCGCAGAAGCTTCTACGTTTTAATCGCTGCGGCTTTAGGAAGGTAGCCTGTCACCTGCTCCTCACGAGTGACTATTTGTTGCGAAAATACTTTTGGCAATATAACCAGTTGAAACCTTCTCCGGGATAGCATAGCTAACTGCGGGTCATCTGTTTCTTATCGTTACCCTCGACCCGCACCTCCCTTTTCACTTGTCTCCATTCTTCATGGTTTAGGTCTATCTTGAGCCTTCTTAAGGGCCTCCTCTGCTTTCAGGACTTCTTCAGATAATGCAGATACCATTTAGTATCCGCGCCACTGGAGTCTCTATCCTTCTTGACATCTGATATACTGAACGTAGACGTACTTTTGCTGGTCCCTGCTTTTTGTCTCCGCTTGATGAACCAGTTGATGTGCGATATGGGGTTGCGCTTGTTTGTCCTTTTTAAGGTTTTGTGTGAAACAAAACCTTATTAGAATCGGGACGGTGTCTGTCTGTCCGTCTGTCCGTCTGTCTGTCTGTCACACCCGATTTATTCGGAAACGGCTAGACCGATTGTCACGAAAATTGGGGAGAGTATGTAATCTGGTGATCCCTTTACATGCAGTAAGTGGCGCCATCTTGCGTTAAGTTTAAGGGGGGGTTCCCCGTACATGTGAATGGAGGGTGCAAATTTTTTTTTCACAGAATGTAGCCAAGTAGGGTATCAAATGAAAGGTCTCAATTAGTACTTTTCGAATCTGGTTCAATATTTGATATTATCATAGATGAAACATAGGGGAGTGAGGGTTGAAAATATGAACCACAAAAAGTGTAACAGGTCTCGTTCTCAGAACCTATCCAAGCGAAAAATCTGAAAAAAATCACAGTGGTGTATCTCTACGAAATCTAGGCCTCAAAATACATCCGGTTCCGATATCTGCACAAATAAAGTTAATAATAGTATATTTCCACATTTTAGAAATTTACCCGGCACTCCCCTTATGTTCATCCCAGTACAAAATTTGGCACGCGTATAATGAAGAATATAATGCACAGTTTGGTCAAGTTTCAAGAAAATCCAACTATTATTAACAAAGTTATAGAGGGTGAAACTTTACAATTTTTTGTGAATTTCGTGCACTCTACAACCCGCATGACGTCATCATCACATATCAATTCGTCAATACCACAACGAAATGAATTCTTATGAATTGGGTCGCAGACAATTATTTTGTTTTAGTTTTTTAGTTATTTGTCAACCAGACATGTGTGTATGTAGGTATATAATATATGCGTGCTAATGAACTTTGCGGGTAGTGCCTAATTCAGATAGATATAAGACGTAAATCGGAAATATTGGGTACAATAAATTTAGATACGTGCATATATGTGTATACCAGGTAATAGGCAGTTTGTTTGTTTAGGGTGAGCGTGATATCTATGGCTCTAATATGTACGTATGTCTCGTAGTTTGGAAAAATATGAAGGATTATGTTGGATTTGTAGCTATATACGGACAGAAAAATGTGCGGCTCTTACATAAGATGAACACAAAACCTTTATACCCGAAGCGCGAGCTTCCGGTATTCCGACGTGTTTTAAAGTGTACTCATGAGTATGCAAGTTAGGAAATCCACCGTATCATAGCCCCCCGTAGCACGATAAAGTCAAGCTAACTCACAGAGATGAGCAGTTATTAGCGAGTTTTATTCAATCGATCTAGTTTCGTGAAAGCCTGTATTATTTTGCTGGTCTCGTTCCTTGTGGATCGTAAGCCATTGGGATTGGATCAGGCATAAACAAGAATGCCGACGCCGTGTAGTTAGACCAATCCAAATTGTTGTCCGTAGTATATGATCGTCCACGTGATAACTTGCCTCGTTACAAACGTTTGGCGCCATCAGTTCCTTGCGGGTCTCTTCGTTACTCGCGAATTGGTACGGCTGACAAGATGCTCGGTTGGACCGATCGTATACTTCGCCTATCAATTATTGATAATATCTATATTTTTGATAAGCTTCCGAGAATAAAAATAGCTATTGCTATTTATTTGACGTGCATCTAGTTCGGCATCATTCAAATCATTAAAAGCCGTGACCTGGCCGCGCTGAAATGTTTCAATCTCACTATATATGTCTTCGTTGACTTCGTCAACAACAGTGAGAATTTAATCTAGTACATCCCTTTTCCTTTTCATAGGTATGCGGCTTTCTCTCATAATCTTATTTATCTGCTATCTAAACTCCGTTTGTTTATACTTGAGACGACTTATAAGGGTGCTTCAGTGAGTTGTCTGAAGCATACCATTGATAGCGCACATGCCTCTTATCCAACACGGTTAGTACGGCCGCCTTTTAGTTTTTACGGATGTCCTTTATTGGTAGGTTCACTTCTAACAAATATTGTCCTCAGATTATATAGGAATATCTCATTATCTCGATGTCTATCCCATGCTTAACTTTCGCAATTGATGGCAGTTCGTAGAAACGTTTTGGATAAGTGCAGTTGCAAGTGTAAAAAATCGGAGCATAATGTTTAAACATGGCTTTTTCCCAAGTGCATAGTAAGACTCTGTATCTGTTCGGCCTATCGATAGGAGAGTCATCGCTATTTGTAATTAACGTTCTACGGTCTCCTGGTTGACTTGACGCTTCCGATGACTTCTTGTGGTGGAAGCTGCTACTGGTTATGGTGGCTTATCAGATGTGTCTATATGTAGAAGGTATAAGTTAACCACTCCTGTTTGCTATGATTGATTCGCATGATATTGTACTTTACCATCGTCTCCAGGGTGAACTGCTAACGGCAATTTATTCGGGGATGAATCCTGTGAATGATTGGGTTTGTTTCCTGTTCATTTTGATCTTTTTTGTAAGGGTTTGCAAGCATTCCGTAGTCCACCTTTCCCAAAAGATTTGGTGGATTTGTCTTAGTTGTTGCCATTTGTCGTATAATGTGACTAGCGATTTGTTGAATTTGGGCAGCGCATGCAACGAAAAGATCGCCAAGGTATGATCTAGTTTTGATGTTAGAAAATGATACAAGCAGCCTTGAATTTAATCGGCTTTGAATTGCGTGTATCTATCCCGGCTTCCCAAAGGTCTCCAAAGTGGCAGCCGGAATGAATCCCGATGTTATGTTAGCCTTTGCGGATATATTTACAACTTCTTCCGACCCTCGAATTTGATTGTTGACACTTGCGTCGGTTAGTGCATCGTTTATACTTCGCCAGCAACGCTTCCGATGTCATATGACGAGCATCAAATTCATAGCCTCAGTGACCACGTATACAAAGAGACATACGTAACTTTCCCAGTGCTAGTACGGTCTTTCGAAATGCGAGTCTTGAACAGTCCAGCATATTCTACCCAGTAATTCAAGAAAGGGAGAGTTAGTGATATTCTTATTTCATGTAAGTCGCCCATTATTGGCTGCTTTCGGGAATAATAGTTCTTGAAGCATATCAGACGGCGGTGATACTCTTTCCAAACAATTTTCAATCATACACTATCCAATAACTCACCCGTAGGTAATTTCTGAAGTTGTTTATTGTACCATGTGAGCTTTTCGTATAAGTTACATGGTGTTGTCAAGAGATTCTCCTTGTCAAGATATTGCAGAATTTTTAAGGAACTGCACCAATATGTGGGTTTTTTTTGGGAGTAGGGTAGGTGAATGCGTTTACGCACAGAGTGTTGGACTCCCGCAACAGTACGCTGGCGGACTACCAACTAAACACCTCCCTGTCATCAGAGAACTAGCCTGAAACCGTTTGACACATTACTTCGGGCTAGCCCTCCCGCTCTCCCGGCTTTGGGAGCCTTCAAGTCAGGGAATTCCTTACACCAACGGGAGAGGAGGGGAGGAAGAGAGTTGTTAGTTCAGGGAACTCCTTACCGTCCGATCCCTCTACCGGTCGAGTTCAATCTTCTTCGTAGTAAGAAGAGCCCGAACATAATGCGCAATACGATTCCAGCTGCCAGCGCTCTTCAGCATCTCTCTGACAATGTTGTCTGGAGAGAGCTCCTCTGTGTCTGCATAAAGCTGCTGGCGGAGGCCGTCCCACCTCTCGCAAGAGAAAAAAGTGTGTTCAGCGTCATCCGCCACTCTATTGCAGAACACACAATCAGGAGATCGCGCCTTCCCAACCCTGTGCAGGTAAGACTGAAAACCTCCATGCCCACTTAGAAGTTGGGTAAGGAAGTAATCAATCTCATCGTGCTTTCTGTTCAACCATGGGTCTAATTTGTCGATGAGCCGCGCAGTCCACTTGCCCCTTGGCTCATTTTGCCAAGAAAGTTGCCACTCGTTAAGGGTGCGTTGACGTTCTTCACGGACAACCACTTCTCTTAAGTTTTCGCCCTTACGGCGATAGATAGCTTTGCGCTCCTTGGCAAGGAGGGCAACGGGGATCACTCCCGCAATCACCATCACAGCCGATTCGGAGACGGTGCGATAAGCAGACGCCACTCGCAAAGCTCCCCGCCTCTGCACTTGAGCGAGGCGTTTACGATGCACCTCCTTGTCAAGGGCATCAGCCCATACCTCCGCACCATAGAGAAGGACGGACTGCGTTGCTCCCATGAGGAGACGTCTCCTAGTTGATATAGGGCCGCCGACATTCGCCATTAGCCGACTCAAGGCCGCGACTCCTGCTGCAGCCCTGTCCGCGGCTGCTTTGATTTGCTCGAAGAAGCTCATCTTCGAGTCGAGCATTAAACCAAGGTATTTAACCGCTGGCTTTGACTCTATAGTCAATTCGCCGATCGATATGGGACGCAAGGTCGGTATTCTCCTTCTGGTGAGGATGACTACTTCGGTTTTTTCCAGCGCAAGGTTGAAATCGTGAGCAGTCATCCATCCGCTTACCCGTCGCATCAATATGCCAAGTCTGCTTTGCGCCTGTTCAACAGTGCGTCCGGCAACAAGTGCCGCAACGTCGTCTGCATAATCGACCAGGCACGACTCTTCGGGCATATCGAGTCTCAGCAGACTATCGTAGGAAGCGGTCCGGCCCTAGGATGGATCCCTGCGCTACTCCCGACGTGATTTCCATCCTCCTCTGGCCCTCTAGCGTCTCATAGAACAGGGAGCGGTCTTTCAGATAATCCCTCAATATCCGCAAGAGATAGCTTGGCACGTGAAAGGAGTTCTCTAGTGTGTCTAGCATATCTGTCCATCTTACGGAATTGATTGAGATTGGCGGCTGTGTGCCCTGGCTCGATTAAACGCATCTACGACCTCCATAACAGCATCCACTGTAGATTTCCCTCTTCTAAACCCGAACTGCCTTGCGGATAAGTCCCCGGCAGAACGGATCGCTTCAGCGAGTCTACCCCTGATGAGCTTCTCGAGCACTTTTCCGGCCGTGTCAAGCATACACAGCGGTCGGTATGCAGACGGGAGCTCCGGGTCTCCTTTACCCTTACTGATCAACGCGAGTCTGGCCACTTTCCAGCGACAAGGAAAAATGCCCTCCTTCAAGCACGCATTGAACGTTTCAAGCAGCAATTCTGGCCGTTGGCGGAACACCAGTTTGTAAACTTCCGCCGGGATGCCATCAGGACCTGGCGCCTTCCTGTTTTTCATAGTGAGAACCGCTTCTTCGAGTTCTCCCATTGTGAAAAGGGGGCAATCCACGACGCTTTCCGCGCTATTTACATCAATACCCAATACGTGGGTTGACAACGTCTTCAAAAACGTGGAATGAATGTTGAGAAGGTTGAGATTCTTTCTGATGACCTAAGAAAGATTGGACACAGAAAGTCTACGTTTAAGATAGGAGTGCTGATATCCAGCTCGTCGAAATCTTAGACTCATGTCGTGAACTTCGTGGATTTTGCGGGCCGTGGCGGGCAACGCGTCCAGACACCCCGCATCCCAAGATGCCAGGATAGCCTGTATGCTCTCCATACAGGTCCAGCGTTACACGGACGACATTGGTTTAATTTGTAGGAGCAAATATGAAGATACTTCATGTGATAGAATCCAAACCTGACTAAGAGTTGCTAGTGCCTGGTGCAGGAAGGTGGGATTGCGGATCAATCCAGCCAAAATCACCATAATACCATTCACTAGGAGACGTAAGCTTGATCACCTGAGAGCCATAAGGTTACATGACATGGAGGTGAAACGAGAAACAGAGGTCAAATATTAAGGAATTACGCTAGACCACGTGGACATGGAGATAGGGTCTGGTAGTAGAGCTGTTGGTGTTGGTTCGCAGGCGTTTCCCAGGTTTTATGTTCCATCGTGGGTACCAATCCACGTTTCGCCCTGGGACCTATACTACCCTTTCACCTTTGAAGGTCTTTATCATGCCTTTGTGGCTGCCCATTTCAGTGTTTTTGTAAGGATTATCTGAATGGACTTTTGCTTTCTTTTTTTCTTCTTACAAAAGCAATAAATAATGGCCTTGTATATATAGAGAAACGGTGAAGGGACGGAATAATCGACAATCGTTCATTTAAAATATTTTTTTTTTATATTTATTAATATTATATTGATTTGCTTCCGCAAAAAATACCTCGAATTTCATTTAACATTTCTTTTTAGATTAGATTTAGATTTTTATAGATTAGATTAGAAAGAAATAATTAATTAGATTAAAAGGCATGTCAAGAACTGCAAATTTGTATAAATACTAATTTTGAATGAACAATAACTAATTAGTTCCAAAACTATTTCGTAGCCGAGAGCCACGTTAAGTAGACAATTCGCTTTCACACACTAATTTCCTGAATTTCGAAAAATCTTGCTTCGTTTCATGGAAATTCATCATTTCCTAGATTTTTCGCTTTCGTGTTTACATATTTTTTTTTCGTTGCTTTCTTGTACTAATTCCATCTCCTTTCATTGGTTTGTCATACTAAACTCATCACATTATGCGTATTTAATATATAATCTCTGGACGTAATTTTTCTATCAAATATTGACATTTAAAACGCATTTTCTTGTAGGCGACCAAAAGTAGTCTGTTGGTGTCACGCGCTCCCGAATCCAAAGCTGTCACCGAACTCTCGTATTATTCTCTTGCAACATCCCGCCGAAGAGAAGCGCTGTTTGCGTACAGCACCAATGCTCCAATTAGGTTTAGATCCTGGCAAATGCCTTGTGTTCAAAGCAAAGCGATTTCCTCTTCCCAGGCATGGTCCTGAGTTGGAGGAAATTTTAGAATCATCAAATAATCTGTTATTGTATCCAAGTAAAGATTCTATCCCAATAGAAAAAGTTGATAAATCAAAAGGTCCATTCAATTTGATATTAATTGACGGGACATGGCCACAAGCAAAGGCCATTTACGCCAGTAGCCCTATTTTACATCAAATGACGCAGGTTAAGTTAGTCTCCTCCGGTCAGAGTAATTATATTATAAGAACGCAGCCCACGGAGGGTTGCTTGAGTACGCTTGAAACGGCTGCCGAGAGTCTTTCGATTTTAGAAGATAACGTAATTTATCGAACGAAATTGATAGAACCTTTGCATACTTTGTGTAAGTATCAACTTGAAAATGGTGCCGTTGAGCATCAATCTAAAGAATTTCTTATAAAAAACCATCGGTATCCGAAATTAATAGGGAAACGATTGAATAAGTTACTAAAAAGTACTGAAATTGATAAGAGCTGAGTAAGTGTTAAGATTAAGAGTGAGCAAAGTTGTAAATTAAAATGTTTATATTCTAAGAAAAGCTATAATATATAGAATAGTTATTTTTATCAAAAACTGTTTATTTTAATGTAGAAGCGTTAAAAGTTATAGATGCCAGGTAATGTCGGTAAGAAGTTAAAATAAGGGAGGAAGAGATTAGATGATCGTCTTATTAGGTGGTGATTTTAAAATGCGAGGATAATTGGAAGTAAATAAATTTTGGATAGGAACAACCCCAGGTTCTGGTTTCGTCACTAGAAAATATCAAGGAAACTTAGCATCAAAAGCTCCTTATACCTTAACGCGAATTTACGGCAGAATAATAGGATCAACTGGTCACTGAAAAAGGCAAACCATTCTTATCTTGACATCCATGAAGAAACCCAATCCCAAAAGTTCTTTTTTTGTGATGATATACTGTGACAGGTCTGCCACAGGTCAAGGACTACCTCCATAATTGTAAAAGGTGCAAGACGTCAAAAACCTTCAACCCAACGCTCCGACTTCCAATAGGTAAAAAATGACCGGCCCATAAACTAGATCTCGCGCTGGAAACATTGCTGCAATAGTTCTTTTCGATTTTCTC
Organism: Hermetia illucens; assembly: GCF_905115235.1. Classification (NCBI taxonomy): domain Eukaryota; kingdom Metazoa; phylum Arthropoda; class Insecta; order Diptera; family Stratiomyidae; genus Hermetia; species Hermetia illucens. Next base: position 17,898,177 of record NC_051854.1, read on the forward strand.
TCGAAGTTTTCGTTCGTGGAGTCGATTAAACGGCTTTCTGTGTTTGAAATCCTCGAATCGATAAAGTTTGATAATGGGATACCGTTTAAGTCTGTCGCTTTTAACGATCTTTTGAACCAGTGTTCAGGCTGTCCCGGTCACAAGCGGGGTCGGCTCATCGTGATCGGTTCTATCAAATGTCTGATCAGGATGCAATCGCGAGGCTTTTTAAATCCCCATCCAGCGTATCAAGCCACCGTTGTTTCGGCCGGCCTTTTGGTCGCTTACCATCGACTTCGATGTTTAAACCAATCAGGGTAAGTGAATTTTCGTTAGCGCTAATTACGTGACCATACCATCGAAGACGCCTCTCTCGTAGTTTTTCCACGATCGGTGCAACCCCAAATCAATCGCGGATATCCTCATTTCGGATGTGATCAAAACGTGTCACGCCAGTCCAACGCGACATCTTCGTCTCCATTACCGCAAGACGTCGTTCATTGTCTTTTATAGTCGGCCAACACTCAGAACCATAGAGGGCAACAGGACGGACGACATTGCGGTAAATTTTCGATTTGAGACGTTGGTTGATGCGTCCATCATAAAGAACACCAGTTGTGGAACGCCACTGGGAACTTTGTCGACGTCATAGGGGAAATAAGCAGAGCACCATAGAATCTCCTTATTTAGCTGTTGATTTCTTATGGTCAGTTTAACGGGTGTAGTGTGGCCATCACATACGTCGTTAACCAAGATAGCTTGGAGGTCTTTTGAAACCACCATGCAGGAGCGAGAAATCATAGACTTTCATTGGATTACAACAAGTCAGCATTCGTAACTTTAAGCCCCCAATTTCCCCACAAACAACCTATGGTTCTTGTATGATGTATATGTACATGAATTGTAGCTATTGATCCGACGACTTGTATGTGTAGCTGCCGCTTTGCAATCCTGCTAATTTGTTTTGAGAGATATGGCACTTCATTTTCGATTCTAATAAAGATGTCGTGAGCTTGTACATCCAATTCGATGGTTTTAAGAACCACATTTGTAATATGACGGTCATAAGCCCGTAATAGAGGCAGCCCGTTTGTTCTGCAACCTTCTTAATATCCTGTTCAGGAACGCCGATAGTGAGGAAAACTTTCGGCTTATCGATTCTTTCTCCTGCTTTGCTGCCTAATTGCCTCCAGGCGGAGGTGTTGAGATTATTCTGGGCACCAAGTTGTCGCAGGACCTTAGCACAATTACGCTCCTCTTTTAGGAGCCAGAGAAACACCTTTTAAAATGATGGCAGCTCGGAAACCCTCTTCAGGGTCGGTCGCGCCCCCTCCCACACATTGTTGAAGGAGGAGCAGTACTGTCTGAGCCACTCGTCCGTGCTTTCGTCGAGAATGTTTATCCGTAACATTTTAAGGCATGCACCTTCCGGCTCAAAGCGGAGCTTGATCCCTTACGAGGTCCTTACTGCTGGGAAGATCTGTTCGCATTGCTCCTTACCGTAACCGGATGGATTGGTGTTGTCATATAAGATCCATCCAACGGCTCTGATAGCCTTGGCTGCAAATGAGAACTTAGCCGTTGCAACCATGTGAGCGGAAGAGTTAGGATAGTTAGAAAACCGTGGCCGCTTTGGTTTCCCATTAGTTGCAGATGCTCCGGACCATCCTTTCTCTTCAATATTGGCACAACCCGGGGGTTGTATTTTGCCGGCAGGTGGCTTGCCCGGAGGCAAGACGTTTTCCACGGAGGCATTGTTCTTCCTGAAGGCTGTTTACTGCATAAAGAGATGCATATCCCTTGGCAAGTGGTTAGGAGTACTGGCAGAAGCGGTTTGCTTCGGCTCATCCGTTAGGGATTTGGATTGGTTCCGAACTAAATAAATGGGAAATCTTAGTCTAGACTCAGGTTTTTCAACGGTGATCTCAGTATTGATTGTCACGATTAAAGTTTATTTTATGCAGGTTCTTGAGACAGTTGTGCCCTCTTATTGACTACAGCCAACTTTGATGACCCTTCCCGTCCATTTCGTTACAACATACTATAGGCATTGTTATCTGTTTCGAGATTATTTAGACCCTAAGCTGGCAATGATTTAGTGGTGACTTTATTAGTTACTGCCTTGAGTGAATATATTGTGCTGGTTTTCTAGTTGTCAGACATTAATGACGTCGCGCAAACAGAAGCGACATATTCTCCGCACGCATGGATTTGAATGACTAGAGTTTTGAAATTGGTGGAGATGGGAATTGGACCTTTTCGTCCCAGAGTAAGAGCACTGCCTAGAACTAGAACGATGCCTGAAAACTTATTAATCTTATTAATCTCCAGTAAAGTTCGGATAAAAGGAAAGTTAACGCTTGTTTTATTATAAATTCAAATTTATTTCTATTTCGGCCGGAATTTCAGGTCGTATTCAACGATAGTATTTGCATGAGATTGAATATCAGTACATGCCGTGCAAAAGTTTCCTTCACATGTAGTTTGATTAGACAACCCATTGCTTATAATACCCGCAAGGAAATATCTTTTCTTCCCATCGATGATTTTCGATGTAATAAATCCAGATCCACTATCTCCGTCGCAGAGAGACTCTCCGTTCTGATTATCTACGCAAAACTTATCGTTCGTTATTAGATTTCGATATTCAGGTGGTGTTTTTGCAACGCATCTTTCATAATCCACCATATTGAGTTCGAGAGTACGAAGTTGGTGTGAACGATTAGCCTTATTTCCAAGCTTTCCAAAACCGCCGACTGTCCCGGATAATTGCTCCCGCTTAGCTCTTTCGCTGACACTCAACCATTCAATACAAATTGGTGCGATTTTATCAGTGAATACGATGGAATTATTGAGGACTAAAATAGCAATATCGAATTGGTAGAAGAGTTCGCGTCCTTTGTACCTGAAATATGATTGGGTCATTTAATTAGGAAGTCTTCCAAACAACAAGGATTTTTCAAATAATTGAAGCAGAACAAAACGAGATTGATTCCAACAGTCAATACTTACTCGGGAGAAATGTACGCTTCTGACAAAGTGAAGAAATGCACTGGATTGGGCTCCTGTGCGTCATAGCTCCTAAAAAGTTTTCCTACTCCCACTTCGAAGTTTTCTATATTAATTCTCCGCTTCTTCCGTTCGTCCCAGAAGCAATGTGCCGCTGCAAAAACAACATCCGAAATAAATTAAGGACCAATGTATAGCCTAAGGTGAAAATTACCAGACAACACAATTTTGGCACTGATTATGGTTCCTCCACAAATTTGCTCATAGAAACGATAAATAGCAGCGTTCCATGGCTGAACCGTATTCTCTTCTCCGACTTCCTCCGCTAAATCTCTGCCACAGATTGCTTCACAACGGTAAGGACTGTAATCCCAGTCCCCGTGCTCATCACAAACAATCCTACTGGGAACACGTCTATTAGGCTTCTGGTATCCAGGTCTACAGCTTAATTCTGCCAGAGTGCCAGACTTTAAGGATTGGTTGCAGGGGATTTCCTCTTGATTGTATTCGCATCTTGCAGAAAAAGTTACCCCAAAGAGCGGTATGTAGGAGCAATATTCTGTGGTATTTTTCAAATCAGTACTTGGTCCCTGTTCATCGAAAGTGCCAACATTACTTGTACATCTTGGTAATTGATTAATCCATGATCCCTTAAAGCACATGTTTGTTGTGGACCCAGCAAGCATGTAGTTGTCTTCACAAATATATCTAATGTTTGTATATTCGCGAACAGTACTGCCCGCGTAAATTTCTGGCTCTCCAAGCATATTCTGATTGAAAAACTTCACGTGGGGAATGTTACCAATGATACATGACTTCCTTCGTCTTATGCTGCTTTTTGTGGTTGATGTAGTTGTCGGTCTCCTGAAATATGGGAGCGTTTTTACAATAAATAATTTTAAAACTTATTGTCATATGGTTTATATATTTTCGAGGCTTCTTTCAAAAAGGACGTAAACTTTCTATAATTATGTTGCTTAGTTGAATTTCACACAAATCCAAAATGTAGCGCACTATTCGAAATTATCACCGAAAAGGACCTTTCGGGTTGTAGTTTCAATTGCAAAAATGGCGGCTTCTTTTAGCTTAACATATAGTTCAGTGACCTGCCCAGAACTGAGCGACTTAAATACCTCGGGTCAACGCTATCAGTCAATGGAGTACTGCGTTATGAAATTGCTTCACGCATTAACGCAACCTGGATGAAGTGGCGTTCCACAACTGGTGTTCTTTGTGATCGACGTATCAACGAACGTTTCAAATCTAAAATTTACCGCAATATCGTCCGTCCTGTCGCCCTCTATGGTTCTGAGTGTTGGCCAACTATAAAAGACAATGAACGGCGTCTTGCGGTAATGGAGACGAAGGTGTTGCGTTGGACTAGTGGCGTGACACGTTTTGATCACATCCCAAACGAGGATATCTGCGATCGTTATGGGGTTGTACCGATCGTGGAAAAATTAGGAGAGGTGCGTCTTCGATGGTATGGTCACGCAATTCGTGCTAAGGAGAATTCACTTGCCAAGATTGGTCTGAACATCGAAGTCGATGGTAAACGACCAAAAGGCAGACCGAAACAACGGTGGTTTGATACGCTGCATGGGGATTTAAAAGCCTCGATATTGCACCCAGATCAGACATTCGATAGAGCCAAATGGCGAAATCGATCACGACGAGCCGAGCCCGCTTGTGAACGGGACAAAGGCTGAAGAAAAAGAAGAAGATATAATTCAGTTCTCATTGGGACTAATGTCTTCAGTGCCTGATGTGCATCTTGCAGAAATAACTACGTCACTGAAATGAACTGGGCCTATTCAAATCTCCTGTCGTCTTTATGTCCGCTTCACATCACCCGCTTTCATCTAACGTTACACTTGCATGAACTATGAAAAAACGCTCGTTCTTCCTTCAAAAACAGAACTAAATTGAACATATTTCAATGAGTTTTGCGGTTGGTAGCGATCGTGCGGTCTCACAGTTTTATCCGATTATTTTCCATGTTACTTTGCGGACTATACGATGACAAGTTTCGATCCCTCCCTCATACATCTCTTCAAAATTCACCACAATTGAACCGATTGCTTATAGAGAGGGCTGTGCATGTTGTCAAAATTTGGAACTGGAAATTAAAGGGAGCCGATATTGGGGCTTCCCTCAAGATGGTCTTCATTTTTACAAAGCTCAACTGACTTATGGTATGAACTTAATTTCCAATTCCTCAATATTCAGTTGAAGAGTAAATTCTCACTTTTGCGGGTTTGAATTGAAATTTTTAGAAACCGTTTCAGAACCCAGCGTTAGTCCCAATATTTATCAGGCCCCGATGGATTCGAGAAGACAGAAAATACTCTTCTTAATACTATCAACAATCGGCCGCCGATTACTGTCTTGTGAGAAAAGAGAAAAAAATGAACTCAAGTGTGGAATTAAACAAAAAAATAAGCTCTGTGAGTTGGGGCTTAAGAAGCCACTTAAAGTCTTCCCTGCTTATCGTGAAAAGCGACTAAAAGGGATAAAAAAATTGTTAGCTACCAATCTGCAAACTTGCAAGGGTTCCCAGAAGGCTCACTTTCTCAAATTCGCGAGAATTCCAACGATATAAGCTAGACATCCTTTGTCTAAGCGAAATAAGACGGTGGGACTCTGGAAAGTATTCCCCTCCCTCTTGCGGCAATGTGTTTTAATACTCTGGAAAGCCAGACGCGAATCCGGTGTGGGGTTATTTCTGATCGCAAGGCGCGCTCTCGTGGCATGGGAGCCAGTTTTTGACAGATTTCTGATTGCCAAATTCCGATTCAGGTTAAGGAGCAACCCAACTGTACAATCCTATGCACAAACGAAGACTTCAAATATAGCGGAGACGGATGCTTTCTACGAGCAATTGCATGTAGTTCAGGAGAGGCATTCTAACGGTGAAATTGTAATCATGATAGGTGATAGGAGGTAGGCTCTGGCAACACCCTGCTTGGATATGTGATGGGAAAGCACAGAGCTTGCCATAAGGTCAGTTGAGTTTGAACTGATCGCAATTAGCTGTAGAGTTACGTGTTGTCTTCTGGGTGAGCATAACAAGAGGGTCCCTGACATTGGCCTCGAAAGGGATCACCATATGATGGTCACTTTCGTGGGCTTGCTATCTTGCTGATTGGACGTTAGACACACTGAGTAACCCGCCTGAGAATACCAATGAACATTGGACCGTTTTCTCGGGTGCAGAACGCAATTATTTCAGAAGTCTATATCACTTTACGAAAGAACGTACATGTGTTTGCAAATCTTTCTATGGTCGGAAAAAGGGCGCTTACGGACGACTCCTCACTTATGATGACGAGTGGTTGAAGAAGTGGAAAGAACACTTCATCACGGTCCTTAAACGTACCACATCCCGCAAAGTTACGCCTCTCTAATAGATGAAATGGATGGTCACCATAACATGGGAATGCATACTGTTCCTCCAAGCGGAAGAAAAATCATCTCGGGAGTAAAGCCACTCGGCTCGACGGTCGGCAGACTTTTTTATCTCTCCACGTGCAGTTTCTGCAGGTGTGCTGTTCTCATTCGTAGGGAAATATTAGGGATTCCAGACTATTCTCAGGGAGTGAAACACGGGGATGATTGCTAGGAGTGCGCAGAAGGACATTCGTTTTGAGTGTGCCAATTGGAGGGGTATTTGCGTGGTTCCTGCTCCTGCAATGATAATAGTTGAAATAATCCCGGATTGCATCGAAGAACGTCTTGAAAGCTCGGTCAACCGAAAGCGGACTGGTTTCCGATCTGGATACTCCTGCTTTGACCGCATTACCACCCTACGGATCATTTTGGAACAGTGCGCGGAATTTAGATCTTCGCTTCGCTTGCTCTTCATCGATTTTGAAACAGCGGGTGTATCTGGCGAGCGACATATGATGGCACAAAATATCACGTGCTGTATCGAGGTAAAATCTCAGGAATTTGAGGTACAAAGCGGAGTCTGTTAAGGTGCAATACTCTCGCCGATATTATTTCTTCATGTTATTTGTGACGTCTATCGTGCTGCCATGTTCGGAGGACGTGGAGGAATTCACTGGACGATGACATCTTTCGTCAAACATCTCGACTACGTTGATGATATCTGTTTGCTCTCTCCCAGCGTTTCATGGACTTTGGCCAAATGGCTCTGGATTTGGAAAGAGAAGCAAGTAGAATTGGACTGAAGATAAACACCAGCAAAACCAAGGTTCTCGGTCTGGACAAAGCATCGAAGGCGTCGATCAATTTTTATATCTAGGAAGTGTGGTTTCTGCCGGGGGTGGCACCGATCTGGATGTCTCCTGACGCATTAACAGCACTAGATCCGCTTTGGCTGCCTTGTCGAAAATCTGGAGATCCAGTTATCTCAATACCAAGAGAAAGTTCAGACTGTTCTGTGCTAGTGTTCTTCCTGTGTTGCTATATGGGTGCGACAAATGGAAAGCGAAGCCCAATATTACTCAAAATTTCCTTCCCAGGTCCCGTAGATACTCCACGGAACGGAATCAATAATTCCGAATCCCAGGTGAAGCTACTATGGTCGGGAGTGGTAATGAATGCGACATGGGCAAACCGATCTTTGTATGTTAGGGGAATGAGAAACTCAATGCTTATAAGATCATCCATCCTTCTCCCCGGTTGACGTTGGATGAAATTCGAAAATACTATTGGGCCTTTCTAACTCTGTTAAGACGAGCCCTGGACCCTCCTTTTGCAGCCGTCTTACATATCCCCCCGATCAGTGTTTGTAACTCCATTAACTACTCCGAAATCTCCAGTTTGAGCATTGCCACCCCCTGTTGCTCTACAACGGCGTTAATTTGATCCTCAACTTAATGATATTCCAGGTGCGTATTGTTGCACACCAGAGCCGCTGTCCCTTCTTTGCTGATGCTTCATAGCCTCTATTTCCTTGTAGACCACAACATCTCGGGAACACATATATGATTCTCAACTTTACCGTCTGTTTTACGATTAGCGGTATCACTGGAGGCCGTGTTATCCGGCTCATTCCGTAGGCGGCTTTTAGATTCTGACTAACTTTCGTGGCCTGATAATCATTGGCAGTCCTCAGATTCTGACAATGCTCTATCATTTCCTGTTTATTCCTCTTATCAGCGAATAAGAAACTGACTCTTCGCGACGGACATGGGATACCTCCTTTAGTTACTCGTTTCACAGCCAGTGCCTTTATCTCAACAATCGAAATCCATCCTCTAACCACAATTGAAGAGACTTTGCCATCGAAGACTCCTCCTACCCCTGAAACTTCCACACTCCTTTTTTTTTGGCTTTGGTTTTCGAACCAGATCCTCACTTACGTAGATGCTTTGGCTTCCCTGGTGCACCAAGCACCAAACTGGGACCACGCCCATCTCTTGTGTTCAACTTGATCACTGCTGTGGGGAGTATGATGTAGAGTAGAATTTTCTGCGTGATGGGACGTGTGTCTTACAGGAGTGCATTACCCCGTGGATTCTTGCAAGGATGTAGAATCGTCACGTGTTGTCCATAATATATATCGCATTTCTGGCGCCTTGCGCCTCTGGCGTTCTACTCTATACCGACACTTATGGGAGGTGCAGAACCCAAATTTGTAATGCCTTAGTAGCATCACGTTTTTTCGCTGTCCAGCAATTTCGGGCACCTGAAAACTTTATGGTCTTCCATACATGTGAAGCATGGAAATCGTTTTTTATTTTCCACGTCAGATTTTGCAACAAAACAATCTCCATGTGGGTTTTCTTTTTTCCATCAGGATTTTCCTCTCTTTTATTAGCAACTCGGTTGTCGAAGACCTACACGTCCCGTCCCAACCCTACTAAATCTTTTCTCCGTTTTTCAACCTGATTTACCCTTTCCTGTTGGGCATCGATAATTGCTCCGACTTCTATACTGATAAGAGGGATTTAGGCGTAACTATGTTTAGAATATTATCGCCGCTGTCCTGTTACGCACGTACATTAATCTCATGCGAACAACAACAATATGTAATGCGCTCCTTATCTGTGCTCCAAATTTCAGAGTGCACAACAAACGCCTACAATAACATTAATATATATATTTATGTAAGAGGTGCAACTCCGTGCTTGCGTCTCTTGTATTTAGCGCCCAAAAATTATGCTGATATGTGGAGCTTTCTTTCCGTTCAGTGTGGTGGAATTCGCAACAACACAACACTGTTGGAAGCATTCGCCCTCAGGCGGTAAAGCAAAGTAGAGGACTAAATTTATAAACCACAACCTAAATATTACTCAAGAGGAACTCGCAGAAACTACTAGAATTGTTTCGAGCTCTCAACCCGTCGGGGAAACCCAAAACCCACGTTGCAGCACAAAGGTACAATCCATGAAAACAACGCACTGAAAAAAAAAAGTTGTTAAAGCCACAAATCACCAAGTCCAGTGTGGTTTATTAACGAAATAATTGGCTTTGGAATGACGACGTCCAAACGAAGGTCATTTCAATATCGAAAAAGGAACGCTTTGTTTGTTATCCCATACCGTTCTTTTTATATTTTCCTTCTTTTCTAGCGCTATATTCCGATGACGGTCGTTCGCCTACCAAATTCCGCCTATCGACCCCTCTGGATCGAAAAACCACTTCCTCGAATTTTGGACATCGAGTCCTTCCATCTGCTCCGAGGTTTTTCAGGTGGCTGTTTACGTCGCTTACGCTTAGTCAGCGCCTAGAAATTCTTGTGACGCAACTCACTAAGCCTTACCTTCTCCTGAGGGTTTGACTCGGGTTTCGTGTATCTGTCGGTGTTCATTAAGGAAGCGGCCTCTCACTCTGGTCTTGCCCTGGGCGCCCTACATACAGCTCTAAGTAGATAATATTTGCCTAGCGTCTCATAACAAAGTTGACCTCCAACGACTTGTTCAAAAATTTAATGATTTCTTCAAGGATCATGGTTTTAGGCCCATTTTGAATAAATCAGATTTTCTGACAAACAACCTTAATGAAACAGGCACAATACGACTGTTGAGCGATTGTTGAATTGAGCGATTTGAGTATCAGGGAACAATACTACTAGCCAATGATGCACTGTGTTATGCAGTAAGAGAGGGACGAAGATGACTATGGTTTCGTACCAGGGCAGAGGCAACTCATCAGACGCTGCCTCACCTCTGCCCTGGGAACAGCGTGACCGAAGCGGCTCGTAGATGTTATACGCTCCGTTTTATAATTCGCAAAATACAACAAGAGTACGAATTATATTCAACGTAAATCCGCCCACAATTCGAACCAAAGCTTGGTCTGTCCGGTCCGGCATCAAGTGGATACTGTCTTAGGACTCCTCAATTCCCAAAAAAAAAAATGTATTATGCAATTGATCCACGTAACAGCGCAACTTGGATGAAGTAGCGTTTTCCAACTAATATTCTTTGTAATCATCGCCCCCTATGGTCTTGAGTGTGGCCCGGTTATAAAAGGCAACGAATAGCGCCTCGCCGTAACGTAGACAAGAATGTTGTGTTGGATGCAAAAGAAGATATCCACGATCGATATGAGTCTCAAGTGGTTTGGTCGGATCCTTTATTGCTTTCACAATAGGCGGCCTTCTGCCCTCGTATGCTTGTGGTCAAAAGTAAACTTGTTACTTCCCCGGTCCCATTTAGATTCCTCAGCCTTCCTATATGCTCGATTGATACCCGCCACACCCAAGTCGACTATGCCTATGTTCAGAAGGGTTGGTCGCCCAATGTTCCGCCTACAGCCTGTATTTGCATGTTGCCGTGCTATGCTGGTCTCTATTGGGTGCTATTACTTGCCCCTGGTACTATTGCTCTACACCCATTATAGATAAATTGAGAGGAGGTGTCTTTGATGTCATCGTGTGGTAGTTCACGCTGACGAGAACTGACTAGCTGAGATTATTCTCATCATTGAAGTGGGTGAAAAACGACCAAAAGGTTTATTGAAACGACGATGGCTTAATATCCTAGACCGCTTCTTGATTCCGTCCGGACAAAGTCTGTGATCGAAAAAGTGACACAGTCGATTCAGATTAGCCGATCCCACTGCTGAATGGGAGAAAGGCTTAAGAAGAAGAAGCTCATACGTACCTTGTTATGTATATTGGAGTTGATTCCGTGGTAGTAGTAGTTGTTGTAGTAGTAGTAGTGGGCCTTTTTCCACAAATTTCATCTGATCCGTCCAGACAATCAACAACACCATCACATACAGCATTACCCCTTACACAACCTCCATAACCACATCGAAACGCAAATGCAGGACAATAAAATGACACACAAAGCTCTACTGTTTCATCAGAAGAATCTCGACAATGTTGTCTCCCATCGCAAGCATTATGTCCCTGAATACATTCACCTGAGCCGCATTGGAATTCATTTTCTCTGAAATGTAAATATTATAATACGCAATATAATCGAATCATCATGAAGGATACAGACGAGCAGTTACCACTGATTCCATAGCTTTCAAGGATACCTTGACATCGTATTGTGGTTTCGTCTGAATTGTCGTTGCAATCATATTTATGATCACATTCAGCATTGCCATTGATACAAGCTCCATAGGCACATTGAAAGGCAAATGCTGGACATCTCGTATGAAGACATCTTTCAATCGTTTCATCTGATCCATCTCGACAATCTACACTGCCGTCACAAAACTTTTCTGCAGCAATTAATTGACCGTTGTTACATTGATGTGTGAAACTTGCTAATGTCCTATCTGCTTTGATGATGACTGAAATTATAGGAGGAGCAGAATACAGTACTTTATCCATTTGTTATGAAATGATTTGAAAAATGTATACTATCAAAAATTTATAGCTTTTTTACACAATTCATTTAAGGAAGGTGTATCACGAATCAGTGTCAACGAATCCAAATGTAAATACATGACCCAAATTTGAAAAATGTGACGGACAATGGTTAAGGGAGCAGAGCGTCAGGTTCTTAATCTCACTGCTCTGAGTTCGAATCCCGATTGTCATGGGTGCCTGTGTTCTGTGTTTGTCTCACTTGCACAGCACCTACATAGAGTCTTTATTCACTAACAACGGTAACAAACGTCTCGATATACAGCAACCCCTTTTGACTGCTGATAAAGCATTTTATGTGGTTGAATTCATTGTCAAGGAAAGTATGCAGAAAAACAAGCAAGATATCTACAAAATACTGTATCTGAACACTGACCAAGAAAGAAATACGCTTGGATAGAAAGTTCTCCGAAATGTATATGGAGCAATCAAGGAGGAGAGATATGGCAATCTCGACACAGCCATGGGTTGCATCAACTGTTTAACGACTCATTAGCATTTAGCTGGATCAAATTCGACGGCTATGTAGAGCGAATACAGAAGGATCAAATCTCGAGACGATTTTTAAAATCGGTTTACTGTCTGTCTGTCTGTCTCTCCTTTTTTTAAGGAGGTGGAAATCTTCAAAAGACTCGGGGCTGGGCACGCCAGAGTGTGGGATTTTTTACCAACTAAAACCATTCCCGAGATGACGAACGCTGCATCGTCTGGGACGGTCCTGAAGGCAGAACATACCCTTAGGGATGTTCTTCTGTAAACCGCACTCAGTTTATGTGTATTGCCTGAAACCTTCACTGTTTTTCCTCAAACTGGGAGTGCATACAGCATGATAGAGCTCACCACCCTGGCTATGAGCAACCTGCAAATATGCCGCGGACCTCCTACGTTCAGCATCATCCTTGCCAGAGCAATACTCGTGGTGGATGCTCTTTTACAAGTATGCTCTATGTGCTGCTTAAAATTAAGTCCTCTGTCTATCATCACCCCCAAGTATTTGATGGCCGGCTTGGAAGTGATGATATGATTCCCGATTCTAATGCAAGCGTAATTTCTTTTGCGGCGCTTAGTGATGAGGACCGCTTCCGTCTTTTTCTCCGCGAGTGCCAGTCCAGCACTCCCTAACCAAGCCTTAACAACACTGATTGCTTCGCTTGATTACAACTCAACATCCTCGAGATGCTTTCCAATCACAACCGACCAAGAGTGTCCGCTCTTTCAAGTAGCTATCGATAATAACGGCGAGGTAGGTGGGAACACCAATCGTCGCCAGAGACTTTCGTATAAGGTTCCAATTGGTCGAGTTAAATGCATTCCTCACATCCAGGGTCACCACCACGCAATACTTGCTGGTACAACCCCTTCCATGAATTGCATTTTCGGTCAAGCCAGCAACCATTTTGATGGCATCTGGCTTTACGGAACCCATACTGCCTATCTGAAAGGCCCCTTGGCTCTCGACGACTGGAAGTAGTCTATTATAAATGACCCGCTCCAACATTTTCCCCATAGTGTCTATGGGTCTATAGGAGGACAGCTCCCCTGGAGGTTTGCCAGCCTCAGGCAACAGCACCAACTTCTGCCGCTTCCGTGGTCCAGGCAAGATACCCTCCGACATGCACGTTTCGAACATATCCGGTCTACATTTGACGGCAAGTTTGAGGGCCTTATTGGGTATGCCGTCAAGTAATAATAATAATCGTCGGCGCAACAATCCATATTGGATCAGGGCCTTGAAGTGTGTTAGAGCACTTCATTCAGGACCATAACGGTACACTACACTACACTATAGGAGGCAATGTAGTCAGCATTGCGCTCGCCCGAGATTATTACCCTGATTTGACTCAGGAACTCATTCACTCATTCCCTCTTACTCCGCTGGATGGCGAACTTGAGGGTCTTGTGAGCTTCCCTATAGGCATGCTCCTTTAGCCCCTGATCGATCCTACCTATTGCCCTTTGAGCCGTTCGTCTGGCTCTGTGGCAAATCGATCGAAGGCTGACAAGTTCATTATTCCACCAATAATTGGGTCTTCTAGTGGGGAATGAGCATCTCCTAGGCATCGACGCGTCACATGTTTTAGAGATGCTCTGTGTGACATGAAGAGCTCTATCCGTGGAGGTGTCTGCTTTGCTAGGCAAGTCTAGCCACACCTCCATAAATGTCTGCTCATCCATCGCTTTGGCAGACCATCCTGGTGTTCTTCTGGATTCCGGTTCCGGGGCGCGGGTCTCCTGCCTCCGTCCTTAGTTCAAAGGTGATTGCCTGGTGGTCGCTGTACGTAAAGTCCTCGCTAACTTGCCAGGACATGTCACGTACTAACGCAGGGCCGACAAAAGCCAGATCTACAATTGAACCAGTTCCCCCTTTCTGATAAGTGTTTTTATCGCCTTCGTTGACCAGAACCACATCCAACTGGGCGAATGCTTCTAATAAGCAGATTCAATTAAGAAATTCGAGGAAACAGGTTCATTATCGGCGTTGATAGCCGAAATATTTAAGGTTCTGGAATCATGCTGAAAACGCAAAAGACATAAAAAATATATCAATCGCTTTTTATTCATCATATATATGAACCAATATCCTCTAAAAGGAACACAGCCCATCTATCACGGCTAAGCACCATCGTTGCCGGTTCATCGAAATGTGCCCTAGCTCCCTCCAGGCCTTCCCGAAAAGCGTACACTCCTCTAAAATTGTACGCAATGTGTTTAGGGCAACTCACTCATCGGACAAAAAGGCGAAGGCGAATCTAGCACTATTAATGCGTTGTCTGTCGGTCAATACTGATAGGAAGAGAGATCATGGAGACATCAACGATAATAAAAAGAAATAGTATCAGCAAAAGTGCAATCTCGGAATTCCTCTGAAATTCAATCTCGATGCAGCATATCACATTTTGTGCCATTATATGTTGCTTGAAAACAAATGTTATCCTTCCTGGAATGCCCCTCTTACGTAGAGTATTCCAGATACACTCCATGCTCCCGTTGTGAAGGCCAGATGAACTGTGGGTTTGAACTCAGAACGCTGCTCCAGAATGATCCGATAGAGTCAGTAGAAAAGAATCCAGAAAAAAACCCAGCCCAGCAGCTGTGATCAAGCCCGAGATGTTCTGTAATGCGCTCCTGGATAATTTTAGCTATAATCCTTGCGAAGACAAGGAGCACCCTCACTCAAGACGGGTACCGCTTTGAGAAATCTTGACGATCGCCACCTTCTTCTTCTCAGTGGGAAAAGTATCAGATACCCAGGATTTTTGGATCAGGGGAAGAAGTAGCTCTGCAGAGACAGCAGAAGCTACTATCAATAGCTCCGCGGGGAAACCATCAAGCCTTTTGCAACCTTATCCCGCTTCAGTGATCTACTACTTCACCAGATGTTATATGATTCTTAAGCTGTTCACCATTGTGATTGAGGAATCGATTATTAATGTCCGTCATAGAAACACTGCAAGATTTGTGTCCATCTGCAAGTTCTTCCCTAATGTGGCAATTCTGTCTCCTAATAACGTAAAAATGCCTTTTTGTCACGGCGCACATTACGCTCCTCCCGAAATTTGCACCGGTGCCAACGCGTTGCTTAAGTACCTCAATCTGCTTGGAAGTCCCGGCAGTCAGCTAGATCTTATGGCGTCCCCTCTGGAAGTGGCCAACAATACCAGAGAGAAGAGCAATTTTGATGGCGACGCAATACTTTTCAATATTCTTCTCTGGAGAGTTCTACCGTCTGGTCAGGAAGATAGTTTTCCTCGGGCTCTGGAGCGAACCATCATCATGGAAATTATGAAAATATTCAATGTAGGTTACCACTTTTGTCGCTAGTTGGGGGGGGGGGGGGTGGGTCTCTTCACCTACAGGGTGCGACATCTTAATTTCCTTTTTTAAAATGGGCGCCATTCAGTCGGTTGATGTTGGAGCGGAGCGCTAGTGGTCTGGTACGAGCGGTGGGACTATTCTGACACAGTTCAGTTGCTATCATGCGTTGGAACAGTGACGAGCGTGCTTTTGCCGTTGAGGCCTACTTTTTGAGCGGATGTTTTGTGATCGCAACCCAGCGCGTCTTTCGAAACCACCTCTGCTTCAGACCAGAAATCAATTGTTACATAAGTCACTAACTGAAGTCCCTTCGCCCATTAGATCACCCGAGAACATGGAGGCGGTGAGAGTTTCAATGTTACGATCATCAAGGTATTCTATGAGCAAACATGCGTCTGCCTTTGGACTTTCCGATCGTTTGGTGAGGCGAATTCTTCATGATGATCCATCCTTATAAGATGTCAACTGTGCAGGATCTTTCTGGACGCGACTTCAATCCTCGGATCAACGCGTGTGAGGTTCTTCTCGAATTCGTTCCTGAGGACGCTACTGTTTTCTTTAGTGATGAAGCCCATTTTCGTTTGTGTGGGTTTGTCAACAAACAAAACATGTGCTCGAAAACTGCAGCAAATGCGTTTGCACTCACTTAAACTCGCAGCGTGGTGTGCAATTTGCTTAGCTGGAATTATTGCTTCCTGGTTTTTGAAGCCAATAAAGTCACAGAAACAGCGAATTCGGACTGGTTTGTAAACACTTCGCAGAATTTTTTCTCCATGGCTACATGAGATGGGGGACATTTGGTTCCAACAAGACGGTGCAACGGAACATTTTCCAGAGCGATTTGGAGTGGCTGGCCTGCTCTACCAATGCAGCCTCTTGTAATTTTTTCAATGGGGTGTTTTGAAATCCCGTGTTTATATAAACCGTCCAAGAACCATATGATTGCCTGCTATGGTAGCAAGAGTCATGACAAACGCCAGAGATCGGTTTACTCAGTGTATTAAGAATGAGAATGAACCCGAGTTCGCAAGGAACTTATCTGAAGTGGCTCTTATCACAAAGCTTCGTCGGAAGTCATCTGGTACCATGGGGACCGGGATAGACCCCTGAGAGCATATGTCTCAGGAGAACACCTGGTGGATGTGTTCTCCGACCAGTTATTTGAGGTTGGCCCTTTTTGTGGGAGTTTCATGGTTATTGTGATCACATTGCGGGCAGAGCTGCTGTGCAATTCGGGGGTCGTACCCCCATATGAATGCTGATCCTGCACTCACTTTAAACTAGCCCCGCTTGGTAGTCTCGGCAGGGCTGTGATTGTGATGTTAAAATTAATTTTCGTAAGAAGAGGACCGTGGGATTACGCCTACATGGCAGGTACTCACGTTAAACCCCCAGGACCTTCAATCATTATTGCAAATAGGCAGATAATCGCTTTCATTGCTTAAATTGACATGTTATGGGGGTTTCATTTTAAACGTCGGTTACAATCCCTATTGTTATCACACTGAGCCCTTCCTATTACACAAGCACCCCTGTCCACCCCAGTGGACATATTAATACAATTATTCTTTTCATCTTCATCAGCGGCAATAATTCGGCTGTTGTTGTATTGACTTTGTTTCCGGGGGTGGAAATTTTCGAAGAACATTTTAACATATATTTGCGAGTCGGGATTATTTACCACTAAAACCAGCACTTAACTCCTGTCCTATTCTCCGCGGAATCACCACACACTGCACTAAGTATTATGTCCTGAGCTGGAAATAACTCTAGCCTCCCTTCGCGCAGCGATCACATTCGCAGACAGCCTTTTCTCGTCTTTTCTGCCTTTGTCAGCCATTACTGACTCCATCCTCTCATGTGATCAACTGCATTTCAGTTCTATTAATACCTAGGGATTTCCCCAATTGGGAAAACTTGCTCTGGATTTCATAACATTTTGTGGCTGCTGGGACGGTTGAATGAACTGTCTACTTTAGACCTATATATAGGTATTTGCGTTATGGGGCATGGTGCCGTAAGAAATTGTATGCCTTCAAAACTTGATGCTGTGGGTTCAACAAGTCTTTTTTGCGCGTTTCCATGGTTATTGCTGCCTGTTCAATGATTCCTCCCTTTCAGCGTTTTTCACGTATTGATTAAAGGAGGAACCTAGTTCGGGCGTGGCATCTAACCGGCCAAAATATCGATCGCCATCAATTTGACTACCGTGTAAGTCGCATCGTCTAACACGGCTCTAAAGTCACAACGCAATCTTAAGGTTCTGTGAACCACTTTGTTGCATCGATTTATAAAGTTCAGTGATACCGGGAGAGGAAAATTATAACAGCATTCACTCATTCAAAAAAAGCTGATTCATATTCTATAAATTGCCTTTATCTGGAGAATTCGTGGATTATTCATCTGGTATGCACTGGGATAACATCTCCTCTAATGTCAAAATAATTCGTCTGCGGGAGTAAATTACTCTATCGCGATCTAAAGAACACTGGCATCTTCGTGAGTATTCATCAAGAATGCGCCGTCTCCCATTTCCTGTCGTCCTTGATATCATACTGTCATGCGGAACATCCAACAACCAGTGCTGTACACACGATCTACGGCTAAATCTGCAGAAAACAAAATTTCTGACGATCTAACCTATTAGACCTGGTGTGATCACTTTTAGTGACAGCGACTTGCCCAGAACTGAGCGATTTAGGTACCTCGGACCGATGCTTTCCGGCAATGGTGATCGACGCATCAACAAATGCCTCACGTCCAACGCTAATAATAATAATAGCGCATTGACGAAACAATCCAATTGAATCTGGCCTGTATGTGGCAATGTGGGAGCATTGCGCTCTCCCGTGATTGTTACCCCGATTTGATTCAGGTACTCACCACTGCATTCACAGCTGAGTCTAGAGCTAAGGTCGACCGACTTCTTTATACACTAGACAGGGATTTAGGAACCCCTTTGACTCCCCCCGGACAAAGTTTACAATGATAAGAAGTGACAAACCTGATCTAGTCGGTCCGAATCCACCACTGAACGGGACGAATACTTCACATAGTTCAGTGAAATCTGAAACTTTAAAATAAGACAAACCACTCAATGTCCTCTCCTACGAAACTGTTTGGCCTTCACTAACTACAAATAATAAAATCTATATACCGCTAGCTTCATAGCTTCTTGTAGCTCCTCGGCATCGTGTTGCTGTTTCATCTGAATTGTCATTACAATCTTTCTTGTTATCGCATAGAGCACTTGCTCTCACACAAGCTCCATAAGCACATTGAAAGGCAAACGGGGGACATACGGTGTACTGGCACCTCTCAAAAGTTTCGTCTGATCCATCAGGGCAATCTAGGTCTCCATCGCAAAATTCATCAGCAGAAATAATTTGGCCATTGTCACATTGATTTCTGAGGTATGATGATGTCGCATCTATTTGGGTGGTGGCTAGAAACGTAAGAATAGGAAAGTCTATGAAATACACGGATGCAGTTAGTCATATTTCAGAATAAGTTGAATGGGAGTAAGCTAATGTAGAGTAAAAATTAAGATAGGGAAATTTCATGGAGTATCAGTGATTGTGTAATTGTAGATTTCCAAGAAAAGAAAACATCCACACACTCAAGGTTGTGCTTCAGTTGCACACTTAACGCTGCGCAAGTGAAAAGCTTACAGCAGTGAAACAAACACAAGACGAATACAGACACCCATGACGACTGGGATTCGAACTCAGAGCCGCGAGGTTGAGAGGCTGACGCTCTATTCCTTCAATCATCACGCCTCATTAAAAACATGAGTTGACTGCGCTTGAATCATCCGCATAATATAGTCCTGGCGTTAGATCTTTGCTGCCAAGGATCTCGTCGGGTAAGGCTCTGCATATAACGCAATGCACCACTAAAGCGTGTGGTCCCAAGAAACCTAACTACTGGTGGAATAGTAAACTGGCTAACCTTCGATCGACTTTCCATAGAGCCAAACAGAGCAGGTCTATAAGTAAGTCGCTAGCAAGAGAAGAGCGCTGACGGCTTGCGGGGACCTCTTAATGCAACGGTAATTCCCATAGTCACCATACGAACTATTAGGAATCTCTAGCAAAATAGGGGCAATAAAGCGCCGGGACAGGACGAAATTCCAAATAAGGCCCTTAAGCTCACAGTGAAGTTTAGACCGGACATGTTTCTTCAATGAATTGAGGCGTGCATGTCTGAAGAGGTATTTCCTGCATCGTGGAAGCGGTAGTGGCGGATATTGCTACCCAAGGCTAGTAAACCTCCAGGCAAGCCATCCTCATATAGATCCATATATTATAATATACAATAGGTTGCTCCCAGTTGTTGAGAGCCGTCATGACTTTTCATATTGACACTATAAATAACATAAAGCTAGATCAACCGTTGATGCTGTCAAACTAGTTGCAGGCTTCACTGGGAATGCGATCTACGGATCTAAGACATCATGTATAATAACATACTCAATGTTTCGGTTCCGGAAGAGGCTTCGGGGGTGGTTACGCCGACGACATAGCACTGGTCATGGTCGCAAAGCATTTCGAAGATACTGAATCATACTCATGCGAAACAGTTTGTACTGTTATTGCTTGGTTGTAGAGCGTTAGATTTGCGCTTGCAAAAGAAAAGACGGATACGATCCTCATCATCTTGTAACGTAAGAGATATTTACTCTCACATTAAAGTTGGGAGTTTTTTTGGGGTAGGGGAGGTTAATGCGCACCGTAACACGACTCCCCCTGATAGCATTCCTTAGCATCGCTCTGATAACGTCTAGAGAGAGATGCCCCTTGTTTATATAAAATTGTTGATGAATCCCATCCTACCTTCAACAAGAAAAAAAGATGACCGGCGTCGAACAAAACTCAATTGTGAAACACACAATCTTGTGCAGGTAAGACTGAAAACCTCCATGTCCAGTTAGGAGCTAGGTAAGGAAATAGTCAGTCTCTCCATGCTTTCGATTCAGCCATGCACCTAAGTTGCCAGTAAGCCGCGCGGTCCATCCGCCTCTAGTGTCATTTTGCCAAGATAGTTGTCACTCATTTAGTGTACATTGCCGTTCTTCACGGGCAATCTCGCTCGTATATGGCTTTATGCTCATTAGCGAGAAGGACAATGGGAATCACTCCCGCGACCACCATCACGGTCGGTTCAGAGGCAGTGTGGTACACGGAAGCTACCTTCAAAACTCCCTGTCTCTGCACTTGTGCAAGGCGCTTTCCATATTCTTCCCTTCAAAGTGCGTCAGCTCATACCTCTGCGCCGTAGAGCAGAACAGACTGCGTTGAACTAATTAGCAGACGTTGCCAGGTAAACGTAGGACCACCAAAGCTTGTCATTGGTCAACTTAAAGCCGGAACTCCAGCTGCAGGCTGGTCCGCTGCTGTTTTGATTTGCTCGAAAAAGCTCATCTTTGAGTTAATCGTCAGACCAAGGTACTTAACCGTCGGTTCTAATTCGATTATCGACTCTCGGACATACTGCTGAACAGGCGCAAAGCAGACTTGGCATATTGATACAACGGGTAAGCGCATGGATGACTACTCATGGTCTCAACCTTGCACTGCATCCTAACCAAAAATTGAATCTCAACCCTGCGTCCAATTTCGATAGAAGTACGTCCGGCAACAAGTGCCACAACATCATCTGCATAACCGACTAGGCATGACTCTTCTTGTTGTCTAGTCTAAGGAGACTATCATAGGAAGCGTTCCAGAGGTCCGGCTCTAGGATGAATCTTTGTTGCTATTGCTGACGTCACCTCTATCCTACTCTGATCACCTAACTTATAGAGCAGGGAGCCCTCGATATCCGTAAGAGTTAGTTCGGAAAGTGAAAATTAAATGCATTTTTGATGTCAAGCGTTTCGAGGAGCACCACCCATCTAGCTCGGCGGCTGTGTGTTTTTTTAGGCAAGCTTTGAACGCGCCGAGCAGTAGGTCTAGCCGATGTTGGATGGAGTTTGTACACCTTTGTCGGGATACCATCGGGTCCTGACGCTTTTCTGTTTCTGTTAGGTAGGACCGCCTTTACAATTCTTTCATAGAGAAAAGTGGACAGTTCGTGGCGCCCTCTGCGTTGCTGTCATCATTCCGGACGGGATGCGCAGGGAATAGAGTCCGTATAATGGGATGAACAGGATTTCTACAGGGCTCCGATTTTTCTGGTTACCACTTTGTAAACCAGTCAACAACGAATTTTGCTTCTGTTTATTGCGTTGCGGGGTCTTCTTTTGACTGATTTTTACTCTTGTCATTATGGTATATGCCTGTTCCCGGTCGTTTAAACCTTTTGTTAAGCGGCGGAGTTTGTGCCTCCTGGGCACGGAAGCCGTCGTTATCAGGTTAATTACTGAATTTACGACAGTGTGCGCTGCAGCGCCACCACCCGCTTAAGTTCAGAAAAAGTCTTCCAGAACTCGACACCCGTTCACAAGCAACGCTAGTGATTCCGACGCGAAGTTTAGGTAGGAAATGCTTCCCTCGCAGCCTAGGTGTCAGAACGTTGGGGTGGATCCGATGTTTAAAACTACGAGTCCTGCTCTTGCGCCATTTCGACAATTTGGTTGCCTCTGGAGTCTGAGTGAGACATGACCCATTCAAATGCCCTGGCATTGAAGCCTATTCTGCGCCCAAGATAGCGTCTTTCAAAACAACCAGTTCGGCATCGCCTCGTTCAGCGTTAGACACTGAAAAATGTTACAATTAATCCAGACAAAGCAGTAGTCTCAGCCTTCGGCAAGGATCCTAAGGTGGGTGCCGTCCCGAACCCAGATGTATGTAGTAATTGTCGAAGCGCCATGAAGCTGGGTCCTTGTTTCGGTATTTTTCACCAGTGGTCACTAGGTTAGCTTTGATCTCCGCAGCGAACTGTGTTAGCAACTTATGAGCGGTTGGCTTCCGATGCATATTGATCTGTCGGATGCTGATCATGTTAACTGCGTCCTAGCTTTTTCCAGTTCTGCTCTGAAGACTGGACACCACCAGGAGCACGTAGTATACGCAACGCTCTCATCAGATATGCCACGATCGCTACATAAAACTCAACTCTCCTTTCATTGCAGTTATTCGCTTTGTGTCCTACCTGTGGCATGTTGTCCTCCTGTCATAATGTGTGCTCATAATTTAAACATCTGCAACGTTTGCTTTGGGCGACCCGGATCCGTATCCTACCTATTACCCAACCAATTCTGATTTTCCCACTGTTAAGAAGTTTCTTCGCGAAAGCAAGTTTTTGGCCTCAGGAGTTCCCAGAAGTGATACCGAACCGGGCATTGCTTACCTCCGGACATTCGCGCTTGATGGCCCCTTCTAATGGATTTTGCTGAGCACTTCCAGGTCTTGCCTTCCGTTGGCTCAACAAGCAAAGCTGGCGGTCAAGTTTTCTTTTGCCTCCTCATCTTTTCTTTTGATTCTCCACCCGTCGTCTCCGCCGCGGCGTGTTGTTGCCTCTTGTTTCTCTTCGCCTTATTTTGAGTAAAGTCGCCTTCAGATACCCTTTCCTTCTTCGTTTTTTCCCAATTCGCTCTGCAATGGGCTATCTGCGATTCATTTGGCGCTTGCAATGTCCTTAGCGGGGGCAACGTTGTTTCTGCTTTTCACGCATCTTCTGTTACCCTCGAAATTGTGATTTAGTTCTTGCTGCGTCCTCCGTTTTCGTGCTGCATATAAACACAGGCAACTTTCTCCATTCCCACTGTCTCAATAATTCCCCATTGAAGTTTTTTATCAACGCATCGTGTGCAGGTGTGCCCTCGGGGAAAAACCCCCTACCCAAGTTCCATGAGGCCTATCCTTCGCTTAGCTGATCTTGGAACTCACAGACGGATCAGGGTTCGCTCGTGGCAACGTAGCCTACTAATACCGGTTCAATGCTCACTACCCCACGAGGGTCCCGAAGGAGGTGGCTCCCGTTCATCGGGATGCACATTAAATGCCAGTTAGGAAATCAAAACTACTTGTTCGGGCACCTCGAGGATGCTACTACCCGTATCGTAACCGACTCCTTAAGCACCGCTGACGATCCCTGAGGGGGAATGATAATATCACTTTCAAGCCAGCCATCAGGTGCTTGGGAGTAATTATAATTACAAAACTCGATTTTAAGCTGCATATGGAGTATTCTTGCGACTGACGCTATCGCCGAATTTTGGAGAGGCCCGGTTTACTTCTAAGCTGTTTATAGTTAGGGTAGTGAGTTCCATCTTGCTATATGCAGTGTCGCCGCTTGTTTCAACGCATATAAATTGAACACGGTCTACAGAAAAGCAGTTCTAAAGGTTCATTTTGCCTTGAGGACCATTTCAGGCGATACAACAATACCCATTTTGGCGAGGATGTCGATTGACATTAAGTTCATCTTTCCTTTATAGTAGACGAAAATAAAAATGAATGGGAGAGACCTATAAGTAAATGGCAACAACGATGAGACCGCTTAATAAGGGGTTATCACTGCCATCATGGAGTGGCTGTGCAGGGAGATCAATTATAATTTCACCCAGAATCTCACGTTTATCTGATTCTTGGAAGAAAGAAGAAAGTCCGTAAACTCTGGGAAAATTTGATTAATGTTGAGTCACCCATTTCAGTTTTCTTCGAATAAATTCTAGGGAATTGGACGCTCCGAAGAAGGAAAATTCTGAATTTTTAAATTTTCGGGAGCAATAAAGAGTCGGAAAACTGGAGTTTTTGGGAGTACGAGGATGAGAAATTTGATATGCTATTGCTAGCGCCAAGAAGATAAATACAAGGAGGAATAGGGAGCATGCACTTCGATTTTAAAGACACGGTTTGTCAAATTACGGCTTTTTCAAAGGAAATGAAGCAAGTAAGACGTGCGGACGGAAAACATGGAATCGATGACGTGCACAATCAGTTAGATCAGTCAATGCGAAGACTGAGGAATTATATTAAAGCGATAAACAACTTAAGAACTAGAATTGGTTCTTTTGATGGGCGCAGTTTGCCTTACTCCATAACCCACGATGAAAGGAAATTAACTAAAGTTGCTATGTTACGTAATTCTGACGTCCGAATCATTTGTGAAGAAAGGCTGCCAAGCAACGGTCACAATAACAACAATATTTATATTGACGTCGTCAACAAAAAAGAAAATTTCCCTTTTCCATCTTGCGGATATAACTGAGTTAACCAGGGGCGTCTCTTAACTGTGTAAACAAATATACATGACCAGGATGTAGAGTTTCTTTGGAATCAGCGGAAAGACCATTGCTAGTTCGAACCCCAACTCAAAAATATATAAATATCCACCCAAGGAATTTCAATGCCAAGTCATGGTTAACTCTGGGGTTAGTTTATGGTAACGGCTTACATCCAAATCTTTCATTGTTTACGTTCACCAAATGTAAGTAAATTTGAGCACTTTCATAAGCGAGATATTAAAGTTCTATAATTTGATAAGAAAATTAGAACTACTATAAAATCATGCAAAACACTCACACTACTACATAAATATTTCAATTTCTTATCACAATCCAAACACATTGATCACATACCACAAAACAAAATGCCGATGAACCACCAGAAAATCATAGTATACAAATCTGGAAATTCCCAATGATAACGCAAATAGACAATTTATTTTGAGAAATTGTTAGGAAGTTGCATTCACTTAGAAACCGCAAGAAATAATTGGAACTACCACTTGAACCGCACTTTTCCGTCTGTAAGAAAATCGATGAAATCTAGGTTCGCATTAGAAACCGATTTATATAAAATCAAAGAAATACTGAATCGGAAATCTCTTGAACGCAGAAAAGATGCAGACTTAACATGGAATTGATTTCTACTCCAAACTCTTTTGCAAAAGCTCCTACAGATTTGCTAGAAAAGATTCTCTTAAGTAAAATACTCGTAGCTTTGCACGGAGCGTCAACTACCGATTTCAGTAATCAAAACCGCAGTAGACAGTACATATATAATACTATTCCGGTAATTCCGGTATGGATGGATTGATAAACGCGTGTTATTGATTAATTGCTAATCGTTTCCTTAGATTTTATTTGTTCTCTCTGTTTTTTTCTTGTGAAAAACTTTTAACTCCACCATTGTCAGTACCGGAATAATTTCTGGTTCTTTACTATTTATTGATTCGCCCCGCTCTCAACTAATTGATTGTAATGATCATCCTGAGATTGATTCAAACGTCTCCAAAACTTCAAAAATGGTCCTCCTTCATGCTTGTATTTCTTCTACTTAGTAGTCAACATTAACTGACTATCTTATTATATTATTTGCTTTTAAGTTTAATCGATATGCGATAGTCGCTTACTATAAAGCTCAACGTACGTTTAGTTGTTCAGTGATTGAATTGGCGCCTTGAATCACCTCAAAATTCGAAACTAGGGGAACCCCATTGCTGAATGACGTACATACGTATATCTAAATAGTCATCAGCGCTGATGTTAATGTTAGGTTCAAGTAATCTTATCTAAGCATCAGAGATCTCATCTTTGCAGCTGAGCTTTTCTTACGCTCGATTTGCACACTATGATACCTTCGATACAAGCTGGAATTACTCAGTAGTTTTGGTCGGCGGTCTTTTCCGCCATTCTGCTCTCAGCAGTCTGTATTAACGTTACCGATTTGATGCTCTGGATCGTCCTTCAGATTGATGATTCCCTGACAAACTTTTTTCAGTCAAATTAATTCTTCTGCTGCAATCTTGATCTTTATTGTCAATATGGCTATGAGATAGTTGATGATCTGAATTTATTTAACGAAAAATGGTTAAAAAAAAAAGATAAAACGGATTCAAGCACTTGCGGAATAATCGTCTCTACTTGTAAGGATCTCCTCAAAGGAAGTTCAAGCTACTCTCTCTTTCACTTACAAATCTCGAGCACACAAAGAGAATGTGCTCCGGGTCCTCGCATTCAGGCC
Source organism: Hermetia illucens (assembly GCF_905115235.1). Taxonomy (NCBI): domain Eukaryota; kingdom Metazoa; phylum Arthropoda; class Insecta; order Diptera; family Stratiomyidae; genus Hermetia; species Hermetia illucens. Next base: position 17,924,694 of record NC_051854.1, read on the forward strand.
AAAACCATGTAAATACCGGCGATGTCCGCTATCCGCGATTGTGTGCGCTCGCTTCTCCCGTCGCCTCTTTTCAGCATTATGCTCATCCCGTACCTTAAAACTGTACAGTGTTTGCATCTCACCAGCCAAAAAATATCAATTGATACGTTTCTCCCAACTACAGACGCCGTCTAGTCTGCTGTTCTTCACAATGTGCTAGCGATTCTTAATGCATGATATACATACTTCCAATAATTTCCTTCTGTATTATTGTTAACACTAAGGACCTTTGCCCAAACTAGAGCTGCGTACAGCAGTATGGATAAGCACACTCCGGCTAGCAACAACGACTTCAACATTGGGCATCATGCCAATTAACGCAGCTACCCCTTTCCCTGCTTTGTTGTCCGCGTAGCTCAAGCGTTCCTTGACGATCTAGCGTAACACCGAGATATTTGATGAAAGGCTTAAATTCTATCACATGCTGTCCCCCACGAAACCTTAGAACTTCCTTCCGAGGGGCTATCTCGGTTTCCATGCTACCAGTATACCTCTGGTAAGGTTTCGTGACCTACTGCCACTTCAGATGGGTCACCGTGCAGGCTCGGGTCTGATCACCCTAAGTAGGTCTTGGGAGCATTCACCTACTGCCGGCAAACCAATGTGATACAGCGTCTTCCGGTGCCACCACTATGGAGGCTCTCCTCGGCCACTTGGTTTTGGCTCGGCGGACATGGTTGCCGTCCCGTCTTCCTCACCGCCAATAAGAGTAAATTGTCGCGGGAGTTTGATGTGTATCACATGATCATACATCAATTCCAGAGTAATGGGCCCAACACTGATCTTTGAAGCACTTCGCCGATTACCAAATATTCAACTGGGTCTACTTGGATGTTAGGTTTCTATCCACGAAATAGTCCCTGATGATTAGCTGAATATACGTAGGCACATTTAACTGGCTTAGGGAATTTTTAACATGCTGCCATCGTGCTGAGTTGAAAACATAACTCACATCAAGGATGATGGTAGCATAGTATTTTTTGATACCGCCCTTCCACCTTATATCTGCAATTGCTTCTTCTGCCAGATTAGGCACTGCATCGATAGCATCCACCGTTGGTCGATCATCTCGAAAGCCGCAATGCTTCCCTTGCAATTGGGAACAGCTTCTTGCATATAATGCGCTTTAACACTTTTCCCACTTTTTTTTCCACTGTATCGGGAAGATGCCATCTTCCAAACAGATATTAAAAGTAGAAATTAATCACTTGACTCACTTTCATCGCCGCCTTCAGGCCATCCAGCCCGAATGTCTTTTTAGCTCCTTTCTTTTCGCAAGCAATGCTTGCTTGTTCTCTGTTACACTTGGGATATCTTTCGGTCACAGGCTGTGGAAACAGAGTGGTCATTATCTTTTGCAATAAAACTGGGCACTTAATTTGCGGGGCCCTGCTTTCAACTTAATGATTACTGCTTTTTAGAGTCCCGCACGGGTTGATGCCAGTATCTTGGCAATTCTTTAAAGGAATTCCATTTACTTCCACGGATTATCTTTCGCAGCTCTCTCCAACTAGTTTCCTACAACACCTTTCTTTGTGCAGTTTCCTACTCATCATTTGCGCATTGGTAATTTCTTATTTCTTGCAGCCATTCGATACGCAGCTGCTAGATTTGGTCATTGCACAACCGTTTCAGTAATCTGCGGGCGTTATTTTTGCACCTTGGCGTAGAGCTATCACAGTTTGCGACCACATCTCCGACAATTTGCTTGTATTATCCTCTCGCTGTACCTGACGGTGTAGAACTCAACAGGTCCACCAATTCGCTATCCCTAAAAGCTGTCTGCCGTCCTGGCCTATGCCATGGTTCCATCTCAGGGAGGGTCTGCCCCGTCTTCTTTTTCTACCATAGATATTACCATTAGAGACTTTTCGGACTGGATCATCCTCATCCATACAGATTAAATGACCCGCCCATCGCAACCTATTGAGCCGCATTTTATCCACAATCTGACGGTGATGGTATCGCTCATAGATTGCGTCGTTATGTAGGCTACAGAATCGTCCATCCTCATGTAGGGGGCCAAAAATTCTTCGGAGGATTCTTCTCTCGAACGCGGCTAAGAGTTCGCAATTCTTCTTGTTAAGAGCCCAAATCTCCGCGGAATATATGAGGACTGGCAAGATCATTGTCTTGTACAGTAAGAGCTTTGGTGAAACATTTCAAGCGAAACAGTTTTCTCAGCTAAAATAAGCTCTGTTGGCTACCAATAATCGTCGTAGCTGTTATCGGTTGTGATTTTCGACCCTAGATAGGAGAAATTATCAACGGTATCAAAGTTGTGGCCTCCTATCTGTATTCTTCCCGTTTGACCATTGCGATTTGATGCTGTTGGCTAGTTGGTTTTCGGTGCTGACGTCGTCAGCATAGGCCCCTAGTTGGATGAACTAAAAGAGGATCGTACCCCTCGCATTTACCTCAGCATATGAATCACTTTTCCCAGGGCCAGGATAAAGAGAACGCATGATAGGGCATCCCTTTGTCTTAGACCGTTGTTGATGTCAAATGGTCTCGAGAGTGATTCTGCTGCTTTTATCTGGCCTCGCACATTGGTCAGGGTCAGCCTAGTCAGTCTTATCAATTTCGTCAGGATACCGAATTCTGTCATGGCCGTATACAGCTTTACCCTGGCTATGCTATCATAGACGGCTTTAAGATCGGTGAATAGATGGTGCATTTGGTGTCCATATTCCAACAGTTTTTTCATCGCTTGCCGCAGAGAGGAAATCTGATCTGTTGCTTATTTGCCTGGAGTGAAGCCTCTTTGGTATGGGCCAATGATGTTCTGGGCGTATGGGGCTATCCGGCCTAGCAAGATAGCGGAGTACATTTTATAGATGGTACTCAGCAACGTAATACCTCTATAATTGCTGTATTGCGTAATATCTCTCTTTTTATGTGCGGGACAGATAATGCGTCATTGTCAGTCATCAGGTATTGATTCGCTGCTCCACACCTTGAGCATAAGTTGATGAACCACTTGGTATAATTGGTCGCCTCCATATTTAACCGAATCGGCTGTAATGCCATCGACTCCTGACAACTTATGATTTCTAAGCCGGTGAATTGCACGGACAGTTTCTTCTACACTTGGTGGAGGCAGTATTTATCTGTCGTCTTGAGTTGGCGGGACCTCCAACTCGCCGATATTCTGGTTGTTCAGCAGTTCATCAAATACTCAACCCATCACTCCAATATGCCCATTTTGTCGGAAATCAGATTTCTCTCTTTGTCTCAGCAGGATGAGCATCGAGGTGTATAAGGCTTCATCCTGCTGACTTTTTGGTAAAACTTGCGCGCCTGGTGCGGTTGCTTCGTGCACTTTTCGAGTTCACAGACCTATTGGTTTTCCCAGGCTTCGTTTTTTCGTCTGTGAAATCGCTTCTCTCCTCGCCGCAGTTCGTGATAAGTTTCCGCTCGTACCCGCGTCCTTTGAAAATGCAATATTACTCGGTATGCGGCATTCTTCCGTTCCGTTGCTAGCTTACATTCATCGTCGAACCAATCGTTCCGACTTTTTTTGCACCTGGAGCTAAGTTTGTTGGTGGCCACCACTTTCTACTTCTTTCTTCCCCGCGGAACCGCCGCAAAGCATTTTTTCGTGAGGAGGACTGCGCTTCAAGCAAGCAAGCCTTCCATTCTTCGGGGCCTCCTTGCGCACTCCACTTTTCCAAGTTCCGCCTGAATCTGTTTGCCTCCGACTTTAGAATTTCCCCGGCTCCTCTCTGAGGACAGTGGAACATGACCTGTTCCCGGTTTTCAGGTGGTAACCATATTCAGGGCAAAAGGGAGAATTAATTGGTGAAGATACTTCCTGTAAACACCATATTCTGACTTCAATTGGGTCAGTTCTCAATACGGAGAATCAAAGTGTGGGTCCAGCGATCTCTCTGCGCAAGTAGCAAGCTACTTTTCCGGTGAGAGGTCTTTCTGCCTTTTCGTGTCCTGCGAGGATCTAAAAGAATCTTTCGCTCCCTCTCTACTACTCTTTCCAAGTTTACCGCCCTTGAGACGCTTGCTTTCTTCGAGACATTTTCTCGTCCCTGGCACTATTGTTCAGTACACGAATGGCTCTGATTATGTTTTTGATTGCCTGGTGCACATGAATTCAGACAATTAATTTCCCTCCATCAGGCATCAGGCAATACCCTGACGCACAGTTCTTTGCAGTGCAGCTAATTTATGGTGAACACCTTTTTGTCTCACCTTAACCCACCACACTATGGATGCATAAACGAACATCGTCCTAATGATAGTAGCGTATATCCACATGAGGCCTAGGTCCCCATGTCGAGGCAAAGGTCCGTCCGCACAGTCCATAAGCTGTGAGAGTTCGTTTCAACTTTACCTCTACATGTTTGTTCCAAAGAAGCCTTTAGCTAGAGTGACTCTCAGATATTTCACTTCTTCGGAGAGTTGAAGGGTTGTACCCTTCATTTCTTGGAGGCAAAGCCCATCCAGTTTTCTTCTTTTTTTGAATAATGCCATTGTGGTTTTATTTGGATTAACTGAAAGACCATGTCTGAGGCACCAACAGTCTATCAGATCAACGGTACGTTGTATATTTCTACACACTGTTCCAAGATCCCGATCAACAGCAAGCACAACCACGTCATCAGCATAAGCTTGAGCGTGCATTGGCAAATTTTGCAGTTCACTCTAAAGGAGTCTCGTTTCGAACACCTAATGAGCCTCTTATATTCACGCTGTGAGTTCCGGAAGTTTGATTAATTTTTTCGATATATCTAGGAAAAAGTGGAGCAGTTGGTCCAGTTCGAATACCAAGCTGATACCCTCCACGTTTGTAGATGTTTCCTTCTCGGCATTCATGAACTTTAAACTCCAGTTTCCGAAGTCCATGCCCGGGTTCTATTCACCCAACATGCGGATGATATCCTCTGCCTTCTTCGGGGGCGCGGTAACCAACATCCGACATGTTCTGTCCTGCGCAGCTCAGTGTTCAGGATGGGCCGACCGCCAGAACTCAAAGCCGGGATTACCTGCTGGAACCACTTTAAGGTAATCTCATCAGTGCACTCCAAATGGAGACGCCCATCGCGAAATCATTGGTTGTTAAATCTAGGCTTCATTCCAGGCTCCAGCATTTTTTCCTACAGGCATTCCCAGAGGATACTAAATCGTCCTTCTGACATTTTGCAGTCTTGGAGGAAATTCCCACGGCAGCAGTCAGAACTGAGGCTGCAGCTTGCGCATACGTCCTCTTACTTCCCGCCTTTGTGTCCGTATTCCTTCGGGAGGGACCAGCTTCATTGATATCTCTCTCTGATCACTTCCCGTCAGGCCGGTCCTAATCCCTGCGGGACGCGTGAATGTAAGTCCTGGTGTGGAGAACAATAAAGTGTTGGCCACAGTAGATATGTTGGTGTTACGTTTCTTGCGCGCATTACTGCTGACAGAAGAGTCTGTTGAGCCCAGTGTGGATCTCACCGGGGTTAACAGTTTATCCACACCTTTCCCCGAAGATCCCGCTTCCTTGCGTTCGATTTCCCTGGACATTACCGCACCTTATGGTAAAGCCATGTCCATGTCCTCATTCCCAAGGCGCTTCTTCTTCTTTCTTAGTGGCTTCTTCTGTCGCCGGCTTGGGGCGTTGTCAGGTACCACTACTGTAAACTACTACAGGCTCCCCCACCACGACAAGGTGGTGTCCTAGGGGAGCTCGGGTAGGTTACTCATATATCTGCTGTCCGATCAGCAAAATATCTCTCCCACAATGGTGATCACTCTCGAGGCCGATGTCAGCGCCTTTCTTGTTACGCACATCCAGAAGACAACTCGTAAATCTACTGCTGATCGATCTGATTGCTCGTACGGCGTTGGTCAGTTGAAAACCAACTGAGATTATGGCAGGCTCTGTGGTGGAACAATGTGCCACAAGTGATGAGGCGGTAAAAGTTCTAGAAATCCTCGAATCTCCAATCATTACCATTGCGACCGTCAAGACCGTGTTTTCCCATCACCTGTCCGAGCAGTTGTTGTCAGATCCCACCTTGGATTTCAAATCACCTATCACGATCACAATGTCATTTTTAAGGAGCCTCCAATGAACGGCGTGCAGTTGCTCGTAGAAAGTACACTTCTCCACTAAATCGGAACTCTGCGTTGGTATGTAGCATTGTACAACTGCGATACTCCTTAATCTGGAATCTTAAAGTTAGAAGTTTTGTCAGGAACCGGCTCCCAGATCAAGTGACCGCGTATTTTGGTAGCCATTAGAAGAAACTCGACATCGGATTCACAATTACACGACTTGCAACTATTCTAAGGAACATTTCAAAAACACAATTAAGATTTCGCTACGAAATAACCTATTTATTAACATTATAAAAAGAAATTGGCACATTTTGTCATTTAGGCCTGAACCTTGCTTCAAATTCTCTTATCATAAGTTCATGATACTGTATATTTGTAAATGCTACATAGTATTCTGTACCACAGTTCTCTTTACTCAAGCTAGTACTGACAAGGCCCCAGAGGAAATAAGTTGGAATACCTTGAATATCCTTTGGCACCAAAAACCCACCGCCACTATCACCTTGGCACGGAGCTCCATCGCCATCAGGAGAACCGACACAGAACTTCTCACCGTTTATGAATGATTCATATTTGGTCGATACTTTTTTAATGCATTCCGTTCTATCTATCACTGGCAAAGTGATAGCTCTTAGATCGTCACTGAAGGTACCATTGGCTGAAACTCGACCCCAGCCTGCAATTTTGCCACTCGTCTCGGGTCTAAGATCCTTTTGTGCATAGTTCTGCCATTCAAGGCAAGCTGGCTTGATGTGAGATTGATATCTTATGAATTTGTTTAGGACCAAAACTGCAATATCATTATGATAGAACGCATTTTCTCCAAGGTACCTGGAAAGAAAGTAAGAATGAATGACTAGAATGCAAGGTCACTATTAGATATTTACCCAATTGGTATATGAATTTCTGAAATGTTAAACTCTTGCGTCTCTAACTTCTCCCTGGCATAATAATCTCTATAAATTTTCCCTACCATAACTAGGTATTTCGTCGGATCAACCCTTTTTGACCAGAAACAGTGAGCGGCTGAAATGAAATAATAAATGTCCGAGAAATTCGCAACTTTTGGCCTTTAATTCACTTACCTGAAATTACTAATTTGGCACTTATTATGGTACCGCCACAAATATGCTTGATGCCGTCATTCCCTCGTTGATATATAGCTGCGTGCCATGGGACTTTAGTAATGTCCACAGGATCTGCATTGCTAGCAAAAGGTTTCACCTCTACTACCTCTTGGCCACATATCGGCACACAACTGTGTGGATGGTAATCCCATTCTCCGTGGGTACCACAGACAAGAGTGTCGAACACTGTTCGGTCAGGTTTTTTGTACCCTATTGCACATGTAACAGTGGCTATGGTGCCAGAACGAATCGGACCATTACAAGGAACTGTGGTCCTATTAAATGAACAATGAACGTCGAATGTAATGCCTTGGATTGCGCCATTCTGGCATGTTTCTGTTAGAGGAGCAAAAATGTTAATTATGGCAGCAATAATAATACATATTAGAGTGATTGGACTGCGTCCTGAAAGTCATTGTGTCCCCTTTGATGAGTATAGTGTGTCTATCATAACCATAGTGTACCGATAATTCCTATAACCGAGAGACATTTTAGCAAGTCTCGTACTTCTAGGTGTTTTAGCCTTGCGCTTGAGGGGTGGAGATTGAACTTTTCTCCACGCAGGATCCGCAGGAAATGTCTACCTTCCCCTTCAGCCTCCAATGATTTGTGAGTTCTCTCCGTTCCAGGGTGGCATGACCATGATTCAACAGAAGAGTCCTAGTACACAGAATGACATTCCTGCTCCTTTCCTGGCTAGTCCACCTGCCACCTGAAAGAGAGCATCTGTCCCATTTGACACTATCATGGTTCCTACCTCCTAAATAAAAGCCTGGGTATTACACGCTGATTTAACACCTACTACAAAATCCTGCTTTCATCCCCCCATTGGTATTCACTGGACAATGCAAAGCAGCAGACGATAGAGAGTGAATGCCGAGTTCGCTATACCATAAAACAGAGATGAGCTGACTGTTCGTCCAGGCTGAGAGCTGTACGACCTGTTAACGGTGTTATATTGTCTTAGAAATCAAAATTGAGCCCCCAAAAATACAACCACTGCGGTCACGGGGAACTTGGAACTACGAGAGCTTCCTGTTCAGGACTTCAGGTGCTCTTATTGAACAGGTCGAATACTAGGAGATAGATGTCCTGGCGAAAATTATTAGACAGGGTGGTATTTGACTCTCAAAGGTATATTGCCTTCGAAGCTGGAAGAAAAGCCTGGAACACGAGAACTTGAGATAAATTTTGCCGTCCACAAAAATTATGCCTCCAATATCACCAACTTCAGACGAATCAATGAAAAAATTGGTGAACATTAAATTTTCCAACGTTTGGCCAATAAACCGGCGACAAGGACGGCTCAGTAAGGGACGAATTCTACAGTCGCGAAAATTGGAAAAGCGATGCTACTTCGAGGAACTACCGGGGGCCATAGTCTCCATGAAACAACTAACTATAATGGATTATAACGGACATTGGCCTCACCGGATGGGGCAAACTTCAACCAGATTTCTCATTAAGAAACGAGCTCTCTCTGACGTAAGCTCGCACCGTGGAGCAAATTGCGACAACGACCACTAACCAGTCCAAACAAGATTTTGACCCCGGATAACAGACAATGGAACAACAGTTTGCTCTGCGATCCGTTTGGCGCTCACGGTGCTTTCAGTGGGAAGGACGGTTGCTTGTACTTTTCACGGATCTTCTATTGCTCTCTATGTGCGCGTGTTGGAGCAAATGTGATGCAAGAGTTCTTCCCGCTCCGTCAGCCCATTTTTCCCGTCTTTGCTGACTTTTTCCTGAAGTAATGTTGCGGACCGCGTGGGATTTACAATTACCGCCTACTTCCTGGTTTTTTCTTCGCCTTCCACAAAAAAAATTCTCTGTTCTATATCTAAGGTCACCCGCCCCCGATTTCCTCTATGCCTTCTTCCAGCATAGCAACACTGCATGGCACTGTAGTTGGTGTCCCCGTCCCGAATGCCGCATCAGTTCGCTAGTCATCCTCTTTATTTGACTGTGTGCATCACGGTGTCTCGTCGGGTATTTCAGCCCTTGTTGCCTCCTTCGCTAGGCAACCGCCCCTGCTATCTCCTCAGTTTTCAATTTTTTTCCTCGGGAATTGTACCAGCATCAGGAACGGGTGTAAAGCCTCCAGTGGCTCCAGTTCCCTCAGGCTCGACCTATCTCGGAACTCACGGAAGGATCAGCGCTCACTCGGGACAACGCGTTCCTGAGGGACTGCCCCTGATACCCCCCAATACGCCACTCCCCGAATTGTAAACGACCCCTTAAGGATTGCTGACGCCTGCGTGGAGCTGCCAAATCTCCCATCAGGTGCGTCCCCTCGTGTATATAAGGTAGCGCTCAGTGGATGCGTTATGGGCATGAACATGTACGCATCAGGAGATCTGCGTGTATGGGGTTGCTTATGCGCAGGCCAGATAGGTGGGGAGCAAACGCCCACTCGTGGCTACAAATTGGCAATAGCAAGGACACTCAAATCAAAGTTTATTAACGGTGCAGGGCTTCGGAAACGTAGTTCCGGCTGTTTTTGGGAGTGTGCAAGCCGACTCCCGGCCGCCGATATCCAGGGCCTCAGTAGTGGGAAATGTGGCTACTTTTGCATCTAATACTACAAGAGATCTCAGTAAAGTGGAAATGAGATCCACACCGGATCCTTTTCGCAAGAGCTCAAAACTTAAGGTCACCATCGGGGGCAACATTACTCCTAGGCAGGATTCGCCGCAGGGCTTGGAAAGGTACTTAGTTAGTCCCCGAATCGACATGTTGTAAAAGACGAGCGTAGAAGTTAGCAAACTGAAACAGCGTTTTTTTTCACTGGGAAAACGCATAAATGAACTCTGTGAGTTCATCAAGGAGAGGCAAAATATCCATCAAAATATCACGGCTCTGATACGGAGCATTAAGTTGTCCTATATTAAGGCGGTGAAAGAGAAAAACGGCCAAGCGTCATGTGACAAAGTCACCCGGGAGACACAGGCGACGCCTCCTCAACATAAGGTGATAATGCGGGCAAATGGAGTAAGGACGAAATAAGTGAACCCCTTGGTGCCCAATAAGCGGCCAAGAAGCAAAAAAAGCTGAGTCGACGAAGTACCGGGTAGCTCTTCGATTACGACAATTTTGGCGAGAGGGGAAGAGTTTAAATGTACAAAGGCGGGTGGTAAGAATCAGATTCATCCGGAAATAATCATTATTTATAAAAAGGGGAATGTTCAGGAATTGATAGACCTCAGCGGCAGTGTGAGGCATATCAGGCGTACGCAGAAGGTGGATCTGATTCTGGAGCTTAACAAATCCAGCGAGACGACAGCAGATAGTTTTCGCAGTCAGGTGGAAAAGTCGCTAGGTGAGCAAACAGTAGTGAAAGCTCCAAAGCAACAATAGTAATCAATTGCAACGACCTGGACGAAGTCACATCACGAGAGGATATCTGTGCTGAGCTAAGGGAACAATTCAACATTAGCGGAATAGAAGAAAGCGTCGATAAAAAGGATGAAGGAGGCGTGTGGGGGGATACAGACGGCTATTAATAGCTTGCCGGTTGAATCAAGGATTAAACTGATTACCGCGGACAAGGTAAGAATAGGTTAAGTCGTGTCCCGACTTACGGAGCAAGTATCTCTCAAGAGATGTTTCAGATGCCTCCATTTCGGTCACTTTGCAGCAGCCTGCATTAGTGAGCACGATAGGTGGAGAAGGTATAAAAAGTGCGGAGATGAGGGCCATCTTATCAAAGACTGCGCTGGAGATCCACGATGCATGTTGTGCTAAAGGAAAAAGAGAGTGGACAAGTGGCACCTTGCAGGTGGTGGCAACTGCCGGCATATAGGGCTAAATGAGGTTGATACAAATCAGCGTCAACCATTGCGAGGCAGCTCAAGACTTGCTCTCTCGCACACTATTTTTAGAGTCGAATCAAAAAGTGGCGTGAATCTTACCAAGATTGAGGTCATGCTACGTGAGTGAAAGATTTATCTGGAAACATGACGATATGACCATGCGGACGGCAAGCCATTCAAGAAACGATGGCCCGGGAGCTGACTTTGTACGGTCAACGGCGTTCATATCTACAACTGTTATACTCCTAGTGCAACATTAACATAATATGAGGGGATGCTGCCCGGCTTGGTGTTGGACGCTAGAGAATTCAGCCCCAACATTATTGGCGATGGCGATGAGTGAGTCTTAGACTGGGGGAGTCGAGTGATGTACACCATACTGCTTCAAATCTTCGTGGAGCTGGACATAGTACTAATCAATATTAGGTGCGTGTCCACCTTCTGAGGCAGAGGGCTAGGATAATCGTCGCGCTAACTTACCTCAGTATCTCGTTGGCGAGAGGAGTATTCTGGCGGATGAGTGAATACTACACCCACAGTGATCACCAGGTCCGAGGAGACGACAGTCGAGCAAGCAACAGGAGCAGAAAAACCAGCATAGTTGGGTGGTTCACTGGAGCTATCAAGAAAGATATTCCTGGCGACTTTTGAAGGAAATCACGACCCGAAAGAAACTGCGCTGGAAAAGTGAACCAGCTATGTTAATGTGTAACTGAGGCATGTGACTATACAATGCCGTGATGGAAGTTCCATCACAGCATAAAACCATGCTATTAAAAGCATTGTGTCTGCAAGCGAGGATGCTTTATCAAAGGACAAAAGGGAAGCTGAACATCGGCAGACGGCGCAAGATAACCGCGGTCTTCGAAGTAGCCTTACGAAGATTATACGGAAAAAGCATGGTGGAATTAGTGTTTCCCACACAGTGAAAAAGACAGTGGTTTGTTCGGCTATCGAAGCTCCAAAAACCACCTGGCGCACCCTCTAATTGTCGTCCTATCCTCCTTTTATGGGGAAGATGTTGGCGTGGGTGATATGAAACAGGCTGCTTCCATTCGTCGAGCTAGCGGGTGGTCTATCGGAGCGGCAGTATAGGTTTCGCAGAGCACGGACCACTATCGATCCAACAGCAACAATCGTGAACCTGGCTTGGCAGGGGTCGGCCGCTAGTAAGTGCTGCGCGGTGGTGACGCTGTCAGGAATACCTTCAACTCGGCCAACTGGAGTTGAATTAAGGGCACCTTGGCTAAACTGAGTGTCCCTGGCTACTTAACTTGGATAATCGAGAGGTAATTCTCGGGAAGACTACTTTGGTGCAAGACGGATGATGCGCCGAAGGAATATTCTCTGACTGACAGTAGGTGTTCCTTAAGACTGCGTATTGCGGCCCCTGCTGTGGAAGGAAATGCCGACATCGCTTTGGATTGGATGAGTCCCCAGACTGTCCAGAATGTGCCACAACACCCGAGGACCCGGAGCGTATTATGTTCCATTGTCCGAGTTACGCGATTGAAAGAGGGAGGTTAAACTGCAACCTGGCACGCCAGCGCACTCATAAAAAAAACATCGCTTAAGACCCCCGAGCCGGATTTGATAGAGTCAGAACCCATTTACCGGATCAATGCAAAACAAATCGATCATGCGAGGGGTGTTAGCTTATGACTGCGTACAGGGGAATGCGGATGGGAATTTGAAAGTAGGGAAAGCAGCTGATTGACACAAGTAAGGTCGCTAAAGCAATCGAAGAGCAGAAAATATCAAAATGATGCGCAAACGGGTAAGATAGGCATGATCATGCCAATCATGCTACAGAAGCAGAAGAAAAGGCTTGTACCGGGGCTTGTTGAGATTTACTGGAGCTGTATGTCTTTCGAGTATGTATCACAGTCTTAGAGACACGCAAACGTGGTTTTCGTGGTTTTCATACGGAAAGCCGGCAGGTGCAGACATGAGTCCGCGAAGGACTTTCGACAATGAGCCTCATCTCTTTCGAGCTAAGAACCTAGAGCACGTCCTGGACATCGACTTAAGAACGATTATGGCGCGAATGCTTTTCTCGAAGTCCCAGCACACCTTCTTCATAGGCAAATCTACAGAAACCGCTCTCCACGAAGTAATTGGCACGGTTAAGCTGTCACTGCAGTACAAGCGGTATACTCTTGTCTTCCGGGATATAAAGGGAGCATTCAACAACGTTAGTACCAATGTTATCAAGGAAGCCTTGACCAGTATTGGATTAGAGGGGTACCTTACATATTTTGGGAACTAGGATACTCCAGTCGGATCTGGAAGGTAGCCACTTGACCAGAACTGTCAGCAGAGTGCCACCATCTCTCAGGTGCTCTGGTTCATAGTGATGAGCGAAATTTTTTGCATATTGGACAGGAGTGGAATGATGGTGGTGACATATGCTGACAACTTCGTGATATTGGCGTCAGAGATTTTTCTATCCCATCTGAGTGGTATCACGAAAGGAACGTTGGGAAAGTTAGTAAAAATCCGACGAAAACGGCACTGATGCTATTTACCATCAAGATAAGGATACCCAAATTCCACCTCCCGCGACTAAATAAACAAAGATTTGTTTATTCCCTGTAAAGTATCTGGGTGTAATCGGAGATCCGAAACTAAATTGGAGATTGAACATACAATTGCAGGTTAAGAAAGCTTGTATGGCCATTTAATGGGGTTCCCGGGTGTCCTGGATGTACACAGCCGTAGTAGGTCCCACCCTATTATATTTTGGCAGGTACTGAGCAAAAAGTACAATAGAGCCAGCTTAATGTGGTTCAAAGAAAGTGGTTGCGATTTGCGTATGCAGGTGCTACTGGCACTCAACAGTCCTGCCCGGCAGATGTTCTCAATGTACTCCTGCACCTGCTCCTTCTATATCTCTATGTTAATTACGCTGCAGCGTGCAGTGCTGCCAGATTACGTGTGTCCGGATGCTAGACAACAAAGGCCTACGACCATAGCACCATCCGAGACGAAGTACCCCGGGAAGTCTGAGCATTCCCACAGGGTACGTTACACCCACGCCGCACTTTATAAGAAACTTTTCTGTGGACTTTACAACCAGGGCAGAGTGGGGCAATGCTGAAAAGCGCTGAATAATTCGGACAGCATGCTCAGGGTTATCCTCCTTTGGGTTTCCGGTCATAGGAAGTGCTCTTCTACCAGACGCGTTCAAATGCATACAAAATTACGGTGTTTTGTACGGAGCACTGGCCTATAGGGAACTATGCCGGCAGACTCGACATATCCTACGATTCCCATTGTCGAAGCTGCGGAGAACAGGGAGAAATCATCAGGCACTTCCTCTGTGATTACCCAGGTCTGGCTAGAGCCAGGCTACGGATGCTGGGCAAACCACTCTTTCTGGGTCTAAGACAAATCTCTACTTGGAATGGTGGTGGCGCTTTTCTTGGTGAATGTTATGTGTTGGCTCTAAAGATCTGAGCCTTGAACCTTTTATTGTCTTTCAATTGGCATCGTATTACCGAACAAAATGTAGACACACTCATCATGAGGGGGAACACCTGGGTTGTATCGCACTTTTATCATAAATAGAATTTGCAAATATACTCACTTGAGCATTCTGGGGGAGCATATGTCCATGAGCCTCTCCAGCATAAATTGCTATCCGCACCGAATAGAGTGTAACCAGTTTTGCATTTGTATGTTATGCTGGATAGGTCATTTGCAAAATCTCCATTTTGAAGGCTAAGTGATGGATCGTAATCGGGTGAGATGATCATATTCGGTCCAACTGTCACTTCACACGAATTTCTGTCTCTTACCGATGGCGCCCTAAAAATGTATTTATGTATTTCTGCTATGATTTGAATGAGTTGTCAGTAAAATTTGATTCTTTTCCCCCCGAAGACTTTTTCAACCGATAGATCTTGTGAAGAACTTACCTTGTTGTTGTTGATGTTGTTGTATCCGAAGGTAATGGTAGTCTGGGATTTATATCAATTCTATCCTCACATATTTCCTTCGCCTCATCAGATCCATCGTGGCATTCCTTGATCCCATTGCATTTGGCACTTCCACTAACGCAGGCTCCGTATCCGCACTTGAAAGAAAATGACGGACAATCGACAGTTGCGCATATTTTCAGAGTCTCATCAGATGCATCTGGACAATTTTTTCGACCGTCACAAAGTTCATCTGACGATATACAGTCTCCGGAATCGCATTGGAAGAAATTTTCATTGCTGATATTTAAAACAGATAAATATAAATTTGTATACTAAGCCTCACTGCTCTGGATCCTAACATGCTAACAAGAACGAACTGTCAGAACTTGAATGGAAATTATGAAGAAATTCGGCTCTTATTTTCATGTTTAGACCCATTGCAGTTTAATCAGTGGAGTTGTGAGATATTTACGAACAATTCCCGCTTAAGCCGCCACTCTTAGTACCACAAAGCACTTCAGATTCGTCAGAATTATCAATACAATCTTTTACTCCATTGCATTTTGCCTTGCCAGATACGCAAGCTCCGTAAGCACATTTGAACGCATAGTCTGGACAATAGGTTTCTAGACAAAATTCAACACTTTCATCGCTTTGATCTCCACAGTTTACAACTCCGTCACATTTTTCATCAGATGGAATACATCTTCCATTTTTGCATCGCCATTCCAAAGAGCTACACCCGCTACGTTGCGCGAAGGTTCCTAGGATAAAATCGAATAGTCAAAAACTCAAAATTTCCATAAGGCTTGATTCACGTTTTAGGATTTCTCAGTCTTTTGTTTTGGATCGGAATACCTACTGATTGTATCGCCTGGTGCATAAAGTAAGCCGCGGACTAGTTTTGAATAAGCTGCAGATAGTTTGGTGTTTGCTGATATATTTTGAGCCCAATTTTAATCAATTTGTTGTTTGTTTTAATGATGGAACATGTGGGACACTCTGGTAAAAAAGCACACTCGATGATACGACGCAGCTAGGCTAGATCACTAGCACAGAACGATCTCAACTTGATCTTGGTATTGACATAACTGCATTTCCAGATTTTAGACAAGGCAGCGAAAGCAGACATACTGCTCTTAATGGGTCTGGCAACATCCAGTACGCTACCACGGTCGGAACTTCCTAGATATACAAATTGATTAACGCCTTCGATGCTCTGTCCAATAATTCAGATAGGGAGAGTGCGCTGACCCTTCAGACTGAGCACCTTAGTTTTGTTGGTGTTTATCTTCAATCCAACTCTACTTGCCTCTCTTTCTAAATCTAGAGCCATTTGGTCAAGGTCCATGATCCGCTGAGAGAACAAACAGATGTCATCAGCGTAGTCGAGGTGTTTAAGGAAAGCTGTCATGTCCATTGAATTCCTCCACGTCGTTCAGACAAGGCAACATGAAGAACATTACCGAAAACAAGAAGAAATAATATCGTGACAGGATGCAACCCTGGCGGACTCCGCTTTTGCCCTTAAAATCACTCGTGATTTTACCTCGGTGCAGCATGTGACATCAAATGTCGATCTGATAATAGCTTTTAGTGTCTCGGGGATGTCCCTCCTGCGTAGAGCATTCCAGATACACTCCCTGTTCACGTTATCGAAAGCGTTCTCGAAGTGGGTGAAGAGCATGTTCAACGAAGATCTAAACTCCACGCCTGTTCCAAAATGGTCCGTAGGGTGTTGATGTGGTTAATGCAGGAAGATCCGGAGCGTAAACCAACCTGCTGGTTCCAGGGTTATTTAAGCTATTATCTTTGGAATGGCAATTGTCACACTCAAAACGGGTTTTCTTTTTTCTTTAGAATCTTGATCTATATTCTCTTCTTCTACTCGCTCAGTCTCCAATTTCCAAGATTTACGTGGAAGCATCATATCTGCAGTAAGTTGAGGTGTAGCAATAAACAACTCTGCGAGGAGACCGTCAAGCTCAGCGGCTTTACTCTGAGTGCATTGATTGCCGAAATGATTTTTCTTCTGCTTGGAATGGAGAAGTGCCGGATGCAATGCGCAAGCGAACGTAAACGACCATCAGCTGGTGATCTCTTTCGAGGGCGATGTCATCGCCTGCCGCACATCTAGAAAACAACTCATAAATCCACTGCTGATCGCGAAGTGGTTAATCTGATAATTCGTACGATGTCCATCAGTTGAAACCCAACTGACCTTATTGCAGGCTCTATTCTCGAACATTGTACGTCCAATGACGAGGCGGTAGAAATTGCAGAAATCCATGAATCTTCCACCATTATCGCTAAGATCGCCAAGACCGTGATCCTCACCACATGTCCGACCAGGGATGTTGTCAGATCTCACGATCACAATGTCACATTTAGGAATCCTCCCTTGAACTGTGTGTCATTGTTCGTAGAAACCATCTTTCTTCACTATATCGAAAGTCTCCGTTGATGCATAGCATTGTATAATTGTGACGCTTCTTAACTTGTACCAGAATCTTGCAGTTAGAAGTCTGTCAAAAACCGGCTCCCAGCCCAAGAGAGCGCGCCTTACGATAGCCGTAAGGAGCAACCCGACATCGGATCCGCATCTGATATCACTTGGCTTTTCAAAGTGCAAAAGTACATTGCCGAAAGAGGGAGTGAAGTACTCTCCAGAGTTCCACCATCTTACTTCGCTTAGGCCCTGAATGTTCAGCTTATATCTTTGCAATTTCCGGTTAAGTTAGAGAAGCGTTCTCAGGACCCTCGCTACCATGTCGAGGAGTGTGTGCACATTCCAGAAACCAACCAAAGCCCGTTATTGATAGCCAAAGGTCGTAGTCGTGATGTCAGCCCCTATCCGTTTCGGTAACAATAGAGTTTCGAAATTTGGAGGTTGCTGGCCCATAAATTGTTATCTCTTTTAGTCGCCACTTACTACAAGCTGCTTTGAGTGTATACTTAAGCCACATATCACAGGGTGCTTCGTTAAAAATATGATATTATAACTTTGCAATACATAGTTGGTCTGCCACTTCGTCTTGGTCTGCCTTGGCTTGCTCAGGCCTTAAGCACTCGGACCGTGGTGGTCCATTGTACCCAATACCCCTGCCTAGATTCGTTGACCTACTTCTCCATTTCTGCTAGTGGATGTGATACTATCTGCCGCCATCGATGTACATCAGCCTCAAAAATCTCATTAACGAAGGAGAGGGGCACACTTTCTGTGAAATTCGCTTCTTCCTTAGAGGATAGAGGCCTACAATTCTAAAATACTGCTGTTCTAGCCAGTGAGAATGGCCACAATACTTCTGCATAATTACCTGGCTTTCGACGCGACAAACTTAACTCCACACTTTGTTTGTTTGATTTTGACAGGAAAAGTTTGATGTGTTTAGTGGTGCATTTGTCATTATTGAAAGTCTGTTCTCAACTTTTTATAGAAGCATTTTCAGTGCTACTGACATTCCAATTGCTGGTTCTGGGACTGGTCCTCCACAGTGACGAAGATTCAATGTAGTGAAAGTTCACATGAGTTTGCATGTTTAATTGATTTTTGAAGTGATCGCGGAATTGCTGAACCCCTTGAAGGCTTCTTGATGCTATCTGCAGATCGTTCGTTAATCACCTAGTTTGTTGTTAGTAAGCTGGTACGCACTTCAGCTGTCCTGATGTGTCGGTGGTTAGAACACTGGACTATCGTAACGGAAGGTTCAAATCTCACTGGTACCAGAGGGATTTGTTATCATGACTGGATGTCAGATACCAGTCGACCAGTGTGAATGAGTACCTGAGTCAAATCACGGTAATAATCGGTAATCGGAGCTAGCGCAATGCTGACCACATTGCGTCTTACAGTGTATTTCTCCGGAGACTCAAATGAATTCATCTATGAGTTGCTGTGATTGCAGTGTTCTAAAGATATATATGGAGCACAAAACGTTCAAAGTTTCGTCCCTCTAACCAGATCGAGAAGCGACCAACCTAAGGATAAGCTAAAGGCAACATCCAAGGGCCCATATCACAGCGAAGATCCATTCTAACGTATAGTGCCTGCGACCATGCAAAAATATATTGTTGCATCTCTGATTGTTGCACTGCTCAGCATCCTGCACGCAAATATTTTATGTTTGATAGTCTCCAATTCATAATTGCACAACTCATGGTGATGGTGGCAAGGCAAGTAATTGGTCACCATTTTGAAAGGTGTGAAATTCCTTGTTCTTTGGGGATTAAATAAGTTATCCCCTTGGTGAAAAATGATGAGCCTAAGTTCGGAACGGCAGTTATTACATTCATATGATCTGTAGGTATCCTGTGAGTGCTCTTGAACTGCTTTAGCCAGAAGTCATGAATCTTATCACGTCCTACCTCCTTCAAATTACCCATCTTTTCAAGGATTATTTCAATATGAGCTTCAACTGGTCATTTAGGAAGGAGTCTTGCATGAATGCGTAAGGTTTGGGAACCACGTTGCTTTTGAATTATAAATGGCTTCATTTAAAACGCTTGCCTGCTGCCTGATCGACATCGAATTTGCTTTCCCGACCTGAGAAGAAGAAGCTGTTGTCTTTTCTTCCTTGACCGCTCTTTTGATAATTGCCGATGTGATTAGACCACGCTGCAAGTTTCCTCTTTAGTACCAAGAAGATTTTGGGTGATTGATATATGATTAGATAGGTGTTTGTTTTCAATGATTCCTCAACGCATCTGCGCACTTGTCGTAATAGATTCCGAAGGTGTTTTGTGGCAAGCGACCAATCTTATTTCTCAACTTTTCGAGTCATTTCTTGGGTCAAAACAACCAGAACGGTCCTGTGCATACCTTTGTTATTCGCCCCAAAATGTTTGTTGTGAAGACAAATAATCGTCACAGTCACAACGTAGATCAGGCTATGAGACCCGACGGTCACCTAGAATTCTGTCAACGGCAGCAATGTTGTGGTCAGTCGCTGAAGTAAACTTTAATTTTGGGATCTTGAGCTAGTGTTTGGGAGAAACCCTGCATATCCCGTGAATGCGACATGGAATCGGTGAAGGACTTATGTCTGCACCCTGTGAGATTTGGTCCTATCCCTAAAAGGATTGAAGGAGTCAACATCAAGGGCCCTGCGCCTCAACTCGATGAATAATATCCATTAGCTCTATGAGATCCACTGTGGATCTATCGGCTCTAAAATCGAACTTCGGCGAGTCTACTCCTTTTTAGCTTTTCGAGCATTTTCCCGACGCATCAAGCATATAAAATGATTGCTATGAAGCAGACAGCTCAGGGTCTCCTTTGCCTTAGCTGATTTTGGCCAACCTTGACATTTGCCAGCGACAAGGAAAATTGTCGCCTGCAGGTAAGCAACTTTTTCGGTATACTGTCGGGTCCTGGTACCTTCTTATTTTTTATAGGGAGGGCTGCTTCTTCCCGATCGTTTATGCTGCTTCTTCCAGATCGTTTATTGTGACAAGTACACAATTCTCATTGCGTTCCACGCTGATGTTATCAACCGGAACCGGGTCCATTTGTTCGGCATTAAATGAACAGGGTTTCGGCAGAGCCTAGATCTTTCTAATGATCAGTTTATATCCGAATTTTCACGGTTCCGCATCCATCCTGTCGACTAAGTCGTGCCCAGCAGTGAGCTTTGCTTTTTTTTTCATGCTGTGGAGGCTCCTTTTACCTGTCCCGTACTCATTATTTAAATGTGTTGTCAAGCATTTGGGTCAAACGGTGAAACTAATGACGCTCTTTCTGCAAGTCGGCAAAAGAATGTCCTCCAAGTCATAGCATGTTGTCGTTACCAAATTTATAACTGAATTTAGGAAAGTGTCGGCTGTAATGCCACCAAAACCCTTTGACAATTTTCCCGATGTTCATCCTCATGCGGAGGGAGAGTGTCAGGCTGGTGCACCTCGAGGAGAAAGCATCAACCACTTCAAATACGATGTATTGATGAACTTTCGCCAGAAAATTTTTCAGAAATCTTAATCCATCCACTAACCGAGCTACTGATTTCAACGTGAAGTCGGAAATGCTTCCTTCGTAGCGTGGGCTGGCATAGTCGCTGAAAAGTGTTATCCCTTGACATTGAATCTAGACAAAGCCATAAAAGCAACTTATTTAGAAACGGTCGCACCTATTGACATGCATTTTTTTTATTATTTTCACTTTTAAATATTAATTGATTCGTTGAACTTGAGCCATCTATGCCAATTTCAAAAAATCGATGCTTTCGTAGACCTTTGGAAGTTTTTCATTATTTTCTCAACATTATAATTTAGCAGATTCGTGGTTTTGTGGTTGTGCAGACGAAATCATTCCGACAGGTTATCAAGTGGTCAGTATGATTGACCATCACAGATCACTTCAAAAAAGACCAAAAACTTGAGCCGAGCCTCCTATCAACTTTATCATATAAAAATTAAGTCCTTTACGTCATGTGCTAATGTGTACAACCAACACAACATCATTCAAAAAACCCATTATTCCGGCGTTATCACCAAGCCGTCAGTACGAAACTGGTTCCAGAGACTATAGAAAAAGATCGATGCACTTTTAGGAATTTTAGATGCTCTCTTCATGTGCTCTTTGATAAGCTATTATTGCATACTATCATGTACATACAACTGTATCTCTGTAACTTATCGTTGTTCCGGAGAAAAATCCCCGACTCGTGGAAAATCCGTTTCGTAGGTACCATTGAAATTCCAAGTTTTGCGCTCAAAACAAGTCAACCAGAACTAAAAGCGTGTATGGCTGTGATGCACTTTCCATGAAGACACAATCAAATATTCCTTAAACAGATTTCGCTACTAATGCGGATTGATACTAACCAGATAGAGTAGAGGTCAGGAGATAACAGCAGTAACAAAAACAAATCAAGTTCATCGATTGTTTCATGCTAAATGTATCGAAATTAAGCTACGTGCGTAGATTCCAAATTCAAATGCACTTTGGACTGGTTCTCCTTTCTTCAATAGTCATACAATCAACTTTTTTTTAACACAACAGGTGCACTACACGTTTAGTAATTTTTTGGTGAAGATCTGACATTATTCACTAGGGTATATTCCCCTCGGATATATTCACTCATCGTCTAATCACTAACTACGATTGCTGTCATTAAGCTACTATGGAAGACCTCTAGATGCTCCCTGGTAATTACAGCTCCACTGACCGTCTCAGATTTTCTTTGAACCTCTCATGAGAAATCTTTTTCGAAGAGTATCTAAAATCTCTTCAGGTACATGCTGTCTTTTTAAACGGTAGAAGATACATTGGAGCTTTCATGTTGTCTTAAGTTCTGCGGCGAGAAGCTGGTTTCCGAGAACTTCTATTACCCGTCTCGAAACTGTACTTCCGGGTTTCTATGAGGTCTTCTAAAGATTCTCTTTTTTTTTTAAATATATGAAACTAGACATTATTCACGAGTTTGGGGTATATGGCCAGATCAGGGACATATAGTTAACAGAAACCGCAATTCTCGAACTTCAGCTACGCCAATTGACAATAAACTTAAGTTTTTAAGTTAAACTGCCTTTCTTTGCAGACCCATCAGAGGAAGATCATCTAGAAAGTAAACGAAACAAAAAGAAATTTATTAGCGACATCAATGTAATTTATAACTCTGAAATAAACGAGATTAGTTGGGTATAAATAAGCAAAGTAATTCCTCTTCTTTATCCTGTTGGGCAGCCGGATTGGCTCAAGTAGGGAAAACAATTTAGAAATTTTTAATAATCATCATCATCATCATCAGCGGCGCAACAACCGGTATCCGCTCTAGGCCTGCCTTAATAAGGAACTCCAGACATCCCGGTTTTGCGCCGAAGTTCACCAATTCGATATCCCTAAGAGCTGTCTGGCGTCGTGGCCTACGCCATCGCTCCATCTTAGGCAGGGTCTGCCTCGTCTTCTTTTTCTACCATAGATATTGCCCTTATAGACTTTCCGGGTGGGATCATCCTCATCCATACGGATTAAGTGACCCGCCCACCGTAACCTATTCAGCCGGATTTTATCCACAACCGGACGGTCATGGTATCGCTCATAGATTTCGTCATTGTATAGGCTACGGAATCGTCCATCCTCATGTAGGAGGCCAAAAATTCTTCGGAGGATTCTTCTCTCAAACACGGCCAAGAGTCCGCAATTTTTCTTCCTAAGAACCCAAGTTTCCGAGGAATACGTGAGGATTTGCAAGATCATAATTTTGTACAGTAAGAGTTTTGACCCTATGGTGAGACGCTTCAAGCGGAACAGTTTTTGTAAGTTGAACTAGGCTCTGTTGACTGCCAACAACCGTGCTCGGATTTCATCATCGTAGCTGTTATCGGTTGTGATTTTTGACCCTAGATAGGGGGGGGGGGGGGGCTGGGAGAAATTGTCAACGGGTCAAAGTTGTATTCTTCTATCCTTATTCTTCCTGTTTGACTAGTGCGGTTTGATGTTGTTAATTGGTTCGTCTTCGGTGCTGGCGTTGCCACCATATATTTTGTCCTGCCTTCATTGATGTGCAGCCCAAGATCTCGCGCCGCCTGCTCGATCTGGATGAAGGCATCGGTCGATATCGTCAGCATAGGCCAGTAGTTTGGTGGACTTAAAGAGGATCGTACCTCTTGCATTTATTTCAGTATCACGGATCACTTTCTCGAGGGCGAGGTTAAAGAGGACGCATGATAGGGCATCCCCTTGTCGTAGACCGTTGTTGATGTCGAATGGTCTTGAGAGTGATCCTGCTGCTTTTATCTGGCCTCGCACATTGGTGAACCTAGTCAGTCTTATTAATTTCGTCGGGATACCGAATTCTCTCATGGCCGTGCACAGTTTTACCCTGCCTATGCTATCATAGGTGGCTTTAAAGTCGTTGAATAGATGGTGCAACTGTTGTCCATATTCCAACAGTTTTTACATCGCTTGCCGTAGAGAGAAAATCTGATCTGTTGCTGATTTGCCTGGAGTGAAGCCTCTTTGGTATGGGCCAATGATGTTCTGGGCGTATGGGGCTATCCGGCCTAGCAAGATAGCAGAGAATATCTTATAGATGGTACTCAGCAACGTGATACATCTATAATTGCTGCAATTCCCTCAGGGGTCGTTAGCGATTTTTAAACGGGTCGCTTACGATACGGGGTGTGACGTCCCCGAGGTGCCCGAGTAAGTAGTTCTGCCCCCTAGCTGGCAGCATACCTGCGTCCTAGGTAGTAGCCTCGAGAAAGCTTCTCGGTGAAGAGCGAACCGCGAATGACCGGTACACGTCGGGACACACTGGGAGTCTCCGGAGCCGTCGACAACTCTCTGTCGGCGTCGACGGGGTGATGTGAGCGTAGCTCTGCCAAGGTGGTAGTTGCGACGTGTATCAGGAGCCAGCCCCTTCGGGACCCTGGTCGGGAAGTGTGCATTGAACCGGTGTTAGTAGACCGCGTTGCCCCGAGCGAGTGCTGATCCGTCCGTGAATTCCGGGATCAGCTAAGCGTAGGTCAGGCCTCAGGGAACTGGGGTAGGGGCTGTGTCCCCGAGGGTATACACGTTCTTGACTATTGCGGCCCGCTCCCTTGCACACGATGCGCTGGTACCTTTTTCATGGAGAACATTCTGAAAATTATAAAAAAAAACGACGAAACAACAGACAAGGAGGAAGAGCTGGGTGCGTTTGGGTGGAGCACAAAGATGCGTCGTTCACCGCAGCGACCAATGAAAGAGGCAACGAGGGCTGATATACCCGATGAGACACCGGGGCGCCCAAATAAAGAGGAAGCCTCATCAAGTGGTGCGACTGACCGTGCGGGGACGGGAACTCCATTACCTTGCAGTGCCCCTGTCCTGGAAGTAAGCTCAGTGAGAAACGCTAGTCCTGAGCAGATGGATTTGGACACAAATCGAGTGGAAATGCATTCGACCGTCCTCGCTAGAGCCGAAGAGGAAAGGCTCATCCGAAAGTGCGCAGCAGTGGTGAAACGTATGCGGTCGGCAACGTTCCTTCAGAGAAACGTCAGCAAAGGCGTCAAAAACGGGCTGATGGAACTGGAGGAACTACTGGACCGCATTTCCTTTTATAGACGCACGTAGAGAGCAGCGGAAGACGATTGTAGAGCAGAAACAGTCGCACTCCCCGCTGAGAATGCTGCTTGCGTCAAACGGACCGCAGATAGCCCTCTGCAAAGTGAACAAGGGAAAAAGCGGAAAGAGGACGACGTGCCTGAAGGAGACTTTATCGAAGTAGTCTCCAAGGCCCAAAAAAAGAAGGCGAAAAAGGATAAAAAGAAACAACGGACTCCGGCGCCAGAGACACGTCTGTCCAAAAACAAGGAGGCTGCCAACCCAAAGCCAGTAGCGGAAAAAACGAGGAAACGAAGAAGGACTAGATCGTCGGCTCTGCTCATTAAGCCGACGGAAGGCAAGACATTTGCGGAAGTCCTTAGTGAAATCCGCTACAGGATGAAACCCGAGGAGAACGGAGCAGAGGTGTCTTCGATACGGAAAACGAGGAGTGGTGGAGTTCTCGTCGAACTGGGCCCAAAGACGACCGACAAGAGCACGTTCTGCGAAGCGGTCAAGGGGCTATTGGGGGAGAAGGCCCTTGTTTCCAGCCTAGAACCCATGTGCTCTCTGGAAATACGGGATCTTGACTGCCTCACAGAAAAGGTCGAAGTAGAGGAGGCGCTAAAGCGTGAATGTCCAGAGGTAACCAATGCCCGGGTAGGTATTACCTCTGTAAATGCTCGAGGCCAAAAACTTGCCGTGGTGGATGTCCCCGAGCAATATGCGAGGAAACTCCTTAACAGCGGGAGAATCAAAATCGGATGGGTAGTATGCAGGGTACGAATGCGGATAGTCCCCACCAAGTGCTACAGGTGTCTGGACTATGGACACACATCAGCAGCTTGCAAGGGTCCGGACAGGAGGACAGCATGCCGGAGATGCGGCCAAGCGGGTCATCAAGCGAAGACTTGCAAGGAAAGCGAGAGTTGTGTTCTCTGCAGGGATCGTGGCGCATCTGGCGAAAGCGTCGCACACACTGCGGGCTCGGGACGGTGTCCGATCTTCAGGGCGGAATTGGAGAGGGCTAGGGTGCGAACGCCATGATCCGCATTTTGCAAATTAACATGCACCGGAGTGCAACCGCTCACCAGTTGCTAGCGCAGTTCGCTGCGGAAGTAAATGCTGATCTAGTGCTGATTAGCGAGCAATACCGAAACAAGGACCCGTCCTCATGGTATCTCGACTTATCGGGCACCGCTGCCATCTGGGTTCGGGACGACGTTCGACTTCGTGTTCTTGCCGAAGGCCGGGGGGACGGATTTGCCTGGATCCGGTGTTTAGGGATAACGTTTTTTAGCGTTTACCTGACGCCGAATGAGTCGATTCCAGACTTTCAACGCCGGCTTGATGCTCTGGAGGACGCCGTTTCGAACACGGAGGGACGAATCCTGGTTGGCGGTGATTTTAATGCCAGGGCTCTTGAATGGGGCATGCCTCAATCAGACTCCAGAGGGAAACGGATTCTGGAAATGGCGGCGAGAACCGGGCTCGTAATTTTAAACACCGGATCCACGCCAACGTTTCGGCGCTCAGGTTGTGAAGGAAGCATTCCCGACATAACTTTTGCGTCGGAATCTCTGGCATCATCGGTGGACGGGTGGCGAGTCCTAGAAGACTTCTCGGCAAGTGATCATCAGTACATTGCGTTCGAAGTGTTTGACGCTACTTGCCGGCGAGCACCAACACGACGTTCCCCCTGCGTGTGGAATGTCGCGAAGGTGAACATCGGAAGGTTCGTCGAAGCTCTTGGAGCAGGTAGGGCCGCGCTGGGGGGCACTCCGGGGGGTGGTGGTGTCGCAGCTGACACCGTCGTAAATTCAGTGATGAATCTGATAACGACGGCGTGTGAGGCTTCCATGCCCCGGAGAGGCCCCAGGCGCGACAAGCCTTCTATGTACTGGTGGACGGCGGAAATTGCCGACCTACGGAAGGAGTGTCATAAGCTCCGCCGTTTGGCACAACGTTTGTACGCCAACGAGGAGGCATGTGCCATAAAGGCACAATATAGATCAGCAAAAAGGAGACTCCGCAGCGCTATAAATAAAAGCAAAGCTCGCGGCTGGCAAAATCTTATTAATGAGGTGAATGATGACCCGTGGGGACTTGGCTATAAGCTTGTCACTCGGAAAATCGGGGCTCTGCGGAAGCCCTGCATACTGAGCACCGATCAGATGGACCGCATTGTGCGGGCATTGTTCCCCAGACACCCTGTACGGCTTGATGTAAACAGCGCGGAAAGCGTCGTGGATTGCCCCCTTTTCACAATGGGAGAACTCGAAGAAGCGGTTCTCACTATGAAAAACAGGAAGGCGCCAGGTCCTGATGGCATCCCAGAATTGCTGCTCGAAGCGTTCAACGCGTGCTTGAAGGAGGGCATTTTTCCTTCTCGCTGGAAAGTGGCCAGACTCGCGTTGATCCGTAAGGGTAAAGGAGATCCGGAGCTCCCATCTGCATACCGACCGCTGTGTATGCTTGACACGGCCGGAAAAGTGCTCGAGAAGCTCATCAGGGGTAGACTCACTGAAGCGATCCGTGCTGCCGGGGACTTATCCGCAAGGCAGTTCGGGTTTAGAACAGGGAAATCTACAGTGGATGCTGTTATGGAGGTCGTAGATGCGTTTAATCGAGCCGGGGCACACAGCCGCCGATCTCGACGGATAGTGCTCCTCATAACGCTTGATGTCAGAAATGCCTTCAATTCCGTGAGATGGACAGATATGCTGGGCACACTAGAGAACTCTTTTCACGTGCCAAGCTATCTCTTGCGGATATTGAGGGATTATCTGAAAGACCGCTCCCTGTTCTATGAGACGCTAGAGGGCCAGAGGAGGATGGAAATCACGTCGGGAGTAGCGCAGGGATCCATCCTAGGGCCGGACCTCTGGAACGCTTCCTACGATAGTCTGCTGAGACTCGATATGCCTGAAGAGTCGCGCCTGGTCGGTTATGCAGACGACGTTGCGGCACTTGTTGCCGGACGCACTGTTGAACAGGCGCAAAGCAGACTTGGCATATTGATGCGACGGGTAAGCGGATGGATGACTGCTCACGGTTTCAACCTTGCGCTGGAAAAAACCGAAGTAGTCATCCTGACCAGAAGAAGAATCCCGACCTTGCGTCCCATATCGATCGGCGAGTTGACTATAGAGTCAAAACCAACGGTTAAATACCTTGGTTTAATGCTCGACTCGAAGATGAGCTTCTTCGAGCAAATCAAAGCAGCCGCGGACAGGGCTGCAGCAGGAGTCGCGGCCTTGAGTCGGCTAATGGCGAATGTCGGCGGCCCTATATCAACTAGGAGACGTCTCCTCATGGGAGCAACGCAGTCCGTCCTTCTCTATGGTGCGGAGGTATGGGCTGATGCCCCTCCCGTTGGTGAAAGGAATTCCCTGACTTGAAGGCTCCCAAAGCCGGGAGAGCGGGAGGGCTAGCCCGAAGTAATGTGTCAAACGGTTCCAGGCTAGTTCTCTGATGACGGGGAGGTGTTTAGTTGGTAGTCCGCCAGCGTGCTGTTGCGGGAGTCCAACACTCTGTGCGTAAACGCATTCACCTACCCTACTCCCAAAAAAAAAAAAAAAAAAATGATGTTCTGGGCGTATGGGGCTATCCGGCCTAGCAAGATAGCAGAGAATATCTTATAGATGGTACTCAGCAACGTGATACATCTATAATTGCTGCACTGTGTGATATCTCCCTTTTTATGTATGAAACAAATAATGCCTCGTTGCCAATCGTCAGGCAATGACTCGCTGTCCCATACCATGAGCATAAGTTAATGAACCACTTGGTGTAACTAGTCGCCTCCATATTTAACCAATTCGGCTGTAATTCCATCGGCTCCTGGCGACTTATGATTTTTTAGCCGATGAATTGCACGGACTGTTTCTCCTAAACTTAGTGGTAGCAGTATTTGTCCGTCGTCTTGAGTTGGCGGGACCTCCAACTCGCCGATGTTCTGGTTGTTCAGTAGCTCATCAAAGTATTGAACCCATCGCTCCAATATGCCGATTCTGTCGGAAATCAGATTTCTCGCTTTGTCTCAACAGGATGAGCATCGAGGTGTATAAGGCTTCATCCTGCTGACTTGTTGGTAAAACTTCCGCGCCTGGTGCGGTCACTCCCTCTACTTTTCTAGTTCACAGACTTGTTGGTTCTCCCAGGCTTCCTTTTTCCGTCTGTGAAGTCGCTTCTCCGCTCGACGGAGTTCGTGATAAGTCTTTCCGCGTGCCCACGTTTTTTGAGAATGCAACATTACTCGGTATGCGGAGGGCTGTGTTGTGGATGGCTTCAGTGTTAACTCTCACCTGATTGTCAGAGGGGATTCTAGGTGGTATCTCCATCCATCTCGGATTTGTAAGTGGTCTGCGCAAGCAAATCCTGTACAACCTTGCAATAATTGAGATTTATTTAAATTAACTAAATTTTTTCATTGCAGTTAATGCCCTTCTAAATTTTGGAGTATTCACTACGTTCACACGTCAAAATGCCGGCTATGCCGTGTTTCTTTTCGCCGCAAAAAATGTGTTTAGGGTCCCTTCGCATTCTTGACAATAAGTCATTTGTCCTCACACGTTTTGCATTGTCAAACTTATCGTTGCCGCTGGTGCAGGCGTGAGGTATTTGATGTATCTCTTTAATGAGATCTATTCTTTTAGACGGTTGACAATCCATCCAATTCGAACTTATCCTATGGGCAACAACTTCTGCGCTAACTCCACTGTTTCAAGACAATGTATAATAATTTCTGGATATCATTTCATCGAGATCTTTGCATTGTATATAGATCTCATGTTTCCTGCAACATGTCCTGACATTCCCTCCAAAGGAGTTGCGTGAGTTTTTTCAGCTCAATTATGGGATCCCTTTTTTGGGTCCTTTTTCAGATTAAAGGAAGCCAAATCAGGAGAAGCACAATAGACAATTATGGAATACGGATGCGTTAATTACATTAGGCCTAGGATACAAAAAGATAAACTGGCATTTTAACTCCATCAGACTTGAGCTCTGAGTATAAATAGCTGGAATGGTTATTGGAACTTCAATTGAATTTATGAATTCAACCTTACCACGTGATCAGTGTAGTTTGACAGAATTTGGTGAATCTGAAAGCGAAATTATGAGTGTTGTGCATATAACTGGTCTAGTTGATGAAGTTGAAAGAGAGGATCTTCAAAATATTTGCCGCCCTTATGGCACTGTTGTACAAATCAGGCTTGGTAGAGGTGTACCAAAAGAAGCGTTCGTTGAATTTAAGGACCCACAATCGGCGGCTAACATAGTAGCAGAACTAAACGGACTAGAAATGTGTGGCTATACTATTAAAACTGAATTATACAAATCAACTGAGAATTGCGGACGTCAAAGGTCATCCAGAACCGGTTGGAGTACAGATACAATCAAGCTTAGTAATCCGTTTAGAGGACCAAGACGAGAAGTTGATAATGGAAGGAGATCTCCGAATTGCAGGAGGTTGAATGCAAGCAAAGATCGCATTGCTACGAAACGGGATCGGTCTGAATCGAGGGCCCGTGTAGTTGACCAGCATAGCTCCTACCGGAGCAGATATCCCCCTAAGAGAGGTGAAGACTTTCGCCGAATAGGCTTATTGCGAAATGATCGTTCTAAGACAAGTAGGCACCACGACAATTGGCGATCACGAAATCATTTGGATGAGGATAAGGAACGGAACATGAACAAGTATGGACGCTTCACTCGCCGGGATCGGTCTGAATCACCCCCTCAAAAGTATCGCTCGGTAATTGTACAACCTGCAAAGCGAAGACGAGTCGATTCAAGTGGATCAAGTTACTGCACCACGTCGAGTCGGCATTCTTCAGTAAGTGGTCGTGGGGTGACACCAAATAATGGAAACTGGGATTAATATGAGAGACTTTGCATATGTTCTTGTAATTTTTATAAAATTAAACTATTCAATAAACTCGTCTTGTATCAATAATATTATGTTATCTGGTCTTGATCGCTTGCCTTACATTGAAAAATGAAGCAAGAGATTATTGTCATATTTTCATATTCCGCGGCCGTTTCCATTCGTATAGGCATTCTGTCTTAGAAGGGGTAGTAATTTGACGGGAAAGAGGGAAACTTTGGTTCAGAATAGGCAAGCATGAAATAAAGATGCCTGAATTGCATTATGCTGAGCGTACACAGGGTATCAAACTGTCTGTCTGACTCATGTTTATCCATAATCCTATACTAACCCACAACATATCCTACACAAACATTTTATCTCCATCAGTTATGCCTCCTTCTTCGCCTCTAATCCTTTGAAAGCAACATCGCTTTTTACGGATTGAGGTAGCTTTTTTTAGAAGTCTGCTGTCAGGCATGGCTCAGCCCGAAAGCTTACTGGATCAATGTGATCCAGAAATAATCGTATAGTGATCGTAAATTCAGTTGAGCTATTTAGTTAATTGATGTACTATCTTGGGGTCTTGCCACCAGTTTCGCTGGTGACTGTGACGTCCACAGCTTACTGAAAGGGTTTACCGGTACATTCAGATTCATGTTCCTTGCTTCACTTTTTTGTGAGCGCTCGAAATGTACTCTTTGGTGGTTTATTCGAAGTTGATAACTTTGCAGGAAAGTACGGTGGGCCTCGCTTCTTCATGGACCTATGATACTCATGTTCAATTGAAGCATAGCTTTTTCAAATTTCTTCACTGCCATGAGAGAATTCGATATCCCGACGAAATTAATAAGACCGGCTATGCTGACACTGACCAACGTGCGCGGCCAGATAAAAAGCAGCAGGATCACTCTCGAGACCATTCAAAATAATGAGTCCTCTTCACCCTGGCCCTGGAGAAGACGTAAATGCGAGAGGCACTATCCTCTTCAAGTCCATCCAATTACTGGCCTACGCTGACGATGTTGAAACTATGGGAAGAATAACCGGATATGTACAGTCTACCTTCATCCAGATCGAGCAGGCGGCGCGAGATCTTGGGCTGCGCATTAATGAAGGCAAGACGAAGTAAATGGTGGCAATGTCGGCGCCAAAAACCAAAGAACAAACAACATCGAATCGCACTGGTCAAACGAAAACAATAAAGACACAAGACTACAACTTTGAGACCTACGGTCGAAAATCACAACCGATAACAGCTATGACGATGAAGTCCGTGCACGATTGTTGGCGGGTAACGGAGCCTATTTGTTGATTATGATGCAAAATTTCATGGTTCTCGGATGGATTCCGTTGGCAATTACTAAACATTTTAGTAACAAACTATTATTGACTTTATTTAAACAGCTATCGGTATCAAGAGTATATCGAAGCCTATGCACCATAAAGTGGCATCTTCGTGATTTTTTTGCATATTCTTCGGTTGAGTGGGGTCTGAGAAACGACCCCTTTTACAACCCCGACCCTCAACTTTCCTGAATTAAATGTTACGACAGGTTTGACAAGTGCTAATCGTAACCTCTCATTGGGTACTCCACATGACTATATTTGGTGAAAAAGAATTTTACACCCTCCTTTTGTGTGTATGGGGATTACCCCTTAAATTCCTCGTAGAATGATGTATCTTAGTGTATGCATGAGCGTTCACAGTTCCCACCAAATTTGGTGTCAATAGGTGGAACCGCTTCCGAGAAAAATGCAGACAGGAAACCGGTTTAAATAAGGTTTTGTTTTACACAAAACCTTAGAAGGGCTCACTTAATAACAGCAAAGGGTAAAAAGACTGGGGAGAAACTAATATCAGATTCGGAAAGTACTAATCGAGACTTTTCATTTCAAAAGCCTAATCGGGGCGATGATACCCGAGTCTGCACGGGGGCTCATCTGAAGTGGCAATTTGGTCACGAAATGGGAACCGGGATAGCCCCTGGACTCTCATACTTCGGGTGAACTTCCGTTGTATGTGAGTACAGCTCGGTTGTTCGCGGTAGGCCCCCTAGTGGGAGGCCTAAGTCCCCATGTAGAGGCAAAGGTTCGTCATACAGCCGATACCCTTTGAGAGCTTGTATTATCTTTACTTCTACATGTTTGTTCCAAACAACCTTCTCATCTGGAATGACTCCCAGATATTTCACTTCTTCGAAGAGTTGAGCGGTTGTAGTCCTGATCTCTGGAAGAGCGCACAGACAAAGGTCCCTTCACTGTCCACAAACATCGCCATCGCGTACTTACCAGAGTTGCATCCTGCATCTTTGAAACCAAAGATTGAAGAGCAAACTTACAGGACTTCCCACGTTGATAAGTATATTGGTTTTCATTTCCACTCACTTCACTTTCACTCCAGGGCTCAAAAGAAGAATGCTAAGAGGGACAAGAGACAACAACATGCCGCGTCATCAGCATCATCTGCTTAAAATTAAGGCGCACACGAAAGACGGAGGGACAAAAGAAAATGTGGGGTAACGAAATAGAACTAGACCGCCGGCTCTGCTTATTAAGCCGACGGAAGGCAAGACTTTTCCGCAAGTCCTCAGTGAAATTCGTTACGAGATCGAACCTGAAGGTAGCGGGAGAGAAAGCTTTGGTTGGAATCCACGTATTCTCTGGAAATCCGAGACCTTAACTGCCTCATCTGCCACGAATATCGGTAAACAATGTCTGGACTGGTGCCACCTCTACGAACTCCCGAGGCCAAAAACTCGCTGTGGTAGAAGCATCTAAACACCGGGAAAATCAGAATTGTTTGCGTAGTGTGTAGGATTCGCTAACACTACGGTTCGGTGTCACTTGGGTCGCCTGTGTCACTGTTGGAATGGCAGGTTTCGGCTTTTCCTCCTCCTGCGACCCTAATGGCTCTCAACATGTTTTTAATAGCTTGGTGCACGTTCTGCTTGTTATTGATAAACATGGACAACTCAACAATTTCAGCTCCACACTGCTTGCAAAGTATTTCCTACGGGTCAAGGCTTTCTATGAATCCTGGCCGGACTACTACTTCTAAACATTCCTTTATCCGTAGCGTAATGCGTAATGCGTTTTCTTGGTCTCCGAGTGCCTTCTATGGTCGTCCCTCTTGGACACATGCGGTGGGTGTCGAAATCATTATTGGTGTTCTTGGCATGGTCTAGTTTCGCTTGAGGACTTTCTTCTCCAACTCTAAATCACTTGTAACATTAGATACCACAGTGACCAAGTTGTGGCCATCTCCGAGGCACTGCGGTTGAGCGATGTCGACAACAGAGAGCCCGCTATCTTACTCTGAAAAACTGCTGCTGTTGTACTGGGTTTCCGTGCAGTTGCACCGTAAGTTTCCTCCTTCGCTCTTCTTCCATGTTGGTTTTATTTTCTGGGTATCCTTCACATAGCCATTTCGTCCATCCCATAAATAGATATATCCCATTCCGCGAACCGGGATCGCACTTGATGGAAGAACTGCACACAGAAAGGACTATACTTCTAACCCCTTCTGCAGCGTCCTGGTCGAACAGGAGATTCACACTCCATCTCTTGCACGTCTGCCTTACGACAAGGTCAAGAATAATTTCCTGCTCCTCACGAGTGAATAATCCACTGCCTTTGACCGCACTAGCATAGCCCATGAGGGCCTCGTGCCTTTACGCCTGATCTACCCGGGATTTTACCCCTCGTTGGTTGGAGTTTGGGTTTTTTGGGAGCACTTCCCGCATGTGGGCTAATGTACGCAGTTCGTCGCTTTCTCGGCTCCGACAATGTAGGCTTGATTTTCCGTGAGATAATGCAGGTACCATTTAGCATCTAAGTAAGGTCAAATTTACTCAGGCATCAGTGAGGTTCCGTTCGAATACACTGACTTACCCCGACTGTAAACTATCCAATGGGCACTGTTTGCATGACACCCTGAATTGAGGGAGGCATCTGTCGACTCCCCAGTCTAGATCCGTTGCGTTTTGTAATTAGTAGGAACATCTCGTACAAGGCGTGATTATTACCACCCACTAACGTTCTTGTTAAACGAGTTTATTGTCTTCTGGACGTCCATATATTAGGTTGGGAAAAAAGTAATGTCGTATTTTGTCAATAGATGGCGACACTTAAACATATCTTGTGTTGTACTTATCGCATCGGGTCATACTGTACGGCGATTTGAAGAAGACAATCTGGGCTACAGGTGTCTCTTTGACAGTTTTATGATCGTACGTTTCAGTCTCAAGTTATAGCGCAATAGAGTCCACCAAGCAAGAAATTCGTAATATTTTACATTTTTACTACCTGAGAGATAAAAATGTAACGAAGGCAGCCAAAAAAAATTGTGAAGTTTATGGGTCTGATAATGTAACGATTCGCACAGCAGAGTGTTGGTTCGATCGATTTCGCTCTGGTGTAGTGGATGTCGAAGATACACCCCGTACTGGGCCAATCGTCGTAGAAACCGATAAAATCGTCGAAATCATCCAAGTAGACCGGCATGTGAGCATTCGCTCGATTGACCAGGAACTGGGTATAGACCATAAAACCATTTGGAACCATTTGCAGAAGATTGGATTCCAAAAAAGCTGGATGTTTAGGTGCCACACGAGTTGACGGAAAAAAATCTCTTGGAACGCCTGCGATGCACTGCTGAAACGGAGCGAATTCGACCCATTTTTGAAGCGGATGGTGACTGGTGATGAAAAGTGGATCACGTACGAAAATCTCAAGTGAAAAAAGATCGTGGTCGAAGCGCGGCGAGCCGGCCCAAACCATCGCCAAGCCCGGATTGACGGCCAGGAAGGTTTTGCTGTTTGTTTGGTGGGACTGGAAGTAAATCATCCACTATGAGTTGCTCAACTATTGCTAGACCCTCAATTTGGTCCTCTACTGTGAGCAACTCGACCGTTTGAAGCAGGCGATTGACAAGAAGCGGTTAGAATTGGTCAATAGGAATGGCGTTGTGTTCCACCAGGACAACGCTCGGCCTCACATATATTTGATGACCCGCCAGAAACTACGGGAACTCAGATGGGCTGTCCTATCGCACCCACCGTATAGTTCGGACCTGGCACCTTCCGGTCCATGCAAAACGATCTTGGTGCTACTAAGTTCGCCTCAAAAGAAGCTTGCGAAAACTGGTGGTCTGAGTTTTTTGCAAATACGTATGGGGGGATAATGAAGTTGCCTTCTAAATGGCAACAAGTTTCCGAACAAAACGGCGCATATTTCACTTAAATCGGATAATTCTAAGTATGTTAAATAAAGCGTTCAAATTCGGTCGCAAATACGACATTACTTTTTCCCCAACCCAATATAATCTCAAAAGAGAGATAGGCTGGCTCCTCGCCACATATCGTCCTCAGAGAGAGGGAGAGGCTGACCCCCAAGGAGCTATATTCTGCATCAGTCTAGCCTGCACTCCACCACTTCACCCCTAAGTAGGCCTTAACGCGGAGCATAACAAAGCGTTGACCACCACAGATGTGTTGCGTTTTGCGCACATTACCGCCGACCGAAAGAGTCTGTGGCGTCCAATGTGGATCTCACCAAGGTTACCAATTTGTCCCTACTGTCCGGCGAAGATTCCGCTTCCTTGCGTCCGAACGTCTTCCTCTTCCGGTGGCTGGGAGTTTTCCGGGCCACTTAGCTTGGACGTTGGACTAGTATCTTCCACATCAGTAGTTTTCCTTTCTTTCACTTCTCCCAGTAAGGGTGAAGGACAGTGTTCTGATTGGCAGGATTCAGCCTATAATTCTCTTTCCTTAGTGGTCAAGCTTCTGTGTCTGTGTCTGTGACTTCTTATCATTTAATAATAACCCCATTAGCATCGAAATTTTGGGTTAGATTACCGCTGGATTTCAGGATCTTCACTTTTCTCCGGAACTCTTTCCATTTGAACTTTTATCACGATTAATGAAAGTTACACAGACAGTAAAATAAGCATTAAAGTTTCGTACATTACATCCTTCCTACCCCAAGTTTTTCATAGCCATGATAGAATCGTAGTAAAATCTAGCCTTTCCTGAGATAGTTCTACCTAAATTATGGCTACAATGTGTGGAAAGGTTTCAGGAAAGGCCCATTTATAGCCTTTTTCGGGAACTAACGAGGTTTAACCTTGATAACTTCACTGATTTTATTATTCACAAATTTTTTTATTTCTTTTCAGCGTAACTTTGGTCAATGTTGGAGTAATTCATCGTGCAAGATTTTGCACCCTCTTGCATTTTGATGCCGCTGATAATTCTTTGAAAGAGCATTTCGACTCTACACGCTCAGTTCTCGTCGACCGTCGTTAGGTGCGCATCAAACTAGTTCTGGTCATTAGCTTTCCAAGTCAGTTTCAGTGCACAGCTCTCGAAAAATTTTCTAAATTTTTATCGCTAAATTTTGCATTTAATAAAAAAGAATAATATTAAATATTCAATTAATAAATTTATTGATTAGTGAAGGAATAATAGTGATATTTTCGGAGTTTCGTGCTTTTTCCTATGAGCAAAACCGGTCCATTGAGCTAAATTTTTACTGTCCCACGTTGTTCCGGAATTTCATGTCGATGCATGCGCTTATCACTTAGTCAGTAAGCAAGTTAACTACTATTCGAAAGTAATCCCCGCTAAGTAGAATCCTGAAACGTGATAAACCCTAGTGAATCCGGGCGCGTCGAATCGCGTGGAACCCTGTTGTTCCTTAAATTTCGGATAGTTCGTCGTCGGTATAATATTCGTCACTGGTGTGTAGATAACGTGCACGGATTATTTTTAGACTATTTTTAGATCTCGGAAAAAAAATCTTGTGCCTTCTTGATCAGATCCTTCCTTTCCTAAATAGACATGACCCAAGGACGTGACTTTCTAAGCACTACGAAGTGCGCGCGCGAAATGATCGAATGGCTTCGTTTTCGTTTACAACAATCCTAGTCCGGCCAGAAGCTCCTAATTGCCAGCTAGTTTTCATTTTCCCTTAAAAACTACGCGAGGACTTCTTTCGCATTTGAGTGGTATGAGCCCAAACAGTGAACTTATTGACGTAAAGACCTTTTCGGTAGAACGGTTCAAAAAGTGCGAGAAAATAATCGTGATGAATATCGAAATGAAAGTGTAGTGTGGATTCAATATGGTGGAGACTGTCACAATGTACGAGTAGCAAGGATTTAACAATCTCCAAAAGAACGGTGAGTACATATTTCCATGTCCATCTACTCCTTTTGATATGCTAACAAACAATCAACGAGTGAACCACTTTAAATACAGATGCAACAACTCTCTTTTACGTAGTTAATATCTTTGAAAATTTAAAACAGTTTGGATTGAATCACACATTTTTATTCATAAATAATGGTCACCAGAATTTTAAAGCAAACTTGATCTAGCAAACCTTAGCAGCTAACTTAATCTAAAGTTACAACTATAGAAGGTAAACTGAAATTCTATGATGAATTGTACGTAAATCGTATGGAGCACTCGAAGGAAAGATTAGAAAAAAATGTCAATCGCTTTGAGGAGTTGAAAGGAAAAAGGTGGGAGGGGCTCTAACGTCCATTTCGGGCCTTGGTTTTCAGGATGTTCTTCCTCAAACCATTTCGATTCATCGATCGTGTCGTCCAATTTTCAAATCCGAGCAATGAAACGCTGGTTCTGCCAACAGAATCTGCCCAGCGCTTTCGGGATTTTCCTACCGATCCTTCTGCCTTCACCTTTAGGTATGGACGACATACGCTGAATGTGGCCAGCACATTGCAGCTTTCTAAGTTCTGTTAATTTTTATCCAAGGTCATCAAATATTTGGTATACCTCATGGATGCACCTCATTATCCTTTGGTCATCCTCTCGTGTTGCTCCAATTATTCTCATTTCTCAGGATCTTTCTCTCGAATATATTGACCGGTTTTCAGGAAGTTTGTATTAAGATCCATGTTTAACATTCGTAGCATAGCAAAGGCCTTATTGTCGTTTTGAAAGCTCAGAGGTTTACAGCTAACTTTTAAAATCGGTCGGATCGAATCGAAGGTGCTGTTTGCGAGATGAATTCGTCGTTTTATTTCGTCAAGTTCATTACCATTTTGCGCCAGTTGTGCACCTAAGTGTACAAAGTTCTCCACATTTTCTAAGTTGTCTTTATATTTTGTCTAGTAGTTGTCAGTTTTCTCGCTGGCGTCATAATTTTCATTTTGTTTTTGTTGCGATGATTTGGCAGGACGTATACAACAGCGTGCCTTTTGTGTCCACAGGCAACTTTTATATGATCTATTCCAGTGCTAGATTGATTGTTTTAATCCAACGTTTGTTTCAAACGTGTCTGTCAGGCTATCACTGACTCTTATCTGCGCTGTTATGTGTTATCCTTCTGGTAAAGCTTACCAGTTGCTGGAATTCCCAAGTCAAGCATTATTTTTTTCTTCTTCTTTAGTCTTTGTCCCCTTCACAAGTGTGGTCGGCTCGTCGTAATAGGTTGCGACATTTTGTCCTGTCATTTGCTTGAGTCGCGAGGCTTTCAAATCACCATTCAGCGTTGTTTCGGCCGGCGTTTTGGTCGCTTGCTATGCACTTCGATGTTCAGACCAATCTTGGCAAGTGAATTAGAACGAATTACATGACCATACCATCTAGAAATGCTTCCACGTTCGGTGCAATTTCGGATATAATCAAAGCGTGTTACACCACTAGTCCAACGAAATATTTTCGTCTCCATTGCCGCGAGGCGCCGTTCATTGTCTTTTATAGTCCGCCAACTCTCCGAATCATCGAAGGCTACAGGGCGGATGTCTACAGATGGTGTTCTACTTTCCTCAATAACCCGATTGGAGAATTCACTGAACCACAATGTTGGGTCCCAGTTCTTCACTCCAGAGTTCAAATGCGATGTCATCAGGTCCTGTTGCCTTCCCCTATTTCATTCGTTTTATTGCTTCCTCAACTTCAGTCACGCTGACAGGGCAGTGAGCACCTGTCTGGAAGACTTAATCGCACGGTCTTCTTAGGACACGGATTGATTTTGTCACCACAATCAAAACCCCGCTGAGACAAGCAACAGCGGTACCAGTGTATACCAAGTGCATGGCTTAGCATTCATACTGGTGGATGCAAGACCTACATAAATCTCTACCGAAATAAGGAGTACGGCACCCGTGTTGAAAAGCAACACCACGCCGAGGCCCGAAGGTCTCTTCTCGCTTGAGCACAATCACAACCCTCATGAAACTCCCACTAGGGGGCCAACCGCAAATAACCGAGCTGTACTCACATACAACGGGAGTTCACCCGAAGTATGAGAGTCCAGGAGCTATTCCGGTTCCCATGGTACCAGTATTCCCCTGGTAAGGTTTCATGACCAATTTGCCTCTTCAGATGAGTCCCCGTGCAGACTCGGGTCTGATCGCCCTAATTAGGCTTTTGGAGCATTCGCCTACTGCATCGCGGCCGACAAACCAAAGTGAGTACAGCGTCTCCCGGTGCCGCCCCGTCTTCCTCACCGCCACCTCTGAGCACCAGTCACGCTGACGGGTAGAATTCCTCCAGGCTTTTTGATGGTATGGCGTTAACGAGAATTCACTTGCCAAGATTGGGCTGAACATCGAAGTCGATGATAAGCGACCAAAAAGCCGGCCGTAACAACAATGGCTTGATACGCAGGATGGGAATCAATCAATCAAACCCCATTGTGAATGGGACAAAAGCTAAAGGAAAAAAAGCATTGCACGTCTTCACCACCCTTGCGATAAATACGGAGGGACTTGTAACGATTTGCTGGACAGTTCGTCATAACAAATCTCTCCGTTTGGATGCTGTTCCCAATGCAGCTCTTCAACTCATTGTTAAGCTGTTGGCTTATCAGTGTATTCGTAATTGAGACATGCTTTGTAGAAGGAGTTTTCCCGCTCGTTGGACCAGGTAAAAACTAGCTTTGCTACTGAAGCCCAATAAACAACCGGGACATCCATTATCATACCCATTTGTCCCATTTGCTTTATAAGAAAGGAAAGGAGGAAGGATAAGAAGAGTCATTACAGTCTGAATGGGTACTTAGGAATTTCATGGAGTATGTGCGGTGAGCTCTACCCGGACTAGTGTAAATAATAAACTGCATTTACTATTAAGCCGGGACGTGGATACCCGGCTGAGGTGATGATTCTTCAGTTAGCTGGGGAGCTTAGAGTTCAGCATTTTAATCTAAAATGAATCACAATAGGAACATTTAAAAACGAAATTGTTATATCGAAAATAATCAATTTATTAAAAAAAAAGTTATAAAGACAATGTTGGCACTTTTTATTATTTAGGCGTAACATTTCCTTCGATTTCCCTTATCATAAGCTCATGATATTGTATATTTGAAAATGCTACAAAAGATTTTGAACTGCAGTGATCTCTGCTTAAGCTAGTACTAACGACGCCCTCGAGAAAGTAGGTCGGGATACCATCGATGTCTTTTGCAACTAAAAAACCGGCACCACTGTCACCTTGACATGGAGCTCCAGCACCTTCGGGGGAACCGACACAAAACTTATCAGCATTAACGAACGGTTCATATTCGGGCGGTATTTTTTTAATGCATTCGTTTGTATCTATAACTGGCAAAGTGATTGCTCTTAGCTCATTACTGAAGGAAACATTTGATGAAACTCGACCCCAGCCTGCAACCTTGCCCAACGTATCGGGTGGAGGATCTTTTTTCGCATGACTACGCCACTCAACACAAACGGGTTTGATATGGGATTGATACCTTATAAATTCGTTTAGAACCAAAACTGCAATATCATTATAATAGTACGCATTTTCTCCCAGGTAACTGGAAGCAAAGTAACAAAAATAATTATTTATGAGACAGAAACTTCAAAAATACCCTCTTGGTATATGAATTTCTGAAACATTAAACTCCTGAGTTTCTAATTTCTCCTTGGCACTATACTCTATGTAGTTTTTCCCCAACAGGACTATGTACTTCGTGGGATCGGTCCTTTTCAACGAGACACAATGAGCAGCTTAAAATAGAATAATAAATATCGGGGAAATTCACAATTCTTTGCACTTACCTGTAATTATTATTTTAGAAGTTATTATAGTACCACCGCAAGTAAACCTCACACCTCGATTACTCCGCTGGTAAATAGCTACATGCCAGGGGACTCTGGTAACGTCCATGAGAGCCGAACTGAACTCTTCCGTAGTCTGTTGGCCACATATTGGTACACAACTGTGGGGAATAGAGTCCCATTCTCCATTGGCACCGCAGGAAAGGGTGTCGACAAGCGCTATTCCGTCTGGTTTCATGTACCCTAATGCACAAGTTGCAGTAACTACGGTACCGGGTCGAATGGCGTCCTCACAGGAAATTGTGGTCCTATTATATGAGCAAGTAACTCTGAATGTGATGCCTTGGATTACGCTATTCGGGCACGTTACTATTAGGGTAAGAGAAATGTTAGTTTCAAAATAGTTTCAGCAGAAAATAAATCATATTTTGAATGGGTTTGGACTTCATCATAGCACTGAGGTTTTGGGTAGCTGCTTTACCTTACATCTTTATAAGTTACCGGAAAATGTAGAAATTTACAACTCTTGAATCTTCAGATAATCTCTACAGTTGATGACCATTTTGATGTTGATTACCATTTGGCAGCATTTGTGCTTGTACCAGATTCTGAAGACCTAGTCACCTTTTGCTTACCTCAGAAAGAACCTTTCGAAGAGAACTGTCCTCAGCAAAACGAAGACCAAATATCACCATGATGGAGCTCGAATTACGCGACACAAGGAATGACGAAGAGGCTCAGGGTTCATCATGGAGAAAGATTAATCGCTCCCTGTTTTTCTCGAGAGTTTTCTCATTCAATGCAATACCCAAATATACAAATAGACTTACTTATACATTTTGGTTGAGGATATGCCCACGAGCCTCTAAAGCATATATTTTCTTTCCGGCCGAATATAGAGTAACCGCTTGTGCATGAGTATTTTATGTTGGCCAGGTCACCTAGAAAATCTCCATCATCGAAGGTGAATGATGGATCGGCTTTAGTTGAAATAATCATATTTGCTCCAAGTGTCACTCGACATGGGCCAGCCTTTGCTTGTCGTGGCGACCTGAAACAGTATACATTTATTTCTGTTGATTAGAATGAATTGATAGCAGAGTCTTTTATGTATAACAGCAGATTTGTCATCCCGAAAGATTCCTCTTTTGTCACATACATATTTAGGTCTTACCTTATTTTAAATGATGTTTCTTTCGACCGTGATGACATCCCATAGTTTATATTACCATCGCAAAAGTCCTTGGATTCATCAGATCCATCGTAACATTCCTTGATTCCATTGCATTTAGCATTGCCAGATACGCAAGCTCCATAGGCGCATTTGAATGTATAATTTGGACAGTAGGTGTCTAGACAAAATTCACTACTTTCATCACTTTGATCTGCACAGTCTGCAATGCCATCGCATTTAACGTCAAGTGAAATACATTGTCCACTTTTGCATTGCCATTCGAAGGGTTTACACTCTTTGCTTTCGGCAAAGGTTCCTAAAAGGGAATTAAATAATCAGAAAGCCTATCATTTATGTGAAACGCTTTACAGAATTGGCGATATTTTGTTTTAAATGGGAACACCAAGTGAATGATCCTCTTTGCAATATAAAGAGGAAAACAATCTGTATAATGACTTGTGTTGTCGCCAACTCTGGGACAGGGTCTGCCAATTTATTTGTTTTTCTACTGTAGATATTGCCCCACACTTTCGGTGCTGGACCAACTTCATCCAAACGGATTAGGTGACCCGCCCACTGCATTCTATTGAGTCAGATTTTCTCCATAACAAAACGGTGGCCTGTGAGTTGGACCTTGATAGTCAGAGGAGCATTACAGCTGTACAGTATTATGTGACGTACCATCGAATCATCATCATCACCAACGGCGCATCAACCGGTATCCCGTCTAGGCCTGCCTTAATAAGAAACTCCAGACATCCCGGTTTTGCACCGAGGTCTATCAATTCGATATCCTTAAAGACTGTCTGGCGTTCTGACTTCCGCCATTGTTCCATCTCAAGCAAGGTCTGTCTCGTCTTCTTTTTTTACCATAGATATTGCCCTTATAGACTTTCGGGGCTGGTACATCCTCATCCATAGGGATTAAGTGACCCGCCCACCGTAACCTATTGGGTCGGATTTTATCCACAAC
The DNA here is from genome assembly GCF_905115235.1 of Hermetia illucens. NCBI lineage: Eukaryota > Metazoa > Arthropoda > Insecta > Diptera > Stratiomyidae > Hermetia > Hermetia illucens. The sequence continues at coordinate 17,968,730 of NC_051854.1, forward strand.
CTGACGATCGTGGTATCGCTCATAGATTTTGTCATCATGTAGGGTACGAAATTGTCCATCCTGATATAGGGGGCCAAAAATTCTTTGGAGGGTTCTTCTCTCGAACAAGGCCAAGAGTTCGCAATTTATCTTAGCAAGCAAGCAACCCAAGTCTTCGAGGAATAATGCGGACTGGGAAGATCGTAGTCTTGCACAGTAAGAGCTTTGACCCTATGGTGGGACGTTTCGAGCGGAATAGATGCAGTTTTTGTAAGCTGAAATAGGCTCTGTTGGCTGCCAATAACCGTACGCGGTTTTCATCGTCATAGCGGTTATCGGTTGGGATTTTCGACCCTATATAGAAGAAATTTTCAACGGTCTCAAAGTTGTAGTATCCTATCTTTATTCTTCCCGTTTGATCGATGTTGTTGGTTGGTTTTCGGTGCTGACGTTGCCACCATATGTTTTGAGTTGCCTTCATTGATGTCGCGCCGCCCCCTCGATCTGGATGAAGGCAGTTTGTACGTTTTGGATCGGATCGTTATCTTCAGCATAGACCAGCCGTTGGAAGGCCTTAAAGAGAATGGTGCCTCCTGCATTTACCTCAACATCTGAGCCACGTTAAAAGGGTTGCATGATAGGACATCTTCTTGTCTTAAACCGTTGTTGATGTCGAATGGTCTCGAGAGTGATCCTGCTGCTTTTATCTGGCGTCGCACATTGGTCAGGGTCAGCCTAGTCAGTCTTATCAATTTCGTCTGAATACTGAATTCTCTGATGGCCGTGTACAGTTTTACTCTAGCTATGCTATCATATGCGGCCTTAAATTCGATGAAAAGATGATGTAACTGATTTCCATATTCCAACAGTTTTTTCATCGCTTGCCATAGAGAGAAAATTTGATCTGTTACTGATTTGCGTGAAGTGAAGCGTCTTTGGTATGGGCCAATGATGTTCTGGGCGTATGGGGCTGTGCGACCTAACAAGATCGCAAAGCATATCTTATAGATGGTACTCAGCAACCCTTTTTACTTATGGGGTAGATAATACCCCGTTGCCAGTCGTCAGGCATTGATTCGCTGTCCCACATCTTAAGCAGAGGTTGAACCGCTTGGTGTTATTGGTCGCCTCTACATTTAACCAATTCAGCTGTAATTCCATCGGCTCCTGGCGACTTATGATTTTCAAGTCGATAAATTGCACGAACTGTTTCTTCTCTGCTCGGTGGTGGCAGTATTTGCCCGTCGTCTTTATTTGGCGGGACTTCCCAGTCGCCGATGTTCTGGTTGTTGAGCAGTTCATCAAAGTACTTAGCTCATCGCTCCAGTATGCCCATTCTGTCTCGACAGGATGAGCATCGAAGTGTGTAAGGCTTCGTTCTGCTGACTTGTTGGTAAAATTTCCGCGTCTGGTGCGATGGTTTCCTGTACTTCTCAAGTTCACAGATTTTTTGGTTCTCCCAGGCTTCCGTTTTTTCGTCTGTGAAGTCGTTTCCCCGTTTGACGAAGTTCGTGATAAGTCTCCGCGCGTGCCTGCATTCTTTAGGAATGCAACATTACTTGGTATGCATCATTCTTTCTTCCGTTGCTAGCTTACACTCATTGTCAAACCAGCCGCTCCGACTCTTTCTGCGGCTGAGACCAAGTATGTTTGTGGCCGTATTTATGATAACGTTCTTCAGATGGTTGGGAAGATCATCTGTTGATGGTTCATCTCCAGGATCTCTGTTGACTGCGGGAATTGCGGCATCGATTTCCCCCTTATAGGTGTTGCGGTGAGCTGTTCAACATACCATCGTATATTTCCTATATAGTGGGAAAAAAATACAGTTCAAAAGAGATTTCGTACAGGTGCCATTGTGGTGGTTATGGATGATCGGAATATCAAAGTGAGCTCTGACAACTCTTTGCTTGGAGATGTGATGGTGAAAGCCTTGGCGACCAAAGCAATAATGATGATAACAATAATAATTCAGCAAGTTCGCGTAGGCAGCGGACGAAGTAGACTGAAGAAATTAACCTCTTCATCATCCGCTACTACTACGAAATAACGGCGGGGGCAGTTACAACATCTTACCGCCCCTTGCTGACTGCCATTAAGGAACGTGTTCGACTTGAGGTCTTTGCGCAAACTAGTGACCAAGAGTCGATGGGGTAGAGGTGGCGGCGTCAATAACAACACACTGCACTGCAGGCAACAGTTTTAGTCTCGAAGCACTCTTCTTCACCGTCCAACTCAAGTCTCCGCTAAGGCTCGGGAGGAATTCCAAAGAGCGTGTATAGAATTCTCGGAAATGGATCCTTTGCATAAACCAGGTATTCCCAGGCTCTATGCATCCCTAGCAACTCCGAGAATTCTATCTCAAATCAATGATGAGATCAGATTACATGGTCAAAAGATTTGCTTTCGCGTTATTGGTTTGAGTGAGCGAAGAGATCCACCATGGGAAATTCGTCTGGAACGTCGGCGTGACTCACTAAGCCACGACAGGAGGAGCTGGATTCTCACATTGACGTACCACCACCCACTATCACCAGAGCCCCTTTATCTTTTAAGTAGGTAGGATCGCCCGAGCCTAAGCGCTTGAATATGCGATCACCCATGATCATTCACAATGACAAACAACTGAAGAGGTGGATGGAACACTTCGCCAAGGTTCCGAACCGTGTTCTATATTAGATCTTCGTGAAATAAATAAGACTTGCCTTTTCTTCTCGCTAGTCATATTTATTAACCTTGTAAAGACCGATATTTCGGGAAATACTTGTTCACTTCTTCAGATCAGTGCTACAAGTCTCTTTTAGAGGAAATAAATTGATCCGGATGTCTCCTGTAGAGAGAGACTCGTAACATGGAGGAATTTAATGGATGACCACATCTTTCCTAAAACACCTCGACTACACTGATGATATCTGTTCGCTCTCTCACCGGGTCATCGGCCATGGTCAAACGGCTCGAGATTTGGAAAAAGAGGCAAGTCGAGTTGGACTGAAAATAAACACCAGCAAAAGCAAGGTTCTCAGTTTGACAGGTCATCGCATTCTCCTTATCTGTATTAATGGGCAGAGCATCGAAATCATCGATTTATTTGTATATCTAGGAAGTGTGGTTTCTGCCGAAGATGGCACCGAATTGGATGTTGCCCGAGGCACTAAATCCGCTTAGGCTACCTAAAGTCGGGAAATGCAGTTATCACAATATCTAGATTAAGTTGAGACTGTTCTGTGCTAGTGCTATTTCCGTGAACGCAACAGTTGCTCGAAAACTCCAAGCTTTCATCAATACTTATCTGCGTCGTATCATCGGAATGCGCTGGCCTGACACTACCTTAAACGAAGAACTTGGTCGACATTTATGCTTGGCAGTGGAATCCACTTTTGCGAGATGGCCGGTGAGTGGGCTGCCTCGTAGGCACTTGGCGCAGAACAGTAAAGGAGTCCAAGCGTTCGGAAAGTCGCAAAGGAAGCTTAAGCGCATTTCAGGTAACTGCGAACGATGCCTCGTAATTGTGATTGACGCGCTATACCCCACCATGTGATGAATTGACAACCATATATATAGATCCGCTTTCGCTTGCCTACAGTCTAGAAATACCGTTATCTAAACCCCAGAACTGATTTGAGACTGTTCTGTGCTAATATTCTTTCTGCATTCCTATATGGAAGTAGCACATGAAAAGTGACCCTCACTGTTACTCAAAAGCTGCAAGCATTCGTTAACACTTGTCTGCGATGTAGCCTCCGAGTATCCTGGTATGACACTATTCCAAAGAAAGAACTTGTTCGGCACCCAGGCCAGTTAACCATGGATACTTTAAGGAGGGGCGACAACTCCATTGCTGGCTGTGCCATGCAGTGGAACCTACTCTCTCAAGAGAGACGACGAATGACTCGCCCTAAAATCAGTTGACGTCGGACTGTAGAGGAAAAGTGTAGGGTTCTCGATAAGTCCTGGAAGGAGTTCCAGTATATTTTAGTTGGCCTGATTATCGCGCTATGTTTCTCTAAAGGATGAATGGCGTTCATATAAACGGTGCGGGTATCGCTCATAAATTCCGCCGTTATATTGGTTGTTGAATTTTGCATCCTCCTGTATTATGAACCTTGAAATTATTTCCGCGACTTTCCTTTCGAACGCGGAGACCAAAAGTCATCGAAGAAAAGAGACAAAGTCATTATATTGTTCAGTAACAGCTGGTGGTGAGACTTTTCGAGCGAAACAGTTTTTGTAAGGTGAAATAGACTCTGTTGGCGGTTAACATTCGTGAATGCATTTCATTGTCATAGCTATTATGGGTAAGATATGCTGTGTGCTATGCCTTCCTACATGAAGTTCGATTCAGAATGCCAATAAGACCTTGTTGTTGTTATTCATCCGTCCAATCGCTGTGTATCTGTAAGATTGAATCTGCTGAGATTGCTCCCGACTTTTTCGTTACAGACAAGGATCTGTAAATAATTATCACCCCCATAATACCTATGAAACTTCAACCCGCCTGAAAAAGAAATACTACTTTTCCTATTTAAAAACCAAGGTTGCCCAAAGTGTTAGTAATGGGAAAAATTCTGAAATATAACAGGAACCCCCAGAACAAAATTCACAATTGGGCTTAGTTAATGTTGAAACTCAGATTGGAATGCTCACGAATTTGATTGAAGAAAGATTGGAACACTTGCTAATTCGATTATACTATTTCAGTCCAGAAACTTGGCGTACCCTCAGTTAGGCATTGTTCTACTACTTTTTTCTTCCGAAAACATTTTCACATTGATCCTATCAAGAATCTAAACTTCAAAAATAAAGCTGCCAAGTACTTTCCTTCAGTGAATGACAGAATATTCTGTCACGATCATTTATATCATCTTGAAGAGCTTAATAAGATCAGATTGATGTGAATTCTCCTATCAACTTTTACTATGTAAAAACCAAACCCTTACGTCATGTACAAATGAGTAAAATCCCTCATTATTCATATGTATTCAATATTTGTTATTATGTTTTGATCTTGACCCCAGTAATAAACTGGTTCCAGAGAAAATAGCAATATTTCAGCTCACTTTCAATATTGCAATTCCACTCCATTTATTATTCCCTTCAAAAAGTATCTCGGTTTCAGGTACCACTAAATTTCGAGCTCTTGCCTCGAAATTCATTTTCCATAAAAACACAATTAAATAATCCAAAACCTCCGCTTCGAGTTGATACTAACCAGTTAGAGAGCAAGTCAAAAGGTAGCAAAAATAGACCAAGATCATCAATTGTTTCATCCTGATTGTATCGTAGTTAAGTTTCAGACAGGCTCTCCTTCTTTATTCACTCAGTAGGCGCACTACACATTATTGTTGTTTATTGATCACTGCGGAGAATATAATTCTCCCTGAATATATTCACTGATCGTCTAATCACTAACCACGATTCCTGGTCATATCAGCTTACTATTGAAAACCTCTAGATGTTCCCTGCTACTTATAGTTCAATTAAGCGCCTCAGATTCTCTATAAGCTTTTTCAAGAGTATCTAATATCTCTTCAAGTGCATGCTGCCAGCTCACATAGTAGAAGATAGAAGGAAGCTTTCATATTGTAAACAGCGCCAAGCTGGTTTACCAGAACTTTTTTTACCCATCTTGCAATTGTTAAGTTTCTAGAAAAACTAAAATCTTGTATTATGTCTATTTCGGTGTTCTCTGCAAGGTGTTACTTAATCCTGAAGGATAAACAAAATTTTGTCTAAATCGATGTTCGTTCTACTTGTTTGTCTTATTTTTTTTCAAAACAAAACGCTAGCCTAGACTCATATTGCCGTTCTGGGATTTTTACCCATCAAGGAGCATACACGGAAGGAAAGTGGAAGTATCTTCCAAACGTAATGTGACTTTACTGTGGTCCCATCATCCTGTACCACACAATCTGTGCAATTTATATTGTTGGGAGTGCATTTAGCGCAGATATATCCGGGCATATTACAAGTAGTGTTAATACATCGTCACTATAATGAGTCGAAAAGGAGACCGGTGTGATATACAACAATTTAATGGGGTCTATCGCCGTGTCTCTAAAAGTAATTAGCGATAGTCGCCCAAAAACCCACTCGGACTTAATTACATAACTGGAAATTGTCACGGTTCGAATCTTCTGGGCGAAGCTTCAAGATTCGTGCCAAAGGTCACTTTATCGGTAGAGTATTGTTCATCGAAGAACCAGCTGTCCGGGCTGAACATTCGGAGCCTCGTCAATCCATTTTGTTCTCACCTGTAAATGATGTGGATATTCACAGAATGTGATGTGTCACTTTGAATTGTTACCATCGCTTGTACAGACTTGATTGACTCCTATCAACTTCAGGAACTATTAACGTTCGTTGCGCCAAAAAATGACCTGGCGTCAAGACTTTGAGATCGTCAATATTATTGAAAATGGGAACCTGATGTCTCGAGTTCAGGCAAACCTCAATCTGGGCACAGCACAATCGTAAATTCTTCGAATGTGGGAATAATTTTTGCCTCGACCTGACTTCACTGCGGCTACCCAGAGATTGCTGAAGTCTGGCGCAACCACTGGAATAGTTTTTCAAGTAATATCGTCCTTCGCTGGTAAGGCTGCGACCTTCTTTGATGCCAATCCTATCGTTTGCTGCATCTCATTATTTACTTGGTTGCATGCTCCAACAAAATTAGTACCGTTATCGTCGTAGATCTCTGAAGACCGAGGATCGCAACAGGCCTGGGGGAAAGGTGCATTGATATCTGCGCTCTACAAGAAAACCGATCCAGTCCAAAAGCTGCGACATAAAACACGAACGCTATAAAACTTCTCTCTATTTTGGTAGTCCATACCACCAGTACGGTGTCGGTATTGCTATCTCAGAGGGTTTCCATGATACCCTTAAAGAAGTGAGTCCTTGCCATTTCCCCCTTCAGAGTAGACAGGAACGGTACTTTGCTTACCGACCGTCGGACCGCGACGGATAGATGGCAAGAATATTTCGAGCAACTTTCAACATAAGAATTTGTTCATCCTCCACTTCCCCAAGCTTTGCCAACATTTGTAGCAATTCCACCTGTCATTACAACTCTCCGGGCTAATTCTAGTCAACCCGTTGCGGAGTGTCGTCCGTACTCGAGGACGGCGATAAGACCCGAGTTTGCAAAGCCGCATCTGAAGTGACTCCTGCCACGAAGCCTCACTGGAGGTTATCTGATACCATTGAAACCGGGATGGCCCTTTGACAGCATATGCTCCTGGAGGATGTGCTCTCAGCCCGGTAATTGTGGTTGGTCCCCTTGTGGCAGTTTCATGGTAGTTGCGGTTATATCTACATCGCGGGCAGAGCTCCTTGTGAGCTCATACATGGAGTTACGCCGTACAACTCGGGTGCCGTACCCCATAGTTGGGGCAGAGATGTTAAATACGCCTTGCATCCACTTGTATGAATGCTGAGCTTGTACTCAATGTAAACCACTATCGCTGTGGCAGTCATAGAGGGGCTTTGATTGTGATCTCCAAATCAATCCTTTTCCGAAGAGGACCATAGGAATATGCCTACACGGCAGGTATTCACGTTAAACCCCAGGACCTTCATGTCAGAGCAATTCAAGCCGAAGAAACAGTCTACGCTCTACGACAACACTTAGTACGCTGGGTTTCACTGCTCTACCATGACCTGAAAGGCAAAGTTCGAAGTGTGGCGGGTGTATCAAAACCGCTTCATGTCTCTGATGGTGTTTATCAGGGATGCACCCTCTCACCAGTTCTCTTTGTTCTTATTAGGGGCACTGTCATGCGGGACAATGTCCAGCGCCCTATACACTGCTTTTTGCAAAACCAAAAATGATCTCGAACAACTTGTCCAAAGATGGAATGATCGCCTCATGCAACACGTTCTTGGATTGAATCTGAATAAAACTTAATTTTCAACGACCGATCCCCATGAAAGAGACACAATCACTGTTAGCGGCAGTGACCTGCCCAGAACTGAGCGATTTAAATAACTCGGATCAATGCTATCAACCAATGAAGAATTGGGTTATGAAATTGTTTCACGCATTAACGCAACCTGGATGAAGTGGCGTTCCACAACTTGTGTTCTTTCTGATCAAGGTATCAACCCTCTATGATTCTGAGTGTTGGCTAACTATAAGACTAGAAGAACTAAGACAATAAACGGCGTCTTGCGGTAGTGGAGACGAAGATGTTGCTTTGGACTAGTGGCATGACATGATCGATATGAAGTTGCACCGATCGTGTAAAAATTGCGAATATCGAATCGAAGACGCCTCACTTGAAACCCTTGCAATTGCATCCAAATAGAACAAAATGGCGCGATAGATCAGTTCGAACCGACCACACTTGCGAACGGAACAAAGGCTGAAGGAAAAGTAGATCGCCGTAGATCTCGGAGCAAAATCCTCTTCTTGGAATGAATCTTTTGAAAGCTGCCAGGAATGCTTTGGTCGACAAGTTGCTTACAGGTTCCAAATGCACAGCCTTGGTCACTATGCGTATACAGGTGTTTTCCCCTTTAGAAGAACATTAGACCGTCTTTCGGACATTCATGTCCTAAATGGACCTTCATAGTCGACTCCACAATGCAAAAACATCGTATCCATCAATGCGAACCGCACAAATATAACCCATCAGTTGTTGAGTTCCCCGGTTCGCATATATAAAACTTGTTTAACAACGATGCAGTTCGCTTTGAATCACCTTTTGATCCTTCAAGATCAAACACCGCATCCTCAAATAATTCCAAACAGTCCTTATGCCACATGCAAGGTAATCTCATGCGTCTCCCGCATTATCAGGAATGTGTCGTCATGACTTCGAGGCAACAGGACTGAGTCCTAGCGGTCATTTGTGACATCATCACAGTTTACCCTCTACTTTTAGCAAGCCTTGGTCGTCTGTGAACGAATTTAAATTTCGTAGCCTCTTTTGTAGGGAATTAGAATTTCCTTTTATGATATCCTCGATTTCGTTAGTAAATTCAATCTCCTATACCAATCGGAGAATCTGAAGTCGACTTTGTTCAATTTTTGCGGTGAAATTGGACCTCTTCGTTGCGTTTTCAACCGAAGACGTAAACCACAACCCTTGTCCGATAGTCATTGTGGGCCCCTGCACCGTAATGGATAATTCACTAAACTGCGAGGACTTCTGCCTCTGAAAGCAGTATCTGCTGGGTTTAACCTTTGAGGGTCCCAAGTCCAAGAATATTATTATTACTATTCTGTTAAGGCGAAGTCGTACCGCGTCCTTCAAGGATATTGTGTCCCTTTTACTGGTTGTAATATGCATATTAATTACAGCATCTCAAGCAAGCCTATAACCGTTAGGAATTTTAGGATATTCCCTACTTCCTAATCTTTGAACTTTGAATCTGGTATGTGGTAAGTGTTCTTCCAGTGCCTCGACTCACTTTGCACAAGTGGCGGACACTGTCCCAAGACTTGTATAGAAATTTCATCACACTCAACACAAAATCTGCAGGCAGTGTCCGCTGCTTCCCTAGATGATAGTTTAGCCGGGAATCACCAGTGAGAATTGTCGCTATGATTGGGGGGTTCTTCTTGGTGAGGTTGAAGCAATCCTTTGTGCGCTTACGTTCTATCTCCATTCCTGGTAGACCCGCCCAGTATAGTTCCCTCAACCGTTCCTCTTCATTTTTTCATGTGATAGCCATGAACCCATTTCCGATTCCACAGAAGGGTTCTGACCCGAGGAAAGGCGCCCCTGCTCCTTTCTTGGCTTGTTCATCCGCTGCTTGATTCTATTCCAACCCAACATGGCTTGGAACCCAGGGTATCCAGACCTTGTTGGATAAGCCGAGCATATTCAGTCTCTCAAGGCATTCCCATATGAGTTTAGAGTTCACCTGGTTGGACGTAAGTGCCTTGATCGCTGCTTGGGTGGCTATCGATGAGAGTAACAATGTTCTGCCCCCTGTAGTTCCTTTCGAGATTAAAGGAAGGACATCTGTCTATTCCGTATATTTCCACTTGGAATATGCTAGTGTGAGTACCCATTGGCTGCAAGTACATTTTCCTTGGACCAACAACCGCGGCACTCGCTGCCTCAGCTGTAAGGGATCCGTCAGTGTACCAAGTAGTCAGTTGCTGGTTTAAGCCGTATATCACAGTCACGCTCTCCCAGTTTGCTTAGTTCCTCCGATGTATTTTAAACTTCTTATGAAAGCGAAACTTCGTTGTCATGTTATCCCTTGATATTAATAATTCGGGGTACTGCCTAGAAAGTATATCCATTTTTCTTCGATTAAGTCAGCTCCCCGCCTCGCTGATACTCCCGGCCATCCTAAAGATTACTCTCCTCACCTGCATCTCTATGTGCAGATGGAGAGTGGTTAATCTCAGAAGGATCTAGAGGGATATCGTTGGGTATGTCCTCACTGCCCTACTGATGCTTAAAGAAAGCCATTCTTTGGAGTTTGTGTATCTTTCTGCTGAGTTCAGTTCTTTCTGCTCAGATTACCGCCCCTTAGATAATCGTTGGCCTTACTGTTGCAGTGTATAGCCAAAGTAGGATTTTCGGGCTCCCATTTTTTTCTTGCTATGTCATCAAAGCCCTTGTAGCTTTCCGACAAATGTTTCCGACATGCGTCTTCCAGAGTAATTTTTAGTCTAGCGTAATTCCCAAATATTTGATCTCTGTTTCTCGTGTCACCTGGACGTGGTGTAACCTTATGTGATCAGGCTTACGTTTCCTAGCTGTTGGTACTATGGTGGTTTTGGCTGGATTGATTCGCGGTCCGGCCTTTCTGCACGGAGCACTAGTGATCCTTAATCTAGTTTGGATTCGATTACATAGGGTATCCTCATATTTGCTCCTACAGAAAAAAACAATGTCGTTCGCGTAACCTTGAAGCTGTATTCCAGTATTTGTTAGCACGTGCAGGAGTTCGTCCACTACCATACTCCACATAAGCGGTGAGAGTACTCCGCCCTGTAGACAACGGTGATTAGTATTCATGATAATAGAATTTATACCTGTCGGTATTTGCCTATCCCGAAAGCCAGGGCGTTTGCACTCCCTTGTGGCTCAGGAAACCTTGTATCTCTGTGTGCGATATGTTATCGAATGCTCCTTCGATATCCAAAAAAGCACTCAATGCTCTTTCTTTTGTTTCTATGGCATCCGTCAGCTGATACCGAGGAGTTTCAGTTAACCGTCTTCCCAGGAAAGCATGTTGATACTGATGTCGGGATTACACTTTAGAACGTTAGTTCTAATACAGTTGTCCAAGAATATAGTTCACATTCTTGTTGACATCATTTCCGGGTTCTGTTTCATCCAATCCAAGACTATCGTTCAATCTGACTTTTCAGCTCCAATCTTGGGAGTGTAAACTTCATTTTCAATTGCTTTACACGGGTTTTCGCACATAGCAGGGATGCAGGCACCTTTCCATGACTATCTTCTTTCTTGCTACAAGCGACCGCCGCATATGCATCAAAAAACTATGAAGCTTGCACTGATACTTCCGTTAATAGTGGACTCAGCACTGTATCCGAGAGTCTTCATACCGCCGCCACTCCGTCAAAATATCTTGCAGAGGAAGATCGTCCCAGCCAACTTCTGATTGCCAAATCTTTTGCTTTAGGATTTCCATTTCTATCGTGGTGCAAGCCACTACAATGAATCTTAGATCGCAGCAATATTTGATAATATCTTCCGCTCGGTTAGGCTTTTATTTGGCCCATACTTCACTGACTTGAATCAGAGGCTCTCCATTGATGGATTCCACAGAAATCTCCTGGTGTGGCAAAGGTTGTTTCTCTCTCTTGATCTCATGCAATCTGACTTCTTTTAATTCGGCCGAATTCTCTTATAATAATTAAGAATCATTCGTAGCCCACTTTCTTAGGGTGAATCCGCCTGCTTTCGGAAGATTAATTATTTGTTGGATAAGCATAGCCGCTTCTGCTTCAACGAAAAAATCCCTTTTCATTTAATTCTTTGCAGGGGAGAAGGGAATCTATCACCTTTATTGATTGCTAGCTGATACCATGTCCTGGATGAGAGGAATGTGTCAGGAGTTTCGCCAAATGAAACTGTTCTGAGGACGAGAGACAGAGTGTCTACTGGAAATCCTAATGACATGGAACACTTTGTCGATATCCAATGAAAATGTATATTAATACGTCTTCCATCTCAACATAATAACTAACTCAAAAACTGTCAAATTTATTTGCTGCTATAGTGGGTGCGCAAATAAATGTGACTGCTGGGCCAGGGACATCGTTCTCAATGGGCGCTGCCAGATATATAGGAAAGGATAAGGGGAGTTATTACAGTGTGAACAGGCACGTAACACCTATGTATTTGGGGGGAGCTGTATCCGGACTAATGTCAATAATACACTGTATTTACTATTAAGCCGGAAAGTGGATACCCCGCTGAGGTAGTGATTCTGCTGTTAGCCAGGGAGCTTATAGTTAAACATTTTAATCTAAAATGAATCGCAATAGGAAAATTTAAAAACGAAATTGTTATTTCGAAAATAACCAATCTATTAAAGAACAATATAACGAAAATGCAAGCATATTTTGTTATTTGGGCGTAAACTTTCCTTTGATTTCTCTTATCATAAGTTCATGATATTGTATATCTGAAAATGCTACATAAGATTTTGTACTGCAGGGATCTCTGCTTAAGCTAGTACTAATGACACCTTCGAGAAAGTAGGTCGGGATACCTTCGATGTCTTTTGTAACCAAAAAACCAGAACCGCTGTCACCTTGACATGGTGCTCCAACGCCTTCGGGGGAACCGATACAAAACTTATCAGCAGCGACGAACGGTTCATAGACAGGCTTTGTATTTCTAATGCATTCATCTCTATCTATAACTGGCAAAGTGATAGCTCTTAGATCATCACTGTAGAAACCATTTGGTGAAACTCGACCCCAGCCTGCAATCTTGCCCATCGTATTGGGTAGAGGATCCTTTGCTCCGTGACTACGCCACTCAACACAAGCCGGTTTGATGTGGGGTCGATATCTTATAAATTCGTTTAGAACCAAAACTGCCATATCATTATGATAGAATGCACTATCTCCCAAGTAGCTGGAAGGAACATATATGAATTTCTGAAATGTTAAACTCCTGGGTTTCTAGTTTCTCCTTGGCACTATACTCTCTGTAGTTTTTCCCCACCAGGACTATGTACTTCGTGGGATCGATCCTTTTTAACGACACACAATGAGCAGCTAAAATGAAGTAATAAATGTCGGGGAAATTCACAATTCTTGGCATTTAATTCACTTACCTGTAATTATTATTTTAGGAGCTATTATAGTACCCCCGCAAATAAACTCCACACTTTGATTCCTCCGCTGGTAAATAGCTACATGCCACGGGATTCTGCTAACGTCCACAAGACCCGAACCGAACGCTTCTGTAGTTTGTTGTCCACATATTGGTACACAACTGTGAGGAATAGAGTCCCATTCTCCATTGGCACCGCAGGAAAGTGTGTCAACAAGCGCTATTCCGTCTGGTCTGTGGTATCCTAATGCACAAATTGCAGTAGCTATGGTACCAGGTCTAATGGCGTCCTCACAGGGAATTGTGGTCCTATTATATGTGCAAATAACTTGGAATGTGATGCCTTGGATTACGCTATTCGGGCACGTTACTATTACGGTAAGAGAAATGTTAGTTTCGGAATAGATACAGCAGAAAATAAATCATATTTTGAATGGGTTAGGACTCAATCATAGCATTGAGGTCTTAGGTAGCTGCTTTACCTTGCATCTCTATACGTTACCGAAAAATTCCGAAATTTATAACTCTTGAACCTTCAGATAATCTCCACATGACTGCCAGTTGATGACGTTGCTGCTAATGTCAAAAATCTTTTTCTCGCATATATCGATATATCGGGAACAAATTGTGAAGAACTAAATGTCATTCTTTTGATGTTGATTGCCAAAATGCTGGAATACCATTTTGCAGCATTTGTGCTTGTACCAGATTCTGAAAACAGTCATTTTGTGCTTGTCGGAGAAAGAAGCTTTCGAGCTGCCCTCTCAGCAAATAAAGACGAAAAATGGTCATGGTGAAGCTCGGATTAGGCGATACAAGGAGAAGAACGAAGAGGCTCAGAGTTCGCCATGGGGATAGAGTAATCGGTCCCTGCTTTTCTCATTCAATACAATACCCGTATATGCGAATTGACTTACTTATACATTTTGGTTGAGGATATGCCCACGAGCCTCTAAAGCATATATTTTCTTTCCGGCCGATTATAGAGTAACCGCTTGTGCATGAGTATTTTATGTTGGTCAGGTCACCTACAAAATCTCCATCATCGAAGGTGAATGATGGATCGGCTTTGGTTGAAATAATCATATTCGATCCAAGTGTCACTCGACATGGGCCAGCTTTTGCTTGTCGTGGCGACCTAAAACAGTTTTCATGTATTTATGTTGATTAGAATGAATTGACAGCAGAGTCCTTTCTTTTATAAAAGTAGATTTCGGATCCCGAAAGAGTTATTTTTTGTCACATACATATTTAGGTCTTACCTTATTTTAGACGATGTTTCATTCGACCGTATTGACATCCCGAGGTTTATATTAATTGCACCATCGCAAAGGTCCTTGGCTTCATCAGATCCATCGTAACATTCCTTGATTCCATTGCATTTAGCATTGGCAGATACGCAAGCTCCATAGGCGCATTTGAATGTATAATTTGGACAATTGGTTTCTAGACAGAATTCATTACTTTCATCACTTTGATCTGCAGAGTCTGCAATGCCATCGCATTTAACGTCAAGTGAAATACATTGTCCACTTTTGCATTGCCATTCGAAGGGTTCACACCCACTGTTTGCGGCATAGGTTCCTGAAAGGGAATTAAATAATCAGAAAGCGTAACATTTATGTGAGACTAATTATGCGCTTTACAGAATCGGCGATATTTTGTTTGAGATGGAAACACCAAGTGAATGTTCCTCTTTGCAATATAAAGTGGTAAACAATCAGTGTAATGACTTGTGTTGTCGCTAACTCTTCTGGAAATTAATTTGTCATTTGGTTTTATGGGATCATCATCTTCAACATAGCAATAACCGGTGCCCCACTACGCCTGCTTTTATAAACTATTTCGATTTTACTAATTCAATATCCCGAAACAAGCGTACATTCTGGCCTGCAGCCATCTATGACAGGGTCTGCCAATTTATTTGTTTTTCTACTATACATAGATATTGCCCCCACACTTTCGGTGCTGCACTAACCTTGCCCAAACGAATTAGGTAACCCACCAACTGCAGCCTATTGAGCCAGGTTTTCTCCATAACAAAACGGTGGATTGTGAGGTGGGTTTTAAGAATATACTTAATGCCTTCCCCTGTTGTCATAAAAGACAACTGAAAGGGATGGAAATGTGTGGGCTAGAAACGCGTATATTCCGAAACGTTACTAATACCGAAGCGTCAAGAACGCTTCGAATATAACCCACCAACTTTTGTTGGTGGAATATGTGCATGCTCCTTGACAGCGGTATCGAGGGTCCTCAGAATGCTCGCTTTCCCCAAATCGAGCGAGAACTACAGCAATGTTAGCTGGGAATTCTGGACTTAACGAAGTAAGATGGTCGTTGTTTTTGTGCTCTGGAAAGCCAAGTGGCGTCAAAAGCGAATCCATTTTCGAGTTTTAACTGATCACTACCGCAGGGTGCACTCTCTGAAAGTTGATTTCTGACAGGACCTTGATAGCCAGAGGAGCATTACAGCTGTACAGTATTATGAAACATACCATCGAATCATTATCATCATCAACGGCGCAACAACCGGTATCCGGTCTAGGCCTCCCTTAATGAGAAGCTCTAGAGATCCCGGTTCTGCACCGAGGTCCACCAGTTTGATATCCCTAAAAGCTGTCTGGCATCCTGACCTACGCCATTGTTCCATCTCAAGCAAGGTCTGCCTCGTCTCCTTTTTCTATCATAGATATTGCCCTTATAGACTTTCCGGGCTGGATCATCCTCATCCATACGGATTAAGTGACCCGCCCAACGCAACCTATTGGGCCGGATTTTATCCACAACCAGACGATCGTGATATCGCTCATAGATTTCGTCATTATGTAGTGTACGAAATCGTCCATCCTGATGTAGGGGGCCAAAAATTCTTTGGAGGTTTCTTCTCTCGAACGCGGCCAAGAGTTCGCAATTTATCTTGCCAAGAACCCATGTCTTCGAGGAATATATGCATACTGGACAGGTCGTAGTCTTGTACAGTAAGAGTTTTGAGCCTATGGTGGAACGTTTCGAGCGGAACAGATGCAGTTTTTGTAAGCTGAAATATGCTCTGTTGGCTGCCAACAACCGTACGCGGTTTTCATCGTCATAGCGGTTATCGGTTGTGATTCTCGACCCTATATAGAAATTTTCGACGGTCTCCAAGTTGTCTGTATTCTTCGCGTTTGACCAGTGCGGTTCGATGTTGTTTGTTGTTTGTCTTGCGTGCATTGATGTCACGCTGCCCCTCGATCTGGATGAAGTCAGTTTGTACTTTTTGGGTCGGATCGATATCTTCAGCATAGACCAGTCGTTGTAAGGTCTTAAAGAGGATGGTGCCTCCCGCATTTACCTCAACATCTGAGCTGAGCCACGTTAAAAAGGTTGCATGACTGGATATCCCCTTGTCTTAGTCCGTTGTTGATGTCGAGTGGTCTTGAGAGTGACCCTGCTGCTTTTATCTGGCTTCGCACATTGATCAGGGTCAGCCTAGTCAGTCTTATCAATTTCGTCGGGATACCGAATTCTCTGATGCTATAATATGGGGCCTTAAAGTCGATGAAAAGGTAATGTAACTGATGTCCATATTCCAACAGTTTTTCCCTCGCTTGCTGCAGAGAGAAAATCTGATCTGTTGCTGATTTGCCTGGAGTGAAGCCTCTTTGGGGCTGTCCGACCTAGCAAGATCGCGAAGCATATCTGATAGATGGTACTCGGCAACCCTTTTTATTTATGGGGTAGATAATACCCCGTTGCCAATCGTCAGGCATTGATTCGCTGTCCCACATCTTGAGCATAAGTTGATGAACCGCTTTGTGTTATTGGTCGCCTCTACATTTAGGCGATAAAATGCACAAACTGTTTCTTCTCTCCTTGGTGGTGGTAGTATTTGTCCGTCGTTTTATTTTGGCGGGACTTCCCACTCGACGATGTTCTGGTTTTTGAACAGTTCATCAAAGTACTTAACCCATCGCTCCAATATGCCCATTCTGTCGAAATTCAGTTTTCCATCTTTCTCTCGGCAGAATGAGCATGGAGGTGTGTGTTCTGCTGACTTGTTGGTCCAATTTCGGCGCCTGGTACGATTGTTCCCTGTACTTCTCAAGTTCGCAGATTTTTTGGTCCTCCCAGGCTTCCTTTTTTCGTCTGTAAAGTCGCTTTTACGCTCGAAAAAGTTCGTGATAAGTATAGGTGCGTGCCTGCATTCTTTGGGAATGCAACATTATTTGGTATGATTGATGATGCTTCATCTCCAGGATCTCTGTTGACTGCGGGAATTGTGGCATCCATTTCCCCCTTATAGGTGTTGCGGTGCACTGTGCAAGATACCATCGGTCGTGGGTGATCTGATATCAAAGTGAGCTCTGACAACACTTTGCTTGGAGATGTGATGGTGAAAGCCTTGGTGACCAATGCAATAATGATAACAATAATTATTATTTTTATCGCTATTGCCGTCGCAGGTCCCAAGCCCGGTTGTAAAAGTAAGAGGGATTGAGAGCTTCAGTCTGAATAGAGGTACGCCACAGTAGCGTCTCAGGGGGTAGATGAGGAATGTGCAGGAACTTTGCAGTATTGCAAATTATTCACTGGGCAAGCTACCACCACACAGTTTGGGATAAAATGCACTATTAAAAATGAGAAGGAAGATTTTGTAGTCCGGTATGGATAACCGGCGGAGTCGTCTGACCTGGTGACTGGGTCCGTCTTCCGTAAAGGAGAGGAAAACGTCGAAACGCTAGTCGTGGGGTGGTTCGACGACGTCGGCGGCACGACGACCAGGAACATTGCTCCGCCTGCTGCAGTTGTTTCGCCACAATCTGTGGCGACTACTTCAGCAAGTTCGCGTAGTCATCGGGCAAAGTAGACTGAAGAAATGAATCTCTTCATCATCCACTCCTACTACGAAATAACGGCGGGGACAATTACAACACCTTACCGCCCCTTTCTGTACCAGAGGTTCGTCGAGCGGTTCCAGTAATTCGCGCACGTGACTGTGCAGCGAGTCACGTACCAGTACCGCTTCATTACTCGCAGCGACAAAATCCCGGCTGCCATTAGGGAACGTGTTCGACTTAAGGTCGTTGCGCAAACTGATGACTAAGAATCGATGGGGTAGAGGTGGCGGCATCAATAACAAAACGCCGCACTGCAGGCAACAGTTTTAGTAGTCACAAAAGCACTCTCCTTCGCCGTCAAACCTCCGCTAAGGTTCGGGAAGAATTCCAGCGGGCTTGTATAGAATTCTCGGAAATGAATCCTTTGCTATAACCAGGTATTCCCAGGCTCTATGCATTCCCAGCAACTTCTAGAATTCTATCTCAAATCAATGACGATATCAGATCACATAGTCAGAAGATTCGTTTTCGCTTTATTGCTTTGAGTGAGCGAAAAGATGCACCATGGAAAATTCGTCTGGAACGTCGGCGGGACTCACTAAGCCAGAACATTGCTAGGCTGGATTCTTACATTAACCTACCACCGCCCACCACCACCATAGCCCCTTTATTTTTTAAGTAGGTAGGATCGCCCTAGCCTAAGCGCTTGATGATGCGATCACCCATGATCATTCACAATGACGAACAGCTGAAGAGGTGGATAGAACACTTCACCATGGTTTCGAACCGTATTCTATATTAGATCTTCGTGAAATAATTAAGCCTTGCCTTTTCTTATCGCTAATAATATTTATTAACCTCGTAAAAACCGATATTCTGAAAAATACTTGTCCACTTCATCAGATCAGTGCTACAAGTCTCTTTTAGAGGAAATAAGTTGATTCCGATGTCTCTTGTAAAGAGAGACTTGTAACATGGAGGAATTTAATGGATGATACCTTTACTAAAACACCTCCACCACACTGATGACCTCTGTTCGCTCTCTCATCGGGTCATCGGCCATGGTCAAATGGCTCTAGATTTGGAAAGAGAGGCAAGTCGAGTTGAACTGAAAATAAACACCAGCAAAAGCAAGGTTCTCAGTCTGACGGGCCATCGCACTCTCCCTATCTGTATTAATGGGCAACGCATTGAAGGCTTCGATCTATTTGTATATTTAGGAATGGATGGATGTTGCCCGACGCACTAGATCCGCTTACGCTGCCCTATCTAAAATCTGAAATTGCAGTTATCACAATACCCAGATTAAGTTGAGACTGTTCTGTGCTATTGTTATTTCTGTGAACTCTTCAGTTACTCGAAAACTGCAAGCTTTCATAAATACTTTTCTGCGTGATATCATCGGAATGCACTGGCCTGACACTACCTTAAATAGAGATCTTGGTCGGCGTCCATGCTTGGCAGTGGAATCCACTTTTGCGAGATGGCCGGTGAGTGGGCCGTCGATGGGCACTTGGCACAGAACAGCTGAGGAGGAGTCCAAGCGTTCGGGAAGTCGTAAAGGAAAGTTAAGCGAACGATGGCGCGTAAGTGTGGATAACGCACTATACCCCACCAAGTGATGAATTGACAACCATATATATAGATCCGCTTGCGCTTGCCTAAAATCTAGAAACACCCTTATGTAAACCCCAGCACTGAGTTAAGACTGTTCTGTGCTAACATTCTTTCTGTGTTGCTATATGGAAGCGGCACATGAAAAGTGACCTCCACTGCACAAGCTGCAAGCAATCGTGAACACCTGTCTGCGATGTAGCCTCGGATTATGCTGGTGTCACAGTATTCCATTCTAAAGAAAGAACTTGTTCGGCACCCAGGCCAGTTAACCTTTACCGAGTTGATCAGTTTCCGAAAGTGGCACTGGATAGGTCATATTTGAGGAAGGGGCGACAACTCCATTGCCGGTTATGCCATGCAGTGGAACCCACTCTCCCAAGATAGACGAATGACTTGCCTTAAAATCAGTTGACGTCGAACTGTAGAGGAAAAGTGTAGGGTTCTCGGTAAGTCCTGGAAGGAGTTCGAGCATGTTTCAGTAGGCATTGTAAGATGGCTAGTTGACATGGTTATCGCGCTATGTTTCTCTAAGGGATGAATGGTAATCATATAAACGATGGTGGTATCGCTCGTAAATTCTGTCTTTATATTAGTTATTGAATCGTACATCCTCCTGTATGGGCTTTAAAATCATTTGTGGGACTTGCCGAAAGTGTTACCAATGGGAAAAATTCTGAAATATAGCAGGGACCCCCAGAACAAAATTCACAATTGGACTTAGTTAATGGTGGCTGCTAATTTGATTATACTATTTCCGTCCACAAACTTGGCATACCCTCAGTAAGACATTGTTCTACATTTTCTTCCGATAACATTTTCACATTGATCCTATCAAGAATCTAATCTTGAAAAATGAGGCTGCCAAGTAATTTCCTTTAGTGAATGACAGAATATTCTGTCACGATTATTTTTATTATCTTGAAGAGTCTAATAACATCATATTGATGTGCATTCTCCTATCAACTTTTACTATGTAAAAACCAAACCCTTACGTCATGTACAAATGTGTAAAATCCCTCATTATTCATATGTATTCAATATTTGTTATTATCTTTTGATCTTGACCCCAGTAATAAACTGGTTCCAGATAAAATAGCAATATTTCAGCTCACTTTCAATATTGCAATTCCACTCCATTTATTATTCTCTTCAAAAAGTATCTCGGTTTCAGGTACCACTAAATTTCGAGCTCTTGCCTCGAAATTCATTTTCCATGAAAACACAATTTAAATAATCCCAAACCTCCGCTCCGAATTGATACTAACCAGTTAGGGAGCAGGTCAAAAGGTAGCAAAAATAGACCAAGATCATCAATTGTTTCATCCTGATTGTATCGTAGTTAAGTTTCGTTCAAAGATTATAAATTTAAATGCGTTTCAAACATCTTGCAATTATTGAGTTTCTAGAAAAACTTAAATCTTGTATTATGTTTATTTCCGTCTTCTCTGGAAAATTTCACTTAATTCTGAAGGATAAACAAAATCTTGTCTAAATCGGTATTCTACTTGTTTTTTTTTTTAAAGACGCTGGTCTAGTCTCAGATTGGCGTTCTGGATTTTTTCCCATTAAAAAGCATATAACGAACGGCAACGGTTGGAATTCCCATCATCTTCTGGACGGAGCTTCAAGATTCTTGCCAACAGCCACTTTATCGGCACACTATTGTATTTTCATAGAAGAACCAGCTGTCCGGTCTTAATTTTCGGAGCCTCGTCAATCCATTTTGTTCCCGCCTGTAAATAATGTTATTATTCACAATTCATGATGTGTCATTTTGAATTATTGCCACCGCTTGTAGAGACTTCGTTGAGTCCTATCAATTTCAGGAACTTCTATTAATGTTCGTTTCACCAAAAACCTGGCACAGCACAATCGTTATTTTCGAATGTGGAAATAATGTTCCATCGACGCTGACTTCACTGCGGCCTCCCAGAGATCGCTGCAGTCTTACATAGTCACTGGAATAGATTTCCCATAATTCCTAAACCAGAAATATATAAGGACAGTCCTGCAACTTTGCCTGCCTTGCCGCCAGTAGATAGGAATGGGCGTGCTGCTGTAATTTCACTCTTATGTTTGTAGCCATAAGTGCAGTCTAATATGAAAACCGCCGCTAACTGAAAAGTCTCCTGCGTTCAGTGTGGATCTCACCGGGGTTTTCACCTTATCTTCACCTTCCGCCGAAAGGGATGTAGCATCGTCCATGTCCTTATTCCGAAGAAACTTCGCCTTCTTTCGCAATGCCTTCCGTTATCGTCGGCTGGGAGCCCTCCCAAGTTCACGGTGACCGGGTTGCATGGACCTGTTTCCAGATACCATCGTTAAGCCAGTTAGGCCCAAGTTATCAGCTTCCCTTTCTTCCGTTTTTCCTGGTACAGGCGAAGGAGAAGGTTCTAACAGACAAGCCTGTAGTCCTTTCCCCTTTGCGGCTAAAATTTCCTTCTGCCGAGCCTTCCTCTCCTGTATTTTGGAAGAGGAAGGCAACACTGTCAGGTTTCCAATTCCTCTCATTAAGGGAGTTGCTGCACTATCCTTTCTGGATAACCGGGAAGTAAACACCGGGTGTAGGTTTTCCACTGAAGTGAAGAGCCATCAAAGTAAAGTTCGAAGTATGGCGGGTGTATCAAAACTGCTTCGTGTCTCTGCTGCTGTTCATTAGGGAAGCACCCTCTCACCACTTCTCTTTGTTCTTGTTAGGGACACTGTCACACGGGACAACGCCCAGCGCCCTATACCCTGCTTTATGCAGATGATGTTTTCCTGGCGTCTAAAAGCAAAAATGGTCTCGAGTAACTTGTCCAAAAATGGAATGATCGCCTCATGCAACACGGTCTCGGATTGAATCTGAATAGAACTGAATTTTCAACGACCAATCGTCATGAAACAGACATAATCACTGTCAGCGGCAGTGACCTGCCCAAAACTGAGCGATTTAAATATCTCGGATCAATGCTATCAACCAATGAAGAATTGGGTTATGAAATTGTTTCACGCATTAGCGCAATCTGGATTAAGTGGCATTCCACAACTTGTGTTCTTTGTGATCGAGGTATCAATCGTCTATGAATCTGAGTGTTGACTAACTATAAAAGACAATGAACGGCTTCTTGCGGTAATGGAGATGAAGATGTTGCTTTGGACTAGTGGAATGACATGCTTTGATCACATCCGAAATGAGGATATCCACGATCGATATGGGGTTGCACCGATTGTGGAAAAATTGCGAATTGAGAATCCAAGCCGCCTCGATGGTATAGTCACGTAATTCGTGCCAACGAGAATTCACTTGCCAAGCTTGGTCTGAACATCGAATTGAAACCCTTGCGATTGCATCCAAATAAAACAAAATGGCACTTCAGATCAACTCGAACTGATCCCAGTGGTGAACGGAACAAAGGCTGAAGAAAAAGTAGATTGCCGTAGATCTCGGAGCAATAGCCTCTTATTGGAATAAATCTTTTGAAGGCTGCCAAGAATGTTTCAGTCGACAAGTTGCTTACTAGTTCTATCTACATGCACAGCCTTGGTCACCACGCATATGCAGGGGATTTTTCCCTTTAGGAAAACAGTAGACCATTCATGTCCTCAATGGACCTTCATAGTCGACTCCACAATGCAAGAACACCGTATCCATCGATGCGGACCGCAGGAATATCCCCCATCACTTGTTGAGTTCGCCGGTTCGCATATATAAAACTTGTTTAACAACGATGCAGTTCGCTTTGAATCAACTTTTGATCCTCCAAGATCAAACAGTCCTAACGCCAAATGCAGGGTAATCTCATGTGTCTCCAGTATTATCTGGAATGTGATGTGATCACTTCGAGGCAACAGGATTGGGTCCTAGCGGTCATTTGTGACATCATCATTTCGCAGTTTACCTTCTACTTTTAGCAACCCTTGGTCGTCTGTGGACGAATTTAAATTTCGTAGCCTCTTTTCTATGGAATTGGAATTTCCTTTTATGATATCCTCGATTTCGTTAGTAGATTCAATCCTCTGTATCAATCGGAGAACCTGAAGTCGACTTTGTTCAATTTCTGCGGAGAAATTCGACCTCTTAGTTGCGTTTTCAACCGAACACGTAAACCACAACCCTTGTCAACATCGACTAACTTGAGAACCGTTTCAACAAATCAAAGCTGACATTGACACAGATGAAATTAACTGAGTGGTGTGCATATCCGATAGTCATTGTGGGCCCCTGCACCATAATGGATAATTCACTAAACTGTGAGGACTTCTGCCTCTGAAAGCAGTATCTTCTAGGTTTAACCTTTGAGGGTCCCAAGTCCAAGAATATTATTATTACTATTCTGTTAAGGCGAAGTCGCACCGCGTCCTTCAAGGATATTGTGTCCCTTTTACTGGTTGTAATATACATATTAATTACAGCATCTCAAGCAAACCTATAACCGTTAGGAATTTTAGGATATTCCCTACTTCCTAATCTTTGAACTTTGAATCTGGTATGTGGTAAGTGTTCTTCCAGTGCCTCCACTCACTTTGCACAAGTGGCGGACACTGTCCCAAGACTTGTATAGAAATTTCATCACACTCAACACAAAATCTGCAGGCAGTGTCCGCTGCTTCCCTAGATGATAGTTTAGCCGGGAAACACCAGTGAGAATTGTCGCTATGATTGGGGGGTTCTTCTTGGTGAGGTTGAAGCAATCCTTTGTGCGCTTACGTTCTATCTCCATTCCTGGTAGACCCGTCCAGTATAGTTCCCTCAACCGTTCCTCTTCATTTTTTCATGTGATAGCCATGAACCCATTTCCGATTCCACAGAAGGGTTCTGACCCGAGGAAAGGCGCCCCTGCTCCTTTCTTGGCTTGTTCGTCCGCTGCTTCATTCTATTCCAACCCAACATGGCTTGGAACCCAGGGTATCCAGACCTTGTTGGATGAGCCGAACATATTCAACCTCTTAAGGCATTCCCATACGAGTTTAGAGTTCACCTGGTTGGACGTAAGTGCCTTGGTCGCTGCTTGGCAGACTGTCGGTGAAAATAACAATGTTCTGGTCCCTGTAGTTCCTTTGGAGATTAATGGAGGCACATCTGTCTATTGCGTATATTTCCGCTTGGAATATGCTAGTGTGAGTACCCATTGGCTGTCCATTTTCCTTGGACCAATAACCGCGGTGCTCGCTGCCTCAGCTGTGAGGGATCCGTCAGCATACTAAGTAATCAGTTACTGGTTTAAGCCGTATATCACAGCCACGCTCTCCTAGTTTGCTTTGTTCCTCCAATGAATTTTAAACTTCTTATCAAAGTGAAACCTCGTTGTCATGTTATCCCTTGGTATCAATAATTCGGGGTACTGCCTAGAAAGTATATCCATTTTTCTTCGATCCGATTCAGTGAGGCATGGAAGTGACCATGCCTCACTGATACTCCCGGCCATCCTAAAGATTACTCTCCTCGCTCCCAGAAGGACCTAGAGAGATGCCGTTGGGCATGTCCTCTTTGCTCTACTGATACACACGCAGGAAACCATGTTGACACTGATGTTGGGATTACACTTTAGAACGTTAGTTCTAATACAGTTGTCCAAGACATCATTCCTGGGTCCTTTTTTTATCCAATTCTAGACTATCGCTCAATCTAACTTTTCAGCCCCAATCTTGGAAGTGTAACTTTTTTTTCAATTGCACCATACGGGTTTTTGCACATAGTAGGGATGCGGATATCTTTCCATGACTATCTTCTGCCTTGCTGCAAACGACGCATAGGGTGCTTCCGAGGTATCAGAAAAACTATGAAGCTTGCACCGATACTTCTGTTAATAGTGGATTCAGCACTGTACCCGAATAAATTCCAGCTCTGCGAGCTCGTCTTCATACTGCCGTCACTCTGATCTTCCGGAGTAAATTCGTCCCAGCCATTTTCTGATTGTCAAATCTTCTGCATAAGGATTTTCAGTTCTACCGTGGTGCAAGCCTATGCAATGGATCTTAGATCGCAGCAATATTTGATAATATCTTCCGCTTGGTTAGGCTTTAATTTGGACCATAGTTCGTCGACTTGAATTTGAGGCTCTCCGTCGATGGATTCTACAGAAATCTCCTGGTGTGGCAAAGGTTGTTTCTTTCTCTTGATCTCACGCAATCCCACTTCCTTTAATTCGGCCGAATTTTCTTATAGTAATTAAGAATCATTCGTAGCCCACTTTGTTAGAGTGAACCCACCTGCTTTCGGAAGATTAATTATTTGTTGGATAAGCATAGCCGCTTCTGCTTCAACGAAAAAATCCAGGGGAGAAGGGAATCTATCACCTTTATTGATTGCTAGCTGATACCATGTCCTGGATGAGAGGAATGTGTCAGGAGTTTCGCCAAATGAAACTGTTGTGAGGACGAACTCCTGAATCGGCCTAGTCTTTGATGGTCTATAGAGTGTCTACTGGAAATCCCAATGACATGGAACACCTTCTCGATATCCAATGAAAATATATATTAATACGTCTTCCATCTCAACATAATGGTAGCCAAGTCATCCTGCAGGTTGGGCCCTGTATATAGTCGGTCATTCAAACTGATTCCGAATGAAGTTCACTGGTAGGACCTTGGTCGTAGCACTTTTGTTTTTGAAGACTGGGCGATGGACAATGTGGTACACATTCTTATCCTTTCCTACGAAGCGACTTACTGGTTTCATATGTCCTAAGTCGAGGTATTCTTGCATCGCTTTGTGCACTTTCTCGTCCTTTTCAAGGTGCTTCTCCAACTGTCTAAAACATACCAACACCCTGTTTCTGGAGTTTTCTAGCGGAAGTATGTAAGGGTATCAACCGCAGTTTCATAAATGATTCCGTTCTGGTCGGCCCGCGGCATGTCATTTATAACCTCTTCCGAGTTGAAGAAACGTTTAAGGGTGGCTTGAAATTCTACCGTAGATATGTTGGATATTAGTGTCTTATTTTCCATTGTCTTAATGGTGACCTTAGTTGTAGCGGTCCCCGCTTGAAATCCGTGGCAGTAACTAACTCAAAAACTGTCAAATTTATTTGCTGCTATAGTGGGTGCGCGAATAAATGTGACTGCTGGGCCAGGGACATCGTTCTCAATGGGCGCTGCCAGATATATAGGAAAGGATAAGGGGAGTTATTACAGTGTGAACAGGCACGTAACACCTATGTATTTGGGGGGAGCTGTATCCGGACTAATGTCAATAATACACTGTATTTACTATTAAGCCGGAAAGTGGATACCCCGCTGAGGTAGTGATTCTGCTGTTAGCCAGGGAGCTTATAGTTAAACATTTTAATCTAAAATGAATCGCAATAGGAAAATTTAAAAACGAAATTGTTATTTCGAAAATAACCAATCTATTAAAGAACAATATAACGAAAATGCAAGCATATTTTGTTATTTGGGCGTAAACTTTCCTTTGATTTCTCTTATCATAAGTTCATGATATTGTATATCTGAAAATGCTACATAAGATTTTGTACTGCAGGGATCTCTGCTTAAGCTAGTACTAATGACACCTTCGAGAAAGTAGGTCGGGATACCTTCGATGTCTTTTGTAACCAAAAAACCAGAACCGCTGTCACCTTGACATGGTGCTCCAACGCCTTCGGGGGAACCGATACAAAACTTATCAGCAGCGACGAACGGTTCATAGACAGGCTTTGTATTTCTAATGCATTCATCTCTATCTATAACTGGCAAAGTGATAGCTCTTAGATCATCACTGTAGAAACCATTTGGTGAAACTCGACCCCAGCCTGCAATCTTGCCCATCGTATTGGGTAGAGGATCCTTTGCTCCGTGACTACGCCACTCAACACAAGCCGGTTTGATGTGGGGTTGATATCTTATAAATTCGTTTAGAACCAAAATTGCCATATCATTATGATAGAATGCACTATCTCCCAAGTAGCTGGAAGGAAAGTAACCACAATTATTATTTATGAAACAGAAAGTTCAAAAATACCCTCTTGGTATATGAATTTCTGAAATGTTAAACTCCTGGGTTTCTAGTTTCTCCTTGGCACTATACTCTCTGTAGTTTTTCCCCACCAGGACTATGTACTTCGTGGGATCGATCCTTTTTAACGACACACAATGAGCAGCTAAAATGAAGTAATAAATGTCGGGGAAATTCACAATTCTTGGCATTTAATTCACTTACCTGTAATTATTATTTTAGGAGCTATTATAGTACCCCCGCAAATAAACTCCACACTTTGATTCCTCCGCTGGTAAATAGCTACATGCCACGGGATTCTGCTAACGTCCACAAGACCCGAACCGAACGCTTCTGTAGTTTGTTGTCCACATATTGGTACACAACTGTGAGGAATAGAGTCCCATTCTCCATTGGCACCGCAGGAAAGTGTATCAACAAGCGCCATTTCGTCTGGTCTCTGGTACCCTAATGCACAAGCTGCAGTAGCTATGGTACCAGGTCTAATGGCGTCCTCACAGGGAATTGTGGTCCTATTATATGAGCAAATAACTTGGAATGTGATGCCTTGGATTACGCTATTCGGGCATGTTACTATTAGGGGAAGAGAAATGTTAGTTTCAAAATAGTTACAGCAGAAAAAAAATCATATTTTGAATGGGTTTGGACTTCATCATAGCACTGAGGTCTTAGGTAACTGCTTTACCTTGTATCTCTATACGGTCCTGAAAAATTTCGAAATTTACAACTCTTCAGATAGTCTCTAGATGACTGGCAGTTGACGACGTTGTCATTGCTAATGTCAAAAATCTTTTTCTCGCACATATCGATATACCCGGAGCAAATTATGGAACCTAAACACACTAGTGATGTTGATTACCAAAATGCTGGAATACCATTTTGCAGCATTTGTGCTTGTACCAGATTCTGCTGACCTCTCTAGTCATCTTGTGCTTGCTTCAGAAAGAAACTTTCGAAGAGAACTGTCCTCTCCGCAAAACACAAACCGGAAACCGCCATGGTGGAGCTCGTATTAGGCGACACAAGGGAGAAGAACGAAGAGGCTTAGGTTGCTTAATCCATAATGGAGAAAGCATAATACAATACGCAAATACACTTACTTGAGCATTTTGGTTGAGGATATACCCATGAGCCTCTAAAGCATATATTTTCCTTCCGACCCAGGATAGAGTAACCACTTGTGCATGAGTATTTTATGTTGGTCAGGTCACCTACAAAATCTCCATCATCGAAGGTGAATAATGGATCGGCTTTGGTTGAAATAATCATATTCGATCCAAGTGTCACTCGACATGGGTTAGCTTTTGCTTGTCGTCGCGACCTAAAACAGTTTTCATGTATTTCTGTTGATTAGAATGAATCGACAAGAGAATCCTTTCTTTTAAAAAAGTAGATTTGTCATCCCGAAAGATTCCTTTTTTGTCACACCCATATGTAGGTCTTACCTTATTTTAGATGATGTTTCATTCAAATGTAATGACATCCCGAGATTTATATTAATTGCACTATCGCAAAGGTCCTTGGCTTCATCAGATCCATCGTAACATTCCTTGATTCCATTGCATTTAGCATTGCCAGATACGCAAGCTCCATAGGCACATTTGAATGTATAATTTGGACAGTTGGTTTCTAGACAGAATTCACTACTTTCATCACTTTGATCTCCACAGTTTGCAACCCCATCACATTTCTCGTCAAGTGAAATACATTGTCCACTTTTGCATTGCCATTCGTAGGGTTTACACCCACTGTTTGCGGCAAAGATTCCTGAAAGGGAATTAAAAAATTGAAAATTAGACTAATTATCTACTTTACAGAATTGGTGGTATTTTGTTTTAGATTGGAACACCACGTCAATGTTCCTATTTGCAGTATAAAGAGGTAAACAATCAGTGTAATGACTTGTTTTGTCGCCAACTCTTCTGGAAATCAATTAGTCATTTGGTTTTATGGGATCATCATCTTCAACAGAGCAATAACCGGTGCCCCACTACGCCTGCTCTTGTAAGGAATTTCAGATATCTCGATTGTGCTAATTCAATATCTCTAACAACTGTATAATACTCTGCCTGCTCCATCGGGGCAGGGTCTGTCACGTTTTGCTTTTCTGCCATAGATATTGCCCCCACACTTTCGGTGCTGGACCAACCACATCCAAACGGATTAGGTGACCCGTCTACTGCAGTCTACAGAGGCAGATTTTCTCCCTGTTAGTTGGGGTCTAAAAATATACTCAAAGTCTTCCATAGTTATCATAAAAGACAGCTGAAAGGAATAGGAATTTGTGGGTTAGAAACCTGTAAATTTCGAAACTTTACTGATACGGAAACGTCAATAAGATTTCTAATATGACCTATGTAGTGACCTAGTTTGTGAAATATGTGCAAGCTCCTTGACAACGGTATAGAGGGTCCTCAGAATGCTAGCTTTCTCCAAATTGAGCGAAAAGTCCACCGATTAGCTGGGCATTCTGGACCCAAGTGAAGCGATGGGGACTTTCTGGAAAGCACTCCTTTCCCTTATAAAGCAATGTGTTTTTGTACTCTAGAAAGCCAAATGGTATCAGACGCGAACCCAGCGTCGTGTTGTCACTGGTTGCTACCGCAGGGTGCACTCTGAGGGTCGATTTCTGACAGGATCTTGATACCCAAAGGAGCATCACAGCTGTATGTTGCCATGTAATATTTCCTGTACATTGGAGAAAGATGCAGTTCAAAATTGATTTCGTAAAGTGACATTTTGACTGTGATAATTGATCCGAACGTGAAAATGAACGTAATAACTCCCCGTTGTGAAAGGAGGAATCGATACTTTCAGTCTGAATTGTTGTACACCACCACAGCGTCTCAGGGGTAGGTGAGTAAAGTGCAGTTTTGCAGATTACTTGCTGAAGAAGTTACCATCATCTCTTGCCAGTCAGGCATAAAATGCAAACCTAAAAAGGAGGAGAAGCATAAATTTGAAATCCGGGGCGGATAACCGGCGGGAGTCGTCTGGTCGTTGAGTCGGGCTCCACTAATAGACAGCACGACGTCAAAACCGCTAATCATGGGGTGGCTTGACGTCTAGACGTCACGATGACCAGGGGCATGGCTCTGTCTGCTGCGGTTATTTGACCACAGTCTGTGGCAACCACTCGGCAGGTGCGCGTAGGCAGCGGATGAAGTAGACTGAGGATATGAACCTCTTTAACGCTCTTTCCTATTATTAGATAACAACGACACGGCCAGATACAAAATCTTATCGGCCCCGATTGCACCAGAGATTCGTCGAGCGCATTCCAGAATACGCGCACGTGGCTGTGCAACGGGTCGCAGACCAGTACCGGCTTTGACTTGGAAGTTATCGCGGAAATTGGTGACCAAGGGTCGATGGGGGTAAAGGCGACGGCATCAATAACATCACGCCGCACTGCAGGCAACAGTTTCAGTTCTTGCCGAAGCCCTCTTCTTCACCGTCCGGCTGAAATTTCTAAATTTAGAGAGGAATTCCGAAGAACGTGTATGGAATTCTCGGAAATGGATTCTTTGCCTAAACCAGGTATTCCCAGGCTCTGTGTATTTCCAGTAACTCCGAGAATTCTAACTCAAATCAATGGTGAGATTTCATCCCGGTTAGGTGTTGTCGCTGCTACAACTACAATCTCGTGTTTATTATGGTGCAGTTGCGGCTGTCAGATTGCGCGGTCAGAAAATTCGTTTTCGCATTATTGGTTTGAATGATCAAAGGGATCCACCATGGCAAATTCATCTGGAATGTCGGCGTGGCTCACTAAGGCCGATCAATTCAGCTCTGCCAGCAGACAAGCGACGAATAAAGTTTAGAGGGTTTACAGAAACTATGCCATCCCCAGTGAGACATCCGTAGTTGAAATTGCAAATACACTAAAGCAGAAACTTCTTGTTATATGCAGTTGGCTGCAACGATATGGCGAAAGCCACTCCAGACGTTTTAAGGATGCAACGTACGCAAGGAATCAACGGAGCTTTTTCAGATCACTCAACGAATCCCAACAGAGCATCCAAAGAGTAAAATTTTCGATGAGAGAAGCGAAGGAATATTGGGGTGGACTTTGAAGGTTACCCGCCCAGCACGCTGAATGGATCACCGTCGAAGGCGGCCGCCATGCCGAAGAGAAGATTCGACGAGCCACAAACAAGATCATAAACAGCTCGAAAAATTGGAGGGGCCCAGGTCTGAATCGTGTGTGGAATTTCTAGCACAAAAAGTTCACCAGTATACATGATCAGTTGGCACATAGCATAAATCAGGTCATGACTGGGCCAGAGGAATTTGCGCCTTTCCTCATTGGGGAGATTGCCTACCTTATCCCTAAGAAGGACACGGCACAGGACCCCGCAGACACAAGACCAATTATTTGCTTACCAACCCTCTACAAATTGATAACGTCCATTATTGGTGGAAGGGTCAATGTGCACCTCCAGACCAACGATATTCTATTTGAGGAGCAGAAGGATTACCGAGTCAGGAAAAGACAAGCAACTAGAAACCAAAGAAACCTCTTTAGTTGCTATACCGATAGGCTTTCGAAAACGTCTCGCACACCTGACTAATCGATGTCCTACATCTGTATCTCATTAATCCGAAGCTAATAAAGTTTTTGGCGATAGTCATGGGAGGGTGGCATACCACCTTATCAGTGCGATCATCTGAGGGTACCAATACCTCGGAGCCTATCCATACACGGAGGGACATTTCCAGGGGGATTCCTTGAGTCCCCTTTGGTTTTGCATGGCACTAAACCCCCTTTCATGGCTACTGAATGATGCTAGAGGGCATGATTTTGCAATAAAATATAGCGTACGTGCTAAGTGCGAGTTGACACACTTGATGTATTATACTTAGATGACATCAAGTCGTGTGCTGGTACTGACGACTACCTTAGAAGTCTATTGCGAATAGTAGACATGTTCAGCCATGATATTGGGATGAAATTTGCTGGTGCTTTAATTGCATGCTGAAATCGTATCTCTCTAAGATGAAGCAAAAATGCATTCGCTATTCCTTAATTGGCTTATGCATTCGAAATATTGCCGTAGACAAAACCGATTTGCAAAACGTACCGGTAGTACGGACTACTACGTCCAAATTCCGAGTGCATCATCCAAACTCTGCCGTGGAGCGGATAGATCTGCCTTGTGACATCGGAGGTAGGGGAGCGGTTGACTCTCCTCTGAGTGGGGTGAAGTCAGACCAAGAGCGGATCGGTGAATGAAAGTCAAAGGTAATGCACGGCAAACATTTGTCGAACTGATGGCGGGATTTCTGTGTGCCGGGCAGGATGAAAGAGTGGGTGGAGAACGACCAGTGTAGATTTTGTGCTCTGCTCTGTAATAGCACCGGTGCAATACACGAATAGGCATAATGCTGTATGTAAAGTGATTCATCAAAACCTTGCGTACAAACATAGACTGATGGCGGAAACATGTCTGTTTACCGGTATGAGTAGCAGGCAATACTTGATAGTTCTGCTTACAGTATGTACTGGGACCTGCAAGTTCTAACTGATCGACACATACCACACAACAACTCTGACATTCTGTTAGTCAACAGAAAGGGTCGCTCCGCGTATGATATTGATGCTACGATCTCCCATAGTAGCAACACTGAATGGAAATACGCGGAGTAGGTAAACTGTGAGCCGTTGGCTTAGGAAATCAAAGAAATTTAAGGTCTCCAGAAAGTGGTTGTAGTCCCCATAATATTGTTAGCTGCAGGTATGTACCTAAATCCCTCACGACCTCCCTTGATGTCCTGAGACTCTCATACAATCTAGTTTGAACTATGCAGAAATATATCGTTCTGCATACGTGTTCGATGTTATGGAGAGTTCTCGACAGATTCGCCTAACAACCTGTCACCGGGGACCACCACCAGCGCCGCTTTATCATTTAAGTAGGTAAGATCGGCCGAGCCTAAATACTTGGCGGTTAGTGGTTAGTATTAGGTAAAATTCGACATCTGCCGAGAGTGTGACAACTCAGAAAATAATGATGTTGTGTAATCATTTGCCCGACGATCCAATTGGAAGTGTATTAGTGTAATTCATTCAAGATCGTAATGGTACACTACAGGATTACAGTACCCTGAAGGAGGCAATGTGTTCTGCATTGCGCTCGCCTTTGATTATTACCCTTATTTGACTCAGGTACGCATTCACAGCTGGGTCGACTGGCATTCGACGTCAAGTCACAATACAAATCCCATTGCCACCGGTGGGATTTGAACCGCGATCACGAAGCTAACAATAATAATGGGTGATTTACGGACTCCAGCAGCTTTTGCTGCCTCGTCATTGGTGGCATATTATTCGATCACAGAGCTAAGTTGAGTTTCAACTGATCGATACTATACATCCAATAGACCGACCATTTCTGGATCAGTAGCCGCTTTAGCCCCTGGATGTGCGTAACAAGAAAGACAATGACACTAGCCATAAAAGGGATCACCATATATTGATCGCTACCCTTCGTTGCGTATTGCGTCCACCACATTTGGCTGGGCTGGAGATCTGCGATCCCCTATGATCGTTCACTGACGAACAGCTGAAGAGGCGGAAGGAATATTTCACTTGGTTCCGAACCGTATCATACTCGGTGAGGTGACGGCTCTTGTCGATGAAATGGCTGGTCGGTAACATGCAGCAACGACTTGCTCCTTTAAATTGAAGAGAAACCATTTCGGTGATCAATGCACTCAAACGGAGTAACGCCGATGTGCTTGGCGATATCCCTGCAGAATTATTTATCGATATTTCTGTAGATCTGCTATTCCCATTTGTACTGAAATCCTGAGAATCTGTAACTTTTCTCAGAGAGTGAAAGAAGTGATGATCGTTAAGATTCCAAAGAAGGGCATTCGTCTTGAGTACAAGAATGGGAGGGGTATTTTTTCGTGCTCCTTACCGTTGTAAAGATAATAGCTAAAATAAACCTGGTACGCATCAAAAAACATCTCGAAAGCTTGATTTACAATGAGTAGGCCGATTTTCGCTTTGGACCCTCCTACACTGATCACATCAACACCCTGCGGATCATTTTAGAGCATGGATCTAAACTCCGATCTTCGTGAAATAATTAAGAGTCTCTTGTAGAGGGAGACTTTTAGTACTGATGAAGGGAACAAGTGACTCCCGAAATATCGGTATTTGCAAGGTTAATGAATATCACTCGCGAAAATAAAAGGCAAATCTTAATTATTTCAAATAATTTAATCGCTAAAAACAACGCGAAAGTACACTTAGATTTAGATCTTCGCTTCACTATTCGTTGATTTTGAGAAAGTTTTCGATAGTGTGAACAGGGAGTGTATCTGGAGTGCTCTACGCAAGAGAAACTAATAGCATTTATCAGAGCGACATATGATGGCGCAAAATGTCACGTACTGCACCGAGGTAAAATCCCTGAGGATTTTGAGGTCTAAATCGCAATCCGCCGATATTATTTTTTCTTGTTATCGGTGACATTCCTGATGCTATCTTGTTCGGAGGACATGGATACTCCTGACAACTACGCTGATGATATCTGTTCTCTGTCTCAGCGGGTCATCGGCCTTGGTCAAATGGTTCTAGATTTGAAAAGAAAGGCAAGTCAAGTTGGATGGAAAGTAAACACCAGCAAAACCAAGGTTCTTGGTCTGACGAGTCGTCGCGCTCTCCTTATCTGTATTAATGGGCAGAGCATCGAAGGCATTGGTTAATTTGTATATCTAGGAAGCTTCGTTTCTGCCGACGGTGGCACGCTCCAAGCTTTCGTCAATACCTGTCTGCGTCGTATCATCGGAATGTGCTGGCCTGACACTTGATCGACGTTAATGCCTGGCAGTGGAATCCACTCTTCCGAGATGGCCGGCGAGTGGGTCGCCCCATGGGCACTTGGTGCAGAACAGTAGAGAAGTGCAGTCGTAAGGAGAACTGAAGCGCGATTCAGGTAATCACGAAAGATGGCGCCTCGATTAGGTTGACGCGTTATACCCCGCCAAGTTGTGAATTGACAACCATATATATAGCTCCAAGCAATCGTGAACGCCTGTCTGCGATGTAGCCTTGGAGTATGCTGGCTTAATACTATTTGAAATGAAGAGTTTGGTCGTCGCGCAGGCCAGTTACCCGTGCAGGAGATGATCAGTTGGCGGAAGTGGCAATGGATAGGTCATACTATAAAGAGGAGCGACAACTCCATTTGCGGCTATACCTTGCAGTGGAATCCAATCTCCCAAGATAGTCGACTATTGGGTCGTTCTAAAGTCAGGCGCAAGACTATAGAAGAATAATGTAGGATTCTCGGTAAGTCCTGGAAGGAGTTCGCGTGTATTTCAGCGGACATTGGTAAACGCGCTATGTCCCATTAAGGAATGAATAGCAACCATATAAACGATGGTGGCATCGCATAAATTAAGGACCTCATTGTCTGGAGGATTCTCCTCTCAAACGCAAAAAACCAACTCTTAGAGGAATATGTGAAGACTGGCAAGATCATTATCTTGTACAGTAAGAGCGTTAACCCTTCGTTGAGAAGTGTCGAGCGAAGCAGTTTCTATAAGCTGAAATAGGCTATGTCGTGTCTGAATTTCATCGTCAAGGCTATTGTGGGTTGTAATTTTTGAACCTAGAAATGTTGTGTGCTATGACTTTCTACATAAGATTCGATGCAAGATGCCAACAAAACCCGTAGTATCATCGTAGTTACTGCGAGATCAGAGATAGAGGTGGTGCTACCTCTGTCGGGTGATCCTTTACAATTTTTGGGTGCGTTCTGATGCTGGAAAAGACTATCCTCCATAGGGTCACTCTTGTGAAGCCTAACAAATACTTGACCTCTGGCGCCATTTGTAATGAACGTTGATGTTAAGAGTAGCTATCGACATACGGATTTAACTGGCAGTGAAACTCAGATTAGAATACTCGCGAATTTGATTGAATAAAGATTGGAAATTTTGCTATTTTGAAACACAAACTTGCCCTATTATTTTTTTCTTCGGATAACATTTTCAAGAGTACAGAAAACATTATCCTTGAAAAATAATGCTGTGAATGGCAGAATATTTTATCACGATTACTTATATTATATTGAAGAGTTTGATAAGATCAATAGATGTGAATACTCCTATCAAATTTGCTATGTAAAAACCAAATCCTCATGTCACGTCCAAATGGGTAAAACCCCCATTATTCATAAGTATTCAAAATTTGTTATATGCTTTGGTCTAAACGCCATCAGGAAACGGATTCCAAAGATTTCAGCAAGCTGTCGCTGCACCTTGAATATTCTAGTTCCAGATGCTTTCTCCAATGTCGAATTTGAGCTACTTTGGCATACCTTTTTACATATACATATATATCTGCATTTGAGTAATAGTTTATTGTAATCTTCAAAAACAAGGTTTTAGGTACCGCTAAATTTCAAACTCTTGCCTCAATACAATTAAATAATCCTAAACCTGCGATCCAACTATGAATTGATACTAACCAGTTTTAGAGCTAGACAAAAAGTAGCAAGAATAGACAAAGATGATTAATTGTTTCATCTTGATTGTACCGAAGTTAAGTTGCCTTCGAAGATCCTAAATGTCAATGCTCTTCACACAAGCTCTCCTTCTTCTTTATCCACTTAGCAGATGCACTACACATTAAGTATCTTTTTGTTGATCACTGCGGAGAATATAATTCTCCCTGAATATATTTACTGATTGTCTAATCACTAACTACGATTGCTGGTCATATCAACTTACTATTGAAGACCTCTAGATGGTCCCTGCTACTTATAGTCCAATCAAGCGCCTCACATTTTCGATAAGCTTTTTCAAGAGTATCTAACATCTCTTCGAGTGCATGTTGCCAGCTCATATAGTAGAAGATAGAAGGAAGCTTTCATATTGTAAACAGCGCCAAGCTGGTTTACCAGAACTTTTGTTACCCATTTTGCAATTGTTGCTAGAAAAACGAACATTTTGTATTATGTTGGTTTTGGTCTCCTCAGCAAGGTGTTATTTAATTCTGAAGGTTAAACAAAATCTCGATGTCTTGTTTGTCTTATTTTTTTTTAAGACGCTGGCCTAGACTCACTTTGGTGTCCTGGGATTTTTTTCCATCAAGGAACATGCACCGAAGAAGCTCGGTGAGTTTTCTAAAGGTAATGTGGCTTATATTGTGGGAAATGCTTCCTGCAGCAGGTGGTGTTAATTCGTCCATAGTGAGTCGAAAAGGGACGAAAAGACTGCTGGGGTAGAATCACCAGGTAAAGAAAAAAATGAAATGGTTTACTGCCGTGAAAAGTGCCTGCAAAAGAATTTAGGGAACGATCAGATGAGGTAGTTTTACCTGCTACGGTAGTCGCGCACAACCCGACTTAGAGTTATTAATTACATGGTGGTAACTAGACACTGCCGCAGAAAACAGCCCCGTTCTCACGCCCACTCTAAATCCATGTCGGCAACTGATTGAGAAAACCTGCCTCGTTTATTTCGGGTTACTGTGAATGGTGCCACTTGATGCTATAGTGGCTTTGCAGTCTGATTCGGTGGTAGGAACATTGTTCTTAATGGGTGCTAACACCAAAAAGAAACGGGCCGCTCGTTCGCTTGAAATTCGAGTCGGATTCCGCTTGTGCTTCCATGCCCTTTGCTACATGTGTGAAGTGAAGCGTCACTGTCATATTTAGGTACAAAGGGTACTATAAATGTTTTGTAATCAGACCTAACAGTGAAGCCCATAGTGTTTTACGTAGGCACCTGCCGTGAAACTTAATTCTACGGTCCTCTTAAGACACGGATAGATTTTGTGACCACAATCAGAGCCCCGCTAAGACAAGCAACAGCGGTACCAATCTATACCAAGCTGGCTTAGCATTCATACTGGTGGATGTAAGAATTACCTAAATCTCTACCGAACTATGGAGTACGGCACCCGTGTTGATACGCAACACCACGTCGAGGCCCGAAGGTCTCTTCTCGCTTGAGCACAACCACAACCACCATGAAACTCCCACTAGGCGGGGTCAACCGCAAATAACCGAGCTGTCCTCACATACAACAGGAGTTCACCCGAAGTATGTGAGTCCAGGGGCTTTCCCAGTTCCCATGGTACCAGTATACCCCTGGTAAGGTTTCGTGACCAATTTGCCA
This sequence comes from Hermetia illucens, assembly GCF_905115235.1. NCBI lineage: Eukaryota > Metazoa > Arthropoda > Insecta > Diptera > Stratiomyidae > Hermetia > Hermetia illucens. The sequence continues at coordinate 18,007,507 of NC_051854.1, forward strand.
CTTCAGATGAGTCCCCGTGCAGACTCGGGTCTGATCGCCCTGATTAGGTCTTTGGAGCATTCGCCTACTGAATCACGGCCGGCAAGCCAAAGTGATTACAGTCTGCTTGGCTGAATGATACCTAGGTATTTCAGGGTTTAGATACGCTGAGGTCTAACCGGACTAATTGTGTCGGGAAGTAGGTAGCCCGCTCAGGTAATGATTTCCCTGTGGTCTGGTGGCATATCATGACTTGCCATTAAAAGCGATTAAAAGGGGCTAGCAAACAACAATTCTCTAATTTCTTTTATATAACGGCTTCTTTTCCTCCGCATCAGACTGGTTTTTCGACTAAGACCTTTTGCTTTTCTCAGCAATTACCGTTGTGGAACCCTTCTTAGCATCCTTATAAGGGCTCCCTAGGGTGATCACTTTGTCCAACTTAACAAGAATTTCAGTGATATATAGCTTGGATATTCTGAGGTTTGAAGTCTCGCAATGTGATCAAATTCCTTGTTAAAAAAGGATATACGCTGGAAAAAAAATTCTAGAGGAAATGTCATCGGTTCTTGGGGACTCTACACGTTCATATACAATGATAAACAATGGCCCCGACTATTCCAACAAGTAGCCGAGTCCTGTGAAACCGACCCCCGCCCGGGTCATCCAGTGACAGTAGTAACCGAAGAAACTGTTCAAAAAGTAAATTGTGGTAGATAGTGGAGGAACTGCAGATTGGCATAGAAAGAGTTGGAGAGATTTTGCATGAAAGTTTTCACATCAGAAAAATTAGTGTACATTGTGTACCGAGGTACTGATTTGTGACCTGGAAAAAACTGGATTCTTCAATATTATCCCGAGCTCAAACAAGGGTTGATACAGTCATTAAAAATAGGAGAAAGAAATTCAAATTGGAAAAGTCGATTTTGAATTTGGCTATCACTTTCTGGGACAACCAACGAATTTTACAAATTTATTACTTGCCTAGGGGAGACCGCAATTAACGACCGATACTAAACTAATTTACTAAGTGAGGCAGTCGTACTGTAGAGACGTGGCAAATTGTCCCAGGGAGTGCTGTTTCTGCAAGACAATGCGCCCGTTCGCACCGCTCAGGTTGCAAGGGTTGTCCTAAGAACTACGGGATTCATCGAGCTTGACCACGCACCCTACAGTCCGGACCTGACTCCTACCGAATTTGTTCTTTTTATGGTTTTATGTAAAGCAAAAGCTTATTAAAATCGGTTTACTGTCTATCTTTTTTTTTTTTTAAGAAGGTGGAAATCTTCAAAAGGCACTGGTCTGAACACAAAAGCGTGTAGGATTTTTACCCACTAAAACCACCCCGACTTCCCCCTGCTCCCGGGAACAACCATAAGATATTACATTACAGGGCGGAGTCAGCTCAATCTAGCTTAATCACCTTTCTTCTATACGCTGCGTACGTGATCGCGCTTTTCTCTTCTCCTCTGCCTTTCGCAGTTTGTTATGGATAGATGCGATCATGGAGTTGAGCACATCCCAATCCTCTTAAGTGCTACTATTTTCGGCACTAAATTTTCTGGTACCAGCGTCTCTTCCACAGTATCTCCTAGATTCCTCCTTTCTTCCACAAATCAGTGGAAGAATACATATTCTGGGTCCGTTGGGACTCCATCGCAAGTTGGACAGTCGGGTGAGGTTTCCAATTTAAATCTGCGCAGGTATTGGCGATATCCTCTGTGCCCGGTGAGAAATTGGGTGAAATTATAATTACTCTCACCGTGTGTCGTCTCTCCAATCGTGTCTCATTAATGGTAGAAATGTGCCAGTGAGTCCACCGACCCTTTCCCGAGCGTTCCCACCGCTCTTGCCATCTATTTATGGATCTCTCCCTCTCAGCATTCTTCATGTGCGATGAGGGAGAGATTGGCTTCGCATTGTATATGTTCACCATATCATCTGCCAAGATGTCAATCGGCGTTATTCCAGAGATGACGAATGCTGCATCTGAGACGGTCCGCTTCCATGCCGCTGGAAATATCCCCTCGGATATGCACGCTTTGAACAACTCAGCGAACGTGTTTGGATTTCACGGCAAGCTTAAGGACCTTATTCGGTACTCCGTTCAGGCCTGGCGCTTTATTTTCGCCTATTCTACCGCTGATCCCTGGTGGCTGATGAAATTGTCGTCACATTCAGAAATGGTTGAAATGTGTCGGTGCCCCCCTCTTGCTGAGAGAATAACCCCCGGATAGTTCCCAGCAAGAGGGTAGGACACATGATCTGCGGAAATGAACGGCCTCTGAATTGTCCCAATCACGATTCTATAAATACTTACTCACGGGTTTACGTCCGCTTCTGAGCAGAGCTTCTCAAAGTATTTTCTCTTCTTTCGCTGGATGGGGAGCTTGAGGGTTTTGCCGGCTATCTTATAAGCGCATTCTTTTTGCCCTTGATCGACTATATCAACCGCCCTCTTAGCCGCTCTTCTGGGTCGGTGGCAAGCTGATCGAAGACTGGCTAGTTCACCTGTAGTTTGGTCTTCTACTGAGGAATGGACACCTCCTAGGTCTGGACGCGTCACATGCTTTGGCGATGTATTGAGCCTCATGGAGGACTCTTTCCGTAGAGGCGTTTGCTTTATCAGGTTGATCTAACCACACCTCTATGAAGGTCTGCTCATCTGAAGCTTTTGCAGACCAGCCTGAAATCGTTCTCGTTTTCGGACATGATGGGTATTTGCCCTTTGGCTCAACACATGTCTCAAAGAAGATTGCGTGGTGATCGCTGCTAGTATAACGTTCGCAGGACACACCACATACCAGCGCAGGGCTGACAGAGGTCAGCTCTACAACTAAACCTGACCCCCCTTTCTGAAATGCGTTTACAGCACCTTTGTTAGTCAAAAATATGTTCATCTGCGCAAAAGCTTCTAATAAACTGCACCCCCTTGCATTAGCAACAGCCTTTGGACAGTGTGAAACTTGGTGGGGCGTAGCAGCTGTATACATAGACACCATTACTCTTCGCCCACACAAAGTCACTGGCTGCCTGACTTGCAGTAAATTGTATGGCCTGTCGACCGCAACCCCTATTTAGCCGCTCCATCAGTCGAATCTGTGACTCATATGCCACCGTGACGGTTTCAATACATCATAAACGAACGATGGCGACTTCCATCTCAGATTCGAACGTAGCCTGTTCAAGTATATCCTGAGCGACCCTGCAATGATTGTGGTTTATTTAAATAAACCCCATTTTTTCATTCTAATCAGCGCCTTCCTAAATTCCGGATATTTACCACTTCCGGCACTATGCCGGTTATCCTGTCCGTCTTTTACTTCGCACAATAGGCGCTTGGGTTCCTTATTGCAGTCCTTGGCAATATGGCCTTTCTCCCCACACCTTCTGCATTGATCTAATCGATCAATGCGGCTGGTGCATACCTTCGCGAATTGCCCAAACATGAGCCATTTAAAGCGTCTCTTTGGTGAAGTTTGTTCTCTTAAACGGCAGACCACCCATCGAATCCGAACTTTTCTGACCGCCAAAAACATCTGCGCTGCCTCGTTTTCGATCGTTTCCTTCTTCTGGGCTATTCGTGCTGATTTTCGGAATTGTCTGTCCACCTTTTTTTCTCTTAGGCGCCTGCTGATTGTGTAGAAGATCCCCCTCTTTTTCGCGTGCTCTTTTATTTCGCCGTGATTCCATGGCAGTACGGTTAGACGGCACTTGGGTCGCTTATGACACTGTTGGTACAGCAGGGTTTGGTGTATCCTTAGTATTCTTTTCTTTTATCTGTGGTCTATTATAGAGGACTCTAATAGCCCTCACCATATTCTTTATCGCTTGGCGCACGTTGTGCTTGTCCTTGATAAACTCGGACAACTTAACTATTTTTGGCCCAAGCTGAGTGAAGGGTAATTCCTCCGGATCGGGATTCTGCTCTCTATGAGCCCCGGCAGGGTAACCCCTTTTACATACTTCTTTACTTTTGGCGTTTATTGACCTCGCCTGCACCTTATCCTTTACCGTCTTTGACAGTGGTGGATATTTCATATTTGACGAGCTTCTTTTGGATGGATCCCTTTCTTGGTCCTGGAGTACCTCCTGCTGTCGCGCATCTTGAACATATGTGGTGGATGTTATCACAGTTTTAGTCGTCCAACGATCTGCCTTCAGTTCATCTGTGTTGGTCTTGTTACCGGACAAAAATTTTCCGACGATAGTGAAATGAAGGCGGTGTAGAATAGCATTTTGAAAAGATAGCTAGGGAATATTTTTTCAGTGTCATAAAGCATTATATTCACGATGTGAAAATGTATTTCACGTGGGAGGGATTACATTGAAAGATAAAGAATAAACACCATTCCTTTCTTTTATTAAGTACCTTAGGCTGCAAGCTTATCAGCCGGCCTTCGCAGGTGGTCTGAATGGCTTTAAAAAGCCCTTACTTGCACATGTAATGGAAAAACATGGTTTTGGGGGTCATAATGGGTTTCGGTTTTCTGTATCTTCCACCGTATGGTAATTGTTGGCACACCGTTCGAGTACAGAATTTTCTATAATGTCAGTTGCATTTTAACTGGCTGCAACAAACACTGTGTCCGCATCTTGTCCTAGGGGCGGAGAGCCTCGATCTCCGCAGCTCAATACGATCGTTGTTCGGGATCTGATTGTCGTTCAACGTTGGAAAAAGTTTCTTTCTAATGCTCCATGAAAGGCACTTATGGTCGTCTCATCATTTACGATGACGAGCTGCTTGAAATATGGGGGCAACATTTCACTACGGTTCTAAACCATAAAATCATAACAACATTGGCGCGACAATCCAATTGGATCAGGGCTCTGAATCCTCTTAGAGCACTTCATTCAAGACAGCATTCTGTAGGAGGCAATGTGATCAGCATTGGGTTCGACCGTGATTATGACCCTGGTTTGACATAGATACTCATTCACAGCTGGGTCCACTGGTGTCCGATATCTAGTCACAATACACCAATGAGATTTGAACCCCGACCTTCTGTTAAGACAATATAACTCTGAGCACTGTGCAATCCGAATACAAACCACGCTGGGCTTGCATTCATCTGGGGAGCTCCTACTTCATCTCATCTGTAGACCTTGAGAATCCGAGTTCTCCCGCAGTGACAAAAAAGGCACCCATATTGAGTGCAACCATTAGAAGGCGTCCACTCTGCTGTCGCAAAGATAATAGGTTAAATTACCCTGGAACGTATCAGAGGGTCGTTCAAGGCTCAAACGAGAGGGAACAGGTTTATCTCTCCTTTGAATCTTCCTGCATTGACCACACCATCACCCTGCATAGATGGTTTTGGTGCAGTAGGGAAGTTCAGATCTCTGCTTCACCTGGTGTTCTCCGGAGTAAGGAACATTCAAAACAGAGATAGAACAAATTGTCATGAATCGAGGTAAAGTGTCTGAAAAATTTGAAACGGCCCGGACTCAGCCATTCTGTGTCATCGGTGTCAGTCTGAATTCCACATTCCAATGGACCATGGCATCTTTACTCAAACACCTTGATTATGATGCTGACATCTGCTTACTCCCTCACAGAACATTAAAATATTAAAAAGAAAAAAGCAGGTTCGGACGAAAGTGGCAGTAGATAGGTCATAGAAAAAACGACAACTCCATTCCTGACTATGCTCTACAACGAAATTTTATTGCGCAAAGTAGCTAATGAGTGGGTTGCCTTATAAACACTTGGCCTAGAACAACAGAAGAGGAGCGTAAACTTCTCGGAAAGCCTGAAAGATATTTCAGCGAACTAGCAACCTTGGCGGGTAGACGTGATTAACGCGTTATAACCCCATTCAGGGGAGCATTTACAAGCAAATAAGCGCGGGGGAGATATGACGTTTGTTTTGAATAATGATTATCTACAGCATATAACTGTATTCACATGGTACAGAGAGAAATCGAAAGAGACAATTTCACTGTAGAAGACGCCTAGGGGGAGTGGGGATCGCGGACATCGATAACGGAATAAAACATTACTGCAATGAGAAAAGTGATTGATGAAGTTCGACCAGCGGCAGGTACAAAATACCTTTTACCTTCATCGAAGTTGATGGCACGACCAAAAGGTCAACCGGAACAACAATGGCTTGATACGTTAGATGGCGATTTTTGTCCGAGGAAACTGGCGCGTTCCAACTGTGTAGATTGCTATCGAACAGGGAAAAAGCTAAGGATGAAAAGAAATGGTTCAGAAGCGATCGGGAGTGCGTGGACTATAATGAACGTACATCGGAACTGATCAAAACATCGATAAAGTTAATGAAATATTGGTCAATAATCGCAAATTAACTCTCAGAGAAACGGCGGAGAACTTGAACATTGTCTATAGATCCTTTCAACCCATTTCCATGTTGCAGTATGGTTGATTTTTTGTTGAGGATGCTGGGAGTTTTGTAGGGCACGGACTCCTCTTTTTTGATTTAAACCAAGTTTTCAAAAAAGAACGAAAAAACTGACTGATGGTTTCGTTCAGGGCCCCATCTCAAGTCGTCCGGTCCATCACCAAGTGGGGGCGGACTCGGGACTCCCAGCGTCCTTAACAAAAAATTTACTTCGGCAAATTTACTTACTTGACCTGGTTTAGGCCTGGACTTATGACGGATTTCACTTGAATATATTACGTACCAATTAAATGTTTGCGATTATATTTAAGTAAAGCGATTACCATCTGTCGTTACTTTCGGTCACTCTGCTCCCAGTACAGAGGTGAGGCAGCATCTGATGAGTTACTTCTGCCCTGGACGAAACCGTCAGTGAGTATGGTTGATGCCAAAAAAACCTGAATTTCGCGCAAAAAATGAAACGACATAATTTCCATAGCTAAACCCAAGAACAATTCTTGTCTGGTATTTATCTAAAAAAAAAACTCGTACGTGATAGGATAGCAGCAAAAATCATCTATTTATTTTGAAAACTACAAAACATCATTTAGGCTTAAATCTTGCTTCAAGTTCCTTTATCATTAGTTCATGATACTGTATACTTGTTAGAGCAATATAATATTCTGTGCCGCATTTCTCTTTACTCAAGCTAGTGCTAATCACACCCTCTAGAAAGTAGGTCGGAATACCTTCAATGCGTTTTGGCACTAAAAAGCCACCTCCACTGGCACCCTGACACGGAGCTGCATCGATATTAGGGGAACCGACGCAGAACTTATCACCTGCAATCACCGATTCATATCCGGGCCCTACTTTTTTAAGACATTCGGCTCTATCTATAACCGGCAAAGAGCTAGCCCTTAGATCATCACTGAAGGAACCATTTACCGAAAATCGACCCCAACCTGCAATTTCACCCATCGTATCGGGTAGAAGATCCCTTTTTGCGTAGTTACGCCACTCAAGACAAGCCGGCTTGATATGCGATTGATATCTTATAAATTTGTTCAAGACCAGAACTGCAATATCATTCTGATAGGATGTGCTTTCTCCAAGGTACCTGGAAAGAAAGTAAGAACGATAATTATTAAAGAATTGAAGAAGAAAGCTTTCGTCAATCAAATCAACGAAGCATAGAATATTCACCCTCTTGCTATATGAATTTCTGAAACATCAAACACTTGAGTTTCTGATTTCTCCATGGCGATATAATCTCTGTTATTTTTGCCAACCACGACTAGGTACTTCGTGGAATCAATGCTTTCTGACCAGACGCAGTGAGCGGCTAAAGTGAAATAAAGAGTGACCGAGAAATTCCAAATTCCTGGGTCTCAATCCACTTACCTGAAATTACTAGCTTGGCACTTATTATAGTACCACCGCAAATGTGTTCGGCTCCTTGGTCACCTCTTCGATATATAGTTGCATACCAAGGGACTTGGGAAATGCTAACGGAAATAGATCGGAGCGCGCGATATTGTTCTGCAGTCTTTTGGCCACAAATTGGCACACAACTGTATGAATGATAATCCCATTCTCCGCTGGTATCACAGATAAGAGTGTCACGCACTGATCGGTCCGGTTTTTTATACCCTCTTGCACATGTAACCATAGCTATTGTCCCAGGACGAATCGGGCCCTCGCAAGAAACTCTGGTCCTATTGATTGCACAAGTAACGTGGAATGTGATGCCCTCAATTACGGTATTCGGGCACGTTTCTGTTGGAGTAGGAAAAATGATAGTGTAATAGATAATAATTGTAATACTAAGTAAACTAAGTTTAAACTTCATCATAGTAATGGGCTTCTCGGCGATAACAGTCATTCTTACTGGAATGACCAGGTAGCCGACGAGACGAATTTCGGTACTGCCGCACTCTCGATGAATCATCCAACCCAAAGGATGTGTCCGTGAGGAACTGGGTAATTTGGTATTTGCTCCTCCCATGGTTCCACTCAAGCCACACCCTAATATTGAGAATTAGTCTGTGCGTTCACCGACTTTTCGTAGACGCATCCCACCTGCGTTGCCAGAGATTTTTCGATACTAATCTGGCCGTACTCTTGTGTTCTGTGTGCCGTCAGTACATCTTCCTTGGTACACTCATTTATTTCGTCACAATGTCGACAGGGATCATGCCTACCACCACTAGTACTGCCTCATTTGATAGGGTTCTTGAAGCACTGAAAATCTTCAAAGCCATTGATCGTTAAACCGAATTTACCCGCTTCCGTCTCTGAAAGTTTGCGAGCACCTCTGCCCACACAGGTAACGAGGAAAGCAGAATGGATAGCACCACTCTGGCTAGAGGCAACTTCCGACAGCGTTTCGGCCCGCGAATATTCGGCAACGTTTTTGCAAAAGCCACAGTGGCATGCATATTTTAGATGTTCCCTAAAGATCAATTTGGCGTCAATTATCACTTGTAGCTAGTTGACATCCGCCGGCCGTACATCCACTGATTTCCATTTTCACAATATTATTCATCTTGCGGTGCATTATTAAGACTGCTTCCATTTTCGCGTCCGCCAAAGTCATCCTTTTCCTAGCCATCTCTTTACCACTCTCACCGTTTCCGCCGCGTAGACCTCCACATCCTCTGGATGCTTAGGTGTAACGACCACACCTCTGGGACGGGAAGGGTAAGCACCCCATTATAAATATTCTACAACAGGGGACCCAGTAGTGATGCCTGCTCTGACAATGTACTCATCGAGACCCTCATGCGTCCCGCATCAGAGAGTCCCCTCTGAGAGATAATTTTCAACCAAATTTGCTAAATACCCGGGAACACCTATGCCAACCAACGAACCTTTAATTCTCTTCCAGTTGGTCGAGTTGAAAGTGTTTTTGATATCTAGTGCCAATACGACACAGCGGCCGCGAGAAACTTATCACCTTTTGCCAAATTCACGCCTGCTTCATGCTTCTTGTGTCCATCGTAAAGTGGTAATGCCGATAGCTAAACTAGCGCTCCGATAAGCCATTGCTGCTTTCGTTGATGGGGAGGAGTCTGCTATAAATGACTCTCTTCATCATTTTCCCAATTGTATCCAGCAACTAGATCGGAAGACATAATCCGGGTGGCTTGGTAAGTTTGGGAAGCAACACCAACTTTTGCTTTCTCCACTGGGCGAGGAATATTCCTTCTTTTAGGTACGCCTCGAAAGTGTTAGCGAGAAAATCGGACCTAGTCTTCACTGCCAGCGTCAAACCTCTGTTAGGGATTCCATCCACACCTAGGGGCTTGTTGTCGCCGATCCTGCCGCACATTTCCAACAGCGCCTCTGCGGTTATTAGAGGTATTGTGTCCTCGTTGAGCTGGACAACAGTTTGCCTTCCGTTATTTTCATGGCGAGGAAACAGAGTGGCAACAATCTTTTTCAGGAGGCGCGGGTGGGTCATCTCAAGGGTTTATATCGACATGGTCGCACACTTGTCTGAACCAGTTCTTTTCACTCCACCGAAAGGCTTTTTTTAAGCGGCCACGCAATTGCCTTCGTGCCTCCTCTTGACCATCGCTATCGGGTTTACCCCCAAACCTCTCGTAAAGCCTCCTTACCCGGAAACACGCGGCTCCCAAACTTACGCTGACTTTTTCTATGACCGGGGATATCTCGGGCGCGCCACAAAAAACGTATCTCTTCAGAAACGCTCTGAATATAGTCTTCATTCCACACTCCAAACAACTCTACTGGCTAAAGTGGCGGCCATGTATGTCAGGTCCACTGTAGATGCGAGGCCCCTTGTCCTGAAAGTGTATGAGGCGTCCAACCTTGCGAACGTTTTGAGCAGAACATGTCCTCTCACCTCGGTACAAAACGGGGATGTCTGGAGTTCCTTATTAAGGCAGGCCTAGACCGGATACCGGTTGTTGCGCCGTTGATGATGATGATGTCCTCTCACATTTGTTATCGGGCTGCCCCATTCACATTAAAATCGCCTGCTATGATTATCGGCCAAATTTAAAACCGGAACGCTCAGCGTCTACTCATACTCGGCAAGTGTAGCGCTGGTAGATGCGAACTCCTTCCGCTTTTGCTCTAATGAACCCTTCATCCGGATACTCCATTACTTCCTGGAGGACTTGTTCTCCACCAACCCATGACACTGCTTGATCCGTTTGGTCTTTGATCCAAACGCCACCAGCGTGATTTCGATATGGCTCATTAGTTATGGCCTCTTTGTGAGTCCTGCGTCGCCTATGGTTGAGGTTGATTTGATCATCTACAATTTGTTTTGGGAGCTCTTTTGTATTCCGGGCAGTGTCTGTGATGTGCCAATAGTCCGTCCCCTCCTTTCCTTTGTACAGTAAGCAATTTGGGTCATGGTGTATGCCTTCGCAATGTGACCGAAGCCAAGGCATATTAAGCATCACTTCAGTGTCATCAGCTCCCTAAGCCGATACATAACGCAGCCTATTTATGCTTTAACTCTTCTGAGAATGTTAGGGTATGAGTCTTCACCTCGTTTGGAGATGATAATCACCTCCGGTCTTACCTTACTCCGATTCTTTCTTTTTCTATATGCCACCTTTCTCCAAGTTTCCACATCCACCTTGAGAGATCCACTCCTTTTGTCCGAAGTCGCGGTAACGTGAGTTTCGACGGCTTATCGTGTTCGGCGTTTTTGAGAGTTGAGCCCTTTTTTCTTTTCGGGGTTTGATGGCCCGTTGATCCGTTCAATTGTTCGTTCGGCCTGTTCCCTGGTTTCTCCTATTTTGTACTTTAAATAGGCGTTACTTGTGTCCTCTGGCCCACTTTTTCTCTCTCCTTTTGAGCCTGGCTGTACGCCAAAGGAATGCCTTATATCATGACCCTTATATTTTAACGAATATTCCGACGCTCGTTTATGAATTCATAGCGCTCCATGAACTTTTTACCCAGTGCGATAAAGTCTGCTTCCCATTGGCCGCTGCCTCCAACATTGTATATTCCCACTACACACTGCCAACTGTCGGCTGCGAAGCGTGGACTCTAACGCAGGCGTTAAAGTGTTCTATGTGGGCCGGTAAAAGATGGAGCTGACTCTGTTGTACTAGCTTGATGACGAGCCAGCAGCATCGGTGGTGGTAAAACTACGAAAATTGCAGTGACACGATCAGGAAGAATGGACGGACGACAAGCGAATACCTAACAGGGTATTCAAAGGCATACCTGAAGGACGCCGCCCAGTGGGAAGGCCACGCAAACGGTGAGAGGACTGAGTGAACGAGGCCAGTGAAAAACTTCTGAAATTTTCCAACTAGAGGATGCAATCGAGAGATCGAGATGGTTGGAGAAAGTCTATCCTGAAGAGCAAGAGCCCATTTAGCTTGTCGCCCTATCGAAGAAAAAGAAACTGAGTGCTGTCTGCGGAAGAACAGCCCTGAGGGTGTAATCTGTCTTCAAAACTGTCTCAGAAGATGCTCCATTCGTCATCTCGAGAATGATGCTGATCGATATTATCCTGGTAAATGAGATGACGAAGATATACAACATCAGGTCCATATCTTTTTTATCGCAGATGAACAGCACGGAAGAGGAAAAATCTGTAAATAGATGGCAGGAGCATTGAGAATGCTCGGGAAAGGGTCGGTGGACACCCATGTTCATTCATGGAATGGTTTAGGAAACGACACGGTGAGATTAATTATAATCTTGCCCAGTTTCTCACGGGACATGTAGACGATATCCTACATGTCCCGTGAGAAACTGGGCAAGATTATAATTAATCTCACCGTGTCATCAGTACCTGTACAAATTTAAACTGGATATCTCACCAGATTGTCCAAACTGCAATGGAATCCCGGACCCAGAGCACGTATTCTTCCACGGTCCAAGATTTGTGGAAGAAACGAGGAACCTAGAGGAGATTCTAGGGAGAGGCGCTGATATAAAAAAATCTGGTGAATACTGCGGAAGGGAGAGGAGACGAGAAAGGTGCAGTTACGTACCCTGAGGCGAATCGAGCCCAATCTAAAGTGAGCTGACTCCACCCCATGATCTAATATCTTATGGGGATTCCGCGGAGCATGGGGGAAGTCGTGGCGGTTTTAATGGGTTTTAAATCCGGCACAATGGGGTGATCAGGCCAGTGTCTTTTGAAGATTTCCACCTCTTCAAAAATAGAGAGACAGACATCGAATCTATTTTTTTTTTGTTTTACACAAAACCTTAGAAAGTATTAAGATTCACACCTAAAGGAAGCAGACACTTGAGTGTCCAGTCTAGAATCCTCGTGAAACGTTTGGATTCGCCTTGAACACTTGACCTGGAACTATCCTCCAGAGTATACTGAATAACTCCTCCCTTTGCGTACATACTTCGTTGCTATTTCTGAATAGGTGTCATACACTCCCTGATTTTGTAAACAGCGCAGTACACCCTGAAAAATGCTTGGTCCACCCAGTTCCTCAGTTCATATTCTTTTGCAAATTTTTGAAGGAGGACTTCCGTGGACTTATGAATGAATATAGCTGTCAGCTTATATTCTGTAAAGGTTTTGCTTAATACCACTTAATTGTACTGGAACATTAGTGGAGAAAAAATGAAAGAGACCCATGATGAATTCATCCCATTAAATCAGGCGAGATATTCGACTTTCTCTTTTGTCATCACTTTTATCATTCAAAGGCAAATACACTTACTTAAACATTCCGGTGGACCATATACCCATGAGCCTTTAAAACATAAATTGTCTGCTGGACCGAATAAAGTGTAACCACTTTTGCATTTGTATTTTACGGGGGACAGGTCATTTATAAGATCTCCATTTTTAAGATCGAGTGATGTATCATTTTCGGCTGTGATGATCATATTCGGTCCAAGTACCACTCGACATGAACCAACTTCTGTTGATCGCGCCGATCTGAAACAATATCTATGTAAGATTTCTTTTTGTCATGTATCCTGGTCTTACCTTAGTCTTGACGATGTGGTATCCGAAGGTAGAGGTAGATTGACATTCGTTTCAATTCTTTCACCGCAAATGTCCTTCGCTTCATCAGATCCGTCATGGCACTCGTTGATCCCGTTGCATTTAGCACTACCCCTAACACAAGCTCCGTATGCGCACTTGAAGGAAAACATAGGACAGTCGTCAGTCTTGCATGTTTTCAGAGTCTCGTCAGACCCGTCTGCGCAATTTTTTCGACCATCGCAATGTTCATTTAACCATATGCAGTCCCCAGAATCACATTGAAAGTAATTTTCTCTGTAAAAATTTGAAATAAATTAATATTCATTTGGCTCCTATGGACCCTTACATGCAAATGATATAAACTGTCAAAACTGGAATCAGAATTTTGAAAATAGGAAGATTTCATTTGCATGTTTGGAGTCGTTCCAGGGTAAAAATTGCTGGGATGAGATATTTACGGACACTTTTTACCGAATCTACCAGATCCAGTGCCGCAAAGTAGTACAGATTCGTCGGAATTATCAGCACAATTTTTTATTCCATTGCATTTTGAAGTGCCACTGATGCATGCTCCATAGGCACATTTGAATGAATATTCTGGACAAGTGGTTTCTAGACAAAATTCAGCACTTTCATCACTTCCATCCCCACAATTTACAACTCCATCACATTTTTCGTCAGATGGAATACATTCTCCACTTTTGCATTGCCATTCAAGGCTCAGACACGGGCTGTTTTCGGCAGAGGTTTCTGGAAAAAGATTTAATAATAAGAACTTCTTTCAGTTAGACTAATTTTCTACCTAATATTAATTATCGGTATTTAATTTTGGATGGTTTTAGTATGACAATCATCTCAAGACTAGTGAATGTTCGGCTCACACGTAATACGCTGTAGAAGAGCAATGGGAATATTACTTTAGTTCCTTGAAAACATCATTATCCCACATTCGAAGAAGCGAATTGGCTTGGGAGCGGCTTGTGGCAACCTCCATAGCAGTACCTTGCAGTGGTATCACAATTTTGCCATGAAAGTTCCTTGCTAAACTTGGCAGCAATTCTTTTAATAGAAAGTTACGGGGGGTTTGCGTAGACAAGGGCCAATATTTATCGACTTCAGCAGCAAAAATCTAACCGCAAGCTTCGACATGGAAAATATAGAAAGTGACGAGCATCATCCGGTAAGTATCTCAGACGGATTCGACCTCCTTTTGTATAGAGAAGGTACTAGAAGATCTAAATGGACTACTCCCACGACGATACTCAATCGATGCTATCCTATATACGCTGGACACCCTCAACACGTTTGTTCAGTATGCCAAGCTTACTGTTCACAGTGCTATCTAATGTTCCTGCCCAAGCAGAACGCGATCACTAAACCGAATTTGGACAGTGTTGTTTTCCCTACGGGGAACATTCTGTCTTTGAGTCCATCAGGTTCAATTTGATCATTCGTAGCCATGATTTAATGGCACGAATGGTTGCACCTTCATCCTCCGTCCTCAAACGTTTTGCGTTCGGCAAAATCAATCAATGTCGTCTCCTTGGAGAAGGGGGACGACCAAATCAGTCGGTGGGGAATACCTGCTGTCACAATGTATTCTTTCGATCCGTTTCAATTCCGAAAAACCTCTCCGAAAAGGAACTCTCGATCGACCGAGCTAAGAAGCCAGGAACACGCAATCTAACTAAGGCAGTTGCAGTTGGTCAAATTGAAGGCATTCCTAGCGTCTAACGTCACGACCGCAGAACATATACCAACGGCCAACGTTTTCCAAGCCAAACCTCCGCCCATACTGCCCTCTCCGATAAACCGCCCGCAGCCGACGCTCTTCTCTTTAAGTACGTCCACAGACCTCTCGTAGTTCATCCTCGGCAGCTCTGAGTACCAGACGCGCTGTTGTCGCGGAGCAAGCAAGTTGTGTGTCGAACGCACGCAATTGCGAATTGCTTTGACCACGACATCGAAAAACAATTTTTGAAAACGAAAATTGTTTTTCGATATCAGTGGAGAAACAGAGTCAGTGGAGAAAAGTCAAGAGGAGACGACAACAACACATTAGTATTACGAAACTTTTAAGCGGTGTGAGAAATAAATTTGATTAAAAAAAATATTTACTTAGAAATATATACGATACACTGTTGAGCAATTGGTCCAGATCTACTTTCCTCTTGGCTGCGATGAAAGGATTGGAAATAATTATTTTAAACAAGAGCCACGGGCACGTCACCAAACGTGATTTTCACCATTTGTTTCGAAGTACAACTGTCTATAGCGCTTGCTTTTCTATATGGTCTTTTGAAGGTTACTTCGAAGATGTCAACATTTTCCCTTTAGCTCCTCGTGCTGCAACTTCCCCCGTGCTCTTTGGCAAAGTCACCTCGCTCCCAAAAAGGATGATTTCAACGCTGATATTCTATAGTTCCACCAGTACTTTGGTTACATGCTGTGATGAAAACGCCACTGTGCGCCTAGGTTACACGCTAACAGAGCTGGCTCACCTTTGTTGTTCACTCCGAGTCGTAAGTTCCTTCTAGAGCCGCCAGGAATTTCGCTTCCTCGCAAACCTCAATTAATCTGCCAGGGCGCCTATCGTTTCCTGCGTCGAGAAAGATAAGCTAATCACTATAAGCATAGTGTTCACTAACCCACATACCGAGACCAACCCTCTCGACAACGAGGTTTGAGGTATGTCAGATCGATGATCGAGCCTAACCCTCTACCTCGGAAAATGGCACGCATCCAAGGGTGGCCAGTAGAATGCTCAGGTCCACAAAGGTTTGAAGTAGGATTTGGCCCCTTTTGTTCGTCACCCAGTTATCCCATTTGTAATGACGAAAGTGTGATTAGGTATGGTCCAAAAGACCATCCTAGCAACCGGAGACGACCAAGAGGGGAGACCTAACCCAAAAACCTAAAAATATGGCGAAATTGACCGTGGTTCGATGGTTCAGTCGCAAATGTTGAAGCTCCATCGAAATGTTCCGTCGTCACGTGCTTGCTTGCATGCCTTTATGCTATTTAGGATCGGAAATGTAGGGGGGCCTTTGAACACTTCGATCCCTCCCGTATCATTATGCGAAAATCCACAGGCCCTTGCTTTATATTTTGGTAGATGTTCTGTCTTTCCTTCCGAAACCCAGGCAGCTCTTTTTTACATTCTGCTAGTAAAAACCCCTATTTTGGTTTGCTTCCTTCTAAAGTCGCCTTTTGCTTCAGCAAGACGAAGGGACGCACTTGAAGAGAGTTCTAGTAACAGACGATCTGAATACCTTTCCAAAGCTATTGCTTCACTGAAGCAGCCAAATCAGATAATCTTATAACCAATACTAAGGTTGAACTGCTACTTCGTATAAAAAGTGCCTGGAATAAACAAGGAGTGAAGTTTGAAGTTGTGCCCAATTATATGATTTGTTATTGGCAACGGAAAGGGGGTCCCGATTTTCAAAGATTATAGTATTCGTCCTTAAGAAAGAAATAGTATTGCTTAACTTTCAAAAGTTTACCAGTGATGGGTATTCTTAGGAAAAGACAAGCCGTCGTTAATTTTGGCTTAGGAACATCACGAACTATACTGAGGATAGACTCAATCGTTATCCTACAAGTTCTGAGCACGTTGAATTGCTCATCCGAACCAACAAATCTGTAAACTCATCTGGCAATTGGCACCAAGGCATCACCTGTGTCATACATAAAGAGAGGAATATCACGCAGTGCAGCAATTATAGTGGTATCACATTTCTGAGCACCATCTATAAGATATCCGTTATCTTGCTAAGTCGGATAGCGCAATGTGCCTAGAACAAAATCAGCCCAGACCAAAAAGGCTTCACTGCAGTCAAATCAGCAACACGTCAGATTTTCTCTTTGCAAGAAGCGATGGAAAAACTGATGGAATATGGCAGTTGGACCGTCTTCTCATTGTCTTTAAGGCCTTCTATGATGAAGCGAAGTATATGGTGGTAGCGTCAACACCAAAAAACAAACAAGTAACAGCATAATATGGCACTGGCGAAACTACATCTTTGAGAACGTTGGTAATTGGCTCTGGCCACCTACCTTTAGATGTCTTCCTTTCGTTTTTTTTTACCTGCGGTAAAGGAGAAATGGACTTGACATTATATATGTTCGTGATCTTATCAGCCAAGATGGCAATCGGCCACATCCCAGAGATGACGCATGCCGCTTGGTGATGGGGACCACTTCCTTTTCTTCCTCCGCAAGTGCCAACCCGGCGCCACCTAACAAAGCCTTGTCAGTACTGATGGCTTCACATCAGTATAACTTAGCATCTTTGAGATGCTTTGCAACTAAAATCAGTACTATGTCGGCGTTGGAACCTACCACCGTGGCCTCTTCCGGGGGGCCTAATAAGGAGCCTTGTAACATACCTACGAAGATACCAGAAATCCATTCTTGAAAGTAGCTAGTCACAATAGAAACGAGATGAATGAGAACACCAATTGTTGCCAGGGATTTTTTTATACGGCTCCAGTTGGCTGAGTTGAAAGCATTCTTCCCATCGAGTGCCACCCCCACCCAATATTTGCTGCTACTACCTTTGCCATGAATTACATTTTCAGTCAAGGCAGTAACCAACTTGACGACAATAATGCTTGATTTGGCCTCCTACTGTCCATCTAAAAGGCCTCCTTGGCTCTCGGAAGCTAGGGGGCACCTATTATAGATTACCCATCCATGCTGCAGGAAATAAATAAATATAGACATGCACGTTCTTAACATGTCCAGGCTAGGTTTCACGGCGGACTTAAGGACCCTATTCGATATTCAGTCCATGCCTACGATTTTTTCTCAATATTGTGCTGCTGATTTCCAACAACTCATCTTTGGTTATTGCAGAAATTGAAGTCACACTTAGGGACCTCAGAAATGTATCAGCGCCCCAGTGTCGCTGGGGGGAAAAACGCCGAATAATTTTCAACAAAAAGGTAGACTTCTATGTCGTCCCATCACAATTTTATAGGCGCTCTTTCACGGATTTGCATCCGCCTCCAAACAGTGCTCCTTAAAACATTCCCTTTTACTTCGCTAGATGGCCAGCTTTTTTGTGAATTTTTATGTGCTTTCTTATATGCATCCATATGCTTGGTCGATCCTACCTACACCTCCTAGCATGGACACGTCTCGTTCTATAGAGATGTATTTTATAACATGGAAATGCCTTTCAGCTTTGGAAAGTAGCCCCAGTCAAACGTTCAGGAAGGTTTCCTCATCCAATGCTCTTATAGACCAGTCCAATGTCCTTCTCGGCGCTGGGTATGTTTCTTCCCTGACATGGAGCTCCCTCCATAGTTCGAAGATAACAACCTGGTAATCGCTGTGCGTATAGCCTTCGCTAACGTGCCAGGACATACCACGTACCAATGCAGGATTGACAAAGACTGGGCCATAACTTATCCAGACCACTCTTTCCGAAAGGTGTTTACGTTACCTTCATTGGCCACAACTATATATAACTGTGCAAAAGCCTCTAATAGACTTCGACCTAGTCCGTTTTTCTCTTTGCTTCCCCGTTCCAGGACTCGCGCATTAAATCACCACTAATTATTGATTTTCACCCCTTCTCTCGCCAAAGGAATCCTTGGATTCCATCTTTGAATTAGAGTCTGTTTGCCCGTAGAATTTAAATAGAAATTTAAGTAATTGTCTTCTGACGGAAAGACACGCCTGTCTCCAATCCACTGAAACATCTTTGAAGCACAAATTATTAGATCAGTTGCTTCACTTCTCTTTGCCCTTTGCACTCTAATGGTTTCTGTCCTCTAGGATGGTATTTGCTACTTCGCCAAAAAACGTGTTAGCGTTCGTATCATAGCCTGTGGACAGCTACAAGATCCCTTAGTTCTTGCGTCGATTGAGGATACAGAGAATCATAGAGTACCTTTATCGTTGTTCATCTTGCCAGTGTATTGTAAAATGATCTCAACTTCGTCCTGCGTACAGAATTGCCTAACAAATTTAATATCAGGACACAGGCTCCCAATTTTATTAATGTGCAACCTTGAAAATCTTAGCCTTCATTACTGATCTTATGCCACACATTTTTTAAACCGAACCCATGACAATCCTGTAACCTCGTCAGTTTTGCTGTCAGTGTAAAGGAAAATAAATTTGATCGATTTTTATATTTTTGGATGTAAGCGTAGTCTTGGATGTGATAAAAAATAATGGGAAAGCATGCTGACCCCACTTAGTTCACCAGCTTCCCCCTCACAATCTACAGTGAAAAAGTTCGTCCCTTTGAGATTGATTTCTTTGAGTTGCATTTAGTGGAACAGCAATGTTCGTGTTCTCTTTCTCGAGCAAATAACCTTCTCCGGTTTGTGGTATCCGATCGGCGCAGATCTGATCCAACGTTTGGAAAAGTGAATCAAAATATGTGACTCCGAAACCTTCCACATCGGTAAATCTATTGTCCATAGCGATCGTGAACGTTGCTCTCCGGAACCTGGGTTCCATGTCCGAGTTCTGTTCCCCACGTATGCAACCAGAAGTTGCAGTTGAAGTTGTCTCCTGGAGTCACTATAAAGCAGTCTCATCAGGGTATTCCAAATAAAGCCGTCCACTCCGAATAGCTTACTGAATAGATTCGATATCTGTGACTTCTTATCACTTAGAGTGCAGTTAACCATAGCCCATAGTCTTAGGCACCAGGTTCCGGTTCTTTGGGTAGTACCTTGGAATTAGTGCTACTTTTGTAGGTTTTCTAAAAACGAAGCTCAGGGGAACCCACGAATGAATATTAGGATCATTTTCAATTTTTCTTTTGTTAAAATTTTTGTTTAATATCAGTAGAATATCCTTGCGCATCAATTAAGAAAAGGGAGACAAAATCAATCATCATGACGGGATTACCTTTTTCTTTTATCAAGACTTCAATCACTAGAAGAAATTCGCAAAAACACTTACTGATGCATTTCGGTGGAGGATATGCCCACGAGCCTCTAAAACATACATTATCCTTCCGACCCAATAAAGAGTAACCTCTATTACATGTGTATATAATGCTCGACACGTCATTTACAAAATCACCTTCATTAATTGGTAGCGATTGATTCATTTTGAGCGCTATGATCATATTCGATCCAAGTGTCACTCGACATGAACCTGGTTCTCCTGACAGTGGCGACCTAAAACAGGAGAGAAAGGAAAGAGAAGAATTTTAATTTTTTCTCTTCCAATTAGAGAACAATGGATTTTACAACCCTGAAGCTTCTTCTTTCTCCTACATGTAGGTCTTACCCTATTTTTGATCCGCAAAGGTCCTTCGCTTCATCAGATCCGTCATGACATTCGTTGATCCCATTACATTTGAATCTACCGCTAATACACGCTCCGTATGCGCACTTGAAGGAGAACTTAGGACAGTCGACAGTCTTGCATGATTTCAGAGTTTCGTCAGAGCCATCCGCGCAATTTTTTCGACCGTCACAATGTTCATCTGACGATATACAGTCCCCGGAATCACATTGAAAGTAATTTTCTCTGTGAAAATTTGAAATAAATTAATATTCATTTGGCTCCTATGGACCCTAACATGCAAAAGATATAAACTGTCAAAATTGGAATCAGAATTCTGAAAATAGGAAGATTTCATTTGCATGTTTGGAGTCGCTCCAGGGTAAAAATTGCTGCGATGGGATATTTACGGACACTTTTTGCCGAATCTACCAGATCCAGTGCCGCAAAGTAGTACAGATTCGTCGGAATTATCAGCACAATTTTTTATTCCATTGCATTTTGAAGTGCCACTGATGCATGCTCCATAGGCACATTTGAATGAATATTCTGGACAAAAGGTTTCTAGACAAAATTCAGCACTTTCATCGCTTCCATCTCCACAATTTACAACTCCATCACATTTTGCGTCAAGTGGAATACATTGTCCACTTTTGCATTGCCATTCAAGGCTCATACACGCACTGTTTTCGGCAGAGGTTCCTAAAAAGGAATAATGAGAATGTCATTGTTTCAATTAGACTAATTATCCACCTTATAGTATTATAATTATTGGTATTTGACTTTGGAATGGTTTTAGTATGACAATCATCTCAAAACCACTGAAAGTTTGCTCACATAAGAGCAATGGGAATATCACTTTAGTCCCTGGAAGACATCATTATCCCACATTCGAAGAAACGAATTGGCTTGGGAGTGGCTTGTGGCAACCTCCAGAGCAGTACCTTCCAGTGACATCACAATTTTATTATGAAACATCCTTGCTAAACTTCGCGAGAATGTTGTTAATAGAAATTTACTAGAGGCCTGCGTGGCGGAGTGATTGACAAAGCTCAAGGCTTATCTATTTTTGTCTTTATCAGTAGAAACCTAGCCGAAAGCGTTATTTGCTTCCCCATTGGAAGGTGCGCAAAGTCACGACCATCATCCGGTGGACAGGAACTACCTAGTCCACGGTTATCTCATTCGCATTCGCCCTCCTACTTTGGTAGAGGCAAGGTGCTAGAAGATTCAAATGGACCTTTCCCGCCATGACACTCACTTATTCACTTACGCTACCATCCTATATACGCTGGACACCCTCAACGAGATTGCCCAGTATGCCAAGCTCGCCTATTTATAATTCACAGTGCTGACTAGGGTTACTGCCTTAATACATGTAGTGTATAATAGGATGGATTTCAACACTCGTGCGTAACCCATCCACCGACTATATTTCTTCCCCCGATGTTAGGTGACATCCTTTTGAATTTTTTAAGGTTTTGTGTAAATCAGAACCTTCTTAAAATCGGTTTAATATCTGTCTTTCACATAGATTTTTCTCGGAAGCAATTACACCTATTGACACCAAATTTGGTGAAAAGGTGGGAACTTTGAACGCTCACGCATACAGTGAGTTAGAGTATTTTACGTGAAATTTAAGATGAGGTGAGGATGAGGGGGTGTAATTTTTTTTACCAAATATAGTCATGTGAGGTATCAAATGAAAGGTCTCGATTAGTACTTTTTAAAACGTGTTTGGGCATTTAATTCACAAGAAGGGAGAGCGTAAGCTGCAAAAGGGTAATTTCTTTCAGGGCGGCATAATCAAAACCTACCCAACGGGAGGATCTGAAAATAACCAGGAACCTACCACTTTACGGTGCCCAGGCTCTGAAATACCTTTTATATTGCTATAATTTTTTGGTGATTTACTGGAGAACCCCCCTTAAACCAATCCTAGAATCATCGACATCATTTGTATAATATAGGCTATGATACAGAGCATGGTCTTATCAAACTTGATGAAAATCGTGTTATTACTAACAAGGTTATCATGGGTCAAATTTGGCGTTTCAGTGTAAATTCTAAAACTTTGAATGTGAGTAGCACCCAAAAATGGATAATAATCGTTGACGCAACAATCCATATTGAATCAGGGCCATAAAGTGTATCAAGTACAGGGCACTGTAGGAGGCAATGTGGTCAACACTGCGCTCTCCCGAGATTATTATCCTGATTTAACTCAGGTACTCATTCACAGCTGAGTCGACTGGTATCCGACTTCCAGTCACGATAACAAATCCCTTTGCCACCAGTGAGATTTAAACCGCCACCTTCATCTACGATAACCCAGCGCTCTAACCGCTTGATCTATCTGGACCAAAAGTGGATATTCTGACATAATGTTTGCATATACATTACGTGCTGGGAGGGGGATGTTTTTATAAAAGAACTACCCCAAAACCAATATCTGGACCCTGTTTGCAGCAGCCGATGTGTTTCTCGTCTCCGAAAGTAATCCCCAACACGTCCATGACAAAATGGACAAAATGGAGATCATTATGCCAGGTTTACCCGAGTGCAAATGTTTTGGAGCCATAATCCAAATACAACTTTTGAGGGATTCGTTACTGTTTCGAGTGTGTGCACCCAAGCATCTTGCTAATAAATTATCAGAAGACAGATCCTCGTATATCGATTTTATTCACTGTACAATCTGGGATCGATGGGAATTCTGGCGTGCTGAAAACTTGTGAAGGTCCCTTGACTCTTGTTCTGACGCCACTTGAGGAGCGGAGCGGTTGCATGCTATTAAGCCCTCGAAAAGATCGAATGTGTTCATATTTCTCCTCCGAAATACCCATGAAAGAACGTGCTTTTGATTAAAACCTTTTTACTATGTATTCTTAACACCATCTACTTACAAAATAAAATCGATTTGTTGACGGTAGAAGACTCCTTTAAATAACTGTTTTACTCGAATAATCGAGCAGGCGGCGCGAGATCTTGGGCTGCACATCAATGAAGGCAAGACAAAGTATATGGCTGCAACGCGAGCACGAAAAACCAACCAACCAACAACATCAAACCGCACTGGTCAAACAGGAAGTATAAAGGTAGGAGACTTCAACTTTGAGACCATTGATAATTTCTCCTATCTAGGGTCGAAAACCACAACCGATAACAGCTACGATGATGAAATCCGTGCACAGTTGTTGTCAGCCAACAGAGCCTATACCAGCTTACAAAAACCGTTTCGCTCGAAACGGCTCACCATAGAGTTAAAGCTCTTACTGTACAAGACAATGATCTTGCCAGTCCTTATATATTCCTCGGAAACTTAGGTTCTTAGCAAGAAAAATTGCGAACTCTTGACCGCGTTCGAGAGAAGAATTCTCCGAAGAAGTTTTGGCCCCCTACATGTGGATGGACAATTTCATAGCCTACATAACGACGAAATCTATGAGCGATACCATGACCGTCCGGTTGTGGATAAAATCCGGCTCAATAGATTACGGTGGGCGGGTCACTTAATCCGTATGGATGAGGATGACCCCACCCAGAAAGTCTATAGGGGAAATATCTATGGTAGAGAAAGAAGACGAGGCTGACCCTGCCTAAGATGGAGCCATGGCATAGGTCAAGAGGCCAGACAGCTTTTAGGGATATCGAATTGGTGGACCTCGGCACAAAACCGGGATGTCTGGTTGTTGCGCCGTTGATGATTCGAATAATATTTTCACGCGTACTTCACACATTAACTGATTGGGCAAGTCAATTCGATACGGTCAAATAGGTCAATTTAACCTTCTTATTAATATCTACTCTATAAAAAACAAACCCTTGCGTCATATGGGAAAAATCCACACTACGTTATTCATTATTCCATATAATTAATCATGGTTTTATCCAGATGCCATTGAGAAACGGGTTCTTAAGATTGCAGCAATAACTTCAGATGTTGTCTCCCATATTACATGCGCTATTTAAGTGCGTTTACATTTATTTATGCTTGGCTAGAACTAGAACAAACCATCTAGGTTTGCCCCCGCTGGAAACACTATCCAATTTTCCTTAAACATATTTCACTGCTATTACGAATTGATACTAACCAGTTAGAATAGGGGGCAAAAGGTAACAAAAGTAAATCAGAATCACCGATTGTTTCATCCTGGTTGATTCAAGTTAAATCACTGCACAAATTTTAAATTCAAATGCACTTTAAACTCGCTCCCTTCTTCCAGTTGTCATGCGATAACTTTTTTCACAGCAGATGCACTTCACATTAAGTATTTCTTTTATAGATCACTACGGAGAATATAATTCTCCCTGAATATATTCGCTGATCGCCTAATCAGTAACTACTATTGCTGGGCATTTTAACTTACTATTTAAGATCTCTAGATGTTCCCTGCTACTTATAGCTCGACTGGCCAACTCAGATTTTCTTTGAACTTGTTCAAGAGTATCTCCAATCTCTTCAAGTACATGCTACCACTTCAAATGATAGAATATAGAAGGAAGCTTTCACATTGTAAACGGCGCCAAGCTGGTTTACCAAGACTTTTTCGTACCCATCTTGCAATTGTTAAGTTGCTAGCAAAGCAAAAAGCTCACATTATGTCTGTTACGATCTCTCCAAAGTTTCTTCGATTTCCAAGTGCTTTGTGCAAAAGAAAGTCGTTTTAAAGGGTTTTGTTCAAAAGAAAATCTTATTAAAATCGGTTCACTGTCAGTCAGTCTCTCTTTTTATCGGGAGTTGAAAATCGTGTTTCAGTGTTTGATATTTTTACCAACTAAAACCACGCCCAAACTCCTGTCTCTTCCCCACAGAACAACCGCAAAGTATTACGTCGGGAAGACATGGAGCTAGCCTCTCCCTTCGTCCATCAAATGCATTCGCTATCGTACTTCTCTCGCCTCCTCTAACTTCCTCATCCTGCACTGATTCCGTCCCATCATGTGGTTAACTGCATTCTAGTTCTCCTGGCATGGAATAATTTTCCCAATTAGAGTTTCTGGTGTTACTGATCCTCCAAATGTCTCCTCATTTTCTCAGGGAATCTAAAACAATGAAAAAAGACATGCTCCGGGTCTTCCGAAATATCGTCGCCGCTGAGACAGTGAGGTTAGCTGTCCAATTCAAACCTATCCAGGTATTTATAGTATCCGCTACATCCTGTGATCAGCTACGTGAGATCGTAGTTTATCTCACCATGCGTTCTCTACATCCAAACCTTGATACTCGGAATCAATCTGTGGGACCATCGACCCTTTTCTGACCATCACTGTTGTTTCTTAACGATTCGTCCTTTTGGACGTTTTTTTGTGTCAATCAGAAGAAGAACCGGGCTCATCATAGATACCCGTCATCAGTGTCCATCGGCATCATTCCGGCCACCGCATAGGCTGCTTCATATGAGATGGTCCTAAAATCATAACACACTCTATTAGTGGTCTTTCTATAAACAGTGCTCATCTTTTGAGCATTCCATGTTTTCTGCAGTGCAATTGCCCAAACAGGTGCCGCCTAGAACGGTATAGACCTCACTACTCCAACTATAAGCAACCTATGGGTGCATCGCAGGCCTCCAACATTTCCCATCGTCCATGCTGGGTTATGCCAACATTAGACGGAGCACAGAGCCTTATGGAACACTTGCGAAGACAATATATTCTCTGGGTCCATTACTTGTGCCGTACCAGAATTTTCTACCTGTTAAATAGATGTGGAAAAAAGCGGTTAAGTAACCGAGCACACCAAAGACCGCCGGTTCCAGCTGCCCGAGTTGAATGCATCTTGCACAACAAGGGTAATCATCGCACAATACTTGCTAGTGCCCCGAATTTTCGGGAGCAATCTGTTTTCCCCATAGTGTCGAATAGACATGAAGGTTTATGATAAGATGGCTCACCTGGAGGCTTAGCAGGTTTAGGCAATAACACTAGTTTCTGTCATTTCCATGTCTCAGGAAAGATCCCATCCACCTTTGGTGGTATTTGGTTATTTGGTATACCATCGAGGGCCGGTGCTTTGTTGTCTCCCAGCCTACTGCAGTACTTCTTTCGTCGTTACTGGGGATATTACAGATACATCTAAACCGGTCTGCATAATGTTATTGCTTGTGCTCTCGTGAGGGAAGAAACCCTGGGCAATTTTCAGTATGAGATCAGTCCATGCATTTGGCGGAACTACCGATCCTTTGAATCTCCCCATTACAACCTTGTAGGTGCTTCACCATATACATATATTCGCCTCTGCGCAGAGTTATTTGAAGCAATCTCTCTTGGTTCGCTGTATAGTGAGCTTTAAGTTACTTCGAGCTTTCTTGTGGACACACTGCTTCACATGCCGACCAAAGATCAGACAGTGCAGTAAGTATTAACTCACCCATCGTTAGTAAATATAATATCTAACTGCACGAAAGCCTCCAAGAGACAATGCCCTCTTGCATTCCTCAATGAGCTTACCCATTCGGTGGCCCATGTACTGAAGTCAGCGGTGTTGACGACGTATTTTCCGACTACATTTAGCGCCTTTTTGAACTCAGGACACCTTCCACTTCCGGCCATATGTCCACTGTCCAGGTCCTTCTTTTAATCGCAATAAGGTTTATTTTCTTCGAACCTTCGTTTCTCTTCGAACATTTTAGCTCCAGCATGATATCCCCTTTTTGTTCCTCTGGATCCTGCTTGCATTTCTCCTAAATCTTTGAAATCAAGGTCAGCTTCCTTCCTTCTTAGCATGTCAGCATAGGAGCGCTTGAGGTGATTATCGCCTCGGGCCAGATTATCAATCTCTCCTTTCTCTTTTGGGGCTTTTTGCCTTAACCTTAGTTCAATTGGACGTTGGCTTCTTTGGCGACGGTAATGTTTTAGGCACTATTTTTCCGCCTACCACCCCTAGTGGAAATAGAGAATGAGTTGGCTTAAATGTTTATACACAGCACGAAAAGCGAAGGACACAACAGGGGCTGAAATATCCGACGAAACATCGGGAAGCGCAAAAAGCGAAGAAGGCTCGCAGAGTGATGCAGCACCTGCCACGGAAACGGCAACCCAGATCGCACCATGTGATGCTGTTGTGGAAAGAAGCACAGTGGAAACTACTGAAATTGACGAGATGGCTTTTAAAATAAGCCGAGTGGGAGCGATGTCGACTATTTTTGCAACAGTCGAAGAGGAAAGGATTATCAAGAAATGCACGGCAGTTTTGAAGCACATGGGGTTTGCGACGTTCCTCCAGAAAAACGTCAGCAAACAAGTGAAAAACGGGCTGATGGACCTGGATGAGCTCTTGTACAGAATTTCGTATTGCAGACAGAAAAAAAAACAGAAAATGCGCGAAAAGCAGAAACTGAGAGAGGCCTCTCATAGCTGGCGATCAGCTTTCCCCATTAAGCTGATGAAGGCAAGACCTTTGTGAAAGTGCTCAGCGAAATCCGTTATAGAACCAAGCCCGAAAATAGCGGAGCAAAAGTGTCTTCCATTCGGAAAACAAAGGCTGGTGGAGTCCTCATGATTTTATGTTCTGTGAAGCAGTTAAGGGGTTCCTGGGAGAGAAATCTGAGAGAGAAAGGCATTCAAGCGCGAATGTCCGAAGGTAACCGATGTCTGAATTGGTATCATCCCTACTAAGTCCCGAGGCCAAAAATTCACTCGAAGTTGCGATGCCATACGCGACGAATCGTCTCTAACAGCAGGAAAACCAGAATTGGTTGGTTAAGCCGTATGATACGAATCCGGGCGGCCCCAACCAAATGTTGCAGGTGTTTGAATTATGCGCTTACGTCTGCAAACTAGGTTCGGTGTTTGGAGGGGACCCGATGACACCCCAACAGAGGCATTTAACGCTTGCTTGAAGGAAGGCATTTTCCCTTCTCTTTGGAGGCTGCCTCGCTTTGGAACGTGGCGAGGCAAAGGGAAAAGCGATCCTGATTTGCCGTTTTCATACCTACTACTTTGTATGCTTGACACGGCTGGGAAAATATTCGAAAAGCTCATCCGAAGTAGACTCACTGACTTATCCCCACGGAAGTTCGACTTTAGAGCAGGAAGATCTACAGTTGATGCTGCAATACAAGTCGTGGATGCCGTTCGTCGAGCGGAGGCGTACAGCCACCGTCAGAAATGCCTTTAATTCCGTAAGATGGAAGGAGATTCTAGGTACACTAGGTAAAAACTTTTCACGTGCCGAACTATCTCCCACGGACATTGGGAGATTATCTGAGGAGCCGCTCCCTGTTCTATGAGACGTTAGAGGGTAAAAGGAGGATGCAGATCACATCGGGGGTAGTCCGTGGATCCATCCTAGCGCCGCACCTCTGGAACGCTGCCTATGATAGTTGCAACCTCGCTGGAAAAAACCGAAGTAGTCATCCTGACTAAAAAGAGAATTCCGACAATGCGTTCCATATCAATCGGCGAGTCCGGCAATCGAGTCAAAACCAACGGTAAAGTACCTTGGACTGACTTTTGACTCAAAGATTAGCTTTTTCGAGGAAGCAAAAGCAGCAGCGAACAAGGGTGCAGCTGGAGTTTCGGCCTTAAGACAGATAATGGCAAATATTGCGCGTCCTACATCGATCAGGCTAGGGGGTATATCATAAGTGTCTTACACAAGTACGGAGACGGGGAGTTTTGCGGGTGGCATCTGCCTACCGCACTGTCTCTAAACCAGCCATGCCTTTCTTGCTAAGGAGCGTAAAGCCATATACAAGTGCAAGGAAGAAGAGTGAAGGAAGGTGGTTGCTAGTGAGGAACGGCAACGTGTACTAAATGAGTGACAACTCTCTTGCCAAAATGAAATGAGGCAAATGGACTGCACGGCTCATTAGGGGGGCTGAATCGGAAACATAATATTATTTCCTTACCCAGTTCCGAAGTGAGCATAGAAGTTTTCAGTCTCACCTGTATAAGATTGGAAAGACATGATCTCCTGATTGTGTGTTTTGCAATGAAGTTGTGGACGACGCCCATCACACCGTTTTTTCTTGTGGAAGGTGGGATGGGAGTCGTCGGCAGCTCTATTTAAATACAGGGGATCTCTCTCCATACAACATTGTCCAGGAGATGCTGAGGAGCGCTGACAGGTGGAGCCGTGTTGCGCATTAGGTTCTTCTCGTTATAAAAAAGATAGAGCTCGACCGGTGGAGGAGCCGGATGGCAAGGGATTCCTTGAACCCACCCTTCTGCCTCTCCTTTGATCTGACAGCTCCGCAAGGTGGGAGAGCACGTGGGCTATCTCGAATGAATGTGATAAACGGTTCCGGTTGTTTAGTTAGTTTAGTCCGACGTTTGCGGGAGTCCAACGTTCTGTGCGTAAACGTATTCACCTACCCTACCCCAAAAAAAGCACTCTCCACTCTTATGGCTCTCACTATATGCTTGATTACTTGGTACACGTTATGTTTGTCTTCGATTAATTCAAACAACTCAACAATTTTCGTTGAACTTCTCCTGAATGGATATAGATCTCGATCCTAATCTGGCTCTCCTAAACCCTTATGCTCGGATGCATGCTTTTGCATTTTAGTTATAGGTATTCTAGGGAGTGGGGGTTTCGAAAGCAGCTTTCTTTAGCTGCTTGTAGCATTAGATGCATCCGTGCCCAAGCTGTCTACCACCTAGAAGCTGTCTACCACCTGCAATCGATGGATGTCGATGGCCTGCAGGCTGCTTGCCCACTCCCAAGAGAGTTCCTGCCCCGTAAGTTTACACACCTTCTCTTCGTCCATATTGGTTTATTATTCTGGGTGACCTTTCCACTGCCACTTTTATCACCGGAGAGCGTTTTCTTCCCATCTACCCGACCTCCTGCACACACACCTCCGAATTCATATGCATCAGGCGAGCATTCCCTCATCTGTATGAAGAGACGCGCCTAATAGAAGATCTGGCTTCTGACAAGCGGCTATACTAATGGATACGAAATTTGGTGACAACTGTGATCCCCCACACAAGTCGTAAGTTACATATTTCTATTTTGAGTTTAAGGGGGTCCTCATATATGCAAAAGGCGGTTTAACATTTTTTTTTCACCGTCTATAGATGAAATAATATTTTGAATTTCAGCTTAAAAAGCGCGAAACCTTTTACACCAGAAGCGTCCAGATTCTGGCTTTCCCATTTATTTATAGAAATCTTAAATTTATGGAAAATCCAGAAGTCGAGGTCGCGAGATAACAGCGGTAACAAAAGTAAATCAACTTTGTTATGAGAACTAAGCTCCGAGACTAGATTTCAAATTTGATTTGCTCTCTTCATTAGGGTAGAGGAGGAGGAGAGTTACTAACAGAGAATAGAATTCCTCTTGAATATATTCACAGACTATACGCTACTTCTCCTTCATTTCTTAGAATTACATTCAATCAGTAGTTTGTAGTAGCTTTGGGAAGAACCCGATTCTCGAAATTGCATTGAAGAGGTAACAGTCCAGTCTAAGAGAATGACCAAGCGTTAGACTTGTTAGAGTTAACCTTTCACCTAATGGTGCTTTTAATATCAACGGTGTTTGAGGGAAATGCACTTGTAGACATCGATCGGTTCAAAAGCTTCTGCTAAGGGAACCCAGAATACATGGCTCTTTTCTCATTGCCTCTAATTTAATTTGTGACAATTCTTTGCAAAGTTTCTCTGACTGTTGGTCTACGAGTCGTCCTTGATGTTTTTCATTTCGAGTCTTCAGAATAATTTAGTGTAAGGTTTCTTTTTTATTCCAGAAAGAGAATGAACAAAAGTCATTAGAAAAGAAGTCGACGGTGTTCTTTAGATTTCCAATCTAACTAAGAAGTAAGCCAAGAGAGAGGAAAGAGAAGAATTAAGAAAAAGAAGAAAATTTAAACCGAAAACTGTATACGATCTATACAATGGACAAGGGAAACCCATTGCCATCATGGAAAAGAATATGATACAGTCATGCAAAAAAAACTTAATAATACCCAATTTTTCGAGGTCCTTAAAGACCGACCCCACTCTCCGAATTCTACAAAAAAGATCGAAAATTCCCTGAAAAAATGCAATTATATCTTGGAAAATGTGTCAGCATGCAGAGTTTCAAAGCAGGTATTATAAACAATCCACTGTTTACCAAAGGTATAGAGAGCAGGTAATGGTCACAGGCAAATCATAGCAGCCGATAGAAAAGGTAGCTCTTTCTGGTTACCAATAATACGATTCGCTTCAAACTTTTCAATGTTATGCCCTATATTACTTTTAGGTTTTTGCAAAATTTTGTAACCCTGTGATAAGTGGAGTATGAATATACTTATCTACTATTATTAGCTTTAGTTGAACAGACTCCTTCAGTGCTCCAGTGCAGCAAATGTCAAATCTAGCTTCAAAAAATACTAATCGAGACCTGTCCGATATTTGAGATAGTCATATTCGTGTAAAAAAATGTTGCACCCTCTCTTCGCTCTAATGAAAACCCCCTTAAATTCCACATAAAACCATGCCTTTCATCGTATGCGTGGGATTGTTTAATCCATGTAAATTTGTCCCCCAAATTTCATCATAATAGGTTTAGTCGTTGTGTTCATGTGGCAGATAGTCAAACAGTTTTTTAACTACATACTTATTTTATTGAATCTTTTTAAATAGAAACTAACAATAATTTTTGTTTAGGTATTAGGGAGACCTAAGTTCGCATCGACTTGATGTCGGACCAGACCAAGTGGACAGAAAGTTGCTCTCACTCTTTATGGTCCACGGACTCCTCTTTTTGGGTTTAACATTCAACAAGTTCAAAAACTAAAAGAAGGACAAAAACGGTTACAGCTTCGCTCCCCTTTATAATTCCCAAAACTCAACAAGGGTGCGAATTATATCCAACGTAAATCCACCCACGGTTCGGGCCAAAGTAGGCCGGAGCTGGACAACTTGGGGATTAGGAGATGATGGCTGATGGCTACACCATTGTTTGAGACCTTAGCGCAGTTTTGCCGGTTCAGGACGAAGGTTACACGACAACATTTTTTGGGGATTTTTCATTTTGTAAACCACTTTTCAATTTGTTTTAGGTTGACTTTTAAATTTTTTTATGTAACATGAGGATTTTTGGGGATACTTAAAATGGCAGTACCACCTGCAAATGTTGAAGTTCTCAGATTAGGATCAGTTGGTAGAACTGACGTATAGATGATGTAGAGTGAGGGTTCAAGAACATTGTCTTGAACGACTCCAGCTTGAATGTTGTATTCGCGAGACGTGAAGCTTGTGTATTTCACCCTGAATTTGCGCTCCAAGAGAAAAGCGTCCAAAATTCCATGAAACTACCGGAAGCAGCTTCTTTATTTTAAAAATCAAATCTTGGTGCCACACTTTGTCGAGGGCTTGTGCTACATCCAGGGCACTCCTTATTTCAGAGACGATTCTGCCAAACTGGTGCTGAGGAATTACTTTGTTTTTCACTATACTATGGTATATTTTTGAAAGTATTACTTTTTCGAACACCTTTGAGAGAATGGGTGGCAGACTTATGAGCCTGTATGGTCTAACCTGCGTTTGGTCCTTCCCATATTTAGGAATCACTGTAACTTCTGAAACCTTCCAAGCCTTGGAGAAATAGGCGAGACGACGTTGAATATGTGAGTCACGTGAGTGATTGCGATATGTGGACCGTTTTTCCCGTGATTAGGTCATATCCTGGAGCTTTCTTTGAGGTAACTTATTCTCTAAAGACTTGAGCAACTTGTTTGGTTCCAAAATAAAAAGCTGGATATTTTTGGAAGCCTCGTCTGCATATCCGGCAAGTGGGGGACAAATGGTGTTTTGCAAATGCCGTCCCTTTTTCGGCATCAATTCTGGCCAGCTGCTGTTCGCAGATCTGCATTAAACAGGTCATTCGATTCCCCACTGAGATCAGCAGACGGCAGCTTCTGTAACTTTCTTGTAACTTGCCATGGCGAAAAATCAGTTGATGCAGTAGGCGATAAAACTCATAAGTAACTTTGCTTCGCCAATTGTTTTTTTATGGCTGGAGATCTGTGAACCTGCTCTAATCTTCTCAACTTCTGTTTTACTTGGACCACCTATTTTTTGGAAGAATGGAACACATTGTCGTGGGGTAAACTGCTGTGCGGCCACGGTCATTATTATGTCATTATTTCCTTGAATTTCAACAGGGCTTTGTCTATTTCACTTCTGGTCTTCAAGGAAGTGTTGATTTATGGAGTACTTATATACTTAAGGAAATTTCACCAGTTCGTCAATTTGATTGTTAACTCCCTGCTTACATCACTTGTTATAGAAGGTACGCTCGCAAGTATTATAAAGACGGGCGAGTGGTCTGAAATTATCTCATAGCACGACTCGCTCGCTATCAACTCAGTCTCAGATTTTTAAAAACACCAAAGTCAATCAGATCTAGGATGTTTCGTCGATCTGCTGGCCAATAAATGGGCCGCCAGATGAGTTGATGTCAAGTCTAGTGCCTCCTCCTAGCATGTTCCTCCTCTCTTGGGAGCGATCAGCCTGGATTCCCTTTGCAAAGGATTGTAATGCAGCAATCGTCTAGAAAATAACCCTTAACGCCGAATCTGATAAGTATTTCGATACCGCCGTAGGCTTTTCCCTCCGGATGCTTAGTGTCGTAGAAGCAATACCGCCCCGTTATGTCAATTTCTTTTTCAAAGAGGAAGTGTCGTACTTCCAGTTTATACTGGTTAATGCCGTTTGCATTCCAATAACATATTTTGAGCTGGCTCATTTGCTTCTGAGAAGGGCCTGTAAAATCTGGGTCTGATTGCGCATCATGTTTTCATCGAGACCATAAACTAGTTCATCGTTTGATTCAGTGTAAGGAGAAGTATTTCATGGTTGCGGGTTGGAGAGCTTGCATTTTCTTGGCTTTGAGGTGCGGATTTCAAAACGATAGCGTAGCCTTGTTGAAGTATGATTTTAAAGCCTTCAATCGCAATTGTACTGGCAGGGATGGTATTTGTTTCGCACCGTTGAATTCGTTGTGTGGGTTGCGATTTTTGCTTGATTTCAGCATAGACTGGGCAACCTCTGTAGTTAGCCGTGCGTGGTTGACAACAATTGCTATAGTTTTTAATCAGACAGTAAGATCTTAATAAGTTTATTTTTTCACACAGAACCTTAAAAGTAGGGAGGGGATAGTGGAAAACATAAAAAAATCGGAGTCATTTCGGGAAATGAGGTTACCGCCACTTTCATTCCGAGTGGCCAAGTGAGAGGGGTATTTTTGTACTTAGAGGAGGATTTTACGAATCCCAATCGATTTTTTTAGTAGTGGAAAAGTATGGCAAGTTAGTTAATGTATGCATGCCCTAAAATTATTTTACGTTCGAAGATAAATACTTCAGAAATGTCCACGGAAAAGCCTCTAAATACTTCGAAATAGGACGAAAGGAGCAGAATTTCCTGCCATGTAGGACGGACTTAATTCGGCACAGAAAAATATAACTCTCTTTCCGTCCATCACCTCAAGACACCATTCATTGTCTACGGCAGTTGGCCATCACTCAGAACCATAGAAAAATGAAGGGCGGGCGACACTGCGATAGATTGGAATTATTTGCTGATATGCCGATCACAAGGAACGCCTGTGGAATAAGATACTTAAGCCGTTCAGTTCTGGGCAGATCGCTGTCACTGACAGTCATAGTGCCTGTTTCATTAGGGTCAGTCGTCAAAAATGTTGTTTAGCTCAGATTCAACCGGAGACAATACTGCATGAAGAACAAAATGAAAATAAGCTTATTATTGGTGCTCAGCACCTGTTCTATCACCACAGATCACACAGCCACTACTGCCGACTTTCAAACATAATTATCACAGTAAATGAGGGTGACCCCTTTATCTGGGCAAGCTACAATTAGAGC
This sequence comes from Hermetia illucens, assembly GCF_905115235.1. Taxonomy (NCBI): domain Eukaryota; kingdom Metazoa; phylum Arthropoda; class Insecta; order Diptera; family Stratiomyidae; genus Hermetia; species Hermetia illucens. The sequence continues at coordinate 18,042,882 of NC_051854.1, forward strand.
CGGATTTGCGTCCAGAAAAGGCAATCATTTGCGCCATTACATATGTTACAACCCAATCTTTCCAGCATCTCTTCCGTTAATGTGCAATATTTTTGTGTTAGAAGGAAACCACATAGTTCTTCATTTTTTATTTTAATAATTGATCATGCCCAGATTGAAATACATTGTTTGAAATTTAATGATCCGACAAAACTATCTTATATGATGTGGCCCTCAATGTGAGATATATTTTAAAACGATGCTTTTATTAAGATATAACTTTTTTTTCATATAAGCTTTTTTATATAGAAATTGAATTAAATGAATTTCTTTAAATTTCAGCAGAGCCCTGGAGCAATAATATTCATCGATTGGATTATCTTGAAGGCAGTGGTCAGCATATACACTACACAGGTAAGAACTTTTCATTCTCTTTACCAGCGCCCTTCCTATCTGAATTGACGAAATTTTTAAAATAAATCTTGCGATATTTGAGTATCACAAGTGGAAAATAAAAAAAATACATATACATGATTTGGGGCTAGGAAGCGGAGATTCCCCTCAGGGATGGACAAAAGTTTGAATGAAAAATGGATAATTTTCAATCCAAGCTCAGTTTTTCCACATACTTTTCACCCCAGGCTCGGATTTTCTATTTACTGCCCTGCATATGTCCCTTAGCATGGTCAAGATGATAAGTCATCCCGCGATTTTTTATCGATTTACATTATTATTCTGTTAAGGGAAAGTCGCAACGCGTCCTTGAAGAACTATTGTGCCCCTTTTACTGGTTATAGTGTACCTGTTGATCATAGTATCTCAAGCAGGCCAGTAACCGTTAGGAACTTTAGTATGTTCCCCACTTCCAGAAGTTTCAGCTTTGCATCTGGTATTAAGTGTTCTCCCAGATGTCTCGACCTACTTTGCACAAGTGCTGGACACTGTCCCAGGACGTGCATAGAGGTTTCGTCCTCCTCCTCACAGAACCTGCAGGCAGTGTCCGTAGATATCGATTTACATACGAACGAAAGTCATTAAGGATTCTTAGTTTTTTCGTCGGTGGAGGACACAAAGAAATATGTAGTAAGTAGAGGCAACTATGTTTCTCTCTATTGCACTAGAAAAAAAGATAACGGCAATGCAGCTTTATCAGCCTCGCTTTCATCAGTTAGAAAAAGGCTCTATGTTTTTCCACAAAAACTCAGTCTAATATTTAAAAAGTAACATTTAGGAGCGTATGTCACAGATGGTGTGTAACCAGGTTTCCCTTACACCGTACCGTCAAAGACTCGATCTTCTCATCCTTGATTTCTCTCCCAAAATGCCAGAGTCCATGTCCACGTCCATAAATGAACTTACCTCTTTACGTAAAGCTTCAACTACACTTATCAGTCGTCGGATCAATAGCTGCAAGACATGTATACAGGGGCTTCAGCTTCCGACATGCTGGTTTGTTGTATGGCAATGGAAGTGATAGACCCCGCTGGTGGTTTTAAAAGTTAAGCAAACTCTCTTGGTTACCAGCCTATGTGATGGCGACACTATAACGATCAAATTAACTATAAAAAACCAACTCGGAAATAAGGAGTTTCTATGGTGCTCTGTTTATTTCCCTTATGGCTTAGGCAAAGCTCCCAGTAGAACATTAGTCAAAGTTAACCAATATGCCAAGTAAAGGAATGGGAATAATAGCAGGATGTGATGTTGCCGCCTACCATATATGTTGGGGAAGTTCCAAGATCAATGCCAGAGGATCGAGACTACTGGAGTATCTGTAATTGCAGATGCTCAGTTTGGGTAATGAACCCACTTTCTTCAAAGTGGTCAGACAAGAGGTAATCGGCATCACGGTGGCATCCCCTGATATTGCGGCTCTTGTGGCAGAGTGGAGAGTATCAAACGATATCAAGCTCTCGCATCACAGGCGCATTGACTTCGTAATGGACATGGATCCACCTCCACCCACTCCATTTCGGAATACACGTAAGGCATATTGAGCGATGTAAAAAGCAGAACTGAACGCCCAACTTACGACACATGGGAGACGCATCAAATCCATTGCAGGAATTGAGAAAACAACCCAGATTATCACAACTAGCTCGAGGAAAGTTTTCGAAGAGAACTATCCACTCATGATGCCAAAGAAGGGTGAAACACCATGGTTGAATTCGGATTTGGCAAAACTGAGGAGAAAGGCAAGGGTGCTCCTCAATCGAGCTCTAAAGTCTGATTCAGCCACTGACTGGAATCAGTACAAAGGGGCTCAAAAAACCCTAAAGAAGAGCATAAGATCGGCCAAACAATCATCATGTAGAAGCTTTTGCGAAGAGACCAACTCTTTTGAGTCAACTTCAAAACTAAATCGGATCCTTGTCAAAGAACGTAGCCAGGTGTTGGATTATCCACGTTTACAATGTGGGAGGTACGCAGAAAGCGATTAGGAAACTGCAAACCACTTGCTTGAAGTATGCTTCACAGAGAACATCTCTCATCACGGGGCCGACAGACACATTCAGCCCTCAATCGAAAGATTGTACTCTGGTATGCAAAGTAGTTTCACTGGAACGAGTGAAATGGGCATTTAACTGGTTCAATAGATATAAGTCTTCAGGTCTGAATGGCATTATTCCCGCTCTAGTAATAGAGAGAATGGATGTCTTGGGACTACACATTCGGAGTATATACCGCGCTTGCCTAGCGCACGTGTATATTCCAACCAGCTGGCGTGATGTGTAGGCAAACTAGCAAAAACCCACTTACACAGATGCGAAAAGCTCCCAACCGATCAGCCTAACTTCCTGTTTGCTAAGGGGACTGGAGAGACTAGTAGATCGGTTCATCCCTAAGTGGCCACTTTACTGTGGACAACATGCCTACCAGAAAGGCAAATCCTCGAAGACAGCACTCCTCCAGGTAAAGGCAAAAATTATGAAGGCAATGTCCGATAAAGAATACGCCTAAGGCACATTTATCGGCTTCAAAGGCGCCTTCAATTATGCCTCATTCGTAGCGAATTGCAACGCGGCAAGACATCATGAAATCCGAGCCGCTGTTAATCAGTTCGATCCTTCACATGCAAGAGTGGAGAGAGATCAACATATTGATCGAACAGAAGTCTATTGAGGCAGGGTGTGTTAGGGTTGCCCACAGAGAGTGGTTCTTTCTTCTCTGTTATGGTTTTTGGTAATAGACACCTTGCTGTGGCTCATGGGAGGCACAAAGGTCTTCGTACAAGCATTTGCGGATGATCTAGATGTAATAATTATCGGCAAATTTGCGGGCACAGTATGTGACCGCCTGAATGCAACACTGCATGTAATCCACAGTTAGTGCTTCCATAATGGACTCACGGTGAACGCTAGGATGGGCAGCTACACCATACCCATCTTAGCAGGGGGGGAAATCCGGCTGGTATAAACAGTCAAATATTTAGGGGTAAATCTGGACTCCAAGTTAACGTGGAAGTATCATACCCAGGAACAATACCAAAAATCCTGCATACTGCTCTGGTGCTGCACGACTGCGATAGCTAAAACCTGGGGACTTTCATCAAAACGGATTCATTGGACATCCATAATAAAATCCACTTTGATGCATGCGGACATTGTCTAATGGTCGAGACTGAACTTTGCTAACAGCAGGAAGTTGCTGACGCAGATTCAGAGGCTCGGTTGCCTAAGTATTACTGGAGCAGTGAGTAGTACCCCGACCGTGGCATTCGATGTTATTCTAAATTTACCTGCAATCCATTTGGAGGTGAAACAGAAAGCAGCTAACGGCGCATATAGGCTTGATACTATTCGAGTGTGGAGAGGCGGCTAATCATACGTTCATGCGTCCATTTGGAAATTTCTTGGCAAACATCAGGTGGCTCTGATGCCCGTCGATCATATGGTCTCCAGATCCGTCTTCGAAAAGACATACCCCGTCGTAATCATCAAAAGAGAAGAATAGTCGCTAATTGGCCACAAATCTTTTGGGATTACAGACTTAATAACTTTCACCGAAATCGGATCGGGCGCAGAGGTGTTCTCGGGAAATCCAATTATGGAACTGGCTCGACCTCTCTGGCAAATGGCGACCATTTTCCAAGCGAAGATATACTATATGCTATTTTATTGGCAACAGAAGAATGTTTGCGCGGCAAAAATGGAGAAGTCGCATCATTCGAAACTGTTCCGATAGTACTAGACAGCAACGACATATAAAGCCAGTTGGTTTGGAGTTATCATTAGGTGCTGCTGAAACTTGGCTGAGTAAACGAAACATTTCTGATGTGGGTGCCACGTGACACAAACATCGCTGATAATGAGGAAGTTGACAGACTGGCTCGCCAAGGTTCTGAATCCAGAATGCTGAGGCCAGAACTAGCTTTTGGTATCCGGCCATCTACTGTCAAGTCTATTCTGAAGGGGTAAATGACAAGGATTCACGCAGCCAAATGGAGAAATTTGAACTTCTGCCGGTAAGCGAAAATATTTGTGAACGAACCCGGGGCCGCTAGAGCGGCATTTTTGTTGTCCCTTAAGAAGTGGGACATGAAAACCTTAATAGGCCTTTTAACGGGATATTACCCTGCTTATTCGGAGATACGAAAGTAAGCGCACAAAGGATTGCTTAAACCTCACCAAGAAGAATCCCCCAATCATAGTGGCAATCCTCACTGGTCACTGCCGGCTAAAATATCACCTAGGGAAGCTACGGACAGTGCCTGCAGGTTTTGTGCCGAGTGTGACGAAATTTCTATACACATTTTGGAACAATGTTCGGCACTTATGCAAAGTGGGTCCAGGCACCTGAGAGAACACTTACCACATACCAGATGCAAAGTTCAAGGATTTGGAAGTAGGGAATATACTAAAATTCCTAACGGTTATAAGCTTGCTTCAGATGCTGAAGATGCTGTGTTGGATCTTAAGGGATCAAAAGGTGCATCGTTGTTAAACAAATTGTATATATGCGAATCAGCGAACTCAAAAACTGATGGGGGATATTCCTGCGGTTCGTATTGGTGAATACGATGCTTCTGCATTGTGGAGTCGACTATGCAGATCCATTTACTTTTCAGGTCATGGTAGAGCAATTGAACCCAGCGCACTAAGTGTTGTCGTAGCGCGTAGACTGTTTCTTCGACATGAATTGCACTGTCATGAAGGTCCTGGGGTTTAACGTGAATACCTGCCGTGTAGGTATATTCCCATGGTCCTCTTCGGACAAGCATTGACTTGCGGACAAGCATTGACTGGAACAGCGGTAGTGGTTTATACTGAGTGCAGGCTCAGCATTCATACAACTGGATGCAAGGCGTGTCTAACATCTCTGCTGCAACTAAGGGGTACGGCATCCGAGTTGTACTGCGCAACTTCACATATTAGCCCACAAGGAGTTCTTCCCGTGATGCAGGTATAACCGCAATCATCATGAAACTCCCACAAGGGGGCAACCACAAATGCTCTCAAAGGGCCATCCCGGTTCCAATGATAACAGATAACCTCCAGTGAGGCTTCGTGACAGGAGTCACTTCAGATCAGGCCCTTGCAGACGTGGTTCTTATCGCCCTCTTCGAGTACGTGGGGATGACACTCCGCAACGGATTGACTAGAATTAGCCCGGAGAGTTGCACTGACAGGTGGAACTGCTCCAAATGTTGGCAAAGCTTGGGGAAGTGGAGGATGAACAAATTCTTATGCTGAAATCTACTCGAAATATTCGTGCCATCTATCCGTCGCGGCTCGACGGTCGGTAAGCAAAGTACCCCTGAAGGGAGAATTGACAAGGATTCACGCAGCCGAAATTGGAACTTCTGCCGGCAGGCGAAAATTTTTGTGAAGGGGTCCGGGGCCGCTAGAGCGGTATTTTTGTTGTCGGGACATGAAAATCCAACTAGAGCTTTTGACGGGACACCGCCCCTTAAACTACCACAAGAAAAAATCAGAGTGGTGGTCTCGGCCATATGCAGCCAATATAAGGAGGAAGAATAGACGGCCCTGCACTTCGTATGCAGCTGCCCGGTCTCCTCAGACCTCAGACGAAGATACCTTGGTAAGGTTTTCTTCAACGAAGAGTCTGCGCATTCTCTGTCTCTAGAAAATGTTCTCAGATTCGCGAATGCCTGCGAACGCCGTCAGCGAGAGGCCGATGAATAGACGATATCCGGGGATAGTACAACGAGCCTCTTAAAGGTCTCAATGCTTCGAGCTGCGGCTGCCCTCGTCATCATCATCATCAACGGCGCAACAACCGGTATCCGGTTTAGGCCTGCCTTAATAAGGAACTCCAGGCATCCCGGTTTTGCGCCGAGGTCCACCAATTCGATATCCCTAAAAGTTGTCTGGCGTCCTGACCTACGCCATCGCTCCATCTAAGGCAGGGTTTGCCTCGTCTTCTTTTTCTACCATAGATATTGCCCTTATAGACTTTCATCCATATGTATTAAATGACCCGCCCACCGTAACCTATTGAGCCGGATTTTATCCACGACCTGACGGTCATGGTATCGCTCATAGATTTCGTCGTTATGTAGGCTACGGGATCGTCCATCCTCACGTAGAGGGCCAACAATTCTTCGGAGGATTCTTCCCGCGAACACGGCCAAGAGTTCGCAATTCTTGCTAAGAACCCAGGTCTCCATCGAATACATGAGGACTGGCAAGATCATTGTCTTGTACATTAAGAGCTTTGACCCTATTGTGAGACGTTTCGAGCGAAACAGTTTTTGTAAGCTGAAATAGGCTCTGTTGGCTGCCAACAACCGTGCGCGGATGTCATCATCGAAGCTGTTATCGATTGTGATTTTCGACCCTAGATAAGAGAAATTATCAATGGTCTCAAAGCTCTAGTCTCGTATCTTTATTCTTCCCGTTTGGCCAGTGCGGTTTAATGTTGTTACCATATGCTTTGTCTTCCCTTCATTGATGCGGAGCCCAAGATCTCGCGCCGCCTGCTCGATCTGGATGGAGGTACTTTGTATGTCTCAGGCAGTTTGTATGTCACGACTGCCCTCACTAAAGTAAACTAACTAACTACCTCCTCACGCGGAATATTCTTCTATTTTCCGCTAAACACTTTCTCTGGTACGTATACCATCTTGTGTAGATCCGATCACGTAACCTGACATCAAGCCAGTTCCATTCACGGTTCTGGCTTCTCTTCCCGTTTCCCATACAAGGTTTAGGAAGGGTTATTAACATGTAGGATTTACTCCGTAGTACCTTCGTCAGTGCGAACCCCCATACAGGGATTCCGACATGTATTATCCTCCGCGCGTAATTCCATTGTGGAGAAGCAGAGAAGTTACTACAATTCAACATATTTTGTATGATTCAAAGACCGCATTATCCTTCGCTTTCCAATTGGAGATGATGCTCAATAGTTGTGTCTAGGAAAAAGTAAAACACCATCTGAAACTTTCGTTTGGTCCAGTTCGAACACCAAGCTCAAAAACACTCCTCATTTGAAGATTTGTCCTGCCTGGTATTCATGGAATATAGCGTCAATGCCCGGGTGCTGTTCACCCAGCATGTGGATGATATCCCCTGCCTTCTTTCGAGGGTCAGGTATCCAACATCCGACGTGTTCTGTCCTGCACAGCTTTCAGTGTACTTCAAATGGAGCAGCCAATGCCAAAAGCTTGATTATTAAATCTTGACTACGTTCTAGGCTCCAAATTTTTATTCACAGGCACTCGTAGGGGATGGCAGTCCCTCTGACATTTTGCCATCCTTGGAGGAAACTCCCACGAGAGTAGTCAGAAATGAGGCTGCAGTTCTTGCATACGTCCTTTTCTTTATCGTCTTCATGTCCATATTCCTGGAGGAGGGACCGGTCTCTTTGAGATCTCTCTCACTGATTTGTTCACCTCGCGGGATACCGGTTCTAGTGTTCGCAGAAAGTGTGGACGCAGACCCTAACGCGGAGCACAATAAAGTGTTGCCCACTACAGACGTGTTGATCTTACGCTTTTTATGCGCATTTCTACTAACAGAAGAGTTTCCTTCTTACAGGGTGGGTCTCACCAGGACTACCAGTTTATACCCACTTTCGGCCGAAGATTGCACATCCTTATGTCCAATTTCTCAGGACGTTACCGCATCTGATGGTGCAGCTACGTCCAAGTCCTCATTTCCAAAGTGCCTCAGCTTCTTCTGCAGTGTCTTCCTCTGCAGCCGGCTGAAAATCTTCCCAGGTTTAGATACCGGCGTTAAACCAGTAGCGTCTACGTTAGCAGCTTCTCTTTCTTCCCCTCTTCCTGTCAACAGTAAAGGAAAAGGTTCTGATACGTAGAATTCTCCCTGTGGCCCCCCCTCCTTTTCTCTTCCGCTTACTGGCGGATTTACGAAGTAGTACCGCGGAAGGACCGCCGTAGTGTCGGATAGACAGGCCGATTCAGTTTCTACTGATCAAACTTAAAGATACAGAAAAGAAAGAACGCATTTACGTATTTTGTACAGTTTCTTTACTTCATTGAATGTTATGCTTCCTCGTCATGATACATATTTCTGACGTTCGTTTCAGAGTCTTACACAGCACTATAATAGTAATTAATGAAATAAATAAATAAAATCAACTTTCCTATTTATTCTTAAAATTAAATAGTATAATATTACATTGTCAGCTTAAGTTATCATTATGAGTGAATTTTTGTTTGTTTCGTAAGGTTTTGCCTATTTTCTCCATTACACCGATAAGTCGAGATTGTGCTGCAAAATAAAGTACATTTTCCAGGAAATAGTACTCTCGGAAAGTTTGTAATGCATTCATGATATCGTTTGTGTAATAATTCAAGGTATCTCCGTGGATTCCTCGCAATGTTTTGATGCTTGTAATTATGAGTCACATTGTATTATATGTATGTAATATCAACTTGATTTGCTTTAAAAAAACTGTTGAAGTTTCACCTACTGACATGTAAAGCTTGATTTCCAAATTGATTTGCGCTGATTTTAACTGATACGAAGCCTATTTATGTGGAATTCTAGGCCCAAAGATTCTAAGCTTTTTGAGATTATATTTCGAGTGTAGCTATTACGGCATCCTCAATGCGTGACATTGAGCAATTTGAACGACCTTCGCGCATCTGTCAGTGTTCCTTAGATTTTCTAGAGAATGCTTCCAGAGCTATTGCAACTTTCTTCTTTGGAGTATTTCAGTTTGTGTTATACAAAATTATACTTTTCTCAACCCCAACAGCTATCGTCACTCTAAGAGACAGTCTACAGTAATATAGAAGGTTTTTCTATGAATTATATAATATGTTATATATTTTGTATTTAATTTACATGAATTTAATAATTTTTTTCTCTCGGAAGTATTATACATCTGAAATGAAAAATTTCTTCGCTAGTAATAATAATTTCATTGCATATGTGTTTGTCAAATAACTGTTTACAAGTACGTTATTCATAAATATACATTACTTCAGCGTAGTATGTCATAAATGATTCGGTTAAAATGAAATTTTTAACTTTTAGTTATAGTTTCTAACGTTTTTTATTTAAAACCTGTACTTAATTGTGTGTGATTTTCACTTTTTGTTTCTGAATCAAATTGTCTTACATTGTCTTAAAAACATTCGCTCACAGTGTTCTTTACGTACTAAATGGCCAATAAAGCCGAAGTTTTTTTGGCTTTACACGTATCCTTTCTACTTGATCTACTCGTGCAATTTGTGCCATTCGGCGATTTGCCGTCGTGGTGAGTTGTGCACTTCCTGCCAGTGGTTGAGCGCTGAACCTACACATCTGGGCCCTCCGAGTTCTAGTCGGCCAATAACCTGAAAGAAAACAGCAGTAGTCAATTACCCAGCAGAACGTAGCTCATTATTTAGCTGAACTAACTCGTAGGAAAAATGGATACATGGTAAGATATTCAGATCTGTAAACACATATTTAAATATTGTCCAATAAAATTGACCCAATGAAATCAAACCTAATATCAAGGAGAGTGCTTCGTATTAACGATCTTTGGGTATCAATCCACAAAGTGCAAGTTGGAGAAACAACGCCTGCTAAGGTTCTATAATCACAGAAATATCTCATTCCTCCAAGAGCTGGAGTTGATTAAGACTTCGTCCTGCTTTCAAACCTGATAAAGCAGTGCTGTGTCGTGAGCTTTAGGATAATCCGGAATTCAGCACTCTAAACTTGGAAAGAAATAATGAAGTTGACCCTGCAGGTTGTGTGTCAACATTTCTGAAAGTTTTTTCTACGGTGGACTGGAAAAGACTTTCAGCTGGTTCAAAAGCAATACGCGAACGACCTCTCACGGGAATCTACCAAACGACCAAAAATAAATTTATATTAACCTCGTCGTTTGAAGAAAGTGAATTGCCGCGCACTTGTTTCATCCTCTATCTTCATCAGGTACACATATCATTCTTACAAAAAAGGGTAAACCCTAAACCTGACGAGAATCAATTCCCATGTTCTGCCAAGGTTGTGACGTGCTCACAACTCCTTTTATACCATTTTCTTTAATTTTCTTTCTTTTTACCTCCTTTCTTCCCCAAAACACTGCGCCTTTACCCTCTGCTTCACCGCTGTGATCCATAAAAAGTTCCGTTGCAAAGAAAAACTATAAGTCTTCCGGCAGTCATGCTAATCTCACGAGCTTTAGTAAAGTCACTGATAACCGAGTTTGGTAAGAACTATTTGAGGACCTTCAAGTCCCTTTGATTTCAAATCTGCGGCATCCGCAATCCTACCCAGCCATTTCCCACTTTCATCTAGTTTTTAGACTGCGGGGTTGACTAGCTTAAATTTGCAACATACTGTGTAATTATTTTTCCTCGATGTATAACTCTCTCTTCCAAATAAATGCGCCCTTCCGGCAACTTTTGAATAGTCCTCCTTACTCCTTCCTTGGTCGAGTAGTTCATTGACAACCTTGACATCAATATTAGTCCCGGTCCTACCAGTCATCCTAACCTCTTTTTGCTAAGACCAAAGATAATGGGTTTCCCTTCCTCTCTGTTTATTTAAGAAAAAAAGTCTCTATGACTGTCATTTACCTAAGCTATAGAGCGACGCTGTCATTATCCCTATGCACAGAAGTGGTGATACATTGGTCCCTATTTGCTTTTTTCCTCCTGTTTCAACATCATTTAAACGACTGCTCTCTTTGCCTACCTTATATTGTAGCTAAAGAGCAAGATGGCTCTGAAACGTCGGTTCTTGCTTCAAACCTACTAGATTTCACCAATTTCGTGGCCAAATGTCTGGGAGGAGGGGCACTTTACCTATAGGGCTTATTACTTAAGGTTTTTAACTGGAGCTATATATCGGAAAGTCTTTAATTTAATCATACCGTACTTTTGTCCAAGGTGGTCTTTCTGAGCATTCCTCCGGCACTCATTACTTGATTCGCCTTCTACCTCCCTACCCGCCCGCTCCTGTCGCGTTTCTTCTAATGATCTTCATGCCTCCTCTGGTGGACTTCTTTAAAAATAACTTCCCGCGAGAACTATCCTATCCGGTCTCATTTTCTCCCTTAGGCTGAAAATATAGTTAAGTGACGAGTAAAGCACTGAAAACAAGCACCAGGCGACATATGGAACCATACATAGTCGAACGGTGAGCACCCTTTGCTTATTTTCGACGCTTTGCTTGCCATTAATATCTTCGTTTTGGCGTTTTAGTAACGGTATAGAGCATTTTTCGATATTTGCAACCCTTTTAGACTTTTTACTGTATGGTCTGTTCCATAGCTACTAATATCAATTACAACACAGCACGCACAACGTCGAAACTTTCGAAGTATCTTTCCGAAAGCTTGGAACTTTCCGGAATAGTTATAAGTTTTCAAATTTTACAACTAATATGGTTACTCACTCACGGGCCATCGCTATCGGTTTCTGCTAATGTAGTTCAACTGATTGCAGGGTTTTACGGGAAAATTTTACTCCTACTCCAGTGGAATAGCAAATTCCATTGTAGTCACGAGACTTTCAAATCACGTTCTAGCTTATAAAGCCATCGTTTTTCGGCCCCCGTTTTCATGGTTTTTCATCAATTTCAATGTTCTTGTGAATTCTCCTTAACACGACTTGCGAATTAGCAATTTTTCCATAATCTGTGTAACCCCATTCTGATCACGGATATCTCCATTTCGGATCTGATCATGGCGTCTTATGTCGCTGGTCCAACGCAACATGTTAGTCTCAATAATCGCGAGTTCATTATTTTTTATAGTCGGTCAAGACAGGACGAACGAAAAATTCTAGATTTGGGATGTTCGTAAATAGGAGGATATTTATGGGGTTGGTATAGGAGGATCGACAGCGGAATCCCGCCTGCTGTCTCTCAGTCAAAGGTCATTTCAACTATTACCCTTACAACAGCAGGAAGCACTCCTTCAGCTGCTGCATTCAAGGCGGGTGTCCGTATTCGGAATCCCTTCTTTCACTCACTAGAATAGATCTCAGATTCCCAGCTTTTACGAATGAGTGAATGTACGAACTTTGCTGAGGCTATAATGCTCGCACGGAACAGTAACCTAGGGAGACGATCACTTTGACCGTCTCGCGACGCGCGCGTTAATCTGGTTGAGCGGGTTCCTGCAAAGATATTTTCAAACATCTGCTTGAAGGAGTAGTGCGTATCCGCATCTCACGGTGGTTTATCATATCAACCTCAAGATGTGGACCATCACTGAATGGCGTAAAATTCAGAAACGTGGGAAAGTATTCATTCGACCATCTATTGAACGTCAGCCAGTCAACTCTTGTAATATCCTTTCGGCGTGGGCAGTAATTTCATCTTCGCCACAGACAAAACCACTTTTGATGGTGATCCAAGCCTTGTCAATATTCTCGGGCGGAATGTATGTATCGATTGCACAGCAATGAAGTTTTCCCATTACTGGACAATTGCCAGATCGCGGAATCAATCCATTTTTAAATATAGGCAACACTCTCTTCCTATGCGGGCAGACACATTAGCGACGCGAAGAGGAAGGTAACCAACCATCAAACAATGGTCCCTTTCAAAGGCGATGCAGCACCTGTTACTCATGTTTAGAAGACAGCTCCTTAATTTACTGCAGATCACGATATGGTCGATCTAATTCTATGCCCTTTGCCAGTCAGTAGAACACCATTTGACCTTGTGACAAACCCAATGCTTGAACATTATGTCGCTGATGTCGAGACGTTGAAAGCTGCAGTGGTCTACAAACCTTTCGCTGTAGGTCTTACGATCACCAAGTCAAAGCACAACTTGACATTCAAATCATCTTCGCGATTGCTAATGTCCTGAACTGTGTATATGAAATTAATCATAGAATGCATCCTGTCGAAATTCTCGATTCACCTGGACTGGAAGGACTCTGTTAGAAACCGACTGTCAGGTGACAAGGATGTGACTTGCGGAAACCGTCAATAGCAGTCCTATACCGGAATCGCGTCTGCTACCACGAAACGTTTCAGAGTACAAAATAACAGTGCGCAAGAGTCCTACTATCACGTTTTACTTAGGCCCAGAATGTTTAGCTGTTATTCTGGGCGCCCTCAATCCTATTGGCGAGGAGACCCGCACTTCAGAAACCAATCATAACCCGTTTACAATTGTCAAAAGTCGTAGCCCTGAAGGAACTTCCTCTCCGAGGCGTTTCGGTCAAAATTTGGGGCTAATATTAAATTGTGCTTCAAAGCAAACCTCAAATTGGTTACGTAATCGCTTTGATAAAGATTTGTTGAGTAATTTTATCTAACAAAGACTTATTGAGTCATATTGTCTAATTTAATCTGGAATCCAGTAGCTACCACCATCGACACATTTACCTGTTCGGAATATCAAAAAGTTGAGTTCATGCATGTAAGTAAACAATTGAAAAAAGCAGGCTGACCTAAGGCGAGCAGCTTAGACAAGCCGGTAAGTGAGTGAAATTCGTGGCCTGTACGATCTGGATAAGGCAGTTTGTACATATCAGGTTATTCCTATTGCATCAATATAGTCAGCATAGGTCGTGGGTAGGTTGTAGCGAATAATACCTCTGGTGTTTACATGGACATCAGGGACCACAATTTCCAGGTTAAAAAGGGTCCAAGACTAGGTATATTAGACCGGTATTGATGGTGAAAGGTCTCGAGAGCGATCCTGCTCCCTGGATTTAGCCTCGCAGGGTAAGGGTCAGTTAGTTGTTAGTCTTATCAGTGTTATCGGGATACCGAAGGACTGTGTACAGTTTTACTCTGACCATGCTATCCTAGGCGACCTAAAAGTTAGTGAAAATATGATACGACTGATGCCCACAGTCCAAGAGTTTTTCCATCGACTGCTGCAGGGAGAAGATGTGATCTGCTAATGAAACTTATTTTGTATGATCCGATGCTGTTCTGAGCATATGGAGCTATCCGGCCTAATAGATAACAGAAAATGGATTAAAGGTGGTGCTTAGCAACATTGTACAATTGTTGCACTGCGTGGTATGCTGTTATTTATGTATAAGACAGATCATGTCTCGTTTCCAGTCATCAGTCTTCTTGTCAGTAGTTCCGTGGTTCCTGGCAGACTCCGCTTGGTTCACGGTTATTTGAACGATTTCGCGAATACGGTTGTCAAGAATGCGTTTAAAAGTCTTCATAGTATGAGACAGCCACCAGATCGGACGGAAATTTGGACATTCTGCTGGACTACCTTTCTTTTTCCATGTTGGAACTGTGGTAATTTCTTGCTAGCCAGATGGTATTCTACCTTCCTGAATAACCCGGTTGAAGGATTCATTGACCCATAGTGTTGGGACCCAGCTCTTCGCTTTCCAGAGCTCAGACACGATATGGTCCCGATTTCATTCGTTTTTTAGTTTTTTCGACTTCATTTGCACTGACAGGTGGAATTGTTCCAAATGTCGGCAATGCTTGTGGAAGCGGGGAATGAACAAATCCTTCCGTTGAAATCTGCTCAAGATATTCTTGACATCTATCCGTCGCGACTCCCCGGTCAGTAAGCAAAGTACAGTCCTTGTCATTAACGCAACAGAAGAAGTTTTCGATATCCTGTGTGCGTTTGGATTGGCTTTCGGAAAGCCGATACAGATTCACGATTCTTCCGCATTCGTAATGGTTGGTAATCGCGTAAGCGGGCCAGTGCGTTCCTCACGCTGTCTTATCGGTGGCTTCATTCGAGAGACGTGATCAATGGCCGATTTTGAGGTTCGATGGTCTCATTGGGAATGGCTTTGCAGTCAGTGACGATGATAAAATGTCGGCATCTTATGAAAATATAATCGATTTGCGTTTTACTGTTCCTACTATAAAATGTAGGAAGATGAGATAATCGTTTAATAAACCATGCATTCACAATTACAATATCAGGGCTGTCCGCAAAATCGGCAATACGCTCACCACCCTCATCGCGCCCCAACCCTTTTTCCCATAGCACCTGTTGCCGTATACCTTGTCTCCTATATGAACATTAAGATTCTCCGAAACGACGATATGCTCATCAGTAGGCACGTTACAGGTCTTTGTGTTGAGAAGTTGCCAGAAGACATCTTTCTCGGCATCGGGTCGACTTTAATTCTGCTTAAACTAACGAATCCCTTCTGAGTTCTTGCGTTCGCGAAGAACACTAAGAATCGTAGGGTGAGCAGAGGAGGTCGTATTGTTAGATGACCGCAACTAGGTCTTGGGAATAGAATTATCTCAGCATGGTTGCCTCCAACAATTTTTACTTCAGAACGCAGGCGCTCGGTTTCGGGGATCTCTCACCGAAATGAATCCCCGCACCCTTTACTGATCCATTACCATAGATTTTTTTAAACCGAAAACATGGCTGTTGAACCCGAAATATGTAAAGGCAGTCCTACAAGTTTGCCAGCCATGCTGCCAGCAGAAATAAATAGGCTTTGACATGTTGCGAATTGATTTGACTAATCTTTATGTTTGTAGACATAAGTATTGTCTGAAGTAAAATTCGTCACAAACTGGAGAGTCTGTTGTTTCCAGTATGGCTCTCACCAAGGTTATCAGCTTGTCCTCACCTTCCGCCGAAAGTTCAGCTTTCTTCAAGCTATTTTTTGAATATTGCAACATTTAGTGGTGCAGCAGGTCCTATGTCCTCATTCTCAAATTTCGCTATCTTTTGCAGTACTCTACGCTGCAGTCGGCTGGAAGCGTTTTCAGGTTCAAAGTGTTGCTTTTCCTATTAGAAGTGGAAGAGAAGGTTCTGACAGGTCAGATTTAGCTTGTAGTCCCCTAACCTTTGCAACTTAAATTTCCTTGGTTCGAGCTTTCCTCTTTCGTTTTCTGGAAGAATTAGACAACACAGACAACAGACCGGGCGTTATCAACTTTCCAGTCCCTCTCATTATAGGAGCTGTTACACTCTCCTTTTTGACTGACCGCGTCCGTAGACTCTAAGTGTAGGCTACCTACTGACGTAGAGAGCATGTCTTCCATAAATTTTTCCGTAGGGGAACATGATGAGGGTTCCAAAATCAGTGGCTCGGCCGCGGCTTGCTTGTTCACAGTCACGGATCGACTTGGAAGTCTTGAAGAATTAAAATCCGTTGCTTCCCTCTGCATGTGTTTTGGACACTCTTAGTGTATAATTAACTATTACAAGTTATCCCGTTACGACAACGTAGTGGCCGAGGGGAGCGGTGACATATGGTAGTTGCAAAGGACTTTGTTCTGGACGGCTTCAATGTTTACCCTCAGCTGATTATCAGAGAGAGTGTTGGTCTTTGAGCCTGCAAGATGGTGATCCGAGTCTATATTGGGTCCCCTATATGTTCTAACATCCAACAAAATTGAGCGCTGGCGGCATTCGGTCAGCACGGTAAATTTGGTTGCAAGGGTTCCAATCTGGAGTTAGTGGTTCCAACGACCAATTCGTAGGACGTTGGTAGTTAATAATCCGCAGTCCCTTTCCATTAATAATTTGTAGAGGATTATGACGTATCGCCTGACCTCCGAAGGAGAGAGTTTTGTCAAATTTCGAGAGACCACGCCCGGTTGGCTTGTTTGCACCTATCTGTTTCACTGACACCCAGCGAAATGTAGAAAGAGTAATGTAGGTAGTCCGCTACAGCGTTAATTTCGGTTTCGGCACGCTTGTTTCGTAGCAAAGGAAGTAGACCAGACTCGAGATGCAATTGTTGATAATATACAATGCATAAATGTATTTATGGGGTTAGACACACTATCAGTACCAGAGAACGAGAACGAACCCGTCCGATACAACCGCGAATTTTTAGAAAGTCACTAGGAAGAAACTATGCAAATAAATTCCGAATAGGCATACATTCAAGGGACGGTATTGATGAGCCTCTTAATTATCCTGAATTGGTAATGTGATAGGAGATATTCTGAAAATTAATCAACCTCATAATCATTTCCCAATGGTTTCATAAAATCATCGTCGTCAGTCCTACATTTGCGCAGAATTTTCCTTCAAATTGACAAGGAAGTAGGAAGCCTCCTGCAAAAGTGGCACAATTTTACGTAAGAATTTTTTCCCATGGATGATGTTCAAAGATATCATGTGGAAGAAATAAGTAAGTAAATTATGCAATGTTATGTCATAACTATTTCTGTGCCCTATTGACTCTTATGTAATTCCACAGTTGACATTTGCTATTACCAAATATCATTTCCACTTCATATTTACAGACACAGTCTGGAGAATCAGAGAATAATAATAATAGATGAAATTAATGTCAAGCAGAAAATCAACTCAGGAAGGGTCCTATAAAATGGATCCCAAAGTCCCTCACTCTTTCTTGTCAGTTACGCCGAATGTTGACTTAAAGCTTTAATCGAATGAATCGGATGGAAGTGGTATAAATTTGACTATTTTGAAAGGTATTCTCAATACCTTTCAAAATAGTCATCTCAGAATAAATCTCGAAAAAGCCATCATAAATTCTGACAAGCCAGCTTATCTATTCCAGCAAGCAGAGCAAATACTTTCTTATTTCAGACTTACCTCATTCTTAGTTACTCGATCCCAATCCAGCAGCATTAATTCCAGTGAAACACCATCCAAGGATGCTCCATTTCCCTGAAAATAATATCGGAAAATGAAACGAAACGTCTACGACTACAGATTTTATCTTTGATAAAAATTGATTCTATTAAAATGTCCACACAACATTACCTCTGACATTGGAATATCAAATGCGAAACTTTCATTAAATACAGGACTCAATGTCCTCTTCTTCACATGTGTCTTCTTTTTGGCAATTCGTTGTCCATTATACAATAGATACAATTTCACATATGGGTCAGCTAAGCCGGTTACATCCATTCGTGGTAGATTCCGAGCTTTGAGTAGAACAACTGTTAGTCGAGCGGCAGCCGGTTGCCAGCACAATGAAATCAATAATTCACCACGTCCCTGTGCCCGTATTTTCAGACTTCTCGGCTGTATCTCCTTGCTCAGAGCAATCTGTTGTGTTTCAATTTGACTCAAATCGATTCCAGATAGCGGGCATACAACTTCTCCAATAACATCATCACGTGAATACCGATCGAAACTCAGAACGACAAAATGTAAAGACATTGAACTTAGTTCCTGTAAGTTGAGCCCGTAGAAAGTGAAATCTTCATCGTAGACTGGATTACGTGTATTTCGAACGACCCTGGAAAGTTAAAAAAATAATGATTATTTAAACGGAAAAAGGAATTTTTGAAGTGTTTTTGTTTCTACTCTTCCTGTTTCTTTTCGTGGTAAAAAAATATCCTTCAACCTTTCTGTCAATGACATCATTTACGAAAATATTTTAAGTACAATGACCTCTAAGAATACGGACACTATTAGTTGTTACCCATTTGTCATTTTCATCAGTGTGTAGACCATCCTCATTTATTTCTACCTATTATCTCCTGCATCGATAGTTCCCTGGATTGCGTATAGTTTCACTATATTTGAAAACTAAGTACTTTCTTATGAAGGAGCTTCCAGGATAGAAGCGAGTACTTTCCAGGTGCTGAAATTATGCTTGTTTTTTAAAATAAGTCAAAATTGTTCCTTTTAGCACGGAAATTTTAAAAAAGCTAGTAGGCGGGGCTACAGTACAGTACCTGATGTCGCTAATGGAGAAAAGCGTTGATTTTCGGGTTCAAACAAATTGAACCATAACTTCACAGGATGGTGAAGCAGAGAAAACGCGAAGCGACTTTATTTTGAAAGAGGAACCTTAATTACTTTTGTAGATAAGATTTATATAGATTTATTGGCGCCCTTCCTTAATGTATGACCTGTATGCTGCCGGCAAAGCCCTTCGTTCTAAATTGTATCGAGATTGTACCCCAATGGCACGACGCAAAAAAGTGGAAGGAGATGTACCGGAGATTCGAGAGCGGAAGCTTGCTTGCTCTCTATCGTTCTTTGATGCGTTCCAGGGCTATATTAGCCAACTTAACTTTGTCACCTTTCTCATGTGTGGATGGGTCTCCTGAACGAGTGAAAGCTTCCTTCAAGGTAACATATTCCCACGACTTCGATGGTATCGTCCTATCTTCCTTTTGGCCACAGGGGGCCTTCGTCAAGCCTTATCAGAGTACCAAGCTTCGTGAAAATTTCCAGCCCGCCCGTTTACCTCATCGAACTGAAATGATTCCGACTACTTATCAAAATGAAAGGGGTCTAAGGACCAAGCTTTCCGATTTCAAACTGTCTTAGCTTTCCAACATCATATCATCTGTATTTCTGAAACCTGGCTGGGTGACAGGATTTTAGATTCCGACCTCCTCGAAGGTTACTCTGTCTTTCGTTGTGACAGAAACTGCGCTGCGCTTGACAAGACAACCGACAGTGGTGCCCTAATAGTTGTTAAGTCCCCTCTCCGCGCCGAAATCAACTTTTCCTCCTCCTCCTCCACCTACGATTGTGCTACCTTACGAGTCATTCCCCCTTTGTCATATCGTATGTATATTTTCCCTGCCTCAGCGCGCCTTCTCTATATGAAGATTTCTTCGACAGGTTATCAGAGGTCTTAATTGTTTTGTTTCCCTCATTTCCTTTCATAATCTGTGGCGATTTTAATCTTTTCCTGCTTTCCTGGCCCATTACTCCTGGCCTTACCTCCCTCCCTAATAACTCCATCCACCCTTCTCCTCCTCTATCCACTTTCATGTATACCTGCGGCGCCTTCCAGTTTAACCTTTTTAGAAACCACTTAGATCGCACTCTTGACCTTGTCCGCTCTAACATTCCTGTGCGTTGCCTTTCCAATCGAACTTCGACGGTCTGAACTCTGCCCTAGCGGCTACTTTTCGTCAGTCTATGTTTCCCCTCCTTTCTCTAAATCTCTCCCGATAGCGGATATAGCCTGCCCCGCATCGCCTACCATTCCCCTTCTCTTATCGAGTACCTCGTTGTCAAACTTGATGCCAATGTCGGACCTCGCTACGATGGTCTTCCAAACCTCTTTTTTTTCAAAACTGTCCGTCTCTCTTCCCCTATCCCTTATTTTCAACAAAAGCCTCGAAGAGAATCATTTTCGTGGCTTGTGGCAGAGGCTCTCATCATCCCCATACACAAAAGTGGCGATCGTACGCTTGCCGAGAATTATCGTCCCATTTCCCTCCTCCCCACGCTCGAAGACCTTATAGGATCCTGCGCATAATCAGATGGCGGCTTTAATTTGGGAGCGGGCTCCTGTAGTAGACACAACAATCCAGTCTCTCTTGTCGAGAACTAGATCAACGGAGAGTCTTAGGTCTTCCCCTTACACGAAATCAGCAGGGCTGGCAACAAATTCCTCGCGGAGGCTGTGCGAACGCAAGCAGAACGAAAGGCAATACCCGCGGGCAGGGCGGCTCGTCGCGAGCCATAATGGGTGTCTTTAGCGTCCGATGCCAGCGTTCATTGGACTACGGATGGTATGGGTTCGTCGGCTGGCGTTTGAATCCTAGGAACTTTCCGAGTTCTAAGAATAAAGTAGATTCAAATTGCATTCCCTGGTCTGTGATGATTTCCATGGGATTACTGAAGCGCGGAACCGACTCTCTACAATACTTGTAGCCGCACGAATCTCGCAAAGGTCCTACAATGTCAGGGTGCATGACTAGTAAACTTACACTTGCACTGGCATGCGATGTACTTTTTGGCCCAAAGATTTACGTTTTGTTCACGGCGGTCAAAAATATCTGGTGGAGACTAGCCTGTTCGTTGTCTAAATGCCGGGGTGTGCAAGATCGTGCACCGAGTGAAACATTCCCTTAGGGAAAGCGGGCGAAATATATGGCCTAGGTTTTTTTTCAAAGCTCTCGCAGCAGATAGAGGAAAGTAAGCCGAAGATGGGAAACTTGCATTTGGAGTCCGATTGCAAGCTGTGAGGAACTGCGTCATCTTTCTGTCGCAGCGATTGCCAAAAACTCGACTGTGGCTGGGATGTTGATTGTTGATGGAGGTCCGCGACAAAGCATCAGCGACTAAGTTGTCTTCACCATACACATGTTGAATATTCGATGTAAATTGGCTGATGTAGACTAGCTGCCGAAATTGGCCAGGAGACGGTTTGTCGGGATTCTACCTTAAGTAAAAAATTAGAGACTTATGGTCCCTAAACATGCTGAAAAACCGCTCCCTGGATTTTTCAGTTTTTTCATTGCTAAGCTGCTCTATGCAGATTATGTTTCAGTGGCGTTGTCGCAAGAAAGCTAATCACGAGCAACTTGTCCAAAAGTTGAATAACTGCATCATGCTGCACAGTTTGGAATTGAATCCGTGTCAACAACAGATTTTTTGGCCACTGAACTCACTGAAACAAGCACTACCACTGTCAGTGGTAACCCAGCACTGAGCGATTTAAATATCTCATATCAGTACTCTCAGTCCATTGTAAACTGCATAATGAAATTGCTGCACGCATCAGCGCTACCTGGATGAAGTGGCATTTCATACCTTACTTCCGCATTACTGAACGTCAAATCGTATACGAAATGAAGACTTTCGCGGTGAACATGTGAATGCACTTAAGGTCGAGAAATTCTGAGAGTGATGGCTTAGATGGTATGATGACGTTGATTTAGAAGCCTGTCGAGATGTTATCAATAGTGGATCTTCTTTTGTCTAAACCCAATTCTTGGGTCGAGTAGTTTTTTGCGTTTACATTCAGCTATGAAGTCTTTTTTATAGGGTCAGGGCGTACGACGAGGTTCCGTTTAAGGCAAATCAATGGTCAGGTGTTAGAAGTTTCCAGAATATCATCATCAACGGCACAACAACCGGTATCCAGTCCAAGCCTGCCTTAATAAGGAACTTCAGACATCCCGGTTTTGCGCCGAGGTCCATCAATTCGATATCCCTAAAAGCTGTCTGGCATCCTGACCTACGACATCGCTCCATCTTAGGCCATCTCTGCCTCGTCTTCTTTTTCTATCATAGATATTGTTCTTATAGACCTTTCGAGCTGGATCATCCTCATCCATACGGGTTAGGTGACCCGCCCACTGCAACCTGTTGAGCCACAGCCTGACGGATGATCATAGATTTAGCCGTTCTGTAGGCTACGGAATCGTCTATCTTCATGTAGGGAGCCAAAAGTACTTCGAAGGATTCTTCTCTCGATCTGTCAAGAGTTCACAATTTTTTTGCTAAGAACCCAAGTCTCCGAGGAATACATAAGGACTGGCAAGATCATTGGCTTGTGCAGTAAGAGCTTTGACCTTATGATGAGACGTTTCGAGCGAAATAATTTAGACTTTGACAGCTATGAGGGTGAAATGATACTAAAAACAGACCTTTTCTTATTCCATGGATAAGCACTTATTGAAAATCAATTTATCGCTATCGACTACCGTGGTGTGCTCAAAGTTGGATATATAATTGTAGATGGTGTTGCACAGTGGCGAGCGCAGTACAAACTCCAATTTCATACCCACGGAGACAATATTCCCCTTAAATCCACCAATAGTATTGTATCAGAGAAGGATTTCCTCCTGGTAGTTGTCCACAAAAGCAAAAGTAAATATCTGTCGTCGTAAGGTTCCTCACGATTTGACTGCAGTTGGGCAAATTTGATGCATTTCTCATATTCACCTATTTTCAGTCGAGCTAGTTTCAATTATCAAATTGCTTCCCGAAAATCACGACTGCTAATCTGAAAAGTTCCGTGACTATCAATTATGCAGAGCAGTCACAACTCCCGTCAATACTTTCCCAATTGTGCTTGGAAGATATATGGGAGAATAAAAGGATGGGTTGTCTGAAGGTTACCAATTTTTCCACCACTCCCATAATGGTGGGACGATCTCCTCTGCAATGCATGCTCCATACGATTTGGGAAACGGATCTGGCCTTATCTTTGCGGCAAGCGCGAAGGCCGGATTGCCTCCGGGGCTCGAAAGTTTTGTTCCCCAAATCCTACCCTGAATTTCCAGTAGCTCTTCTCGGCTTAGTGCAGTCAATACTATTATAACCCAAGCCTCTTGTGACAATCCCAATTCTTCTCTTGCTAAGGAAATAACCTTTGAATGGAGATAAAATGAGTGCACGTAATTTGTGCTATGTATTTTAAGTAAACCCTCTAGATATCCACCACAAACTTATAACCACCACTGAGCGGACTGCTTCGAAGAGTGTCCCTCTGAAGTTTCTTCAAAATTTATTATAGGCTTATTCTTTCTTGTGCGGGTATCTGATCTAACCACACTTCTTGAAAAGTTTGTTGCTATTTTGGATCTTGCAAATTTTCTACTGACTCCCTTTCTGGTTGCAATAAAGTTGTGTGATTAAATTGCTAAGCTATGTTAATATGTCCGCAGTGTTAATAAAGTCAGTTTCACAACAGGACCAGACCTGGCTTTTCGCTACATATTCACATTATTTTCGTTGGTCAGTTTCATGTCCACCTGTACCAAACCTAAGAATGAACAGGGCTTTCCTGGTTTTCAGGTTTGCCAAAACATATTCTTGAACTTTGTCTAAACAAAGTCTTGGTGTAGGTAGTCTAAGTATTTGGCGTGAGCATAATTTATTTAAACCTTCCTTCTCATAACATTTTATTCAGTTCATATCGCAATCCTTGGCAATATGCCATTTATCCCCACAACTCCTTCATCCAGCCGGCCGATTTCTTCCCGGAGTGAGCCGGACTGCTAGCAAAAATTCCGGTGCTAGAGTAAATAGGGGTCGTTCAATAATATCAAAATATCTATCTGAATTTGTTAGTTTTTATTCGGGACCTCGAAAAAACTCAGGACTAAGTGGATCATCCCCTTTCCTCCATCTCTCATCAGATCGTTTAGAGATCTCACAATTCATTTGAAGTCATCCCTGCTTCAGTTTTTATTTTTTTTCGAGAATTACGACGGCTCCAACTGGAAAGATTGTAGTCACTCGTGTCCTGGTAGAAAAAGCTTAGCTTATTGCCATCGATAATGTGATCTACAATTTCAGACCTCAATCTAGAAGTCAATCGAAACCTCAAGATACTCCATTCATTTTACCCATTTATTAGTTGAGGCCACATTTTAAAGCATCATCAATAACTTAGTCTGGAACTGATTGTGGTCTTATGACAAGAGAAATTTTTTGATAGATTACTTAAGCTTTTTTGACAAATTACAGTGACCAAATTAATAAAACATTTCAATTTGGGAGATTGGGTTCTAATGCTCCTCCCAGAAGGTGTTTTATATATTCCAAACACTACTCCATGTAACTATTGCCAACACTTCAAAGGGACCTGGTTCCTAATCTTGCGATTTCTGAAAAATCCTTCATCGAATCTGATGTAGTTACCCTTTAGCCATCCTAAAAGGAAGTGCGAAACAATTTCATCCTCTCCTTCCCTTGTTTCCCCCTCTACGAAACTGTGTATGATATTCTGCTAAGCAGAATATGTTTGAGAAAAAAAGGTGGTTTTGAAGTCCCTTGGTGCCATATTGCTTCTGCATCGACGTACTCCCATCCACAAATAACCGCAACTTAACGATTATTTTCATTATCTGTGCCGTGTATTATATGATTCCCACAACAGTAACCATTACCTCCATGACAATTCATACATATGAATATTCCTCCAACTGAGTCGTATATACATATAATTGTAGCTCATTTTCATACGCCTCCCATTATACTTTTGTGGACTTCTAAACGACTTTGACCTTCGGTAGTCCTTTCAAGTTGTTGCGACATTGTTCAGACTATTGGCGCCTATTTTACATAAATCTTTGAACGAACATAATAAGTGACTCAGTTCAGGCATTATTTCCATTAAAAGTTTTGTCCAACTGGATGAAAGTGGAGGAAAATGGAATGGTTGACAAGTTTTGTAGTTATGGTGAAGTATGCGAATGAGCAACAAACTTGTAATTCTTGTTAACACTATCAACAGAAATAGTCAGCTTTTGAAACGTTTTACGATTATGGTATCGAATATTTTTGTTTTTATGGTCGTCAGAAGTTCCAAAAAGTGACTGCTAAAAAAGAAGCAAAATCGAAAATGAGGGGATGTGATTTTTAGACAGAATGACGTGTCCGAGGTGCTCATAAAAATCAATGGAAGTTAGATTAGAGAAAATAGCGTCAGAGAGCCTTTTCATGCCAAAGAGCCTCGGAAGAGGGACGGTCTTAGTTGCAAACTCATTCGGAACCAGTTTACAATAAATCAACTATTATTATCTATTTCACTATTCCAAAACCAAGGGTCATAGGAGTTGATCTTATATCCAATAACTGACTTTAAATTATAAGAGGCTACCGATGGAATAGCCTCCTTTTTCAAGACGAAGATAACTGGTGGCAGTTTGCGAATGGATGTAGGTCCCTTTATTGCAATCCTCATATATCTAATCTCAATAGCCAGGTTTTATAACATTGAAGGCTATATGGCCCGCCGCTGGAGAAAAAATTACCATACTCCTCACTCAAGTGCCAATAATTGGCCTAAACGAGGCTTCCCTATAATGTTCCATCCCAGGTAGTCACACTAGCTAGAGACATTGCTTTGCTTTGTATCACTGAACTGAAAATAAGCCTTCATATGTCCATCCTGCGGTAGTCAGCTGGTAGATGGACCTCCTATGGTGTTCCCTAATATGTTGTAAGGGATCCTGGATCCCAAGCGGAGGACTAGCTCAATCTACTCAATTCGATTCCCATCTCGTGAAGCTAAAAAAGCGTTCATCCAATTAAAAATCCATCCTTATCCACAGGATGCCGCCTAGTCTGGAATGAAGTTTCGCCCTGATCTGATCATAAGTGTTCGTCTTATAAGACCGCCATCTCAGGTTAGCAGGTCCCCAAGATATAAACCATTGATTGTAAAAAACTTGCCTGTAAGACATATATTATTTTTCTCTTTCTGCTTCTTGCTTTGTCAGGTATGAATGTCACACTCATCTAAATTAACAAGTTATGTTTCGCAGGGTGGAGTCTGGATAAGACTTCTTGTCCTTTTACTGGTGATTGTCTTGCTCCTTGTTTCCGGGAGCGATCTAGTTGTGACTTTTTAGTATTGTGGCGTTAACAGCAATCCAGTTTCCCAGTGAATTTCATTAATGGAGTCCTCATCATCACGAATCATATACAATTTTACATTCATAGCATTCCTCAGTCTTCTTTTCTCCTACACAAATTCCGGAGAATGGAATATTGTGCGTTCATGCATTCAGACCGGCCAGAGCGATGCAAATACTTCCTATAACCATAATCGATAATCGTTGCCGTGACGGTCCTATTGGATAAGGGCCTTGAAGCGTGTTAGAGGGTTTCACTCAAAATGAACGCTTGAAGGCTCGTATTATCACTATCAGAACACATGCTTCATCGATTATCCGGGCAGCATATTCTATACCACTTTTTCCAGCATCTACACCTATGCCAGAGATGGATAGGGATATACAAAACAAGCGTCTAGTTTTTGGAACCCTTCTTCTGCCTGGCCGATTTAAAGGTGCTAATGAACCAACAGGAAAGAATTTTAACAGCTAGCTTGTGAGATCTGCTCGGAACTTCTTTCATTCTTAGAACTCCGTTCACATTGAAATGTCTGTAAATTTCCCATAGTTCCGTTCCCACAAACTGCGAGTACTAAGAAAATTGACCTCTTTTCATGAAAAGCGTGGTTACAATCTCAATTGAAGCCTTCTTTTTGGGTAGGGTAGGTGAATTTATTTTTTCAAAGAGTCGTAGACTTTCACAACAGTACATCACGGACTGCCGACTCAATTCCTCCCCATCCTCAGAGAATTACCCTGTAACCGTTTGTCACATTACTTCCTAATAGCTTTTCTGCTCTCCCGCCTGGGGAACCTTCAAGTCAGAGAATTCCCTTCATCAACGAGAAGGGAGAGAAAAAAAGGAACTGTTAGTTGAAGGGACCCCCTGCTAACCGGCCCCGCCATCGGTTGAGCTCTACCTTCTTTGCCAGAAAGAGAATCCGAACATAATACCCAACACGGCATCATCTGTCAGCGCGCTTTAGCACCTCACCGAAAATGTTATCTGGAGAGAGGTCATGCCATCTTCCACAAAAAAAGAGTGGTCGGTGTCGTCTATAACATCACACAGTGAGGAGATCGTGCCTTTCCAATCTTGTGTAAAACTTCCTTTCTCAAATGGGAGCTACGTCTATAGTAAATAGTTTCATCATGCTTTCGATTCAGGGACGCATCTAAGTTGCTAGGTACGAGCAGCCACCTGCCTTGAATCTTTCTCCTTGCATATGGCTTTAAGCTCCTTAGCAAGAATGGCAATGAGAATCATTCCTGCAATCACCATCATGGTCGGTTCAGAGACTGTACCATAGCAAGATGGCATTCGCAAAGCTCCTCTGTACTTGCTCAAGGCGCTTATGATATACCCCCTTTGCCAAAAATATCAGTCAACACCTCTGCTCTGTAGACCAGAACGGACTGCACTGCACTCATTAGAACACGTCGCCTGCTAGATATAGCACGCCTAATGTTTGCGATTGGCCGACTTAGGGCCGAAACTTCAGCTGCTACTTGAGTCGAGTATCTTATCCATTGGTATTAATTCGATTATCGACTCGCCGATCGATATGGGACGCAGGGTCGGGATCCTATTTTAGTTGTACTTCGTTTTTTTTTCAGCGCAAGATTGAAACCGCGAACTATCGACCATCCGTTTACCTGTCGCATCAATATGTCGAATCTGCTCTGCGCGCCTTGAAAAGTGTATCCAGACACAAGTGCCACACGATTTTTCAGGCATGTCGAATTTTAGCAGACTATCGTCAGAAGCGCTCCTGAGGTTCGGCTCTACGATGAATCCCTGCGCTATTCCCGACGTCATCTTCATCCCCCTCTGATCCTCTTGCCTCTCATAAAACAGGGTGCGGGTTCTCAGGAATTCCATGAATATCCGTAAGAGATAGTTCGGCACGTAGAATGTATTGTGTAGTGTGCCCAGAATGTCTTTCAATCTTACGGAATTAAAGGTATTTCTGACATCCAGCGTTACGGAGAGCACCACAATTTGCATATCAACATCAACTGTGGATCTCCCAGCTCTGTAACCAAACTGTCGTGGGGATAAACCTCCAACAGCCCGGGGTCGTATTTTATTTTGCTAATCAGCACAAGCCTTGCCACCTTCCAGCAAGAAGGCAGGCAGGCGTTGAAAACGCCGAGCAGTAGGTATAGTTGATGTTGGAACACCAGTCTGTATACCTCTGCCGGGACACTATTGGATCCTGGTTCCTTCTTGTTTTTGGTAGAAAGGACTACGAAATGTATAGGGAGTAATTTCCGTGCAATACGGTTCATCTGTTGAGCGTTAAGTAAAGAAGGGCTCCGGAGAACGCCAATGTTTCGGGTTACCCGTTTATAACCAAATCCCCACGGGTCCTCATTGATATTATCGACTAGGTCCTGTTAGCAGCGAGCTTTGTTTCTATTTCTCGCGTTGCGGGGTTTCCTTTTTGCTGATCTGAACTCTGCTTGCGCTGCATGCCACCTCCCGATCGTCTAGGCGTTGTGTCAAGTGGCGGAGTTTGTGACGCTCCTCTCGGAGCTAAGCAATTTCCACCGTCGACTAATACATAAAAAGTTTGTCACATCTCGATGACCCCTTGGTCACGGAAGCTCTGTAGGTTCCCGTTATCAGGTTTGTAATTGAATCTACGAAAAAATCAGCTGCAATTCCACCGACCCTAGGAATGCCCTCAAGCGCAGCTCCACCTTCTCCAAAAGCTTCGACAAATCTCCCGATGTTCACCTTCGCGACAATCCATGCACAGAACACGCCGGGACGGTAAACATTGAGAGGTGGCGTCAACCACTTCAAACGCAATGTATTATTGTTCACTTATCGAGCAGTCTTCCAGAACTCGCCATTCGTCCACCAACGACTCAGTCATTCTGACGCAAGATTATGGCAGGAAAATTTCCTCCTCAGCCTGACGCCAGAACGTTGTTGTGGATTTGCTGTTTGCAACTACAAGCCTTTTTCTCGCTGCCATTTCGAGAATCCATTGTTCTCTGGAGTCTGGATATGGTATGCCTCATTTAAGTGCCCTGGAATTGAAGTCTCCTCCAATCCGGATCCTCCGAACCCCAGACAGCGCCGTCCAGAGCATGAAGTCTGCATCGAAAATCCGGTATCGCATTATTCGGCGCTGAAAAACGTTACCCCTAAACACGAAATCCAAACGAAGCCATCCTCTCGGCCTTGGACAAGAACCCTAAGGTGGTTGCCATTCGGAACCCACTTGACAGCGATACCTAATAAGTCGGGATGCCACGATGCTCGGTCCTATAAACCCCAACTGATAAGTGATGACGATCTATATTGATTTTATAAATTACCTGGCCGTATCTGCGGCATGCTGCCCTTCTGTCAGGTCGCCGGTAAATTGCAGACGAATGTTCATAATCTAAGCATCTAAAGCACTTGGTGGGGACGGCTCGAATTCAAATTCTGCATACTACGCGGCCAATTCTAATTTTCTGGCAGTTAAAAAGTTTACTCGCGTATTGCTCGACAATTTCCATCATAGTGAGTTTAGCCTCATAGAGGTGATACCAATCCGCGATGGTCACTGCTTAGCTGCGCAAAGGTTTCAAACAGATTTTTTTTTTCCAGACAGACTAGCTAGCTAACTGGTACCTAACTCCTTGACAGCTCACGAGCTAGAATGCCAGCATTTATTTTAAAGCCGTAACGTAGCACCAAACTTTTAGAAATATTCTTGTTTTGCTTTGATTTGTATCGTCGTTTGTGCCGTCCTATGCACAAGGAAAAGTGTAGCACTTGAAGATATATTATAGATGACATTTATTTTTGCCTTGCCCCACTCGCTATAAATTCTAATTGGTCTTTTCCCACGCAGCCTCTCTTGTTACGCACATCCAAAATACAACTCCTTAATCTATCGCTGATCGCAAAGTGGTCAATTTATTTACTCGTACGGTATCAAGCAGTTGAAATCCAATTTACTTTATGACTCGCGAATAATGTGCCACCAATGACATGGCGGTGGGAGCTGCAAAAGTCCAGAAACCTCCCACCATTATCGTTACGGTCGCCCAGACCACGTTTTCACATCACATGTCTGAACGAGGTATTGGCAGAGCCCACCTTGGCATTCAAATCACCCATCACAATGTCATCTTCAGCCTCTCCTAAGGTGCGTGTAATCGGCTCTGGTTATGGTCTCCAAATCAATCCGCGTCCCAGCAAGTTAAGCCCCGGTATTGTACTTTCAACTTTTGATACATGAACTCCTCTGTTTCCACAGATATTGACCCAAAAAATGGCTCAAATGAAAAGAAACGGATATGCTGCGCCTGGGAACATTGAACATTTAAGAAGAATTCCTTCGTCAATAAAAAGAGTTGTATCAACCTTTGGGTAGTTTGCCGACCTGTGAAATCTGCAACTAGATCCTCCGACTTCATAAGCATGAAATTTGCCTTAAATGGATCTGAGGAGGTTCAACTTCGGCTCTCGCGTAACTTTGCACAATCTCTTGCACCGTTACATACAATTCTATATAACGATGGAATTTATGAGAGATACAATGACCATTTAATTGTGGTTGAAACCCAGCACAATAGGCTATGGTGGGCGTTCACCTAATCCTTATGGCGATGAACTAACCCGAACAATCTATAGGGAGATATCTATGATAGAGAGAACAGACATGTCGAATGCTGGTTCAAATAAAGTGGTGTCGTAAGTCTGGACGCCGGACAACTGCTAGCGACATCGAATTGGTAGACCTCGTTGCAAAACCGGGATATTTGGGGTTCCTTATAAAGGCAGACACAGATCGGACACTGGTTGTTGCGTCGCTGCTGTTGTTGTAGTTACAGAAGCACGACGGTTAGGAACCCTTTTTCCCTACTTCCCTTCCTTCCCAAGAATCGATAATACTGATTTTCTGATGACCTACACCATCATCTGGTTACTCATCTCCTGCAATTCTTATATCTAAGTTCTGAAGATATAAACCTTCAATTGCATTTGTTATTTTCACTTTTGTACCCAACTTCCTCCTAGAATAAACAAAAACGTTCTACAGTCTGCTGTCTGTCAGCCACGAAGTTTTAACTAGCATACAAGGCAAACAAGGACATATTCTCTCCTATCCGCATGTCCAAGTGGGAACTCAACTCAAGTATCCTCTACTCCTGCAACATGTTTTGTTACCTTCAAGCGATAATAAAAAACATTTTTGGACAAAATAATAAAACATTCACCGTTTCCTTTCTACAAGAGAATATAATTCTGTATTTTATTGCTGCTAGATATTTCAATTCTCCCGGGAATTTCAATACAGGATGAAACCAAAGCCAGGACTGCGCGGACATTTGGGTAATACTACCCACCCAGTTCCCATAATGGTCTAAGTGAAAAATTTATGAGCAACTTTATTGGTTCCGTTATCATAACCTGAGGGTTATTCGGTCTTAAAATGAGTATACAATATAAGGGCGATCCCGTTTACATATGCTCATGTCCTGTAAGGTTTGATAACAAAAAAGGAAAGTGTATTGGAATCGTATAATATCGAATCCATGGGGTTAGTTAAGGATGTTTCTTCCGCTATTTGTTGGACAGTAATCTTTGCCTAGAACAAAAAAGTGTCAGGCAGGATGTTTCATATCCTGTTGAGTAGTATAATAAGGGTGGATGAGGTGGAACAAAAGATACAAACATGCTTGGAATAATATAATCAGTGGAATGGTGATGGGAAATATAGAAGATCAATTAATTCGTGTCACACCTATCGAAAGGAGGCATGCCTGGCAAGTGCGAAGTCGCTTAATTCAATTAAGGATACTTAAAATTTCTATTCATTTCGTCACTAGACCTTCCCACCTTTACAATTTTGAACCAGAGAAAAGGAGGTTCTCTATTTATGATAAACATTAGAATCAATATTGGGAAGGAGTGAAGAACCAGTTCAAGGATATCCTTATAATGACGGTAAAACTATATTGGCACATCGCGAATTCGAATCAGCAAAGTGGGATAGTCCGTCAAAGAGAACGATTAATCGACAAAATATAAATTAATACATTGACAGGTCTCTATACGAGTATAATGCATGCCTACAGGACGGTCCAATAAATCAATGAAAGATTTTCTTGGAAAATCTGTAAACAGTAAAATATCACTCACCTTGTTTTCACTTTATGTTGTTTTTCCGGTAGCAACTGTAGCTTAACATAGGGATCTGTTGCTGTCTGTGTTTTCCCATTCATACCAACTGGAATATCTCCTGTTCCCGACGGTCCTGCTTTCCCTGGCAATCCTCGACAACGAACAATTGAAACAACAAGAGCATTGCGTTCCGTCAAGTAGCGCAATTTAAAAACAATTGTCCCCAATTTTCCATATTCCGCATCATCACCACCGCCATCGGGACTCTCCAATTCGGGTGTTTTCGGCTCATTTAAAATTGTTTTTGGTTTAATCTCATTTTCCTCGGAATATTTAATTGTTTGGTGTGGCGGAGAGGGAGATTGTTCCTGTGGGGGTTGTAATGTGCCTGGTGGTGGCTTTGGGGCTGTTGGCGATGGAGATTTTTTCAAATAGTGGGATGGTGCTCCACTGGGTGAACGAACAGCAGTCGGACGTCGTGTTGGTTGGAATGGTAACGAAGCATCGTGATTGGCCTTCTTGTTTCGTGCTCGGATCCTTTTGGCACAAAGACACGCTACGGCCAAAATCGCGGCTGCCGTCAAGCCAAGAACAGCGGGAACCACTGCAAGGAAAGAATGAACAATGAGAACAATAAACACATTTGCAGATTGAGTCATTAATTTCAATTAGTTCAAAATGGTTCCTTCAAATATTTTATCGTTGATGAAGAATATAGATCTCTAGGCAGAGTCGGGAAATTTAAGGACAATAAAGCCAAATACGAGATAATAAACAGACATGGAGGTGAAAAATATTTTTCCTAATGCTACAGTAAAAGGGAACTTAATAAATACTTTCTTCCAAAAACATGGGGGGATAATTTTTTATTTGGAAAATGTGCCTAATTAATTTTTATGAATGGTGAATAAAATATGTTTGTATGTGAAAATCAAGCAACGCACTATAGGGTAAACTGAATCGAAATATAACACTCCGGTATTTTCTCCCAAGGTTCATATACAGCTCTTCGGAAAGCCTCTTGCCTACTAAGTCCATCAAAGCATGCATGCAGACAGTACTGCACCAGGTTGTGGCAGTGTGTATGATTCTCATCCAACGAACAACCCCCACTTCCCCGCCTATATCCCCGTGGGCCACCGTAAGGTGTTACTTGCATACCAGCACGGTTAAATCACTTGTCGGTCGCGCCTTCGGGGCTTAAGGCAGTTCCTGGAGCTTTTCTTGTAATGCACTTATTGTTGCGTCTACCGCACCTAGATTTACTTCTGACCTTAGCTTCTCTTTCGCGAGATTATGGGTATTCGATATCTACATTAAGGGCTTCGTTTGATCTCCTGTTTCATCCGTGGATCTGAGATAATGGAACATAACATGGTTGGGGTTCTCGGATGTAGCGGTGCAATTTGGATTCGTCCAATTCGAAGCAATGCGAGTACTTCACGTATTCACCGTGTCCCGTGTGTTAGGTGCTAATTCAATTCTCGTATTTTCGTTCGAACCATCTCTCAATGCAAAGGATCAGTGTATGGATCCACCATTGCAATCATTTCCTGTACAGTTTCTTCCTAGTGGTTTTTCGGAAATCTGAAGTCACATTGGTCGGATTCGCCTTCCTTTTCCTTCCTTCATTCGCTAAAAGATTCATTCGATATTATCCTATATGCGCTACACATCCTGAGCACGGTTGGCCGATGTATCGAACTCACCTCTTTAGTGCCCAGCCAAGAGCCGCCAGAATAAATTTCACCACTCCTGCAATAAGCAGCCAACAACTAAATTTTCACTCTCAAATATTAGGCATCATCCTTGCTAAAAATGAACTAGTCCTTACTGCCTATTCTCGCGCATGAACTCTTGAAGTTCAAATTGGCATCGATCATTGCATATAGGTATCTAATGATCGATTTTGAAACGACCCGTGATTACCAGCCCGGATTTTGGCAGTATTGTTTTTTTTTCCAGCGATTAGTTATAAGGATAGTCTCTGTCTTTTTGTTCGCTTCTTCCACTTTAACCATTCGTAATCATTCGTTGATGGCATGAAATTCTCTTCCATAAAGTTCCACCTCCTCGAGTTAAGTAACCAGTTTAACTAGGCTCCCCATAATCCAACCCCAGTTAGCTGAATGAAAGGCATTCTTGATATCTAATGTCACTACCGCGTAGCATTTAAAAACGACTGTTACCTCCTGAGCCAGATCCACGACCGTTGCTCTTGCATTGACCGTAGAATGGACTCGCGGAAACCCATTAAGCTGCTTTAATAGACCACCAGCTAGCTTGACAAAATGGAAGTAGTCTGACATATACCATCCTCTCCAACATCTTCCCCATAATGTCTAAAAGGCATATAGGAAGAAAGTGCGCCAAATTGTTTTTGAAGTTTTGGTGGCAGAAACACTCCTTCCACCATGCACAATTCAAATGTGCTTATAAATCAGTTGAGCCTGATTTTAGCAATCAGCTTCAGGGCTTTGCTCGGAATGCCTTCCAATCCTGGAGCCTTATTATAAAGATCCCTTGTAGTTCCTCCTCATTCACTTCGCAGATCGAGAAGATGTCCTATTACATCATTAGTTGGACCACTTTCTTCTGGTGATGATGATGCATACACCCTCAATGGTGAGGCTACTGACTTCACAATCGCAGGTCTTATGTAACTCATCATCATCATCATCAAAGACGCAACAATGGGGATCCGGTCTAGGCCTGCCTTGATAAGGAACTCCAGACACCCCGGTTTTGCGCCGAGGTTCACCAATTCGATATCCCTAAAAGCTATCTGACCTACGCCATCGCTCCATCTCAGGCAGGGTCTGCCTCGTTTTCTTTTTCTACCACAGATATTGCCCTTATAGATTTTCCGGGCTGGATCATCCTCATCCATACGGATTAAGTGACCCGCCAACGGCAACCTGTTGAGCCGGATTTTATCCACAACCAGCAGGCGTGGTATCACCCATAGATTTCGTCGTTACGTAGGCTACGTCCATCCGTCGTCCATCGTCGTCCATTCTCATGTAGGGGCCAAAAATTCTTCGGAGGATTCTTCTCCACGAGTTCGCAGTTTTTTTTTGCTAAGAACCCAAGTCTCCGAGGAATACATGAGGACTGGTATGATCATTGTCTTGTACAGTAAGGGCTTTGACCCTATGGTAAGAGGTTTCGAGCGAAATAATTTTTGTAAGCTGAAATAGGCTCTATTAGCTCCCAACAACCGTGGCCGGATTTCATTATCGTAGCTGTTATCGATTGTGATTTTCGACCCTAGATAGGAGAAATTCTCAACGGTCTCAAAGTTGTAGTCTCCTATCTATATTCTTCCCGTTTGACCAGTGCGGTTTGATGTTGTTGGTTGCTTGGTTTTTGGTGCTGACGTTGCCACCATATATTTTGTCTTGCCTTCATTGATGTGCAGCCCAAGATCTCGCGTGAATCGCCGCCTGCTCGATCTGGATAAAGGCAGTTTGTGCGTTTCGGGTCATTCTCCCTATGATGTTGAGATCGTCAACATAGGCCAGTAGTTGCGTGTAGATCGTACCCCTCGTATTTACCTCAGCATCACAGATCACTTTCTCCAGGGCCAGACCGTTGTTGATGTCGAATAGTCTTAAAAGTGATCCTGCTGCTTTTATCTGGCCTCGCACATTGGTCAGGGGCAGCCTAGTCAGTCTTCTCAATATCGTTGCGCGATACCGAATTCTCTCATGGCCGTGTACAGTTTTACCCTAGCTATGCTATCATAGGCGGCTTTAAAGCCGATGAAAAAATGATGCAACTGATGGTCATATTCCAGCAGTTTTTCCATCGCTGCCACAGAGAGAAAATCTGATTAGCTTGGAGTGGAGCCTCTTCGGGATGGGCCAATGATGTTCTGGCTATCCGGCCTAGCAAGACAGGAGAATATCTTATAGATGGTACTCAGTAACGTAATGCCCCTCCAATTGCTGTACTGTGTGATATCTCCCTTTTGTATGTATTAGACAGATAATGCCTCTTTGCCCATCGTCAGGCATTGATTCCCTACCCCACACCTTGAGCACAAGTTGAAGAACCACTTGGTGTAATTGGTCGCCTCCATATTTAACCAATTCGGCTATAATTCCATCGGCTCCTGGCGACTTATGATTTTTAAGCTGATGAATTGCACGGACTGTTTCTTCCATACTCGGTGGTGCCAGTATTTGTCCGTCGTCTTCAATTGGCGGAACCTCCAGCTCGCGATGTTCTGGTTGCTCAGTAGCTCTTTGTCTCGGCAGGATGAACATCGAGGTGTGTAAGGCTTCATCCTGCTGACTTGTTGGTAAAACTTGCGCGCCTGGTGCGGTTGCTCCCTGTACTTTTCGAGTTCACAGACCTGTTGGTTCTAGCAGGCTTCCTTCTTCCGTCTGTGAAGTCACTTGTCTGCTCGCCGAAGTTCGTGAGAAGTCTCTGCATTTGTATTTTGATGTAACCTATGGAAGCCAACGTATCGCCTGAATACGGGCTCCGTCCCTACTTGGCTGTTGAAACCCCCAAGTATGACTTTTGATATCATATCTGAGGCAGGCTTCGATGGTTCGTTCTACTGCCTCGCAGAAGGTATTCTTCTCCAACTCTGCAGTCTCCTCTGTAGGGCCGCAGCTTTTCATTAGGAAAGAGTTCCCAGCGGTCACCACATTGAGGTAGAGATAGGGTTTGATAGTAGAGCTTTTGGTGTTGGTTCAGCAGACGTTTCCCAGGTTTTATGCTCCATCGTGGGTACCAATTCACGTTTCACCCTGAGACCTATACTACCCTTTGACCACCAGTCCAGTTCGCCGTTGAATAATTGCTTTGTTCCAAAACACTTTAATTCCTCAGTTCTCGGCAGGCCACTGCCACTGACGGCGATAGTGGGTGTTTCATTCGGATTGGTAGCTCCTCAGTTTCCGGAAATTCGTGGTTATTTGAACGAAATTACAAATGATGCGCTCAAAAATCTTCATAGTGTGAGAACAACAACCAAATGGGTCCAACTGGGTCAAAGTGTTGTCTTCCAGCTCTGTGCTCATCAAAACTCAGCTACGATGTCGTCAGGTCCTGTTGTTTTCCCTAATTTCATTCGCTTCAACTTCTGATGCGCTGGCATTAAGCTCCAGGAGGTTTAATGTGAGTACCTGTCGTGTTGACATTATTTCATGGTCCTCTTCGACCTTGAGTTGATTTTGAGACCACAATCAGAACTCAATCATGGTTAGCACAGCGGTGTTGATTTATACTGAGTACAAGCACTGCATTCATACCATTCATACGAGGCCTGTCTAACACCTCTGCCACAAAAAAGGGATACGGCGGGCGAGTTGTACAGCGTAGCTCGACGCTTGAGCCATAAGAAGCTCTACCCACGGTATGTGCGCGACGACAACTAGCATGAAACTCCTACAAAGAGGCCAACCACAAATAACCGCGCCGAGAGAACATCCTCCAGGAATACTACTGGAGCATATGCTCTCAGAGGGCCATACCGGTGCTTATGACACCACATAATCTCCGGTCAGGTTTCGTAGCACTTCAGATTGTCCCATTGCAGACTCGAGTTTTATCACCCTCCTCGAGTACGTGGGGAGGGCACTCTCCAACATCATAATTTGAATAAAGGGCACAATAATCTTTCTATACCTGCCACCAAAATAGGGATCGGTATTATCTATTTCGTTAATATTATTATATTTTTGTTTCACTGAAGGTAGTCCTAAGTACATTGTCTCATACGCTCCACCTTTATCTGGGATAACTAATACTGAAAGAAAGGTCCAAGATTACGCTGATGATACAGTGCAATCTGTAGGAGTAGGTATGAGAACACTCTATGCGGTGGAATCCGAATGGGACTGATAACTCATGCTCGACTTTGCCGTTATAGATCACTCCAGCGAAAGCCACCAGGCTACAAGCTATAGAGGTTAAACCAAGGAACAAAATTAAAATATTTGGGAATTACCCTAGACGAAAACTATTCTGGAGACGCACGACAGAAATATATGTAAAAAACCTATAAAAATTCATAGGACCCTGCGCAACAATATTACTAAAGCTCCTTTTCGGATTCACTCCTATTCTTCCTCCTCCAGATGCAGGCGAAAAAGGCAGTCTTGAGGATCCCCCTGCTTAAACCGAAGGAAGATTCACATTCTGTTTAGATAGTATATCGATATGCTAGTACTGATGGGCATGATTTCAATAAAAAAAAATGAAATACTACTGAAAAACAGAGTGGGTGAGTATAGCAGTGAAGTGTTACTCAATCCAGCAACTAATTACCTGGTACACCTGATTTAACTTCTAGACGAATTATTGCGAGGTGAACATTAGTCAATACGCTAGAATCGTGCAAAGGGGTCTGAATACTCTGGCTTCCAAGTCATATTCGCGGGAAAGCCAATGAAGCAGCAGATGAACTTGCCAGGAAAGAAGCAGAAAAACCACCCTTTGAACCGAAATCCTTTTACCGAATCAGAAGGGGTTCATGGTCATAGTGCTCAAGAAAAAAAGGAACAATTGAAGGAACTATACTCGCCGACGTACTAGCAATGGGACAGTTTACAATTCTTTCAGGAAAATAAGAATCAAACCGTTTATAAGATTATCTGAATTTCACAAAGAAGATCCTTAGAATCATACTGGGGATACTCAGAGGTCACTATCGGCGAAACTACCACCAGGGGAGCTGAATATTCATACATAATCTGGGATAATCTGCGGTACTTGTTCAAAGTAGGAAAACGCACCTGAGAAAATATCTAATATCAGACGAAAAGCCAAAAAATCTGCCAATAAAAAGTCTTCTCAAATTACTGTCGATCATTAGGATGATCGGTATACTTCTTATGACAGGCACACTATAACCATAAAAGGGAGCACTATATGTATCTTCTGAACGCGGTGCAACCTCCCTTTATATTATCACT
Source organism: Hermetia illucens (assembly GCF_905115235.1). Taxonomy (NCBI): domain Eukaryota; kingdom Metazoa; phylum Arthropoda; class Insecta; order Diptera; family Stratiomyidae; genus Hermetia; species Hermetia illucens. The sequence continues at coordinate 18,082,321 of NC_051854.1, forward strand.
ATTATAATTCGTGTAAGAGACTTCGCGAAGGCTAAATGTTTCCATAGCTGATTATTCCAGGATATTCTTTGCATTCGCTCAACCATTGTTATAAAACCCAGACCAAATATCATAAAATTAATCAATCCCATCTTTCTGAATGGTCATTATTCCATAAGAACTGTACTTACATTGCCCAGAATGCATTGTGGAAATCAAACTGGCAAAAAACGTAATTCAATATTGAAACACATCCTGAGAAAACATCAAATTGAAATTTATCACTAAAAAGATGACATATTTGAGAAAAATCAATAAAGATTCCATTTTGAAGATTATATCCGAATTGAATTCCATTTCAGTGTAGGAGTTTATATCGTTTTCCACCCATCCAAAATTCATGAACTTTCATATGTGGACACGTATGCCTACTTTCATTTCAGTTTTAAAAGGGCTTGAAAAGATTGTTTAGTATTTCAACTTTGGAATTACTTCCTTATCTGGAAACTCCATAAAAAAGTATGAAATTTTGAGTAAATACATTGTGTAGGCGATATTGTATTCAGAAGCAATTCATCGCTTCCTGCATATACTCCCAATGATGATACTTGTTGATATTGATTCCTTTTAAAATTGCAACATTAATAATGGAATAATATTATCTTCGTTTGATGAAGATGACGAATTAAATTAAAGGAACATAGATATCTCTAGGTCAATTTGTGAATTGTGCTGACAGTGATTCTAAATATGCTTTACTTTTCGGGGACACGAATTTCATCCACTTAAATTCTTTTTCTGCGCATATTGCCGTAAAATGTCCTATCATTCCTATTCCTCAGAATATTATCAACAACTTCTACGTGTCCTTGAAAATTTAGTCATTTGTCATTGTTTACAACATAGTGTCATTTAATTGGAGGCTGTTGGCCCTATTCTGGCGCAATGGCTTCCTTTCATAGCTGCTTACATCATTCCTCCAAAGTACTAACTTTTAATGTCAGTACTAGTGCTTCACATGAAAGATAAGATTTTCTTTAAGGAAACAAGCGTTTCGTATTGTACTGTAAATAAACAAATTTTTGAATCTCAGACAATGTCAATTTCTTACATTTTTCACTCAAATGAACATAGGTGACATCATCTTGCAAGTGGTCTCATATGATAATGTAGTGGTGTCAGAACTTATATTGAGCGTTAATCTTCAAGATACATCTGCTCTAACTGTCTCGGTGTAAAGACAGCTTCCTCAAATTTGATAATCTCACAAGCGTTAGTTAGTTGCGTCAGTGGAGTTCTCCCACCTTCTCCTTTCTCTTGTATTTACTCTACATCGCCAGACTGTTGTACTTTTAAGAAGAACTTGATAAAAGACAACTCCTGGTTGTGTCGAATTCAATATACCGCTCCTTCCCCAATTACTTTGTCTATTTTTAAGAGACTTTTCCGCTTAAATGTGTCGACCTGTTTTTCCGATGCCTGCTGTAATGGACAATGGAACTGACAATGGCCGAACTGTGAGGACGCCTCAATAAGAGAAGCGCTCCATGTTGTAGTCTTTTCATAGTTTGGGGGACAGCTGGGCTCTTCGACACGCATCTCTGGATGATGGTGTTTCCCAATTTTTAGGCAGGCACAACGCGAACATTGTAGTCTGAGCACATAAGAGGTACCACAATCTTAACAGATGCAGCGTCGCACAGCAAAACAATTCTCCTACTGGTGTCCCACCCGATTGGAAGTGTTAGTGTGGGCAACGTGTATGGCAGTGAAACAGTTGTTGGAGATCGGCTCACCACAGACGGGTTCTTGATAGCAGGCGAAGGGTAATCTTCTTTCAATACCGCCTTGAGAACTAGACTTATTCTGGAGACTAACCGAGCCTTCAGGTAAGAAACCAAAAAATATTCAGGCGGAACGTCATAAGGTTTACTGCTAGGTGATTGCAACTGACAAAATTCTCTTTTGCCACCATTATTCGGAGCTTACTAATCTTCGTAGTCACGTGTTGTTTTGAACCCCCCTGTTCTGGACAAACCTCCTGTTCATAGTCGCGGGAGGTGGGAGGATTACTTGAATTGAATTGAACTCCTTGTCATCCGCCCGATCGAGCTCAATCTTCTCCACAACGAAAAGAACCCGAACGTAATGCCCCACGTTACTCCATATGCCAGCGTTCCGCACCATCATCTATCTGACAGTGTTGTCTGGAGAGAGCTTCCCTATGTTTGCATAAAGTTTCTGACGAATCCCATCCTCCTCATGATCTGATCGACGTCGTTCACTACTCCATTGCAGAACACACATTCAGGAGATCTCGCCTTCTCAATCTTTTCCAGGTGAGATTGAAAAGGGTTGGATAAGGAAATAATCGATCCAATCATGCTTTCGATTCAGCCACGGACTTAAATCGGCGAAGAGCCGCGCAGTCTATCTACCTCTCCATTCATTTTTCTAAGAGAGTTGCTACCCTGCTAGTGTGCGTTGCCGTTCTTCACGGGCATGCTAAGTACGCAACAACTGTGGCCCGACATTGGGCGCTAACCCTGTTATGAAGAGAGTACGGCGTTGCTTCATCTTGGCACCAACACGGTCACCAAGGGTTTCAACTATGCGAGATAGTTTTCTTTGTTATTTTGTTCCCTCCCTTATTAGGCTTTTTGGTAGTTTATTTCAGTTGAATTTGAAATTTTCAGTGGCATCAACCGCCTAGAGACTTCACGTCTCTATTAGAGTAGTTTACCCCGGGTGGGTTTAGTTTTTTTTTTGACTATTGAGTCAAGGCACATGATAAAATCTCTGTGTCCGTGTTGGTGCCAAGGTGATGCAACACCGTACCCTCATCGTACCAGAGTTGACGCCCAACGTGAGACCACAGTTGTTGCATACTTAACAGGCATTAAGTCTCTCCCTTACGGCTGTGAATGATTTTATTTTCCTTAGCACTTTCTTCGAGCATGTTGTGGAGAGTATGGTCTTAGTGACCGTAACAACAGAGGGGTAAGGTTCACGGACTTCAATTCAATTTTCATCGCCTCGTCACTATTTAAGCACTTCTAAGGGTCACAAGATCAGTCGGTTTCGATTGACGGGCAATGGACAACTAATCAGATCAGCTTAATCGCGGCCAGCATTGGATTTACGAGTTGTCTTCTAAATGAGCGCTACAGAAGAGGTCCTGACACCGATCGCGAAAAGGACCATAATCTAACAGTTGCCTTCTTTCGCATGCGTATCTCTACGGCCTCTGTTCGCAAGAAGTCTGAGTTCAATTCGTGCCGCCTACGCGATCCAGTTGTCGCCTAGCAGTAGGACAACTGTTTTGCTAAACAAGCGAAACAATCTTAAGCTAACCCACCATCAAAAGTGCCTTGGGGCGGGTCTCTGGGGCGGATGAAGTTGTCGATCTGAAAATGATGCTAAAAACCTAACTAACCGCGGAAAACGCGGATTATGGAACGTAAATAACTGATAGATTTGTTGATAGCTGCAAACGAAGCTCAATGCGACACGCTTTAGCTCAATTTTCGTAAAAAACTGCGAGAAGCCTAGTGTACACCGTGACAAAAGCAATTCCATCTTTTGACTGTTGAGGGAAGCAGAAACTACCGCAAATAGAAACGATACTAAAAGCAGGTTTCTTATTCTTTAAACAAAAAGCGAAATTATCTTTGTCATTAAGAGACCGGAAATTTTCCGTGCAGATCCTGCACCACTTGCATTCATTCGTAAATGCTGGGAGTGTGAGATCTTTTCTATCTTGTGAAAAAGGGATGATCCTTAAGATCGTCTCAAGTACGACAATTGGAGGGGTACTTCTTGCCGGCGCGAGAGATATTAGCTGAAGTCACCCTGGATACACGAAGAAATATTTCGAAAGTTTTACCAGCTAAGAGCAAGCTTGTTTCCACTCTGGATTCTCCTGTTCCGACCACAACAACACGCTTCGAGTTATTGTCAAATAATGTGCAAAATAATGAACCATGAGTAGTTATCCATCCGCTTACCCATCGCATTAATATGTCGAGTCTGCTTTGCGTCTGTTCGACAGTGCGTCCAGCAACAAGCGCCGCGACATCATCTGCATAACCGACCAGGCATGGCATGTCGAGTTTAAGTAGACTATCATAGAAAGCGTTCCAGAGGTGCGGCCCTAGGATGGATTCCTCTGCTACTCCGGACGTAACCTCCATCCTCCTCTAACCCTCTAGGGTTTCATAGAGCAAAGAACGGTTCCTCAGATAGTCCCTCAATATCCGTAAGAGGGCAAGGTCGTTGAATGCGCCGAGCAGTAGGTCTGGCCCGTATTGGAATATCAGTTTGTATACCTCTGCTGGAATACCATCAGGTCCTGGCGCCTACTTGCTTTTCATAGAGAGGACTGCCTTTTCCAACTCTTTTATAGAGAAAAATGGACAGTCCTATGCCCTCTCCGCGTCGACGTCATCATCCCATACGGGGTGCGCAGGGAAGAGTGCCCTTGCAATGTGGTCTATCTGCTTGGCCTTAAGTGAACAGGGTTTCCGCAAAGCCGCGATTTTTCAGGTTACCAGTTTGTAACCGAGTCCCCACGGATCCCCATTCACCTCCTCAACCAGATTCTGCCAGCAGCGAGCTTTGCTCTTGTTTATTGCACTGCCGAGTCTCCTTTTGAGTGATTTGTATTCCATCACTGCCATATCTCGATGCCCTCCTAGGCATGGAGGCTCCGCAGGCCATCGTTATCAGGTTCATAACTGAATCTACAACAGTGTCTGCTGCAGCGCCACCACCCCAAGAAGTACCTTCCAGCGCGGCCCCACCTGTTCCAAGAGTTTCGGCAAACCTCCCGGTGTTCACTTTCGCGACGTTCCATGCACAGAAAGAGCGTTGGGGTGGCGCACACCGATAGTTTTTTGCCCACCACTTCATAGGCAATGTATTGATCATGGTCACTTGCCCAGAAGTCTCTAGAACTCGCCACCCGTCCACCAGTGATTCCGACGCGAAGATTACATCTGAAATGCTTCCCTCGCAATCCGGGTGTCGGAACGTTGAGGTGAATCCGGTCTTTAAAACTACCAGTCCTGTTCTCGCCGCCATTTCCAGAATTCCTTTCCCTCTGAAGTCTGTGTCAGGCATGCCTCATTCAAGTGCCCTAGCATTGAAGTCACTCCGACCAGGATCCGCCCATCTGTGCCTAAGATAGCGTCCTCCAAAGCATCAAGCCTGCGTCGAAAGTCCGGCATCGTCTCATTCGGCGTAAGATAGGCACTAAAAAACGTTATCCCTGAACACAGAATCCAGACAAAGCCGTCCCCTCGGTCTTTGGTAAGAACCCTAAGGAGGGTGCCGTCCTGAACCCAGATGGCAGCGATGCCTGATATGTCAGGGCGTCATGAAACTGGGTCCTTGTTTTGGTACTGCTCACTGATGAGTACTAAATCAGCTTTGGTCTCCGCAGCGAACTGCGCTATCAACTCGTGAGCGGTTGCACTCCCGTGCATATTGATTTGTAGGATGCGGATCATGTTGACCACGTCCTAGCTCTTTCGAATTCTCCTCTGAAGACTGGACACCGCCCCTAGCCCGCAATGTGCGAAACGTTGTCATCAGATGCGTCACGGTCCCTGCATAGGACGCAGCTTTCCTTTTCATTGCAGGTATTCGCTTTATGGCCTACCTGGCCGCGTTTACGGCATGTTGCCCTTCTGTCAGGTCCCGGACAGATTGCAGATGTGTGCCCATAACATCCAAACATCTGTAACATTTGGTTAAGTCACATATTAAGAAAGGGCGAACACTCTATTACGTGTTATACCATGCGATGAAACCCATTATGCCAGAATAGCCGACGAGTGGGCGTGAATCCTTTAAACAAAGGCTTGTCATCGAAGTATAACCTCTCAAGAGGATGGTCGAATAGAATTCATCGTTCGTAATATCAATTTTCAACTCCGTGGGAACATGACTGTTATTGTACTAGATATTGAGGAACTAACAACTATATGCACCCAAGAGTAGAATTCATTTTACTTCACAGTTTTCGCAAACATGGAAAAATACTGACATTTACATGCCTTCCTAGCCCAATTTTTTCCAGGACTTTAGTACAGTTTTGATAGCTCTCGGAAATTCTGGTTACTTAAAGTTTCTCGAAAATACTACGCAATAGTTTCAACACAAATCCTCTTCGGAAGTACCAAACAGAATACCGAAAATCACGTACTCTATGAAAGTCACTCGGTACGCCAACCATAATACCTCACACTCCTTTGAGTAGCTCGAATAGCCCACATTCAATTTAATTTTTGGGTTGAGAGTTGGAAACCCATAAAGGCTAGGCTTTTCCAAAGCTTCATTGCAATGACGTCATTAAACAATTTTCTTAGTGTTTACCACACGAGTTATGGGAAAAGTTTAGTAGAGTTCATTGAGTGGTTGTTGCTTCGTTGAACATGTTCAACACGAAATCTGAAAACACTCTCACGTAAATTGTCCTGAATTGTAGCAGAGTGGTTCGTTCCTTGGCAACACCTTTCCCGTGTTGATTTAATTAAATTTTATTACGAACATTTCAGGTCTTCTTCATAGTCGATTCAGATTCATGGGGGTGTACTGGAAACACTTCTTAACTGCGCCTGGTTTCAGGGTCACCTCACATCCAATTCCGCTTGCGATCCTGCGTTCGTAATTCTGTCGCCCAGAATTTTTGCGTGCTAATTGGATAGAAAATAAACTGAAAATGTGTAAAAGTATATAAATTGAAGTCGGCGCAAGAAGATATTTTGTATGAGTACGTATGTTTGTGTGTTTTGCATTGAGTGTTGATGGATGACACTTGTGAGGCTCGTTATAATTATCGTTCGTTACGTTATGTCACATGATGAAAATGGGTACAGTGGTGATAGAATTGATAGAAAAGGTACGTTGGAGGGATTCAGATTTTTCCTAAAAGAAGGAACAGTGGCTTTAGAGCGGAGAAGTACTCAAAAATGTAGGGCAAAATGAGTATGGTACAGTAGAATCCACAGGGCTCCTTCTTGATTTATGTATACAAAAATACGCGTAGGTTCCAATGCAAAAATACAAAAAGAGGCACGCCTAGAAAGTAAGAGTATTCAACTTTTCCATAAAAAATAATTACAGAATTTTTTTAGCAAATATAACAGTCATTTCTCCACTTATTCGCGCTACCATTTGAAGTTGTCAGCCGTGACGTAAGCTTTTTAATGTTCATCTCCTAGAATTTTCCTGTTATCTATTGCTAGTTCACCTCTTCGTCCGTTGAAAATTTTTTAGACCCATATTAGGCACCAAAAAAATGAAAGTTTGACGGCACCACTCTAGGGAGTATACTACTTGTTGGAAAGTTACTCGAATGACTCTGAAAACATCATGCAACAAGATGACTGAGGCTTAATGACCAGATAATTCCCAATTGTTTTTAGAGCCCTACACGCTACGCCTCGTTGGCAGAGAGGTTGCGATCTGTCATTGATTTTCTTCTTTCCAATTTAGCTTTCCATCTGTTTTGTAACCTCTGCGGATTTTGATGCGATCCTAACGCACCTTCCTCCACAGTCTCGATCCTGACTAGGCTTAGCATTTGGGAAATAGCGGCCACCTTTGATTGAATACAGTAAACCTGGCTAGAGCCCATGATGCCAGTGAAAATCGATCACTGGCTCTTCTCTTCTTGAGTTGACTTTTGCCTCCAACACTTGCTGGTAAGAACACTACCCGTGTAAGTAAGTTCGACATGTATAACAGGCTTACGATGAATTATCGCGCTAAATTTCCCTTACAATTTCTCTCTCTCTATATATATCTAATGTGTAATGAACAATTAGAAATAAGTTTGTATTTTTCCTCTAAATCTTGTCTAACCCTTTCGGGAATAAGGATGAGATCGTTTGACGTGGGGGACTCTTTTTCCTAGATGATGCTAGACATAAGGCAGGATTAGCTACAGAGTGGGCTAGATCGCATTCTTCAAGTGGGACGGGGTCGCGACCAACTCGGCTGTTAGAATGGAAAAACTAACTTGCCTCACTCGGGTAGACGATAACAGCCCCACCACACGAATCAAAGTTTGGTCCGCTGTTCGCTTCTTCATCGTCATCACCAACCCCTCAGGGGTCGTTAGCGACTTTTACCGGGTCACTTACGATACGGGGTGTGACGTCCACGAGGTGCCCGAGTAAGTAGTTCTGCCCCCTAGCTGGCAGAATACCTGCGTCCTAGGTAGTAGCCTCAAGAAAAGTTCTCGGTGAAGAGCGAACCGCGAATGACCGGTACACGTCGGGACACACTGGGAGTCTCCGGAGCCGTCGACAACTCTCTGTCGGCGTTGACGGGGTGATGTGAGCGTAGCTCTGCCAAGGTGGTAGTTGCGACGTGTATCAGGAGTCAGCCCCTTCGGGACTCTGGTCAGGAAGTGTGCATTGGACCGTTGTTAGTAGACGGCATTACCCCGAGCGAGCGCTCATCCGTCCGTGAATTCCGGGAGCAAATAAGCATAGGTCAGGCCTCAGGGAACTGGGATAGGGGCTGTGTCCGCGAGGGTACACCCGTTCCTGATATTGCGGCCCGCTCCCTTGCACACTATGCGCTGGTTACTTTTTCATAGAGAATATTCATAAACTTATAAAAAAAACGACGGAACAACAGGCAAGAAGGAAAAGGTGAGTGCGTGAGTGCACAAAAATGCGTCGTTCACCGCAGCAATCAACGAAAGAAGCAACGAGGGCTGACATACCCGATGTAACACCGGGGTGCCCAAATAAGGAGGAAGCCTCATCAAGTAGCGCGATTGACCGTGCGGAGATGGTAACTCCAATACCTTGCAGTGCCCCTGTTTTGGAAGTAAGCTCAATCAGGAATGCTAGTCCTGAGCAGATGGATTCGGACACAAACCGAGTGGAAGTGCAGTCGACCGTCTTCGCTAGAGCCGAAGAGGAAAGGCTCATCAGGAAGTGCGCAGCAGTGGTGAAACATATGCGGCCGGCAACGTTCCTCCAGAGGAACGTCAGCAAAGGCGTCAAAAACGGCCTGATGGAACTGGAGGAACTAGTGGATCGCATCTTTTTCTATAGACGAACGTGGAGAGCAGCGGGAGACGATTGTAGAGCAGAAACAGTCGCACTCCCCGCTGAGAATGCTGCTTGCGTCAAACGGACCGCAGATAGCCCGGTGGAAGGCGAACTGGGGAAAAAGCGGAAAGAGGACGACGTGCCCGAAGGAGACTTTATCGAGGTAGTTTCCAGGGCCCAAAAAAAAAAGCGAAAAAGGAAAAAAGAAACAACTGACTCCGTCGCGAGAAACACGTCTGTCCAAAAACAAGGAGGCTGCCAACCAAAAGCCAGGAGCAGAAAAAAACGAGGATGCGAAGAAGGACTAGACCGTCGGCTCTGCACATTAAGTCGACGGAAGGCAAGACATTTGCGGAAGTCCTTAGTGAAATTCGCTACAGGATGAAACCGGAAGAGAACGGAGCAGAGGTGTCTTCGATACGGAAAACGAGGAGTGGTGGAGTTTTCGTCGAACTGGGCCCAAAGACGACCAACAAGAGTACGTTCTGCGGGAGAAGGCTCTTGTTTCCTGCCTAGAGCCCATGTGCTCTCTAGAAATACGGGATCTTGACTGCCTCACGGAAAAGTTCGAAGTAGAGAAGGCGCTAACCAATGCCCGGGTAGGTATCACCTCTGTAAATGCTCGCGGCCAAAACATCGCCGTGGTCTAAGTCTCCGAGCAATATGCGAGGAAACTCCTTAACAGCAGGAGAATCAAAATCGGATGGGTAGTATGCAGGGTGCGGATGCGGATAGTCCCCGCTACAGGTGCCTGGACTATGGACACACGTCAGCAGCTTGCAATGGTCCGAACAGGAGGACCGCATGCCGGAGATGCGGCCAAGTGGATCATCAAGCGACGACCTGCAAGGAAAGCGAGAGTTGCTTTGTCTGCAGGGATCGTGGCACGTCTCGTGAAAGCGTCGCACACACTGGGGGCTCGGGTCGGTGTCCGATCTTCAGAGCGGAATTGGAGAGGCCTAGGGTGCGAACGGCATGATCCGCATTTTGCAAATTAACATGCACCGGAGTGCAACAGCTCACTAGTTGCTAACACAGTTCGCTGCGGAAGTAAATGCTGATCTAGTGCTGATTAGCAAGCAAATCCGAAACAAGGACCCATCCTCATGGAATCTCGACTTATCGGGCACCGCTGCCATCTGGGTTCGGGACAACGTTCGACTTCGTGTTCTTGCCGAAGGCCGGGGGAAAAGGTTTGTCTGGATCCGGTGTTTAGGGATAACGTTTGTGAGCGTTTACGAATGAGTCGATGCCGGGCTTTCGGCACCGGCTTGATGCTCTGGAGGACACCATTTCGAGCACGGAGGGACGAATCCTGGTTGGCGGTGATTTTAATGCCAGGGCTCTTGAATGGGGCATGCCTCAGTCAGACTCCAGAGGGAAACGGATTCTGGAAATGGCGGCGAGAGCCGGGCTCGTAGTTTTAAACACCGGATTCACGCCAACGTTTCGGCGCCCAGGTTGTGAAGAAAGCGTTTCTGACATCACTTTTGCGTCGGAAATTCTGGCATCATCGGTGGACGGGTGGCGAGTCCTAGAAGACTTCTCGGCAAGTGATCATCAATACATTGCGTTCGAAGTGGTTGACGCTACTTGCCGGCGAGCACCAACACGACGCTCCCCCTGCGTGTGGAATGTTGCGAGGGTGGACATCGGCAAGTTCATCTAAACTCTTGGAACATGTAGGGCCGCGCTGGGGGGCACTCCGGGGGGTGGTAGTGTCGTAGCTGACACCGTCATAAATTCAGTGAGGAAACTTGGCTATAAGCTTGTCACCCGGAAAATCGGAGCTCTGCGGAGACCCTGCATACTAAATACCGACCAGATGGATCGCATTGTGCGGGCATTGTTCCGAATATTCGAATTTCGAAGAAGCGGTTTTCACTAAGAAAAACAAGAAGGCTCCAAGTCCTGATGGCATCCGGGCGTGAGTTTACAAACTAGCGTTCCGCCAACGGCCAGAATTGCTGCTTGAAATGTTCAACGGCTGCTTGACGGAGGGCATTTTTCCTTGTCGCTGGAAAGTGGCCAGACTCGCGTCAGCATACCGACCGTGTGTATTCTTGACACGGCCGTAAAAGTGCTCGAGAAACTCATCGGGGGTAGACTCGCTGAAGCGATCCGTGCTGCCGGGGACTTACCCGCAACGCAGTTCGGACTTAGAACAGGGAAATCTACAGTAGATTCTGTTATGGAGGTCGTAGATGCGGTTAATCGAGCCGAGACACACGGCCTCAACAATCGTTGAAAATTTCTCCTATCTAAGGTCGAAAATCACAACTGATAAATGCTATGACAATGAAATCCCCGCACGGTTGTTGGCAGCCAACAGAGCCTACTTCAGCTTACAAAAAGTGTTTGGCTCGAAACGTCTTACCATAGGGTCAAAAGGTTTTGGCCGCATTCGAGAGAAGAATCCTCCGAAGGATCTTTGGCCCCCTACATGAGGAGGGACCATTCCATAGCCTACATAACGACGAAATCTATGAGCGATACCATGACCGTCAAGTTGTGGATAAAATCCGGCTAAATAGGTTACGGTGGGCGGGTCACTTAATCCGTATGGATAAGGGTAATTCAGCCCGGAAAATCTATAAGGGCAATATGCGGTGGAAAAAAAAAGACGGGGCAGACCCTGCCTGAGATGGAGCGATGGCGTAGGTCAGGACCCCAGACAGCTTTTAGGGATATCCAATTGATGGCCCTTCGCGCAAAACCAGGGTATCTGGAATTTCTTATTAAGGCAGGCCTAGACCGGATACCGGTTGTTGCGCCGTTGATGATGATAATGTGTTGTCAATAAAATGATTTTGAAATGCAAAAAACCAAAAGCATTACAAAGTCAACACTTTTGTGAAGTGTGAAATTTTGCATTTTCCGTATCTTCCAAATCCCAAGCGCAATTTTTTTGGCCTCGAGACAAATCTTCGGAGGATTTATAGATTTATCCTAGGCGGATAATTTAATGTTCATGGAAGCCTTTTCTTTCTAAATAAGACTATTTATGATCTCAATCTTTTAAAAATGTTGCATGAGAGGTTCCGGTTTTTAAAATCTATTATATCACGCTCTGGGCTCTCGTCGCCAGCATCGTTGAGCCCTTCAACAGAAGCTTGTAATGCAATTTGCCATTCGTATCTAGTCTAGCCTCGCGTGAACAACAAGTTTGTTTTTCGTATTAAATTCTTTTTTTCTATTCAAATTTTTAGGTAAAATTTCTTTTATTTTTTTAGTAAAAAGAATTCTTTGTTACATAATTGTTTTACCAATATCAATCCTTTTTCCTTTCAGTGGATAATTCCTAAAAGGATGGAGATAAACAACATTGTCATGACATGGATGTTTCAAGCTCGGACAAGTCTCTATTATTCAGTTAAGCCCTCGTGATAAATATAAAAACCAGTTCTCAGTTGCTGTTCCGCGTGCTAACAATAAGTAGTTCTAATTTCGGGTCCGACTTCCGCGTTTTTATTTGTCTCTAATAACAGCAAACGTCGCGGAAAAAAGGAAATCGCATTGGATTTGGAATCTTTTGAAGGAAAATGTTTCGTCCTTGATCGCGTTTTGATTTTCCTTTTATTTATATGCGTTTACGCATGTGCTCTTGTGATTTGCTCAGTTCTGGAACATGTTTGTGCGGGTTTCGGTCCTCATTTGGTTTCCATTTCGAATTCGTGCATTGCCGGCCAATTGTGATTTAGTGGTGACTCCTTACCCCAGTGAATTGAGTGCTAAAAAGGACTACCATCGAAATCGATTTTTAAACTTTGAAGAAATTTTATGCGTGTTCATCCGGTAGTCGCGCGGGTGTAGTGTTTTGTGTACGAACTATTTCTAGGAGTGTCTTCCATAAAGGAGATGCAGCGCTAAGTACGCTTCGATAAGGATATATCAGGCGGTGAGTACATATTTCCATCTTTTTCTCTTATATTCAATTTATGATCGATTGAGTTGAATGATGAGGTTGTTCAACTTTGACGACTTCCTAGACCCCATCCTTGCTCCATTGCTGCTTTAGCGTTTCATGGCAGAATATTGAATTCCTGACGAAACCACTGATGGTGGCTATAAGTTAATAATTGATTTTAGTTATATATTTATTCGTTGGATTTTTCATATAATTTTTCATTGAAACAATTGCAATTGCATTTCTTAATCTAATTACCCAGCGTCTACAAAGTGGGACACTATCCACCGGTGAAGGGTTTAGGGGATGCACGTGCATACCCCCTCCCCCTCCACCTTTTAACTACGATTTTCCTCAATCTTTAAAGGTGCGAAATGTCGTAGAAGTTCAACCGTAATTTGCAGGTGATCTGTCAGTGATTCAGAGACGGTAAAGATGGTTATAATGGTTCGATTTGGTGATGTGTCATTATTATATTGCTTGAATTCTTATAAATATTCCAAATGGTTATTATCATAAAGATGATTCCAAAAGGTGCGTGAATCAAATGGTTAGTCTTTTCTAAGTTGTTCCGTGTTGTCACAATCTCGACCGATTCATTGACACTAAGTACCAAGCAGTTAGGCTCGGACTATCTTATCTATTTATCAAGCATAGAGGAGCTTGGTTGTCGTGGTCGGTAGAAGCTTAATGGAAACATCCGTCGAGAATCCCCAGCAACATCAACAATGGTGTACTTTTTCATGGTTTGAACCAGACTGAGAGTCCCAGGACATCTAGCGAAGCCGTGAGGGATTTAGGTACAATACCTTTAGATGATAATATTCTGAGAACTACTATTTTCCGAGCCCATAGTTCACCTTTTCTGGACATGAACGCTTAATGTTGATATTGTGAGGTCTATTAACATCAACAACATATGCAGACCAACCTGTCTTGCCATCTTACTATTTGGAATATGGCGATCTATTAAAAGTTGCCGTTCCAAATATATACCGAAAGCAGAACTATCGAGTGCTGCTTGCAGTTCATATCGGAAAATCGAGCATGCTCCCGAGATCAACATGCGCTTCTATGCAAGATTCTAATCAATCACCTTGCCTATTGTACTCGCGCCATAATAGTCCAGACAGAAATGAGATGGTTCAATACTTCTGCTACTGGTCATTCTTCATCCATTCTCTCATTACCAGTTTTTTATACGCACGGGACACAGCAAAAACTGTGTTCGACAAATTGAGACATACAAACATTCACGTATTTACCGTGATTGCTTTCGAGTTCCATTCATTGATTCGCTCTTCTCGACTTCGAATTTTGTCTAGGCCACATTCCCTCCGAATTCAGGCCGAAACAACGGCGGCCTCATACGCTGCATGAGGAATTGAAAGCCTTCAACTGGATCCAAATGAGGCCTTTGATAGAATAAAATGGCACAAACGATCCCGGTGTGCCGGATTTACTTATGAACGGGAGAAAGACTAAAAAAGGGTTGGTCAGCTATGCGCAACAGACTTGTCAGACGGTTATCAGTATCACCATACAACTTAATGCCATCTACGTGTATCAAGGGAGTCAGCACGCGCTTAGCACATATACCATGTTTAATTGCAAAACCATGCCCTCTATCATCAATTATTAGCGATGACGGTGGTTTGCTGCCGTACAAAACCAATGAATATCCTTGGAAAATGCCTCACCGTATGCTGATGGGCCCTAAAGCGTTGACGCGCACTGACAACGTGATAGGCCGCTCTTTCATGACTATCACCAAAATCTTAGTTTCGGATCAGTGCGATACAGACGCAATACATTGATCAGTCAGATATGCGGGATCTTGACCTTGGCGTAATCGATATGGCTGCTTGACAACCGAACCATAGATAATGAGCTACTTTTTCAAATCCCTTGATCGAACTCGGCACTACTTCTATTATTCTGATTCCGTAGCTTACTTAACGACGAAATCTATGAGCGATACCACGACCGTCTGGTTGTAGATTCCAGCGCAACAGGTTGCGGTGGGCGGGTCACTTAATCCGTATGGATCAGGTTGATCCAGCCCGGAAAGTCAGACCCTGCCTGAGATGGAGCGATGACGTAGGTCAGGACGCCTTATTAAGGGGGGCCTAGACCGGATAACTGTTGTTGCGCCGTTGATGATGCCGAATGTCGGTAGTTTCAAGGTGCGCACTAGTCCTTGCACAAATAACTAGCCTTACGAAACTGTAGAAGGTTGGCAAGCAAAAAAGCGGTCTTCTGGCGGTGGGAGCCTGCACCGTGTGCACAAAATGGGCAATCTCCGCAGTGAGTAAGCGTGGAAATTCTTCTGGCCGGCTAATGACCTGCCTTATACTGTATTTCAAAAGACCGTGTATACTGGTGAACTTTTTCTATCAAATTTTCTGATTAATTTTATTGCTTATGTGTTATTCACTTAGATTGCTTGTATGCCTTTCATTGAAAGGATTGCCTGGTATTTGACGCCTTCGAGTGAACGTTAAGGTGTGGGCGACAGCTCTCGCAGGAATGAGCTTTCTCTTGAAAAGAAGTTTTGCCGTTTATCAAAATGTTAATACTTTAAAATTTAATAAAAATGCGCCGTTCGTGTGATGTCTCTTTGATAGTTAGTGGGCCGAAAAACTGATTTAAGAGTATGTTGTCCATCAATATCAATCGAGAGTTTTATTATACTATGTTGTCTTGACCCTCAACATGAACTCCATATACGTCTTGAAAGAAGTCTTGCTTATATCTGCTAAATTGTTCGGTTCACATATTGATATCGAATTTAAAGATTTATGTTCTTCTTTCTTGCTGCCAAATACTTTTTAATTTTTTTTTAAATTAGTTTTAGTAATAATGATTGATAAATATCGGGTGCACTCAATGCCTCTTGGCGTCTCAAGAAATAGCTCAGGTCAACACCATCCCGACTAATGGTATTTACCATTAGGATGGAAACTCATTACCCCGCGGAATTAGTGACTCCCCTGAAAATTTATCATCATTAACGGCGCAACAACCGATATCCGGTCAAGGCATGCCTTAATAAGGTACTCAAAACACCCCGGTTTTGCGCCGGGATCCACCAATTCGATATCCCTAGAAGCTGTCTAGCGTCCTGACCTACGCCATCGCTCGATCTCGCCTTCTTTTTCTACCATAGATATTGCCCTTATAGAATTTCCGGGCTGGATAATCCTCATTCATATGGATTAGGTGACCCACCCACCACAACGTCTTGAGCCGGATTTTATCCACAATCAGACGGTCGTGGTATCGCTCATTATATAGGCTACGGAATTGTCGATTCTCATGTAGGGGGCCAAAAATTCTTCGGAGGATTCTTCTCTGAAACGAGACCTAGAGTTCGCAATTTTTCTTGCTAAGAACCCAAGCCTCCGAGGAATACCTGAGGTTTGGCAACTTCATTGTCTTGTACAGTAAGAGCTTTGACACTTTGGTGAGCCGTTTCGAGCAAAACAGTTTTTGTAAGCTGAAATATACTTTGATGACTGCTAACAACTGTGCAAGGATTCATCGTCATAACTTTTATCGGTTGTCATTTTCCACCCTAGATAGGAAAAATTCTCAACGGTCTGAAAGTTGTAGCCTCCCATTTTTATTGTTTTTACCATATTTGACCAGTGCGAAGCTTCTGTATATCATAACACAACAGTGCCTATTAGTTAATGAACGCACACACTAGAAAAAGTACAATATGATCTGGTGTGCCCAATTTCTTAGCGATTTATGCACGGGATAGGATCGTTGCAATTAATGGATTCAATGACGAAGATTCTCCTTTTCAAAAGAGGCGCACTTTTTTTCCCAATTTATAAACTCCGCCACCCCCATCTAACGGAATATTCCGGATTCGTTAACGTATCGCAGGATTTGTGTTAGTGAATGTGAAGCTACCCGTCGTAACTGGAGAACACCAGCACCAGAGATCTGAAGCCTGATGCGTCCATTGGCGGGGCGTTCACATACGAACTGCTCCGTGGAATCCGCTTCCTCATTAAAGGAAGAACACGAATATCTTGAATAATTCCTATTCTGAACACATGCCCAGCTAGTGAATTATGGCCTGTCAGAATGGCCACAATATTCCTGCAAGTCCTCCAGCTTTTCGGCAGGATTTACTTTGCGGTACGCATGTTCGGTTCTGGCAGGAAAGTTTGGTATGTCGAGCAACATTTAGGCTCTGTTATCTGTCATTGTTGGAAGCTTGTTCCCAGTTTCTGAAGACAGACTTAGCCAATGGTACTGATACTCCAATTGCTGGTTCCGGTCCCGGCATGGGGGAGATTGATTTCTCTTTGGCTAAAGCGTCCTAGATTTCATTTCCCTCTACACCATAGTGACCAGGTACCCAGAGTAGTTCCACCATATTGAATCTAGAGATAGAGTTCGAACGGTTTCTGCATTTCTGGACGATTTTCGAGGTGATCAAAGGACTACTCAACGCCCTCAATGCAGCCTGGCTATCACTGCAGATTGTGATGTGTGAGTTTGCCACCTCTAGGATCGCATAAACTTCCGCTTGAAAAACGGTTGCATATTGTACTAAATGAAAAGCCCACTTCTCGTTTTTATTCGAGAGGTAGATTCCGGCTCCCGGCTGCAAATTGAGTAGTGCTGCGCCGGATGTCGTGCTCATGGCACCACTGATACCCAGACACACAGTTTTTTGCAGTGCGGCAAACTTTAGGGTGAAAGCCTTTTTGTCTCACCTTAACCCACCACACTACGGATGCATATACGAACATCGAATAGAGTTGAAGGGTAGGGCCCCTCTTCTCAGGGAGGCAAAGTCCATCCAGTTTCCTCCTTTTTGTGAATACTACCATTGTGGTTTTATTTGGATTAACTGAAAGACCATGTCTGAGACACCAACTGTCTATCAAATCAACGGCAACATACCGTTCCAAGATCCCGATCAACAGCAAGCACAGCCACGCCATTAACATAAGATTGAGCGTGTATTGGCAAATTTTGCAGTTCGCATAGTAGTGACTCGATCAGCATATTCCACAGAAGTGGCGAAAGTACACCTCCTTGGGGGCGGCCGTTCGTTGCTTCTGCTGTCATATAGCGAAAGACACCCACCTCAGCGCACAGCAATCTCTGCGTTAGCATAGCATTCCCTTAATTAAAGCATCATCAACACCATGCGCTCTGGCGGCATCACACACGGCATCTTCTATCTTTGTAACCAAAGAATGAAGAGCAAACCCACAGGACTTTCCACGTTGGTAAATATGTTCGTTTTCATTAAGTGGGTGCGACCCAAGTCCACGGATGTGACGCTTCACCAGTCTCTCCAAACCTTTCAGCGAGAATGAAGTCAATCTGATCTGTCTGAAGTTCTTTGGATTAGAATAGTGATCTTTCTCAGGCTTCGGTATGAGCACTACCTTAACCTTTTGCCAAGAGGTAGGCACGTAGCCCAGAGCAAGACATTATTGAAAAATATTTCTTAGAGGGTGCTCTAAGTGCTCCATACCCTCCTTTAGCATTGCGTGATAGATGCCATTCATGCCAGGTGTTTTGAAATGGTCAAAGGACAGTATGACAGCTCTCATCTTTTCATGGGTAACAACCGCTTACGCAGTGTTCCAGTTCCCCTTGCAGCACTTGCAGCCTGGTCGATTTCATCAGTTTTTGCAGTTCCCAGTTCCACCAAGGGGCCATTTCACCGCTTTGGCCTGGGGAAATAGAACAAGTGTGCTATGAAGACACTCTAAAAGTGTGCAGTTTAGAGTTTACAATTCATCTTCCAGCGCCAAAGGGGTCCTTAGTGACCTAGCGAACTAAACTTGATTGCCAAAGAATTCATTGAACTTTGTCCAATCCGTTTTCCTAAGGTTCCGTCTTTGTACTGCAGATTGTTTGCCTGCAATAGTCAGATTGAATTCTAGGTATCGGTGATCTGACAGTGAGACCTCGTCCAGCACTCGCTAGTTTGTAATCAACTCTAACGCTTTTGAGGTACAGATTGTGAGGTCAATTACTTCGCTTCTTCTCGGTACCACGAACGTAGGGGTGCACCCTACGTTTGCAGTCATAAGACCAGCTGAAGTGATGAAATGAAATAGTTTCTCTCCTATTGGATTGCATTTGCTACTGCCCCAACAAATATGTTGAGCATTTACATCGCAACATATTAAGAGTTTGAGATCATTTGATTCTGTATACGCCACCAGATCCCTAAGCTCTTGCGTCGGTGGAGGATACAAAGAATCATAGGGTAAATAAGCGGATGATGTTTTTCTTCTCGCCATTTATCTGATATTTTACGGTGTTCGTAACTAAGTCCTGGTAACAAAACTGGTTCAGCATGGTTGCCTCTAATTGTCTTGACATCAGGACACAAGCTCTCGGTCTTATTTCATCGTAGAAGATCCTAGCCCCTTTACTTATCCAATGCCATAGACTCTGTTAAATCGAACCCACGACTCTTGCACCAGAAAAATGTAGGGCAAATACTGCACCTTTGTTAGCCTCGCTGCCAACAGATAAGAGGAGGCTTTGGCATGCTGCAGGTTGATTTGACCAATCTTTACGTTTTTCGACATAAACTTAGGCTAATGTGTCATGGAACACAGTTGAAGCGTATACCGCAGTGCGTGAGACGAGGTTTCCCCCACGCCGTACCGTCAGATACTCGATCCCCACGTGTTTGATTTCTCTGAGAGAAGCGGCACTTGGAGGTACCGTAGTCCCCATATCCTCATCCATGAAAAATTTCATATAATCCCGCAGAGTATTCGTCTGTTTTCCACTTAGCACCTTGACTAGTTTGCGGTATTCGGTTTGCATAGATTCGATCACTCGAACGGGCATCAAGTCAGTTCCGTTCACGTCTCTGGCTTCCCTTTCTTCCGCCTATTCCTTGGAAGGTGTAGAAGAAGTTACTAGCAGGTAGGATTCACTCTGTAATCCCTTCACCACTGCGAACCTCCATATGGGGATTCTGCCCCTGTATGCACTATCCTCCGCGCGAAGCTCTATTGTGGGAGAGCGCACCGAAGATACTGCAATTTGCTCTATATTGTGTGAGTCGAAGACTATCATTGTACTTCGCTCTCAAAATGGAGATGATGCTCTACAGTTTCCTGATATGGCTGAATTTCAGTCCATCTAGGAAAAAGTGGAGCACCATGGTGACTTCCGCTGAGCACATTCAAACTCTTTTGGTCCAGTTCGAATACCAAGTTGAAACTCTCCACGTTTGTAGATTTGTCCTTCCTGGCATTCATGAGCTTTACCCTCCAGTGTCCAAGTCTATGCCCGGGTTCTGTTCACCCAGTATGCGGATGATGTCCTCTGTTTTTCTTCGAGGGCCCGGTAACCAGCGTCCGACATGTTCTGTCCTACGTAGCCCAGTGTTCACAATAGTAAACTTGGGCCGACCGCCGGAACTCAAAGCCGGGATTATATGCTGGAGCCATTTTAAGACAGCCTCTCAGTGCACTCCAAATGGGGAAGCCCATCGTGAAAACCTTGATTGTTTAATCGTGGCTTCGTTCCAGGCTTCAGCATTTTTTTCCACAGGCATTCCCGGAGGATGGTAAATTGTCCCACTGGCATTTTGCCATCCTGACACCCATTACTTCAGTCTTTTTCGATGCTAAACTTTTTCGGGCTACGAACCTCTTGATGAGCTCACCCTGAGTAGATTGAATATTTAGCTGTCCGAGGCTACTGTGCATCCGAGGTTGGCCTGGCCTTAAATTTTGTTATTTTTTCACCGAGGACATTTGATTTTCTAATTTTGAATAGGCGTTACTATACATAAGGGGAAGATGAGCTCCTGAATTGTTAGCAAATGATGCTTGCAAACGTTATCTTTTTCATAGCCTCACAAGAAGAAATCCTCCCCCATATAATCTTAATGGTCAATTTATATTACCTCTTCACGAAAAGGAACCTCCATTAAATTTGATTTTCAGCAAATTGATTGCTTCTTGCACTGTACGCAAAATTCGCCATATCGTCACTGTAGCCTGACCCAATTCTTGGGGAAAATCGTATAGCCAATGAATTTGGGTCCTCTGCAATGCTTTCCCTTAATACGTACAGCATTATTTCTGATTGAGAAGCCTGCTAGAGGGCGTGTGGCTTCCTACTGAAACGGTCGACTCAAATTGGCAATTACAGTCTAAGATGGACAATCTTTACGACAAAAAGTATCCGGAATTCTAGGAAGTATAGTTTCCACGAATCAGCTATTTTCTCAACAGGTTTGAACTACCCATGACTTATGTAATAATGTGGAAAAAATGGTGAACATTTTGCTGTGCACGTGTCAGAAAATTGAGCGACAAAGCCCTCAACATAACCTATTTCATCCCTTTCTTGGTAAACCTTATATTTGACCTGACGCCTAAAATTTCGCTACTTCTCAACTTCGGTCCCCCTATTAGCGAAATAACGCTTGCATTCCCTGCTGTCAAAGATATTAGATGTCATGTTTTACATATGTACATACGTATGTATCATATATGTTCGTATATTATGTACAAGAGTAAGTAAATTTGCACGTACACCTACTAAACTCCCTACTAACGAGGTTGAACTGAATCCTTCAGATAAACATTTGTAATCATTTTCGCCATGTTCCCATCAACAGGTAACCATTGAAATGTCAAAGGCTGCCTGGGGTATCCTTGAAATCCGTACAAAATCGAGAGAACCATTATTCAACGTACAAAACATACATCACGAAATGTAAGATTGGAAAAATCTTGCTTATTGCTTCGCTACGTAAAAAGCAACTCTGTAGGGAAATCGTTCCGTTTCTGATGAATGTGGAGTTCTTTTTTCGAAACGGAGTATTCCTCTATTAACCCTCAATTCGGTTGCTTCTGTTATTGTTGTTGGATGGCAATTTCAAGAAACGACGATTGCAGGGTACCACTTGGCAATGAACATGTCAAGTATGTAGAACAAATCGTCTGTTTTCCGAGCTTTTTGGGTTAAGTGGAATTGAGTATGCACTATCAAGATATTGGCATGATGCTTATCGATTTAAGACAGCTTTCATTTTACTAAAGTCTTAATTGGGTTACACAGAAGCTGTAAATAAACGACGGAGCTCAATTTTCATCTGCTACCGGTGTCCAGCTGTCCTCAAATTAATTACGACGGGGGAAAGAAGCTTACTTCAATTTTGGGAGTGTTTGGCTGTGAGAAAATTCGACCCTAGGTTTTGCTCCCGTTTCACGTTACTTTACATAATTATCCGCTACAAGAATAAATCATCAGACGATTGTTTTAAGCTATCTTCATTATGTGGATCGAATTTTTTTATAATCCTCCACCTACTAACGAAAGATTGAATAATTTCGTTGAAGTTAATTAAGAAAGCACGTACTTCCTCCATAACTCCTAACTTCCTTCTTTTCCCCTGCCGACTTCTAATCCATTATCTCAAGACACAGACTTCGATTTAGATGTTGTCGTGACCTTAAATTATTCGAAGTCCTTTAACATTAAACGGGAGGAAAAAGAAAATAACCTTAGAACGATAATCCCACACACAGAGCCACAAGGATAACATCGCATAAAATATTCACAAGGAGTTTTCTTCCTATCTATTTGCTAAGCCTATGTAAACAATTCTGGTTAAATGGCAGCAAGAATGAAAATGTGATAGGGGATGACTTTGAAATGGTGTTCTGAAAACAGCAATTAGGATAATCGCACTATTAACTTTGCTACTACAAACTCATCAATATATTAGAGTTAGTTAATTAAATCACAAAGACGTCATGACTACCTAAGCAAGTGCTTTAGAGAGAATTTCCTATTTACAAGTTAATTCTCTTTTATCGTGAAGGTAGAGAAATGGCGACCTTAATGGCAGTGAAACAATCTTATCTTAAGGAGTAATTTGCAAATAGATTTGATTCTAGAAATGAATGTAATGTAATGCAGGAGTCTATTTTTATTGGCTTGAAGATTTTCCGGAGAGATCAATTCGGAAAGCACATCTTTTGACTTTTCTTCTCCTTTTCGTATGATAAACTAAATTAATGTTTATATATTCGACAAGCAACTTTCCAGAATGAAACCGGCGCAATAAAAATAAACCCAAATATCTGAAGTTCTGCAAGTCACTCTGCTTATACATATTACGATGTTATCATTCCTCAAACATAATAGCACCATCGAAGGGAAATACGCAGAGAAGTCAGACTATGAACCAGTAGTTCTGGATATCACAGATTAAATCCTTTACGTCTTCCTACATGTCCTGGAACTGGTCCACCCCATGTAGAAATCCACCATTTTCCGTACGATATTGTGCAGGGTTCTTGGCGACTCTTCACAATAACCTGCCAACGGCGACAACACAAACTCCCATAAAATCGACTCACTGTCTGTCTGTTTGTCTGCCACGAGCCGTTTTTCAGAAATGAAAACTTTTTTTCACCAAATATGATCATGTGGAGTATCAAATGAAAGGTCTCGATTACTGAATATTAGTTTGGACATTAGTTACAAAGGCGAAGCGTGTAAGGGCCCGAAAGGGGTCAATTACTTGCAGGACCCATTCTCAGAAACCACCCAACCGAAAAATCTGGAAAAAAGAATGGTCCATGAACTTAATATCTTGGCCTCCAAATATTCTCTATTACGATATCTACTCAAGTCAATCAAATCATCAACGGCGCAACAACCGGTGTCTGGTTTAGGCCTGCCTTAGTGAGGGGCTCCAAAAACCCCGGTTTTGCGTTAACGTTCAGAAAAATAAATATCCCTAAAAGCTGTCTGGCGTCCTGGCCTACGCCATCGCTCCATCTTAGGCAGGACCTGCCCCGTCTTTTTTTTCTACCATAGATATTGCCCTTATAGACTCTTCGGGCTCGATCATCCTCATCCATACGGGTTAGGTAACTCGCCCATCCTAACCTGTTGAGCCGGATTTTATCCACAATCTGACAATCATTGTGTCGCTCATAGATTTCATCGTTATGTAGGCTACGGAATCATCCATCCTCCTAGGAGGCGAAAAAATCTTCGGAGGATTCTT
The DNA here is from genome assembly GCF_905115235.1 of Hermetia illucens. Classification (NCBI taxonomy): domain Eukaryota; kingdom Metazoa; phylum Arthropoda; class Insecta; order Diptera; family Stratiomyidae; genus Hermetia; species Hermetia illucens. The sequence continues at coordinate 18,106,328 of NC_051854.1, forward strand.
CTCTCAAACGCAGCCAAGAGTTCCCAGTTTTTTTGCTAACAACCCAGGACTCCGAGGAAAACATAAGGACTGGCAAGATCCTAGTCTTGTACAGTACAGAGCTTTGACCCTATGGTGAAACGTTTCGAGCGGAACAGTTTTTGTAAGCTGAAATACGCTCTGTTGACAGGCAACAACCGTATGCGGATTTCATTGTCATAGCTGTTATCGGTTGTGATTTTCGACCCTAGATAGGAAAAATTATCAACGGGTTTAAAGTTGTAGTCTCCTATCTTTACTGTTTTCCTGTGACCTGTACGATTCGATGTTGTTGATTCTTTGGTGCTGATGTTGCCACCATGTTCTTCCTCTTGCTTTCATTAATGTACAGCCCGAGATCTCGCGCCGCCTGCTCGATCTGGATGAAGGTAAGGCTGTACACCTTGGGTTATGTTTCCCATAATGTCAATATCGTCAGCATAGGTCAGTAGTTTTTTAAACTTAAAGAGGATATTGTCTCTTGGATTGATATCTGCATTACGGATCACTTTCTCCAGGGCCAGGTTACATTGGACGCATGATAAGGCAGTCTCAAGATTGATCCTGTTGCTTTTATCTGGCGTCGAACATTAGTCAGGGTCAGCCTAGTCAGTCTTTTTAATTTCGTCGGGGTACCGAATTCTCTCACGGCTGTGTACAGTTTTACCCTGGCTATGCTATCATAGGCGGCTTTAAAATCGATGAAAAGGTGGTGCAACTGATGTCCATATTCTTCTTTGGTATGGACCAATGATGTTCTGGGCGTATGGGGATATCCGGCCTAGCAAGACAGCGGAAAATATTTTATTGATAGCACTCAGCAACGCGATACCTCTAAAATTGTTGCACTGCGTGATATCCCCCTCTTTATGTGTGGTACAAATAATGCCTCTTTGCCAGTCTACGCTTCTTCTACTCTTCATTGATTTGGAGAAAGCTTTGGATAGCATAAACAAGAAATTTACCTGGCTTACTCTACACAGGAGAAATATTCCCGGAAAACTAATAGTTTTAATCAAGTTGATCAGAAGGCGGAAATGGCAGTAGATAGTTCACAAATTAAGGAACGGTGACAATTCCATTGCTGGCAACGCCATGTAGAATCCACTCATCCGAGATGGCCGACGTGTGGGTCGCCCCAAGAGCACTTCACGCAGAACAGTATGGGAGCAATGCGGGCGTCTCGATAAATTACAGTGGGAAGATTACCATGGCACGTAGATGCTGTTGACGCCTATGCGTTACCAAGGGATGAATGACAATCATGTCTATCATACCACAATTGGTCGGATTAGGATTGCAGATTTTTTCTTCAGCGGGACGTGGTACGGACAAACACAGCATGGGACCCCATGCACATTCTAAATCCGACGTTTCCAGTTCGTTTGATATTGCCTTTTGGAAATATTCTCTGGCCAGGAAGGTAATCAGATTTGACCGAGATTTCTATCTATGGTTTTTTGTTAAGCCATGAGTTTACGTGAGTACGCCCCAAATTCTGTGGTCTTCGAGGAGAACTTCCGTTGAGAAATGAACTTAGTTCCAGGAGTGTTACAAAAAAGGCAGACATAAAATGATCTGAGTATAATTATGCGGTGTTTCCAGCGATTAATTAGCGATATTTCGAGAACCACTTGTTTCCTTCATCAGTGCTAACAAGTCCAGACTTCTAAAAAATAAAGCCCTCTCGCATCATTCAGTATACGTTAAAGGGGGTTCAGTGTCATACTAAACCAAACGGGATTCAATGATTCACCATGGAAGATGACCTTCCGTATATGAATGGTCTTTGAGGTATTAGCACCCTCAAATGTACGAACTGATAAAGTGGTATGCCACCCTTCTATTACTGTCACCAAAAACTTTATTATTTTCGGATCTATACGATACAGATGTAGGATACCGATTAACCAGTTAATCGGGACGCTATCGAAAGTCTTGACATAATCGATATAGCAACTAAAGAGGTTTCTTTGGCCTCTAATTGCTTGTCCTACAATTATCGAGTCGACAATGAGTTGCTCTTTGCAATCCCTTGACCCAACTCGGCAGCCCTTCTGCTCCTCGGACAGAATGTTGTTGGTCTCGAGGTGTGCACTGACCCTTCCACTAATAATGAACGTTATGAATTTGTAGGGGGTTGGTAAGCAAGTAATCGGTCTTCTGTATCCGGGGTCCCGCACCATGTCCTTTTTAAGGATTGGGTGGGTAATCCGTGTAGGGTCTTCGGTAAAATCCGCAAAATTCATGCCAGACGTTGTGGCATGGGGGGGGGGCCTTCGGCGGCGATCCACTTAGCATGCTGGGCGGGTTACCCCAAAGTCCACCCCAATATTCTTTCGTTTCCGTTACCGAAAACTGTACTGCCTGGACGCTCTGTTTTGATTCGTTGAGAGATCTGGAAAAGCTCCGTTGGTTCCTGGTGTTTGTTGCATTCTGGACACGTCTGAGCGCCATACCGTCGTAACCGACTGCATACATTTAAAATACAGGTGTCTCACTAGACATGACATAGATCTTGTAAACTCTTTGCACTCTATTCTTCACCCGTCTGCTGGCGTTGCCAGAGCTAAATTGAGTCAGCCTAACAATGTCCTGCCTTAGTGAGTCACGCCGACGTTCCAGACGAATTTGCCATGGTGGATCTCTTCGGTCGATGAAACCAATAACGTGAAAGTCAATCTTCTGACCGTGCAATCTGACAGCCATAACTGCACCACAATACACATGTGATTGTAGTTGCAGCAGCGATATATCAGCACGTAGTCGGGATACTATCTCATCATTGATTTGAGATAGAATTCTCGGAGTTGCTGGAGGTACATAGAACCTGGGAATACTTGGTCTATGCAAAGGATCCATATTCGAGAATTCTATACACGCTCTTTGGAATTCGTGCCGAACCTCAGCGGAAACCTCAGCTGGGCGGTGGAGAAGAGTGCATACTGAAACTGTTGCCAGCATTGCGGCGTGATTTTGTTGATGCCGCCGCCTTTGCCCCCATCGACTCTCGATCACCAGTTTCCACGATGGCCTCAAGTCGAACACGCTTGCCGATGATGGCCGGGATTGTGTCGCTGCGAGTTATAAAGCGGTACTGGACTGCGACTCGCTGCAGGATCACGTGCGTGAATTGCGGGAAACGCTCGACGAATCTTTGGTGCAACAAGGGGCGGTAAGATGTTGTACCCGCCGTTATTTGGTAGTAGAAGCGGGTGATGAAAAAGTTCATTTCTGCAGTCCACTTCGTGCGCTGTGTACGTGAACCTGGTGAAGTAGTCGCCACAGATTGTGCCGAAACAGCTGCAGCAGTCGGAGCAATGCTCCTGGTTGTCGTGGCGCCTAGACGGCGAACCGCCCCATGACTAATTAAGTTATTATATTATAACTACCACTCATCAAAAATCACTTAATGAGGAAGTCGACTGTTGGTACTGTAGACGATCATTCTGATGAGCTTTGAAGGGCAGTTTACTTCGTCGGTGTTAAGTAGCTCCTCATTATTTCTAGGCTCTCCCATGCGTCCAATGTATGGGCCTTTTTTTCATGTTCCACTGATTCCAGGCTGTGGAAGAATGTCCCTCTTTGGTATTATGCATGGCCGCTGCTGATTTTGCCGTGTTGGACCCTCGTCTGTCACCGTATCTCGCTTTTTTGACGTGTTCTTAAAATCTCGTGGTAATAAGTCCTTTGGTCTGTCGTATATCACAGTCGCTATAATTTATTCTATGCAAGTCGTTTTTAGTGGGTCCTTTTCACTACCTGGTCGTCTTTTAACCGTAATGTGCTGCTGCTGGTATCAACAACTTTTATATTGAATTTTACGACAAAATCGGTATACTCGTCCATTTTCTCTGAACAGTTGTGCTCGCTTGATCGAACAATGTTGTATGTTGGTTCCTCCATATTCTATATTGTTTCCGTCTAATTAGGTTTTTAATCATGGTCCTCCTGTACCTGTTTTTCTCAACTGTGTCGAGAATGTATTTCTTTTTCCTGTCAAAGCCTGCCTTTTAGAGGATATGTGCAGAGCCTGTGTACCATAGAATTCTGCGCTGTCATGTTCTGTGCTGCGGTATGCGCTAAAATTGTTGTTACCGTTCTTTGGTTTATTGTTGGTTTTCTATAAACTTTTCAAATTAGCGTTTGTTGTTTATGATTCGCAGGTCCAAGAATGATAGATGATCCATTTGCTTCCATTTCCATGGTTAATTGAATTTTTGAATGTATCTTATTGATTTCCGTCAAAATTTTCCTTATCCTTTTGTACTACAGCGAATATGTCGTCCGTATTCCAGCCATATTCTTGGCATTGTTCCCTTTTCTTCAATGTTGCATTGGATATATGCCATAAATATTCCGGTAACGAATAGTGACAGTGGATTCTCCATCGAAGTGGTTTTGTAGAATTTTCCTCTTTAAGGTCAAGTAGGAAATGCAAATTTGGTCAACTAAATGTTATTAGATTACATAGCGTGGAGGCGAAAACAATAACAGAGATTAAATGTGTGGGTATCACACTAGGCCAAAAATTGTCCTGGAAGGCACATATTGGAAACATATATCGGAAAACTACAAGGGCTTTGATGGATTGCTATACTATATATATACTGCAATAGTAAGGCCAATAATTACTCTTGAGGCGGTAATCTGGGAACTGAAGTCAGCAGAACAGCCAGGAAGTTACACACACTTCAAGGGCAACAGCGTCCCTACAGGTTCTTCCGAGATTGATTCCTTTCCACAGAGGAAGACAATGTCCGGGAGTATCAGCAAAGAGAGAAGCTGTCTAAATCTGAAAAAAATTAACCTTCTTTCTAGGCAGTTTCCCAAATTTCTGGGACAGAAGGGATAGTATGAGAACGAGGTTTCTTTTCGACAAGAAGTCTGAAACACGTGGAGCTACAGGGCAAACTAAGGGACCGTGGCAATGACCTACCGCTTAAACTAATATCATCATCGGTCCAAGGAAAACGTACTGTGAGCATATTTTAGGCGGATATATACGCCTCAAGTAGATGTGCCTATTTCAATCTCCATACATCTTTTGGGACAGTGTCCGGCACTTCTGCGAAGTGGATTGAAGCACCTGGGAGAATACTTAATAGCCGATGTCAGGTTGCAACACCTAGATGTTGGGAAGATAATAAAGTTCCTGTCGGTTATAGGGTTGAATGACATACTATAGTCAATAGATACAATATAACCAGCATAGGAGCTCAATAGTTTTTCCAGGACATAGTGCATTTGGACAACATTTAGAAACTAACTTATTACTAACTTAGTAATCTAAAACATTTCAAACATACTATTATTACAGTTAAGACAAGGATACGTTACATTTTTCTCGCCGTTTATAATTATACTTTAAATACTTAGCATTATATACAAGCTATGAACAAAAAGTACCAATGATTTAGAAAATTCCAAGGAACTAACCATCATGCGACGTGTTTTTCGTATCTAATTCTGTACATCTTGTAAATTCTGTCAACTCTCACGGTATATTTTCACTATTACGCTCTTCTTCAATTCTTGCAGTATTCGCAGTATTCAATTCGACTCCTTTCTACACTTCTTCGAGCTAAAATTGTGTATATACATATGTATATGCTTAGCTCATCCATTGTCCTTACAAACGATACCTCAGCAGAATTTATAGCAAGTCGTTAAAAACAGCCATCGGAGAGGTAAATTTAATTTTTTCTTCGATTGTTAACTGTCTATAAAGATTAAAGGTAGAAGTTATGGCCTGACTGTAAATTATTCTTTGGAAATCAATAAAAACGAGCTCCTTTGGAATGCCTTTTAGGATGATATGATGGGAATATACGAGTATGTATGTCTGTATGTATAGAAATCCCTTATAGAAGCTCGTGGGCTTCAACGATGTGGGTGGAAATGGATGCTCTATTCAAAGTGAAATTCCCACCTTTTATACCAATAAAATAAAGGGTCTTTCATTTCGAAAGAAACTGTGACAACCGTGACTAATAACCACCCTCGGGGATTAAGATTTTTCTTCTTTTTGAAATTTCCAGATAAGAAAACGATGAAAAGGAAGGTTAGAGTAGGAAACCAACATGTCCTTAAACTGTCAATATGTAAATTATCACCCTTCGAGTTTTTTGAACTCCGTATAATTTCTCTGTTCACACTCTCCAAGATGCATTTTAATAATGAAATTATTATGCATTTCTCTTCCCATAATTGTGATGAAGTACGAAGAACTCCCCTTTGTTATATTATAATCTCAGATAGCACTGTTTACCATAAAGCCTTGTTCCTGCTTACCCTTACGGATAGGGTGTGTGTATTGCAAAATTGAAAATATATCCCACAAATTTCGAGTAATTAAACTGAAGTGGAAAACAGAGAGCTGGACCCGGTAGTCGTTTGTATAAACATTTTTTGCTGCATATTTTGAGGACTCTTCCTTGACATGATTTTGATATTAAGTTTACCAAATACAATCTCCAGAATATTGGAGATAATTCCAGATGGACGAGGTCGTCCAATGAGAAGGCAACTTATCAGGTGTCTTCGAGGTTTCCTACGAGTAGCATAATCAGAGAGGGGCTGAAACCAACTCACGAAATAGCGACGTGACTACTGCAAGCTATCTATCATAGCGTACAACTGAACCAATCTCGAATATCTAATTCAAGTTCTTATTATCTCCACGTTTCTTCCCTGATGAATTATGCAAGTTTTGTCACACTTCCTCTGTCACTTTCCCATCTCCAGTTGCCTCCAATATTCATAAGTTATTCTTCATTAGCACTCCCGACATAATACAAACAAATGAGTATTGCTGACACATTCGCCTCACTCATCTCTGCTTCAACTGTCACATCTCATCCTTAAAATCTATGTATCTGAGCCGTGCGATATTCCTGCTCTCATTTTATGAAATATTTGCTCTTGTTCTGAATAGGGATAAACAATACTTTCCAGCAACGTGTAGATATGAAGCAATTAAAAAGAAAGCTCTTAATACAGCACATTGTTCGGGGTATTGAAATATTTGTACTCAGCAATTCATTCGAGGGTGGTTTGCTTTCATGCTGGATATACAAGTCGTTCTAAGTATACGAGTATGTAGTACATGTTGTGTTCATACTAGCAAGGCATGGAGGGCCAATAGATTGATTCAAGTGGAAAGAGAAAAATTCAAATGCATAGTTTTAACGGATTTCATACTGATATGGATAATACTGAAATTTGATACTGGAAGGATACGCTCAATAGTGTCAGCGTAATCTCCCGCGATACATATGCATCTTTTGAAATCGTTCAAAGAGGTTTCTGGTTTGAGAATCCGAATGTTTCGTAAAGGTCAATTCGATGGGAATCAAATTATGCCACAAACGACAATGATTTATATAGACGATCTTTGAAATGCTGAAAACTGAAATTCCGTGCCATACCCCAAAAAAAGTGTTTTCCTTGAGCAATTATAAGACTCTTCTCTTTCTTTCAACCAATTTATTGATACGAAAATACCGCTTTAAGGAAAATCTATCCATCGCATAACGTACCACACCCAGTAGTACTTCCTTGAACTGGCTCAGACATGGTTTGATGAAAATGTTTCGTCCTTCTGTCGCAAATAACTGGGCAGGATATTTCTCGTTCCAAAAGTATATGTTTTTAAGCTGCGGAGAAATTTCTCATTCCCAGCTAAACATGTCATTCAGTTCATTAAAGGACAATTGGATACACGTGGGATATTGAATCATCATCATCATCAATGGCGCAACAACCGGTATCCGGTCTAGGCCTGCCTTAATAAGAAACTCCAGACATTCCAGTTTTGTGCCGAGGTCCAACAATTCGATATCCCTAAAAGTTGTCTGGCGTCCTGACCTACGCCATCGCTCCATCTTAGGCAGGGTCTGCCTCGTCTTTTTTTTCTACCATAGATATTGCGCTTATAGACTTTCCGGGCTGGATCATCCTCATCCACCGTAACCTATTGAACCGGATTTTATTCACAACGGTCATGGTATCGCTCATAGATTTCGTCGTTATGTAGGCTACGGAATCGTCCATCCTCACGTCGGGGGCCAAAAATTCTTCGGAGGATTCTTCTCTCGAACGCGGCCAAGAGTTCGTAATTTTTCTTGCTAAGAACCCAATCTCCGAGGAATACATGAGGACTGGCAAAATCATTGTACTTTACAGTAAGAGCTTTGACTCTATGGTGAGACGTTTCGAGCGAAACAGTCTTTGCAAACTGAACTAGGCTCTTTTGGCTCCCAACAACCGTACGCGAATTTCATCATCGTAGCTGTTATCGGTTGTGATTTTCGACTCTAGATAGGAGAAATTATCAACGGTTTCAAAGTTGTATTCTCCTATCCTTATTCTTCCTGTTTGACCAGTGCGGTTTGATGCTGTTGGTTGATTCGCCTTCGGTGCTGACGTTGCCACCATATATTTTGTCTTGCCTTCATTGATGTGCAGCCCAAGATCTTACGCCGATTATCGCCGGGTCGTTCTTCCCATGATGTCGATATCATCAGCATAGGCCAGTAGTTGGGTGGATTTAAAGAGGATCGTGTCCCTCGCATTTACCTCAGCACCATAGATCGCTTTCTCCAGGAGGAGGTTACAGAGGACGCATGATAGGGCATCCCTTCCCGTAGACCGTTATCGATGTTGATTGGTCTTGAAAGTGACCCTACTGTTTCTGGCCTCGCACGTTGGTCAGGATCAGCCTAGCCAATCTTATCAATTTCGTTGGGATACCGAATTCTCTCATGGCCTGACTATGCTATCATAGGCGGCTCTAAAGTCGATGAAAAGATGGTGCAACTGATGTCCATATTCTAACAGCTTTTCCATCGCTTGCTACAGAGAGCAAATCTGATCTGTTGCTGATTTGTCTGAAGTGAAGCTTCTTTGGTATGGGCCAATGATGATCTGGGCGTATGGGGCTAATATCTTATAGATGGTACACAGCAGCGTGATACCTCTATAATTGTTGCACTGCATGATATCTCCCTTTGTACGTATGAGATAGATAGTGCCTCGTTGCCAGACGTCAGGCATTGTTGTAATTGGTTGCCTCCATATTTAACCAATTCGGCTGTAATTCCATGGGCTCCTGGCGACTTATGGTTTTTAAGTCGGTGGATTGCACGGACTGTTTGTTTCATGCTTGGTGGTTGCAGTATTTGTCCGTCGTCTTCAGATGGCGGGACCTCCAACTCGCCGATGTTCTGGTTGTTCAGTAGTTCATCAAAGTACTCAACCCATCGCACAAATATTACCATTCTGTCGGAAATCAGATTTCGTTCTTTGTCTCGGCAGGATGAACATCGAGGTGTGTAAGGTTCCATCCTGCTGACTTTTTGGTAAAACTTGCGCGCCTGGTGCGGTTGCTCCTTGTACTTTTCGAGTTCACAGACCTGTTGGTTCTCCCAGGCTTCCTTTTTCCGTCTGTGAAGTCGCTTCTCCGCTCGTCGGAGTTCGTGATAAGTCTCCGCGCGTGCCCGCGTTCTTTGAGAATGCAACATTACTCGGTATGCAGCATTCTTCCATTCCGTTGCTAGCTTATATTCATCGTCAAACCAGCCGTTCCGACTCTGCGCCTGGGGCCAATTATCTTCGTGGCCGTATTCATGATAACTTTCTTCAGGTGATTATGAAGATCATTTGTTGATGCTTCATCTCCAGGATCTTTGTTGACTGCGATTATTGAGACATTCATTTCCCTCTTATAGATGTCGCGGAGGGTTGTATTGTGGATGGCTTCGGTGTTAACTCTCAGAGGGCCTCCTGGGTGGTGTTGTTATTCGAGCTCGGAGCACTGTGCCAACGAGATAGAGGTCCTAGTCTATATTGACCCCCCCATATGTTTTGACATTCATCAAGGCTGAGAGGTTGCGGCGTTCGATCAACACATGGTCAATTTGGTTGAAAGTGGTCCCGTCTGGAGAGGCCCACATTTGTTTGTAGACCGCTTTCCGCACAAACCCGGTACTTCCAACAACCATTTCGTGCGTCACTGCTAATTGAATAATCTGCAGTCCGTTGTCCTTTGTATTTTGATGTAAACTACGGGAGTAAACGCCTGAATACGAGCTTCTTCCCTACTTGGCTGTTAAAATCCCCAAGTATGATTTTGATATCATATCTGGGACAGGCTTCGAGGGTTCGTTCTACCTTCTCCGACTCTGCAGTTTCCTCTGTAGGGGCGTGAACATTAATGAGGTTTATGTTTTTAAATTTGCCTCGCAAGCGCAGAGTGCATAGCCGTTCGCTCATGTTTTCAAAGCGGATAGCAGCAGGTTTCATTTTTTGGCTGACTAAAAACCTACTCCGAGCACATGGTTTACTGGATGGCCACTATAATATATGGTGTAGCGACTCTTCTGCATGAAACCGGTCCCTGTCCAAAGCATTTCTTGTAACGCTGTTACATCAGCCCTATTTTGGGACAGAGTATCGGCTAGCTGCTCAGCAGCTTCATCTCTGTACAGGGAGCGCACGTTCTATGAGAAAACGCGCAAATCGTTATTCCTTTTGATAGTCCTTGAAATAAGTAACCTCCTTCCGGTCCTTGTATCCCTCCTTGCAGCAACCATCAGTCAAAACTACTATTTACTTCGAAAAGTACTAATCGAAACTTATAAATAATAAATCCAAACCCGTTTCCTTTAGCTTCCTTGGGAAGACGAGAGAGGATCATGGGAATTGTTACGAATGACACAGTTTCTCAATAGCCCCCTTTTCCCCCTTGCAATTGTAGGAGCAAATAACACCCAGATTCCCCTACCGAGTGTCGGCCTACAAACTATCATATACACCTGTAGTTCCTTCATGGATCAACAATATATACTCCTAATCACCATATTTCACTATAAATTCACTCTCCTCCTCCTCCTCCTCTTTTCTTCACTACTATCTATTATCACATTAACATGCACCATGACTGCAAACCCCTTGGATTTTCAAGAAAAAAGGAAAATTTAATGGTGCTCTGATGCGTAGTAGGCGACATTATTGCATTCCAACGATGAAAAATTGCTGCCCTAATTCCTGCATCGACCTCTGATCGGAAAAAAGCTTCCCAAACATTTTCTGAGCTATAAAATAGAATCCATGAAGAATTTCTTTCACAGAATTTGGATAAGGTGTAAGCATGCAACGTTAGCATAACATAATGTCACGTTCTGACATATATTTTCTCCGTGAAAAAGTTGGTGGGAATCTCGATTAGTGGTAGTTGAAATATTTCTTAGCGTTGACATTAGATATAAATGCCTTTGTGAATGAAAAGAATATGCTTCAATCAAGGAACCATTCTCAGAACCGACCACTGCTTAAAGTCTCCAAAAAATTGCGATGATTCCACAATATCATCAACATCATCAGCTTTTTTTTATAAAGAACTTAAAGCAGAGCTCTCTTTGAAAATTATTTAAAAAATTGTTCAATGTTGTATGCTAGAATTGAATAAATTTTTCCAAATTATTCTTTCAGGATCTTTGCCTTTTCAATAGCTGGCTCGCGAACGCCTAAAAATCCATCTACATAATTGCCCAAATCATCTTCTTTCCATTCACCACGGTATTTTTATGTATTGTTACTAGCAAATGCGCTTCAACTCCCCAGAACCCCCGAGACACTCGCAGTCCTCATCTACTAATCTATGCCAAGTGTTCTTGGCGCGACCCAATCGTCGGTCATCTTGGAAGAGTAGGTTCCACGGTATGGCATTGCCACCAATTCAATTGTCGCCCCTTCTTAATGTGTGACCCATCCACTGCCACTTTCGCCTTCCGATCTCATCGCATATGGATGATAAAAATGGCTGCCGGTCAAGTTCTTCATTTGGTATAGTAAGTAATAGTAGCCCAGTGTGCTGTAATGATAAGCCGTAGACAGGTGTTAACGAAGGTTTGGAGCTTTCGAGTAACAGTAGTGATCACTTTCCATGTGCTACTCCCATATAGCAACACAGAAAGAACACTAGCAAAGAACAATCTCAACTTCATTTTGATATTGAGATAAATATATTTCCAGATTTTAGACAAGGCAGCGAAGCCAGATTTAGCGCTACTATGCACCGGGCAACATCTAGTTCGGGGCCACCACCGACAGAAACCACGCTTCCTAGATATACAAGCGTCGATGCTCTTTCCACTAATGCGAATTGGAAGAGTGCGATGAGCCGTCAGATTAGAAACCGTGGTTTTGCTGGTTTGTATCTTCAGTCCAATCCTATTTGCCTCTCTTTTCAACTCCAGAACCATTTCCCCAAGGTCCATGACTCGGTGGAAGAGCAGACTGATGTCATCACTGTATTGAAGGTGCTATGATATGGTTGAGGACCGTCGTGAAATGTTATTTACACCTCGTTAGATGACCTTAATTCCACATGCAACTTCTTTCGTGACGTAAAACACACTTTTGAAATCATTGTGTTCTGGGGCGATCCTGAACTTTGCTCGGTATCGGAGTTCGATCGCGTCGCGCCCACCATCCCTCGCAGCAGTCAATAGTCACGACTCAATGCTCGAACAATGTGTCACTAATGACGAAGCGATGGAAGCTGTAGAAATCCACAATCCTCCTCCCACTATTATCGTTATAATCTGCAAGACCGTGCCTCCCCACCACAAGTCTAAGCAAGGTTTTGGCAAGGCCCACCTTAAGAGGCGTGTAATAGCTCATAGAAACCATCCTTTATTAAAAGTCTCCGTTGGAACCTAGCACAGTAGAATTGTGGTGCTCCTTAATGTGGAGCGAAATCTTGCAGTAAAGATCCTGTCAGAAACCGACTGCCCGGTCAAGAGAGCGCGCCTTGCGGAAGTCATCATAAAAGAACATTTGCTACCACTTGGTTTGCAGAGTACAAAAGCCCATTACCTCAAGAGGGATAGAAGTACTCTCCAGAGTCCTACCGTCTTACTTTGTTTAGGCCCAGCTTATATCGTTGGAATTCTCGCTTGAGTTCGGGAAGGCGAGCATTCTGGCGACCCATGATTTCATTATAGAAAAATCTTTGCACATTCCAGAAATCAATCATAGTCCGTTTTCGGAAGCTAAAGCTCGCAGCTGTGAGGTCATTTCCTAACTGAGGCGTTGTTGACTTTCGATAGAAATAAAAGTCCGAAATTTGTAGGTTGCTAACCAACAAATTTACATCCCTTTTTGTTTTTTTTGTGACAACGAAGAACGATTTTAAGTATATTTTTAGGACCCAATTCATAGGGCACAAACGTCCACATGTTTGAATTAAATTCTGAAGCGGATGGGAAAATTGAATGCGAATTTTTGACAGGTTTACATATGTAGATATTTTCACTCACGGTTTTGGTTAATACATTTTTCGCTACCAACTTGCTAGCAAAGAATCATGAAAATCTTGGTTATTAATCCTCTGGATACTGGGTTTTTATAAAAGCAATGTGGAATAGGTTCACCCTAATGTTTTCTCCAAAGAATTGTTAGACAAGCAGCAGTTAGGTTCTCAGAATTCTCCCTACTTAAAAGGTACACCGAGAAACCCCGTAACATTGAACACGTGGACCGAGAGTCTTCTACTTCACTTCACCAAGAGATCCAGGAGATCTAGAGCACCCACGAGGGATTTAAGTGGAGTACCTACCTATAGCTAGCAGTATTATAAGTACTACAACCACCTTCTCGAGGCTCCTAATACACAGTCATCTTTTGGCAAATAAAGATTGAAGAGGAGCTACCAGTGACATCTCACACGACTATCCTGTTCTGCCTTAGATTTACACTCATCGATCCGTTCCTGATCTGACTTCATCCTACTCAGAGTATTGGGAAGTTAATCTTTCAAGTTAAGTAGAGTCAGATGACAATCTGCCTTATAAAGAGCAAGATGCAAAAAACTCGTCTGCTCCTTCTTGTCAAAAAAAGCGGGTTGACATGGCCATGATGTTGTGCCACAATATCAAGCACGTCACTGTCTCCAATGTCCTGTGATAGGTTTACCCGCTCCCCTGCAGAATTTCGCTAATGGATGCGAAATCGTGAGTACTGGGCGTTTTCCAGATTAATCTTCGTCTAGGGCAATATTGATACTGACTGTGCTTACTTTATTGTTCCTCGAGGGATATGATTTCAGCACCAAATCCACACGTCGCAGAAACTCGGGCAGCAGAGCGTCCTTTAAAACATTAATTCGAGCATGGATGGTTTTTCGTTTGATTGTTTAGTTTGCGCTCGTGATTGTCAACAGTCGACTTAGCCCCAACCCTCATAGTTATTTCATAATATTTGCAATTTGCTGCTGGGTTTTTTTCGTGCGCCATAAATTATCCTTATGAAGGAGAATTATAGTACTGGGTAAATTCAACATTTTAATTCTAATCTTTGTTAAAGTTCGATGCAATCTTTTGGTTTGATGCTGCAACGCAGATATTCTAACTCCTCGACAACATATACAACTTCCAATTTCAACCCTTAACATTCGAAATTGGCATTTACGATAGCCAGAATAAACGGTAGATGCCATCAGCTTATCTAATGTAATATGTATATAGTATTTGATTTATTGTAATATCATCAATCGACTTTATTTACTCCAAGAAAATATTTCCATTGATCATATAAAATTTGTACATTGTACGTGATTTTCTTCATTTTCTTTTATCCGAAAATTCCCATTCGTTGATATGTGTCAACTTACTTCAATTCACAGAGAGCTGAAACCATTTGTTTTTATTATCTGTTAATATCGTGTCTGAATTGGGTGGAAATACCACCCGCAGCTTATGGCTTTCTTGCCACATACATATTATAAGAGATTCGATTACCAGTCCATATTCGAGACGTTGGCATTTATTCAATCGAATATACAATTTCGGAAAATTCCAGCACCATATGAAGAAGTGTTAGTTCCAAGGATACGAGTGTGTGTTCATGCAGAACATTCTTCGAAATATACAAAATTGCAAAGAAGATAGATACAATGATTTTGTGATTTTCGTTTTGTTGTAAATAATATACTATATTCAATTTTAAACATAAATTTCATTGGTTCCCCCCATACCTTGTTGTTATCTGGCTGTATTTTTATCCCCTATCGATGACAGTTCTTCAGCATGGAGTCCTTGATAGTCAAGGAACATTGCCAAGAATCTTGACTCCGTCGAAAGATATCTCAAAAAATAGAATTTTATAAAAATCGTAAAAGCCAGTCTGCTATTAAAAGAAAGATATGATGAATTCCTCCACTTTTGCCATCCTTCAGTAATTTTCTCCATAAAAAGTGAAGCTGTTATTTCCCCTTTGCTTTGTAAAGGCACCTAGTCCCCATTCTTGCAAGAATCCATCTTATTTTTACTACGCTTCTACGACCATAGTTGCGATTTTTATACAAATGAGACGTGCTTCTATATTTCATGATTTTTGATAGCCGAAATCTGCTTCCGTTCATGTCATAACAAACGGAGAACCTTATCTTGGCAGTAGCATTACTCATTTCTACTATGCATCATGGCAGAATTTATGTAAGTAAAGCGACTGCAAAATAGTTTAAGCAGTTTGGGAATCTTACTTCCGAAACTAACATATTCTCCGTTTCCATCTAAGGAAATGTTTTCAAATATGTTTTCCCTGTACCCAAGGATATATATGCCTGGGCCAATACTCCTCAACGTTTACATCTTTTTTAAAAAACTTTAAATCATGAACTATAAGTTCACATCGTTAAGGTACGTAAACGCTTAATCGGATCAGCTTCCATCTCATGAATATAAACCGATTTACAATTTACGTCAATTCCGCATCATTTCATTAGATGTAATGAAATAACTAATCCATTTGGAAACATGCGAGGTAACCTCTACGTATTGTGCACATTATGCAAGGTGTATACTTCCTAAGCACTTTGAGAGTTTAACATTTAAGCAGGATTATTAAATGGATTTTAGCAGAATATAGTACAGGAACATGCTTATTATTACCCAGAGCATATGTAGTGTTAGCTATACGGGGCTATAAAACAATCGTATCAATTATACATATGTCTATGCAGAAAATATTGAGATTTACAATCTTCAAACCCTCCTCTCCCTTGTCAAGGTTTTTCAACTTCTCTCAATATGTCCATTGAGGATACCATAAATCTATCTCGGTCAAAGTGATCCATTAAAGGAAAGTTTTGAAGTTGGAAGAGAAGTTCAATATCATTTTCTAGGATCTGAGCAATGGCCACCATATCTAACAAATGCTATGACCTAGTTTTCCACGTTTCTTTCAAGTCAAGCATTCCAAGGTTACAAGGATGCTTTCTTTGTACTATTTGTAATAGCAAATTGGCAAAGTTTCTGCAACCAATGACCAACAGCTTCCAGTTTATGCAATATTTTGTAGAGAAAATTACTTTTATATGAGAATAGATGGATAATGCCATCATAGAGGAATGAGTTCCATGTCTGTCGTAATCCACAATGAAGTTGTTGCCTTTTCCCAATATGTGACCAATCCACTGCTTTCTGATCAATATGTCCATGGATATCTGGCCCGTACAAAGGAGGGGTTCGCTGATATTGTCTTGGGCCAGAATACCACCATGACATGATGCCAACATGAGTGGAAAAAAACTTTGGAGCCTTTGAGTAACAGTGGCGACTATACAATTGCACAGAAAAAACAATGGTGCCGAGTAGCCTTAACTTGACGTTGGAATTGAGGTAGCTGCACTTCCAAATTTTTAACAAAACAACCAATACTACAGTTGCAGTACTCAAAATAGGAGCCCTTCTTCCACTCACTGGAAAAAAATTCTGTCCCTAGTATTTACGAATATGTAAAACTCGCAGTTCTACGAAAACAGAAGTCCAACAAAGGAAGTGGTTTTGCTTCATTTTGACGGGTTGAGGACAAAGTTAATTTTGTTTCTCTATGGAAAAGCAGTCCGCATCCGCATGTTATGGTGGCTATCCATACCATACATTATGGGTGCAAATTCACCGGATATTATAGTCAAGAGATCGCTGCAACAGAATCTGCCGCTGCGTAAAATTTGCCTGCAGCGGAATACTAGAGTGGCGTTCACTCAGGTCTCCCGGTCCGTCGAAGAAAAATTCCTTGGATCTGGCGGTGAGATCGGACCACAAGCGGTCTCTTAGTCGGCGAACCGCGAAGCGACACAGTCGCAAAATGTTATAGTGCGCTGGCGGGTGCATAGGTTTATATGTGGATGACTGGCACTAGATTTACAACCAAAGAATAGTAAAAAGGGACTACAATACGATTCAAAATCGAGGTGAAACTTCAGCTGTTCTTCATCATGAATGAGGAGCCCACCCTTACCTCACAGCTCTTTCATAATGCAGAATACAGTAGCGGAATCATTGTTATTTGCGGCAGTTTTTGCTTCCCACATCAACGCAATGATAGAATTCGCTACCCAGCACTTCTTGTAATCATTCGGGAAAACGGAGCTTCAGCGCATCCTGCTCACCCCCAACCATCAACAGAGCATTCATCTCCTAACGTTCAGTGGTCCATTGTCAGGCCTACTCAATCTACCAGGCCTTGTAACGTTCTTTTGGGACATTGTCAACAGCTTCACTCGTGCTCAACATGAACCGATGAAGGTCAGCGACCACTAGATGATTGTCTCTTTTGAGGCTGATGTCAGCATCGCTTTTGTTATGCACATTAAGAAGGAACTGACCTCCTGGCCTTAAGGTAGGCCCTACGCTCATGACGAAGTCTTAAAAATTGTGGACATCTACAAACTGTTCACCTTTGTTGGTATCTTCAACAGGACCATACTTCCCCATCACATGACGGATGTCGTTAAATTCCACTTTGAATTTCGATCACCCATCACCATCACGATATCATCCCGCTTCTCGTAAACTGCGTCAAGATACTATTAGAAACTGGCTCGGATGCCATGAGAGCGCTCTTTGCGATAGTTGTCAGCGGCAATCCGACACCGGATTCTGTCTACTAATACTAACGGCAAAGGGGGAGGAATATTTTCAGAAACCCCCCTATTTGACTTCACTTAGGCACAGATGGTCCAACTTATATTGTCGGAATTCTCCCTCAACTTGGAGATATTGTTATCCGTTTTTGATAGCCAAAGATCGTAGCTGCGATCCATATCCGAGGATTCGAGTATAACATTTTTTTCGCACACATGAATACCTCCTATTCACTCCTTTGTGGAGTATAGAGCATCGCTCCAGTTTCTTTATTTTTTTTTTGTCTGCAATACAGACTAATTTCATTGCAACATTTTCTACCCGAATTGACTTTCAAATTTCGCGAAACACACACATTCTAAACTAAAAGCGGTCATTTAGCTTTTTTTGTTTCCTAATAGTAGCATCACAATATTATGTGCACATACATAGTACAATTAAGTGCATTTAACCTAACGGATCGATACCGGCAACGGACCGACCATCTGATCGATGAGAAGACCCCAGACCACTAATAGGCGGAATATTATACTTATTTTCGGATTTTAGTTATTTTCGGTCATAAAGGAGATAATGTACTCCAAGTAGAATCGTTTACAGAAGGAAAATTTTGGCAATCGGAATTAAGGCAAGATTACAGAGGGCTTCAGCTTTTTTTGCGGAATCATAACACCCCGCAAACAGCGTTGAGGGTTTGTGAGGTGTTATGATTCTGAAGCCACTGTGTTATACGAGTATGTAGTTCATTTTATTAGTGAATCATATTTATTCTGTATTTATTTTCTTTTATCATGTTTTGTAGTTTTTATTATTCAATTTTGAGCCTTGGATTTCGGTTTCTGTGCCCTCAAAATATGATTATGATTTCCAATGGTTAATTCTTTTTGATCTGAGGATCCTTTTCCCCTCTTCATTTTGACTCCTTGTGGAACTCACATTTTATAGAAGGGGCATCTCCATTTACATTAGCCAGAGGAAACTTCAGGACCACAAAGGTGCGCCCCATGAGGATCTTAGACAAGAGAGGCATCAATTGAGAATGTAATCGTAACTTTTCTTCAAGTTTTGGGATAGGTTTATCCACGTGGTCGACAATGGTCAACCTGGATGGTCATTTCGAGTCATCCCAGACTTTAACAAGTTGTTGAAACCTCTCATATAGTCATGGACAGAATTGAAGCGCATAATGAAAACCTGTCCTAGGTTGGATGATACGCTTTGATTAAACTATTTTTCAATAGTGACGAGCGTGCAAGAAACCAAAAATGGGTCTGTTGTTAACCAACGCTACAGTACAGCAGCGTAGCGTAAAGACATTCCCAGCCCTTCGTTACCGTGTAGAAAATGCACTTTTCAAAAGGTAACGCTTGCACTAATTCCTTCACAACAGTAGGAAAGTAAAAATTTTTTTGCTTTTGATCCTTATTTTCTCCTTGCGGTTGGTTTATGACACAGGAGAGAAATACTTGAGTGCCGGCTTGACGATAGGGGGAAGGAAGCAGGGTGATTTCCTCCAGGGACGGAGTTTTCTCAAAGGCCCGGATTAGATATTTTGGCAACATACGAGGATCCATTGACCTGGGGGCCTGAATTTTCTCTAAGCAATTTCTTAACTTGATAGTCTGGTTGTGAATAAAATCCGACTCAATAGGTTGAAGTGGACAAGTCCTTTCACTTGACGTATGCATCAAGGATTAGAGCCTATTCTCTTGGAACAGTAATTATGTACTAATGACCAGCGAAAATCTAAGAAAACGGAGTTAATTATGCTGCCGTCCAACAAAAATGATATGAATAAGTAACGAAAAGAGCCGATTTGCATGAATTTTTGGGCTATTATTTGCTGAGGATGATTATTCATTCATACACCATCGTCCAGAGAACTTTATTCCACCATTCCAGGAAGGAGCCTGTAGGAAGCCTACAACGTTATTATCCGACAATTAAAACGCATGCGAGATCATGTGCACTAAGGCACAAAAGGAATGAAATTGGCATAGTAATACTGAATATCATCGTATTCAGCATTCTTTTAGCCATCTATACCTTCATTTTCAAAACGATTGGCTCATAGATTGGACGTGTGGGCCAGTTTTCGCAATACCTGTTTAGTACTCGCCTCCGCGAATTAAAATGGATGATAAGTGAAAGCAAATTCACCTTAAGCGGACGAAAATCCATACCAAACAAAGAGGTGGTAAATGCTGAGACGGCGCAATGTAAGGAACTTGCAGAAGACGGCCAATAATTTGTATTTCCAAGTGGTAGGAACGATGGCGGAAGTGCACAGCAACTGACGCAGGTTACTTTGAAAAGGAACATGTTAATTTAGAAGATTAACTCAATTCTGTTTTTCTACAGCATTTTTATCATTATTTTTTAAGTTGCCCTTGCATCATCAGTTATTCCTTCAGTCGTTGTCGATCGTCACTGCCATAAGAGATTTATGAGAAAACTGTAGTAACCCTACAAGAAATTGGCAAATGGCTATCAGGAACCAAACTTTCGGCTCGGAAAGCAAACCCAATTAGGCCTTTCAAACTGAAGGCAAGGTCGTTCATGCTTACTAAGTTCTACGGAACATGCAATACAAAGCAGATTTCCCCAGCATTCTGGGAGAGGTAGAAGCTCTGGTCAGTTGGACATCATCATGGCAAAGTTCAATTTGTCAGCACCACCCTTGGGAAGCAAAGGAATCCCTTTCTAACACTGATGGCGAATTGTGGTGGTCATTCGCCGTTCAGGAGGGGAGGGAAGAAATAACAAGTAGGGGGCCTCCTGCAACCCCGCTTGTACTTCGCGGCGATGATTACCTCACCAATAACCCTATTAATGATACCAAAATAACCCCTTTTCGAAACGCCGTAATTTTTTAGGAAGTATTGCGCGTTATGGGTTTGGCGGGGGGGGGGGGGGGATAGAAAGGCGGGATCTTTTCCTTCCTCTTACGCGCCTTCTCTATCCTGCCTAGCTGGTAAATCAAACTTTACTCTGATAATATCAAAATACTCCCCATTTGCAGTGCCATAACTTCTTTAGACAAGTTCATCGAAGGTCCATAACTTTTTAAGGGGGTGACCGCCACGAATTCACATCGAGTCTGAAGAGGGAGGGATCTTCCCCCGTAACCTCCATAAATTTCCCATACCCTCTGGGGGTGTGTTTGAAAATTCAACTTGTAACCAATTTACATCCTCTGGGCAGACTTTACGAGATATTTCAAAAGCGGAGGGAAAAGTTTATAATATAACAGCAAATATGTAGCCTGTTGCAACTTCAAATATTTTCCCCACAACATATGATAACATATAAAACCTGTGAGATGCTTTAAGGCACAAACGAAACATGGAATGTCTTCCAATTTCATGGTACATATGCATACATACTTATACTACATTTTGCAAACCTACGACCCGTGACGAAAATTCCCATCACCTTGTGTCAAATTAAATCAAAAGATTGTTGCCCCAGCCTTCAAACTAATCAAAATTTTCCTTCTATATCTGTCGGACTGAAATGACTTCAAATCATCTAGCAAACGAATAAAATTATGTATATAGCGAACATCCATCCATATTTATCGAAACGTTATTTTCCCGATTATATTGAAACGAAAGGGACATTTCCTTCAGAACAACGAGATACTTGAGAAGATTTTGCGTGGGCGTGACAAATTTTCTGAATTCTGCAGACTGGAAGAAGTGAAATTACACGTAGACACTTCGACGAATATTGATGGTATTCGTGATAGAATTGACTTTGAAAGAATTCCCAAGGACTCGAATTAAAAGTAACGCTTTTGAATGGATAAGGATGGAATGGAAATTTCGCTTGCTTTTATTTACTTTTTATCAATAGTTACGTCAATTCATAAAGGTAATAATGTCGTTTCTTGTACAATTCACCATGCTACATATTGAAATAGAAAATGGCACTAGTATTGTTAATTTGTTGAGGTTTATTTGCCAAACAACACAAGTAGTAAACCGGAAGCTCAGCGCTTCAAGTGTCAAAGGATCCATGTATTTTTTTGTATAAAAATATTTAGCTGGACAACTATTTGATTCATATTTAACAATACATGCACACTGATATTCAATAATACCTTAGCTTGCGGTAAATTTACAAAGAAGAGACAACCTTGACCTACTTTAACTTTGTCAATAATAGTAGGTTTTCCATCAAATTTCCCAGGATCCACCATTACTAACTTTATTTAAGTATACATCAAGTTGAAAGCATTTTGAAACTTAGAAATCTCAAAAGTTAGTTTTGTCGGCTCGGTAGTTTTTGAGATAGGATGTGTGTGCGCAATTTTAATCCCCATTCCTTTAAAACTAATCTAAGAACTAACAGTTGATTCGTAAAGAACTATCTATTTGATACCTCACATTATAATATTCAGTGAAAAACAATATTATACCCACACTTTGCACGTATTACAAACTCCCCCTCAAACTGAACATAACATGACGCCATTCACTACGTCGGGGTTCATAGTTCCAACGTCACCACTGAATTTCGTGACAATGCCTATAACCGTTCCCAAATAAATTGCGTGTAATAGACAGGCAGCCAGACGAACAGAAAGACAGATAGACCGGTACCTGTGTGGAGTTGCCATATCTCAGAGCAGGTGCGTCTCTTCCTGCAGATAAAGGAACTATCAGTGGTGTCTATGATGTTGCAGATATCCCCATCTAAAAGTGTTATACCTGTGCATGTTTACTCACGGATGGTGGGAGGAAGATATCCACTGGTAGTCGAAAAATGGCTGTAGGAAGAATACCCAGAATAAAGAACTGGGAAGCCGCTGGTACGGGAAGACTGGCAGACACACACGAATCAGTTGTTGACACAAGCCGGCACAGTAACTTCCTCCATACCTTCCATATTCTACCCTGCGTACACGATCCGGGTAGCACTGTGTCAGGTCGATTGTGGTGAACATTTCAGACGAATTTCGAAGTCCAACACTAATTTCTTGCAAATCCAAGACAAATGAACCGCCGTTCAGTGGAAGTAGGGCCCCCTAAATTGGGGGGACCCTCGCGTTAGTTCAGCTAATACAGAAGATATGCAAAGGACTATCTCTAAAAGCCGATTAAAATTTGGAATTTATCAGGTTCTGTGGGCTGTGAAAGCAAGCTTGTCCCTAAATTAGGAACAAATACTCATATAAAAATATAAGTGAAAGACACGAATTACCATTGCAAGACGAAGAAGATATTAACATTTGCTTTGCTTATTTACTTGGCATCACAGTAGATAACTCTTTAGGCGATAGAAAGCAGTGAACGGAACACTTCTGGGGAAGTGATAAAACACTACACTCTCCGCCTAGGTCCGCACAGACGGATGAAACGTCAAGTGTTAATAGTGACAGCTATTTGATTGGGGACAAGTGCGAGGAAGAAAATGAGACGAATACACTCTAAGAATCACCAAAAGCGGTGGCTTTCCTTACGCTGAGAATCAGCGGAATGTCAAGGATGGTTCGATCACAAAAAGAGGGGAACATATCGATGTAGGCGGTGTGGCAAAAAAAGCCCCCTTGCAAAGAATTGTTAAAAAAATCGCCAAATCCAAAAGTAAGAGACGAATAAGGTTTATTCAGACAAACCTCAACTTCCGAGAGGTTACAGATGATCTTCTGGGAAAATCAATCAACGGGATTGATGTTATCGTGGCGATTATTAGCGAGCTATGCAGAGAAAAAGACAATGCGGTATGAGCTACCTACCAAACAGAGGGTATTCGAAGATATTTATTCGACGAACCATCACAACGTCTGGCAATGAATTTGTAAGAACCAAAATTAACTAGGTTCATATCTATAGTCGCTAGGCTCCACCAAGCTTGAAATATGGGCAACTGTTACATGAAGTAGTGATAAACACGACCACCTGACTCCCTATTTTCCCCCATTTCGATAGGAGACCTAACGCGGTATGGGGAAATAAAATTTCTAATAATAGGTCACTGGTACTGACGAACTCTCTGGCCGTTGTATTTGCTAATGTGAAAATTATCTATAGAATAGGCCCAGGAGTCAATACTGCTTATACATGCCTTAGAGAATTGACCTGACGACACTAACCAATACCACGCGTTGCCAGTTTGCACGTGTGACATTGATATACGGCTTAAGCCAGCAACTGATTAGTAGATACACTGACGGAACCCTTCCGGCAGAGAGAGTAGGCGCAGGCGTCATTGATCCAAGGCAAACATACTTTGAACCAATGGGAAAGCATGCCAGCATATTGCAGGCGGAAATATACACCGTTTCAAAAGGAACTGTAGGGGGTAGAACATTGCTATTCTAAACGTTAAGACTTACGCGTGTACTTCCTGTGTAGTGCTGATCACGAATGTTCTCCATGCTGTATATTTCTAACTTATTGCAAAGAATAAATTCAAATAGGCGCTCCCCTCTTCGGTTAGTGCCACTGCTGGGGCAGTGTCCGGCACTTGCGCACAGTAGTTTCAAGCACTTTGGAGAATGCTTAATACTAGAGGCCAATTTGAAACGATTGGAAGTAGGGAACATAATAAAGTTCCTTCCTTCTTTAGGACACAGTGCGATGTCCCTTGACAGTATTATTATGTTCTCCTATGATTACGGTAGTGGAAACAAGGTGGTTACCATCTTGCGAGTCCCTGCGCCTTTTCAATTTAGCTATTATCGTTTTATAGGCTGATTTGCATGGGTTGATGTGAGGCTCTTCATACAGTTCCTTCAATGAATTTTATTTTTTTCTCACAGATTGCTTTCTGCAAGTTTCTCCGATGAATACCGTTAGCTATTATCTTATGTGTCGTCACTTGCACGTTAGTAATTCCTTTTCAATTCCAGGCATCCAGCCTGCAGGTGCCTGATTTTATCATTCCATCAGGATGTAGGTAGTCCGTGACCATTATTTTGCACCTAGTCATAGAATCATCCCATGGCCCGAGCATCTTCTTGATTTTTCTTCCGCCGTAGTAATTGTCGACATGACAACCAGTATCAGAAATCTGTTTTGAAAGTATTAAACAAGCCCTTTCATTTGACACCCCACATGATCATATTCTGCGAAAAAATCCCATGTATGGGGAGCTCCTAGCTTAAAAACAAAACAAGTTCGACCCACTGATCCACCGAATTACGTGGTGATTGGTCTAACCATTTCCTAGTAAATCGAGTGTGACACCCTGGCTAGACAGATAGACAGACATTGAATTGATTTGGTGAGGTTTTGTTGCACACAAATCCTTAAATAGATTGACAGGCAGAAAAACAGAAGGACAAACAGTTAGGCAGTGAATTTAATAGAGTTTTGTTTACACAAAAACATATCTACTTTTCTGTTTGCCGCTAAGTTTCTGTCTATAAAAAATATTTCGCTGCATCCAATAAACAATCATGCTAGAATTCGAATGTATTTTGTTAGAATATTTCTTGATCAAGCAAGTCGGGAAAGTCGGAAAGTTTTGTGTATTTAAGTGGGAATTTATCCCATTTGTACCTAACTCGTAATGTTTATGCCTTTAGTTTGTCAAACCATTCACTTGAGTATGATGCTGACATTCAAAGTCTTAGAATGGAAGAAATTTATAACTCGTTAATAATAGTGCGATTTCTACCAAACTTGGTAGTATCATGCTCTATAGTTGCAAAAGTTGATGATTCTAGGAAAAACTTAAAAGGGTACCGAGTCAATTTCTAGAAAATATACTATATACTATTATTAACTTTATTTAAATAGGTATCGGTATGTAGAGTATTTGGAGGTCTAACTACCATGTTCATGGATCGCCACATTTCTTTTCAGATATTTGGGTTTGGTAGTTTCTGACAACGAGTCCTTGAAGTAACTCACCCCTCTCGGGCCCCCGCACTCCTCTTCTTTGCAACTTATTTCAAAACTAAAACCGAGTTCTTTAATTTAATGTCACACATGAATATACTCCGTGGAAAAAAAGCTCACCCTCCTTTGGATATAGCAAACACTAACAATGTGTTACTACATGCAATGGGATTCGCAGGTCCCATCTTTCTATCAAATTTCGTATCAATATGAGCAAACCTTTCTGAGGTAAAAGGTATGGCAGACAGACAGACGCACGAACAGACAGTAAACCGAGTTTAATAAGGTTTTGTTTTACAGAAAATCTTAAAAAAATAGAAAGATTCAACAATAACGACACATCTCTAGATTTTCATGGTTTTCCAAACCCCACTAACACGAACTATGAACGGAAAAATAGGGTCTGTTTATATTCAAAATTTTTGCAGATACATTTACTATCTTTATTGCAAATAAACGTCAGCTTACTGTTGCCGTGAAAAAAAACTGTAGCTCGCGATGTACACTAAAACGGTCATAATACACGCTCGTTTCCTATTCCATCAAAGAACTATCTATTTCCTGTAAACTCATCTTATCAATTGTAAGATTGCAAAATCAACAAAAGATAGAAATACAATACATTCTCCCATTCAAATGTTCTGTCGTCAAAAGTCCAACCACATTTCAGCATAAATATGGTATCTTGTTTTCCGCTTTTTCCCTGAAAAATACTTTCTCATGTTCGCTATTTATTGCACGTACATCATTACATACATACGAACAGAAAATCCTCATAGGAGGCAGCAAATGTAAAGGAATCTCCGGTTTCATTTCTCATATTTGGGTCGAGTATTACTCAAATAGGAATACCCTCGTATATGGCATATTCCATATATATATACAAAATGATGTTCTTGAAGGTATATACTCACTCGTATGTAGTTTGAATACTATAAGACGAGTTTGCAGAGCAATTATCCTTTATATAAATTATAAACTAGTTGCAGACAAAATGCTGTTCCTAAAGATAATTTAAATGTTTGAAGATAGTTTTCAAAGTAATTATTCTTTAAATAAAGACATGTTTCGTTTACGATAACACAATTTAACGTACTTATTTAATGAAGATGTTACCCATGGTGGCGGGGAGCTTCCTAAACTGGGCCTACTTCCACATTTCGTTGGGGAATAAGCTTCACAGTTTGCTTAATAAGGAACAAAATGGAAATTGGAAGCAAATGAGTCTCTTCAGTACTCCACCCCTAATTAGGCGTCTGAAAGTCTGAAGTGTATAGCATTCAACAGCGCAATTAATCGTATTGTTACCTATATTGCAAATCTAGGGAACTAGGAGGATGTGTAAGTCATTACGGCTCTAGATATATTCAAAATTAGTTAATGGTAATACGGGAAAGATGTAATAAGTACCTTCTGAATCAAAAAAGATTTTCCCTTTAAAGTATACAACATACGAATCCAAAAAAAACGTTCTTTATTTTCCTTGAAAGAATATGAACGGATTCCACTAGGCAGCATTTAATCTTTGCGAACAATGTTTTGAACATGGAACTTTCAGCAAGGTTCCCTGTAGCTATCAGCTTCAGTGGAAGTTCTCCCATCCATGCCTGGATATTTTCATCCTTGTTCAAGGTTAATTAGGTTAGCTATATATCATATTATTAATTACATCGTCCGAAACATGAGTGGCTCAGGTGGGAATCTCTAAATAGAAAATACTTGTACGGAAATGTACAAAGTTCCTCGTAATTAATTACAGGCTATCCTTGATACTTGTTTAATAAACAGGAAGTATAACTTCCTTGTACACGTGTGCAAGGAGGGATCACAAGTAAACTGATTATGATGAATGGTAAAATGATATTCCATCGTCTAATTACGCCTACAATATGAGTCCAGTCTTCCTAGTTACGATAAATCCTCAACTCAATGGTCAGCATAGAAAGTTCAAAGGCTCTAAGGTTTAATGAGTGTTTTCTTCATCTCGCCTTATTACAAGAGAAATTTTGGCAACGCTCCAGAAAGATAGATTAAGCTTGCTTTGAATTGAAACTGGCGATTGTAATTGGAAAGCCTATTTTGCACTTATTAGGCGCATCATAAACTAAATGAAGCTATGCAATTGAAAAGACATTTCGTCATCAAAGGAGACATTGCTCGTATTCGAAGTACGTATCAAAAACAATTAATTAAATTCTGAAACGAAAATAAGCCTACAGAATGTACTAAGAAGGTTCTACTTGAACTTCCAAACCTATTTTCATATCAACGGCGCAACAACCGGTATTCGGTCTAGGGCTGCCTGAATAGGGAACTCAAGACACCCGGTTTTGCGCCGAGGTTCACCAATTTGATATCCCTAAAAGCTGTCTGGCGTCCTGACCTACGCCATCGCTCTCAGGCAGGGTCGGCCTCGTCTTCTTTTCCTACCATTATAGACTTTCCGGGCAGGATCATCCGCATCCATATGGATTAAGTGACCCGCCCACCGTAACCTATTGAGCCGGATTTTATCCTCAACCTGACTGTCATGGTATCGCTTATATATTTCGTCGTTATGGAGGCTACGGAATCGTCCACCCTCATGTAGGGGGCCAAAAATTCTTCAGAGGATTCTTCTCTCGAACGCGGCAAAGAGTTCGCAATTTTTGTTGCTAATAACCTAAGTATCCGAGGAATACATGAGGACTGGCAAGATCATTGTTATGCTCAGTAAGAGCCCTATGGTGAGACCTTTCGAGCGAAACAGTCTTTGTAAGCTGAAATGTTGGCTGACAACAACCGTGCGCGGATTTCACCATCGTAACTGTTATCGGTTGTGATTTTCGACCCTAGATAGGAGAAATTACCAACGGTCAGAGTTGTAGTCTCCTATCTTTATTCTTCGCGTTGGTTTTTGGTGCTGACGTTGCCACCATATACTTTGTCTTGCTTGAGGATCGTACCACGCATCGCTTGCCGCAGAGAGAAAATCTAATCTGTTGTTGATTTGCCTGGAGCGAAGCCTCTTTGGTATAGGCCAATGATGTTCTGAGCGTATGGGGCTATCCGACCTAGCAAGATAGTGGAGAATATCTTATAGATGGTACTTAGCAACGTGATACCTCTATAATTGCTGCACTGTGTGATATCTCCCTTTTTATGTATGAGATGGATAATGCCTCTTTGTCAGTCGTCAGTCGTGTGATGAACCATTTGGTGTAATTGGTCGCCTCCATATTTAACCAATTCAGCTGTAATTCCATCGGCTCCTGGCGACTTATGATTTTTAAGCTGATGAATTGCACGGACTGTTTCTTCCATACCAGGTGGTGGCAGTATTTGCCCGTCGTGTTCAGTTGGCGGGACTTCCATTTCGCCGATGTTCTGGTTGTTCAGTAGTTCATCAAAATACTCAACCCATCGCTCTAATATGCCCATTCTGTCGGAAATCAGATTTCCTTCTTTGTCTCGGAAGGGTGAACATCGAGATGTATAAGGCTTCATCCTGCTGACTTATTGATAAAATTTGCGCGCCTGGTGCGGTTGCTCCCTGTACTTTTCGAGTTCACAGACTTGTTGGTTCTCCTAGGATTCTTTTTTCCGTCTTTGAAGTCGTTTCTCCGCTCGCCGGAGTTCGTGATAAGTCTCCGCACGTGCCCGCGTCCTTTGAGAATGCAACATTACTCGGTATGCAGCATTCTTCCGTTCCGTTGCTAGCTTACATTCATCGTCAAACCAGCCGTTCCAACCTATTTTACCTCAAGTTTAAGTTAGAGTTTGGGACCAATTATAACCAAATGTGTAATTATCGTCATTATTAATAATGGCGTCAACAACGCCTCAGATGGGGACTGATCTTAGAGCCACGATTTTTGGCTATCAAAAACAAATTATGAATGGTATCTGGAATTTGCGTATCCTTTTCAAGGGTCCTAAAAATGCAGGCTTTCCCCAACTCGAGCAAAAATTCCAGCGATATAAACTCGACATTCTGGTTTTAAGAAAAATGGGAAGTTGAAACTCTATAAACTTCTCCTTTCCGTCTCTCGGCACTAAGCTGTTGTACCCTAGAAAACCAATTGGTAGCACAAACAGATTCGAAACAATTCTCCCAGCGATACAAGAGCCAGTTTCGTAGAAGTCCAACTTTCTAGTATTAAGAAATTCCTGGAAGGCTTCATTGCTAAATTATTTCTCTGATAAAAAGTTATTTAAATTTCTACGAAAATGGTAATCTGTTGGCGGGAGTTCGGTGAATATGAAGAATGAAAAGGCAGAGTCTGATGCTAGAATTCGTTTAATTTTGGGGTTGCCACTTCCGATATCTCTTTTGCGTAATCTAGGCTGCTTTGCGAGCTGGGAATAACATTTCTTGGCAGAGACACCATCGACATCCCAAAACTGCCATCAGAGAAGAAAACACCCGCGCAACGTGGGAGCCTATATTTTTAACCGTGAGACTGTGGTCTGCTTGAAGGCTAAACTCTTTGTATGCAATTGGTCTGTATTTGACTGGTTCTCATATTTCGAGTGAAATGTTTTCAATTTTTCTTGATTATCGACGAAAAATTCTGTCCTTCTAACGAAAACCAAAGTAAAACTCACAAAGGGCCGCAGTTTTAAGTTGTCCCTAATGCTCACCATCAACCAAGATAGCTCAATAGAAAGGCAGCATACCAACCTTATTTTTCAAATCCAAAAATGCAATTTCAATGAGATTTAATAATTTTTAGGCAGCTCTCGTTAATTTACTTACTTACCTACTTTCTCGGAAGAGTTCTCCATGAATGGGCTTCAATCTTTCATATTCTTCCCGACCTATCTATTTAAATCATTGATTTCTCCTTCCAACATCCGATTGCCCTTTGGCAAATTTGTCCCGAATAAGATTCTCGGTATGTTTTACACAAATTCCTTTCGACCTAATTCTCTATAGCACGTTCCGTTTTACCATTCCAATGCATCTTTTTAATATAAGACCAGTATAGCCGTGGGATCAAAATTTCTTGGTAAACACAAAGTGCCCTTTCATCCTTTTTATACATAATGAGGAGGCGGAAAAGTTAATAAAATCCTTACGTCACATTCTCACAAAGGGTAATTGACAACTTTCTTCTCCAATTTTGACTGATGGTTCTTCTTTCGATTATGACCTGAATTCCATTGTCCTCGTTCAGCGTTACTACCTCCTTCTTTACTTCATTGAACTTCTGCTACTTTCTTCAAAGGAGCTAAATCCCAACAAGATATTGAAGTTATCCAAGTTATTTTCCCTTAATTTTTTTGGGAAGAAATTTTCGTACATGACCATTTCATAGAAGAAAGTGTAATGTTTTGGCATATGATATATGGTTTCCATGGCAAAGATCCATGACCCGGTGAGAGAGCATCTGTTGGATGCGTTGCAGGATTATTTTAGCTATTATCTTTGCGACGACAGGGAACATGCAGTTACCCCTCCTGCGTCGGGTATTGGGGCATTTTTGATACCGCTGGGGTCCTTCGTGTGTATATTTGTCATATTCATTTGACAGCTGTCACTTTAAGCTTCGTTCTCTAAAGAAAGTTGAGCGACTTTGTTGTTGTTTTAGATTTTACAAAATGAGTTGAAAATGAAAGGCCACACTATGCACTTTCGCCATATTTTATTTGTTTGCCTCTGTAAAGGAAAGAACGGGAGTGATCTCCGTAAAAAATTGTGTGAAATTTACGGTGACAATTCCACAAGAAAATGTTGATGCCAATTTGATACCAAAGATGCTGCTCGATCAGGACAGCCCACCAAGATTGTTAATGACAAATCTACATTTCATGACGCGAAAAATTGCCGAATCATTGAAGGTTAATCAAAAAAGTATTCCCTTGCACCTAAAGAAATTTGGATATGCAAACAATGGGACGTGGATCGTTTGAAGAAATGTGCAACGCAAATGGTTTTGATCCCGACGTAAAGACCCCCTCAAACAACTTCACAATCAGAATGGTAGGATTGGAAGAGTGTGTTAGTAGAACTAAGGAAGGGACCTATTTACTCGGAAGAATATTCTTGGCAATTCGATAATTTCAACGTATCAGAAAAGCCGAGAGCTCGTTAATCGTTAAGGACGTCTGTTCTATTACGACAATGCAAGGCCCAATTTTCTGAAGAACCGTCAAAAAGGACCTATACGGGATGTACTGCCTTTTCAGATTTTGCACCGTCAGAGTTCTCTTCAAAATTGCTTGAATGGAGTAACATTTAGTTCAAATGAGACGATAAATCAGCACCTTCTCCCGTTTCTCGAATGAACTATGATAAAGCTCTCCGAAAGATGACAGAACCGAAAATACATCAGTGGTTAAACTTTGCTCTTTATAAAAATAAATGACTTCAAAAAAGCGCAGTGACTTTTAACTCAATCCGATATTTTAACCAAGTAGAAGCGGGAACAATATTACAAATTCTTGATATTTCTAATCACAGGTAGTTTTTAAAAAAACCTTCGGGCGTGCGAGACTGACCTATAAGAATAATCATATGGCAAAGAGTGGGGCTTATGAGCCAACAAAAACACTGGCTCGGAGTAACTATGCTAGCAAGCTTTCTGATTCCCTACTCCTTATATGAAAGCTATCTTGTATATCCTCAATATTTTATTTGTAATTCGAAAATGATTTTTATCTTTAACTATGCAATTCAGTGACCATCATTTCGAAACATTAGTCGCATAAACATTCACACCCCTATGGTGAGTCTCCAAGTCCCAAAGAATACCTTCTAGAAGATATTTGAACAAACCTAACCTATATCAAGTTTGCAACGGCAAAGTAGGAAAGGGGTCTGTATTCAGATGATATCTCAGCGCCCTTAGTATACATGAATATACCTTATAACAGATGGCGGATCGTTCTACCAGGGAAAGTAGAACACAAAATGGTCGTAGGCAGTATTTGACTTGCGGGGTAAGAGATCCATAACCAAACGTTGCTATAGATGCGATCCCACGTGTCCATGTGCTAAGCAGGTGCAACAGGGAAGTGATGATTCGGGTCGCTGTCTTGCTCCTCAAAGCGCCTCTGACTAAGAGAAAGTAAACACTGAAGCAATTCAATAAGCGCGGCTACCAGATACCCTGAAAGTCGTTGGTACGGCCCCATTCGAAAAATTCTGCCTGTAGGATAATGCAACGATTTCAAAAAAAGAGGCATGCACAGAGGTTTACCGGGAACTCCATCGAGAGGAGCGACTTTATAGACAAAAGCAAAAAAAACAGAAAGACAACATGTCAGTCTCGAAAAATACAGTGAGCAGCCACATCAAGTGGATACAGCAATGGATTAAGTATTTTGATGAATTATTCAACAAGCTGAATACCTACGAGTCGGAATACCGCCAACTGAAGACGAGGGATAAATACTGCCACCAACAAGCATGGAAAAAAGTCCTACAATTCATTGGCTTAAGAATCACAAGCCACCAAGAATTGAATCAAAATGGTTGAACATGGAAATGGCCAGCTGCACCTAACAGTCTTCTAACCTACGCTCAAGGTTGCTGTAATAAATCAAAGCTTGATGATTGGCATCGACACCGACATAATAAAAGAAATACCGTCCAGCAGCAGGAACATTTATAGAGATATCACGTTACTCAACAATATCTAGGAAATATTCCGCATTGTTTTGCTATGCTGGACAGCCCCGTATACAAATTATTAAGCCTGACTAGGCTGACCCTGACCGATGTAAAAGCAAAAAGATCGCTTTCGAGATTTTCCAACATCAATATCATTTCAACTTAGGAAAACCATATGTGGCCACAACCTCAGCAGGCTCGAATAGGCAGCGGATGAAGTGGACTGAGGACTTGAATTTCTCTATTATCCGCTCCTACTACGAAATAACAACGACGGAAACGGGTACCACATCTTACCGCCCCTTGTTTCACCACGTTACCCGCGATACGCCGTGACTGTATAAGGTATCGCAAACGAGTACCGCAGTATTACTCGTAGCGACACGATCTCGGCGATTATCAGAGAGCGTGTTCAACTGAAGATCACCGCAGGAACTAGTGACTAAGAGTCGATGGAGCCTGAGGCGGCGGTATCAACAACACCACGCCGCACTGCAGGAAACAGTTTTAGCATACGTCGAAGCACTCTTTTTCCCCATCCAGCTGAAGTCTCCGCTGGGGTTCGAGATGAATTCCAAAGAACATAACTTTTGCATAGATCGGGTACTCCCAGGCTCTGTGCATCTCCAGCAACTTCGGGAATTCTATCGTAAATCAGTGGTGAGATTGCATCTCGACTGTCTCTCGATATGCAACTAAACTAAACAACTAAATCACTTGTGGTGCGGTTACGGCTATCAGGTTGCATGGGCCCGAAGAGATGCACAATGGCAATGGTTGTTGTAATTGATGTCTTAGGTCTGTATACCATTGATCCCGAACTAATAAAGTTTTTGGCGACAGTCATGGAACGGTGGCATACTACCTTACCACTGCATTCATCTAAAGGTGCGAACACTTCAGAGTCCATCCGTATACGGGGAATTATCTTCCAGCGGGATTACTTGAGTTATCTTTGGTTTTGTATGGCACTGAACTCCTTTGCGTGGCTACTGAATGATGCTAGAGGGCATGCTTTTGCAATAAAATATGACCTACGTGCTAGTGCGAGCTAACACACTTAATATACTTAGATGACATCAAGATGTATACTGATACTAATGATCATCCTTGAAGGCTGTTGCGAATAGTAGACATGTTAAGCCGTCATATTTGGATGGAATTCCCCATCCAAGCTATAATCAAAACCGTCTTCTACAAGTATATAGAAATTCTGCTAGGAAACCACGCTCTAATTAGTGAACTGAAGGATGTTTTGCTTTCCGAATTCCTGCGACGTGTGAAGCTGAAGCTGAAATCGCGTACTGAGTGTGCTCGCTTTCCTTTCACTGGCATATGCATTTGAAATCATGCCGTAAATGAAGAGCGATCTATACTATACTATATTATGTCCAAATTTCGAATGCATCATCCAGGCTCTGCCGCGAAGCGGATGAACCTGGTTCGTAACGTCCAGGGTAGAGTATGACCAAGAGCATATTAATGAATGAAAGTTGAAGGCAATGCATGGTAAAGCATGGTCCATCTGCATTTCTCGAACAGATGGTTGTGTGCTGGGAAGCTTTTGCCTAAGATGGACTTGTATGTGTCATTCAGGATGGCGTGGTCACCATCGGTATTTAAAGAAAGCTTATAATGAGATAATGGATAGAGAACAAGCAGTGCAGAATATGTGGTTCGGCATTGCAAACGTTTGACTATCTGATTTCCTTGTACACTGTTATGGCGCTGATGCAATACAAGGGCAGGCATAATGCTGGATGTAAAGTGATCCATCAAAACCTTGCATACAAGTATGGGGTGATTACGGGAACATACCCGGTTTACCGGTATAAGCCACATGCATAGTTTTGCGTAGGGCATATATTGAGGGACCGGCAAGTTCTAACTGATTTCCACACAGCAGGCCGGAAGTGCTGTTTGTTGACAAGATCCGCCCTGGGTATATTATTGATATTGCTATCACAATGATGACAGCATTGAGCCTAAACACGTGGAAAAGAAAGAGAATTATGAACCACTGTCTCGTGAATCAAAGAAAGAAAGAACTATGAACCACTGTCTCGTGAATCAAAGAAAGAAAGAACTACACCATTCAGCAAACGAGCTCGATGTAGTGGGAAATTCTCGACAAATTCCCCTATTAATCTAGTTTACCACCAGCTACCACCACCAGTCAGTAGAATCGTCCGAGCCTAAATGCTTGACACCGAGTGCTAGTATTGGTAAAGTCCGGCATCTGCCGAGATTGTGGCAACTCGGAAACTTATTAGTTTATTAGGATTATTATCCTGTCAAGAGAAGTTATACTGCATCCTAGAAGAGCTATTGCCCTCCTTTGCTGGTTATTAGTGTATTATTATTTATAGTATGTCGTCCAAGCATATAACTGACAGGAATTTTCCTATTTCTCCTATTTCCAAGAATTTAAACCTGGAATCTGGTGTCTTACCCTCCTTTGGACAAATGCCGGACATTGTCCCAGAACATGTGCTTCACCCTCCTCACCTTCACCACCTTCTTCACCCTCCTCACAGAATCTACAAATATTATCTCTGAATAACCCCAGCTTGGCCGAGTGATAATTTAGCCTACAGTGACCAGTGAGTATTCATACTATAATCCGGAGGCACTGCTTGGGGAGGTTTAAACAATCTTTCAAGCGCTTGTGTCGATATTCCCCCATGAGCACCCTGGGCTATTCCATTCCTGGTAGGTTGCCTCCGTACAGTTCCTTCAGCCGTTTTTCTTAGTTTTTCAGGGTCATAGTCATGAACCCATTTCCGACTATGGTCCGTGTAATGGCCACCCTGCTCCTTTCCTGCTCAGCTCTTCCGCTACCTCCATCTAACCCAAAGTCACCTGAAACCCAGAATATCCAGAACTTGTTGATTGGTAGACCTTGGTGCAAAACCGAGTTATTTAAAGGTAAGACCGGGCATCGATAATGATCTCCGTTTGAAAAGCTTTCGTTTTGGTTTGAAACCTCACATATGAATTGCATTTTTTTTCAACTTGTTCGAGTATCTTAATTAGTTCAAGGTACATGAAAAATAAAACTGTTTACATGCTCCAGTCTGGTTAAATTATTTCATTTATATGAAGTGCCTCGTCAATATTTACACAAAACGCACCTGTTGAAACATTTGTATTAGTGCTAAACATTAAAAATAATAAGACTTTTAGCGTAATAATGTATCTGTTTGGAAAAACCAAATTAGGTATGCAAAGATAGCAAAACCAAATCAACGTCCCGTTCCCTGGAAGATCGACGGAGATGTCTTTTCAGATTTGACATAATGCCTCGTAGAATTGTGTTCGAATAATCGTCTTCTTTTTCTTCAGCCTTTGTCCCGTTCACAAGCGAGGGCGGCTCGTCGTGATCGGTTTCACCATTTGGCTCTATCGAATGCCTGATCTGGGCGCAATCTCGAGGCTTTTAAATCCCTATCCAGCGTATCAAGCCCAAGGTAACATCTTCGTCTCCATTGCCGCAAGACGCCGTTCATTGTCTTTTATAGTTGACCAACACTCAGAACCATAGAGAGCGACTGGACGGACGACATTGTGGTAAATTTTAGATTTGAGACGTTCATTGATACGTCGATCACAAAGAATACCAGTGGTGGAACGCCACTTCATCCAGGTTGCGTTAATGCTTGAAGCAATTTCATAACGCAGTTCTCCATTGGCTGATAGCGTTGACCTCAGTTATTTAAATCGCTCAGTTCTGGGCAGATCACCGCCGCTGACAATGATTGTGTTTGTTTCGTGGGGATCGGTCGTCAAAAATTCAGTTTTCTTTAAATTCAATCTGAGATCGCGTTGCGTGAGGCGATGATTCCATTTTTGGACAAGTTGGACATTTTTGCTTTTAGATGCTAGGAAAACACCATCTGCATAAAGCAGTGTGTAGGGCGGAGGACGTTGGATATCCCGTGTGGCGGTGTCCATAACAAGAACAAAGGGGAGTAGTGAGAGGACGCTTCTTTGATGAACACCAACAGCGACAAGAAGCGTTTGATTGAAAAATTGATAGTGCCAGCAATATAAATTTTACATTCGCTATTATCAAACTTCTCTTCTTTTTCCCGCCCTCTGCTATACTTTATATATGACCTCCCACGCATATTTTGCAGGTAATTAATTATTCAAATGGAACTATCTTGTCCAAAGAAAATGTATCTTTTCCATTTCCCTTTCTATCCAATTGACATATTGAATACCGATATTACATTTCAGAAAACCCATCTATTTTATTTCAGTCATTTATTGGAGTGTAATTATTTGTTATCCGTAATATGTTTATTCATAATCTAGCAATATCGAATGCAAGTTGTTTCGCTGTTCAAACATAAGCTCTCAGAAATACAACCCCCCTTGTTGAGCAGTACAAAGAGCTACATATATGCATACATTCTGTCGTATAGCAGAGAAAAGCCAACCCAAAACAATATCACAATTAAAAAGTTCACAGGTTAACATATTTCTCATTTGTTATTTACTTCCAAAGAGAACCTAATTTCACGGTTGTTGACTGAAATTTATTTCACCGCAAATAAACACATTCGCAGCCACAACGATAAAACTGTATGTGATTAGCAATATACATTTGTGTCATATCCGTTTGATAAAGGGCAATGGCAATTTATTCATAATCCCCTCGCCCAAATATATAAACCATAACATTCCCAAAAATGTCATAATATTTCCTGTATTATTCGACCACTGATGCGCAATAAAGAAAAATTTACGGATGAAAATTTCCTCAAGTACCGGAGAAATTTGATTCGCCCCACCTCCAAAAGGTCGCACATATTCTCTGTTTATTGGACACCATCTAGAAAATTATCTTTGCCTGTGCTTCCGTCGTGTCCGTTTTCTTCTCGCTGACTATGACTGTGCTGTAACGAGTCATCCACAAATGCCCCTATTCCCCGGTTTTCCGATTTTTTTTTTGTCACTCATTCGCCCTAACCACGACCACTTCGAGATACGAAAGTCCTGGGACAACGCGTCCTTACGTCACACACCATACCGTCAGGCGAAAATCATTCTCCCATGTTTTCAACATGCTGCTTCCGCCCCACCCCGGCTTTAGTACGACCGCCTGCAGTATCGAGAGTCCTATCGCCTACTTTAGAGTGAAACTTGGTAATTCTATTAAGGATAAGAAAAAAGCAACGGCGCCGAGAATACCCTTGCTGAGCTAAAGACTGGCAAAAGTACTAGTCTAATAGCTTCACGTAATGTGGGATGGCAAAAACAGCTGGACTTCGAAGCGCTTCAGATGCTATCTGAATAGTATTAACACTTTATGTTCCACTAAGAATAAAATAGTTAATTTCTTCCAGAGTAACCAGAGTAACGAGTGATATCAAATTATAAGACTATCACCACAAGAAAATTAGGATCTACAAAAACTCACCAGTTTCCAAAGCGGTCATATCCGGGCCGTGGTCGCCCATCTTGTAAATCCTTCCAGAACTTAGGTACAGTTGATTATTGTACTCCTCGTTCCAAACAAGCCTTTTGTTATCCACTTTTCAAGATTTTTCTAAGATTTTCGTCTACTGCACAATATGTTGATCGGCCAGGTGAAGTCCTTTCACCTGATTAACACAAAGTCCACTCAAACAAACCACTCAAAATCTCAACTCACAATACAACTCCTCCGTATTAAACTGTTCCACTAAAAACAACTCCCTTTTTTTCTAGAAATTGAAAGTAGCTTTGTATTGAGAAACTGTTGGCAAACCTTTTAATTGATATTGAAACTATTTCATTTGGTATCCACTAACCGCGACTTGTTACGCGAAATCAAATGCGAAAACTGACTGATTTCAGGGAGCGCATGCAACTCTCGACTTATGGTGGCTGGAAAAACTCTTTCTAAGGTCGAGAACAGAAGCTCTTGTCAACGCCACTTTCGTCGTTATTCATGAAAATCGATAGAGTGGAGTCGGCGCGGTGGGAAATTCTATTTATTTTTAACTAGAATGCATGGTATTAGGCTTAGTTCGCAATGAAGATGGTTGGAATTTCTCACACGACTTTGAAATTTAACGAAAGTAACCGCGATTCTGTTGGCATTATGAAAGGATGTTTCCTGAGCAAGGGGTTCTTCTCAAGCTTCTATCCGTAGAGGAGTTAGACAGGGATATTCACCCACTCATTTCATATTATATAGAAAAGCTAGTGTCAATCAATCTTTAATAGGTTTAATGTATACATAAATGTATGTATGTGTAAATGAGAAACAGATAAATGTGAAAATAACTATTTATGTGATTCTAGAAAATCCGCTACAAAACTTGGGTTTAGAAAAGATGAATAGCATTCATAACCATTAGTTTAAGCGTTAACGAGTTCGCATACACGAATAAAAGAACGTAGATGGTATAGTATCTTGCGGCGATGAGAAGAACTATAGAATTAGTTTTAGTTTACTCTCATCTTTATCGGGAACTCTGATCCATCCAGCCATTAGCCAATTCACTTTCTCAAGAAGCTTTTTTGTAACACTTTCAACCTTAGAGTGATGGTGGAAAGATCTTTCTGCATACATTCATGCCTCTAAAAAAATACGGAAATCTAGAAAAATTTCAAGGGGACTCCTTTTGTCTGAGAGCGCCTCTGGGACCTAAAATTTATACATCAAATCTCTTTTACTTTTTATTTTTACGGTTTTGTGTGAAGCACTCTTTGGCAATATGGCCTTTCACCCCACACCTTTTGCATCGATCGGACCGATCAATGCCACTGGTAAATGCCTCTGCGAAATTACCAAACACGAGGCACTTGAAGCACCTCTTTAAAGAAATCTATCCTCTCAGACGACAGACGATCCATCCAATTCGAGTTTTTCCGGCCGCCAATAACTTCTGCGTTGCGTCCACTGGTAATCGCAATATGGCCATTTGAGTATAGCCATAAGCTTGCCCCAAAATCACAATGAACTTCTCGACAAGTTCCATCACCTTGAACTGTTCCGTCAAGGCAATCCGAATTTCGCCTTAGGATGTCACTTCATCGA
This sequence comes from Hermetia illucens, assembly GCF_905115235.1. Lineage (NCBI taxonomy): Eukaryota > Metazoa > Arthropoda > Insecta > Diptera > Stratiomyidae > Hermetia > Hermetia illucens. The sequence goes on from NC_051854.1 coordinate 18,146,765, forward strand.
AATCCTTGCACTGCATATAGACTTCAAGTTTTTGGGCCCGTACTGTGCCATTCTCCCCAAGTGTGTTCTTAACTTGAGTTCGGAAGCCATCAGATTTTCCGAAGCTGGATTTTTTCAGCTCAAACATGAGGTCATCCTTCTGGGTCCTTCAAATCTTGCTGATATTTCCGCCTAGATCTTTTAGGTCAAGTTGAACTTTGATCTTTTTCAATATCTCCGCGTAGGACAAATTTTCCTTGCTAGAGATCACAGTTGCCTCTGGGCGAATGCGCACTTTTGCTTTCTTCTTCGCCTTTTTATTAATCACTTTGGTCCATCCTCCGTTGGCGTTTGCTAATTCGATTGCTAATCAGTAGAGGATCCACACGTTTTTCTCGCAGTCTCTTGTTTGGTGACAGGTTGATTGCAATACGATTAGGTGTCACTTGGTGGCCTGTGACATGGTTGGGGCATCAGGTTTCGACTAGTCCTTGGAATTTCGTTCTTCCTGCTGCGATTTATTGTAGAGCACTCTAGTAGATCTCACCATACTTTTTATGGCTTGGTGCATGTTGTGCTTGTCCTTGATGGAGAGAGCAGATCCCTGATTCAGAGGAATTGCCCTTCACACACCTTGGTACAAAAATAGTTAAACTATTCTGCTCTCTATCCTAATCGAGTTACTGCTTTTAAATAGTTCTTCACCTTTGGCATTCATTGATTTTCCCTCCGTTTTATCTTACCTTTGCGACTGGCGGAGATCTTAAAGTTAACGAACTTCTTCTGAATGAGTCCAGCATTTTTACCCACTAAAACGACCCCCGGTACTACCACATCACGGGGCGGGGTTAGCCCACTTTACCCCAGATCATCCAATTCGAACCTGTAAAGGTACTGGCGATATCCCCCATCAGAAGCTGAGTAAGATTATAATTTACCTCCCCATGTTGTCTCTCTAACCACTCCTTGATGGTAGGGATCAGCCTGTATGTCTACTGGCCCTTTTTGGAGTGGTCCTCTCCCTTTCGGCGTTCTTCGTCTGCGACAAAGGAGGGACTGACTTCATATTGTATATACTCGTCATCTCATCTGTCGAGATTGGCATCATTCTGGAGATGACAAATGCAGCTTCATCTGAGATGAATCTGAAGGCAGAACACACCCTTAGGACTGTCCTCCTATAGACGGCACTCAGTTTATGGGCATGCGTTTCCCCAAATAGGGATGGCATAAAGCAAAATCAAGTTCACCACCCTGGTAATAAGTGGCCTACAAGTATACCGTGGCCTTCCCAAGTTCGCCATTATTCTTGCCAGGGTCATACTGGTCGTGGATCCCTTGTTACAAGCATATTGCACGTGTTGTTTAAAACTTTCTTCGTATCTATCATCACTCCCGCTAGGAAGTGGCGTGGAAGTGATTGCCAATTCTAACTCGGGCGTTATTTCGCTCCCGGCGCTTTGTGATGAGGACCGCTTCCGCTTTTTCCTCCGCAAGTGACAGTCCAGCGCTCTTGAACCAGCCCTTAACATCACTGGTTGCCTTGTAAGAGTATAACTCATGGTCATCTAGACTACAACCAACCCATCTAGACTACAACCCTATCATCGGCATAACCCACCATCGTGGCCTCTTCTGGAACCCCACAGTAGTGGGCCAGGTACGGAGCCCTATAGGACACCCACAGAGACAACGTACTCGTTGGGTTCATCATCGGTGTCATACCAAAGCGTCCATTCTCGCTATCTTGTAAGCATTCTCCTTTTGTCCCTGATCATTACTTCCTACTGCCCTCTCAGCGATTCGTCTGGCTTGGTGGCAAACTGATCGAAGGCTCATCAAAAACTTTCGCGTAAAGTTATCCTGAAATTGTGTCATCCCAGTCTATCAGTTGTAACCGCAACAGCTAAATCATTATCTTCCCTATAGCAATACAAGGTTCCTTCCATCGTATTGGGTCGAATAACTTTATCTCGGAAAGCAGCTGTCATTTTCTGAGCACGGAATCCGTTATTCCCTCTAGTGTGACCTTGAAAAGGAAGCGATCCTTTAATGGATGCCACCGTAGCCCTAATATGATAAAATTCAATAACTAGCATATCGAGTTTCAGCAGACTATCGTAGGACGCGTTCCAGAGGTCCGGCTCTAGGATGGACTTCTGTGCTATTCCCGACGTGATTTCCATCCTCCTCTGGCCCTGTAGCATCTCATAGAGTAGGGAATGGTCTTTGAGATAATCCCTCAATATCCGTAAGAGATAGCTTGGCACATGGAATGAGTTTTCTAATGTGCCTAGCATATCTATTCACCTTACGGAATCTAAGGCATTTCTGACATCAAGCGTTATGAGGAGCACTGTCAATTGAGATCGGCGGCTGTGTGCCTCGGTTCGCTGAGCCGCATCCACAACCTCCCTGTTCTGAACCCGAATTGCCTTTGGGGTAAGTCTCGGACAGCGTGGAATGAGTCTACTCCTGATGAGCTTTTCGACGACTTTCCCGGTCGTGCCAAGCATACACAGCGCTTGGTAAGCAGTCGGGAGCTCTGGATCTCTTTTTCTCTTGCTGATCAGCACGCAACACCAGTTTGTAAAGTTCCGCCGGGATACAATCAGGACCTGGCGCCTTCTTGTTGTTCATGGTGAGAACCGCTTCTTCGAGCTCTCTCATTGTGAAAAGGGGGAAGGGGGGTCTGCGGAATAATACCCGTACAATGCGGTCCATCTGGTCGGTACTTAGTATGCAGGGCTTCCGCAAAGCCCCGACTTTCGGGGTAATAAGCTTATAGCCGAGTCCCCACAGGTTCTCAATCACCTCGTTGACCAGGTTCTGCCATCCGCAAGCTTTACTTTTATTTATCGTGCTGCAGAGTCTGCTTATTGCTGATCTATGGAACATGCCTCTTCATTGGCGTGTAAATGTTGTGTCAAAGGGCGGAGCTTAAGACACTCTCCGTAGGTCGGCAATTTATGCCGTTCTCCCGTACATAGAAGGCTTATCACGGCTGGGACCTCTCCGATGCATAGAAGCCCCACACGCTGTGATTATCAGGTTCATCACTAAATTTGCACACTCCAGCGCAGCTCTGCCTTCTCAAAGAGCTTTGACGAACTTCCCCATGTTCACCCCCGCGACATTCCACAGGCACGGAGAGCGTCGGGTTGGTGCACGCCGGCAAGTAGCGTGAACCACTTCGAACGCTTTGTACTGGTGATCACTTGCCGAGAAGTCTTCCAAGACTCGCATGCGTCCACCTATAGCTTGCACACTTAAATTGCGACTAATTCATCAAGGAAATTTAAATCATTTATGAATTATGAAAACTCAATTACAAAAGAATGTAATTTTATATTTTTTAAATTCAATCCATAAAAAACTTTATTCAACTCTTTTTCACCGATAAATCTCTAAATTTTTTGCTTCCACGATTGCTCCGCAACCTTCGTGACTTTCACTCCGCTACCTACAGGTAGACTAGACGAGCCACTCAAGGGCGTGATTCGTCCGTGATGAATCGTATCATTCTCGTGCGGAGCTCGGCCGAATCCTCGCCAATCAGCTTGCGCCTCCACACATCGATGGTGCCAGACATTCCGACGCAAAAGTGATGTCAGGGATACTTTCTCCACAGCCTGGGCGCGGAAACGTTGGCGTGGATCTAGTGTTTAAAACTACGAGCCCGATTCTCGCCGCTATTCGCAGAATCCGTTTCCGTCTGCCTCAGCCAGACTCCAGAGGGAAACGGAATATGGTCAGTATAGAAGGATCCAGAATGGAAACCAGTCCCCTCTTTGTCGATTAAGCCTTCGAGGTGTTCTCTGATACGTTTCAGGTTATACGGATGCACAAGTTAGGCATCTTAGCGCTCATGTCCTTAGGCTGCATGAGAGGGCTCCGCAACAAGACCGTCAAGTCCGGCAGTTTTACTCTATTTAACTGCATTTATGCCATAGGTAGTTTCGATTCGGTTTAGAGGACTAGTCCGTATCCGTGCGTTACGATGGCTAGCAATATCATCGAAAAATAGCTGCATTGGATGCTATAAAATTCAAAATCGTGGTAAGCTGCCCCTTCCATCTCTTCAGCTACTCATCAACATGGATGAGAAGCTTATCGTCAATGTCTTTCGCAAGACCACCGAAAGTTTTAAGACCATCTACAAACTGTTTCATGATGCGGTTACACGGTAGCTAAGTCATTGGTATTCGCGATAGCTTCGGCTTCTCTTACTAAGGCAATGGTGGAATTCCTATCATGTCGTACATTCTCATAGTATAGGACTTCCAACACGTCCCCCCACCCGTTCTTACGTTTAACGATCCGCCTACTTATTTCCATACCTCAAAGACAACTTCTAACTTTACTACTGATCGCAGTATAGTCAATCTGATTAGACGTTCCTTGTAGTTGACACTCACACTTAAGTCAAAGTGTTGTCAGAACCCACCTGGGCTTCAGGTCATCCATCTACATCCAATATCACCTTTAGGAATCTTCTCTTGAATTGCTCGTTGAAAGCAACCGCAATTCGGAAAACTTCTTTGACACATAACACTTCATAATTGCGATACCTCCTAAACTGGATCGGAGTCTGGGAGTCAATTGTCTGACACGCAATTAGCGGATGAACAGGGAATACTTTGAGCGCATTTTTAAGCCCCAGCTTAATGGGTGGGCGATTTTCACAATGAAGCCATTTTCACTCTGCTTAGCGAAGATTCTATGAAATTATTTTTATCAATTCTTTTGAATATTTTCCTCAAAAATCGTTATACTTAAAAAAATGGTATGAATTTGACTACAATCTTTAAAAATCTGGCTTATTACACAGACACGAAATAACAGATAAATGCACGAAAGGAATACCCACGCAAAATCTTTGCAAGTCAAATCATATTCTCTAAATGAATATTTCCACGAAATATTCCCTGCGCTGTTAAATAAGAGATTCAAATTAATTCAACATTTTTCTTTTTTGTTTCGCTTTAAAAGGATTTTGTTTATATACGCCTACACCTCATCAGCTAAAATACGGCTTCTGCGAATATTATACGCTTCTCAACAAATTAATATTCGAGTACAGTACCAACAGCGCAACATAGTCAAATCTTTCTTCCAAGATTAGACACGGATATATTACTATAGAAATGTATATCAATCTCATATTTCATAAACAGAAAAAGTCAAACAACGTTGGGGATTTGCAGGGCATTCAATGATTCATCCGCACCGGGGAATCTGATGGTATTTCAACAAACATTAAATTGTAACATTTCCATCGTGTTGAAGTTCCTAAGCTAATCAAAGCCTCTCAACAAATTTAATTTTCGACCTCTATGACTAATAAGAACAACGTGGTAACTAAATAGCGAAAAAGGATATATGCTATTGTAACCGTAACTACTACCCAACACCTATGTAGAACACAACCCGGTGTTTTTACAACGCTATCAAAAAATCAATACCACTTTCATTCAGACTTTGCGGCACCATACACCCAGCAATTGAGACTCTTGGAACAGTATCTGATGTGCCCCAAAGCGAATAAGCAAGGATAATGAATCATAATTGCGTCTACAACGTCGCAAAGGAAAATATTAGCGTTAAACATGAAACGCTTGGGTTTCTCCATAATATTCTCCAAGCTATTCTCGCGTATTACTTCATTATTGTGCTATTAATTCTTGACAACTAAATTCCATCAAATAAGTAAGTTAGATGAACTTAATAGCAAATGTTTTACGGAGTTCATTTGAATAAGACAGGATTTATTACTGAAATTTAATGTGAACTTTTATTCGTTGGGGTAGTAGGATACGTACTTACATGCTCAAAAATTACATTTCATAAATATTAAAATATTATAGACCCACATCAATAAGTATTATATCAAACCAAGAGTTCTGACTAAACCGAATAGGAGGAAGTTAAAAATGAATCTGATGTTTAAGTCGAAGGAAGAAATGAAGATACATTATCATCAACAACCGGTATCCGGTCTAGGCCTGTCCTAGTAAGGAACTCCAGATATCCCGGTGTTGCGCTGAGGTCCACCAAGTCGATATCCCTAAAAGCTGTCTGGCGTCCTTGGCCTATGGCATCTTTCCGTCTCAGGCAGGGTCTGTCTCTCGTCTTCTAACATAGATATTGTCCTTATAGACTTTCCGGGCTGGACCATTCTCATCCATAAGGATTAAGTGACCCACCCACCGTAACCTATTGAGCCGGATTTTATCCACAACCTGATGGTCATGGTATCGCTCATAGATTTCGTCGTTATGTAGGCTACGGTATCGTCCGTCCTCATGTAGGGGAATATGAATGAACATATACTTGATATTAAAATCCAGAAGGAAGCTTCTCAGATTACGCCAACGAAAAAGATTCTGTCACAATTAAAATCTTAAATTTTATGTGTTTTCCACAAAGGCAATAGTACAGGTTTATATTTAGTTACTTCTCTTATCATTTGTAAGAATTTATCTTTTTTGAAATACTTGATCATTTTAGTGTGATCGAAGTTTCCTTTTTTGGTTGGCTTTGTAGTGGAACCGACTGTTCCTCAAAATCTTTATTGCTATGACAGTTTCCAATTACGAAACTAACTTGCTCGACTTTACTCTTTTCCGTCATTCGACAGGATTCGGATGTCTGTCGTAAAACATAACTAGTAAAGATGGTCAGGGCCCACAATGAAAATAATACGAGTCTGTATTGAAATTATGTTAGTCTTACTATCCCTCTTTCATTGAAACTCCTATGCCGGGTCTCCGTTTCCGCTTCCCTCTCGTCAGGCCTGGCTTAACTGATGATATCACTAAACATGTATATTCGCAGGTCTTTAGGTAGACCCTCATTTCCAATATATCAGAGAGGGGTTTACTGCCGGCTATTCAAACACAAATCTCGAGCAGCTCGTTTCTGGAAGGTGTCAGCGCCGTTCTTTTGATGGGAGAATAACCTATGGCTGATTTTCAGCTAGAGTAGGGCACGGGATGTGCGTAGATAAACCCCCTCTAAATCGTCCCGTCACGATTTAATAGGCGTTTATGGCGGTTTATGTCCAATTCCCTCTTCCTCCGCTTGTGGGCATTCTTTAGCGATGCATTGCGCTATATGAAGAACTTTCCGTGGAGGTGCCTGCCTTGTTAACCTGGTCTAGCCACACCTCCATAAATATTTGCTCATTCATCGTTTTTGCAGACCATCACATTGTTTCTGGCTTTTGGCGTGCGGGTCTGCTGCTTCGTGGCTCCCTCTTTCTGTACGTGAATTCCTCGCTGCGGGGACATATTACGGGCCAGAGCAGGTCTGACGCTCCCATTTATAATAGGTGTTCACATCATCTTTGTTGGCCAGAACTATATCTAACTGGGCAAATGTTTCTAATATCCTGCGTCTCCTTGCATTAGTCTCTATGCTGCCTCATTTGATAGCCCACGCATTAAAGTCATTGGCTATCACCTTTGAACTTCGTTCCCTTGCGCGAAGAACAGGATAGTCTAACAAGTCTTAAAATTCAGAGAATGTGGGGCTCAATGCGGCGTAGCGGCTATACAAGAGGGATAAATCACTTATTTTGACAAAAGCAAAGCCGCTCCCTGCCTGACCCATGGTGTATGGCTTGGTGTCCAATCGAATTTGTGACCCATACACTTCCGTGAAGGTTTCTGTATGATTCACTTATGATGGCAATCTCCATCTCTAATTCGACCCTCCCATGGTTGAAAGTTATTTGTATTAACCTCCTTAATCCATTTCTGTTAACACGTTCCTAAATTCCGGGCGTTTACCACTTCTGGAAATATGCCGGTTGTTCCGTGCATTTTTAATTTCGGATAAAATGTATTTGGACTCCCTATTCCACTATTTGACAATAATGTCCTTTCTCCCCAAATCTTCGGTATCGATCAGACTGATCAATGCCGCTAATGCATACCTTCGCGAATTGTCAAAACATCAGGCATTTAAAGAACCTCTTTAGTGAGATCTGTTTCCTTAGACGACAAGCGGCCCATCTAATTCGAACTTTTCCTACGACCAATAATTTCTGCGCTGTCTCCACTGGCAGTGGTTACGCAAGCCGTCAGTTTTTCACGTGCTGAATTTTATGAGGTCCCCTTTCTAGGTCCTTCAGAGTTTGCTGGCATATCCACCTTGGTGTGCGTTCCACGTAGCTAGACATCGTTTCCATTTCACTGTTAGGGCAACAAATTTCGAATTTTCCTTAGGTCCTCTTTCTTCCTCCTATTGGGATTTATTATAAAGCACCCTAATAGCTCGCACCATGTTCTCAATGATTTCGTGTAGGTTGTGCTTTTCCTTGAAAAATTCGGACTGCTCAACTATTTTAATTCTAAACAGTATGAAAGGCATTTGTACCGGATCAGGACTCTGTTTTCGTTGAGTCTTGGCCGGATTACGTTTTTACACAATTTTCCACTTTTACGATTTACTGAGCTTCAGGAGCTTTCTCTTTTACCCTCTTTCGCAAAGGAGGAGATCTTAAAATTAATGATGAATGGGTCCATTTCCTGGTCCTAGAAAGTTTCTTGAGCAGCCAATCCTGTATTTTCAGCCCATCGTTCGTTGCCTTCTTGATTAAACACCTCTTCCTCCAAATCTAAAACACTTATCATATTAGATGCCACGTTCGCGAAGCTGCCCACTACTGTGGCATTGCGGTGGAGGGATATCGACGGCCGGGAGCCCGATTGCTCGCTTTCAAAACCCGCAAATACTGGGGTTCCGAGTTCCTTCATCGTAACTTTAAACTTTCTCTCATCTTTTATGTTCGTTCTATGTTCTGGGTGGCCTTCCCATGCCCGGATGGCGCAAGTGGTTAGAACATTGGGCTGTCGTAGCAAAAGGCGGCGGTTCAAATCTCACTGGTCGCAGGGAGATTTCTTATTGTGGCTGTATGTCGGATAACAGTCGACTCAGCTGTGAATGAGTATGAGAGTCAAATCAGAGTAATAATCTCGGGCGAGCGCAATGCTGACCACATTGCTTCCTACAGTATACTGTAGTGTACGGTACTACGATCTTGAATGAGGTGCTCTAACACACTTCAAGGTCCTGATCCAATATGGATTGTTGCGCCAACGATTATTATCATATATTTACACATCCATATGTCTGCCCTATCCATCACCTAGGGCCGCGTCTGATGAAAGGTCTGGCAAGTCTTCACAGGGAAATTACTTCCCTTGACACAACCCTTAAGCTGTAAGCCGTGCATACAATTTATAAATTAATAACTTGTTGCCGATGCTTAACAGGGAATCATCATCATCAACGGCGCAACAACCGGTATCCGGTCTAGGCCTGCCTTAATAAGGAACTCCAGACATCCCGGTTTTGCGCCGAGGTCCACCAATTCGATATCCCTAAAAGCTGTCTGGCGTCCTGGCCCACGCCATCGCTCCATCTTAGGCAGGGTCTGCCTCGTCTTCTTTTCCTACCATAGATATTGCCCTTATAGACTTTCCGGGTGGGATCATCTTCATCCATACGGATTAAGTGACCCGCCCACCGTAACCTATTGAGCCGGATTTTATCCACAACCGGACGGTCATGGTATCGCTCATAGATTTCGTCATTGTGTAGGCTACGGAATCGTCCATCCTCATGTAGGGGGCCAAAAATTCTTCGGAGGATTCTTCTCTCGAACGCGGCCAAGAGTTCGCAATTTTTCTTGCTAAGAACCCAAGTTTCCGAGGAATACATGAGGACTGGCAAGATCATAGTCTTGTACAGTAAGAGCTTTGACCCTATGGTGAAACGTTTCGAGCGGAACAGTCTTTGTAAGCTGAAATGGGCTCTGTTGGCTGACAACAACCGTGCGCGGATTTCATCATCGTAGTTGTTACCGGTTGTGATTTTCGACCCTAGATAGGAGAAATTGTCAACGGTCTCAAAGTTGTATTCTCCTATCCTTATTCTTGTTCGTGTTTGTGTTTGACGAGTGCGGTTTGATGTTGTTGGTTGATTGGTCTTCGGTGCTGACGTTGCCACCATATATTTTGTCTCGCCTTCATTGATGTGCAGCCCAAGATCTCGCGCCGCCTGCTCGATCTGGATGAAGGCAGTTTGCACGTCTCGGGTGGTTCTTCCCATGATGTCGATATCGTCAGCATAGGCCAGTAGTTGGGTGGACTTGAAGAGGATCGTACCTCTTGCATTTACCTCAGCATCACGGATCACTTTCTCTAGGGCCAGGTTAAAGAGGACGCATGATAGCGCATCCCCTTGTCGTAGACCGTTGTTGATGTCGAATGGTCTTGAGAGTGATCCTGCTGCTTTTATCTGGCCTCGCACATTGGTCATGGTCAGCCTAGTCAGTCTTATTAATTTCGTCGGGATACCGAATTCTCTCATGGCCGTGTACAGTTTTACCCTGGCTATGCTATCATAGGCGGCTTTAAAGTCGATGAACAGATGGTGCAACTGTTGTTAACAGGGTGTTAACAGGGAATCCCTCCCCCAAAGACAAGTACATCTGCTTGTATCTGGCATTTAACTTTTCCTTCTTGTTTTCATTGTAATAGTTATTTGTATCTTCATTTTGACTTCATCAGTATGCTTACCCATCGGGAAGATAGCAGCTTCAAACGAAAATGTCGCTATTTTCGCTTCGTCACGCGAAGGTGACTGGTTTCTGTGAAGACATGATATTAGTGTTGGATTCGAAATACTGGCTTGCAGTTCAGCAACTGTAATTGTCCCATTTGTCATGCAATATTTTCTGAACAGTTTTGAACAGGGCGTCCATGTCTCAGATTCCAAACTCGTAGTCCTTTTTTTCGTCTCCGTAGTCGTCGTTGTATTTCCATCCGATCTGAAGCTCAGTTTCCGGGCACAGTCCCCAAAGTTTTTGTGTTCATAAAGAGAGATGTAAAAGTCTTAAAAATACAGACCAAACCACTACCGGTTTCTCTAGCCCCTTAGAACCATCATATTCGTATTACTTCGTGAAATTGCTTTGCCTTTAGGTGCTTCTCATCCTTTGAGCTTTTCTGCCCCATATTTCCTTCACCATCTCGCTTTGTGTTTTTACAAGTGCGGAGGAAACCATAATCAATTTCTCATTCGGCCTCGCTCCTTCCCAGCGCTCGATTGTGGTGCCCTTGCTTCATTACGAACCTTGCACAGTAGAACTTTACATGGTCTGGATTCGCCAGTGTACTACTGCATACAGGACAATTCGGCGAATCATCTAGTCCAAAACGGTACAGATACTGCCTGTAGTCAGCAGGATGTCCCGTGACGAAGTGGGTAATCTTGTAGTTGATTTCTCCGTGTTTCCACTTGAGCCATAGCCTAATGCTGAGAATGAGCCTGTGCGCCCAACAGTTTTTGGAAGGTTCGTCTCATTTGCGTTGCTTGAGATCATGCGACCTTGCCGCATTTTTCTGTTCTGTGTGCCCCTTTTGCACGTGTTGCATGATATAGCGCAATCATTTCATTTACCAAAAAGTCGACTGTCAAACATCAGCATTGCCTTATTTGGTGTAATTCTAAAAACGCTACAAATCCTCAGACCCATGAGCCGTTAAAGCAAATTCATCTGTTTCCTTTTCTGAGGGTTTGCACACGCCTCGGCTCATTAACATTCGACAACATTCTCGCAAGTGCAGCGGTGGCACATGCCTTTTGCCTCCCTAACGCTCAATTTGGCGTCAATTATCACCCCCAAGTACTTGATGGCCGGCTTAGAGATTTCCATATGTCCACCGACTTCAACCTGGTGATCTGGATGACTTTTTCTATGGCCGTACGATTCGGATATATCATTCTCAAGGGCCGCAGAGAGCGTGTCTCCGTCGAAAACTTTCCTCGTACAACCCGGCAACCCACTCGGCACTCTGTGAGAATTCTTTTTGCTGCACAATTCACCCGTGATCTCAATGCAAATTTCCTGATGGTCGCTGTGAGTATAGTCCTCCTTCTGACTAAAGCGGCACTCATGTATGTCCAAGCTCCTTCTTACGGAAACGGATGATGTCCTAACATTCGTGAGTAGCATGTCTACCTCCGTGAATGCTTCGAGCAGAACACGTCCTCTCACATTCGTTGTCCAAGAGCCCACGCATTAGCATCACCAGCTATCATTATCTGCCAACCTCCTCTTGCATTCAAAACCAGAGGACTCTGCATCTACTTATACTCGTCAATTGTAGCCCTGGGTGGAGCACACCAGCTGTATATGTGAAATCCTTTCACCTTTGCTCTGATGAAGCCTTCTTCCGGGTGCTTTAATATTTTTTGGAAGGCTTCTTTTCAAGTTCGTAGCACTGCTTGGCTCGCTCGATCGTTGACCCAAACGCTATCACCGTAATTCTTCACTTATTATGGCCACATCGATATCTTCTCCTGTGCCGCCAAGTTGATTTCAACTCCATCTGCGATTTACGTTGACAACTCTCCTCCATGCCACGCATTTCTTGGTACCTGCAATGTGCTGGTGGTCCACACATTCCCTTTCTACAGTGGGCAATTCGCTCCACAGCCTTTTGCTGCTTCTCCTCTGCATCTCTTGAATTGCTTGATCTTTCATCGGCACTGAAGCAATCCTTCGCTATACGATCGAAGGCGAAGTGCTGCCACCACTGGTAGACTAATGATGGCAATTAATGCTCCACCGTGGGCTTTCCGTAACGCTTTACCGGACGACCCTTGGAGTTCTATAAGGTCTAACGTCTTCTAAGGTCTCGCGAACCTCCTCCTTTGTGACGACCCCTTTTAAATTGTTAGAGATTATAGAATCTCCGGCCTGCTAGTCCTGAATTTGTCCGCCGTTATATCTTGAACTTCAAGCCTCCTTTCTGGAACCGCCTAATGTGGCTAATATTATCTCCCAGATTGGTGAGTTCGAAATCTGCTTTCACGCTCCTCACAATGTGAGCTTATGACCCTTCGCCTCGTTTAGAGATGGAAATAACCTCCGGTCGTGCCTTCCTCCTATCTCTATTTTTCCGAGGTACCATCTTTCTACAGGCTTCCGCATCCAACTTGGAAGGTCTCCACTCTCTCTCTCCGGAATAACGGCTACGTGAGTTGCGCCAGCAGCTTGTGCGTCCTCCCTTACCTGCACAACTTTTTTTGGAGTTGAGTCCTTTTTTCTCTCAAGGACTTGCTGCGCTATTGATTCGTTCAACCATTCACGCAGCCTCTTCTTCGGCTTCTTTTCTCCCGAGTTTTCAGTGGTCATCACTTGTGTTACCTGGCTAACATTTTCGCTCGGTGCCTTCACTCCTCTTTCAATCCTGGACCAGCCGAATGCCTCTTATCATGGCCTCTATATTTTGTTGAATATTTCGGCGCTGCATGAAAAATTCACAAAGCGATAAGATTTTATTACCCAGTACGATGAAGCCAGTTAACAATTGGTCGCTGCATCTTAGGTCGCTCGGGTGGTTGGGTGTCTTAGTTTCCTCCTGCCCGTACCCCCTGCACTCCTTTTCTTGGGAGTAGCATTTTCACTCGCAAGGGCATGTTGTAATGCATTGTAAGGGTGGAGATTTATGAAGAATTGAACCTCTTTTAAACTGGTCCGTCAATGGAACCAGTTTTTCTTCCCCAGTGGACTTGCAAAATTTAATACTGCAGTATCCGCAGTTCCTATTACTGCGGTAGCTGGATATCGACGGTTTGCCGCCATTTTGTTTGTCTCTATTTACCATCTGTATTGTGCTGAAGCTTATAAAAAGCAAATATCTGCTGGTCTACCAATCATTATTTAACTAGACTTTCTCTCCGTTTATTGAGCAAAGAAAAACGTAGGTGGGATTTCGAAGTTTTAAGTTTATGTATTACTATTATTACCCGATGATGAAAGTAGAGAGGCTCGAAGTGAAAGTCAGCCGAATTCGTTTCCAAATTCACCGAAACGAGTAGCAAAAACATCAATTTGGACCATTTAAAACTTCAAAAAGATGTATGCGCATCAATATTTTAATAACCGTTTTTTTATTGTTTTACTTATATTAAAATTCTATGTTAACAATATTTATGAATGAATGTCGAATATAGCAATATTAACTGGAAATATTATTCAAGGCTTAAATGGAAATTATTTTTTAAATTAAAGGTTGTTTGGCTGATACAGAACAGGAGAGCTTCTCAAAGAATTTATGCAATAAAATAAATGATTGGTTAAAGACTTTATTGTTTATTTTTCACTTTCACAATTATACAACAACAATCATCGTAAATTTGCCAGGCATATTTATTTTCATTTAAAATTATGTATATGCATTGTTGCTTGTTGGTGTTTTTTTTTGTTCTTCAATAACTTTAGAGTGATAAATATTAAATACCATCGAAATATAACTCAATTGACATTTTCAAGATGTTACTTTGCTCTATCATTGATAGCAGAGTGGGCCTAGATGCTGATAGTAGAGAAGGAAATGTATTTCCAATAGAGCATTTAATAACCAGCCAATTCGGCGAATGTGGAATCCATTTCGTCGGCAAGACTCTTGTATCTGTCCTTGTTGATGCCCAATTCGTCTGTGAAGATAAATGGAAGGGTAATCATATTAGATATTGGATTGTGATACAGAAGTTTCGTGAGATGTACCTCGATTATAGTTCGGATGCCAATTATAGTGGTTTTAGTTTAGGTTACTTAATTGATAATTTATTGTAATATGAGTATATATACAAACATCAAGCAAAAGTTGCTAACTTGAACATATCCTAATTATTCCCTTTGACTTTCAATCTTATAAACATTCTTATTTTCTTGAGACGACTTTCAAGTGCCAATTGAAGTAACAATTAATGCTTGATTTAAGTTATTGTTTCTTTAATTATGATCTTATTAGAAAAAGAAAACAAAACAATACCTGCATTATAGCTTCGACCCAAAATAATTAAGGTCCATGGAATTAGTAATTATAGCGTTGAAAAATAAGCGAAGGCACTTGTTTATTTATAATATATTGGTAGTAACAACTCCTTCAAAATTATCTCAAAGATATTACGTTATAGCTCCAATTCTTCACATTTTTTCTCAAAAATAATCTTTCCAATTTTAACATTATTCTCGATAATCTATTTTTCAGTGGTTCATATATGTTATTTATCTAATTATTGTAAATCTTGTATTTTAGTGCAGTACTAAACAATTTATGAAAGAAAGTGAATTACTTGGAAATTAAGGAATCCCAATGTCAGTTTAATTAATTTCTTCAGATTGTGGGTACAATTAATATTGAATTTTCATATTAAATACAATTATTTGATTTGCTTTTCGTTTAAATCCAAAAATCATGACAGTTAATAAAGTTTAGTTGAATGGCAGTATTTAGCAGCAGGTTAGAGTGATACATACAACAATATTACAGTGTTAAATAGTTGTTAAACATTTCATTTATTACTAAATATTGTATCTGGATGTTATGAGAAGGAAATTATAGTTTGACTAGATTCCTAAAATCTTCTTCCACGATTGTTTGAAGACGTGTAAAATACTTGAAGGATTGAACTTCTAGGGATTCATATGGATTTTCACATGATGAGAACGAATACAACACTTCTCTCAGTAAAGTGCCTTTAGAAAAAAATTTTGCCTGCTTATTATGGAATTAGAATGGTTTCCAAAAATTTCAAACTTTTCTATGTTTTAGATTTCATAAAAACGTTCTCCCATAGATATGATGAAACGTGAAAACAACAGAGGAAAGGGAACTTCTCATGAAAAACTACTTCTTATATGATTCTTTCCGCTACATGACCAACGTTTTCCATTATTTACAAGTTCTGCTCCTTTGAAACTTGTTGAGGTTTTTCTTATTTACAGAAAAAGTGTGTGCAGGATGGATATTTTTGTGCAATAATGAAATTACTGTCTGAAAAACATAAACGAATTTGTTCTAAATAGTTCACACATTCTTATTAGAGATAGCCGGAAAATTTCAAACAATCTCATTGTATGGAGAGAAAATGCAATCATTTAAAAATGTGTGGTTCAGTTATAAGTTGTGAATAGTGTGCAAGTCTGCAATTAAGTCAATTTTGACTTTGATCTTTTGATTCGAGTGTGCTGTTTTGGAAAATTTTGAAAACTCTATGGTTTTGTGGTGTCTTTCATCGGAACGAATCGAAAATGTCTGCATTACAATTAATAATAAATAGAGGGAGATTTTTATGTTTCTAATATCCAGTAAGTTCAGCAAATGTTGAATCCAAATCGTCGCAGATCGCTTTGTATTTTTCTTTTTCGTGGAAGAGTCGGTCTGTAAAAAGCAATAAAGCATACAAAAATTTGCACAACTAAATTAAAATGAAAACAATTATAAGCACAATACTATCTTTTTCTGCATGTTATTATCTAAGTAGAGAGGAGAGTTCGATAAAAGCTGTACATAGTTATGTTTATTGATAATGACATGATGTCACAACTAATGCATGCTCATCGAAAATCCCTTTCCAAAAAAAGTTAATTGAGAATATATATAATGACTTTAACTTAAAAATTTACTGATTTTTCACTTCGTTTAGAGCGAAATAACGAAAAATTTGTTATTTATAAGAAGCTTAGGAAATAATCAAAAAGTGAGAAATATTGATTGTAAAATTTAAAATACAATAATGGTTAGGAAAAAATATATTTTGAGCATCCATTTTTCCTAAAGATTGATTTAAGAATATTTCAAATTCAATAGAATTATTTATGTTACCTTCTAGTCTGTCGACTTCCTTTTGGAGCCTCTTGACTTGCTTCTCAGCATGTTCAGCACGAGTCTCAGCCTCCTTCAATTTGACAGTGAGAGTTTTCATTTCACGCTTGAATTCCTCTACCCGTTGGTTGGCCTTCTCCTCAGATACTTCCAGAGATTTCAATGAGTTTCCTACGACCTGTTTGTTAAAAAGTGAAAACGAATTCGTTTATTTATGTAACTAAACCAAATTCAGTTTTAAAATAGTTTTTAATTTTTTAACTGATTCTTTGCATTTGTTAAATTGTAGAAAAAATGTTTCACAAGGGGTAAATTACAATACGTTAATATCTTCGAACTGAAGTTTGCATCCAAAAATTAGACAGGTGCTAGCTAATTTATGTTGTGATCATGGCTAGGAAAATCTAGGTAGACCAAGACTAATTCGCTAATGCCTTGCTTGGAGTGGACTTTTTAAGCCGTTTTTATAAAGATGCTATAAAAAAACAGCAGATTGCATGCATGCATGCATGGATTTTCATAGAGATTTTCCAGAATGATCTCTTTTATGTTCATCAAATTCATTAAAACACAGCCGACTAATCCACGTACGTTATTCTCTTCAAAATTTGATATAAACCTCGTAACACTATAAGACGTTCTTGATCCAATTCTAAAAGGAAGCACTAGAGTCTGCCTAACAGTTTACGAGTTGTCAGGAGTTTGTATAACTTTCTGATTGACTCAGAGTGTCACATCTTGCGACCCTCCATCCAAAAAAGAAGACATCCTTTGTCATGCGTGCGGTCGGTATACTGATGAACAGATACGATGAATCAAATCCAACTTCAGCAGGATATCGAACCCTTCTGTTTTGTTAATGACAAGAACAGTACTTTGAGGCAGGAATATTTCGAGCAAATTTCTATGCTTCCATAAGCACTGCCGACTTTTGGAGCAATTCCACCTGTCAAAGTCACTAAATTCGCGGAAGCCATGAAAGCAACAGGACCTGACTGCATCGCAACTGGGTCTCAAGACTGTGACTCAGTGAGTCCTTCAATTGGGTTATTGCGTAGGATACACCACCTGAATGGCAAGGAAGTGTCACGGTTTCAATATGGAAAAAGAAAGGTAGTCCAGCAAAGTGTTCAAATTACCGTCCAATCCAGTTGCCGGCCTACACCGGTATTTTTTGAACGTATTCGCGACATCGTTCAAATAGCTGTGGAGCAAGCGTCATGAACTGCGGAACCTCTGACGCAATACACGCTGCTCGGTTACTCATGGAGGAAACAATGAGAAATATCATTTGATCGTCTGCCACATGAGCTCATCTGATATGTTCTGCGGCAACAATTAATACCAGAAGAACTCGTGCGCTGAGTTGAATTGCTCTATTTCGAAATGTGGCGGGTATATCAAAATCGCTTCGTGTCTCTGCTACTGTTCATCAAAGAAGCACCCTCTCACCACTACTCTTAATTTTTATTATGGATGCCACACATCCAACGTCCAGCGTCCTATCCACTGGTTTACGCAGATCATGTTCTGACGTCGAGAAAATTGCCCAAATATGGAATGATCGCCTCATGCCACGCGGTCTCAGATATAATCTGATTAAACAGATTTTTTGACGACTGATCCCCTGATAATGAAACATACATCTCTATCAGTAGCAATGATCTGCCCAGAACAGTACGAATTAAATATCTTGGATCTACGCTGTCAACTAATGGTGGACTGCGTTATTTCATTGCTTCTCATATTAGCACAAACTGGATAGAGTGACGTTGCACAACTGGCATTCTTTGTGATCAACGAACCGTCCGTGTGTTGTTTTCCCTGTCGTTCTTTATGGTTCTGAGTGTTGGCTAACTATGAGTGGCAATGAACGGAGCTTGGCGGTAATGGAAATGAAGACGTTGCGTTGGGTCAGTGACGTAACACGCCATAATCACATCCGAAATAAGGATATCCACGAACATATCGGAGTTGGACCGATTGTGGAATAATTGGGTGAGTGGCGCCTTCGATAGAATGGTCAATTAATTTCCACTGACGAGAACTCATTTCCCAATATTAGTCTGAACATCGAAGTCGATGAGAAATGATTGAAACTACCCAGATCAAACATTCGCCAGAGCAAAATCGCGCAATCGGTGAAGACGAGTCGACCCTGCTTCTGAACGGGACAACGGCTGAAGAAGAAGAAGAAATCCAACTTGAGCATCATACTGTGAAGTGGAGTAGGGTTTTATGGATTTCGACAAAATCCTTTTGTTCTTCTTCATCACAATATCCACAAGGAGAGGTGAGCAGGAAGAATATATGATTTGTTGTCACTTCAATTGAATGGAATGATCAGAGGGCATCTAGCGTCTGGACACATAGTGTACTTTTGAGGCTCTACCGGGTTTTAACAATTAACTCACTTCAAGAAAGTGCTATGTATTAACTCCGCCATGCTATTAACATAGTATGCTGGTCCCAAGCCCAGGTAAAGGAGGAGGGTTTGAGGCAACGTACTCTGTACTATCCTCAGTAAAACAAAAATAAAATGCTGAGATCAGGGAAAGAGATAAATAGAGTTTAGTTGGAGTTATTCCACTATGCTAAATCCTACCTGATCTCTCTTGGTGACAGGCCCCGCGACAGGTCGACCAAGAAAATGCATAGAATGTCGTTACAAACATGATGATCGGATTAAGTCACAGGCCTCGGAGAAATGCTAGGGCGTCCACCTCAGTCGACGCGGCAGGACGGGCCCCGGTCCTGTCGAGAAATGGGCAAGGGTTCTTGACGCATGGACGGCGTCAGGACGTAAGCAAGTTAGTCCGCACACAACGAACAAAACAAATACGTGTCTGCACGCTAAATGTTGGTACCCTAACTGGAAAGACCGAGGAACTCGCAAGAGCCCTTCGGAAAAGGTGCATTGACATCTGCGCACTGCAAGAAACCCGATGGTCTGGTTCCAAAAGCTGCGACATTGAACGCGAACGCGGTAAAAATGGCTACAAACTTCTCTATTTTGGTAACCCACACACTCAATATGGTGTTGGCATTGCCATCTCAGAGGGTTTCCGTGATGCCATTAAAGAAGTCGAACGATTTGATGATCGGCTGATGAAGCTCACCATTATATCAGCTGATCGCACTATTCACTTCTTCACCGCGTATGCACCACAGACAGGCCGACCTGATGCCGAGAAAAATGCCTTCTGGCAACTTCTCGATGAAAAGACTTGTCACGTGCCTGCTGACGATTACATAATCATTGCCGGCGACCTTAACGGTCATGTGGGTGAAAAGGCAGACGGTAACAGGTGCCATGGGGGAAAGGGGTTCGGAGCGCGCAACGAAGATGGCGAGCGTATAATCGATTTTGCGGACACCCATGACCTTGTACTTATGAATACATGGTTCATCAAACGATTGTCTCATCTTCCCACATTTTATAGTGGGAACAATAAAACGCAAATCGACTATATTCTCATAAGACGTCAACATTTTACCACTGTCACTGATTGCAAAGTCGTTCCCTATGAGACCATCGCACCTCAACATCGGCCGTTGATTGCTGTCCTGCGAATTAAGCCACCGATAAAACGGCGTGAGGAACGCACTGGCCCGCCGCGCATTAAATGGTGGCGATTTGGTGAGAAGAACGAAGAAGCGGTCTCACTCATGCGATTGCCAACCATTACGAATGTGGAAGAATCATGGAACCAAATGAAAGACACGATCCACAAAGCGGCCTCTGCAACCCTCGGGGTCACCAAGCCGGGTAAGCGGTACATCAACCGAGATACTTGGCTTTGGAATGATGATGTTGAAATGAAGGTCCGTGAAAAGAAACGCCTCTACCACAAATTTCTCGACGATAAAACGCCTGCTAATTGGCAAATTTATAAGAATGCCAACCGGGAAGCAAAGAAAGCGGTCGCTGTCACCCGAGCGAACCATTTCAAAAATCTTTACGATAAACTGGACACTCGGGATGGCGAGAGAGATCTGTACCGACTTGCTAAAAGCCGTGATAAACGCACACAGGATATCGAACACTTCTGTTGTGTTAATGACAAGAACGGTACTTTGCTTACTGATCGTCGAGCCGCGACGGATAGATGGCGAGAATACTTCGAGCAGATTTCAACTGAAGAATTTGCTCATCCTCCACTTCCACAATCATTGCCGACATTTGGAGCAGTTCCACCAGTCAGCGCAACTGAAGTCGAGGAGGCAATAAAACAAATGAAATCGGGGAAAGCAACAGGACCTGACGACATCGCATCTGAGCTCTGGAAAGCAAAGACCTGGGACCCAACACCGTGGCTGAGTGAATTCTTTAACCGGGTTATTCAGGAAGGAAGAACACCATCTGACTGGCAAGAAAGTACCACTGTTCCAATATGGAAAAAGAAAGGTAGTCCAGCAGAATGTTCAAATTACCGTCCGATCCGGTTACTTTCCCATACCATGAAGATTTTTGAACGCATTCTTGACAACCGTATTCGCGAAATCGTTGAAATAACCGTGAATCAAGCTGGATTTGTCAAGAACTGCGGAACTACTGACGCAATACACGCTGCGCGGTTACTCATGGAGAAACACCGTGAGAAGCATCGCCCTCTTTACATTGCCTTTCTGGATCTAGAGAAAGCGTTTGACCGTGTACCACACGAACTCATCTGGTATGCTTTACGACAACACTTCGTGCCAGAAGAACTCGTGCGCTGGGTTCAATTGCTCTACCACGATCCGAAAAGTAAAGTTCGAAGTATGGCGGGTGTATCAAAACCGCTTCGTGTCTCTGTTGGAGTTCATCAAGGAAGTGCTCTCTCACCACTCCTCTTTGTCCTTGTTATGGACACCGTCACACGGGATATCCAACGTCCAGCGCCCTACACACTGCTTTATGCAGATGATGTTTTCCTAGCATCTGATAGCAAAAATGATCTCCAGCAACTTGTTCAAAAATGGAATGATCGCCTCATGCAACACGGTCTCAGATTGAATTTAAACAAAACTGAATTTTTGACGACCGATCCCCATGAAACAGGCACAATCACTGTCAGCGGCAGTGATCTGCCCAGATCTGAGCGATTTAAATACCTCGGGTCAACGCTATCAGCCAATGGAGAGCTGCGTTATGAAATTGCTTCACGCATTAACGCAACCTGGATGAAGTGGCGTTCCACAACTGGTGTCCTTTGTGATCGACGTATCAACGAACGTCTATTTTTTAATTTACCGCAATGTTGTCCGTCCAGTCGCTCTCTATGGTTCTGAGTGTTGGCCGACCATAAAAGACAATGAACGGCGTCTCGCGGTAATGGAGACGAAGATGCTACGTTGGACTAGTGGCGTCACACGTTTAGATCACATCCGAAACGAGGATATTCGCGATCATTATGGGGTTGCACCGATCGTGGAAAAGTTGCGAGAGAGGCGTCTTCGATGGTATGGTCACGCAATTCGTGCAAACGAGAATTCACTTGCAAAGATTGGTCTGAACATCGAAGTCGATGGTAAACGACCAAAAGGCAGACCTAAGCAACGGTGGCTTGATACGCTGGATGGGGATTTGAAAGCCTCGAGATTGCACCCAGATCAGGCATTTGATAGAGCCAAATGGCGAAGCCGATCACGACGAGCCGACCCCGCTTGTGAACGGGACAAAGGCTGAAGAAAAAGAAGAAGAAGAAGAAGAAAGTGCTATGTATTGATTGATTAAAAAGTATAGATCCTTTTTTTTCATTTTGAGATTTCATGCTCAAAAAGATCCTATGATAATTGTTACTTAAATTCATGATCAGGGTAATAGTGAGAAAATCCAAACCCAAGGATACATTTATGCGGGCTCCTTTCCAATTCGAAAATCTACCTCTCTCTATTCGATGGTCTGAGGGAGTCACATTTTTCCTTTTTCTCTCTGTCTCTCTCTGAACGAGCTTGCCAGAGGCTCACCTTCCTTTTTTTCTCTTTCGACGAGCCTGCAAACTTCACGCGTTTATCATTGAGCATAAGTGTTTGAAAGCCATGAGCTTGGCAGTTCTAAGCTAAGCTTCGACAAACCTGCCAGTATCGACCAATGTTTCGCATGCACTCTGCACGTTAAGATGCAGGAAATCGTTTCTAGTTTGGAAAACAGTATACTGAAGATCACTAGCTATTCTGCCCAACATTTTTTGTCGCTATGTGATTGCGACTGAATACTCTGGTGGATGTCAGCAAAACTTTCCTCATGATAATATTCTGGAAATGTTGCGGGTATTGAGGTTTAGGACATGTTTGACTGTCGCCAGAGCCAAGCTGGGTGCTCATTTTTTTAAAATGTCTTCCAACTCGGACCCTCTTTCAGAGAGATAAGCCTAACTCACAAAGCAATTGAAGCATCAGGCAGTTGTGTGCTGCGGGCAGGATCATAGGGAAAAACCGTATCTGGAATGTAAATTATGCCCCCTGCTTGAGATGGCATCCCGACCCTCAAGGAGAATCACCCCCGTATCCAATGCTCTTTTGGTGTATCTGCTTCTAAAGAATCTTTCCGATTTTTAGCTCTTGTTTTTCAAAGAATTGCCCGATTTTCTTTATGGAAAGCAACTGAACATCGATTTGTGTTTTCTAGAGTTGGTATACGTATGACGCTTATCTCAAGGCTGGCTACGTCTAGATTAACTTACTTCATCGTCTTTTTCTTCTGATTATTAGGCATATTATGGATTATAGGCATATTAATAATAATAAAAATCGTTGGTGCAACAATCCATATTGGGTCAGGGCCTTGAAGTGTGTTAGAGCGCTTCATTTAAGACCGTGACGGTACACTACAGGATTATAGTACCCTGTAGGAGGCAATGTGGTCAGCATTGCGCTCGCCGGAGATTATTATCCTGATTTGACTCAGATACTCATTGACAACATATTACTCCTTAAAAATACAGGTCTTAATATTACACTTTTCACGTCCCAAGTGCGTCCTTGAAGAAGTAGGTCTACCGATAGATGTTGGGAAAAGGACACCCTTGCAAGAACACAGAATAGAGATAAAAGACCGGGATTTCGTCTCTAGTGCCCCGCCAACCGGAATTCTATTCCGAAGCAATGAGATTGGGAAACTAACGCCTAACCAACTCAATATCGCACAGTCGAATAAATAACCACGAAAAGACGTTCATTTGCTGAATTTTATCGTAAAATCTTGCATGACGCTATCTAGACGATGCCATTAAAGAAGTGATTCTACCCTGGGTAGAATGCTTGTGCCAAGTTACATTAATCCAATTCAAATTGACCGCTTGTCTAACAACGCCTGTTCAGGCGCAACTAAGGCTTCTTTCTATATTATTGAGAACCTAGCTTGAACGGCGTGCACCCTGATCTACACACGTATTGGCTGGCTTGCAAATTTGGCCACAACCCCTGACATCATCAATTTTTGCATTGTAAAGGGAAATTCATATATATAGAAAATATTGAAAAGCTAGTGGCGGAACACTTCCTTATCACAATGTATTGAATCAGCAAGAATCCTCCCCCTAGTTTAGCGAATCAGAAGACAAATTCGATGATCTTTAAAAAAAATATATTAAAGAGAACACATGTCTTCAAGTTCCCAAAAATGCATCCCATCATGGTTACTGGTGGGAGAATTCAACGCTCAAAAGTACACATTGACAAAGTTCTCCCACGAAGTCGAAAGGACGATCTTTAATAAGCTCCAATTTTTAATTACTAGAATTAAAAAGATGTACAAAAGGGTACTGGGTACTCATTGAACAGGACTTTAAGAGCTAAAAAGGGCAACAAATTAAATACCAACAAAATCTAGTTTAGCTTCGGCCGACTTAGGCCTGTATTTTATTAAACCACGTCGGTCACGCTGCTCCCAGGTCAGAGGTGAGGTGTCTGCCCCGAAGTCACATAATTTGAAATTTTGTTACTTGCATAAGGCGAAAGGGACCAAAAACAATGAAAGTAAGTTGTTTCCCAGCTAGTCCGGTCTGCCATCAAGTGCAACTAAAACTTCCAAAACGGGAAATAAGGCTTTTTTGGAAATCCCAAATGACAACTTTCAAGGCAGAAATAGGCGTGATCAAAGCATTGTAATATCACCGCGTTGTAAGCCGGATTGGGAAAACTATAATCTGCTGGTAACTAGCGGGTCCCTAAACTGAAATCGTCTAGTAATAAAGTTATACAATGTCTGGGACGATTCCATGGACAACCCCCGTAAAAATATTTTGAACGCTTTCGGCTAGAGGTCACAGTCGAAGAATCGAGCTACTTGGGAAAACCATATCTGGAATTCTAGATAAAGTTCTGAGTCGTGCTCCAACCCAAAGAAGCAGAATGTAGGTATTGTAGTACCCTATGAAGTGTTTGGGTGGCATTATAACCAGCACAACCAGCATTGTTTCTCCTGCGGTTTTCTTGACTATTTTCTCCATCGCTTAAAAAGTGTTTGCAGCTCAGTGAGCAGTTTATCTGTAAATAAGCATATGGGAAGTATTGTCTGTGGGTGGGTAGGTAGGTATCAGTGGCCACTCCGAGGAGCCCAATCAGCGCTGTGGTGCGCCATTTTGATGCCATAAACTAAGATCGTGATCGCTGTTATGAAAGCAACGAAGCAGAGTCCAGCTCTTCAGAGCCAGCCATAGTATTCACAAAGGAAAGCAGCTCCCCCACCCTGCGGCTAGAAATCTCTCTGAGGTCCCCAAAGAATGGTGTACATAGTGTCCATAGCCTAGTTTTAGCTAGAGCTCGGCAATAGCAAAGGAAGTGCCTGAGGGTTACCTCCTCTTGTCCGCAGCTCCAGTAATTCAAATTGTAGGGTATGCCGAGTTTGGCGGCATGGTCCCTTATATGCCAGTACCCCACAATGTTCTACAAAATATTGTCTACAGTTAAAACTTTTCTCGCTTGGGTAATACCGCCATTTGCTTTGTATAAAAACTACAATTTCTGACTTATGGAGGTAACTTATTGGGGAAGTCTGTTATTAGATTATATATTAAACAATATACGGAACAATTGACTATTTGGAATTTTATTTTCCAGGTTACTGAGCAAATGTTGCGTTGGTAAGTATGTAGGAAAAGTTGATGTTCAACCCAAGCACCAAAGGATTGCCCAAAGGCAAAGGAAGGATGAATAGATGGGAGAATCATTTTCGGGCAAACAAAGGATATTCTTTTCGTTGACGGACCTTATTTCAATTCTAAGGTATATTTTATGTTCCTAGTAACAGTTTACACCTTACGCAAAACTAACTACTCCCAATCTAAAATTCAATCACTCACCTTCAATTCTTCTTCAAGTTCCATGATCTTGGCATCTCCACCACGGACACGATCTTCAGCAACTTCAAGTTCATCTTCAACGAAGGCCAGCTTGCGTGAAACTTCATCGGATTTACCATCAGCATCTTCAGCGAGGAGACGGGCTTCCTTCAACTGGTTGGTGAGTTGATCCATACGTTCCTCATCTTGTTGAGAACGGTTTTCGAGTACTTTGCACATACTAACCGAGAAGTTTAGATATATTATATAATATAATAATTTCCAATCAATCTTTTATCGTGAATACTAAACTTACCGGTTGTTCTCATCAGCCTTTTGAGTAGCTTCCAACAATTTTTGGGCGGCAATTGTTGCACGTTCTTCAGATTTTTCCAAATCTTCTTCAATCTGTTGTACCTTACGGTTCAAAGTAGCAACTTCAGATTCTGTGGAAGTCAAAAGTTTATCCTTCTCTTCCAGTTCTTGATTGGCAGTTTCCAAAGCATGCTTTGAGGTGACCAAATCAGCTTCAACTTGAACCAATTTCTTTTGCAATTCACGGACTTCTTCCATAACCTTGTCGGCACGGGAATTGGCATCGCGGGCTTGACCTTCACAGGTATCAGCCTTGTCCATGGCATTGTCTTTTTCAAGCTTCATCGCTTGCATCTTCTTCTTGATCGCGTCCATGTTGGATGGTTTTTTTAGTTACTTACTACAGAAGAAAAAAATATGAGGAAAATCTGTGGAAAGAAAAAAATATGTTATTAGCTTTATTTTTCATTAAAATAGGTCAAAAAAAACTTTAAAATACAATCAAAGCAAATTTGAAGTCATGATATTCAAGAAGCAATCATCGGTGGTTTTTCTCGTGAAAATCATTAAAATAAAATATAATATTTCTTTAAACAAATTGTATTTCTTCTGTTTCACTCCACGTTAGAACATAGATCCTCCACAAAGTGTCTCCTGTTCTGCGCTGCCAGAGGTACTTTCTTTCAACTAGTTCAACAGTGTTTTCTTTCATGGTATGCACGGCCTACTCATATCTTCTGTCCAAGTTTAGGGCCTGCTTGCTAAGTTTCTTGTTGGCCTTCGCAGAGGGTGTGTAATCGATGGCCACTTGCGTCTTTCAAATTAAACTACTAAAGGAGTTCTCTTTAGTTTTCCCATAGTTTCTGATTTTTTTTCGCCCTAGCCCGGATACCTTGCCCACCAGTTCTAAGGGTATAGTACGCCTTTTAGTGAATCATGATTTACTGTGGCGCGGATGTGCCGCTAACACTATTTTATCCGTACATTCCAAGACCTCTAATCGATTGATTGATGTCCACTTGGTTCCGCCGAGTTGTATAGTGGATCTAGTTATTACTTCGTCTACTATGCCATCGAACAACACTTGAAGGAACATGCAGTTGGAGGGATCTTCGCCTGAATATATATTCTTCGGGTCTGCCAAATTGCCTATATAATCATCCCTTGAAATTTTCAAATGTGACAGACAGAGTAGAAGTGGAGAGTGGTCGACATAGCCTATTCTCTTCCTGAAACCAGCTTGCGCTTCCTAATGGTCATCTTCTTTATGCTGTTCTATTCTGGGGCGACACATACAAGCAAGGGTTTAGCTAAGCCGACGCGGCTATCGAATGGGAGAAAACTGAAGAAGGAGAATGTAATAATGTACCCCCATTAACTGCTGCATTTATTCAGAAATTTAGCGATTATTCCCTCTACGAAGTGGGTATTCGTTTTGCGCTCCAAATTCATTGGAGTGTCGGTTACAGGGCGCTTGCTCTCAAATTGGAATCCGTTTTAAGGAATGTGGAATGTGCTGGAATTCCGTTGGTCCCTTTGCCTTGTGAATCTTCAAATTACGGATGGTTAATTTCTTATGGTCTCGTTGACTTGTCTCTAGACGTTTATTCGTTTCTCGTTTTTCCTTTTCCTTCTCTTTTATTTGCACTCTATGTTCGTTATTTGCTCTTCTTGTCCGAACATCTAGCAGCCGCTGCTTCCATCTTCAATATCTGCGAATGAGGTCTTTTTATAGGTTCCTTATTCGGCCATTTGAGGTGTCCCATAGGAATTCTTGTGAGGCAACGCTGTTCCGCTTAATTCTAGGTTGCATTTTAAAAATAATAAGTAAGTCTATTCAACCATGATAATGGTTGTTCTGTTATATCCTGTCATATTCTACGCACTGAGGTATCGTCAGTGACCTACATACTAATAAGTTTCATTTGTGTTTTTTTGTTTTTCGCAAAGACTCTGTCTTGTTTAATAGAAAGAACATTCGTTTTTTTTTGTAACTCATTATGCCTATACATTTTTTAAGGATTGAGAGAGTACTGAGCTCTGATCCATTAGTCCTTCCTTTTGGATTGAGCACTACGGACGCGGTTTTCAAGAGAACATGGTTTCGGTACGGCGTAGTATCAGCAGTGTCGAACCACTTTGCACAATGCAAAAGCTACTACGAACCAACTTCGTGAAATGTTTCCTCAAATATCTCGCTTCGGTGACAAATTTGATCCCCATAGACGTTTTACTTTAGGAGTATCTTAAGAGCAAATGTACTGTATGTAAATGTACCCGTCCTCAGACTGAGGTTCTGCAATCTTGCCCGGCAGATGCTACACCTTCTCTCCCTAGACCTTCACATTAAATACGCTGTAGCGTGCAAGTATTGTCAGATTACGTGAGTAACATGTTAGACGAAATTCCTCGGGAACTTTGTGTATTCTATATAAATTATGCCGAAATTCACGAGGAACTTTTGAAGGAGTTTCCAGCCACGACAAAGTGAAAGTATTCTTCACCGAAGAAAGGAGGATTTTTGTCGGAAAAACAACGTAACTGAGTCGCACGGTCTTCCAAGATTCCCAGTGTATTCCAAGTGGAATTACTGGCGGTACTGAAAGCCTGACGATGGCTGGGATAGTATCCCAACCCCAACCGTAAGGTAGCCACTCTGACCAACTGTCAAGCGGCCAGTAAGGGCTTGCATTCGGAACAGTGCAGGAATGTGCTGATCAGTCTAGGTGGCACGCTCAAAGTCACCCTCCTCTGAGTTCTCGGTATTAGGGACCTAGAGCGGAATGAATGGGATGAGTAAACAGACAGGGCCGTACTCTTGGCAGTCCCTCCCCCTGTGTCAAGTCAAAGAGGATTTGGGCCGCCCATTAAAAATTCCATTCGAAAGAACTTTTGTGCGATCTGCTCCGTGCAGGATACCTTGCTCCCTGACCCTGTATACCCTACAAAGCTGACGAGAGGAGAGAAAACCCTCAGGCACTTCCTTTGTGATTGCCCAGCTCTAGCTAGAGTCAGGCTACCGACACTAAGTAAACCATTCTTCTAAGACTCCAAGGAGATTTCTAGTTGCAGGGTTGGCGGGCTGCTTTCGTTCGTGAATGACTGGGGCTGACTCTGAAGATCTAAGCCGGCTGGGCTCTGCCTCTTTACTCTTCCCACAACAGTCATGGTCTTGGCTTTTGGCATCAAAACGGCACACTACAGCGCTAATTGAGCACCACGAAGCGGCCACTGATACCTACCTACCTGGCTGCCCGTTACAAAGCATGGAAGACGTAATCTCTTTAAAACAAAGCACGCATTACTGATGATTATTTTTCATCATCCATATTTTTGCAAGCATGTGTCAGTTAAATATAATTCAAATTGAACGCCTTGACTCTTCCATGAGGCACTCCATTGTATCAAATTTTCTGAGTTAGCTTCAAGTTTTTAGTAGGTTTTTGGATGTCATTTGGAAGGATCTCCATGACCCCTTCTAGCACGTTTACGTTGACTATGTGATACCCTTCCACAATTAATAGTTCTCCGTAAACTAATTTTTCTTCCTATCTCTTTTATGACAGATATGATACAACGAGTATTTCGTACACTGCGAAATAGGCGGGCGTTTTTTCAAGAACTTCTTTAGAAAAAGGCGTATTTGTTGCAACTGCTCAATGTGACCAACCGTCGTGGAAACATAACATCATTCGACTTTGCAAGGATAATAAGGAAATATCACCGCTGCTATCACCAGGAAACCATCTATGGGCGTATTTGTGCAACTGCTCAATGTGACCAACCGTCGTGGAAACGTAACATCATTCAACTTTGCATCGATAATCGGGAAATATCACCGCTGCTATCACCAGGAAACCATCTATGGGCGTATTTGTTGCAACTGCTCAATATGACCAACCGTCGTGGAAACATAACATCATTCGACTTTATAACGATAATCAGGAGACATCACCTCTATTATCATCAGGAAACCAACTATGGACACCAACTGACCGCCGTTCCTTTCAGGTACGTGGAAATTGCATTAAGATATAAAATACCCGCAACTAAATTAATATAATAACCTGACCTCACAACAAAGAAGCTTAAAAGAGGTTTCAGTACACATTGTGATTTATTGGTAATGATGGTAGCTTGCATTTTCTGTTGAAAGAACGGAGGAATTAGATGATTAGATGTTTTTTAGGCCCGACGACGATTGTAATCAGGCCTGACGAGAGGAAGTGGAAAGGAGAGATGCCCTCCGGGCCCGGAATGGCAATTTCAGTGAAAAAGGGGATAATATGGGGTCCGTTTAATATTCATCCCAGAAATGTATAATTTTCACTCTGGGCTCGGTAGTTTTGCTTATTTTTCACACCGGCCCGGATTTCCTCTCTACGGCCCTGATTGTATTTTATGGTCTACCGTGTCTATATGCTTACCACGCTGCAATTGAAAAATGTCTTGTGATTTTATAGGAAGCTTTTCAGTACATTTTTTTTTTACAAGAAACTTCCACCCAAACTTTGTTTGTCTAAATGAATAAATGAATGAAAGGAAGAAAGGCCTAGTTTTGGTCGATACATCACAAAAAAAAACAGTACAACATAAGGTCTTACAAAGCTAAAGAAGGGATCAAATTTCTGAAATACCGGATATAGATAAATTTAAAACTGATAAATTTTACCTAAAAATCTTCAAATTGACTTAATTTTTAAAGAAAATCTGTCCTGAATATAGTATCAACTCCATTTGGATCTTTCCATGTATAATGGCGGCATAATATTCCGCAGGTTTTTAGGAAAAGTCAACTGTACTAGCTAAAGGCTCTAAATCTAAACAAAATAAATTTGTTACTCTATTAACCATCATGAAAATAAGAACACCCCATATTTGCCTCTCTCCCCTAAAGCCTTAAACAAAAAAGTTGAATACTTCGTCTCTAATCAATGGTAACTTCATACTATTTGATAACTCGATTGTCACGCCCGTTTAGGTAATAAGCTCCCTTGTTTTGAATGAAAATTCTATGGGATCGAGTAATTTTGGAACAGTCATTATTCGATATTTCCCCGGGCTCAAGCGTGGAGGTGAAAACAGGATAAAATTAGAATTCATGGTCTAATTCAAGTATTTTTGAGAATAAATAGAGAACAATTTCCTTAATGAATAGTTTTTGCTTTATTTTTTTGATTATGAAGTTTTTGATAATCGATTTTGAGCAAGACAGGACCACCACCGAAACCACCTCCCTCTCCGCTCGATCGATGGGTACGCACATGTCTTTTTGCATAACAAATTTGAACAAAAAAGCTTTCTTCAGAATCGGTGCGTGATTACTTATCTCGACAGGAAATCTAATTGTTTGCAAGCATTCGTCCTATGGCTGGATCCCCTAAATCAGCGTAATATATGCCATTTTCCGTAACACAATACGTGAACAAAACTTTTTGTTGTATACTAGTAATATAATATATAAAAAATACCGGCTTCCCAAAAGGATAAATACCATATATCAGTTTATAACCCACTAGAAAAGAACCTTACAACACCGTAAATACTATGTAAAAGCATTGCGAACAATTATTTCGAGGACCTTGACAAATGCCGGTTGATGAAGCAAAAGGCTCATCAACTGGGTCGAATTTAATTAGGAACTATGCTGTATGATATCGGGAAAAATATTAGGAGTATACTGCGTTTTAGTGTTAATAGTTACAAAACATGTGACTCGACTTCACAGAAAAGATATCAAACAATCAAAACAACTACCACAATTATGTATATAATAGCTAACAGGATCTCAAGAACTTGAGTTTGCATTTCCGATCAGACACCTGCATCACAACCCAACTAAAGTCAGGGAAAAATTTGTCAACTTTCCCTTCGCTACCAGATACTTCTCAAAACCATATCTAAATTTGAGTCGATATTCATATAACAAAAAATATCTCATTTTACATTTTCCATTTTCTCTATCAACTGTACAGGCAGGCATACCACAAGAGACTATTCATAGTCCATTATTATTTGTCACTGATGACGACACCCAACAAAACAGAATGTCGCCAAGTTGCTCTCATTTTTTGTTGCTTTAATTCAAAAGAAACTGAATATCTATTTTCGAAAAAAATGACACCCAAGGAAAATTAGTAAAATGCTTTTGAATAAAGCTAATATGTGAAAACATTAAGATCTGGGAAAATATAATAAAGATATGTGGAAGAAAACTTCAAAGCTTAAAGCTTCAATTTCGGGAAATCTTAGTTAAAAATAGCCACCTGGTCTAAAATAGAAAGAAAAACTAAAGATGGACAATCCGTCCAACAGAATTTTTGTTGCACCTACACAAAAGACTATTTTTAAATCACAGATTGAGATTGGTTTCGAACTAGGTGGGAGCATATTTGCTAGATCTAATTTTTTACTCTCACAGAACATCACAACTTCCACCAGTCATAAAAAAAAAAATAGATAAAATCCTCACGATTACATCAGCGAAATCTGCGAACGGAAATGGATGACTTAAGAAATTTTTTGGATTTAAAAAATGGTGGCACAGTCAGAAAATGAGGTCCAAATTAGGCTCCTGGGTTTGAAAAATTGAATTTAATTATTTAAAATAATAGTTACCATCTATTACTGCTTTAAAGCAAATGCATTCCAGATGCAATTGCAGGCATTGAATTGGAGTCATTTTTCATCCACGCGAAAAGGAATCTCAGATGGTTTAGTATCTTTTTTTGGAGCCATTAAATGTAATCCTATAATATTATTAATAGAATGTTTTAATTAGTGGTGAACTAATGTATGTGTAAAGGAACCCCATTAACATAGCCCCAAAGCCGTGTGTGATCAACAAAACAATCTTGGCACCAGTGCTATTCAAATAAAACAGAGGAATTAATGCTTTCGTGTATGTGAATGTGTATATGTACGAGTATGTTCATGATCAAGATATCTATTACCAAATACCATATATGAGTTGAGTCGAATTAAAATAACCACTCTAAGGTGAGCTTTTCCTACTACATATTTTTCGTTATTTCTACGGCAATCTGCAGGACGATCATAGTATAATCCATAATGTAGTTTGGAAATTAATTATTATTTCACTAAAAGGGAAATAATCCATTTTCTATTTGCTCTGCATTTAATACTCTTATATTCTCCACATTCACAATACACGAGTCAAGTATTTTTTCCAGTTCAACCACTAAATATGAATGCTCCTTGAAGTATCCGTTAGTATTGCTGCAAACTTTAATCACAATTTAATCACTTATTAAAACTTTCACTACAATTAAAAACTACTTTCACTAATATTTTTAAGGTTATTTAAAAAGGAAATAATTTCTAAATTTCTGATAAATTTAACTTTGATAAAATTTTCAGAATTTCAGAATCCAGAAAAAAAAATTTTGTTCCTCGTGAACCAACCTGAGCGCTTGAACCACTCTATGCGCCAGCAAATACGCGAAAGCACTGATGGTGATCAAATTTTTGGGCCCCTTAGCCCCACCTTGTTAATGTATTAGAAGAAGAAAAAACACAATCACAAAACTTAAAAACATTAAAAAAAGAATTGAAAATATCTTCTGCAATTCGAATTTTGGGAAAATTCATACAAAATATCCCATCAAAAGGGGAAGCGATCTCATAACCCCTCTGAAACTTCCCTCCATCCTGTGGGGAAGCAAGGAAAATTCAATATTCAAATAAATCACCTGATAATTTCTCAATTCCCCTGCGGAGTAGCTGGATGCAATCGGAAAATATCCGTTGGTTTTCCGAAGTTAAAAATAAATTTTCCCCAACATAAAATTTGTGTGTGGAGATAAACTTTCCCTTAACCACAAATACAAGGCGTGGATCTGTATTCGTATCCATGCCCTGGTTAAAAATAGTCGCTAAAATCGCGAAGGCTTGCCTCAACATCACCAGTCACTTATAGGCCAAGCCATCTATTAATGAAGGCGCCTTCCTGAACTCATCTAACATTTTGAAAAATCTTTTTAATAATTTTAAGCATTTACAAAGCAACCAATAATATTTGTGATTGGCCATGTAATTGAAAAGTTCGAAAAAAGAAAAATCACGTATTATTAATCGAATGGCGAAGGATTTTGTGTAATGAAAAACATTACTTAGTTTGTTGAATTTATTGGTCTTCATTACGGTGGTCCAATCATGACAAGGCCAACATTATTAAAAATTTCAAAATTTATTGATTTGTACTGAAATTCTAAAATAACGCCATGAACAAATGGTATACATTTTTAAATTTGATTATTTAAAATGCCCAGCACCTGGGAATTGAGCACTTACTAAAATAACAAGACAATAATAAATCCTTTCTGTTTGACAAAAACCCCTACTCCTTTACCGTAGCACAAATGAAGGCTGGACCAGAATAATTACAATGGAAAAAGAATTCCATATTTTTCGCAGCCTGAAGGTGAACAACACCCTGGATATGACTGGGCACAATTTAGCGTGGCAGATACTATTACCAAAACTTAATTTATCTTAGAAAGAATTGCCGATATTTCTTCATTCAAGCTGTCATTATTTGGGTGTAAGATCCCCTCAATTGTCAGTGTAGGGATACGTTTATGAAAATATATATACTTTACACGACTCTATACCATATAGTAGGGTGAAGTTTAATCGCAGGCACTTGAATGGAGCACGCTGCCGGGTCGGATCAAGTTGTTACCTAGAGTTACTCATTGTCAACTCGGTAGTTGTAGGACAGATGACTAGAGGCCAAAGAAATCCTTTTAGTTATTATATCAATGTCCTACGTCTGCGTTATATTGATCCGAAACTAATAATATTTTTGACCCGCCCATCGCAATCTGTTGAGCCGGATTTTATCCAAAACCAGACGGAGAATACGGAATCGTGCATCCTCATGAAGAGAGTCAAAAATTCTTCGAAGGATTCTTCTCTCGAACGCGGCCACAAGTTCGCAATTTTTCTTGCTAAGAACCCAAGTCTCCAAGGAATACATAATTACTGGCAAGATCCTAATCTTGTACAGTAACAGGTTTGACACTATGATGAGACGTTTCTAGCGAAACAGTTTTTGTAAGTTGAAAAGGATTTGGTTGGCAGCCAACAACCGTGGATGGATAATGGTAGATTTGTATACTCTCGGGTTGTTCTTCCCATAATGTCCATATTGTCAGCGTAGGCCAGTAGTTGGGTAGTCTTGAAGACGATGGTGCCTTTGGCATTAACATCTGCATCACGGATCACTTTTTCCACGGCCAGATTAAAGAGGACGCATGATAGGGCATCCTCTTGTCTTAGACCGTTGTTGATATTGAATGGTCGCGAGAGTGAACCCGCTTCTTTTATCTAGCCTTGCACATTGATCAGGGTCAGCCGAGTCAGTCTTATCAATTTCGTTGGGATATCGAACTCTCATGGCCGTGTACAGTTTTACCCTCGCATTGCTGTCATAAGCGGCCTTAAAGTCTATGAAAATTTCGGTGCAACTGATGTCCATATTCCAACAGTTTTGATCTGTTGCTGATTTGGCTGGAGTAAAGCCTCTTTGGTATGAGCCGATGATGTTCTGGGCGTATGGCGCTATCCGACCTAGCAAGATAGCTGAGAATATCTTGTAGATGGGACTCAGCAACGTGATACCTCTATAATTGCTGCACGGCGTGATATCTCCCTTTTTATGTATGAGACAGATAATGCCTATTTGCCAGTCATCAGTCATTGATTCGCTGTCCCACACCTTGAGCACAAGTTGATGAAAAACGTGGTGTAATTGGTCGTCTCCATATTTAACCCATTCGACTGTAATTCCATCGGCCCCTGGCGGCTAATGATTTTTAAGCCGATGAATTTCACGGACTGTTTCTTCTTATAGGCTTGGTGGTGGCAGCCTTTTTCCATCATCTTCAGTTGGCAAGACCTCTAATTCGCCGATATTCTGCTTGTTGAGCAGTTCATCGAAATACTTCACCCATCGTTCCAATATGCCCATTCTGTCGGAAATCAGATTTCCCTCTTTGTCTTGGGAGGATGAGCATCGAGGTGAATAAGGCTTCATCCTGCTGACTTGTTGATAAGACTTGCGCGGCTGGTGCGGTTGTTCCCTGTACTCCCAGGCTTCCTTTTTCCGTCTGTGAAGTCACTTCCCGTTCGACGGAGTGCTTGGTAGGTCTCTGCGCGTGCCCGCGTTCTTTGAAAATGAAACATTACTCGGTATGCAGCATTATTCCGTTCCGTTGCTAGCTTACATTCATCGTCAAACCAGCCGTTCCTAACATTTTTGCGGCTGGGGCCAAGTATGTTTGTGGCCGTATTAATGATAACGCTCTTCAGGTGGTTATGAAAATCACTTGTTGATGCTTCATCTCCAGGACGTCTGCTGATGGGGGTTATTGCGGCATCCATTTCATTGTCAGAAGAGATTGTAGGTGGTGTTGTAATTCGAGCCCGGAGCACTATGCCAACGAGATAGTGATCCGAGTCTATATTGGCCCCCTCTATATGTTCTGACATTCATCAAGGCTGAGATGTGACGGCGTTCAATCAGCAGTGGTGAAAGTGGTCCCGTATGCTTGCGGACCGCTTTCCGCGCAAACCAGGTACTTCCAACAACCATTCCGCGCGATACTGCTAACTGAATAATCCGCAGTCCATTATCATTGGTATTCCTATGTAAGTTATGGGAGCCGACGTATCGCCTGAATACAGGCTCCGTCCCTACTTGACTGTTGAAATCTTCAAGTATGATATGATATCATACTTGGGAAAGACTTCGAGGGTCCGCTCAACTGCCTCGTATAAGGTATTCTTCTCCGACTCTGCAGTCTCCTCTGTAGGGGCATGGACATTTATGAGGCTTATATTTCTAAATTTGCCTCGCAAACGCAGAGTGCATAGCCTTTCGCTTATATTTTCAAAGCCGATAACAGCTGGCTTCATTTTTTTTGAACTGACTAAGAAACCTACTCCAAGCACATGATTTAGTGGATGGCCACTATAATATCCATATAGTAGTAGTGACTCTTCTCCAGGAAACCGGTCCCTGTCTGTCACATTTCATGCAACGCTGTTACACCAGCCCTACATTGGGACAGGGTATCGGCTAGCTGCTCAGCAGCATTCGGTCTGTACAGAAAACGCACGTTCCATGAGAAAATGCACAAATCGTTATTCCGTTGTCGTTGCCGGCTTCGCCGTTGTAAACTCCGCGCTGTCCAAGGCTCCTTCTGTGATGTTTTCAATGTAGGTTTGTCAGCCCCACCCAACCCCTAACCTGGAGGACCAGCTGGTACAATTTGTCCCGTTTTTAGGCGCGGGAGGCTTGCCTTCCTTTATCCTTCTCCGTCTACAGCTTTTCATTAAGAAAGAGCTCCCATCGGTCACCACGTGGAGGTGAAGATAGGGTTTGATAGTAGAGCTGTTAGTGTTGGTTCAGCAGGTGTTTCCCAGGTTTTATGTTCCATCGCGGGTACCAATCTAAATTTCGCCCTGGAACCAATGCTACCCTTTGACCACCATACAGTTTTAAATTAAGTAATTTAAAATACCCAGCACCTGAAAATTAAATGCATACTAACAGACAATTATAAATCCTTCCAAACGAAGACTATATATATGGTTGCCTTTCACCTCTTGATGGGGTATAGCGCGTGAACGGCACCTACGCGCCATCGCTCGCGGTTACCTGGAAGGCACTTCAGCTCCCCCCATGACTTCGCGTGAATTCCACTGCATAGCATAGCCCGCAATGCAATTGTCGCCCTTCCTTAATGCGTGACCTATCCACTGCCACTTCCGTCTTCCTACCACATCGCATCGCAAGTTCTTCGTTTGAAATAGTGTCAGGCCAGCGTATTCCGATGATATGACGAAGACAGGTGTTGAAGAAAGCTTAGAGCTTTTGAGTAACAGTGGAGTTCACTTTTCATGTGCTACTCCCATATAACAACTCGAAAAGAACCCTAGCACAGAACAATCTCAACTTGATCTTAGTGTTGAGATAACTGCATTTCCAGATTTTATACAGGACGGCGAAAGTGGATCTAGCGCTGTTAATGTGTCGGGCAACATCTAATTCGATACCGGCGTCGGCAGAAACTACGCTTCCTAGATATATGTACATATTAATCGACGCTTTCGATGCGATAGCGAGCGATGCGTGCGATGACCCATCAGACTTAGAACCTTGGTTTTGTTGGTGTTTATCTTTAGCCCGACTCTACTTTCCTCCCTTTCCAAATCCAGAGCCATTTGGCCAAGGTCCTTGACCCGATGAGAGAACAAACAGTTGTCATCAGCGTAATCCAGGTGTTTGAGGAAAGATGTCGTCGTCCATTGAATTCCTCCGCCTCCCCCGGACAGGGCAGCATGAAGAACGTCACAGATAACAAGAAGAAATAATATCGGTGACAGATAGTCCCCCCGGAAACTTTCCCATGCAGATCCTCCAGTTTCTGTAGAACAACTACTTCCATCCATTCGTAAATCCTCAGTATCTGGCATCTTTTCCAATGACTGAACGAAGGGGATGATTGCCTAGATTTCGTAGGAAGGTAAACGGGGGAGATTTGCGTGATTCCTACTGTCGCGAAGATATTAGCTAAAATCGTCCTGGGACCCATAAAAACGATTCGAGAGCTTGGTCGACAAGTAGCAGTCTGGTTTCTTCTTTGGATCCTCTTGCGTCGACTATATTAACACCCTTCGAATGATTGTGAAGCAGTCTACGAAGTTTAATGGTAGCTTAGTGCGTCATGTCCTGCATCGATTCTCTAGGGTTTCATTTTGCCAACTATACTTTTTTTCACGGTAATACGCTGTCTTAGTTGGTGGAGAGGGTTCAATGGAGAATATCATCTTTTGCATATCAATGTAGCGTTGTATCTGTCGACCCATCACCGAATTTAATGTCACCTGCGCTAAATCCGTCTTCGCTTGGAATTTTGAAATGTAATTATTTTAACACTAAAGTGAGTTCCGTGCCAATATTCTCACTACAATTTTACGTGGAAATAGTACATAAAAAGTAACCGCCAATTTATTCGAAGGCTGTAAGTCCTTATCTACACTTGACTGTGGCGCGCTATTGATGCACTTTGGCCCGAACAGATTTCGAGCGAATAGTAGCGCTGGCGTATGAGCCAGGTACTCAAAGATCTCTTGATTAGAAGATGCAAGTGGCAGTCGATAGGTTATACTATAAGAAAGGGCAAAAACTGTCTTATGGGTTATGGCATACAATGACAACCATTATCCCAGAGTGGCCGACGAATGGGTCGCTTTAGAAGCTTATGTCGCAAAACAGTAGAGGAAGAGTGTAGTCTTTTCAGGCAGATCTGCAAATAGCTAACACATATATCGATGAACCAGCAACGATAACGTGTAGGTGCGGTGGAAGTGGTATGCTTCATTTAGAGGACATTGGTAATCAATCTAGAATCTCAAAAACGTATACGCAGGAGATACACAAGCATTTTTTTTTTAAAATTCGCAGTAGCGATGAATTTCTTCCGTAAAAATTGAATGTTTTCCTGCTATGGACCTGCATGTAATCAAGGCGCTTGTAGCTTTCCGAGATACATATGTTCCCGACAACATGTGTCTTCCAGAACAATTTTTAATCTAGTGTCACTCTCAAATATTTCACCTATATTTATCGTTTAACCTCATACCATACAATTTAATGGTTCTCAAGCGATGAAACTTGTGGTTCCCAGTGAAGGATGCTATGGTGGCCTAGGCTTGATTGATGCGCCACTTCGCCTTTCTGCACCAGGTGCTGGTAATTCTTAGTCCAGTTTGTATTCTATCGCATAGGGTTTAATGTTAGCTCTTCTAGGAATTCACCAACTGACAACTCCAGATTTGCGGTGATAGTACCCCACCATGAGGACAACCTTGAGTTGTTTTCACGACAATAGAGTTTGTACCTCTCGGTGCTTCTATTAGCCCACTGTCTAACATCCTGCCCATCCAGAAGGTCCGGATGTTCCCCACTCTCTTGTGGATTAAGGGATCGCGTATCTCTGTATGCGATGTGTTGTCATATGCCTCTTTGATGTGCAAAAACGCACACATTGTTATTTCTTCTTATTTCTATGGTATCCTGTAATACATCCGTCAGCTGACATAGGGCAGTATCGGTTGAATATCCTATCCAGTAAGTATGCTGAGGTGGATGTAGGATAATACGCATTATAACCTTAGTTCTGATATAGTTGTCTATGATCTTCTCCATTGTTCATTTCAGGCAAATTCGTCTAAAGGATTTAGGGTGAAAAAGGTCCTTTTTACTCGCATTCGGAATAAAGGGCCGCCTCCACGCCTTGGTATATACCCCAAGGCTGTGCTGCGCCTTACCGTCCTTAGAAAAGACCCTAAGATTATCTCTAACTCTCTTTGAATTCGGAAAATACCATCTACTCCGGGTGATTTCAGTGGTTTAAAAGTTCCCATTGCCCGTCTTACTCTAACTTTCGAGCATACCTCTTTCACTAGTTTTCAATTTTCTCCTTTTTTCCTTCTCCCTATCCCCACCGTGGGGTAGAGCCTCTGGAAATGAGTTCTGAGAAACAAACGTACCCTGTCCTCTTCATTCTCAGTAAATGTCCCAACTTTCTTCTTCAGACAAGCAGAAAATATTGCCCTATCTATGACTATGGCTTTGTATAGCCTGGATGCTGGACGCAATTTTTGAATATCGCGCAACCTTTTGTTAAGGTGTGGGAACGAAGTCTCGTACATATATATATATCAAGAATCTGTCGCCTTCTATGTTTCATAAAACACTGACCTACATCACTGGCAATAAGTTTTTTATTAAACACGGTATACGTCAAAAAATAAACCATCGAAGCGGGCGCGCTGCAAGGTAATGTCATCCTGCTACTGAGCTGCTGTTTTGTGCACATCTGCTTTTCTGTATGGTGATAACTTTAGATGATTTGTCATGATATTTATGATAGAAAGCATCCGCTGACACCCGTTTGGCGATTACTAGAAGACTGGTATACCAACATCCGCAGGGTGCAAGTGTATCCCAGCAATAACTTACCAAATGTTAATAATGACTACGAAGTACGCATTCTGTTCAGAATGAAGTTGTTCCTAGTAGTCCTCTTGGCCATAATCCCGGAAATAATTAGAACTGGTAAAGAAAGATATAATAATCTAAAAGGTTTTGCCTCCAGTTTATCACAACCATATTAACATGACATCACATTTAATCTGTCATTAGGCTGTGACTATCTTTTAGAATATTTATAGGCTAGGCCTTGGAGGCCAACCAATATTCCACGACAGATTCCTGGAAAAAAATAAAATACGCTGAATACTTATGACCGTTAGCACAAATTTGCGCAATATTTAAAATATTCCGCTGAATATATTTGTGCAAAGCATCAAAATAGCGCTACTGCCAATTTTCATGTTTTCGTTCGTTCGTTCGTTGAGGCATTCCATAAATTTAATTCATCATCAACGACGCAACAACTGGTATCCGGTC
This sequence comes from Hermetia illucens, assembly GCF_905115235.1. NCBI lineage: Eukaryota > Metazoa > Arthropoda > Insecta > Diptera > Stratiomyidae > Hermetia > Hermetia illucens. The sequence goes on from NC_051854.1 coordinate 18,188,521, forward strand.
TAGGCCTGCCTTAATAAGGAACTCCAGACATTTGATCCTCGTAGCTGTTATTGGTTGTGATTTTCGACCCTAGATAGGAGAAATTATCAACGGTCTCAAAGTTGTATCCTCCTATCTTTATTCTTCCCGTTCGATCAATGCGGTTTCACCAAGAAGTCCTGATGCGGGTGCGGCGGGTGGTGTTCTACCAACGGCCAGATTTGCTGCTCGGGGCATTCAGCGCTTGCTTAAAGGAGAGCATTTTTCCGTGTCGCTGGAAAGTGGCCAGACTCGCACTGATTAGCAAGGGAAAAGAAGACCCGGAGTTGTCGTCTGCATACCGGCCGCTGTGTATGCTTAATACGATCGGGAAAGTGCTCGAAAAACTCATTAGGAGTAGACTCGCTGAAGCGATCCGCGCTACTGAGGAGTTATCCCCAAGGCAGTTCGGGTTCAGAACAGGGAGATCCATAGTGGATGCTATTATGGAGGTCGTGGACGCGATTCATCGATCCGAGGCACACAGCCTTCGATCTCAACGGATAGCGCTCCTCATAACGTTGGATGTCAGAAATGACTTCAATACCGTAAGATGGACAGATATGCTAAGCACATTAGAAAACTCATTCCACGTGCCAAGCTATCTCTTGCGGATATGGAGGGATTATCTGAAAGACCTCCGTCTGCTCTATTAGACGGTAGACGCACAGAAGAGGATGGAAATCACGTCGGGAGTAGCACAGCCATCCATCTTAGGGCCGGATCTCTGGAACGCTTCCTACGATAGTCTGCTGAGACTCAATATGCCCGAAAAATAGCGCCTGGTCGGTTATGCAGACGAAGTTGCGCTACTTGTTGCTGGATCGACTGTTGATCATCCGGGTAAGCGGATGGATGACTGCTCATGATTTCAGCCTTGCGCTGTAAAACACCGAAGTAGTCATCTTGACCAGACAGAGAATATCGACCTTGTGTCCCATATCGATCAGCGAGTTAACTATAGAGTTAAAACCAGCGGTTAAATACCTTGGTTTAATGTTCGATTCGAAGATGAGCTTCTTTGAACAAATCAAAGTAGCAGCGAATAGGGCTGCAGCTGGAGCCTCGGGCTTGAGTCGGCTAATGGCGAATGTTGAGGGCCCTATATCTACTAGGAAACGTCTTCTTATAGCAGCAACGCAGCCGGTTCTGCTCTATGGCGTTGAGGTATGGGCTAATGCCCTTGACAAGGAGGTGCATCGTAAGCACCTTGCTCAAGTGCAAAGACTGGGAGCTTTGCGAGTGGCGTCTGCTTATCGCACTGTCTCAGAACCGACCGTGATGGTGGCTCTTCGAAAAATTAAGGGAGGTGGTTGCCCGTGAAAAACGTCAACACATGCTTACCCTGTGGCGACTCTCTTGGCAAAATGAGCCAAGGGGCAAATGAACTGCGCGGTTAATCGACAATTTAGATCCGCGGTTGAACCTAACTTCTAAGCGAACATGGAGGTTTTCAGTCTTACCTACACAGGATTGTCTTATTGTGTGTTCTGCAATGGAGTGGAGGACGACGCTGAACACATCTTTTTGTCTTGTGAAAGGTGGGACGGCTTTCGCAAACAACTATATGCAGACACAAGGGAGCTCTCTCTAGACCACATTGTCAGTGAGAAGCTGAAGTGCGCTGGCAACTGGAGGTCATGTTCTGGCTTCTCTTATTGTGAAGAAAATTGAACTCGACCGGCAGAGGAACCTGATGATAAGGGGCTCCCTCAACTAACAACTCCCTTCCTCCGCTCTCCTTCCGTTGGAGAAAGGGATTCCCTGACTTGAAGGCTCTCAAAGTCGGGAGAGCGGGAGGGTTAGCCCGAAGTAATGTGTATAATACGCTGTACATAAACGTATTCACCTACCCTACTCCCAAAAAAATAGAATCACATTGCAGCTTCCCTTCTATAGATAAGATAAGAACATTTTCTTGATGTAGTTGTATAGTTCAAAATTACTTCCCAATCTCATATGAGAAATTCGTATCTGATTATATCACACATCGAAACGGTAGTCTGCATATATGCAAAAAGATACAATTGAAATACATAAGTTCCTACAGATGAAAATCCAGAATCCGTGAATAATATTATCAATAAGTGCAAAGGAAAATCAGAACTAAGTTTATATTCTCACAAACCAGTGGAAACTTCATTACGAAATTCACACCCATTCACTCCCGAAAATAGACTACAAATCGCGCAAATGGATACATTTTCGTATAAATATTTACACCAAGTATACGTGGAAAAATATGTTTTCAATCAGAAGCTCAGTACGTTGGTAAATCCTGCATTCAAGTTACCTTATGGAGTGTACCCCAATAAAATGAATGTAAAAATTAAATAAAACCAAAATAAAATGGCGGATACCGAAATTCTTAGAGAAAAAATTGTGATATAAACTAATTTCTGAGTGAGCAAGTCGTCACCAAAATGAAAATTCTTTCATAAATCTTTCCTTGAGTTTTTCTCCTGGTAGGTTTGGCCAGTTGGAAAATCGCCAAGCGGCCATTATTTTTACTTGTTTTCAGTTAAATGATTTTTGAAGGAATATTTGTAGAGATTCGGGTGGGAAGATTGTAATTTGAGATTTTACGTAATTTAGGCAGAGAAATGTTGAGGAGAAAATATTCGAATCGAGAGAGATTTTATTTGGCAATGAAAACAGTGAAAATTTTTGAAGTTGGATACATGCGCACATTTTTTGAGCAAACAATATGCATGTAGCAAGGAAGTGTTTGAAGTTGTGAGGGAAGATTTCCAGTTGATCCAAATGGGCGCGAAAATTTTTTTTTCCGTTTCTTAAAATAAATTTAACAGTTTCAAATATTTTTCAGTGTGAAGTGGATAATGCGTTCCACTTTGGGGAAGTGATGCAAGCTTTCTACTCATTTCTTTGACTCAAAAACCACTCAAATCCCGGAGTAATCAAATTCATTGGAGTACATTATATGTACATATATATCTTTATAGACAGAGGTGGGAATCTTACGCAGATGCTTCTGTGTTAGATTGAGATAGTATATGAAACTCACAACTACTAACACCATCCCACCTTCTTCTGACCCCTTTTTCTATGGAATTATCGTAAAGCAGGAGGGAGTGGCTTTGATCTAGGCTAACAAATTCTCATTTATGTCCAGTTTGTTTTTCAAGAGCACTCCATATACTGAAGATTTATTTTGTTCTCCAATATGTCGTGTGCTGAAAGCCAACTTCTTCCTCACTACGACATTTTCAACTATATCCACCGTCTCGATACGCCTCCATTACGCTTTACGTCAACAATCTTGTTTTTCCATCAAAATTCCTTCCATGTCATACATCTATGATGAGGTCATAATGAATGTTGGACCCAGTACCTTAGTTTTTTCGCTCCAAGAACAACGAATCTAAATTCTTGCTCTAAGGTAATGTTGGAACATCATCCTTCCTCTTAGAAGTAAGTGCACACCGGCTACCTCTCATCATCATCAACGGCGCAACAACCGGTATCCGGTCTAGGCCTGCCTTAATAAGGAACTCCAGACATCCCGGTTTTGCGCCGAGGTCCACCAATTCGATATCCCTAAAAGCTGTCTGGCGTCGTGGCCTACGCCATCGCTCCATCTTAGGCAGGGTCTGCCTCGTCTTCTTTTTCTACCATAGATATTGCCCTTATAGACTTTCCGGGCTTTATCATCCTCATCCATACTGATTAAGTGATCCGCCCACCGTAACCTATTGAGCCGGATTTTATCAACAACCGGACGGTCATGGTATCGCTCATAGATTTCGTCATTGTGTAGGCTACGAAATCGTCCATCCTCATGTACGGGGGAAAAATTCTTCGGAGGATTCTTCTCTCGAACGCGGCCAAGAGTTCGCAATTTTTCTTGCTAAGAACCCAAGTCTCCGAGGAATACATGAGGACTGGCAAGATCATTGTCTTGTACAGTAAGACCTTTGACCCTATGGCGAGACGTTTCGAGCGAAACAGTTTTTGCAAGCTGAAATAGGCTCTGTTGGCTGCCAACAACCGTGCGCGGATTTCATCATCGTAGCTGTTATCGGTTGTGATTTTCGACCCTAGATAGGAGAAATTGTCAACGGTCTCAAAGTTGTATTCTCCTATCCTTATTCTACGTGTTTGACCAGTGCGGTTTGATGTTGTTGGTTGGTTCGTCTTCGGTGCTGACGTTGCCACCATATATTTTGTCTTGCCTTCATTGATGTGCAGCCCAAGATCTCGCGCCGATTGCCGCCTGCTCGATCTGGATGAAGGCAGTTTGTACGTCTCGGGTGGTTCTTCCCATGATGTCGATATCGTCAGTATAGGCCAGTAGTTGGGTGGACTTAAAGAGAATCGTACCTCTTGCATTTACCTCAGCATCACGGATCACTTTCTCGAGGGCCAGGTTAAAGAGGACGCATGATAGGGCATCCCCTTGTCGTAGACCGTTGTTGATGTCGAATGGTCTTGAGAGTGATCCTGCTGCTTTTATCTGGCCTCGCACATTAGTCAGGGTCAGGCTAGTCAGTCTTATTAGTTTCGTCGGGATACCGAATTCTCTCATGGCGTGTACAGTTTTACCCTGGCTATGCTATCATAGGCGGCTTTAAAGTCGATGAATAGATGGTGTAACTGTTGTCCATATTTCAACAGTTTTTCCATCGTTTGCCGCAGAGAGAAAATCTGATCTGTTGCTGATTTGCTTGGAGTGAAGCGTCTTTGGTATGGGCCAATGGTGTTGTGAGCGTATGGGGCTATCCGGCCTAGCAAGATAGTGGAGAATATCTTATAGATGGTACTCAGCAACGTGATACCTCTATAATTGCTGCATTGTGTGATATCTCCCTTTTTATGTATGTATGACAGATAATGCCTCTTGTGCGGGTTAATAGCATGCTTTAGGAAGATGTCGTCTCTAGTATTTATTATCCGCTCAACATTTTTATAGAGTTAGATCTTTTCAAAGGGGACATGGAAACTACTTTATAATTGTTTTTTTCTTGCACTGAAAAAAGCGCAGTTGCAGCTATGAATGCAATGATTTCAGAACCGAGATCTTTCGATGGTGCGGCCAAGTGCTAGTGGTCCAGTCTTCAGTAGTTAGAGACGTGAAAGGGGCACTTCACCACGATTCTGGATCGTATAATATCCGGCGAAGTTCCGCTTCTCTCAGATCAAAAGACTAGTCGCCGTGATATACGGATAATTACTGCTCACCCAAATAGAAGTGAAATCATCTCTGCCTTCAATGCACTCACACGGAGTAAAGCCATTGGGCTTGATGTTCTCCCTTTGGAACTGTTCATCGCTGTCCGGATAATTTTTATAGAGCTGTTACTTTCACTTACATATACGGAAATCTTTGGGAATGCGAGTTCTTTCCTAGTGGAAGTCCGAAAATTTCAGGGGCATTCGCGTCCTCCCTGCCGTCACAAAAATAGTAGTTTAAATAATTAATGGAATGGATTGTGGAGCATCTCCAACGCTTGATCTCCAGAGACCAAGCTGGTTCCCGTTCTGTATGCTCCTGCGATTATCATATCTATACCCTACGGAGTACTTTGGGGAAGTGTGCGAAATGGGAGGTTGGGGAATCCATCATGGATACGCGTCTCGAATCTAGGACACGTATGTCGGACTCTTACCGACTAAAACCTCGCATATTGTCTTCACACTCTTCACTGTTCTGGTATTGTTTCGTGGGGCTGTTCAGTTCTTAACTGTTCACTCTAAAGGAGCTGCTACTGTTTCACGTGGTGTTAATTGCAGTAGCTTCCCTTTTGTGCCTCCCCTGGGCTTCTGCTATTAGCTGCTGGTGGATCTATATCACCATCTCCACAATTGCGTCCCATCATATTTTCCACCATTAAATGGGTATTTAGTTCTACTTGAAGTTTTCTCCTTGAACTTTTAAATCTTGGTCAGGTGAAGAAAACATGTTCTGCTTCTTCGGTTGCACGTAGGACGATCGGGCGATTTATCGAGACCGAACCTATAAAGGTACTTCCTGTACCCACAGTGTCCGGTTACGAATTGAGGCAGATCGTAACTCGTCTCACCGTGGTTCCACATAGTCCACATACTTATATCTGGGATGAGCCTGTGTGTCCAACGGCCATACTCCGCCTGGTTCCATGCTGTTTGCAACCAATAACCTCATACGCGCACTTTGCTTGTTTAGGCCAGCTTTCTGATTCTCGTACAAACAACTTGCCTCATCGCCGCAATCACACATGCAATGAGAACTTGTCCATGAGAAGAACCGAGTAATACGCTTTGTATGCAATTTTTTTGTCCCTCTTGGACCTTATACCATATTATTTTACGTCCTTCCATTACTTTCCTTTACTCCTCCGTTTACTTATTAATGGTTTTTCCGAATGTTCACGACAAGTGTTTCCGTCATTTAAAGCTTCCGAGTCTGCAAAAGGAACAGTGGTGAAATATTGGTTATTTTCAGTGGATCTCTTTCTCATTTACCCATAATGTTGGAGAATAGGGATAGCCGCAGCTCTAAATATTGTACTAACCCCTAGAATCGCCAGAATCGCCTATACCATGAGTTTCTGCCTGAAGCATTCTCAAGGTTTTTCGAAGAGAATATTTTTGAGAAGAAGAGAGTGCGTACATTTTTGGTTAAAGAGAACCTTTCCAAGATATTTTCATCTAAGGTCCAAGGAGGTCGCGCAGTTAAGGTTCCGGTTAGATTATTGTGTTGATGACTCTTCCTCCTTTTGGTTTCCTTTTCCATAATTCTACTTTACTTTTGCTGTTATTTGGCACTCAAAGCATTCCCTGCTTGTACTGCAACCTGCAAATTACGAAAAATTTATTGCAAAGGGAAAGTCAATAGCGCCTTGGATAGGGACTGCCTCATGGCTATGATTTTTCGCTACTGAAGATGCACGTTCTTCCACAAGGGTATCGAAAGTCTTCAGAATGCTCCTTTCCTCCAATTTGGACGAGAATCCTAGCGAAATAAACTAGATATCCTGTGCTTAAGCAACTTAAGGCAGTAGGACTCTGCAGGGAAACCTGTTGCGGCACCGCCTTTTTGCACTCTGGAAAGCCAAGTGGTAAGAGATACGAACTCGGTGACAAACTGTTATTCATAACTACTGCACGGAGCGCTAACTTGACCTTGACCGTTTCTGATAAAGTCTTCACTACACGATCCCGGCACAGATTAAGGAGCATTACAATTATACAGTGCTACACTTCGACCGAGATTGTCGATATAGTGGTGAAAGATGCTTTCTATAAGGAATTAAAAACCGTTCATGAGAGTTGCTTGTATTACCTAAAGGCTATATTGCAATGGTGATGGGTGATCTGAATATCAACGTGGACTTGCTCGGGAGTGTGATTGGAAGGCGTGATTTTAATGACCGTAACAACAATGGCAACGGCTTGTAAACTCCTGCAGTTTTCACCACTTCGTCGTTGGTGACACACTGTTCGAATACTGGAGCTGCAAGAAGGTCAATTTGGTTCTACTCACTAACAGCGAATATCTAATCATCGTATGGCTTTCGGTGATCCTGCGAAGGACGTTAACAGTAGGTTGCTCATTAACGACGATGCGCAACTGAAAAAATAAAAGGAGAACTTCGCCGCCATTCTGAATCGCATAATATTTGGTGAAATTCAACCACTAACGGATAATATAGCAAGCTACCGGAACATGCGGATAAGGATTGCTCCAAACAGAAGCGAAATTATACGTGCCATCTATATACTCAGATGAAGTAATGCCACTGAACTTGATAATCTTCCTGGTGCACTGTCCTTCGCAGCTCCTGCAATTTTTGTAGAGTTGTTTCTACCGCTTATACTTAAATCCTGGGACTCCGAGTTCTTCGCCAATAAGTGAAAAAAGGAATGATTGTTAAAATTCTGAAAAAGGGCACTAACAGGGGGTATACTACCCTTTCATGGCTATCATCAGAAACTGTATTAAAATAAAATCTCTACGTTACCATCGTAGGGTACCATGTAGTCGCAAATCAAAATCTTGTTAATTTTGAGGTGCAACCTGATCTCCACTAATAGCGAACATAATAAATTTTTATAGGGTTGGAAAATAGGATATCGGTCTAGTTCTATAGAATTTTGTAAACCCCACATGGAGAAAGATTTAACTCCCTCTTGACTGATGCAAGGGTAAAATAACAAGGAAATTTATTTGAATTTTATAATCCTGTGTGGATGATCCCAATACTAAGCAGTTTGTCCATTTGCTTGAACTAGCTAGCAAAGTGGCAACCAAGCACTTGAATGGTTATTTTTCACAGTAAAGGATAGCATCATGATTGGCTATAGTTTGTTTGCTGTTTTTTTTATGATGATCTAGTTTCAAAAGCTGCCATTTCCCTGTTGCAATAGGTAAAGGAATGCATATATAGTTAGTCTCTCCAGTAATTATGTTTTTAAGAGCGCAACCAGTATTTCTTCTAATGCTACATTTGCCTTGCCTGATAGTTTTTGATACTCCCGCTGGTTTTTCAGTCGTTCTACTTGTGTGTGTGTGTGTGTGTGTGCCGTGGGGGAGAAGCTACAGGTTTTGAGCACTCAGGCCGTGTTGGCCCATAGTACTTGCCACCCCATCTAACAGAATATTCCGGATTCGCTACCGTACCGCAGGATTTCCATTAGTGGATGTGATGCTACCCGTCGCAACTGGAGAACATCGGCACCAAAGATCTGGTGCCTGATACGTCCATAGGCGTCGGTAGATTCCGCTTCCTCATTACAGGAGGGACACGTATCATTTTGGATAATTCCTATTGTGAACATATGCCCACAATACTCCTGCAAGTCCACCTCCTTTCGACAGGATTAACTTTGCGGTACGCACGTTCGGTTCTGGTAGGAAAGGTTTGGTGTGTCGAGCAGCATTTAGGCTCTGCCACATGTCATTGAGGGAAGATTTTTTCCAGTTTTTGAAGACAGACTTAGCCAATGCTACTGTTACTCTAATTGCTAGTTCCGGTCCCAGCATAAATTGACCCCTCTTTGACTAAAGCATGCGAGATTTCATTTCCCTCTACGATACAGTCACTAGGTACTCAGACCAGTTCCACCGTATTGAATCTATTGTTCAAACGGTTTCTGCATTACTTAACGGTTTTTGAGGTAATCACAATACTACTCAACGCCCTCAATGCAGTTTGGCTATCACTGCAGGTTGCGGTGCGCCTGCACTTCAACCGCTCATCAATCACCGAATTTGCCGCCCTTAGGATCACGCATAATTCGGCTTGGCTTGTCCCAAAGGAAAAGCCCACTTCTCGTTGTTATTCGAGAGGTGGACTCCGGCTCCCGAAACCTGTTCTGTTTTTGAGCCGGCGTAGAAGACTTCCGTATATCCCGCCACGCATTCATCTGGAACTTCCCAGCTCTCTGCTCTGTGGCCCCCACATCCGTAAATTGCATGCCCGGGTTCTGTTCATCCAGCATGCGGATGATGTCCTCTGCCTTCCTTCGAGGGCCCAGTAACCAACATCCGACATGTTCTGTCCTGCGTAGTTCAGTGTTCACAATAGTGAACGTGGGCCGACCGCCGGAACTCAAAGTTGGGATTATCTGCTGGAGCCACTTTAAGGCAGCCTCATCAATGCACTCCAAATGGAGAAGCCCATCGGGAAAACCTTGATTGTTAAATCGTGGCTTCGTTCCAGGCTCTAGCATTTTTTTCCACAGGCATTTGTGGAGAATGGTAAATTGTCCCACTGACATTTTGCCATCCTTGGAGGAAACTTCCACGGCAGCAATCAGAACAGAGGCTGCAGCTTGCGCATACATCTTCTTCCTTCGCGCCTTCGTGTCCGTTTTTCCTTGGGAGGGACAAGCTTCATTGAGATCTCCCTCGCTGATTTGACCACCTCCTACCACGCCGGTCCTAATCCCCGCGGGACTCGTGAATGTAAGCCCTGGTGCGGAACACAATCTGTTGGCCACAACAGATGTGTTGGTCTTACGCTTCTTGTGCGCATTACCGCTAACAGAATTGTCTGGTGCGTCCAGTGTGGATCTTACCGGGGTTTCCAGTTTATCCCCACCTTCCGCCGGAGCTTCCGCTTCCTTGCGTCCGATTTCTCTGGACGTTACCGCGCCTAGTGATACAGCCACGTCCATGTCCTCATTCCCAAGGTGCTTCGTCCTCCTTCGCAGTGCCCTCTTTTGCCGCTGGCCTGGGGCCTTTCCAGGTTCACGGTATCTGTGTCACTTGGATCCATTTCCACATACCGGCGTTAAACCAATAGCTTCCACGTCACCAGCTTCCCTTTATTCCGCTCTTCTCGGTGAGGGTGAAGGAGAAGATCCTGACAGGCATGATTCAGTATGTAGTCCCCCCCTTCTTAGTGGCCGAAGTTCCCTTCTGCCGAGTTTTCCTCTTCCGTTTGCGGGTAGATTTGGGCTGTAGTACCCCGGACGGGCCGGCCGTAGTCAGATTTCCAGATTCTCCCAAATTGAGAGTTACCATACTTTCTTTTCTACCTAACTTCGCCGTGGGCACTAAATGCAAGCTTTCCTTTGAGTCGTAATTGCCTTGAGATTTGTCTATAAAGGGTATAAATGTGGTGAGGCCTCCAAAATCCGCGCCTCGGCCGCGACATGATTGCTCATGGTCGCGGATGGATTCGAAGTCTGTGATTTCTTATCGCTTAGAGAGTTTAAATCCTTCGTTTCCATATTCATATTTTGGACACCCTTAGTGTAGCAGTAAACTACTACAGGCTCCCCCACCACGACAAGGTGGTGTCAGAGGGGGAGCGTTGTTCTACTTTCGCTGGAATTAAATTGATTGTGTCCTTTGCGTCCTTTCGTCCCTCACGTGTCATTAAATCAAAATTCTCGTATTTTTCCCATCTGCACCGGATCCTTGAAAAGACATAAATAAACGGGCGGTCGAGCCGTCTTTTTTTTTTAATTTTTACTTCCAAATTTAGCTCGTTTCTGGTTATATCGTTAATTGCACGCGAATCCTTGCGTTTGTTCTGAGTATTTTTCAGAATCCGCTGCGGATTCACGCACTTTCAATAACACGTGATATTCTTTGTAAAATCATACTGAAGGGATCGAAGTGTCCAAAGGACCCTCCCGCATTCCCGAGCCTGGCTAGCACAGAGGCGTGCAAGCCCGTGTCGACGGAACACTTCGATAGAGCTTCAAGATTTGCAGACAGACTTTCACGGTAAATTTAGCCAATTTCTTTTAGGTTTTGAGATAGTTCTTCCCTCTAGGTCGTCTCCGGCCATTCAGCACGGTCGTTTGATCATCACAATCTCCTTCATTACATAGTGCTAACTTAAGAATACTATTATAGAAGAAAGTAAAGGCCTTAAAGTTGAGAAAACCCTTTTTGCAATAGAACTATGCTAAAAAATTTTGTCTTCGTTCCTTATTTCCGATTAATGCGGTGCAATCCTCTAGCAATATTTAACTGTCATTTGTGGTTTGACTTATGAATCTTGTAGTGCTATGGATCTACCTTGATTTAAATTGGTGGATCCTATGAATATTTATTTCTTTATGGATGGAGGTGGAAATTTTAGAAAGACGCTGATGCGCCAGGTTGCAGCAGTGTGTGGGATTCGCACCCACTAAAACTACCCCCACTCTTCCGCCCCTCCCCGCGGGACCACCGTGAAGTATTACTTCGCGGGGGAGGCTCTGCTTCGCTATACCAGCTCGCCTATGTCGCGCCTCCGTCGCGCCGCCTTCCGAGCTCGATCCAACTCCAGGAGTTTTGTCTGCACCACGACTACTGCCTCATTTACCGCTATCCAGCTTTCCTCCGAATTCAGCATCTCTTCCACCAGGTTGGAGTTTGCGGGTGGTCTTTCAGAGCGGCAATATGGGTTTCGGCGAGCCCGTTCTACGATCGATGCAGTAGCAAAGGTCGTGGAATCGGATCGAAATGCAACGGCCATGGGCAAATGCTGTACTCTTGTGACGCTGGACGTCAAAAATGCTTTTAACTCAGCCAAGTGGGGCTGGATAAAAGGCGCTTTGGCCAAACTGGGTGTTCCTAGCTACTTGACTCGGCTAATCCAGAGTTAAATTTCGGACAGACTTCTCTGGTACGAGACGGACGACGGGCCGAAGGAGTATATTGTGACAGCAGGTGTGCCTCAAGGATATTGGGACCACTGCTGTGGAACATAATGTACGACGGAGTGCTTAGCCTACGCGTGCCGGAGGAGGCAACGCTGATTGGTTTTGCAGACGACCTGGCGATAGTTGCAATTGCAAAGCATCCCAAGGATGTGGAGCTTTATCCATTCATACCATCAAGTCATGGTTACGAATGACCAAGCTAGATCTGGCGGACGAAAAGGCGCAGGCGGTCCACATTACCAACCGTAGGAAGAACAACACGGTTGTCAATTACCTGGGGTGTCAAATACCTAGGGGTGATGATCGATGCCAAGCTGAGTTTCAAGGGACACTTGGATTATGCGCGAGGCAGCAAATGCTAGCGCATCCCTTGCAAGGATGATGCCTAACGTGGGAGGGTCGAATAGTCGTAGGCTACTCATCGCGGGAGTTGTGAGGTCCATCCTGCTATACGCGGCCCCTGTCTGGGCGGAAGCATTGAACCACGCTGTCAACCGGAGGAAGATAAATTCGGCATACCGGCCAATTGCGCTAAGGGTGTGCAGCGCATTTAGGACGGCGTCGACGGATGCAGTGTGTGTCATTGCGAAGAAACGAAGCCTTATAACTACTGCTCGATCACCCCTTCTCCCTCCCTCCCACATTTTTGAATATTACCAGTTGCTGAATTAGAAGTAGAATAAGAATAGTGAGATTTGTGTATGTAGTTGTCTTCATATATTTAGTTGATTGATCAACATTACAAAAGAGATGAAGCCGGATACACTTTAATGAAAAACTCACAGCAGATCATACAGTTCGTGCTAATAATATAAATGCAATATCATTTCAGTCATTAAACATAAAAATATATAAAAGCAACAGAAAGCTATGAATTAACATCATACATACTTCAATACAAAACTTTTCCGTGTGCAATACGTAGAATAAAATTTTATATTTCTCAATTTTGAAATGTCTAACATGAATTAAATTAAATATTTGGAAATTACTGTCCCCTAAAATATTTTAACGTTGGTTTTGCCTTGGTACCAATTTGATAAAGCAAGCTTTGGAGAGGCCGTAAATGTACTTAATTAATGGCAGCAGGATAATGTTCTTGCTCGAAATTTTCGGACTAACTTCTTATTGCTAGCTATCTTAGTATGGTTTTCCTATGTACATAATTTCAGTTTAATCTTGTTTTCATTTCAAGCCAAATTATTCTAGCAACATCGTTTTGCTCCCGACAATAATACAAAATATTTATATGTATATCTATTAAAAATACAGAAATTTGGAATATTTAATGTTGAAGATGAGATATATATATTCCTCGGGAAAATCTTCGGTTATTTTCGAACACATAATATTGTGGAGAAGTTCTTATGTCTTTTTTTGGTAATATCCATTACAATAATATTAATCAGTTAAAAACTTAATTTTAAGTTACGATAAATACGATTTAAAATTAAAGATTAATACGTGCTTCTTTGGAGGTGATTAAATTGAAGTTGTTATAAATTAATAGTGGATGACATCATGTTTGTTCTTTTTTATCTGCATTCTGTTAGATGGTTTGGAATGTAAATATCCTTTTCATTATTACTTCATTCTACGCTTAAAGATAAGCATTAAGGCAGATTCGTTAGTTGGTTAGTAACCAGACATATCAGCAAATGTTAAGTCTAGCTCTTGAGCAATTGCTTTGTACTTTTCTCGCTCCTTGTTGAGTTCCTCTGAAAACAAAAACGTTAATATGTTAGTAAAAACATCAAATAGGGGGAAGATATTAGTTCTAAGGTATGTTCATTAATTAGATTGTGATGAGATAAATTTTAGCGAGAGTGAAAGAAAAATTGAAAAAAATGCAAAAAAGTCGGACAACCGGAAGCTTGACGCTTCAGGGATAAAAGGTTTTGTGTTTCCCTATGTGAGGGGCATAACGCAATTCTCCATTGGCTGGAATGGAAAACTGTGTGATGAAATTGCTTCACGCATTAACGCAACCTGGGTCAAATGGCATTCCACAACTGGTGTTCTTTGCGATCGACGTATCAGCGGACGTCTCAAATCTAAAATTTACTGCAATGTCGTCCGTCTGCCGCTCTCTGAGTGTTGGCCGACTATAAAAGACAATGAACGGCGGGACAATTAGATTCTTCTGGAATGGAATTTTAATATTTCACTTGAATGTCAATTATTCTCGTTAATTATGACTTTGGCGTTAATGGCCAGATTTCCATGAAATTTAGCACGTATATACGAAATATTGTCCTCTATGGTGATACAAGTCCTAGGATGAATTTAGGGGGGGGCCTTTCATTAAATTTCTAAAAGTTGGTAATATACTATTAGTAAGTTTATTTGAGCAGATGCCGGAATGGGACATATTCTGAGGCCTAGGTTTCATTTTTAGGTTGGTTAGTTTTCGAAAATGAGTCCTGTCTCACTTTAAATGCGTACATTTTGACTCCTCACTCGCGCACTTTGCAATTCACGACTAAACTAATCAGTTGCGGAGTAGTAATAATAGTACTAATCGAGACCTTTCATTAATACACTACACGACTATATCCGGTGAAAAAAAATTTCAATCCCCCCTTTGCATGTATAGGGAGCCCCCCTTTAGACTCCACCTAAATTTATGCCACTCGCTGTATGCGTGGGTTTTTATAGTTCCCATCTGTCCACCAAATTTCCTTCGGATCGGTTTAGCCGTTTGGGCATATGACAGAGAGACAGTGAATCGATTTTAATAAGGTTTTGTTTTACACAAAAACTTAAAGACAAATATGAGTAAAAATTGGGAAAATACTAACAAAAGCGGGAATTCTTGCCAATATATTATATATTTCTTAATTTGTTATTTTATCAAATTCTATGTCCATCAAATAGTAAAAAAAATTTCAGAAACAGAACCCGCTAAAGTGTAATATTCCAAATATGGACGCTCGCCTAAACATAAGTTCAAATGTTTCCCCGCTGCCGAGCTCGGGCGAAAACCATGCGAAAACCCGGAATTGCACAGTAAATCTAATTTCATTTCCTCTGCCTCTGTCGGCAGCGAGAAAACTTTGATCACCGAGGAATATCCCCGTCCTTTTCTCCAGCGGCTCTCGTCGGGCCTGACTAAAACCTAACATTAAGGTCAAAGTGGATAAAAATTCCTGGCGATGATGCCCTTGTTTACGTTGATGAATTGATAAAATCATTAGTCGGTAGCAATGCCAACTTCCTGATAATTTGAGTTTTCAAAATGTTTTATTTTAAATAGTATAAATTGAAAAGACATAATTTATTGGTATTTATTTAAGCTTCTTGGGAAGTTCTGGAAGCAGAAACAATACCTTTCAATATCTGATTCACCCTGCAAATATCCGAAAATCTTTTCAATGTTTTCCATAAACTTTCTTGTTTAATTTTGTGTCATATTTTTCTTCTGCAATATTTAGTGATACCTCACTTGAATGTGGTTCTTCTTGGTGAACTCCTAGACTACTTCATATACATAATTTTCACTATAAACGTTCGGAATTTTAGGAATTGGGGTGTCAATCTTAAGATTCAAGTCATTCTAGCTAGATTTTGCGCCAAGGTCTACTCATGGCACAACTGCTTACCTATTTCTAAGAACTTCCAATAATAATTCTGCAGATACCATAATTTGGACAAATGGCCTTAAATGATAATTGTGAAATGAGCATGGAGTTCATAGATTCTAGTAGAGAAGTGCTACCCAATAATGGGATGACTCCCTTCTCGTTTATCAGCGTTTTTGAGAGGTGCAAAAAAGCCAGAAACGCTGTTAACTAACATCATAACGTGCAATAAGTTATCTTCGCTATAGTGTTCCTTGACAATTGACAAAGAAAATTCAATTTTGAATTTTTTCATGAATAATGTTGAAGAACCTCTCTTTAGAAGCTTTGATTCATCATCATCAAAGGCGCAACAACCGGTATCCGGTCTAGTCGTGCCTTAATAAGCATCTCCAGACATCCCGGTTTTGCGCCGGGGTCCTTCAATTCGATCTCCCTAAAAGCTATCTGGCGTCCTGACCTACGCTATCGCTCTATCTAAGGGAGGGTCTGCCTCGTCTTTCTTTTCTACCATAGATGTTGCCCTTATACACTTTCCGGTCCTGGGTCATCCTCATCCATACGGATTAAGTGACCTGTCCACTGCAATCTTTTGAGCCGGATTTTATCTACAACCAGGCCGTCGTGGTATCACTCATAGGTTTCATCGTTATGTAGGCTATGGAATCGTCCATCCTCATGTGGGGGGTCAAAAATTTTTCGAAGGATTTTTCTCTGGAACGCGGCCAAGAGTTCGCAATTTGTCTTGCTAAGAACCCAGGTTTCCGAGGAATACATAAGGACTGGCAAGATCATAGTCTTGTACAGTAAAAGCTTTGACCCTATGGTGAGACGTTTCTAGCGAAACAGTTTTTGTAAGCTGAAATAAGCTCCGTCGGCTGCCAACAACCGTGCAGTGATTTCATTGTGATAACTGTAATCGGTTCTGATTTTCGACCCTAGATAGGAGAAATTTTCAACAGTCTCAAAGTTGCAGTCTCCAATTCTTATTGTTTTCGTTTAACCAGTGCGGTTCGATGTTGTTCGTTCTTTGGTTTTTGGCGCTGCCGTTGTCAACATGTACTTGATCTTGATCTTGTGCAGCCCGAGATCTCGCGGCGCCTGTTCGATCTGGATGAAGCTAGACTGTACATTTCGGGTTGTTCTTCCCATGATGTCTATATCGTCAGCATAGGCCAATAGTTGGACTTGAAGAGGATGGTGCCCCTCGCATTTACGTCTGCATTGCGAATCACTTTCTCCAGGGCAAGGTAGATGAGGACGCATGATAGGCCATCCCCTTGTCTTCGGCCGTTGCTGATGTTGAATGGTCCCAAGAGTGATCCTGCTGCTTTTATCTGCCCTCACACATTGGTCAGGGTCAGCCCAGTCAGTCTTATTAATTTTGTCGGGATACCGAATTCCCTCATGGCCGTGTACAGTTTTACCCTGACTATGTTGTCATAGACGGCTTTAAAGTCGATAAAAAGATAATGCAACTGATGTTCATATTCCAACAGCTTTTCCATTACTTGCCGCAGGGGGAAAATCTGATCTGTTACTGATTTGCCTGGAGTGAAGCCTCTTTGGTATGGGCTAAGGATGTTCTGGGCGTATGGGACTATTCGGCCTCGCAAGATAGAGGAGAATATTTTATAGATGATACTCAGCAACGTGATACCTCTAGAATTGCTGCACTGCGTGATATCTCCCACATCTTGAGCCTCCATATTTAACCAATTCGGCTGTGGTGGCAGCATTTGTCCGCCGTCTTCAGTTCGCAGGACCTCCAGCTCGCCGATATTTCGGTTGTTGAGCAGTTCATCAAAATGCTCAACCCATCGCTCCAACATGCCCATTCTGTCAGAAATCAGATTTCCCTCTTTGTCTCAGCAGGATGAGCATCGAAGTGTATAAGGCTTCATCCTGCTGACTTGTTAGTAAAGCTTCCGCGCCTGGTGCGGTTCCTCCCTGTACTTTTAGAGTTTACAAATTTGTTGGTTCTCCCAGGCTTCCTTTTTCCGTCTGTGAAATCGCTTCTTTGCTCGACGGAGTTCGTGGTAAATCTCTGCGCGTACCCGCGTTCCGTGAAAATGCAACATTACTCGGTATACAGCATTCTTCCGTTCCATTGCTAGCTTACATTCATCGTCAAACCAACCGTTTCGACTTTTCTTGCGGCTGGAGTCGAATATCATTGTGCCCGTATCTATAATAACGCTCTTCAGGTGATTCTGAAGATCATTTGTTGATGCTTCATCTGCAGGACATCTGTTAGCTGGGATTATTCCGGCATCCATTTCCCTCTTATAGGTGTTACGCAGGGCTGTGTTGTGAATGGCTTCAGTATTCACTCTCACCTGATTGTCAGAGGGGATTGAAAGTGTTGTAATCCGAACCCGGAGCACTATGCCAACGAGAAAGTCATCCGAATCTATATTGGCTATATCAAGGCTGAGAGGCGGCGGCGTTTAATCAGCAAGGGTCTGGATCCACAATGGTAGAGTCAAAGCTCATGACATTCCGTCATCGATAGTCAAGTCACCTCTGAAGGGTGAAATTGCAAGGAGTCACGCAGCTGAATGAAGAAAATTTTCAACTACTACCGGTAGTAGGGCTTTTAACGGGTCACTGCTTCTTAAGTTACCATATGGAAAAATGGGGTAGTGCTCTACGCTATATGGACCTAATGTGAGGAGGCGGCCCTGCACTTCATATGCAGCTTCCCGGGCTCCTCACATCTCAGACAAAGATACCACGATAAGGTTTTCTTCAGCGAGAAACTGCGAACCCTCTGGCTTTGGAGAATGTTCCCAAATTTGCAAAAGCCCGCGAAAGTCGCAGGAAGGGAGGCCATTGTGTAGGCGATCAGCATCCACAACAAAAAACAACTGACATCTGTTTATTATATTGTTGTTCTTTTTAGTTGGTTGTACTGTTAATGCCAATTAGAGAATTTACCCTCATTAATTTTGTTGATGCTGCTTAAATGGCCTTCAAATTTTTTTCTGTATCTTTAAACTGTTTTTTTTTCCCCAAGAACAATATCGTAGACAAATGTCTAGGCGTTCTCCATTGCACCCAAATTTAGACTTCTGACTGGCTAAAGTACTTCCAAAAATTTTCTTTCAATCAAGCTGAAGTATGCGGAATACTTTATTCTATTATCTCAATTTAATGAAATTTGGGTGCATATCCATCCCTTTTCTGACTACCAATTCCTCTAATTAGAAGAAATATAGTAAACCACGGTTTTCCATTTGAGCAGGTACGACCAAACACGATTAATCTTAATGGCAATTTAGAATCATATCAGATCCTTCATTTATCCAACGACACCAGCTATCTGTCCGTCTAAATCAAATTCATTCTGTATCGAAAAATAGTGTTTTCGATTGCTTTGCTTGAATTGTCCACATCTGCATAGATAATTCCCTTGCTAATAGTGTCATCTAAATTCTGCTAGCAATAATCATTACGTTTGATTTTTTATGATAAAATTAATAAAATTTGGGGGTAGGTAGATAGGTATCAGCGCTTTGGTGCGCCGTTTTGATGCCACAGACTCCTAACATCGTGACTGTTGTTATGGGAGCAGGGAGGCAGAGTCCAGCCGGCTCAGATCTTCAGAGCCAGCCCGTAGCATTCACGAAGGAAAGCTCCCACCCTGCAGCTAGAAATCTCTCTGAGGTCCCCAAAGAATGGATTACCCAGTGTCCGCACCCTGACTCTAGCCAGAGCTGGGCAATGGCAGAGAAAGTGTATGGTTTCCCTTCCTTCTCCGCAGCTTCGACAATGCGAGTTGTAGGGAAGGCCGAGCCTAGCGGCATGGTCCCCTATGGGCCAGTGCCCCGTAATCTTGAATGCATTTGCACGCGTCTGGCACATGAGCTCTCATGAAGGGGCTATTTTACAAGCGGGCCAAATTCTCCTTGACTTGGCACAACTTGTAAGCCTTCGTCATTTCAGGCCCGCGGCTGCTAGGTGGTGCGAGTAGACTCGGCCCCCGATAGCCGCCAGCAGAACACCGACTGTATTCGCTGAGGGACTGCCAAGAGCAGAGCCTTGCCTGGCCAATCCGTCAGCCCGCTCATTCCCCTCTATGCTCCTATGCCCGAGAACCCAGAGGAGAGTGACCTTGCCGCCCAGACGGTTAAGGGCGTCTTTGCACTGTCCCACCAGCCTGGAAGATGTCGTTGACTACAAGGCCTTCATGGCCGCTTGGCTGTCGGTCAGAATGGCTATGTTACGCTTGGGGCTCGAATCACGCTCCAGCCATCGACAGACTTCCAATATCGCCAGTACTTCCGCCTAGAATACACTGGCGAAACCTGGGAGACCATACGACTTGGATACACCGTGTGTATTCGAGCAAATCCCCGCGCCGACTCCATAGGCCATCTCTGATCCGTCCGTAAAGAATACTATAGTCTCGCAACACGCCGCCGGTCTTCCACTTTGCCCTGGTTGGAAGGTCCACAGCAAAAGTCCGTGGGGGATGCCCAGATTTCCCGAGGTATTTCATCTAGGATGTTGCTGTGGCCGTAGGACTTCGCTGCCCAGCATCCGGACTCACGTAGTCTGACGGCACGCACGCTGCAACATATTTAATGTGGAGCTCTAGGGGGAGGAGATGCAGGGAGTACATTGAGAGCATCTGCCGGGCAGGACTGCGGAGTCCCAGTAGCACCCGCACACGCGGTTCTTTGAATGCTATTAATCTTCGTTCTATTGTATTTTTTCTTCAAAGCCTGCCACCATACAATAGAGCCGTACGTCAGGATTTTTCACCGAGCTACTATATATATGCCTCCTGTTCGCTTCTTTGTGGAATATAGGGCACCCTCTCACAGTCACAATCTTTTTTCATTCATTTTATTCCTATTATTATATTATCATTGAGGCCTCTCGTCAGTTTCATTATCTTTACATTTAATGCTGTGCTAGTGGTAATAGCGGGGCAGAGCATCTGGGGATGGCGCTCAACCAAATCGGTCATCCAACTGTCAAATCCCTGTTTATATAAATTGTCACTGTTGAAATACTTGAGCATATCCTAAAACCGCTTTGAAATAAACAAAAAAATCTAAAAGATACCAAATTCTTACCAGGAAATTAAACATAAATCCAACAAATTTTCAAGAAAATCTATTTGAAAACAAAATGTCTAACACTAAACATACTTCCAAGATACGGTGCACTCAAGAAATTCATAGATATTCTAAGCTACTAGAAAAAAAAACCATAATATGCATAGTCATCACGAACTGAAATCAAATTTGGTAAATAATAAGAGTAAATGAATAATTTTTTTAAAATATTCTTTATTAATTAATGTGTTCTCTTCAGAATAAAATTATCGTTTTTATATTAACATTGAATGTGAGTTAAACAAACACAAATATCTGCGTGAATATTTTAGAGGCAACAGAATGCCATTTTTGAAGAGTACGACGAAAATAAGAGGACCGGGAAAATCTATTCCTTGAGAATAAGTTCGACGAAGGCGGTATCGAGATCGTCTCCAATATCCTTGTACTTCTCCTTCTCCAAGACCAACTCGTCTGTTTATTTTAAAAAAAGAAAAAAGACCAAAAAGATACAAAATTAAATAAGATGAAAATAATACACAAATCAAGGGAAATAAAATATTTAAAATTTTGAATGATGAGTTGCCAAATTTTCAAACGAGCTAGGGCCAAAAAATTAATAGATTAAATGAAAAAAAATCAAAATATTTACCTTTTATGTAAGGATATTACTACTGAAGCGTCACTCATCAAATCTCAGCCAATGATTATCATACACAGTAGCAAATATAAAGTATCTTATACTTGTTGAAATGCTTCGTATTATATTAGCTGGGTTAAAATCGTGATTAAAAGTAATAAATTGCAAATGAAAAGTAAATTATAATAGCGATTAGGCGTTATTGGTTGTTTCGTTGCTGTGAAGGAAAATCTTTTTGAATCTGCCAAACGCATTGCTGGGCACAATAAATTATTACAGGGGATTG
The DNA here is from genome assembly GCF_905115235.1 of Hermetia illucens. Lineage (NCBI taxonomy): Eukaryota > Metazoa > Arthropoda > Insecta > Diptera > Stratiomyidae > Hermetia > Hermetia illucens. The sequence goes on from NC_051854.1 coordinate 18,210,220, forward strand.
AAATCAGCACTTCATCTAATTTAGAGGGAGATCGTTTTTCCAAATTGCTTGCAATTCGAATTAATTTTACCAACGCAGAAATGCTGATTTCTGATGTTTTTTTTAGAAAGCAGCTAAAGCGATTTTATTCATGTGTTTTATTTCAATTTCGGATTCGATTATCTACTTGCAGCCGTTCGATACATATTTACATTGATGCTTTGAATATAATTCGAAATGATTTCACTTGTTTTTACATGAACCGATAGTGTTAGTTTAGGGGTTATATTAATTAAATTAAGATGCTGGGGCTTCTGCTGGCGGTGCCTCCGCTGGTGGGGCTGCTTCAGCGGCAGGTGCAGCTCCTTCTGCGGGGGCAGCTTCCGCAGGCGCAGCTGGGGCTGCTTCGGCAGGTGCTGCTGGCGCTCCTTCCGCAGGCGCTGCTGGCGCTCCTTCTGCAGGCACTGCCGGAGCTCCTTCCGCAGGCGCCGCCGGAGCTGCTTCCGCAGGCGCTGCTGGGGCTCCTTCTGCGGGAGCTCCCTCTGCAGGTGGAGCCGGTGCACCTTCTGCTGAAGCACCTTCTGCCGGCGCACCCTCTGCTGCAGGTGCTCCTTCCGCTGGAGCTTGTCCTTCAGGGACTTCAGGTTCTGGTGGTGGTGGTTCGTAGTTCTTAACGTAGGGCACCTCAGCACCTTCTGGTGGCAAGTCAATGGCATATTCGAATGGTGGTGGTGGAGGTGGTGGTGGTGTTGGTTCCTTTTCTGGTTCTTTGGCCGCTTCTCCTTCAGCACCTTCGGCGGGTTCAATCGGTTGCCCGTCTGGACCAAGGGCACGTGATAGGCGCCGTGAAGCACGTCGTGATCCAGCTGCTGCTCCAGCTTCACCTTCCGCCGCTTCTCCTTCGGCAGGAGCTGCTGGTGCTTCTCCCTCCGCACCTTCTGCTGGTGGCGGTGGGGTTGGCTCTTTTGGCGGTGGTGTGGGTTCTTTTGGTGTGGGTGGTTTCGGGCGTCGGTCATTATAACAGGGTTCAACACCCGGAATCAATTCAACAAATGCGAAGTCTAAATCATCGCCAATCTCAGCATATCGCTCTCGTTCAGTTATAAGTTCGTCTATTATTTTTCAATTATTTATTATCATTATCCGAAGCCCGAATAGTTTGTGTTTACATTCGTGTGAATATTTGATACCCGGCGAGGAGCGTTTACAGCAATGTAAATTCAAAGTTTTCAAAGAATCGATGCATTGTGCAGGAAAGTTAAGCGGTTAAATGTGAAGCAGTAGAAGCATAATCGGAAGAAAATCGAAAATAAAGATAAAAAGTAAGAAAATTAAGAAAAAGGAGCATAACATTCAACAGAAAACAGGAAAGTAGGAGGGGTGGTCATTCTCCTAAAACAATTGTTAATTTTCCAATCATACAAATTGATGTACTTTTAATCAATCTGTGAATAACATATAAGAGGGGGAAGAGAACAGCATTTAAAATGTTCAGGCTGGAAGAAGGAAATACTATTTAAAGTATCATGTGTTTGTGGTGCTCCCCTGTGCAGTTGTCCTTATTACGCAAATAGGCTCGAAACTATTTATCCTGATCATAGTTTAGAGATAAAAGGGAACTCCTTAAAAGATACATCAGGTAGGAAGGTCCTCTATTCTTAGGATTAAATTGAACTACATTAAAATTCCGTCTTTTTCCAATTTTTATTGGCTTTCAATCGAAATTTTTAACTTGTAAAAATTATAATTTCACGTTTGTCTCCTTTATATATATAGTAAAATAATAAAACATAAAATATTTGCGTGTTTTCGCAACTTAATAGTAATAAAAAGAATAGTGTAAATAACTATTTTTAACGATTGTTTCTTCTTCGATCTTAATATATGTTTTATTTCATCAACTTTATAAATAAGTAAAATCGGGAATGATACAACGACAATATAAAGAATGTCTTATAAAGAGCAAAATTACGACAAAAGATAACGTCGAAAAATATTTCATAACTACGTGATTGTATTACAACGTTCAACTCCCTGCTTTACTTCGGGGGTTGTCTTTCAAATATGGAGTAAAGCGGAATGAGGATTGACAATTTTGGATTTTTCAACATAATCGTTTCTAGACTTCAGCTTCGCGCAAGCAATATGAAAAATTCAAATTTTCAATAATCATAACCTAATTTGCCTAGTTATGAAAACAAACGTCGTAATCAACTTGTTTATAGTTTCAAAAAGTATAAAGCACTAAATTCCATGTCTGGACTTTCATATAAGAAATGTAAAAAGGAAGGTTGGAAAAATCTAACCACTTTATATCAATAAGCACCGAAAAATGCAAAGCTTTGAAAGGACCCTTACTCGCAATTGCTTCCTCTCTTTAATTTATTAAAAATATTGCAAGCATTGGACAGTGTTTGTTTTCGCTTTTAGACTAATCAATTCTGTGAGTTTGCAATCAGCTTATCGGTTTTCACCTACACTCAAAAAACGATTGATTGCAGTAGATTTCTTCATTTAAAGTGGATCATCTGATTTTCTTTACGTTGAACTCGTAGAAAATTTGTGGTTTATATCTTGAGCTGTTTTCGATAAGTCACGATAGAATTAATTCGCTTGATGACTTTACACATTTTTTCCAAGTACAGTTTATATTTTGTATTTTTATAAAAGATTACAATACATTAAGCCCGCTTGTAAATAATAAATACAAATTTGATTGGAGAAAAAGACTGAGTAAATGCAAATTGAAAGGAATGCAAAATATCTGAAACAGGACATCAAGTGGGAGTGTAAGTGCAGCAGGCTTGACAGGGCAATTTCAATTCATTTCGCCGGAATGGAATTAAATGTAGGATGATTTTATATCTAGTTGCATTATATAACATGACGCCTCTGCTACCAATGCAGAAACAAGGCCGACGGGAAGCGAGTATTAACATTGCAAAGAACCGCCGCCAAAACTGCTGCACTTACACCGCCGAATGGTACAAAAGTAAGCTACGGAAAATTGAAAAAAAAAAAAAAATAATATCTATTCGCCTTACATAATATATTTTTCCTTCTTCGACAACTTTTCTACGTTCTTCATGATCTTTGCATATAAGGTGGTGGAATTTTCGTAATGGGAATGAATGTATATGTAAATGTTCTCTTCTAATCAATTGTGGGGAAAACACACAAAAAATCAATAATACAAAAACAAAAGAGAAGAAACTAAAGAAATTACGTCAAAATCATAATAATACACAATCATTATTACATTATTAGTTATTACATATTTTGGATATCATGCAGAGTAGCTTCCATTTCTTCCTGGAGCAATTTATTTTTCTCGCGCTCATTCATAAGGTCGTCTGTATTATTCAAATTCAAATGGATAATTTGTTGTTTTGTTTAAATTAGTAGCGTTCGTGGTAGTAATTGGTAGTTGCAGAATATTTGACAAAATATTGGATTTGTTGGTTTGTCGGGTTTGATTTTAATTTCATCAAAACAACAAAAACACACACAATTCAAGGCAGGCGTGTTTTAAATTTGTTGATAGCACACACAATTTTGGTTTTTTGGATTCATATATGAAAGAAAAAAGGTAAAAACAACAAATATTAAAAACCAAACAACGAAAAAATTATGATTATTGAAAAATAATGCTGAAAACTTGTTAAGAAAGGAAACAAGTAAAATGATAAAAAAATAGCGTGGACATATTGTCAGCACTTGTTTGTAGTAAAATTGCAAATATTCGTAAGATTGAAATAATCATTGAAATTTTGTCCATTCGGAATTTAATGTATCAATCGAAATTCGAAGATTCTGATGCAAGGCTCTGTGCACTGCCCTGTATATAGTAGTATCCTTACGTTACCCCTCTTTCCCTTGTGGCGATCCCCTTTGCCAATCACAATTTCTTTTTTCATAGCGGCTGCATATGCCAAAAACAATATTATTGTTTGTTAATAATTGCCGCATTTTTTTTATTAGGGAGCCAAATTTCCCACTTTAGTGAGGGACGGATTAGGGTGCTGCGTTGTTTTGGTGCACAAACGATGAAATGGTTTATATTATTATTTATTTCTATAGTTTCCTACCACACAAGGATTACGATTACGAAAACACAATCAAAACCCAAAAATAAATGCACACGACAAAAAAAGTGTTGCTCACACGGGTGCTGTTGCGTAAAAATCGCAAAATAACAGAAAGAAAGACAATGTAAGTCCTCTTGCTCTGTAGAAATTTAACGCACCTAAAAAGTTGAATACTAGCATGTTGTGCAGTTAATGTGATAAAATATATCAACATTTTTCAAGTTTTTAGCCCTGACGGATCTTTGTCGATGCCAAAATCAAGACATACAATTTGCTATGTCCATCGACAGCGTAAAATCTTAGATAGAAAGTCATCCCTCATACGCCCCAGAGATTTTCCCTGATGTATATAAGAAAAAATCAACTGCCACTGATCACTATTCATGCGATGTTCGCTTACAGCGATTGTACCCCACATCGTTCGTCACACAAAGTGGACACATGATCCTGCTCCGAAATCGGTAATATCAGGGTCAAATAGGATTAATTTTGTAGATTAACCCAGTTCAATGTGATCGTCAGGAAAAAGAATATGAAATTTTTGACTAAACTTATCTAAACTAATTAAATTAAGATTTTATATATTTTATATTTTCTGTCAAAAGACATAATACTGGCAAACCATCACCATTATGCAACCCGTGAAAAGGGGTTTAAAAATACACTCAAAATATTCCTTACTTATCTTAAAAAGCGACTAAAAGGGATAGAAATTTGGTGCCTAACTATCAGCAAACTTTGAAATTTCTACAACGCTTCGGATATTAGCCTCACGGGTACGTCCGTGGCTAAGGGTTGGTGTCCAGAATATGGAACCCCCTCAAGAGCAGTACTGAGAGCCCCCAGAAAATTCGCCTTCTCCAGCTAGAGCCAGAATTCCAGTGGTATAGGCTGGAATAATGCTAGGTCTAAATACTACTACTGTACTAATCTGGACAGCTAAATGATAGCAAACGCGAATCAAATATTGGAATGTTGCTGAAGGCTATCGTAAAGCGCGCTTACTTGACCTGGGAGCCGGATGAAAATCATTTCATTTCAAGATTCCGGTCATTGTTATTTCCGACACCGGATGCTTTCTATGAGCAACTACACACAGCTCAGGGGACGGCATTGCGACCCTGGTGGTTTGAACTGTCCGGCTGCGAACATCATAAAAACAACAAAAGTATATTTAGGAGTTGCCTTGACATCGACTGCGAAAGGAACCATTATATGATGGTCGCTTACTTCGTTTGCGCATCGCTACTGTATCTGCTCGCAGAGAAATGGGAGGAAACCACGGCCTTCCAAATTCAATACGGGCCGTCTCCGCCATACGAAATGGAGACACACTTTGAACAGCTGATGAGCAGTGGGTCGGTGTCAAAAGTGCCTCTGGTGCGCATGAAGCTGTCGGCCACGTTTCGAAACAATATTACAAGACCTGGCTGCCTGCGGAAACGTAAAAGTACGATGAGCATAAGGAGCCGAGAGCTATGTTGATGGATGCAAACCCGGGTGAGCGCGACCCCGGGAGCTTTTATGCTGTGAAAAAGTACCCCCCACTGTGCTGGTGAGAGAAGCAGAAATTGCCGCAAATAGCAATGATTTCGCCACAAAAGCGCTTGTAGGTGGTCGCAGGCCTTTCTATGGTCCTGTAAGAAACGTTAATGATACGCTTCTCATTTATGATGCTGAGCAGCTGAAAGGGCGCCTCACCATAATGAAAAGGTGAAATTCCACCTCTTATGGATGATATGACAGCCACCGTAGCTTGCGAATACGGACTTTTCTTCCAAACAAAAAAGGAAATTACCTTGGCTGAAAGCAGAGCGTCAAGTTGCCGCAGCTCTCCACCCACAGCTAAAACTAAGGGGTTTCGGGGCGAGTGCCTCGGCGGACTGGCGGACGTCAAAACGGATCCCGCATTCACGCTTACTTTCAGAGAGTGCTGTCTGCCTCCTGGAAGAAAGGCAGTCTTGGGCTTCCCACCGACTTCCAGACTGAACGCGAGCTCCCAACGCTTGAGAATTGACTTTATAGGAAGTCTCGTATGATATCTGCAGCGGCTTCCGGGTAGCATCGGTCCTCACCAAAAGTGAGTGCAGACTTCCAACTCCCTAGGAGTGTGGGCCGCTGGCTGCGAGTGACGAATTTACGGCCGCTTCCACCACAACCGCCTCCCGTAGCACGGGGGACAATCCGATCTGTTCAAGCCCGTCTCTTTGTCGGGGATCAGGACGCTGGGGAGCCGCCATTCCTCCCTATCCCCAGGCTCAATAAATTCGTCCCTCAGCAGGTGACATTAGCGGAAGGAAACTCTATGCTCATTACAAGTTGCGACTACAGTCGCTTCATTTTAACTGATATCAGTGTCCCCATATTAGGCGCTAGTCTATATGCAGCATAGTTCTCTGATAGACCATCACGTAATCGTTGAGAGTACTGAAGGAGCAATAGTACCATTCGATTTTCTGCCAATTGCCAAATGTTTATTCCTGCATTTTCGTCCCTTCCCTAGTATGAATTGCTTCTATATTTGGCACGTGATAGGAAATATACTTTCATAGTTTTAGTAAAATTGGTTTAAATAAAAAAGATCTGGACAAAAGAAAATATGGACAAACTGCATATATTATACATTAGTGCAGAAAAGAAAAATGTATCGCGCAGTCAAACTTGTTCATCGTCTGTCCAGTTTTCTTTGATATATTTCCCCAAATGCAGAGTCATTCGGTCATAGTTCATTACTTGGTGAGAAAATATGCGTGTAGCAGGCCTACAGGAACCCCAGTCAATGATTAGATGTTCCATCCTCCAGAAATGGAACATAAGGTGCATAGTTTAATTTGCTTATTATAAACTGACGACGTCCAAACATAAAAAAATTTACTACCACCGAAATTATCGGTAGCTAATTAGGCCCCTCTTCACCAGCTCAATTGTAATATTCCTTTGCCATGACGCGCACACGGCACCTTATTTTACGAGTTATTTCCACGATATCAAAAATTCTGGTCTTGCCTCCAATCGAAACAGCCATTTCTCCTAATTTTATTCACCTTCCCGTCCCCACATGTCCATACTCAACCAGATTTTATGACGCCCTTTTCGCACGTGGCTGTCGGATTTGTGCCATGGAAGAAAAGGTACAACACTTAACTTGAAAATTATTAGGTCTATGCCATAGGTAAGCACGGAAGAAATGATATGCGATAAGTAAGCTCAGAGCACATGAAGGCTCAATAGGAACACAGCACAAAAAAGTATCCTCGCTCCGAATTTTGGAATAAACTGAAGGAAATTTTAGGTGAATGATGGATGAATGAAGGTTTTATCGGTGTCTGAAACGTTTCTCTTTGTTATTCACAAGTCTCTCGAATACAATAGCTGAGATACGACTAATCATCGCAAGTATTCAAATCACCGTAGAATGTTGTCGGGTATTGAAATGTGGTTCAAGTGTGAGATAGCCTTTTTTATCGACAGCATGGCGGCTATTGAGTTGGTCTAGTACTTGAGGATTCAGCTACCTTTGATGTTCAATGAACTTCAAGTGTCAAATCTGAAGTGGCGCCAACTGAATCAATAAAATGATTATATTCAAGAAATAAGACGAAGTCCCGACATAAACATCCTGGCTTTAGTTGGAAAACATAAATATCACCTCCTCAAAGTTTTGTGGAAAGTGTTAGTTGTTATTTTCACCACTATGTACTGTATGCATATGCGTTCAACTTCCACCACTATAAGAAGTTTTAGAAGCCAGACAAGTGGACGTGGATTTCAATAGGCCTAATATCTTTCATAATGGATATTTTGAATAATATCTTAGATATTCACCTGGGCTGATTATGAAAAAATTCACCTCGTGACGACTCTTCAAGAAATAATAGATAGGCTGGAATCAACAATTACAAGCATATTATAAGCGCTGGTTGCGCTCATAGCCAGAAATGGTGTTTCACCCCAAGGTTGATGGTGGACGCCAAATGGCATCATCTCTTTCCCAATTTGGTATTGAAAGAAAATTAATGAAGTCGCCCAGCGTGCAGCTAGCGTTGTCCACTGAATCCTCTCATCTGTTTCAAGGTTTCCAAAGTGGTTGTTTGGTTTCCACCCTGCCTTTGAGCAAATGTCTATGAGTTTTCATGCTTGATATAGGTGGTGACTTCTATGTCCCGTCAAATGACATCAGGAGCTCTTTGCCATTCATTCTTTATAGTGCAAGTCTACTATTATATGGATTGACTACATTGTACAGGCATTATTCCCTGCACATCCCATTCGGATGCACGACGCCGAGAAAGAATCGGAAGAGGCAGTCCTTTCTATGAAAAACAAGCAACCACGATCCGGTGCTATCCCGGCACAGGTTTCTAAACTGGTGTTCCACCATTGGTCAGAACTGTTGCTCGGCGCATTGAACATTAACCTGAAGCACGTTTCCTTGTCGCTTTGAAGTGGCAAGGGTCACTTCGAGTAGAAAGGCTAAAGACCTTGAGCTGCCGTTTGCATACCGACCAGTCTGTACACTTGACAGAGGTCGGAAAGTGCCCGAAAATCTCATCAGCGGTAGACTCGCCGCAGCGATTATGCTGCATAGGCTTATCCGCAAGACAGTTGGGACAGTTAATATTGAAGTGACGGATAAACAGATGGATGACTGCTCGTGGTTTCAGCATTGCCCTGGAAAGATCGAAGAAGTCACCTTGACTTGCATCCTTTGTGGACCAGCAAGGTGACAATAGAATCAAAAGCAAAGAATTGACGCCCAGTAGCGTTGGAGGTCCTACCTGCAAGAGGAGACCTAGCCTAAATACACAGACGAGGAGCTTTACGGTTAGTTTCTGCCTACCGTACTGCCTCAGAACCGGCTGTGATAGTGATTCCCCTGCAAGCGAAAGAGGGAGGTCTCTAGGGAAGTAGTTACTTGTGAAAAATTGCAACATACACTGAATGAGCGGCTCATCGGCAGCTTAAGGACGTTATTGAAACGAAAGCATGTTAAGATTGATTATTGCTTTATCCAGATTCTAAGCGGAAGAAAGTTCTCAATTTTACTTGCATAAGATTGGCAAGACATGATTCCCTGACTGTGTGTTCTACTTGTGCTCTTGTGGAAGATGGGATGTTATTTGTCAACAAGACTATGAAGACACAGAGGTGTTCTCTCCAGACGACATTGTCAGAGAGATGCTGAGGAGCACTGGAGCCGTGTTCTTCTTCCTGCGAAGAAAATTGAACTCGACCCGTAGAGGAATCGGATTGCAGGAAGTTCTTTGAACTAACAATTCCTGTACTCCTCTCTCTTCCCGTCAATGAAAGGAATGTCTTAACTTAAAGGCTTCCTGAAGCGAGAAAGCGGGAGATTGCCTGAAGTATGTTTCCAAAGGGTCCTGGGGAAGCTTTTCCTTGAATGAAATGCTCTAAACACGCTCCAAGGTCCTAATCCAATTGGATTATCGCACCAAAATTTATTATTCCCATAGGCCACTATCAAGCATTTTCCCGATAATATAATTTCAGTGCAATGTTAAAAATGATTAGGACAGCTTGCTGTCTTGCTTTAATTCAAAGTTTGTGAAAAGCACTTTGTTAGCTGATTTTGTAGCTTTATTGTCAGCCCTGTTTGCAGGAGTAGGAGAGTTTGCAGGTAACCTGTTGAATCCTATAACCATTTCAGGAGTCCGAAGAGCGCTTCGTCTTCATACCTATTGAATTGTATTTATTAAATGAGATTATACACTGGATATACCGATCCTTTGAAAGATATTTGAAACTTTGTGGAATCTATACGAAGAACTTACAGACGAAGTGAGCGTTAGTTTTGAATCTGTTCATTTCATCCAACTTTTGAATTGAAAGGCCCTCAGGGGATCTTAGCAAAGTTTGTTTTAAAATTGGCAGCAATTGAACAGAAACAACCTCGTTTAGAGATCGCACCACAGTGACCTCGACTTTCTCAACACACTGATTATTGTTAATGGCCCTCGCATTATGAACTCGACTCAGAAAAGAAGCTCCAGGCATCACAATAGCATTATACGGCATCTCTAGGTCAAGAAAAGCAAAGATAGCAATATCAAGATCATGCTAACTGCTTTTTTTTTTTTTACCCCAGTGGCTTACAATAAACATGCTGCGTATTGTACTGCCATCCCCAAACATTGGATATGCCTAGTCCCCTCCTTTGTGAAATATGCAATCCACACAGTGTCCTCCTTCTCATTCTTAAATTTACATACTATTTTCTGAGAGACATTGTTTTAATTCATTATCGTGCCAAACATTACTATTAAGTTATTCTGCGTCATTTTTATAACGCAGTGAGTCGCAAACGGCCGAACCTGTAGGCAAATGATAGTTGGTAAATTCATCACGGTTACGCATCCGTCGTTATTTACAAATGATTCAGACTTTCTTGCCCAAATACAAAACATCAGAAGTTCGCCAACGTCGCAACTCTCCTGATCTCAGCTTCCCTTCTGGCATTTTCCCAAGCTGAAAATGCATATGAAAGGGACCAGATTTCGAAACAAAGGAGACATTCTTCTTTTCAGAGATAGGAGTACTTTGAAGAGAATTAATGTTAAAGTATTGTATCTCCATAAATGTTGATTTTTTTCCCAATAAGCTATGTAGCTCATTATCTAGAGCTAATGATTAGATTCACCATTCCTGCGGCTTTTTAAGAAAAACAACAACTGCCTTGCATCGTCTATGAATTACTCGAATGAAATTATTTCAATCTTACGTTATGTGCATGGATTTGAATATTATAACAATTAGCATTTTATGGTGCATTTTCAAGTTTATATTAAACATATGAAAAACAAACGTACCTTCGAGTCTGTCAACTTCCTTTTGCAATTTCTGAACGGAACGTTCAGCAAATTCAGCACGAGCTTCAGCCTATGAGAAAGGGTAGAAATAAAAAGTGTATGTTAGAAGATACTACTTTTCCAATAAAATGAAAATCTGAAAATGTTACACATAGTATAATTTTCGGTAACATTTTCATTAAATTGAAGAAATAAATGATTATGCAGTAGTGATACAGTAAAATTCACCATTCTGGCGTATCTGACAACGTTAGATTATTCATATACTGCTTATCAGATCTTTCTTCAATTAAAAAAACTTCAATGTGTACATGAATCCAGCGTCTTTCAAACTCAGATGCAAATAACATGCAAAATATATTCAAACAAAAGCAACTTATTTAACATAAAAGTCTATAATGACATGTAATCTACGTGCACACAACTTACCCAGAATTCAAAAGGGAATAAATGAAATGTAAAGAATGTTTGAAGAGAAATGATATCTAATCAAAACCTACAGCACACCCTAAAACTCTAAAACTATCTTTGGCTATCCAAATCAAAGGGAACAAATTCAAAAGGGACAAGTAGAATTGAAGGCTGCATCGACGTGAGGAATGAAACGATGCTAACAGATATAATTGAAAGGATAAATGATAACGAATGTGTATTATTTTGATGTCAGTGTTATTAAAACAAATACTCTAATGAAATTTAATATTTTCATCTTTCTCTACGCAACGGGGATTGTATTTACTGTAAAAACATTGTTCCAGCAACAGTGTTTATAGATATTATTGCAGCTGTAATCATCACAAGCGATGAAGCTTTACGTATTATGTGTAATTAAAATCAAATATACCTATCAAAATTAACAATATATTAATTAAAATTTAAACTGAAATCATTTCCTAAAAAATTATGTAATCCAGGTTTTACCGATATTATATAAAAAATAAGTAAATTAAACCATTAAATTGCTGATTAGATATAATAATCTACGAAAATCAATTGTGTTCAATTAAGAGCTGATACATAGTTTTAGTTTAGAATTATTGTTTTACACAACACTTACACTGGCGACAATTTTTTTAAGATTAATAATTTGTTCCTCGGCAAGATTTCGATTGGCACAAGCCTAAACAATTAATGGAAGGAAAACATTTATTTTTCTTTGTATAGGACAACAGTAGAGAAAAAAAAGTAGAACTTTTTATTAAAAGATATAAATTTCATTTGAAATGACAAAGAACTAACGAATTCGTTTTACCGAAGCGAATTCGCAAGGAAGTTAGCATACCAGATTACATATTCTAGTATGCAAACAGCTCTTCATATTCATTTTATTGATATTTTCGTGAATAATCCATATTGTTGTAGATATATTTGATTTTTTATGAATAACGTAAAATTTCTACCGAATCAAATCACATTAAAAAATATCTGTTTTCCGTTATGATCTACACTGAACTAAATGAATGGGTTTTAGAATGGTTACCTAATGACTACTGAATGGAACTCATAAAAAGGTGAAGGATTTGTTGTGAGTGTAAAATTGAAGGGAAAATCAATCCTACTCCAATCATGTGTCAGATACATGAAAGGTTCATCCACGCTTTACTGAAGATACTGAAAAATGTGTCATGAAAAATGCACATAGAAATAGTGTTTTCCTCTCTTATACAACATTTCCGATAAATACTAAAATGTTTGAAAAATGTTGAAGCTTCTGACTGAGGAGTCTGCAGTTGTCGAGAAATAAAAATGATTTATCATTGCTTGTTACTCATCAAAGTAAACTGATTGAACAAGATAAAGAATTTATGATAAGATATTGCCATATGTAACATTTAAAGTAGCGATCTAACAGGCACTATACAACATTTTTGCTTTTGATTTTTTTCCGTTTTTGAGCGAATATGTTATAAATGTTTCGGAAAACAGTATTCTTATGCTTATGCGTTTTTTAAGAACGCATAATTCAAGACTGATCACTAATTGGGGCTTAAAATCATGTTATTGGCTTAGGCATTGCATTCACGGCTTACGGAGGAACAGTTTTAATGAAATATTGTAGTTTCTCTGGATTCGAAATCAAACTAATATATATTCCTACAAAATTACTAAATGCTAATTGATTCAAATTCCTTACAAAATTTCCCATGATGAAAATGGGAAAAATCCAAAACTTTCAACAGTTTATCAGAAAATACCTGACGAAAAGATATAGCAAGTTTAGCAACTTGAAATAAGCATTCCAGCTTGGCAGCTGGAAGTCATTGTCGAGTGACGACAATCGATTCTGTTCATCTTCCTCTTAACATAGCAACTGTTTCTGCTCAAAATAATAAACAACTGCGGAAATTTCCAAATAAGTTAAAGATACTCAAGCCCCACGATGTCACAAAACTCTATCAAGATGAAAGAGCACTGCTACACGGCTACATATTACATTGACTTTCACCCAAGACTAATTGTACTTTTACAACCAAGCCGCCTACTTAATTACCCAAAAAACCGTCACCAATTACTGATTACTGTTGCTTTATATCAATTTAAATTTGCAGAAAAATACCTCCTTCAATTGTTGATCCAATAATCTGATTTGGCCTTCGAAAGTTTCCTCTTTTTGTGTTGCCTATTTTTCGTGATTTACCCAAATTATCCGAATAGATATGTGTTTTGATTTGTTAGATTTTTTTGGTGAGTTAAAGAACATCAACACGAACAATCCGAAATTAATAAAATTCAACAGCAAAAGAACATAAAATAAAAAAAGTAAAGAAAAAATATTAAATCAAGTAAAAACAGAAATTCATATAGATTATGGTATAAAAATATTAATGTGTTTTTCGGTAGATATTTTATCTTGTGAACAGTTTTTTCGTACAAAATTTAAAAAAAAGTTTGAGAAAATATCCACACATATTTGGTTTTTCGAATTTCGTTGATTAGTATCGATAAAAATGCATTTTTACAACACTTTCGATGAGCTGCATTTGGTTTCACGATATGCATAGTTTGAAGAAGGCTTCATCCAAAGACAGTTGTATCCAGATTCAACTTAAATAACAAAATCTAGACACAACTGCTTTGAACCTCGTATTAAGTTAAAGATACAAAAATGCAGTAACTAGAAATATGCTTATTATTGAAAGATATGAAAGCGTACCATAGACACCAGTTTTCGTGTTGTTGGAAAATTGGTGCAAGGCAGAAAGATGGCAACATGACGCGATATAATACATAACCCAACAATGTGTATAGTCGCATACTACAGTTGTATGGGCAGCCATCGTAGAGTATTATTAATAATTAAAAGAACAAACCATCAAGACATAATTATTAAAAGAAATAATAATAAAGAAAATACACAATACGCAACGCTGGATTTCATCTTTTCTTGTATATAAATTTTACAGTTGTTGGCAAACTGTTGTGTTTGCGTTTTATGTACCTCCTTTAGACGGGTGTTCAATGTCTTGATTTGGTTCTTGTACTCTTCTTCACGTTGGTTGGCCTAAATATCGTTTTACCGAGTATGAAATGTCGGATGATATCAGGATTGTGTAAACACAATATTTAAAAATTCGATATTTGTTCATTTTTTCAAAATAGAAAAAAAGGTAAAAATTACTAATTGCAAGATATGAACATGTTTTCGTGATATAAAAACCTGAAATCTTATAACTATGTATGTAGATGTAATCAAAAAGTTTTTTTATTACTCAAAATTAGAAATCGTCGTCAGTGAGCTACGAAGAGAACACATCTACAAATTCGATGCTGAATATAGTTCACTCAGTCCTGATCATTGACACTAGAGATAGACACACAATAAATATAAAAATCATTAGGTATACGACGTACTAGAGAAAAAGGCCACCAACTATTTAAAGTAATTTCCAAGATAATATCTTTGCGCAATTTTAAAGTAATCACACAGCGACCGGGTCTGAAAAAACTTTTTCAATTTTCCATTCCTTTCATCTCATTTTGGATGAATTTAAGAAAGTAATGACTACACAATCTTTTGTTGTATTACTATATTTATCTGGGAATGCATGAAAGGAATGTTCACGACTATGTCTGGTGAATTTTTTCAACTACAAAATATAGACGCGTTCAGTTTATTCTTCCTCCTTCCATTATTTCCTCTCGAAAAACCTTTCATAAAATTACTAAAAAAAATGTGTTCTATTCGTAGTTACTCAACTAAATGAGTAAATAATATTGATAAAAATATGAAGAGATGTCCATGACATACGCACCTTTTCTTCTGAAACCTCAAGGGATTTCAAGTTGTTACCTACGACGCGGAGTTCTTCTTCAAGTTCTACAATTTTGCTGTGAAATTAGAAAAAAATAAATTAGGCGTATATTTAATTTACAGATTATCTAAAGTAAAAGCATGTGAAAATCGACAGGAGAGTTGATATATTATTCAGACCCCAAGTGGGATTATCTAATATTAAAACTCATTTTGATTATAGATATCCGAGTCAAATTAGTTATTGTTATGCAAAATGTGGCTTTGAATATACAAAATAACGACCTGTCGACTTCCCCACAAGAATATTTTACTACAATTCAATTTGTTAATATAAGCACAAGTCAAAATAGCAAAACATTGAAAAAAATTATGGCAAACCTTTCACTAAGTTCAACTTTTTCTTCTGAACGTTCCAAATCTTGTTCCATCAGTACAAGTTTGCGGGCAACCTGATAGGCGTGATATTTTTGCAAATTATTTGCAATTTCGCCGATCGATTACATTACAATTTCCGCACATCCATGTTTAGAGTTGAGAGCATAGTTTCGGCGTTACACAGCAACACATGTTCATTGTTAGCAATTATGTGAATTTTTAAACACACAACATCCATTTCAAATCAGGATATTTGCAATGTTTTTGATTAGCAAGGATTTCATTTAAAAAAAAAAATAAGAAAAACATACGATTAGTATCACATTAGGGTAAAATGAATTCAATTTGAAAAACATGCAGTTTGTAAAGCTAGCTAGCTAGGAGCGATTTTGATTTTTTATTGCTTCAAATATCAAGGCCTTAAATCTAATATGCTTCATTGGAAAATTGTCCTGAAAATTGAAGTGAGTTTTCGTAAAATTTCATAACACGTATGAGGAAAAAAACAAACAAACTTGCAACTCCTTGCGAAAAGAATTGCACATATCCTATAAAATTGAAATTAGAATATGTTAGATTCTTTTGGGGAATCAAAACAAAAGCAAAACAAAACGAATGACATCAACACAACAATAACAATAAAAACTGAACAAAATTTCACAAAATCAATGGAAAACATACGCTTCACCAGATTCGGCACGTTCTTCTGCTCTTTCAAGATCAGCTTCAACCATGGCCAATTTACGGGCAACCTATGGAATTTTCATTTAAATGATATTTATTTTAAAAATGTTTCTTGACCAGTTCACACACTTAACAACTTCAAAGAAGCAAATCGAGCACACAATTGGTGTTAGTTGTTGCTGAAATTTTTTTTTTAGAATATTTATTGAATTATAACAAGAAATATTTTCAATTCAAATTAAAAATGTTAAACATGAATTAAATTATTATTGACTTGCAACACTTTCTGAAAATGATGGAATGATTATTTCCTATATTTTCACTCCCTTGATTCAATCCTCTTTGTAAAGCACACAAAACATTCTGCGTGTGAATAGTTACAGATGGTAAATAGCTGCTCAAGCCAAACACTTATGGGAAGAAAACCAAACAACCCTATTGAAACAGAAATGGTATCGACGCACGGAATAATCAATCTTTTCAATATAGAAGCTTCCGTAGATTTCGTGAAACATATAAATGATTTCAGACCCATTTTATTATGTATTTTATACTAAATAATTATACCTTGAATAACTATCTAATAAATTGTTATTTTTTCAAAAAATTATCTACATTTTCGTAACAATAGACTTCCTTCCTGTTCTGAGTGTAATCCCAATAAAATTACACCATCAGTTGAAAATAAATTAGAATACATAATTACATTGGCAGTACAAGTATGGTTTGCGGAAATAAAAAAATTGACTTATTTTTAGCCTACTAAGCTACTAAATGATTATGCATTCAACTTATTTACAAATTTGAGCAACACATTATGAAGATATATCATGGAGGCGTTAAAGTAATTTATTAAGTCATACGTAAAAGTAATAAATTGCTTTTTAGAAGTGTAAGAAATTAATATTCTGAAACTATTTATAACTCAGTTACTAGTAAAGATTATTATTCAAAATAAGTCCAAGATCACTGTTCATTGTTCAACCCAATAAACAAGAACTAAATTTAAGGACATGATGTGTTTTTACTTCATTCAGTCTTTAGATTTCTGTTTTTTGATCAGATTTCCTTCAAACGTTAAACCTAAAAACATATTTTTTGAAGATGTCTTCTCCGTGATAGCTGAGAATTCAAAAATGGACGGACATTCTGTTATGATCATTCAATAATAAGATTCAAAAGTGTCCTCAAAACGTCATTGACTCAATACAGAGGCCTTAAGTAGTCGGGAAAAATGGTAAAAGGTGAAAATAATGATGAAAAGCTATCCCGTAACTATAATTACCAACAGATTATCATCACATTTTGAATGAAAACCTGAAATATTCCTTTCCAAGGTTTTAGGATTTAATCATGGAAAACTTTCACCGTTTGACAACGTATTCAAATTGTTGAATGTTGCCTTCAAAATTCCAAGAGAGTTACAGGAACAATTCGAAAAATGGAAAAGATTTTTGGGAAGAATTCAGATATTATTTTTTGATTCGGTTCGTAGCTTTCCAAATCCTAGATGTGTAGAATTACACTTCTATCCATATAAAATGCAGTTGAGGCTGCAAGTTTTCGTGAGACACCATAGGCAACTTCACGAATTTATTGCATGGGGACAAAGAAAATCAATGCACACACGGAAATTCATCATTGGACCCTCCTTTTTTGAGAACGATTATAGTGAAATAGATACAGTCAATGCAGAATGATATCATCAGTTGTTGGAATATTTTTTAGGGGACAGAATTTGCAAGGGTGGGCTTATATGAGTCGAACGAAATGGACATAAAAAGAGGTATGTCATTGGTGGGAAGATTCGATTACAATTCTCAGGACTGAGTCGATTCTAGTTAAGCAGTTGAGCCATGTTGTCCTTGAATACTCAACTATGATGAATAGAGTCGAGTCAGCAAAGAATATATCCGAAATGGTTCGTGCCACGAAACTTATTATAGAAACCACGATAGTCCTCTGAGAGCCTTGAGGAATATGTATGCTTTCTGCCTGTTTATTTATGGTTGGCCCCTTGCTGGAGAATCATGATAGCTATAGCTACGCTCATAGCTCCTTATGAGCTTGATGTTTTGAGTTGCGCTTACTTCAACCCCAGTTCTGTGCACCTTAATCAGTAGTATCAGTAAGACTCACATCCCCTGTATAAATGCTTAGCCTGCATCAGGATAAACCAAAACTCATAAAGATCAGATTGTGTTTACAAATTCAATTCCTGTGAGAAAGAAGACCATGGAGTTATGCTTATACAACAGATACGCACATTGAACCCCACAGGTCTTTTATGTCGAAGACAGTCATTGATAACATTCAAACATTCAATTTGCCAAACAGGTAATAATAAAAATTGTCACGTTCGAGCAATTTGACACCGTTGGGGCTTTTTTCTTTAGGCTCAATCCAAGGACATAGTTTGTGTATATCGACAGCCACAAAGAATTTCAGATTAGAAAGCAAACATTCTCCTTGCTATTGATAAAGTACCGAAAAAAATACTCAATAGCTCGTCACATGGAATGGCTTTCGCAGAGGAAAGGTGAAGTGAGCATATATGTAGTTTCCATACATAACCCTGCGATTTTCAATTTCTCCAAAAATGTTTTTTATCAAACAAACAAATGGGTCAGATTCACTTCTTTATGGCATAAAGGTTATCCCCTATTCTATTCACGTTGATAATCAATGCCATGATAAGCCGAGAGAGAGAGATAGAGTAGATGAATGTTTTAAATTCCGGTCTTTTCTCAGTTTTTAATATGGAAAAAATGGAAAATTTGTGAACAACAAATAAGATACTCCATTTTAACATTCCATAAAATACCAATACCAAGGCGACAGATTTCATCATCGTTTCATCTATTACTGTGGAAAATATGTCACAAAGAATCAATACTGGACGACTGATGCACAGACATCATTTTTCCTATGTCCAAAGGAGATATCACGGAGTATAGCAAAGGAGTCTAGCAAAGGTATTATCTTGCTGAGTATCATCTGTTGGATATTCTCCGCTATCTTACCTGATAGAATAGCTCCACACGTCTAAAAAATCATTGGTTCCTATCCAGTAGGTCTATCCTCAGGATATGGGAGGAACAAATGTGGCTTAAAAGCTTTCGTCTCAATTAAGCAGGTGGCACAAGATCTAGGACTGCAAATCAATGAAGCAATACCAGATTTATAGTATCGACATTAGCATCGAGAATAGGATCAATTACGGAGAAGAAGGTACAATTTCGGAGAAATCAGATCATTTCCCTATATGGCATTAAAAGAAAATAACAATACGAACGAAAAAATTCGCGCAAGGCTAATGGCAGCTAACAGAGCCTACTTTAGTCTGTGATAATCATTCCGCTCAAAATATTACTCCTTTTGTAAAATTTCTTGTTGTGCAGAACTTTTGCATGCCTTCATGTCTTCTTCAGAAACTTGGACCATAAACAAACAAAATTGCAAACTCATGGTTGCATTTTAGAGAAAGATTCTCTGACAAATACTCGGGTCCCTAGATGAAGGTGAATATAATCTATCAGCGAGATTATGACTGTAAGATCGTAGAAAAAATCAGGCTCAACAGACTGCATTGGACAGGTTACTTGATCTTAATGGACGAGGACGACCCTGGTGAGAAATTGTATGATAAGGAACGACAGATATCCCTTGCTTTCATTGAAGCTGGACGACTAGACGCAAAACCGAGGCGTCTCTTTCCATAGTCCTGTAACCAGAAGGGACACCGATCGATCATGATCTGACAACTATGATCTTTCCGGCACAGACAAATACATTTATTCAGTCTGCGAATTGATTGATGTACTAACAAAAGCGAAGCCTCAAGGACTGTTATGCTTGGAGCTCGAATTATGTCCCAGTCATCGACAGGCCTTCAGTATCAGTAGGATCTCTGCTTGGAATACACTGGCAAATCCCGGAAGACCGTACGAATAAGTTACACTGCGCACATCTAAGAATGCCGTCGCAACGAGTCCACAGACCATCTTGGATTCGTGGGTAAAGAATACTATGCATAACCTTATAAGACACAGGCCTTTCACTCTGCCAGAGTAATATGCTGACTAGTAAGTTATCATCTGTTTTGCCAACACGAAATCAAGCAAGATTAGCTCCCGCATAACGCCATTTTTTCGCTTATATAGCTTCTTTCGAATCACGAATTACGTCAGCTCAATTCTTTATATTCATATATGACGTGCTATTCACATAACTGAAAATTTAAATCTTCATCAAAACTTCAACAATTCACGTCACTTATCTCTATTCAAATTCTACAACACCAGAAAAATTCAATTTCAGATTTACGATTTGATATTGTTCACTGAATGTGTTGATATCCGATGACGATGTACTTTATGAACAGTTCATGTGTGAGTACAGTCAGCCACGTATAAACACAAACTTGCATTCTTCTATGCCGGAGGCCTATTCCCATCCAATAAATGGATTTACTTCTCAGTCATGCTCTACATACGATATTCATAGAACTACCGAAATAGATAATTAACGTTGGTTGCTTTTTCAAAGTCTCCACAATTCAATTGTTGCTGACATTATTGTGGAAATAGTCGTTAAATTTGCCACGCTCTTTTTCAAATAGTCACCACAAATGGTTTATAGTGAGCGTGGCAGGTAAATGGGGTACATTTAAAGGGTGTTTTGGATGCAATAGCGGAATCTCCACGTCATGCTGTTATCATCGAATAGAGCATAGTTTGTAATGATGTTGACTAATATCATGGACTATGCAACTTTCATATAAATGCCCAGCAAAACATAATCGCAAATATGAAATGACCCCCAACGTTGCTTCCATACTTCCCCAGATCTAATCTCAACTTATTTTAAAACACAGAATTTTCAGCAAGTTCCGAGTGCGCCTCTTAATCTTTTGGGCATCAATTCACTCTTAGAACTTGTTCGTCTATTTTTGAACTCTCACAAAATATTTGCTGATTATGCATTATTGTTCGGCTTATCACAATTTCAATTCGCCAAAATAAACACAGAATTCGAATTACTTCTAAATCGTCTCCATTGACGGAAATATGATGGGAAATATCACAAAACCAATTCTTAGGCTCTTTTGTATTAGATTTCGTCTGTATTCTGCACATCGGCCAGAAAAAGAACATAGAAGACGCTTCTTTCGTCAATATCTGTGGCTAGTGAATAGCGCCGAATATTTTTAGTCATAAAAATCCAAATAGGCTGCGATTACCTTATTAGGAATAGAAAAGGCGATAAGAATTCCATAAGATATGAAAACATTAAGTCATCGCACAAAGCGATATTGTATACACTTTGCTCTGGATCAAATCAAATGTCCACGTAGAGCAGCCAAACAAAAGGCTACCACTGGATAATCATCTTCAAAACCTCCCACGTGTAAAACCAGCAGCAAAACAGGGAAATTATTTAACAAGCGTGAAATCATATGATTTATAGTTCAATCATGAAATCACATTTCTCGTAATATAAACTTGGACTTTTTACCCCTTTCCGATCGTGCACCGAACTACATACTATTCTGGGTTGGTGAATAATATAATCTTCTGGCTCATAATTCAATGTAGCACAAATAATATGGAACACCTTAATAAACTGACATCATTTCACCACTTTAATTCCTCCTCATTCTTATCTGAATTAAATTGTTAGATAAAAATGACGTCAAGACTATATAAGTCTTGTTTTTCTGAAATAGCTCCACATCGAGTTCGCTGTATTACTTTGTATGTGTTTCCCTTTTTATTACTCTGATATATTACCGTGGAAACAAATTGTTAAAGCTCCATTGTGGAATCTATGAGCTCTGGGCCATTCTGTAAGGAAAAATATATCTTCCGACTCTTGTAACATGTACACCGTTCTAGATTTTAATCATCTTTTTGTGGGTGTATTCTTTTGTGTAGCCAAGATTGAAATGGTGTCATTGTTCTGCAAAATAGGATTTTCAATGGGTAGCAGAAAAGGTCGTTTTTGGCATTCTTCCCCATTCTAGTTGGGTTTGGTCGGAAATCAACTCAAGTTTGCATCCAATGACAATTGAATGAGAAAACTTAAGTATATTGGGCCAGGTTTCTTATCCTGGGATAATTTCAACAGCAACTTGTGATTTAAAACTGCGTCAATAACTTTATGAAAATGTTTTCCCCATTCACAGCTTCAAAAATATTTGGCTATACCCTCGAGTCGGGGAATAGTTCTGAATGCTTCACCATTCCAATGGAGGAATTATCCGCAAATGCAATTAAATATGTTATATACATCAAGTATACGACTTAATATACAGTTACTTCTGTTTATTCCTTAGTTGTGAACAGGTCATAAACACAGAACCTCCTCCCCCATCGTTATTTTTTCCTAATTTCATTCCTATTGGGGTTATCTTCCAATTTCATTAGCATCACATTTCATGCTGTGCAGGTGATAAACCTGTAGGAGCGAGACAAATAAAAATATCCAGGGCCAGAGTTAAGATTTCGATCCAAGGTATGACAGCAAAAGATTCTAGGCATTTTCCAAGGTACTAGGAAATCTAAAGACTTCCCCTAAGGAACACCATACGATTCACAAATATTACAAATCAATTCTGTAATATCTAAAATTGGAATTACGCAGAATACCTATCAATCAATGAAAGTTGAGCAGATTTTGAAGATAAGGAAAATAGGTCCACAGGCCGTGTATTTTGCAGTAAGCTTTTAGGAAGACCATTTAAATCGCTATGAATAGTTCCAACTGCTCTTCTAACGCTATCTTATCTCATGTTATTTACTGGACTAAAAGAAGTTTTAGACAAATTGTTCAGTAATTTGCAATGGCCAAGAATGATCTGACAATACGTATGTACCTCTAGTATGTCAGATGTCTAAGGGTGGTTCTAATTTATACAAAAAAGGACAGGTCGGATTACTGTACGGTTTTTGGTTGGAGTTTTCATCACAACTTTTCAATGTCGTCATTATCAGCTCATAATTTTTCCTAAGATAAGTTAAATTCATTGTAGAAGTGATCGGGATAGGATGAAAGTTCATCCTCAGGCCTAGCTTTCAAATAGATGTATTATGTCTCTTTTTTCAAATTTTCCTGTGGAGTAGATCCTAAGAATGAATTCAATTTCACTTTATGTTTAACTCCTGTCCGACCTTTTGATTTATGCACACAAAACCGTAAAAATTAGTGAGTTTTGTTGTTGAGTGCATTGTACCCTTAAATTCTTAACTGAGACATACCACATCAACCACGCCATAAGAAGACAAATGTCAATTTTTAAAGTTGTGAATCCAATTAGCAGCCATCAAATGACAAGATTGCTGTTAAATCAACAAAATGAAAATCTCGTAAGGTAATTTCAACAAAGTGGTTGGTCGTATTTGCATTCACAACATACTTTGACTGAGAATTGTCGAAAAGGGAGAAGAGCAGTGTAGCTGTTCTTCCACATTTCAATTCAAGATGATATATGCACCATTGTGAGGTCTGATATTCCCTTTCTTATCCGACAGATCATAGATTAGCTTTACGGCAGACATATTGCTGATTGTCAGAAACATATCTTTTCTAATTACCTTTCTTAAAAAAGGATCATGTTAAGGTGACTATCCAGGGATTTCTGAGTCTAAAATTATTATCTTAACGTGAAAAGGTACTACACAGCGAGATGAAGTGAAATAAAATTAACGATTGCCAAGGATAATTAACATTTTTTTGCCTGATATGGTGCAACAATATTCTAGTCGCTAATGAAAGCTAAATGATCGTGGGCTGAGACGAATCTTTCGCCTCCCGTCAAAATACCTTGATCTAGAAGGATCATTCGCTGTCAACTTTACTTTTCTGCGATGTCCAAACCATTTGAAATTTAATTAAATTTCAAATGGAAAACCCTGACAGAAGGCTACACCAGGTGGATCTAGTAGATTATTCCTTAAACCCAGCGAATAGGGCGAGACTATTCAATTAAATGATTCCTGGTAGAACATATAATAAGCCAACATGGAATAGTATAGGGATAGAGAATCCGAATCTGAACCATCCATCCATCGGAACTTGAATGAGTAAAAGGCCATCTCTAACAAATACGCACAAACGAACTTATACGGAAATTGGGCTAAGGTTCGTAATAAAAATGCTTTTTGTTGAGGGAAAAAAATTTAATCGATTCCATTTTAAATTGTCTGTAGTAACGAAAATCGATTGAAACGAAATCAGCCGGACAGTTTCAATGATTTCTATTATGACATAAGTATTTTAGACGCGAAACTTCAATGACGGTAGTGTAGTTTGGACGGTTTTCAACGAGGCGGACGAATTTCTAATGGCCGTATCAATACTACTGCTACGATTTGCTCAAATCACTACCCTATCACCTGACCTCAACCCTTTAAAAAGTGTATAAGATGTGCTAGTTAGTCAAATCAATCGAAGCAACGCGATTTACAAAATAAAATAATAAAATAATCCGTTACAAAATCCACTGTTTCGCAAACGAACACTTTTAAAAGGAGGCTTGCTAAAAGAACTCAAAAACGTATTCAGCTATCCACTGGTTATTAAACTAATTAATTTACAATGTTCCCGCAAAAAGTATGTATTAAGCTTACGGCAACAAAAGATAATGAACTCGCGATGACAATAAATACAAGTGAGTTTTATCAAATTCTCCATTTCACTTGATCTGCCAAGGAACTTAGCAGTCAAATGGGGTCCAATCGGTGCATACTGGATTAAGGTTTCAGGAAATGCAAACGTACAGAACTACATTCAAGCCAAACGTTTTTAATTATTTCGTATGTGAAATATCCAGGATAATATAAACCATCATATTCCACAATAGAGAATCTGGTTCAGATCCTAGTAGTACCCCCAATGTGGCAATATAGTTCTTTGGCTAGCCCATCCGTTACCTACAAGAAAGTTAAAGGTCATTAAATTGGAATCACAGAAGAAAACCCAGATCCACCCTATAAGGACCTATATTTTATACACACATTAATTTTGGCGCATTGTTTGGGACGCTACGATATTCCCATGATATAATGATCCCAGAGAATCAGGAGTGTAACTTAATATAAGTTTATTGATGATTTGTACTATGCTGTTCAGTTGCATTGCCTGGGATTTTGAAGCCATTCGCAAAGACAGTCACGTCTCACATGCTGAACGTAGCAATAGTAGCCTCCGTATTATAGCTACGGTCAACACACATATCGAGTATCGAAAAATGATTCAAGGTACCCTTGATGGAGATGGTCATTTGAAGGACTGCTTGAATTTCTATGACCTTCAAGCTGTTAGTGAAATCATGTCTGCGCTGTGAATGTCTTCATTATTCTGTCACATTTACATTTACAGTCGAAAGATTACTATGATTACTATGGTATAGGTCATAGCTCCAAGTATAAATTGTGAGGAATTTTGGAACAACCATCTTTCGGATGGTACCGTAATTGTCATGACACTGCTCCAAAAAAATTAACGACCATCTAAAAGGTGTTTTCTCTTCTGGTAAGATCGGAAACTTTCGACCAAATTTAAAAATCAGGGGCTAAAAAGTGCGAACATCATTTCGCACCGAACTTAAAATAATTAACACTGCCAACAACGGCTTGAGCGAATTTGGAACTCTCAAAAGTAGGAGCGCATACCTTCATTCACATAGTGGCGGGCTTCAATTTTATTGTCAAGAATTCCGTGGAATTTCGAGAGAAGTTCAAAAAATTTACCAACAAAATTTGCAAAAGGTATTCATATCCTTCATTTACTAACGTCTTCACGAGACTAGCACGTTGAAAATCATCACTGAAAAATGGCCATTTATTTGTAGTCAAGCAAAACTTCCTTGGAATCGTTTTTTAAAAATTCAAAGTTTTCGCATAGCGTATATATAATCAAGTGTTGCGACTTCCGATGGTCCTTTTATTAGCAGATGTTTTAATGAGGGGCTTACTGCACTAAGAAACTCTTAATCAAATTCACCAATGGCCTATTCCTGATCTTCCCCAGAATAGAATTCTCTAGAATTCCAACTCATATCACGAAAAATAACAGTTCACTGTGAAAATGGAATCCAACAAGCAACTAGCATACGTGAGCAGATTTGTCATTGAGGGCGACAACTGGGTGAAATGTCGGAGAAATAAAGATCTGAATATTTTCCTAAAGATTGTTGTTTTTAGTTTTTGCACGTACCACTGCGTGGAACATGTAAAATCCAATTGACTCATTTTTTATCTAGAAAATTAGAGATATCTACATTCCGTTTAACAACTCAACGAGCTGTATCCCGCAACTAGAACATCGTCAGGCAAAAGTTGGATGTAAGGCCTAACCGATCCCGATTTGAATTTCCCGAAGTTTCTATGGCTCGTAACTTTCTCACTTCTTCTTATTATCGATCTATTTTCTAAGCAATTTCTTTAGAACTTGAAGAAATTTGACTTGAGTGGGTCACAAAACGAAAAATTCGAAGAAGAAAGTTGTTGGTAGCATTTTGTGACATAAAGGGTTGATATTTGCATTCCCATTGTTGAAAGTGAATTCCACTGGGTAAGTTAGAGTGCTAGAAAATATAATAATTTATTTCTGCTTTTTAGTCAAATAATGCCGTGGAATTTCAACTCCATCAAGACAACAAAAGCTTGAATATAAAATTGTGCAGCTATTAAAACCTTCCCAACCGAAAACTTATGGAGACTACTTGTGAAAAGTATATATCAAGACTAAGCAGGCAGTCAATTGACTGATAAAGATTGATGAAGCTACAATCGAAAATTTCACTTAGAGCTTAAGTTGCAAACGGCCACAAAATGCCAATATGTGTACCTAAAAGGATATTAGAAGGCAAGGTCGAAGGAAATCCACTAGTGGGAAAGCCAAGTAAACATAGGGGCACTCTGTGTACGTAGTCAGAAAAATTCTAATATATTAGCATTTTCCAACTAAATAACACGTTCGAAAGATCGAGATCGGAGGTGTTGTATCTTAGAAGCCGAGGATTAAATTGGTCTATCACACCGTTGAAGAAGGTAATGATAAATGTTAATTATTTTCGATAAATTTTCATGTCCATTTTCAACATCTGTTCTATTTCACTTTCCATCATGATCAAAAAGCTGTGGAAACAAGCAGAAACACTTGCGATGCGCATGAAGTGGATGCCATGATTTCTAGGGACAGCTGAGGATAGATACTCTCAGCTCAAAAATGGAAATTTCAACCTGGACTACAACGATGGACGCCGTCAAGTTATTTTTCTTCATTACAATACACACCCACATATCGCTAAAATTGTAAAATTGGGCAAGAGAAATAAACTTTAACTATACCAGGACAAGGTGTCCTAGAATTTAATAAAAGAAACTAGATAAGCATTATCACGGAGACTGATTAGAAAACCTATCAGAAAATTGCAAAGAAGACAAGGGGCTACTGATAAACATCAAAGACTCAGTAAATGAATACGATTCGGCCAAAGCAGATACGCCTAACTGTACTAAAGCCTATACTCTTCGCTCATATGAGCTTATTTTGTAAATTCTCCATCTATAAATCGATAAGACCATATATTTTCATTTTCAGAACTTTTTTATTTTTTTTAGAAAAATATATACTTATGTATAATATATATCTGATA
Organism: Hermetia illucens; assembly: GCF_905115235.1. NCBI lineage: Eukaryota > Metazoa > Arthropoda > Insecta > Diptera > Stratiomyidae > Hermetia > Hermetia illucens. Next base: position 18,238,090 of record NC_051854.1, read on the forward strand.
TCATCTCTTTTCAAATAATACATTTTGTATATATAATTTCCACTTTCATAAACGTCCAATGATATATCTCCAAATTAAACCCTTTTCTGATTCACTTCATATCTTTCCAAACGCGGAAAATAAAAGATAAATAAGCTAATAAAATTCTAATGAAGTCCTGATTGATGGTTTTTATATGTTAGTGATATGTGTGTGATATAAGGTAAATAGCTATAGATAAGGTTTCATAATATTATAGTGATTTTTTTCCAACTGAATTATCTAAGCGTAAGGCAAAAGAACAAAAATAACTGTGTTGCATTAAATAAGTATTTTTAAAGATATTCAACTAAGAAATCAATAAGATGAAATAAATAATATCAATAAGAAATATATATAGAGAACGGTTTAATAACAATTATTAGAAAAAAAAATTTAAATTTCCATGAAAACAAATCTGTTTAGAATTTTCTTATAATTCTTTTGAATATCTTTCCTAACGAAGAAAGTTTCTAATAACTATGCAGAAGAGGTTTTGAAAACGAATAAATAGCTGCCGGTTCTTGATAAAGTATAACTTTAGTACGCAATTATAACAATTTAGGCAAAATTACTCTCAATTTCTCAACGATTTTTTAATAATAATAGAAAAGTCATAATAATTTACTCTATCAACATTTGCTAATAGTCTTCAATTGAACTAAAGTAATCGTTTTTACTTATTCCAAAACCTGCTTCCAGAGAATAGGTTATAATTAGATATATAACTTCCATGAGTTAAAGTATTTCAATAAATATCTATGCAATATATATTTAGTATAGAAAAATACCCGTCAAAAACAAAAACAAAAAAATACAAAATCTTGACTAAAATCTCATTAAACACGTCCCTTCTCGTAATCATTCAAAGAAAATAAGTGAAACTTCGTCTCTTTTAACATAGCTTTGTATTCATTTCCAAATACTTTTTATAAGGCTCACAGTTTTTCAATTTAATCGAACATCTTTCCTGCCACAATTTTTTTGATTGTAAATATTAGTTTTTCATTAATTTACAGATTTCTTTTTATGAATTATTTCAAGGTATAATTATTCACATAATAAAATTTGGTTCTACGTTTCTTTATAATGATCGTCTCAGTAAAACGTTTTTCATTCTTTATATCTTCTACGCGTTATTGTCTCCTTTCCCGTGAAAGTAGAGCGCACATGGTGAGTACCAACGCTTCTGTTTCGTTGTTCTTTTAATATAAATATTTAAGAATTGCTCTAGGTGTTTCGTTTTTCTTGTTCCACAAAAAAACACGTTATGTTCCTTTTTTGTTTTATGCTTAGGTTATTAGATTAAAACAGAAATTAAACGGAGAGACACACAATAAAAATCAAGTAATCTGTGAGAGTTGCACCTCATCGTATTTCTTGTCAGCTTCTTCAGCGAGGAAACGGGCTTCCTTCAATTGGTTTTCGAGGGCATCCATACGTTCTTCATCGGCCAACGAGCGGTTTTCAAGTACCTTACGAGCACTGTGTCGGTGTTTTTTGTAGATTTCAGGTTGACGGTAGTTTTTATAAAATATTTTACATCATCCATGCAAACATTTTTTTGCATTTTACAAATATATATGTACGAAATTGGAAGAAATAGAAATACATTAGAGTTATTAGTTTTTAGCAGAGATCTAAGTCGTGTGGCTTACGTACCAATAGTCGAAAAAATATTTTGATTCAAATAACAGACAAATTGTAATTTTCAATGAATAAAAAGACATTCATATAAGCCAACACCACCCGAACTCTGTTTTTTTTCTATTAACAAATCTACGTAAGTATGAAATTCTTCTGATTTCTCTCTTTTTGGAACAAAGTCCTACTCCTTCTCTCTTTTATTGTGCCGGTGATCCCTCGATGACTTGCTGACTCCTGGAAATTTCACTGTAAAACCTGATCCCTAACATTCCCTACCGCCCTAATTAACCGAGTATCTCTGGTATAGCAAATGACCATTAAAAGTTCAACAGTTCTCGATTGTGGAAGTATCATTCGTTCAACACTCTCCACATGAGCAACTAAGAAACATTCTTAATGCCATTCCCATACCATCAACACTCCACCTAACTATAATACGAACAGGTACAAATTATTGTATACCGTCCTCATACCTCCTCATATTTTTTATCTGCTTCTTCAGCAATTAACTTTGCCTGAGATAATTGTGCTTCCAAAATAGCTACCCTGTCATCTTCCATATTCGTGCGATTCTCGAGAGCTTTTCGTATCCTATCCACGCGAGTATATCGACATGTGAAAGAAAAATGTTGAGGGGTAAATTAGCGATCGAACCCGATAAATTCCTCAGATTGCCAAAGGAAAGGAAAGATACTTCTTTTCGACGAGGTAAGGGTTTCCCGCGATTATAGATAAAACGTAAAATAAATCGAGCCCTTTATTCAAATTCGATATAAAGGGGCACTTACCGTTCACTTTCATCGGCAGCTTGCGAAGCTTCGGACAATTTAGCTGTGGCCGAAGCAAGACGCTCCTCAGAACGTTCCAAATCTTCTTCGAGCAATTGAATGCGACGGTTCAAGGCGGCGACTTCTGATTCAGCCTAAATATCGGGGAAAGAAATGGAAAGGAATAATAAAAATGCCAACAATAAAATTTTTGTTTATTATTTTTCTCTTTTACACAATTTCCAAGAAACGCTGTTTGATTTCCATCGGATCGAAGAAAGTACTTCTAAGTGTTGCCTAATTACCACCCTTCAAAGTAGTAAGCTGTTCTGCTCCACAGAACTTTACATAGATTCGCTAGGGGCGTGAGTAATTTAAGCATTTTACGGCTCTCTGAAGTTTGATGATGAGGTTTTTGAGATATTCATTAACGAAACAAGCCTCCAAATAACTTTGGACCTTTCCTACCTCCAAGCCCAGAACAATAATAACCAACCCAACAACCGTTCATACAAAGTGAATTTCCATATCAATTAATGCATCTAATTGAGTAACGCAAATTATATTTACAATGCGTGCGCTCGACCCCATTTCCCGTTTTTATTATAGTTCTATTCATTATTTGTGCTTTTCCGATTTTTCCCTTTGCAATGGAAACTCCACGACATGGAAGGTCAACTCTTAGACTTAGACCGGAACCAGTTTCAAACAAGTACATTTTTTCAGGCCCTGGTCGATCTGGTCCATTAACTTAGCATAATAACGTAAATTTATAACTGATTAGATTATATACGCACGAGAAGAGAGATAAAGTGCTTCCAATAACAGCAAGTCAAACTGGGGGCGCGTGAGTCTCATGCACAGAGAGACAATTAACACATGCATGATGCGAAGCCGCTCAATATAGTGAAGTCGGCATTCAACGGAGGTCATTGTATTCATCCATTTTTCCATAAATGGATGTGGCTGCATTCACAACTTTTGGACCCAGTGCAACGTCTTTCCCTCCTTTCTACACGTCCGAGAAATCTTACTTTACAAGATATAAAAAAGTTGGAAGTGAAGAATGTGCATGACCAGACGATCTGGCTGGAGCTCAACGATTTCTTATAGTCCATATCAGTGAAGTGTAATGAATTTTATTAATTAGAAATTCTACAAGTCAATTTCCAACCCGCATCACAATGTAATGAAATACTTGCTATTGTGGAAGTTTATAGAGAAAAACCGATTTGGTACACATGCTGGAAACAATAGATTGTTTTCTGGATGAGGAGCGGTCTAGTGGGTGAAAACTATCGCAATTCACTTCAATTCGATTCTAAAAAGATTTGAAGTGAAAAAGATACAAGGGCGAAATGGATAGAGTGGATATTCCGTCGAACGACAAAACATGATAGCACTATGATTTTTTATCACCCAACGAAAACAGACTAATGAATATTTTTTTTTACAGCTTATCCGATGTTAACGACCTCTACGATGCAAAACTTGTTTTCATTGAGCGGTTTTTTCCAAACTTGCCATCTGAAATTCTTATGTAACGAAAGATTCGAAAAGCTAGAGAGTTCCTTGGTGTTCTGGCAAAATCAGAGATTTGTTTTAATCTTGATAAAATCGCTTGGAATTTGCTGGAATCTTAGGAGTAGACAACAAATTAAAATTTTTTACGTTTTCAAATCTGGAGAAAATCAGAAATGTAGCGATCACAACTATCATGAGATTCAGGGCGAAACTGAGATTGGCTGGACCATGAAGAAAAAGTGATAATGAAACGGTGGATTTATCAAAATCCCACGAAAAAGGTTACATTTCATCTTGGATAACTTCCTGTAATATCCATAGGAATGTAGATGGACGCATGAATAGATAGATAACTTGGAATATATGTTCCATCAAATCTCGTTTAAATGGTCAGTCCCTATCTATTCGCTGAGCTCAACAGGTAGATTTGACTAGGCATACCTGATGAAGACTCTCTATTCCTCAGGTAGCGTTACTTCACCGTGCAAGTATGGGCGCTCCACAAAAATATGAAATAATAACCGCGCAGAATGGAGGAAGCACTAGGATTAAATTTTGGAACATTTTAAAGATTCTCTTCCTACACAAAATAAATAGCCCTGAATCACATTCAGAGATGACAGCTCATTTCCCAAATGTCATGACATTTATTAATACACGAATGACAGTTGATTAAATGAGACTAATTTTGCTTTATTGATAACGACCGAAAAAGAAGTTACTGGGTATAATAAAGCATTATTTTCTGCTTTGCGGGCTAGTATCGAGACCGCTGAGCACAATGAACGTGTCCCTAAAAAAATCAAGAAGGCATATCCCTTGACCAGGCCAAGGAAAGCACAGATCCACTAATACTTGCTAGAGTCCAATCGGGATTGTGCTTAGTGGTTCGAAGGCATCTGAAGCGTCTGCAAATCATAACAGTCCATCGGGAAAGGTATAACCAGCAATTTTGGGAATGCTCACAGAATGATCTAGATTGTTCTACTAAATCATTCGGAGCAAAAACAGCCGGACATTACAACGAAGAATGTGTTGTTTCACCATGACAACGCACCACCGTAATCAAATTAGTTGAATTGTACTAGGAATTGGTGCACCACCCTTCGGATTTGACCCCCAGTTTTCAAGAAAAGATTCACCCCGAAATGGACGAATATTTGGATCAAAATATTGGAAAACCGTTGAGTTGCAGTTCACATTAGAAATTTAATCTAACTGCAAATTACCATATTTGGATGCATTTATCATAATAAGAGATGGAAAAGCATGCTGTCGGAATATCTCAGAATCTATCTATAGTAACTATGAGTTATGCAGTTACTTACCAAACTAGTCAAGAATACCAAGTGTGGCAATATATATGAATTTGAGAAATTGTACACTACAAAAGGGGCAAACGTGTTGAAAGCAATGTTGCAACCTTCCAAACAGGGCTCTACTTTGCAACGGCACCGCAATGAGTAATAGCCACAATGGAGTGGAGTAATTATCACGTGCGCCTGACTATTGTTGGCCTTCACAGAGCAGACAAGACTGCGAAACAGATTTATTTAGCCGTCAAAAGTTAACGAACGTTTCATATATCCTGTTCCCGAGTTATACAGTGAGACTGGAGATGTTGACCGAGCGAAAAGTGGGCGGCCCCGTTCTACTCGTAGTAAGAGAATGGTGGAAGCTGCGCCTCCGGGCATCAACCGTATCCCATTCGTACGTGAATAGAGCAATGGCCTGAGCGGTTGCGACTTTGTATTGCAAAAGGAAGCGGTCATTGATCAAAATTGCTCATGCTAAAATACGAACAAAACATATGGCCAGAGTACATATTTCACTATAAGACTCTTTCATCTCGTATGAAATGACATCTGTCTAGCTCAATAAATAGTGAAAAATATCACATAAGGCAGGGTCACAGGGAAGAAAAACCGATACCGGAGTAAAAATTTAGAAATTGCACAATTGATGTAATTTTATAGGCATGCCACCGCGAGATCATCAGGCCCGGGAGAATCTTCCTCTCCCTACCCCGAGGGTCTACATAAAATAAAGGATTTCTTTAGAAACGAAAAGTTTTCAAAAATGTTTCCTACTTTGCCCGTTTAGGTTTCATTTCCTTGCTAATATGAAATATCTATTGCTGTCCTTCCAAGAATAATTTATTACAAGTTTTATAGGAGTATCAGGCATAAGAAACATACTGAAGTAGATTTAAGCGAATCCTCAAGTTTTTCATTTTGAATTTGTGTAGGTGTCGTGGTCTTCAGTTGCGATTGAACAACCCGTCATAGTCTTACTTAACCAGGATTTCGAGGGAATATTTCGAAATAAGAACAGACGAACCACAGCGCAGTTCGGCGTACTAAAAAGAGGCCTCAACAAAGTTCCAGCCAAGCCATTGGTGGGCGACGGACGCTAGGCTCAGATGATGACGCTCGTTTATTTGAAAGTAGGCTGAAATCGGATAAGAAAATTAAGCCCCGAAAGTGCTGTAACTACTTTTATAAAAACATCAGTAAATCAGTCGACATTGAGTTGAGTACCTAATCAAATTGGCCCCGCTTCCTATGTCAAGAAGAAGCTTATTTTGTCACAGAAAACTGTCGACGCTGAAATGAAATTTTGGAAGGACCCCGAAAAGGGAGGATTGAAAATCTTCAACAGAGTACAGCAAAACCCCTGAACAAACTATTCAAGGATGACTGGATGAATCTATACCAGTGAATGTAAAGAGGAAAACGTACAGAACAGCCAATCAAGATCAAATCAGTTTTGTCAATAGAGGATGGGTCCAGGCTACATGGCAGAAGGTTACAGAAAATATTTTTGAAAAAATCATTATATAATTTTTGCTAATCACGGAGAAAAACCTACAAGATAATATTGCATATAATTTGGAACGCTTTTTTTAAATGACTTCTGCTATGCTACCAATGAAAATCCTATCAATAAGTTTAGTCATAGGAGATAACAAATGGATACTCCCAACAAATTCGAACTGAAGTGTTTTGAAAATATGCTCAAACAAATCGTATTTCTCAAAGATGTTAAAAATATGGTCGCGATATTTGAAAAATAATATCGAACTAAAAACAAATAAAGGATGGAACTTTTGGATTAGTCCATCAACTAAATATTGAATATATATGTAAACTCCGATGGCTTGATACGTTAGGCGGTGTGCTAAGAGACTCCATCTGGATCAAACTTACGCTCAAGAGAAGTGGCAAATTTCACCCAGACGAGTCGACCCTTTTACCGAACGAAACAAAGGCTAAAAAATTAAAATAAGCTCACCACTACCAGCACTAAACCGCGCTTATTCTTCAAAACAATGACTACGTAATTTTCTTGATCAGCACAATATCAGCACATATTCTTTTCTTTAGGAATATCCGCAGAAGATGTATTCGCAAAGTCAAAATATTGGCCTGTATTAATCTTTTCACCTCTCGTCTGAACAACAAACAAAAATCAAATCTTGCTATATCATAACTTAAGACCTGATGCAAATAGACATCTAAAAAGCGATACAACTAATCTTTAACAAGGCACCCAAAGATTATGCGTTATTTGGGATTACAATATCTGGCATGATCTAATTTAGTATGTTTTGTCGGTTATGGCAGTATAGCTTTTATGTCCACAAACCATTATTGACAGTCGCTTTTCTCCTAAAATAAGGGAAAATAAATCGGGTTGCGCCTATTAGCGATCGTTTGTGAAGCTCCACAATTAACACGTAGATTATGCTCACAATCGTAATTAATTGGCAGCCAAATATTTTCAGATGGAAAAAAATATCAATCAATCATCAAGATATCCACTGCATGAAAATTAAAAAAAAAATATCAAATACTACAGGAATGTGGCTCATTTATTGATAATTGATTGAATTTATTCAAACTGACGAACGTTACGAAAATAGCAGAGGTTCCTAGTCTGAACTGTTTGACTAATATTAAAATGCCAAAAAGCGTCGTTATAAACTTTTTATAACAGACTTCAATATCCGTTTGAATCAACTGAATCATATTGGAGCTGTCAATTTTTTTTAAGCATTGCAATCGAAATGGATTCCAATTGGTTGATTAACTTTTATCATATGCAAGCACAGCATATTTCTTTTCCCTTGAAAATAAAAACTCAACTTTATGTTGACTCATTTTTCATAAAACTCACTTATTTGTACATTTCTTTGGAGTTACGTCATTCCTAAAGTGATAATGATTTTATAGGGACCCTTGACGAGGCCTGTATGGAATGGAATGCCAACTACTGATTCACTCGGTCGGCAAACGATAGGAATGAATGGACTGCTAGATTTTTTCGTCTGAGCAACAAATGAATGAGCAAACGGGCGTAAGACTGTGGAAGATTGATCTTAATGATGTGTTGCGGGTTTGGGGCCTAACAGTCGGTCATTATCTTAACCAAAATGAAGAGGTTATAAACGATTTAAAATTAAATTTAATATTCCGATAGTTTACGCAGAATATGGCCCCTAGCAACAATTTCCAAGCATATTTTTAAACTATACTTTGGTACTTGATATATGTAGACGCTACTAATTAGTAATGGAACGCAGTCTTATAAAACGTGGCTAGGGTTCGAAAAACCATATCTACTTGGCAAAAACAAGCATAGCGTTACGCTTTTGAGCTATGACTAGCTGCTTCGTCAGTACAGATTAAAACATGAATCAGATTTCCGCATAATTACATGAGAACCTCAAAAATTTGATAATAACAAGTAACCAACGATTAGTGATTTAAATGTTCTTGTTTATAGTCAGTCAACTGATTTTGCTTTTATCGTACACGATTTTATTTATTTAAACTATTTGCAGTGAAACATTCATACGATGCTGCCTTTAGTAACAACTCCATATTTATTTACATAAAATGATCACGTTCAAATATGATCTCGCTTATGAATAATAAATTGAAATAATGGCTCTTAGACTCTTGTCACAAAGATGAAACTAGAAAAATTCGTTATGTGAAACGCTTCAAAAATGAGAATCGATTTCAATTATTTAATTCCTTCACATTGTTTTCCGTAAAGAGAATTATTTCGTGGGAACGATGTTTCCTTTTCATTTCGTATGGAATCAATCAGCTTGGAATTGGCAACATTTAAACCTCCAAATTCGTTACAATCATCTATCAGTATTCCATCTTATCTCATCTCAAGCCGGCAAAAATATCCGTCACTGGTCGCTCTCTCCACCAATACGTTTTCAGCGTCAATGGTTAATGGCTAATATGAAATTCTGTGCAAAGCTCAAGTTGCGCAAGATTCACATAAAAATATGCTAGTATAATACATATCATGCGCGAAAGACCGCGATCGTTGTCGCGATCGTGCAACCATGTTGTTTTCGCTGATCTAGCTCAGTGCAAATATTTGTACGTACGTTGTCATGCCCAAAGATAGAGATTATAAGCCGTTTTAGTCGTTAGCCGATAGCTTCGTTCTACGGTGCTCGTTTTACCCCCTCCAATTAGAGTAAAATAGACCTAGGCGACCATGCGACCGTTTCGATGATGTATGATTGATGATGTACAACATACAACCGTTTAGATTTCTACATGAATTGGAAATTTGTCCGTTTATCATGCTGTTTTTCGAAAAGTTACGTGATTCAAAAAGGTTTTCTTCGTTTTGGCGAATGCTGAATAGAATGAATTAGGTTCAATGGGATATTGAGTACAATCAATGCGTGCATTAGTCTCAAGGACAAACAAATACAATAAGTTTTTGATTAATGCCGCACAAAGATAGACATTTGCAGTTTAAAGGGAGTCAATTATCAACAGTGGGTAACTGATTTTCTAATTCATTTTGAGATCAATACAATGAATAATGATCTACTGTGCCAAACAACAAACCAATAAGGCAGGGACATGAAAGTTGTAAATGCGAGGGAATCGTACCGTAGGAAATAGGGCATTTTAAATTTACAGAAATCAATTTGTATCTTAAAATGGTCCTCGTTTCCGAGTTCGTAACTACTTTCATATTTATTTACTTCTTCAGGCATGAGTTCATTAATTGTTAAGCCCGCCGTACATTGCACTCTTCTTCAATGGGATTTGTGGGCAGATTTCGCGAATTTCTCATAGTTTTTGACATGGTTAATAACGAATTAATAAATAAGACCGTTAGATTAACATGAACTTAAGAAATCGCTTCTGAAATTGATGATGATTTAGATCTACGCTGGTATTGGACAAAAGCATCGACTATTTTTTGGTTTTTAATAAAATTAGATCTTTGCCTATAAACCAGAGGTTAGCGAACTAAAATATATGTGAAAGTTGCTCCCAAATTAGTGCAGTCCATAACTAAGCCTACGGGACTTAGGAAAAACTTAAAAGTTCAAAAAAAAGGAAAAAAGAGGCCAAAGAGAAATCGAATGATGTCGTACAACATTATTCATAGACATGCCATGCTTACGGAACAATAAAAATGGGACAAATTAGATTTTTAACCGATTTTGATCACGCGGCGTCCAAGACAAACGCGGGAGCGTCTGAAGAATTACCTCTGCCCTAGAAGAAACCGTCAGCTATTTTTTTTAATTCGAATCCGGGGCACGAGAACGAGGAGCTAACACCTCAATATTCGGAAGAACCTATCATATTCCCTTTGTGGTTCTACCGACGACGTGCCTCAGATGTTGCCCATACGCAACAACTATGCAGATGACAAATTTTGGATCCAAGGGCATGTCATGTTTACCAGTCAAAGCCAAATACACCTAGAATAATTCGCGAAAAAGCAGTTGTGCGTCGATTCTGAATGATAACCAACTATTTCTTTGTCCATCTAACTCTTTCTAATCTCCGTTATCCTGCCATTTAGTTCAGAACGATATCACACAATATGCGGCTTGACTTCCAAAATTAACACCAAAGGGTAAAAGCTGATTTTACCAATTGAAGTAGCAAAGAAATACAGAATAAGAGATGCATCTGCTAGAACAGATTCAGCAAGCAAAATGCGTTTCTCAAATAGGAATAGGCACCTTTATTACATACTATTGAAAAAGAGCAAGAAGCATTTGAAAGAGAGGAAAATCAGATTATATTCGTATGAATGAAGCATCATCAGATTAACCAAAAATCATTGACCGTGTGCCGCACAAACTACTCTGATATGCACTGCACAACATCCAGAGGAACTTGTGCGATGGTTTAAATTGCCTTATCACCATCCGAAGAGCAAAATTCGAAGGATAATAGGTATATCAAAACATTTTTTTATGGACACTGTCACGGACCATCCACCATCTAGGACCCTACAATTGTTCTACGGAGATGATGGTTCCCAGTGTCTTACCACCACGCGTCGACCAACTTCTTCAAAAATGAAACAATCGCACGGCCTATAAATGCATCTGAATAAAATAATTTTTGACTACAGGTTCGAACAAAACTAGCACTATTAGTGACAACGATTTAAATATCTCGACCTAGTATACTAAGCCAATGAGATTGCCTTGCCCATCAGCGGGACTTAGATGAAATGGCACTTCACAGTTGGCGTTCTTTACGATCAATGTATCAATGTATAAAGGAACGGCTCACATCGAAAATCTACCGCAATGTCGTTCACCTATTGTCTTTTATGGTTTCCAGTGTTAGCTACCTACCAAAGGCAATGAACCCCGTTTCGCGGTAATAGGGATTTTGCGGTGGATTAGTGGCTAAACACGCTATGATTAACCCGAAATGACATCAGTGATATTGTATTGCATTAATTTTCGTCACGTTATTAGCATTGATGAAAACTCACTAACTAAATTTAACCTTAACATACAAGCCGATTGGATACAAAATCAAGTTCGACAAAATCCACGAGAGCTTGGTATGTTAAATGATCTAGACAAATCAACCACACTATCGAACAGGACCAAAGCTAAAGAATCAAATTAAACTATAATAAATTTATAGCAACTTGATTTTAAGAGATTTTACTAAAAATAGTTGATGGTAGGTTTGACGAGTGATTTGAACTAGAAAACAGGAAGGGAAACGGAACGGAAGACAAGGAGACAAGCAGCCTAAATCTGCATAAAATAGAAAAGAGAAAACATACACCAGAAAACTTTAGTCAACCTTAAGGTGATAGATTTCAAATTTGGAATCATTGATGTTCACCCCAACATATAAGAAACAAACCGCAGCCACACATTGAGTTCTCGAAGTGTTTTCTCTACTGCTAAAAGTATTATATTCAAACAATGGGCACACCGGAACGAAAAACAATTAAAAAAAATACGCTTCCAAGGAAAAAAAACGTACAATTAATTATATTAGTCAAGTCCTATACGGCCCGGGATTGGTTACCCACTAGCCGGAAGGAAAACAATGAACAAAAGGAAAAGAGAATTTACACTAGAGTGGGCCAAAAAGTTGGAGCGGATACATCCATCGACACCAAGTTCCTAATGTTCCGCTCCTACTTGGAGAATAGCGTCTCTACAAAATCAAATCCGCTCATTTTAGACACAATATCCTGCCCATAACTTTTAGACAATTGTTCGTGAATACTTGCATTTTGTTTATGACGGTCACCATAGTGAGTCCTGTTAACAGGATCATCTTGACAAGTAATTTGAACAATCGAAGTTGCACGCTACTTGTTATCGGTGAGGATCTCTAAACTGCCAAATTATCCTTCTCCCTTTCTATTTTGGTATTCTATTCCGGAGAAAATTTGAATGGCAAGGATTGCGTTTACACCCTTTAGCGACATAATAGCCGCAATTACTCATTTCGATCTCCTTCGGAGCGCACGTCACCTTAAGATTTAAGTGGGCTATATGGCGAATTCATGCTTATCATCCATAATAAAGGATACAACCATCTCTTGACATACAGCCAATATGAACCTTCACCAAGGAAGTCAAAGGACCGGCCCGGAAGATTTTTTGAAAAATCCACTTACAGAGACTGAAAGGAAAGACTCAATGTTTTCTCTGACTTTTCCATGCTAGGAGACTCAGTCCAACTCTTCCAAAACTTTTAAGGAAAGTTAGTAGACATTTAGAGCACATTGTCACATGTAGAAAGTTGAGGTAAACCTCTAAAAGAAACCAGAGAAAAATGTGTGGATCCTCGTGAATTCAGTATAGTCTCAAACATTTAGATCCTTGGCATTACGGAGTGAGTAGCATAAAGCCGAATGACACTTTCAAGCAAACGAAACCGGGGCAATAAGTTGTTTTCGCCAACGAGGGATTTTCAAAAAGTGAAGGCTTTCCTCATCGTTTAAATAATCCAATTATTATCTATGCAACTTGCTCGAATTTTAAGCTGAATAGTTGCTCAAAACGATATTTTCCGATTGCTACAAGTTCGCAGATATCTATCTTTTTCCACCAAGAAATCCTAAACAGTTAAATTTCCATCTTCTATGAAACCTGAAGTATTCGAAGCTCTGGATTAAAGATTTTGCACACCAAAAGTCGCAAAAACTTACTCATCCATCGCTCCAAAAGGTATCTCTATTTTGGTCATTCAAATAGCAAAACTCCAAAAGCGATTTCGCTCCAACGAAAACAAATCCTAAAATTAACTTTTCGTTTGCCGAGCTGGCACTATTCTTTCGCCGATCACAATCTAGACGCTGCCGTGATTGTGCATACTTGCCGCATAGCGGGTGTACAGTAAAAATAGCAAGATCTGGTCTACAAAGAAACCGGTTTTTGACTGAATGTTGATTAGAGGAAACCAGTGTCCGCCCAAAGCTTGGATCCTGTCCGAAACTTGATTACCGATCGGGACGTCATTCAAAGTAGTTTTATGGCTTTTTTCAAAATATCTGAATTCCATGGGATCTTCGAAACGAGACCCTGATTAAAGGCAATCTCCCCATGAGACGCGTACAAGCACACGATCGCAAATCCACTTGAGAATGGCTTTTGGAGCCGGGTACCGGTACCAAAATCCAACAGACCGGTTCCAGTAGTACGGTCGCCATCGACCAGGTGCCGATCAACTGCACAGATAAGACAATTCCTTCCCAGGAAAATTACATCGGGAAACTTTAAGAATTCGATGTACATATCCAACTCCATCGCGACATAACCCACCTACGAAACGCAAACTGCGTTCACAGAAAGTCAGTAGATATGCTGCGGTCAGTTTCGTGGCACACTCGATTGGTCGGGGGTTGCCAAGATTTCAAGCCGCGAGTGAAGATGCGAAACTTTCGAGCCGGGAACAGGTAGCAGAGCCAACACTGCAAGCCAAGCGGCCCACCGGCTTGCAAATCTCACGTATGCACGAAAAAGGCAGAGCGAAGCAACCGCAGAGATAGAACTCAATAATTGCTGAACTGAAAAGGTGACAAGGCCACCGACAAGTACGAAAAAGGCAACGAACCGTCTCTGTCCATCTGCTAGCGATCCGGCTCGCAGTCACGTCATTTCCCGGACGGTGGCGGCGCCCGCAGCACGAGTCCAGCTCAAAAGTCATTCTGACGTTTCCAGCTGCAGGTGGCGAACAAGATGACGTTTCTTCCATCGCCACCGTGCACCCGTGGAAATCGTTCACTTTCCTTGGAAATTGTGTTCTTTTCAGAGAAAATTCCTAGAATGTCCTAGGCGCAAAGCCACAAAAAAAAGCACTCACTTCTTCGCGTCTCATAACCTCCAACTGCAAGCGCTTGTGGAATTCCTCGCACTCGTCCTTGTACTTCTCCATTTCCTCCTTGGTCTGACGCATTTTCTTCTTGAGCACGTCGAGCAAGGTGCCTTGTTGTATGTTGGTCGTCATTTTCGCAGGTGGTTTTTTCTTCTTTCACTTGCAATTAACTCGAGCACGGCAAAAACACGAAACGAGGGCGCGCGACTTCGAGAAAGTTGAACTGCTCAGTCGCGACGAAAACTTCTAGACTTTTTCCTAAACCAGACCGGCCAGAGGAATCACAAGAATCAGATCGCCACCAGCAATTGATCTCACGCCAGATAATCACAGAAAAGCACTCGATTCCGCTACGGGAAGGTCTTGCAAACACTAACTGACTCGCGGTGACTGATTAAAGGTGGGAATCGCGGCTGCGGTGGCACTCGGTCGTCAAGCGGACGGAGCCTCGCCTTAATTTTCAGCTGAGCAGTGTCCGAAAAAATCAAATCGAACCGCTGGCCACGGGGCTGGGCGGACTAGAACTTCCGGACTAGTCGACTCCCTCACAAATGACACCTGTGAACAATGCAAAGGTCCGAACGCCGGAAGGAAATCAATGGACCGTGGAGAACCGTACGCACAACCGAATTTTCCCAATTCTGCCGTTAAACGCTTCTTTCACTTGCACTCAAGTGGAAATTTCGCGGGTGCGGGCGAGCAACACAGGGCCGACTTCTGTTCGCTTTCTGCGGATAACCGTGACAGCAAAGACCACTCTACGCTCCTTCGACTAACTTCTAGCTTTTCCTCCCGTCAATTCAACGCTCAGAGGATATTTTACGTGCAACTCGACAGTCCGACGAATTTTCTATACAAAATGGCGCGGGGCGTAACGAGAACGACTCAAAGCGAATGACGGTGACTTCCAATCCAACTACTTTGCGACAGCGACCACACGACGACAGACACTGGAAATGGATGACAAGGCGCTGGAAATGGAACTGGAAGGGCTGGAAGATGATTCATGCACTGACTTTCCAAGCCGGTTGGCGACTAGCATTTTCGCATACCGTAGAAACGTGTACGTATATGGTGAAAAGTACGATCGTGTGCGTCGTGCGTGGAAACATTTGGAGTGGTAGAGGTGATTCATTCATAACTGGAATTACGATATTTGCTATTCGAGTGAATTTCCTGGGAAGGTTCTTGTGACAAGTTACGATAAAGTCTGAGCGGCAAGGGATTTTCGAATTCAATTTTTCTTTCAGGCAAATTTTAATGAAAGTCCGTTTTCCCCGGACAGATTAAATAGCAGTCACGGCTTCCATGAAAGAAAAAATACCGAACCAAATCTTGCATATAGAAACCATTAGCGGCTTGTTACCTGTAATGATCAATCAAATGTAAACACCAATTAAGTCACCGCCGCTTGAGTGGCTCAACCTCTTGTGACTAATTGAAAAATTATTGAGAGTATAATGATCTCGAAGATTATGGACTACTTAAGAAAAGAAAGTTGACATTGAAGACCGATCCAGGTAGAGAAGCGAAGATTGTTCAAAATGAAGTTCGTATTTAGTGCAAAAAGGGGTTCCAAGAAGTTTTAATGACTTGTTAAACGGTATCGAATGGTTTTTTGAGAACGCTGCCTTTCGTATTTGCTGGCAACCGTCGCTGAATGTTTCCGTAGCATAATTTACTGAATTACTAAGTGCAGACTTCCAATTTGCAAATTGAAACTTTATGTTTGCCTAAGTGCAAAGGTAGCACGGCTGGGTTGGTTAACATCATACCATGGGTTTAAAACTCGGTTTTGCTGTGCTCCATTAAAGAAAAGAGAATAAGCTCATAAAAAATCCAAAGAATTTTACTGATCTAGACCAGGGCCCAATCACTCCTGGAGCGGTCAATGATAAATCAAGAGCAGGCCTGGATTCTTCCAAGCCGAAATTTTATTGGGGGCTCGAAACAAAAATTTCAATGAAAAAAGGGATAGAAGGGAGTCTGCGTAAGTTTCCTGAATTTTCTCTTCTCGACTCAAATCAAGAAGATGGATTTTGCTTTAGAACCTCGCAACTAGTAATGTAGATTTTTTTAAAAAACTTTAGAAAACTCCCAATAAACGCAAGCAGCTCTAAAAATCGACTTTTTTAGCTGCATTCCCCAGTTTTGTGAGGACATTGAAGATCGTGTAGATATCGTGTTTTATCATTGCTACTTGATGGGAAAAATGCTGTTCAGGCACTGCAATAGCTTAAAAAATGTTGCACGAATTAAACTTCGTATT
This sequence comes from Hermetia illucens, assembly GCF_905115235.1. Classification (NCBI taxonomy): domain Eukaryota; kingdom Metazoa; phylum Arthropoda; class Insecta; order Diptera; family Stratiomyidae; genus Hermetia; species Hermetia illucens. The sequence goes on from NC_051854.1 coordinate 18,254,970, forward strand.
GCGTCCGCACCCATCGTATACACCGGGCCTGGCCAGCGATTACTGGCTGTTTGCAGACCTCAAGAGAATGCACCAGGACTCCAATAAAGGAGGGATTGCGGAACTGGAGCGAATTTTGAGACGAAAGATAAATCGGTTTACACTGCTGGTGTAGTAAAGTTGGAAAAGCATTGTAATGATTATATTATTCTTGTATTCTGGAAGGAGACTGCGTTGAAAAATAAAGTCGAATTGTGCAAAAATGGAAGCGGGGATGAGACAAGTGCAATACATTAAATGGGGGTTATTTTGAAGAGAATTAGGTTCACCAAAGAATTTTGTAAAATAAAGTTTGCCTGGCCCAAATTTCCTCAATTCGAGTATTTATTGGACACTGCTTTGTATAATCTCTTTTTTCTTATTCTTATTTTTTCCTACTTTCCTATTCATTTTTGATGCACAGATAGCAAGTGGAGCACATGGATATCAAAACGAGGAGAAGTTTCTAATTAATTCCGGAGTGAATTAGTTAGTCGCATGACACAACATTCTCATCATCATCAACGGCGCAACAACCGATATCCGGTCTAGGCCTGCCTTAATAAGGAACTCTAGACACGTCGGTTTTTCGCTGAAGTCCATCAATTCGATATCCCTAAAAGATCCCCCTACGCCATCGCTCCATCTCAGGCAGGGTATGCCTCTTCTTCTTTTTCTACGATAGATATTGCCCTGGCTGGATCATTCTCATCCATCCGGATTAAGAGACCCGCCCACCGCAACTTGTTGAGCCGGGTTTTATCCGCGACCAGTTCGTCGTTATGTAGGCTATACAACATTAAAGCCCTTAATTTCTATCTAGACGAGGCGACCCCGCAACTGAAGGAGAATGACTAAAGAACTCTTTAAAGAAAATTTAATAAAATATTAAATTGAAAATATCCCATCATTATTTTGGCGTTAGGAAAGTCTATGGTGGTTGAATTCGACCGATAAAGGCATTTGTTGATTAATTAAGTAAAAATTTGTCCCCCCGACCCATAAAATTTGTATCAAGAAACCGATCCTCCAATCAAAAGAATATTCGGTGGCCTACTACTGCTAGTTATGAACCAGTTGAAATTTTCTAATTATTTTCTTCTAGAACTGTTTTCATTTTAAAAAGTGATTGATATGCAATACCTGTTGAAAGGTTTATGCCAAGCCTACTATCGTGCGACAAACACAAACGGCGACATGAAACATCTGAAAAATCGACATTTCGAAGCTCTCTCAAGAGGAATAAATCGGCGACAAGATCCAGGCACAGACAGAAGAACTGCGACTGAATCGCTAATTCATTCAACAATGAGCCTTATCACCGCAGCTTGTAATACTTCGACTACAAAAAGGAAACTGCATCCCGACGAAGGAGCTGCCTCAGACTTCGGCGGATTGCTCAGCATGCAAGAGACCAAGACGAGGTGACCCTTAGATCCGCAACTACGGCACGAAATCAACACGCAGAAAGTACGCTGTTGGCAGGAGATAAACAACGACGTAAACAAAGAGCCATGGGGCCTCGATAATAAACTGGTGACCAAATTATTCAGTGCCCATCGGTCACTCTGTTCTACGTAGGCAGCGAAGATGGAAAAAATCATGCAGGCCCGTTTTTCTGTCGACCCCATCCGAACTGACGCTGTCGATGAGAGTTCTGAGGAACGCTCACTCTTCACTGCAAGTCCTGCCCATGAAGGACAAAAAAGCACCAGAACCGGGTGGTATTCCCAACAAAGTATATTTGAAAGCGGGTGTTTTCTCTCCCGCTTGAAATTTGCGAGACTTGTGCTAATAAGCAAGAGAAAAGGCGATCTTGGAGACCGTCAGCGTATCGTCTGCTCAGAATATTGGACACAGCGGGAAAGGTGTTTGAGAAGCTCATCAAGCCACGACTGCCTGGCGCAATAAGTGCTGCGGGGGACTACTCACCAACGCAATATGGCTTTAAATCGGAGCGTACCACAATTGCTACCATTGGGTTGGCCCGAGTAATAAAACTGTGTTTTAGAGGGTAGTCTGTCTGAGATAGGAGTCCGGCAGTTTTCGCGTAAATGCATTTCATTTTTCTACCCAAAGAAAAAAGCCTACGATAATATCAATCGTAATTCCAGTAAAACAAGCTCGGTTAATCAAAATCATGATGAAAAATCACGAAAGTCAAGTGAAAATCTCAAATGGACTGACAGCGACAGCAATCCAAAGAAGTGGAGACAAGGTAAAGGTTTCACACCCATGCTCTTCAATGTTCCAGTGGCGATCTCAAGGGGCATTAAAGTTGTGGTACTTGTAAAGTTCATATAGTTAATAATGAACGCAAACGACCAGGAAATTATGTTTCGATCAATATTCCAGGCAAAAGGAATGCTTGAATCGAAAATCAAATACATAGCCCAAACGCGACCCGCGAAAAACTCCTCCCGAAGCAGAACATCAAATTTGGTGAATACACTTTTGAACAGGCAGATCCCTTTTTTCTACCTAAGACTTCCTAGGGCTAGCAATAAACATTAAAAAATACAGCGACAAATTCTAACTGCTCATGAAATATTCTATGCAAACCTCTCCATTATGAAATCTGGATTCACTGGAAAAGACGAGATACCAAAATATACTTTGCGCTGCTTTGTGAGAATAAGACGCAAACGTTGGGCAAAAAATGGGAGAAGTTAATCCACACAAATAGCGGATGTCTTCTAAAAATTTTAAATTAGAGGATATGAAGCTGGAGAAAATGTATCCCGAAGATTGAGATACGGTATGGGTTGTGAGTTTTATTATCACCACAAAAAAAATCGAATCATTTCACAAGACATTCGCCCCAATTTCCATGTCTTTCTAAAGTTGCTAAACAAAATGAAAATCTCTACTCCACAAGTGGATATAGTATAACTTCAACAAATCAATAGTAATTTCATACAAATACTGAAGTACAGAGAATTTCATTAAAATTCGAATAAGGCCAATGGAACAATTTTAGAAACAAGAAGGCTTTCGTATAAAAAGTTTTTTTTTCATGTAAAAATTTTGGGGTACAAAACCTTGGATTGACCGACGTTCTAGAGCAATTCTCCAGGTTTGTAGACAACAAGAACCATTTCGCAGTGTATGTAGGGTTTTAATATGTTAACCCATTGACGCTAATATACTACTGGAGTTACACGATTTCTTGAAGTGCAATAAGTTAGTTGAAAAATCTCATTTTAGCACAATATAATATTATTAATAGTAGCGTTCGTACTAAATTTTCTGGTATCGTGCTCTGTATTATAATTTATATGGTTGCGAAATCTCGTATTCCTAGAATGAAATCAGGAGATTTTGTACCACATTTTCATAATGTATTAAGATTGTATTATTAACTTTATTCGAGTAGGTAAGTAGGAATATAAGTTGAATCATAGGTATCATATAGGGGCATGTTCACGATTATTTATTTTAATTCTTCGATTGGGTAGCTTACGAGAATGGTTCAACATCAGTTCACCCATCTCGATCTAGGAGATTCAGCGAGCGCTGCTTTGGAGGATAAGTAAGTTGCTATTGATGATTTAACGTCTTATTTAAACACCAAACATAATTTAGGCTATCAAATCAACCACGGTGAATTTGACTCCGATCAATTCTCCAGTAACCCAGACAAGTCTGTTGTCAAAGGATTTGTTGTTGTTTAAGACGATGCTCGCCGACGCATGACTTACAACATCGCCGAGGTTGATGTTTAGAGGTGTTAAAATTTGTGGATTATTGGGCATTGAAACGCATTGAAAAGGAGAGAGAATTTGATGAAAACGGTGTACACGTCGAATCATCATTCTTTCGTCAATATATTGAAGAACAAAAAGTATATACAATTTTGCATTAGCCCTCACACAAGGTTTTGTATGCCACTAGATAGGAGTGAATTGATGCCACATACTTTTTTGAGTTGATCTATGAAAATTAAATCCACAAAATACGAAACAGGGTTCAGGGCATCAAGTGACAAATAACTTAACACACTCAATGTGGAAGACGAATATCTCCGCTATGAGAACTTAAGTGTTCTAAGAGCAAAAAACTAGTCTGCAGTGAACGTGATAAATTAAAAATAAATATAGAAATAGTTGCCGTCAACAACCTTTCGAGCACCAGTTTAAAATAATATAGCTCCCAAGAAATGTCTTGATAAAAGAAAAACGCTTGCTTCTGCGAATAAATTAACATAAAGATTACTAATTTACGAAAATGAATAAAAGCAGTCAATATTCATCAGGCTGTCTTCAGTGCCCCGAACAAACAGCTCTCTATGCGTCACACAATTGAATTATCTTTAAATTACACCTGACTTTTCTTCAATAAACAATTGCAACCGCTTAATACAAATAAACTCAAGTTAAATCCGTCGAGTCATATACCTCAAATGAGGCACGCATAAAAATCAATCCCATCTTGAATGTGCACTTGCCCCATTATGGTTTGTTCAGTTTTCTTTTTGTTCCGGAGCATTCACGTTGAAATGCATCTGTCGTCTATAATTTCATAATTTCGCTGCTATTTGCATTTATGACGTCAACGTTAAGACATTTTTTACGTTTGAAAATGCGTTCTCAGACAAATGAAATGATTTTTCACCATAAACTGACATTGGAGTGTTAACTCAATAATTGCTGCCTCATCTTTCATGTAGAGCAAATAATACTCGAAGAGCGTATGTACATATGTACTCGACTGAACCAAGCTATCAAGTTCGAACATTGCATTTGCAGACTGGATCAACAGCTCGCCAGAAATATAGATGTGCGAACCTAATGACTATGTTCGCAGTCATAATACAATGGGGGAGGAAGCAAGAGGCAACGCAGAAAAAAACAATAATTAGATTTTCTAATTTTTTAAATGGTCAAGCAACCTCTCGTGTGATGCTTCGAGTAGGTTCTTCGGTACGGGCTGCACAGTTTTCTTGCTTTTTAGAGATATTATACCCACAAATTAGTGAACAGACAGAGCGAGTAAGCTTTGAAGCATCAGAATGAAACGGTTGGGGCCTGAGTCCAGTTCAATTGAAATCAGTAATAAACGGTGTTCGTGCCATTGAATTGGTATGTTGAGAGTTTTGCGAAAAATTTCATGATGCTGTGACCTGAATTAGCGCTAACCATGCACAGCCATATTCGCTGAGATTTATATGTTGAACAGATGCGCCATGTAATAAAATGCATTGAAGCCAACATTTATGGAGTTATTAGTAGCGTTTAATTTCAGCTGTCAAGTGGTGTATCACTCGCAAGTCTGCATTAAATGCGATGGAGCAAAATGATGAGTAGTTTTTGGGGTAATGTATAAATTTAGCCATTCGAGATATAATACTGGCATAAATTTCATTCTTATTTCGAATATTTTGAAATCTATTTCAAGCAATTGACATCAGAGCCAATTATTCGGCACTGATTATAGCTAATTACGCGAACTGACCCGAATTCGGACTATTATAACATTCGTACTTGAGCTATTAAACTAACTCCCGCGACCATTAGTGATAGAGACCGAAAAATTGCGGTCACATTTAAGAAACTCTTATCAGAGCTTTCTGGGTGGTTTCAGTTGGATGACATCAACATATCATACAAATCGCCATGGAATGTGTAGATTGATAAGCATTTCCTCTGACCTGTCTATTGTCTTATGCTGTTGAGAGGAAAAATTCAAATTTAAGAGTTAAGGATGCACTAAAAATGAAATAAAGGGCTATCTGAGCAAAAGCATTCAGAAAAAGTGGCAATAATCGTTCGTTAATATAACCAGTGATTTCCTCCCCGTACCCTCTCAAGCTTCAAACATAAGAACACACGTAACGCCTGAATCCACTGCCAGGAAATTTGTATGATAATTAATGAACAATATTTGCTCGAGATTAACATTATTTTATGCACATATTTGTGAAGAGTTAGTCCAATTTAAATGAGCATTTCATTAGCATTAATAAAACCAGAAAATGTTACTGCAAATTGCTCTACTTTCGCTCAAAGTATTGAAGAAAACGTTTTTGTGGGTTAAAAAATTGTTCGGTTATTACTCTAGGCTTTTTGGCTCTTTGATTGAATGGTTAAATAAAAATGAATAATGGTTCAAATGAAACTTTTTTGTTTTTATATTTTAAATGATCGATCGTGAGATAAATAGCTAACTGCTATCTTGTGCGGAATTTAAGTTGAATAAATCCATATCTGAGTTGAATAGCATTTTATCAAGTGACAAATCAGAGTATCATGCGTAAGTTGAGTTATAGACAACCGTATCACATCTTCGGAATGAAAAGATCGTAACGACCGCCAATGAACAAAAATATGAGGTGTCTGTAAACCGCAAAGTTAGACATAATGCGTCAAGAGCGACCACGGAGTATTGGTGGTGGTTTCTCCTAAAAATTACCCGAGGATCCTACACTTCTTCTCAACTCTTCTGAAATTATGTAACTCTGAACAGACCAAATTGTTAGTCAGACAAGGACATAAGGTTACCCTGCATGACATAGTCAGTATTACTCATTTTGCCTTAGTTCTTCAAATGAGATTGTACCAAGCTTCGGTGATATACCACAGACAAGAATTAACTACATTCTCAGTGTAAGAGGCCAAGGTAAGTCGGAGACCACATAGGCCGGGGCCCGTGAACAACTGAGGCTTGAAGGAAGTATCAACTAAGGATACAAACGACCGATGTTTTCCCTTATTAATCTGCGCATACCGGTTAGGGTACTTTACAGCTTGACATGCACCGAAAAGCAGTTATTTTCTATTTCTCTGTATTTTGCTGTCTAGTTGTCAAGGGTCCATCTTGGTCTAAAAAAAATTGCCAATATTTAGAAAGGGAGATATAGCTTTTAGGGTCAACTCGAATGATAATGGCCTTCTCTTCATATGTGCTATTACCAAACTGCAGGACAGAGCAAAATATTGATACAGAACGACCTCAAATTCATGTATATGTTGCGTTTCTAGATTCTAAACGAGATTCCCAAGGAGAATGATAAAAAGGCACTTTGACAAGGCACTTTGAAACAAAGAATCAAATGCGTTTTACTCTCCTGTCCTTAGGGAGGAAGGATCACTCTAAAAACTTGTTGTTTAAAAAACCAATGAAATGATCAAAAAGTTATGATAAAACTAGGCGTCAATATTAAAATGCCCAGCGCTCTTCGGACTTTTATACCGGAAATTGCAAATTAATGCAATGTTTCATTCTTCTTCATGGAATATGGAATTGGCGCCAGTTATAAGACGCGCATTCCCAATAGACGTCCTGCCCTACAAAAAGCAATCTAGATCCTCATTGTTTGACAGTAAGGTAAGTTTAATCACTTTTTCGACAGTATCATAAATAGGAGAGGTGTGGAGAAGAAAGGGGGAGGTCCCCTCTCTCTTGAAAATTAAAAAGTACGGCACGTTAAAATGGCGACTTTCGATATGATCATAGCAAAGTTTGAATTTTTAACGATACTGCCAGAGAGGAGTGGAGAGAGAATACGGAGGAAGGTTAGAGTCAGACGTGGCAGCAACCCTGCCGGCTAAGTCAACAACAAATGATTAAAGGAGAACCTCCAAGTCGTGGCACCGAGAAACCCTATATTCACATCGACTTACTGGTCGTGATGCAGCAGGTGAATGCTCTGAGGCCTATTAGGGCGACCAGGCGCAAATTAGCACATGACTCATCTGAAGTGATGTCTAAGGGGAATTCGTAGATGTATTCACTGCATGGTTACTTGCGGTTGACTCCCTCCGGCGTTGTACCTCTTAGTTGCGGCAGAGGTTTTAAGTAGGCCTCGCATCCGCTGGTATAAATGCTGAGGATGCACTCAGGGCTCTGAGTGGTTTCCATACCAATCCGTATCCGAATAAGACCGTAGAGTTACAGCGACACGGCGGGTACTCACGTAAAACGACCAGCATTTGAGTCCCTCATTTCCAACCCTGTTGAACTGCGGGAGTCAATTGCGTGATAATACTTTAAAAGACGAGTATTTTCATTTTGATTGATATCACAGTGGTAACGTTTAAACCCCGAAAAAGGACAACACTGCGCTCGCCCCTCGTTATTGATATCATCATGATAAAGTTTGATTTTTCAACTTCACCTCCTGAGGAGATGTTAAAAATTCGCAGATGTCACGGGTTGTGAAAATCAATCTTTGCCTCTCTCTCAATTAAAAATTAAACTTTGCCCGATTTGCAGAAAGTGGTCAAGTTTTGAACAACCTTGGCAAAATCTGTGACTATACCCAACACGGCGATGTTGCTATGAAGCGTATGGAAAATCGACAGTGATATGAATGTTTTAAAGGGGACCGACAGTCAATGACTGTCCTGGGCACCCTTTCATGTCAATTGACAGCCCACACAGCCTTTAGAGAGCTTGTTAAAGAATATGGAGTTGGACCTTGTTACGAGATTTTCACCAAAAATGTTTTACGTCGCTGTAAAATTTGCGCAACACCTGATGGCGGACGATCAAAAAGCCAATGGATTCCAGGTATGTCAAAAACCGCTTAACGATCCAAGAGAAGATAAAAACTTTCTGTCAAGGACCATAGTAGGTAATAAACCATGAATCCACGATTAAGCCAATGAAACGAAGTTCCGAGAGTCCTAGTAGGTGGATGAAGTGTCCTCTAGATGGAGTTCGATCCATGTTGAGTTGCTGCTGACAGTTTTCTTTGATACTAAGTGTTTTTCACTATGAGTATCTTCCCCAGAATTCGACAATGAGCTAAACTTGAAGTTCTGAAATGTCACAAAATACCACAAACGTGGAGGAGGGCAACTGATTTTTCCATCATGACAATGCCCCAGACCATTTGGTTTTGAAAAACGTGGCCAAACACTCGATGACTATTTTTCCCCAGTGTGATTTTGTCTTATTCCCCGTTTATAACATAGCTCGATTACGGGAGCTCCTGTGCCAGACGCGTGCAAATATTTTCAAAATTACGGCGGTCTGCACGGGGCACTGGCCCATACCGCCAGGCTCGGTATACCCTACAATTCGCATTGCCGAAGCTGCGGAGAAGAGGAGGGAGAGCCCTAATGCATTTCCAGGATTGCCAGGACTGTTCCAACAAATGGAAAGGGAGTATTTTAAATTTTAAATGAAATATTCTCTGTTTTATGTCCGACCGCGTATTTTTTGGACAGATCTCGTAAGTTATCTCCCTTGGGAGCAGAGTCACTGAAACGACTCACAGATGTTGATGTTTCTTTTTTTACATTCGCAAAACACAACGTGAGTGCGAATTATAATAATAATAATAACCGTTGGCACAATAATCCATATTGGATCAGGGCCGAATTATAACCAGCGTAAATCCACAATAATTTTCGATTTTTATTTGAGAATTGAAGGGTCCCCTTGATGTCAGACCGGACCAAATGGTAAGCAACTCGTTTTACTTGATTACTTGATTTTTGAACACTTCAGTGATAAGCCCAAGATGTGAATAAATGTAAATAAGTTGCTTTCCATTTGATCCGGTCCGACCTCAGGTGGATCGTTTTGGTAGACTCCGCACCTATAGTGAAATGCAATACTACCTGAGCCGAAACATTACCTCTTTCAAAAATCAATCGTTATATTGTTTTGAAAGACCAAGTATACTGTGAAATCCCAGAACAAAATGTGTGGCTCCATGCCTGGCTAACGAATGGTTATTTCAAGAAGATAGTGGCCCCTAAGTACAGGTTGTAGCTCGTGAAGAGTCTGCAACATCCAATGAAACAAGGCGAGTGAAATTGTTTCCTTCGAATTCCATTGAGCTCCCCCGGGGAGAATTGAATCCATGAATTTTTCAAGAGCGCACAAGCGGAACTGATGAGTACAAATCGATGAATGTTGCCCCAATAATGCCCGTTAATAAGTCCATTGACAAGGCGATTGTCGCCCCAATTTGCAAAGGAGATTGGATAGAGAGACCACCCCTGCAGGGAGGGTTGAAAATGAAAGCTTGGCCCAAAAATACACTATGGTAAAAAAGTACCCGGAATTTTTAATTTAAACGAACCGCGCATGGCAGAATTGGTTATTTTTTGTAAGTTGATACCAGCTTAGCTTCAACATTTTAGCGCCAGCACATCTCTAATGATCCCTGGCGTCTGTTTATAACAGTCAACTTTTTACCTTTCGTCGCATTTTAATATGGATAATTTTGTTAATCAAAGAGTTCGTATGTTGGTGCATTGCAAAAGTAGCAAAAGTTTTTTGGGAAGTCTACTCTGTTGAAAACTCGGACATACTAGTAGCATAAAGACTTTAGAATTCGTCGTACAGTGGCTGAAGGTTTGCCTCGTTCTGGACGCCCATCCTCCTCAAATGGCGAAGAAAACGTAGAAAAAGTGAAAAGAGTATTGTTCGGAAATCGCCTGAGAGGGATTAACACTGAACGGAGATGTCGCATCTCGGCTCATCCCAACAGAGCTGAATTTTGTGCAAAAACAACAGTGAAAGATGGTTGCTGAGAACATGATTTCTGAAGTGCATAATCACCTGATTTCACTACTTCTAGCCTTCCCGTATTCAAAGCCAATTTCAATGCCACTTTGACTATGTAACAAAGCGTATATTTGAAATGTAAAGATATCCCCGGAAAATCATGACTCTCCGCTAAATCTCCAAGTGCAGGAGAACAAAAGTCTCAGCCGAATACCATCTCATAAATTAATTTCTTGACCTTACTTAAAAATATCTCATGACGACATGCAATTAAAATTCCGACACATCTTCCACTTTCCTTGCACACGATTTGGATATCACAAAAGAACATAAAGCGGGCGTTCATGTAAACAAAGCCAACCCCAAAATTACGGAAAACGTCGACAGGCACGACGCTGAACTGAGAAATAAAAATTTTAAACGCAATTTCGCGCAAAGTATACAATTCCACAGAAATCTTCAAATCACAAAAGTAAACAGCAGATCATGCGTGCCAAAAGCCTACAATGTCGTGGACCCATGGAGAAACGACTCCAATGGGTTGTCATCGCAGAACTCACAACTGATCCTATGTATCACGATAATATTAGAGCGAGAATAGTTTCCTCAATTCTGAGAGAAATCCGAACATATTTCAGGAATTCAAAGTTCTAGACCCCGAGGCATGAATAATCTCGACTCGATTTGAAATTCAAAAAAGTTTGGAACACGGAACAGCAACAAAAAGGTACAAGAGCAGATCCAATGGCTACGCAAGACTAAAAATAGTACGCGCGATCGAAACTCGACGACTTCGACGCCCAGATGGTGAATTTCCATGCACAGAATTCAGGTTTAATTAGTTTATCTGAAATTTATGATTCGTATCGGTGTAATCTGGTAATCGTATGCCTACCGTCCGATAAGGACTTACGAACAAACTCGGGGAGACCCCTTAATTGTCACAGCTGAACCTACTTCAGGTGGTGGGTGCTAACCGTCCGCCCGCCCTGTTGCAAAAGAAACTAAAAAATCCATCATTAAACGTGAAAATTTACCCTTTTCAATTGCGTCTTCATGATATTATGCAGCTCATTTCGGATGATATTGAACTTCATCATCGTATCCGAGCTGAAGATCGAGCGGCCAAACGCCAGGCCAGGATAGTCCGCGCATCTTTTGGTCCTGCGGTTCTCCCGTTCCGCTATCACTTCCGTTCGCTCACTAGTGCACCTCAGTGCCGCCCATTCGGCAGCCTCTGGATCATTCTCCGTATTCTCCTCGTCCGCAGGGGCCCCATCACCGGACGCCCGTTCACCTTGCGGCAGACAATCACCGGCCGCCCAGGACTGGCGATTCTTTCGTTTACGAGCGGAGTCTCCTCTCGACGAATTCTTCTCGCGCCTGGGAGTTTTGGCCTTTGGAGGTTTCACATCGTCGGCGACACTGCTATCATCAGTCGGGGTCGGACTACTGCAACTAGTTGGCAAGGGGGACGGACTGGCTCGGGGAGGCTCGACGATGTTTCCTGCGGCATTCGTCGAAAAGTTCAAGGCATCGGTGTACTCAGTCAAGGGGGCAGTGACAGTTTCCGCAACTGTCGTCGCCGTTGGCAAGGCACTGGTTGTCACAATATTGTTTTGATTGTTATCCGAATCGATTGTTCGCTGTGTTATATTGCTCAGGATGTTGGTGATGTTTTGGTTGACGTCCGACGATTGCGTAGAGATTCCTGTCACCGGGCTCCCGACTGCAACAGCTGATTGACCCAGTTGCCCCAATAAGTGCGACGTCGCTGTCAACGCATTCGCTGCGAAATTATCGTTAATTATGCACTCTTGGCCAGGCAACGATGACACCTCGATGGTTCCACCCCGTCGCAGAGCAGCAATCACCTCCTCGGCCGGAACATTTGAAAGACGTTGGCCCGCAAAGCGGGGATGATGCTGATGGCCTCGTTTTTTCACTGGCAAATTCGCACCGCCACTATGATCACTCATTTCAACTAGATTCTCACAAAATTCACATCCGAAGTCGTCAATTAGGCAATTTTCTATGAGCAACGAGCTCACTGACGTCTCTCTCGAATTGCGGCCATCATGAATTCCTCCTGCTGATTTTGACTTTTTCTTCTTCTTGCTCTTTCTTGTCGAAGTTTTCCCGTGACTTTTTTGTTGCCGAGTTGCCGCACATGACTGCGAGTTGTCACTCAGCTGGTGCGAGTCCTCACTATCGGAGATTGTAGTTGTCGTGCCGCTGCTTGTCAGCAGATGCCGGTGCGCACGCCTAAACATACGAGCCGACTTTTGCTGCCGGCGCCGTTTGAAATCGGTGCCAAAGTTTTTTATCGCCGGATTGTTACCTTTAATCACTGCATTATCTTTGCGCTGATTGCAATTTTGCTGCTTGTTTCCTTTGCCCGTCTGTTTCGAGCGTATGGAATGCGATGACCGTATCACTTGGCCCACGGGCCCACCTCTGCCGTGCATTCTGCTCTGAGCCCAAACGCCGGCACAAATGAACGCTTGGTCGTCTCCGCCGTGACTCCAACTGGCCTCGAACTTGTTCTAGATTCTGGTGCACAGCTGCCGGCAAGTGCTCCACCAATTGTTCGTCATGCACTTGCGTTATTTTTTACCTTGCGACAATTTTTTCAACTTCTCACTTCCGCCACACGTGATCCACGGCTAATTTCGGCTCCAGAATATTCGAAAACACCCCCCACGACTGCCAACACCCCAAAGCGCCACCCGAGCGAAGGCAAAAAACAGCACGCACTCCCTGAAGCGGCTTTTTTCGCGATTTTTACGCAAATGAAATGCAAAGTGAGCGACAAGCACTCGCACAAGTAGATTCAATGGGCAGACGAGCATTTGAGGATGATCGTGTTTAGTCATCGCCTATTTTCATATTTTTAGCAATTCCAAAGCATTAAACGGTTTGCATGATTCCACCAAGTCTGAATCAGCCGCCCAACTCGGGCAGCATCTAATTGGGATGAATTAATCACCGCAACCATGTACCATCTGCGAATACATAATTCTCCATATTACCCGGGGCGAAATCTGCCACTGGGACGAGTCATCATATCTTATACCGAAACCTTCAATCATGACGAGATCGCTCAATAGAGGGCATGCAATTGATACTAAAAATGCATTTTTTGCATTCCAGGACCGCAGCCGTGACATAAACCACGAGCGCCGTCGGTGCCCGAATGCCGATCGGATATGGGGCATTTTCCCCTCAGCAGGGGAAGTTACGCATACGTAGAAATTCACATTTTCCTCACAGGAGAACGCTACATGTGGTTTGAAGCTGTGATACTTAAGAGGGGATTCACCTAGAAATGAGTGAGCCCCGTATTTGGCGCGGGATAAGCCGTTTGAATGATCTTGCGGGAGCCGCTAAAAATAGAACAATTGGGCATGCGCACGGTCATGATTATTTGAAAAATTCCTGCATTCCTTACGCTGAGCCCAAGAGGAAACTAGAACAGGAAATTTGATATTCTTTTGCGTTACTCTTGTTAAGGAAAATCAAAGTAATGCGATTGTGTGCGTGTGGCTGTATTGAACGACTCCAACGATATCAACGTATTTTTTTTTTTGATAAAAAAATGTGGATTATGCATCTTGTACATAATTTTCCTTTCTTTTGAGAAAATTCCAATAAATTATAAGAAATGAATCATTATCAAGTCATTATTCGGATTGAATTTATGTTCGTGCGCTAATTTTCGGGCATTTTTCATTAGATCTGTTCTTTTAGCATTTCATTGGATGCTCAAACAGATTTTCATTTCCGTTCACTCACTTGACACCAATTTGTCCTGCCCCAGATATTTTTGAATTGTTCTTGGTCGAAAATTTTAGGGTGTGGAATGGACAGAATAGATCCGGAAATAGGTGACCGAATATATTTTTAAAGGGGAATTTCGATGACTATGTCAGATGACTCCGCTCTCCTGCTATTTTTTTCATTTTTCTTATTATTTGAGTGAAATTCAACTTGGAGAAACGGAGATTTATGGATGTGCACATGGATGCTTGCAAATAGCTCAGCTTATCATTCGATACTGCATTCCCCTGTTGCTAGGCGAGTTCCAGACTGAGAATATTCTAATGCGGAATAGCCTTGAGCCTGCCTTATGTACAAGAATATTTGGGAATTTTCCTCCCCACATATCTGAAATTTGAATTCCTCTTAGGTGGATTGAGTTCACTCGAGGCGTTTCCTTTGGGACGATAAAATGTGAGCCATAACACAGAACTTTCTCTTTTGGAGATGAATTTTCACAGCAGATTGCGACTGTTCAATCTTGGCGTCATGAAATGGAAAGATTTGCGCCCGAAATCCGCGAAAGCTCCATCAGCGGATTATCTTACAGTCTTTGAACTTCTTTAACCTTTGATCAGGCACAGAAAAATCCTGTATGGCTTCTTTTCCCCCAATTAGAGAAAGATTAAGATTAGAATTTTCGTCAGGATCCAGGAGGAAGCTCTCCAGATCAACTTTTTTAATCAAACATAGTAAGAACAGTAAAGGACCAAGCTTTCTTGGAACACCTACAGGAAGTTGCAGCAAATTTTAGTTAACCGACAGCGATAATGCTTGGGTGTGGTTAGGGGAAAATGGCACCCACATATAAGTACAATATAGAGTTAGAAAGAAAACCATGAAATTTTCCTATGAAGTATTAGAATTTAGGAAACTTTTAGATCGGACCACACCTAGTCATGACTAGATTAGGAAGGTCGGTATCAGTGGCCGCTCCGAAGGCTCCAATTAGTGCTTTGGTGGACCATTATGCTGCCACAAACACCAAATACCATCATTGCTATGGAAAGAGCAAAGGGAGCAGAATCCAGCTGGCTCAGAAATTCAGAGCTAGAAAATTTGGATTTGGGGGACACTTGGTTCCAACAAGACGGTGCAACAGCACACACTTCAAGAGCATCGATGGCTGTTTTGAGGGAACACTTTCCAGAGCGCCTTATCTCAATTAGAGGCGATTTGGAATGGCCGGCACGCTGTCCCGATCTGTCCCCTTGTGATTTTTTTCTATGGGGTTTTTTGAAATCCCGTGTTTATGTGAACCGTCCAAGAACCCTACAAGATTTGAAGACCAACATCCAAGAAGAAATTGCCAACATAACACCTGCTATGCTAACAAGAGTCATGACAAACGCCAGAAATCGGTTTACGCAATGTATGGAGAATGGGGGACGTCACCTAACAGATTTGATCTCAAAACAATATAAATAAAAACTTTAGACATGTACCTACATTATAAAAAATAAATCAATATTTTCCGATGCATACAATAGTTTTTATTGAGTTTTGAAAAAAGGAAGTTATGCTGCCGCACCCTGTACTTCTTCCCTCTTCTTACCAAAAAATCACGTGTCCTAGATCCGATGAATCTAAATTTATACCAGAAGGAATTCGCAATCTAGAATAGGACCGAAATTGCTCTAAAATTGCTACGCTCGGATAAAACGTGGAATCGAACTTCTTGGAAATCTGGATGCCGGGATTGAGAAAGGAAAGATTGTCAACGGACTGTATCCTCTTTTGATGCCCATTTTTGCGGGTTTTGCGCCGTGGCACAAAATTGTTTATGCCTTCCCAAAATGCTACCGTTATATTTTCCCAGAGAGTCCTAAGTCCGTATCCAGTTGATGACGAAACGGACCAAGTGGGAAGAAACTTTCTTTCACTTTTGTGGTCCACGGGCGCCTCTTTTTGGGTTAAATACCCAAATTTTAAAAAAAAAAACGACTGGCGGTCACACTGCGCTCAGCGTAGAGGCACTTTTTGCGGACCCGGATGAGTAGGCGAAAAATCGGAGGCACAATTCCACCACGGAAATAGTAATTTTATTGCCAAGTGGAGCATTGTGCTAAGCCTAGTATTGACATTACACTTCGTATGATTTTTTCATTTTTCTTAATTGGTATTACACGGGACACATGTTAGTAGGCAAATTGCCCTTAGCGAAAGACCATAATTCACCACAAAGTAAGTACAGTATTATGGGCTACCTGGTAAACCCTCTGTGCTCTAGGGGTTGTGGTTGAAGTCCATATAAACAAAAGCGTGCTGTTGCGTTTTCTAACCGCGTTCCCGTGTATTTAGCACGGTAGAATTCGATCTCAAAAGTAACATGAAGGAACCTACATGCTTTCATCAGCTGCCACCATTGTAGGCTCTTCTCAGGACGCTCAGCTTCGTCCGAAAAAAGATGATAATCCGGTTCTTAAAGCTCACGCCAGTTGCCGGTCGTAAAACCCGTATAAGGACCTCTCCTATATCAGAAGGAGTCATCGAGGTTTCACCTTCAGTTACAATCGAACTTACAAAATCGTCAAATCGTGATTCGAAACATTCGAGGAATTCGCAAGCGCTGGCGATCCAATTCAGAACGAACCTGATGACAGCGCACTCCTTGCATTTGGCGGGATTTCTTATTGATATGTTTCACACAAAGTTGGACTCCATGGCTGGGGTCGACCTAACCATTTCATTTGATGTTGAAGCAATCCGATTAAAGATTCTAATTTGGTCATAGAAGAACCGAACTCAATGGGATATTTCTCTGGCTGCATGACTAGGACATCATTATAATGCTGAACTCCAGTACTTCAATTATGTGCACTACATGTTTTCCAGATAATCACCCCAATAGGGTCGAACAGTCAGTCGTTCAGGCCATAGTAAATAAAGATCATTCAGGTTAATACCATAAGTATTCAAGGTTCTAGTTTCACACTGATGCAACCAGAGCTCACTTTTTTGTCATCGTTGCCAGATCGCAAATATCCACATAACCGAATGGAGTTACTTGAACTCCTGACGGAAAGCAAACATTTTTACTAAGAAAATTAAGACTTCAAAAGGGGATGCTAAACTACCGTCTTTGTTGCTAATGCGAAAAAGAGGAGACAAGATTTGCGATTGACCAACTTCTTCAGACTAAAAACGAAGATACTTTGGTGAAGTCCCTTCAAATAAGGATCTTCACACTATTTCCTTTACGGGTGTTCTTTCGTTCGCAAAAGCCTGCGAATGGCGCAATTTATCAAGATTGAACTGATTCTGGTGAGCAATTTGTATCTTTTATTCTAATTTTTTATTTGCAAGATATCACGTAGATACTCTCAATGGTTTGGTACATGTTTTCAGAACGCTAATGAGAAATTGTCCCTGATAATCTGTTGAAAACCTTTAATTCTTTGATCCAAATTAATTTATAAAGACTACTCACTCAGATTCGCCTTTATTTTGTTACTATAGGCCAGATATCTGAAATGCGGCCATATTCAAGCCGTGCTTATCTAAAATTCCTTTGAAGATACATCAAAATATCTCCAACGCGACTTCTACACTGTTCTTAGGACTAATTATCATCGATTTCACATAAAATTACTTTCTTCGCCGATGGAAACCTGAATTTCTTTTAACTTTTTAATATTCAATACTTTCACGTTTCTTGTGTAAAAGATTCATAAATCTAGATGGAAAACTGAATAGGAATACTCACGTTTTGTAGAGCCTTGTTCTTTTCTTCGAGTTTAGTATTGACCTGGGTCAATGCTTCTTGTGTTGAGTCGAGCTCATTCTCAACGGTTTGGATCTTCTTTTGGAGTTGACGAGCCTCTTCTTCGGTCTATTGTGTCATGTTGGGAAAATTCAGAAAAGATGGAAAACTACCATTAATAAATGTCCGCATAAAAGCAATTCATCTGGGTATGTGCAATTCCTCATTACTCGTGTTAATTGGAGGTGAGTAATTTCCTTCTTGGTTCTACGATATTTACATACCTTGATAACAGCTTTGTGATATGTGTTGACTATATGGAATGCATTAAGCGCTTATCGCTGGCTGCCATAAAGTTCAGAAGATATTTTCGTAAACAGCAAACGAGATGGTTGTAAATCACTTTTTTAAAGAAATTTTAGAGAAATGCCTCTGCTGTGTGAAATGGACAGATTGTTTCAGATTATAGAAGATAAGGAGATGTTTCCCCGTTTTGGCTGTTGATTGATTATAATTTGAAGTTAATCTTGGTATCTATTAGTTAACAATTTTGATTACATATTTTCGTTATCAGAGACTATGATTATGTTTTAAAATCTCTAACAAGAAATTCGGACCACCACCGGCTCTGATAGAACATTTATTTTTTTATTTATTTTTATTTATTTCTTTATTAATGAGAAACTTTTAAGGAAACCTGACCTTTTGCATACATAACTGATGATACCCCGGTCCTTCAAAAAAGCTTGACAGTAGCAGAATATGCAGAATATACCGGTGACTGTGTACGGTTAAAAACTGCAGGACATGTAGAAGAGGTCACATATTCAAGAAGTACAAAACAAATCTTGAATATACACATATGCTTCGTAGGGTTGACCACCGAAAGTAATAAAGAAATAAGGCTAATTCAAATGGACTTCAGTTATTGCGGAGCAACGCAGGCCCTGTTCTACAATTGCACTAGCGACGATTTGGTCAAGGATCTAACTGTCAAAGGATCAATACTTGCAAGCCATCCGGGGAAGGTTTAAGTTTCCGGAAGCCGGATTCAGCAGGGTCAAAATCGCTGGAATTTAGATTCATAGCTGGTGAGGTCGCCTTGGTGTGAAGATGAAACAATACAAGAATACTAGCTCGAAGTATAACCCGAAACTCTAAAGTCATTGGCGGTAAGGCGGTGGCCAAGTTACAAACACGAAGGACCGTTTCCTGGTGAAGAGCTTCACAGAACCATAAAAAGGGCCTACGAACACCGAAAATGCATCCACTCTTTGAGGGAGACTCAGCTTTAATAGCCGATCTGACATATGTGAGAACTTATTAGCAAGGAGGATGGTCTAAAGGGCTAGTGCGTACTTCAGATCAATAATGGACACTTTTACAGAAGGGGTGCCGAGTTAATCCTTGAAAATATGTAACAAAAATGGGTCGCAAAATTGCTGGTAGGATGATGGTATGGAAAGAACGAGTACCGAACTAGTAGTATGAATGGCAAAACGCATAATAGAGGTATGTGACGTTACTGCTGGTGCACGTACATATATGGAGATGGCACTCTCCAAAAAGGATTAAATTATTGGTGGAATGATGATATCGCGAAGCTGTGCGCTGCAGACGCAAATCATATGTCTCCAACAGCGGGACTGGTTCAACGAACTTTGCACTGTTTTAGATTTCAATTCACCAAGGATTCAAAGGGGCTCTTCCTCCAGCAGGAAGGGAATCAGCAATAATATAAAGTCCATTTCCGCAGTAACTGAGAATTGGCCTGTGGAAATTTGTAGAAGAATCGGGATAATATGACTCCCGACTTTGATGCTATTCGTAACAGAGCTATTAAATTAGCTCAGGACCAAGCCATCCCATGTGGGTTCTGCGTACTTTTGGCATTAACTAAATCCGATGGTGCTACAGGCAGAAAACCTTTCAATTAAAGAGGTTAGATATTGTCTTCTATTTGCAGTTAAGCCTAAAATTATAGACCAGTAAGTAACGGTGGTCAAAGGGTAGTATAGGTCTCAGGGCGAAACGTGGATTAGTACCCACGATGGAGCATAAAACCTGGGAAATGCTGGACTGACAACCCTACACGGAAAACAGCTTGTTACGAAGCCACAGCAGGAGCCTCGAACTGGACGGATTACACAACGACGAACCCGGCAACAACAAAGGAAGAACGATTTGCGCATTTTCTCATGGAACGTGCGCTCCCTGTATAGAGATGAAGCTGATGAGCAGCTAGCCGATACCCTGTCCCAATATAGGGCTGGTGTAACGGCGTTACAGGAGATGCGTTGGACAGGGACCGGTTTCCTGGAGAAGAGTCGCTACGCTATATATTATAGTAGCCATCCGGTAAACCATGTGCTCGGAGTAAGTTTCTTAGTCAACCAAAAAATTAAAAATGCTGTTATCGGCTTTGAAAACATAAGCGAACGGCTATGCACTCTGCGCTTGCAAGGCAAATTTAGAAATATAAACGTCATTAACGTTCACGCCCCTACAGAGGAGATTGTAGAGTCGGAGAAGGATATCTCCTACGAGGCAGTTGATATTAAGTATGATATCAAAATCATACTTGGAGATTTCAACAGTCAAGCAGGGACGGAGCCCGTATTCAGGCGATACGTTGGCTCCCATAGCTTACATAATGATACCAATGATAACGGGCTGCGAATTATTCATTTAGCAGTATCGCATGAAATGGAAACATACGTGAGCCTCTCCAGACGGGACCACTTTCAACCAAATTTTCACGTGTTGATCGAACGCCGCCACTTCTCAGCCGTGATGAATGTCAGAGCATATAGGGGGCCAATATAGATTCGGATCACTATCTCGTTGGTATGGTGTTCCGAGCTAGAATAACAACACCACCCAGAATTCCTTCTGACAATCAGGTAAGAGTTAACACTGGAGATGAAGCTTTAACAAATGATCTTCACAATCACCTGAAGAACGTTATCATAAATACAGCCACAAACATACTTGGCCCCAGCCGCAAAAGGAGTCGGAACGGCTGGTTTGACGATGAATGTAAGCTAGCAACGGAACCGAGTAATGTTGCATTCTCAAAGGCCGCGGACACGCGCAGAGACTTATCATGAATTTCGGCGAGCGGAGAAGCGACTTCAGAGATGGAAATAGGAAACCTGGGAGAACCAACAGGTCTATGAACTCGAAAAGTACAGGGAGCAGGATCAAGCCTTACACACATGTTCATCCTGCGAGACAAAAAGGGAGATCTGATTTCCGACAGAATGGGGATATTGGAGCGATTGGTTGAGTACTTTGATGAGCTACTGAACAACCAGAACATCGGCGAGTTGGAGGTTCCCCCAACTGAAGACGACGGACAAATACTGCCACCACGAAGTATAGAAGAAACAGTCCGTGCAATTCATCGGCTTAAAAATCATAAGTCGCCAGGAGCCGATGGAATTACAGCCGAATTGGTTAAATATGCAGGCGACCAATTACACCAAGTGGTTCATCAATATGTGCTCAAGGTGTGGGACAGCGAATCAATGCCTGACGACTGGCAAAGAGGCATTATCATACATAAAAAGGGAGATATCACACAGTGCAGCAATTATAGAGGTATCACGCTGCTGAGTACCATCTATAAGATATTCTCCACTATCTTGCTAGGCCGGATAGCCCCATACGCCCAGAACATCATTGGCCCATACCAAAGAGACTTTACTCTAGACTAATCAGCAACATATTAGATTTTCTCTCTGCGGCAAGCGATGGAAAAACTGTTGGAATATGGACATCAGTTGCACCATCTTTTCATCGACTTTAAAGCCGCCTATGATAGCATAGCCAGGGTAAAACTGTACACGGCCATGAGAGATTTCGGTATCCTGACGAAATTGATAAGACTAACTATGCTGGCCCTGATCAAAGTGCGAGGCCAGATAAAAGCAGCAGGATCACTCTCGAGACCATTCAACATCAACAACGGTCTACGACAAGGGGATGCCCTATCATGCGTCCTCTTTAACCTGGCCCTCGAGAAAGTGATCCGTGATGCTGAGGTAAATGCAAGGGGGAAGATCCACTTTAAGTCCACCCAACTACTGGCCTATGTTGACGATATCGACATCATGGGAGGAACGACCCGAGACGTACAAACTGCCTTCATCCAGATCGAGCAGGCGACGCGAGGTCTTAGGCTGCACATCAATGAATGCAAAACAAAGTATATGGTGGCAACGTCAGCACCAGAAATCAACCAACCAAAAAGATCAAACCGCACTGGTTAAACGGGAACAATGAAGATAGGAGACTACAACTTTGAGACCGTGGATAATTTCTCCTATCTAGGGTCGAAAATCACAACCGATAACAGCTATGACGATGAAATCCGCACACGGTTGTTGGTAGCTAACAGAGCCTATTTCAGCTTACAAAAACTGTTTCGCTCGAAACGTCTCACCACAGGGTCAGAGCTCTTACTGTACAAGACAATGATTTTGCCAGTCCTGATGTATTCCTCGAAGACTTGGGTTCTTAGCAAGAAAAAGTGCGAACTCTTGGCTACGTTCGAGAGAAGAATCCTCCGAAGAATTTTTGGCAACCTACATTAGGATGGACAATTCCGTAGCCTACATAACGACGAAATCTATGAGCGATACCATGATCGTCTGGTTGTGGATAAAGTCCGGCTCAATAGGTTACGGTGGGCGGGTCACTTAATCTGTATGGATGTGAATGATCTAGTCCGGAAAGTCTATAACGGCAATATCTATCGTAGGAAAAGAAGACGAGGCAGACCCTGTCTGAGATGGGGCGATGGCGTAGGTCAGGACACCAGACAACTTTTAGGGATATCGAATTGATGGACCTCGGCGCAAAACAGAGATGTCTGGAGTTTCTTATTAAGGCAGGCTTAGACCGGATACCGGTTGTTGTGCCGTTGATGATGATGATGATGAAAAGTAAAGAGAGAACGTACCGCAGGAGTGTCCTCAGGGTTGGTGAGTTCTTTTTACTGTTATTGTTACCCTAACAAAGCTAACTCAATTTTAGATGAATCTATTCTCACATCACACCTGTAATCTAGAAATTCCACTATCCACCAGAAGGACGTGTTACCAGGACGAATTAAATTCTCCTCCTTCTGTTATAACATAGTACAATGGAACGGAATGGATTTCGTCTTTACTAATTGAGTCATTTACTATGGTGCTCTCCAGTAACACTTACTCATCCAAGTTAAATAATTGAAATAACTTTCATTCCGAATCTTTTCCCCATCCGACTTCATATCTTCTCCATAAAACTGTCCAACAAGCTTCCAGATGACCAAATCATAAGTAAGTAGCGAAACGTGACTAGTCCACAAATCAAATTCCACTTAGCTGGGAGAAAATCATGTGCAAAAATCACCTTCAGGTTAACGTGTCATCGTGGTAAGAATACAATAACGGCGCATTCACCTCCCCCATACAAAAAATATTTTAGCGCACGCATTACAATAAAATATGCACACATTTGTAGGAGGGCTAAGTCCGAGTCCGGAGAGAGGCCGAGTTTACAACTTGAAGAAGACAACTGCAATATTTTAGTCATCAGCTAAGGAATGCAGACATATCGCATCAATGACGAGAGGAGATTGTGGGGTTTTTCTGAGCAGGGCTAGGTTGATGAATCGATATTTACATTAGTGGTATTTCTCTGAACTGTGGGGGTCCAATTTATGAGTAAGTGACTTTCATGCTCGCAAAATCTATCTTTTTTTCGATACCATTACGGTTTGGGCACCTATTCGGTCGATTTATTTTGAAAGGGGTTTATATTTTCGAAGCCTTTGCATTGGTAACAAGGTCCCCAGCTCGAAATATCCTGAACCTTCACGAAATGAACCCAGGGGCTGACTGGATTTTGTTAACACTAAGCTAGGTTGGTGAAAATTTGAAAAATCTCAAAACATAAGAATGAGTAGAAAGGAATTTCTTCTGTTAAACCATAATAGAGTTTTCGTCCTTCCCTGGAGTGAGAGCAAAATAAAAAACTATGAACAACAATTCAGTGAACATTCTACTCTGACGAAAAAAAACAACAGTGCACCTCAGTAAAGTAACAAAATACTCCTTCGAATATCGGTGCCATCCCTGTACTGTCAGCTTAAAACCAGACTTACAAATCAGACTAAGACGTCACATATGCATATGAGTAAGATAATCTCTGGAAGTCCAAGTTGAATGATAAAGTGATACATTTCCATGTACTTTGTGTGCGCCAACAGCACCACGGATGCTATAGATACATAGCCCGCATTCCATAAGATACGTAAAGCACAGCTCCCAAAGCACGTATCTTACAACATGCAACAAATGTTTCGTTGCTCCCAATGAATCATGTGAGTCATATGTTGATTGTTTGATTGGATTCAGACACGAGTTCTTCCAGCGAACAAAAAGCGTGCGCTGGTGTGCGCGTATTCAGGACTTCTTTTCTTCCAATGGGAGTCTGATTTCTTGTTCGTTATTGACCCATCCAAATGGATGTGATTTCAAATCAATATGATTACATGTCATTCCGCTATTAGTAATGATATTGACGTCAGAAATCGATGATTTACTACGTCAGATTAATCATATATGGATTTCAGAAAACGTAGTGTTTATGAAAGGGAAATGATGCATGCCTCAGTACAGCAACAATTGGCATACCTTGCACCACATATTGACTGAATGAAATAATTTTTATTTGGAAAATATTATATATTCAGAAAGAAGACATGTTTTTAAAGGAAGTCGGTTGTTTTTGTAGACATGACAGTATGACTACATCATTGATGCATTTATTTATATATCATAAACGGAAATGATATAAATAATATGAATGTGAGGATGAATCAACAGGACGACATGCAATTCATAAAATAGTTGGCGCAATGCCCAGAAAAGTGAAAAGTTTGAACCTAATTTTAATATCTGGCGTTCCAAAACTATCCCTTAAGTTTGCTTCAAAGATAGTCGGAAATGTCTCCTCAAAATGTTTAATGACTCAATTTCTAAAAGTAGATTAGGACAACTGTTAGGGTTATTCATAATTAATTTTTTGACATCAACACATGTTCGCAAAATTTTCAACAGAATAGGAAAGGAATTTTTCCTATTATTTATCGTAGAACCATTAAGAAAGCAAATATTTAATGTGAAGATATTTTGGCGAGGGCCGAAAATGGTATTTAGGTCCCAGGGTACGAACTGGGTTCTCACTTTAGTCGTTCTTATACAACAAGATAAGTACTTTTAGGAAAAAATTAGGAAAACTGGTTCAGTTATGCATTGACACTGCCTGGTCCCAAAAAAGTAACCACTGGAATGAGAACTTGGAAGGGGTTTAGGAAATGATGAGACAGATGGAAAGTTCTCATTTTTTACTGATTAAAAAAGTTTGACTTTCCTCGATAGGATCATACTGGCGAATTGGAAGTACAACCATACGAGGAGCTTAATTAAGAAATCACACCATAAAACTGGCGGTTTCTTCCACGGCAGAGACGAATGTGGACTCAGGATTCCCTCAAACCACTCCGATGAAATTTAGTCAAGAACAAGGCTAAAAACCGCCTTGTTATATAAGTGAATTTGATCCCGGGGATTCAGATGCCCAGAACAAAACCATAAGTCGGCTTTATTGTTAAAAAAATTGGGCGCTGATCCCAAAAAGAGGAGGTTGTGGACCAAGAAATAATGAGAGAAAATTTCTTCCCAGTTGGTTTTGTCCACCATCAAATGAAAGCGAACTTAGGACCCCTCAAACCTTAAAAAACAACACCATAAGATCACGACGTTTGGCGTGATTCCGCTGACTGAAATAATCCAGACTCTACGGCAAAAGTCTCCTGCGGAAGTGTAGAAGATTCTGAATTCAGTTGTTTGTTGTTGTCGATGTACATTTGGGCTGTTTTTCCTTAATCTGTCTTCAATAAAATAGCGAAAAACTTTGAATGCGACACGTTTCTTTCTAAAATTTTACAACAGCAATAATAGAAAGCGCCGTGACTTCTTAGATGCGTACAGCTTACAATCACGTGCCATTCGCAGAGCTCCTGTTTTATTGCCCCAAACTAGATGAATGGATATGTTCTTGACCCGGTTTCTTGCGGAAGTGGAAGTTTCATGGTGGTTGTGGGTGTACCTATATCGCGAGCAGGGTGCCTTACTTGCGCTCAATCTTTGTATAACTCAAGCTTTGTATAACTCGGACGCCGTACCCCTTAGTTACGGCAGAGGTGTTATTGGACACGCTTCGCACCGACTAGTATGAATGCTGAGCCTACACTCAGTATATACCAATTACAGCGGAGCTCTGATTGTGATCTCCAAATTATTCCGTGTTTGAAAGAGACCGTGATGACAGTGGTTAAATATAGGCCTGAGGAGAGTGGAGAGAGAAGAGAGTAATTCCCCCGGACTCGTAGCAGACAAATTTAGATATATGTATACTTTGGTAATATAGAAGGCATTTTCTTCGCCCTCTCGCTAGTTTCTTTCACTACGGTTCTGCTATTGTATGAATATTTTGCGGAAGCTTGTAAATAGATATTGATTGGTCCGATCAATTCAGAAGTTGTGGGTTAAAGGGCACGTGACACGCCCCCAAATCCATATTGTTCGGACGAAAAGAGGGTTTACATTATAGCAAAATTGTTGCTAGCGTCAGATATCTACAATTGCGGCAGATTTTGTCTGGAACGGTAAAGTTAAATTAAGTCAGCCTCAATTTTTGAAAAACCGCTCGTGGTTTGAATTCCCGAAACCATTTCCGAAGCAATTCTACAGGAATCTGTGCACTGGCCCTCCATTCGAGCGTCAAGTGGTCAAATCATATTGGATTACAAACAGCAGCTTTGTATTAGCTTTGGTAGGCAGCGTATATGTATACAGTTGCTACGCTCCTCCAAGGGATATTTCGAGACAGCTTGACGCACTTGAAGGAAACGCAATTCATTATACCGAAAGGGAGAACCTGCTTAAGGTGTGGGGCTCACATTAGTTGACATAGCACTGGCATACAAGTTGAATAACCGCTTTAATGTCAAGCTGGCCAACAAAAGCTTTTGTAATGGTATTTTTCAAATCAGATCAGAGTGAAGTTCCAACAGAACAAAATGCGACTGATGGAAATGATGGACTTTCACCAGTAGAAAACCTAACTTCTTGCAGAAAAGTGGATTGCCTTACCTTCGCTCCCACGGGAGGCGAAATCGCTGAAGCTACGGACCCGAATTATCTCTTTACTAAAAACTTAAAATCCAACAAGAAATATACATATTTCACCTAGAACTTCCAGTATTATCTAAAAATCAATTCAAATCAGTTAGGAAATCAAAGAAGCCATTAATTGAGAGTAGGTCAATGATTGGCGCGAATTAACTTTGAAAATAATCCACCACTGCAATTTGTCTGAACTAAATTTTTGAATCGATCCCCAGCAAACAACTCAGGATCTGCCACTCCTTCAAATGAAAATCTAAACAGTTAAGTTTGAGATCCGCCATGTCAGTATAATTCCAAAGTTTTCTTTGAATATGAATTAACTTTCTAGCCAAAATCTTAGCTTTACCGTAATTACCACTGCAGTGGTGTTCTGAAGTAGGTAAAGACTCAAGGTTCATACCAGTGACAGTAAGTATCGAATATCCCTTTCGTTGTTATGTTTGGTTTAACGCATGATCCGGCCAACCAGAAACAATTCGGTCTTCAGATAATTCGGTTGCCAGCATACCGGATAAGCTCGTTAGAGTTTCATGACTAGAATCTCTTCAGATGCATTTCTTGCAGACACGAACCTTATCACCATCCTGGGTTCCATGATAACGGCAGGACCTACGTAAGTAACTACTCTGTAGATATAAACTTAAACACCTCTTTGGACAGAGATTGGATTTGTGACTACAATCAAGTGCAGTTCTGCCTATGAAATGGACTTAATCCTAACCACCATGAAATCCCCCAAAGGGACAAACTCCGAATAAGCGGGCCAAAGGCATATATCTAAAGGTTTCTCATTAAGCTTGTCTCTTAGAGCACTATCTCGGTAAGGTTTCGTAAGAGCCACTTCAGATGAGTGGTTTGCCGGTTTGGGTCTAAGCAGTCCCTCATATAAAGGATTAAGGTAAGCCTATTAGAAACATATTTTTGCCCGTTTTGCCTCGATCTTGGGTCCAATCATGTTGCCCGTCAAGGCAAAGCGAAATTGTAGAAATTAACACAGTTTCCACATTATACTATTGAGGATGAAACGATAAAAGGAAACAGTTTTTAAACCTGAAGTTCGAGTACTGACCAGGAAGGCGGTTAGCATTATTAAAACTAGAATCATATAAGTGTCATAAAAAAATCCCAGACGACACGAGTCTGTATCAGAAGGAAACAAACCCTGCCCTGCCCTGCGCAATGTTCAGGTTCGAAGTGGTAAATACCTGAGAGATTCAGGCCTGAACTAGATTTTTGTTAAGGCAGACGACCCGAGTCTATATCAGAAGGAGACAGGCCCTGCCCTGCCCTACGCAATGTTGAGGTTCGAGGTGGTAAATACCTGAGAGATTCAGGCCTGAACTAGATTTTGTTAAGGCAGACGACCCGAGTCTATATCAGAAGGAGACAGGCCCTGCCCTGCCCTACGCAATGTTGAGGTTCGAGGTGGTAAATACCTGAGAGATTCAGGCCTGAATTAGATTTTTGTTAAGGCAAGGGATAGTAGGGAAAACAATCACCCAGAGCCGATTATAATTATGGAAAATGGCATTTATTATACTGCTACTTTCATCCAAAGGAACAAAGCAACTACAGCTTAGAAAAAGTTTAACAATAATAGGATGCAAACTAGGCGAACACAGAAAGGAGGACTTCTTTTTGAACTATGCAGCAAAAAATGCGAATATGATGGCTTAAAGTGGAATCAACCACCAATTGGATGCAGTCAAATACAACGACCTAGGTAAGATCCACATTAGGAAGGAGATTAAACGACGATTGAGGAACAGGTTGCAACCAAACAACACGTAGGAATTGGACGTGAAAAACTTAAGAGAAAATTATTGTCAGCGAATTTTACGTATGGATTAGAGAAATTGGGAAACAAGTAGTGAAACGGAGCCTACATCACAGAGAGAGAAAATAAAAACAGCTGGTGGGTCATCTAAACCACTTGATGAAGACACTTGATGATACTATAGATATGAGGTTGCAGGTTATCTAATCAATAAATCAGGAGTGTGGTGCATCCGTATCACGAAAATTGTTCCATCAAAAGTGTGATCCAAACTTTGATGAAAACATCCCATGTTGACACCCACGCTTTCCAGAGTGCCAGCATGCGCTTAAGAAGCTGCGACTTTCTCAGAGAAAAGCTGAAGAATATTGATGCCAATAAGAAAAAGGTTATAATTTGGTAATTCACATAAGGAGACGATGAGGAGGAACTAAGATCCCACTTAACAATGTGGAAAATCATATGTTGGAACTAAAAAGTGACAAAGCGTAGTACAATATACTAATGCCAAGCAAAGTAACGGCAACTAAGACCCCTAGATACTAGTAGAGGAAGTTTAAGACTATACCATAACGATAGACTTACTTGCAAATTACAGATTTGAAAGATTTTATGGCCAGGAGTCCGGTATGCATTTTCGAAACTACGTAGGCGTATCTATAAGGGATTTATCTCAGACTAAAAAGGAATTACTAAACGTAGATATATTGAAGAAAAAGATTGTCGGTGCTGTTTTCATTTTGTTTATTCACTCGAGGACTTGATCACTGATAAATAGGTACCAAGTTGGTATATGGTTCTATGAAGATATACAAATTCGGTCCTATGCGAAAATTACAATTCAAGCCCTACTAACTATAGGTGGAGCATTGCAGTTTATAAGAAAACATAAAGATCTTCGGTTTAGAAGTGGATATTAACTTATTGAAGGGAAAGAATTAAACCAGCGAGGTCTCCTAGTGATGCAGATAACTTAATTAGAAGCGTGGCCCTTCGGCTCATCCGAGAACCCCTATCAAAACAGTTTGTTTTTTGCCGCTTTCCACAAGCAATTCTTTTTATTCAAGTTCAAAAAGCTTCCCTACATCGGTTCATGCTTCTCAAAATGTTGTATTTATTATCTTCTTTTTAAATTCATTTAGCCAAATATATGCTTCCGACGACTATTTTAGAGATAATTCAATAGAAATTCCACAGACAGATAGATACCATTCCTACTGTTATCAAGGTATCATATGAACTACAACCAAGTTTGGAATTGCACTTTCCATTATATTGCATTATAAAATTGATACTTCAAAGAACTTAGTATCAATTGAGTTTTTATTATAATAATTCAACTTACCTTCTCGGCACGCATGTTAGCATCACGAGCCTCTTGTTCGCAGCGCAACGCACGATCCAATGCGTTGTCTTTGTCGATCTTCATTCCTTGCATCTTCTTCTTGATCGCGTCCATGATGCTGGTTTTTTTGTTGCTCTATGTACCCAAAGAAAATCTGTAAATAATTCATTAACAGAAAACAAAATGATATCAATTAGTAACGAGTATTTTCACAGATTATTGATAAAGTTATAATTTATGATGCGGTTGCAGTGGAAGAAATGCAATTATCTCATGGAAAAATGAGAAATATCACTTTATGAGTGTTGTTAAAATGTGTAGTTAATGAACTTCTTATTATACTTATATGGTTGGTTTTCAAGTGCACTGTTTGGTTTCACTTCAGGTTACTCAGGTATTCGTTGGACAAAGAAGATAATTGCTCGTATCGTCACCGTCATAACTTCATAAGCTTAGTATCGACTATTGGTGTCTTAGCTCCAACTTGTAGGAGCCCCAATTTCAACTTCGAATTTCATTTGATTTGTTAATATAGTTTCAGTTAAATAAACATAGATATCTTAATAATAGGCCGAATAAAGTCAACTTTTTATCATAAAACTGATAGTTAAAATGCCGCCATAAAAACAATGTATGAGTTGTTTGTTTTCCTACTGAAATTTACTGCACGCTAGAAAGTTGTAGGAACTATGCAGTGATATCACGTCCATTTTATCGCTTTTTATCTCTATTTGGTAGATGGTTTTGGTCTTTAAGATGAGGACTGTCCACAAACGTCAAGTTGGTTAAGTATTGCGTACTGTAGCTTGATTTTTATTTTTCCAGGGCTCCAGAAAAAGAAAATACCAAAGAACCAAAATTGATATTATCTAAAAAGTCACCTCAAACAGAATATAAACTTCAGTAATTTTTGAGTGTTTTTGTTATGAAATTATTGATAAATTTCCACATATCGTATAAATAAAAGAAGAAAATTGTTTAAACCGCTTGAGCAACTCAGAAAGTTAAAAGGCTAAACTAGATGAATTCCGAGTACTTCAAAAGAAGATCAAGGTTCCATTCAATCACTAAAACTTTCCCGATAGCTCTTGATGTTGTTTTTGCACGCAAAATTCAATAGTGGCATCTATTTTGAAGATTTTTCAAAAAAGGTGACGGCCGGAATTATAGTACTTTAAGCAATGGGAGCTATAAAGTACATTTAGTACTTGAAAACGGGGCATCATCGTCAGTTAAACTGACTATAAACACAACAACGAACCCATTTTGAGCTTCTACTCAACATATGTAGCAGATGAATCGTTCCTAGTATCAGCTGAGACTTCTTGTAACTTCTGAAGTATCATGACTTTAACCTGGATGCCAATGCACTTAGCAATAAAGAAATTTACCTCGTATAATTATTAAGAGGAATGGGGAGTAACAATCAATTAGGCACTGCTTCTGAATGGCGTAATAAACCAGAAACGCTACTAGTCATTGTCATTGCAATATAAGAGAGATGCCTATTCAAACCAGAGTTATTTAACTACATGAAGTGCAATTAAGCCAAGAAAGGACCGATTTGGTGGAATGCACTTAAAATCAATAAATATAAGTATATTTCTCTGATGAGCTTTTCGCTTGGCCGAATTTAATTCTTAATCGGTGTCCCATTTATTCAGAATGCGCTTCATAGATTTGAGTAAGAAACCATGATTGACCCATTCACGATTAAAAACCATACAAAAAGTACCAAGGCTACCAGTCGAACAATATTTGAATGAGAGTTCAAAGTGAGTACCCACCGTGTACCCGTTCGACAACTGGTGTTCTTTGTGATCGAAGTATCATCGAACGTCTCAAATCTAAAATTTTTCGCAATGTCGTCCGTCCTGTCGTTCTCAATGGTTCTGACTATTGGCAGACTATAACAGACAATGAACGGCGTCTTGCGGTAATGGAGACGAAGATGTTGCGGACTAGTGGCGTGACACGTTTTGATCACATCCGAAATGAAGATATCCGCGATCGATATGGAGTTGCACCGATTGTGGAAAAAATGTGAGAGGTGTCTTTGATGGTATGGTCACGTAATTAGCGCTAACGAGAAGATAGGCGAGAATATCGAGGTCGATGGTGAGCGACCAACGATGGGTTGATACGTTAGATGGGGATTTGAAAGTCTCGCGATTGATTGATAGTACCAAATGACGAAATCGATGACGACAAGCTGACTCCGATTGTGAACGGGACAAAGGCTGAAGAAAAAGAAAAAGAGGCATAATCGCACAGTCCTCAGATTTTCGCCTTAAGGGGGTCATCTCGTGCGAAGGCCGTTTTTCTTCGCTTTTTTTGAGATTTTTTTTGTGAAACACTGGATGGTACAATGTGAATTTTTCACCATAGATTATCCACCATATAATATCTTGGGCATACGTGGTAATTTTCAAGGCCAATAGCATAATTCATTATTGAAATACAGAGCAACTTATACACCCATCTCCAAAAAATGTGTTTTCTACTGCTACGCTAGAGGCGCTACGATCATCTTAAAGAAACCATTTAAACGGCATTTTAACTTGCGGACTTAACCACAGTCCGCAAAGTAGGATTATTAAATAATATTGAAAACTAAATTTTTGGTGCCTTGCTCGACTTTTTTTTAAATTTTGGTATTTTTTAACACAATTTGGATAGATTTTGGGCTATGGTGGCAACAGATTTACAACATGCAGTTTCGAGAAAAACGCGTTTAAAAAGTAGAATAGGATTTTTAACCAGAAAATCTTAACTGACCATTAGTTTTCTATACCTAGTCCATAAACCTTAGCTTTCTTGAAGAAACACACGTAAAGCCTTGGCTTAAATTCTTATGATTTTAGCGACGTCATTCGAACATCATTCGGACCGATAAATACGCACTTTTTGGCGGCGATCTACGTAAACCTGGTATGTGACATTTTACCTGTTTAACACTATAATTTTCGAACGACTCCGAATATCAACAAATCACTTTGCCCATATGTTCTACACTATATCTAGATACAATTGATACAAAAAAATCAATTCCTTGGATCCGACACTCGGGATGACCCCCTTAAGGGGTTTAAAACGAGTACCTTCCGTGTAGGCATAATCGTACAGTTCTCTTCGGACATGGATTGATTTGGCGACCGCAATCAGATTTTCGCCTTAACTATAATAGCACAGCGGCTCTGCTTTATATAGTACTGAGTGCAACATACGTACCAGTAGATGTGAGGTATATTTAACACTACAATTAAGGAGTACAGCCACCGAATTGTAAAGCGTAACTCCATACATCTAGTCAGCAAAGAGCTCTGCAGCCACCATAAAACTAACACAAGGGAGCTATAATCGCAAATAATACCCTTCAGGAATTCTTATGGAGCATATGCTCTCAGAGGGCCATTCTGGTTCCCATGGAACCAACCTCCCGTGAGTCTTCATGGGAAGAGCCACTTCATGTACATAGCCAAAGCAGGATCCTCAGAATTTACCTAAAGTGCAAGCAGGAAAGAGGGTTGAAATCTGTACTCAGTTCCTTGAAACTCTTGCTTAAACACAGGGCATAATCATGTCATTGCAACGGTTTCACAGATCACATATTCTCACCAAATTTCATGACGGTAGCTTCAGCAGTTTCCGTAATGGTTGTTTGATGTCATCATACTCATTATAACAACAGTATCAATTGCAACTCGCCAATATTTAATACCTCAGTTCACTAAAGCGCCAAGAAGCGAAAAAAAAATTAATTTTGTATTGATTTTTGGTCATCATCTGATTTTTTTATTCAAATTTTGAACATTTTTTCGTTCCAATAACTTCTGATCACTCTCTACCAATTTGCATCTAAATTGTTTCATGCGACAATAAAATTGTTATAAAATCTTGTATAGAGTTTTTCGAAGAAGAGAATTTGAGATAAGTCCAATTCACGACTATTGATTTTCATAAATATTTTGGTGAGACCACGCATACCAGTTTCACATGAAATGTACCTTTCGTTCTTTTGCTTTTATGGGACTTAGATTGGTGCAAATACTTCCAAGCTCAGAAAGGAAGCAAAGCATATGCATCTTCTAAGCATATACACCTGCCAGCTCCTGCCATGTGATCGTATTCACCACAGGGTTGTCTACATGGATCCTTTAAAATCCTTTAAAAATATTATCATCATCATCATCAACGGCGCAACAACCGGTATCCGGTTTAAGCCTGCCTTAATAAGGAACTCCAAACATCCTGGTTTTGCGCCGAGGTTCACCAATTCGATATCCCTAAAAGCTGTCTGGCGTTCTGGCCTACGCCATCGCTCCATCTTAGGTAGGGTCTACCTCGTCTTTTTTTCAACTATAGATATTGCCCTTATAGACTTTCCGGGCTGGATGATCCTCACCCATACGGATTAAGTGACCCGCCCACCGTAACCTATTGAGCCGGATTTTATCCACAACCGGACGGTCATGGTATCGCCCATAGATTTCGTCATTGTATAGGCTACGGAATCGTCCATCCTCATGTAGGGGGCCAAAAATTCTTCGGAGGATTCTTCTCTCGAACGCGGCCAAGAGTTCACAATTTTTCTTGCTAAGAACCCAAGTTTCCGAGGAATACATGAGGACTGGCAAGATCATAGTCTTGTACAGTAAGAGCTTTGAGCCTATGGTGAGACGTTTCGAGAGGAACAGTTTTTGTAAACTGAGATAGGCTCTGTTGGCTGACAACAACCGTGCGTGGATTTCATCATCATAGCTGTTATCGGTTGTGATTTTCGACCCTAGATAGGAGAAATTGTCAACGGTCTCAAAGTTGTATTCTCCTATCCTTATTCTTCCTGTTTGACCAGTGCGATTTGATGTTGTTGATTGGTTCATCTTCGGTGCTGGCGTTGCCACCATATATTTTGTCTTGCCTTCATTGATGTGCAGCCCAAGATCTCGCGCCGCCTCCTCGATCTGGATGAAGGCAGTTTGTACGTCTCGGGTGGTTCTTCCCATGAAATGGGATGGACCAGCAGCTAAAAGCAGCAGAAGTACAGCGGAGACATAGAAGGGAAGCTACTGCAATTAACGCCACGCAAAGCGGTAGCAGCTCATTTAGAGTGAACAGCTAAGAACTGAACAGCCCCGCGAAGCAATACCGGAACGGTGGTTCCGCGGGGAGAGTGTGGAGAAAATATGGGAGGTTTTAGCCAATAAGAGTCCGGCATGCGGACAGACAATAAACCGATTTTAATAAGATTTTGTTTTACGTAAAACCTTAAAAATTAAGTAATTTTTTGAGCCACAAATGTTCGTTCTTCCATCTACACCACAGCAAACCCAAACCCATATTTGTTTATGAAAATTATTTTAAATGGCCCGAAAAGGGTCATAGGTGACAGGCTTGCTCCTTTGAGTTCCCTTGGGAAGTAATCTATCATTGAACGAAATAATAGGATGATATGCGATTGCTGCAACTGCTGACCAACAGATATAGTAGAAAAGGAATTCAATCATCGGACTTTAGATGAAGTGAGGGCATTACTTTTCAAAGTGTTAATTAATTCAATGAAGTTTATAGCATAGAAACAGTTTCAACCTATCTCAAGCATTGCAGTTGTGTTTTTTGAAAATTTTTCAAAAAACATTGACGGATCGTGGAAAGTTTGACAAATATAGATAGATACTCCGATATCAAAGATACTCCTCACTTCGAATATATCTTTTCCAAAAAACATGAGTAAATTTTAATTGATTTTGAAATGGCACGCATAGAAAGGTTTGCTGGAAATGACTACACATAGTGACTCACACTCTCTTCTTAAGTAACCACGCTTACTAACCCACTTCAACCAGTTTCTGTACGAACCAGATTAGTTTCAATATTTATATTGTATCAAAAATTCCACAATTACGATATGTTTATTTTGTATTAATTCAAGTACGAAATTTCCTACTTTAAATTTCTCAAGTTAATAATAGGTCATTGCCACTTTTAAGAAGTTATTTTGCTGGAGATCAGCGACAAGTTTTCAGATCAAAACATGAGCTACCAAAGTTGAAAAGTGACCTTGCCACATACGCTACTGTCGACCGTAGATAATTTTGTTTGTTTACAGCTAGGTAAAAGATATTATTATTCAGCTTTATATCGCTGACAACAAATATGTGAAAGAATCTAGCGTTTTATTAGTCAGACAAATTCAAAGATGGTGCAAGATAACCACTTTCCATCACCTGCAAATCCATTCCAACTCTTATCTTGTAGATACGAGCATGTATTATAGTCATGGAAAGCCAATTCATATTCAAATTTATTCATGTTTGATGGAGATTTTTTATTTCCTCGGTGGTGCATTCGCTTCTATTGCAATTAATTATATTTATTGTGTATTCTTCGATGTGAACCAAGAAACGTGACACTAAAAAAGTATAAGCTGTACCACTGGTCCATAACTCAATTGCCAAATTCCAACTTCGATTGCTTACTGGGTCGCAAAAAATATTTCTTCGTCACTGTTTGCATAAAAATTACGAAAGCATTTCAAGAAGTTTAAAGTATCTAAAATACACACATCTGCATACTTATATATACGTATTACAAATATCTGAGGCTTGTGTAGATAAAGTCATACACCCAGAAAAAAACCCCTGAGCTTTCTCTTTACGAAAAATTCATTGTCAGTTTGAATCTTTCTTTTAATTATTTAATTTCTTTTGTATGAATTTTTGCGTGACACATGCATTTTGCACTTAAGCAAGAGTTTCATGTTTGAGGGTCGGTTCTGTATAAAAATGCTGAATGGTGAATTTTGTTCTTGACACCATGTTATTTTCAATAAAATATTTTCGTTATAATATCCTACTCGTATATGCGTATGTACGTGGAGTAGTTGTAAGTAAAAATGAGACGATGATGTAACTTCGAAAATAACTGGGTCAATGAAAGAGCGAAATACTCGCATGGAAAGTACTGTCTGGGGTAGTAAGCTGCCATTTACTCAACATTCTTTATGACTGGAATTTAGTATCAAAATTGACAAATAAATATATTGAAGCGTTTCTGAAAATAAATTCGGGCACTGAGGAATTTGTTTTGATTTTAAAAGGATTTACATCACCTAAAGGGGCTGACAATTTAGATTTTTATCAAATTGAATATTGTGGACCAGGTGTAGAGGGGAAACTAGCTAGACAATAGTCAATTCTATTATAAATTTTAGTGTTTACATACATTAGTTGAACATGAAACGTGAAAGATATTTCAATCTGTAAAAGATACTAAGGGACTAGATAGATACCAATTCAATATCGGAATACCGAACGTTTCCTTTTTCAAATTTTCTAGTTCATTAATCAATTGTATGGATATACCCATAAGGTCACCTTAACGTCTCTGCTCTAAAACTGATCTCGTATATCTAACTATTTATTACTATATCGAGCTTGTCTACATAGCCTCTGACCACTATATTTTTACCGTTTCAAATACAATAGATATCAGAATACAAATATTTTACATTCCTCGGACATTGCGAATGTTCTCGGAAATCGAATCATTTAGGATTTCGGTCACAGTCCGCACATTTTATCTTATGATGGATTGGCAATTTGGAATTCGTGAAAGTCAGTAGGGTGCACCTTCAGTCAGATTTGCATTTTAGACCTTCATACGTTTAAATATTCAAAGGAATGCTACAGTTCTTCCAATGCCAAATGGTTAACCTGAAGAATTAGTAAAGCATTCAGGTAAAATTCAATAGCAAGTGCCTATGCTGGAAGTGTTATCTTAAGTAGCAATGGACTATGCAAGACGGGACAAATGGGTACATACAAATCTACATTTCGTCATTTCAAGATATTTGAGAATACCTAAGCTTCGCTGATTTGGTTCATACACATGTGTAGCTACAAATGGCTCTGAGTCGAAATACCATTTAAGGTATGTGTCGTTTGTGTTTATCCGACAGCGTAACATAGTGAGTAGATGTTTGCTTTGGGATCACGTTTTTGCATTAAGACAAATTTTTGTTTATTTTTATCTGACCTGACGCATTCAACAAAGTGACGAGTTCGGCATTTAATTAATACGAATTAGTTTAATGGGTCAATTTTCATATGCAGAAGAGTGGCTCATATGTCTACACAATTCCAGGTGCGGTTTGCCCTTAATTCACTGATACGTTTTGATGATATTTGGTATTGTGCACAAGAAATTTCTTTGAATTGCTTATGATATTAAACCACGTCATGTCTCGAATTAGTTTGTAATGGGGACTATTAAGTGGACATATGCTAACCTTCGTGGGAAACACATTCGTAAATCCCAATATGTGTACAGTATGCAAAATTCGTATTGGAACACATAGGTTTTTAACAGTTTTTTGCTTAAATCTTCGAAATTCGCACGAATTTTGAAAAATTAAAATGTGTTTTGGATTTTAAAGCAAAATATTTATTCAATTGTATAAAAATAACTAAAAATTTTGGTAACAAAAAAAAAATAATAATAATTTCATACTTTAACAAAAACAAAATTCGTATTGGAACACTAAAATGGATTACAAAAATTCATTTTCTTAAACACATCTAATATTTAGTTGGGTAGCCTTTTTGCTTTATAACAGCCCTTAGTCGTTTCGGCATCGACTGCACCAATTTTTCAGTCAAGTTTCTCGGAATTTTTTTCCATTCTTCCTGTAATGCAGTTTTAAGGTCACTGATGTTTCTTATGCTATTATATCTTAACCTCTGTTTAAAAATTGACCACAAATTTTCAATAGGGTTAATGTCTGGGCTCTGAGGAGGGGTTTTTAAATATTTTCTACAATTGTACAATAACCACAAGCGAGTATTTAAAGCGGTATGCTTGGGGTCATTGTCTTGCTGAAATATGTAGCGGTCCTCAATGCCCAAGTTTCTCGCACTTTTATGCAGATTTTTTTTTAAAATCTCGATATACTGCGCGGCATTCATATTTGCTTCGATAAAGTGGAGCTCTCCAACGCCGGATGCAGCGAAACAACCCCAAACCATTAATGAGCGGTACCCATGTTTAAAGGTTTGTCTCAGATTTCTCGGATGGAGGCGAGTATTTCGTTCACGCCAAATTCGTATGCGACCATCCGACGACTTAACATTAAATTTACATTCGTCGGTAAAAATTACATTTTTCCAAAATCGGAAGTTTTTATTTAAATACCTTTTTGCGAATGTAATTCGCTTTTTCCGATTTACTGTATTTATAAAAGGTTTTCTTGCACTTACGTTCCTCCGAAATTGAAGCCGGCGAATGTAATTTCAAATCGTTTGAGCTGTTACACTTACTCCACAATATTTCTCTAGGAGGGCAGCTAGCTTTACAGCACTTACGGCATTATCCTTTCGAATTTGACGGAGAAGAAAGGACTGATGTCTGCGAGTCAGAAGCATTCGATTCGGATTATGCGATTTCTTATTGATCCTGCCGCTTGATTTGTATATTTTGATTATGTTGTAAACCGTCGTATGACTTCTTTGAACGATTGTTGCTATTTTCCGGAGCGATTTCCCATTTTCATTCAAATTAACGATTAATTTTCGAACATCGTTTGATAACTCTGTTGACTTCCGACCCATTTTGATAAATTTTGAATAGTATAATTAATTATGGAAAATAAATGTAATTTTTATACTTAAAACTATTCCCTAACTCGATACACAGCCGATCATTAACTAAAACATCACAATCTGTGCAAATTGTGCATTTCCTGGAAGCGTACAGTGTCGCACCATTAGTGTTCTAATACGAATTTTGCTTCGACAATAATGATCTATAGCCCATTATGAAAAACCGGTTTTGTTATTTTAAAAACTTTTATGTGTTAAAAGTGTCTTAACTCAAATGCAAATAATTAGAAATATAATTGTGCTAAAATCATTTAATTTTCTCGTAGAATAAACCATTTTTCTGTGAAATCATAGGTGTTCCAATACGATTTTTGCATACTGTACATATATTGATGGCAAATCTTCAGATTTCTTTCCCTTTCCATCTAGGCGAGGCTTGGGTCTTATCTGAATGATTTTAATACCATCTAAGCTTATTCATTTATTTATTATCATGCAGAAAAAACTACTCGGTTTGTGGGGATAACATAGAAAACATTCAATATTTGGCAACGTAATGACTGCATGAGCTATCTTTTCTCGGGTTTATGATATAAGTCATAAATTTCAGTCTATATTTTTCAGGGTATGCCTCTATATGTTATGTATAAAAAAATCGTGAATATCTATGTACATAAAGTGAAATAATTTTTTCCCTGTATTCCCTCTCTCAACATCCCCCCCCCCCCAACCTTCCCAAATTGCAGCGATAATTGTCTTAAATACGTTTACTGACGATATGAAGATATATCCACCATGGAGGGCCAATAATTTTCAAGGGGATTGGGGAGTAACCGTTGCGAATTTTCAGCAAAGACAGAGGAGTGAACAGAGGACCTTCGTCCTGCCTATCGCCCCCACGTCTTCGGTCTTCTGTGAGGATAGAGCCACTGACACGAGTTTTCCAGGGGTTTGAGGAGAAGAAAACGACGAAAATACGACCTGTATTCCCAGGATCAAGGACTAATAATTCGAAGATTGAACTTCTACTTCAAAATGCTCCTTAATCCAGTACATGTTTCCAGAATATTTGAGCTAATAGGCGTCTCAGATACTTATGATCAATTTTCATGGAATTGAAGTCCAAAGTTTCAAGTTCTGGAAAATTTCAAAATTGCCATTAAATGGTTTGAATTAGGAGGTATATATACAAATTACAAGAGGTTTATATATAAATACCTATTTCGGGTACCAACTGTCCCGTTGTTCAGTGTTTTATAAAGATAAAACATAGAAAAAGGGGACAGTTGGTCCCCGAAATACGTATTTGTAGACATTACCAACTACTTTGAGCCAATAAAAAGGAAAGATATCTTCCAAGGCAGTCTTTCATGCCATTAAATGTCAAAAAACTAAAAAAAAAACGGATTAATGAGATTCCAACCCAGCTTATTAAATATGGTGATGGTGGCATTCAAAACTCCACCCAAAAAGTGGCTCTGCATCTAAGATCAAGAAAATTTACCTACCCACAAAAAAAAACAAGACAAACTAAGGTGGGAAAATTACGTAGGTATATCATCCCTATAAGTGCCATACAAAACGTCAAAAAAGACGACGTTAAAAATCCTGCTCTGTTAACATGATTGGGGGTATTTACTATGGGTTGACACTGGCATCAACAAGCCAGAATTAACTGGCCTACTAATCCCTTTGAAACAAAAGTCGGACTACGAAATTAGGGAGGTCCCTGTTGATGAGAGGAGTACTTTGCTTTATAACGCTAATCAAAATGTGGTTTTACCTCGCTTACATCCAATCCACTAAGTAAGTCCTGCTAAACGTAAAAGAGAAAGCGGGTAGGACTACAAATCAACGAGATAAAGACGGATGTATGATACAAACAAGGTAAAATATAACAATTAAGTAATATAATAATGAAAATGTAGATGAATTTTCATATTGAAGCAAAAAATTTGACAAAAGATTGCAATGAAATTTTCGGAATAAGACTAAGAATACAGCTCGCTTATTGGATTTTTTATTCAGTTTTCCTGATCCTACTGCATACAGAGTTTAATACCAAAACAAAAAGACCTTGCGGAATGAGATGCTACCATGAGCTGAACTATTTAATGAACCAAAAGTCGAACGATGAGAGAGAATCCTAATGATTTATGTGGATTGGACTATGGTAGATAATCCTGGTTGACCGGAGTCGACCTAGAGGGGGGAGTTATCCCAAAAATCTAGAATAATTGGTAGAATTCACCGTGAAGGTCCACCCTCAAATACTGGAGCTCCACTGAAGTGTTCAAAAGAGTCTCTCACATCCCCGAGCCCCGCGTGTCAGCGGAATACTTCAGTGGCGGACCTTCATCCTCCACAGTCAATTTCGTATATATTTTATAAGGTTTCAGGATAGTTCTCTTTTCTAGATCGACCCCGGCCAACTCGGATGGTCTGTTGACCATCCACATAGGTCATTACAAAACGTGGACGCTATAATGGAAAAACTGAAGTACAAAACCAATGGAAAAGCCAAGGAAGTATTGGGCCCATTCTTTCGACGAAGATTACATATCACTACTCGAATTTCAGGAAGGTAAGGCCTGAGAAATCTGTAGCGTTACAACGACAACTTCCCATAAAATTGTTTACGCATTGAGACAAACCAGTTATACAGATTTTGGGCATTTCTAAAAAAATCGAAAGAATACTCAGCAAGTCCGTGTACCATCTGATAATCAGTTAGATCCGTTTCAATGCGAGTGAAGATGCGTTTCTGCCCAGGGAAATTATTTTTTGATGCCGTTTCCGGTATTTCATAAAAGCTCCACATGGCTCAGATTGATAAGTTGCTACCTCCAGTGTTCAGTATTGATTGCTTCGGTTTCGGTAGTTACCTATAATATGTACAGTATTGTACTGTACTGGTATTGTACCACTAAAAACTCAAAGTTTCATACGAAAAGAGATAAGTCGTGAACTATGGTTGAACAGAAAAGACAGTCTGTTAGTTTTCCTCCGTAGTAATTTGGACTTGAGGTTGATGCCAATGGTTGTCCTGTATTGATGTTTTTTGCGTTTAGGTTCTAGACGTCAACCTATTTCGCATCTCCATCATATCTAATAGAGAAATGAGTTCCATTTAATCCTGATAAACTACTGGCTTTTCATTTTTTCTATAGTCTTTCATTCAGTACATGCTGTGACGTTCTTCATGCTGTCTCGACTGGAGGATGCGGATCGCCTCAATGAAGCTTGAAATTTTTCATCAAACGCCTCGATGACGCTCATGAAACTTGCTTCCACTATCATCAGGATTAAACTTCGGACAAATGGTTTTGAATTTGTAAGGGGAACAAGCTGGGTGACACTGAAGGTAAACACCAGTAAAACCATAGTTATCACTTTGACAGGTTATTGCAGTGTTCTTATTTGCATTGATGAGTAAGAAAGTGAAGGCATCGATTAATTTGAATATCTAAATAGCGTTGTTTAGGCTAACGACAGCACGGAATTTGATGGCATTTGACGAATTGACAACACTAGCTTCGCTATCGTCGTTTCCTCCAAAATTTAGGAATGTAACTATTTCAACACCAACATTAAATTGAGGTTGTTCCGCACCAATACTTTCTCTGCGCTGCTATATGAGAGCAGCACATGAAAAATGGCCACCATTACTTGTGAATTCCAAGCTTCATCAATTCACGTCTGCGTCGTACCATCGGCGCATTCTGGTTCAAGATAATATCAAATGAAGGATTTCCTTGGCATATGGGCCGTAGACGTGACGATGAGAAAGCAAAAGTGGCGGTGGATAGGTCCCACCTTAAAGAAATCTGAAAACTCCATCCTGATCTATGTCATGCAATGGAACCCACTTTGCCAGGATGACCGACGAGCGGGCCACCCTAGCTTTTCGTAAAGTCTTGGAGGGAGCCGCAGCACATTGGTAGGAACCGACCACGATGATACGTAGGTGTAGTTTTATGACAACCATTTGAATATGCAATGGAGAAAAGCCTTCCTTTGGAAACTAGTGAGCATCATTTCGCAAGTGATTACTCAGTTCTACTGTTATGTATTTTGTGTTGTTCGGTTTGTTTTTAGTAAGAAAAACCAAAAAGAAAAGACTAAATTTTCCTGAAATGACGAAGAAGAATCTTTATTTTCTATATACCAATATTTTAAGGACTAATTGTCCTCTCCTTCAGTGAGTTTTAGTCGGTTATTCAGTGTCCGTGTCAGCTTTTATTTAATTCATGAGACACTACTTTTCTCAAGTTCCAGATATTTCCCATGGCTCTCAAAAAGATGAAGATGCTTTCACTTCATGAGGTCTCCCAACTTCTGTGTCATATTTAATTGATATGCAAGTCATTATTGAGACTGAATGTTGTCTTCACTCAGTGATGCTTTTAAATCAACCAATCAGTGGATAGAGGGTGGCAATAGACCAGTACTGGGAATACAACATCGATTTATGTTTATTTTTCGTGGTCTTTTAACAGTATTCTGGCATTATCAGTTGTTCTGCTCTCTATAAGGACGAAGCTAACAAGGTTGATAAAGGACTCAATGGAGAACTGGAGAGGCCACCATTGCAAGGTAGCTTAAAGGTCTATGAAAGCGTCCAAATACGCAAAAATCCATCAACTCGCAGAGCGTTGCTATTGGCTAGTTTTAAAAAAATGTTAAATGCTGTCGAAACCCCAACGGTTTTCTTTAACACTATTCTTCGTGTGTAGCTGTTTCCTAGCCAATTTAAACAGCTGAAAACCCAGTTGAAGATTCTGAAAAATGTTCATCCTATAGGTCCATACCTGATGAAATGACAAAATTTGGCCTTAGGGCATAAGGAGTTGCTTTACATACATGCTTTCAGGAAA
The DNA here is from genome assembly GCF_905115235.1 of Hermetia illucens. Taxonomy (NCBI): domain Eukaryota; kingdom Metazoa; phylum Arthropoda; class Insecta; order Diptera; family Stratiomyidae; genus Hermetia; species Hermetia illucens. Next base: position 18,299,817 of record NC_051854.1, read on the forward strand.
AGTCATTACCTAACTCTTTTCTTGCCATGGAGTAAATACTGCACGAAAGCGTTCGTGATGCTTGTAGATACCGGAACAAGAGCTGGAGGAAATCTGCGCAAAGAGAAATAGACGCCGTTCCAAATAGAATCGCTACGCTGGATCTTGGAACTTTATTGAAGAACGGTTGAAAGAGCTAGTCTAGATTTAGTAGAAGAAGAGATGAACACTATTTTTAGTGATAAACCAAGGACATCTATAAAATGACCTCGGTGGGTACTTCAGGGCATACCTATCGCGTCGTTCCGAAAAGCTAGAAATGGCAGCGCATGTAGCCCATTCTATGCTATTGTATGCTGCGCCGGCTTGAATAGAGGCATCGGGCATGGAAGCAATTCGTAAAAGGTTGAACTCAATATAGCATTTAACTATGCTGACAATCTGTTGTGTATTCAGAACCACGTCCGAGGGCGTGCTTTTCATTATAGGAAGAACATATCATTATAGGAAGTAGAAAATGCACTACTTGGATAAGAGTATAGGTTAATCTACCTAGACCTACAGAAGGTGGCAATAATAATTGGAAAAGGCACAAAAGGGCAAGTAAAGTGGAAAGCTCATTTTACACATATATCGAAAATTAGACTGAACGACGACGGAGCAGGTGGATTGCCACCAGACCCATTTCCTTAACAGGCACGATGCTTACAAAAGAGCTATTTCTAAAAGTCTTCCTTGATCTTTCTCTAAATCATGCCAATGTTCCGCATACTCTGTTTCATTTTGATTGATCGAGGTTTCACTGGAAGGGAAGGGCTGTGTGAAGTACTTAATTTGGAGAGATGCTTAAGTCAAAGGAAAACCGATTGGTATAGACTGGTCAATTGATGTAATTCAAGACGAGTTGTGAAAAAAGGCATGCAGGGCAGGAATGCGGAGATCTGGCGAGTGGCTTACAATCAAAATTAATTCAAGAACTAGTGTTTTACGATGTCCCGTGGGATAGGAAGGAGGTGAGGTTTTGGTTATGTAGGCACAACGCGCACTCATGTGCAAACGTGTTTGCACTGATGAAGGGAACAAGTGGTTCCCGAAATATCAGTATTTGCAAGAATAAATACCCACACCAACGAAAAAGAAACAACAAGTTTTTATTACTTCAATTAATTAATCGTTGGAAACACCGCATAACTCTGATTAACGATGAGTTGTTGAATCAGATTTATCATAAAAGCCAAGTTCAAGGCGCTACATATATTCAAAAACTAAGGCGCTTTTTAAAATGTATGGGAACCGCAATACGTGACAACATGTGCACATTCCCTATGCCAACTATATGTGCCAAACTGACAACCTGGGAATTAATTATTTCGAATGAGGTTTGCTGTTGTACAAAACTCTTTTCCGTTAAAATAGTGAATACTATTAGAATGTGGAAGATGTCCTAGATTCCACACAGGAGTGGCCAAAATGCATGTAATATATATACTTCAATCCCGAGTGCATTTCTCAATACTTGTCGAAGCTCCAGCTTGAAAACTAGACTATCTAGTGGAAATTGCATATTCATTCCTCTAGCTTCAACCCAAATCACTTTCGTTTTCAATAGTTGTTGAATGGAATAACACTTGAGATTCAATAAGTATACACACGTATATATGTATAAATATATCTGCGGCTTCAACTAACTTTTTTTTCATCCTTTTCTGTCACATTTATTTGGCCTGTTTTTTGCTAATAAGCAGAGTTCAGGTGAGTTTGCTTAGAGCTATTAATCATATTACTAAGGCTAAAAGACTCCAAGTCATTCTGCTATATTTTTTACTTCATTTTTCATCTTCAAGACACAAGAAAAGTTTGCGGCTAAGTGTTCGGTTTTGCGGTTATGGGGATAGGTTGCTTATTGTTTGTTACCGGAGTGATTTAAATGGACAGGTTGAAATCAATGAAAGTAAACATTATGTGCTTGGTGATTGCAGTTAATACTGAAAATATACCAGAATTTGCAACAACCACTGTTCCTCCATTTACATTGCAATATGGCGTGGGACAGCTTAAAAAGTTTTGATAAATTTTAAAGTAATGATAAATAATGCATTGCCACAGTGTATAATTACCATAAATTCAAATGCAATACATACTTAGAAACGATCCATGGTTAGCTATTGGATGTGAAATAGAACTTGTTTGGAAACAGATCATTGATCTTGACCATTAGTCCGAAATGAAATTAGATTCGACGCTAATGACAAAGAAGAATTTCGTCAAAAACTTGAAATTTCAGACTTCGAGATTGAGATAACTATTTAGCTTTTAATAAGGCATCTTTAACTAAAAATCCCTACCATTTATCTATATTTAGTTGAACGTTAAAGTAACGTTCGCTTTAAAATATTCTTTGAAATTCTTGCTGAATTCATAAAATGTATACCAAATAAAAACTTATTTTTTTTGATAATAATACATTTTCCTTAGATACTTTCAAGGAAGTACCAATGAAAGTTGCTGAATGTTAGTCATACTCAATACACTATGAGATGTAATAGCACATCAACTAAATGTCTCTATCGAATTAGCACAATCTAAATAATTTTCGAAAACTCAGTCAACTGCAGTCTCATTTATTGAAGAGAGTAATTCATGATTCCATTATTTTTATGAATGAAACAATGCAAGCAACTAGGAAGTAATATAACATCCACCATGAACCGGATATTGTTGCATGTGAAAAGACCGGATCTTTAGCCGCAAGTCTACCTCATTGTCAACCCACTACAGCATTGTTATACCATCTGTACGGAAGCTCATGTCACTTCTTCTCATAACCCCTTACATCTCCTTATTTGGGTACCCTGAATCGTCTTATTTTCAAGGTCAACTCTCACGAGAATACCGGGTCAATCTTCATTCCTTGTGAATTGAATGATATCAATCACCATTGATAAAATAACCGAAATAATTTAATGGTTGACTTAGTGCTGGAGAAATTTTTTAACTTTAACTTTAAAGTATAACTGATGTACTTTCATATTACAAAAATGAATTCTTGAAAAATAATCCTCAAAATCGTTCAATCCTCCATCCCGCCAATTATCAAGTAGTACTTCAAAGTATTACATAATAAGCTTTCTATTCAAAATTGAGGTGGTATAGATTGCTCTTTTAATCAATTCAAATTCATATTTTTTCCAGTAATTATTCTCACAAAATCATTGAAATTTATCCGGATTAATTATGAAATATTGACGCAACCTGCAAACCACGCACACTCAATTTAAAATTAGAATTTTCACATTTCCACCCGAAAATATATCTGAAAAATTTTCATTTTTCTCAGCATAAATCTGATTCTAAAATTAGTTTGCAGATGGCGTTTATACACTAATACATTCAACGTATAGCACTGAAAAATTAAATTTAGCAATCCAGCATTCGCGGCAAGAAATTGAATTCCCGCTTTTGGTACAAATCCTTCCGGTTCCTCGTGATATTGCAGAGACGGGCATACTCTTTCTTCTCCTTGTACTTACGAAACCTTTTTTACCAAACAGTGCACTTACTTTGATCACTTTCTAACTTTTCACTTAACAACTTTATCTCTTATCACTTTAAGTTTTATCTTTATCAGATTTTATGAGGTTAGTTTAAATATGTCATTTATGCAATGTTTTCATTTTGAGTAATTACAGAACCGACAAATAAAAAGAAAAATATCCCGCAATTAGATAATTTTAATTTTTAAATTAAAATCATAGTAAAGTGAAAAATTACGAAAATTCTTCTACAGAAAATGTCTATCTTTCTTACTTACAAAACTCTCAAACAAATCTCCGCGACTTGAACGGATTGTGATGTTCAACTAAAAAACCGACCAAATACTTGGTGCCCGATAGTTGCTTGTTGATGTCGCTTGGTGTGCTATAGGTCCTTACGTCTCGTCTTACATTGTCCCTACTTCCCCCACTCCCGAGCCCAGAAAATCCGAAGTATCTGGAATTGGCCCCCACCACTAAACTCCAATACTAGTGGATTTGCCCCCACTTTCTTTGTGGCCCACCCCCACCCTGAAAAATTTCCCATCGTTTCTTATTACTAGATAGACTAGCTATCCGCGTGCCAAATTAGCAATACATTTTAACATACATGGTTGGCTAGTATCTAAAAATAAAACCATTTGTGTTCACTATAGTATCTGTATCTTGGCCAAGCGAACTTCTTGGGCACATCACGAATGTGCCTAAGATTAGACATGGGATCGTTGAGGTGTGTAGTATTGAGAGGTAAAAGTCGAGTCGGTATGAGATACTTTCAGTGGAATAGTGCGTGCAATGGGTTCTGGGCAATACCTTATGACAGGTGCATGCTGAGATCAATTTAACTTTTGATTTCATTTGAGATGAAGATGTGTGAGCAAAAAAGAGTTAAAGAGATATACGGAAAATAATCAGTGTGTGGGAACTTTACTGATTTAAGCTAATGAAAAATATATAGTATGATGGAATGAATTATTCTAGCTCGGTTTTTTATAGCACATTTAATCACCGATAAAAAGTAATTATTTGAACTTTCATATTACAGCATAGCTCACAAAACTATCTTTTGCAATAAAATTGTCAAAAATGTTGAAAATCTTTTTAATATTTGGCTTTTCTTCATAATATATTGATGTTAGTTAATCCCGAGAATTATTTAAAACATTCAGACCTGTTTAGTCGTAATTACGCTAAATTAAATTGAACAAATATAAGATTCTTTGGATCAATCGATTAGAGTTAGCCTTGAGTTAACTTTAGATGCATTTCGACATCTTTTGATGATTTCAAAAATTTGATAGAATACCTGTGTGAATACCGCACTAGACAAGTATCTAGTTCCCATGTCCTTCCTAGGTCACTTAGTCGAGAAACTTCTAGTTACCCTTTCCCATTAATCGTAGAAACAATTAAGTCATTACAGGCTGCCAACCACAGAAACAATTAAACCATTACAAGCTGCCAATATTATATTTGTGGTCAAAATGGAATGATGGTATCCTGGTATTCCCTCATACAGTACCGTTGCAATCAGTGCCATTTGAAATTTTTCAAGGACTAGTAATAATCCGATTTTAGACAGGATTTTGTTGGAAAAATCTTTTCAGTTTGGGTGCAATCTACTTTTTCTTCAGCCTTTGTCCCATTCACAAGCGGGGTCGGCTCGTCGTGATCGGTTTCGCCATTTGGCTCTGTCGAATGCCTGATCTCGAGACTTTTAAATCCCCATCCAGCGTATTAAGCCACCGTTGTTTCGGCCACCTTTGTGGTCGCTCACCTTCGACTTCGATGTTCACACCAATTTTGGCAAGTGAGTTCTCGTTGGCGTGAATTACATAACCATACCATCGAAGACGCCTATCGATCACGGATATCCTCATTTGGGATGTGATCAAAACGTGTCACGCCACTAGTCCAACGTAACATCTTCGTCTCCATTACCGCAAGACGCCGTTTATTGCTCCTTATAGTCGGCCAAAACTCAGAACCATAGAGAGCGACAGGACGGACGACATTGCGGTAAATTTTTAAATTTGAGATGTATGTTGATACATCGATCACAAAGAATATCAGTTGTGGAAAGCCACTTCCTCCAGGTTGTGTTAATACGTGAAGCAATTTCATAACGTAGTTCTCCATCGGCTTATAGCGTTGATCCGAGGGATTTAAATCGTTCAGTTCTGGGCAGATCACTGCCGCTAACAGTGATAATGCCTATTTCATAGGGATCGGTCGTCAAAAATTCACTTTTGTTTAGATTCAATCTGGGACCGTGTTGCATGAGGCGACCATTCCATTTTTGGGCAAGTTGCTGGAGATCATTTTTGCTATTAGATGCTAAGAAAACATCATCTGCATAAAGCAGTGTGTAGGGCGCTGGACGTTCGATGTCCCATGCGGTAGTGTCCATAACAAAAACAAGGAGGAGTTTTGAGAATTCGCTTCCTAGATGAACACCAACAGAGACTCGAAGCGGTTTTGATACACCTGCGATACTTCGAGCTTTACTTTCCGGATCGTGGTAGAGCAATTGAACCCAGCGCACGAGTTCTTCTGGCACTATATATATATATTAACAAGTCGGGAAACCATAAGCTTTACGCTTCAGGTATGAAAGGTTTTATGTACTTTTAGTTGAGTTTAGTACCTAGCACGTAATGCATATCCATATATTATGTCAGAATATTTATTATCGCGTGCTACTGTCATTCAGGGGTCAAGCAGTGTACTGCAGGATAGACTGATGCGGAACATAGCTCCCTGAGGCCAACCTATCTTTGTCTAAGGATGAGTTGTCTCTCCTCTGGGACGGTGTGTGCCTTTTCAGGGGCCAAGCCTCTCGTCTACCAAGACCGTTAGTGAGTGGTGATAGCCACACCCTGTACGAGGTGACCCTACTATTAACAAAACGCTACGGATCTAGACTGGGGAGTCGAAAAACACCTCCCCCAATCCAGGGTGTCATGCGAACCGTGCCCATTGGATAGTTTGCAGTCGGGGGTAACTGACTGTATTCGAACGGAGCCTCACTGATACCTGGTCGCCTCAGTGAGTAAGTTAGATCTTACCGTGCTACGGGGGGCTATGGCACGGCGGACCTCTTAACCCCCATACTCGTGGGAATCAAATGAGTACTAAATTGGAAAAAAAAACAAAAACCAAAAAAGCGGGGCCCCGTACCGCACCAAAACTGGTTAATCAGGTGGAGGCACGTCTCCGAATTACTGAAAGCCAGGTGACTACACCCAAGAAGGGAGAAGTTGGGACGTCAAGCAGTGGATCCAAGGTGACCATTGGTATACTGCATGGACTACAGCCAACGAACACCACTGCTCAAAGAGCAGGGACCAGCAAAAGCACGTCTGAGATAAACATAACAGACGTCAGGAAGGAGACAGGTCTCAGTGGCGCCGGGGTTAAATGGTACCTGCGCTATCTGAAGGAAGGCCTGAAACCAGAAGAGGCCCTTAAGAAGGCTCAGGACAGACCTAAGCCATCTCTACCGGAGCCGAGAAAGCGGGGAGCAGCAGAGATCAGCCCGCATGAAGGGAATGCCCCCAAAAAACCCAGACCTGAACCCACGGGAGGAGAAAACCCGGGCAGGTCAGGAGTGAAGGCAGGACCCAGGAAGCCCGGCATTAGCTATGCTAGTGCGGTCAAGGGCATTCGGCTGGCCATACTGCCAAAAAGGTTTCCCGAGCAAATACTCACTCGGGAGGAACAGGAATCCATTGAAGAACTGGTCGTCAAGCAGATGATCAAGGGATGGACGTCGAAACTGGTGTTCACCGGGATACGCTTTCGACCAGGCCTTATACTGGTGGACTGCGCGACGGAAGGTACCGCAGAATGGGTCAGAACCATAATTCCTAGATTGCCAGGCTGGGAAGGGGTGGAACTGTCAACATGTGCTGGAGATGATATACCAGGAGCCCACATGGTGACAGTTTTTCTCCCAAAGGCCGCGGCAATAGTAACAGAAGACCTCATGAGACTCCTAATTGCTCAGAACGAAGATCTCCATACTCGACTATGGAGAGTCTTCAGAAGCAAGGTGGAGGGAAAGGGTAAACTCCTCACGATCGGGGTAGATGACCGATCCCTAGAGGCAATTAAACGTCGGAGTTGTCATATCAACTACCGATTTGGCAACATACCCGTGCATGTGCACAAGGAAAAGCCAAGGAAAGAAACCTCGGAGGAGGCATCGGGTGGAAAACTTACCGAGGTCCCTGAAGAAGTCGCGGAAGCCATAGAGGCGGAAAGAACGGGATCAACCAGGGAAATAGACCTGCTGCCCAGTGAAGAACAGAAGCTGGACGACCTAGACCTAGGACTGCTAGGGCTCGGGGTGGACAGCGACGCGCAGGAAAGCGCCATGTCGGAGGAGGAGGGTGACACTCCGACAGTGGAGAAGAGCTCCAAACAATAACGGAGCCAATGGCCAGCACTAGGATAGCCCAGATAAACCTCCACCATGCGAGAGCTGCATCTGCAGTGATTGCAAGGGCAAATTCCAAGGAGAACATTGGAATAGTGCTGGCTCAGGAGCCCTGGGTGTACCGGGGGCAGATTCGCGGTCTGCAAGGAGGAGACATGCAGGTAATTTGGGACTCGTCTTGTGAAAAACCAAGAGCTTGCATAATTCTCAAACGTAATCTAAAATACATATGTCTTTCAGAGTTCTTAACCGGGGACCTTGTGGCTATCCAAGTCTCATTGGAAGCCGGGAGGAGCACTCGAAAGGTAGTGGTAGCATCGGGATACTTCCCAGGAGACGAGAGCCGGGCTCCACCGGAACAAGTCGCAAAGCTGACGGAGTATTGCGAGGAGAGGGCGTTACCACTTCTTCTCGGCTGCGATGCCAACGCCCACCACGTAGTGTGGGGAAGCAGTGACACTAATCGTAGAGGTGAGTACCTTCTCGAATTTATTCTTAGTAATAAGTTAGAAATATACAACGTAGGGAACACTCCAACATTTGTGACCAGCACCAGACAAGAGGTACTAGATATAACTCTAGGAAATACCCTAATGAACGGGATGGTCAGGAATTGGAGGGTGTCGGATGAACCCTCAATGTCTGATCACAGGATAATCAGATTCGACATTGAGGGTAACTCCGAAATAAAAAGAATAATAAGGAATCCCAAGAGAACGGATTGGGAATCCTACACAATGCACCTGAGCAACAACATTGCCCACCTTCAAGGGAGCGGTGACATCAGGAGCGAATTAGAATTAGAAACGGTGGTGGAAGACCTCAACACAATCGTCATTGACGCATATGAGGCCAGCTGTCCGGCCAAGACAGTCAAGTCATCAAGGGATGTACCATGGTGGAACAGAAACTTAGCCAGAATGAGAACGGAGGTACGAAAACTCTTTAACCGGGCAAAACGAACCGGGGACTGGCGGAGGTATAAAAATGCACTGACTGCGTATAGCAACGCCATCAGGGAAGCGAAACGGAACAGCTTTAGGGAATTCTGTGAAGGGATTGAACAGATCACAGAAGCAACTAGGCTGTACAAGGCTGTAGCCAAAGACGGGAGAATATCCTCTGTCTGCTTGAAAAAGGAAGATGGGACATTCACCGAGAATGAGGAGGACAGGGTACACCTGCTTCTCAGAACTCATTTCCCGGGGTCCTACCCCTCGGCGGCAGGCGACAATAATCTGCCTGACACCCCAACAACGAATAAAAGGGGAAGGAAAGAGAGCTGGAAACTAGCAAAAGAGGTATGCTCGGAAGCTAGGCTAAGATGGGCAGTGGGAACCTTTCAACCATTGAAATCTCCCGGAGCAGATGGCATTTTCCCTGCACTTATCCAGAGGGGCCTAGGAATTATCCTAGAGTCTCTTCTGAGGGTGGTAAGGGGGAGCATAGCACTGGGTTACATACCAAGGGCATGGAGACGGGCAAAAGTGGTCTTTATTCCGAAGGCGGGTAAAAAGGATCCTTTTCACCCTAAATCTTTCAGACCAATCTGCCTAACATCGTTCGTACTCAAAACGGTGGAGAAGGTCATAGACAACTATATTAGAACTAACGTTCTAAAGCGTAATCCCTTACATCACTGTCAACACGCTTACCGGGCAGGACGGTCAACCGAAACTGCTCTGTATCAGCTGACAGAGGTACTACGGGACGCCATTGAAACAAAAGAAATTGCACTGTGCGCGTTCTTGGATATCGAAGGAGCATTCGACAACACATCGCACACAGAGATACAGGATGCCCTGAGCCGCAAAGGAGTGGGAAACACCCTGGCACTCTGGATGGGCAAAATGCTAGAAAGCAGACAAATAGAGGTACAAACAGGTACAAATTCTATTATCATGAACACCACTCAAGGCTGTCCACAGGGCGGAGTACTATCGCCGCTGATGTGGAGTATGGTAGTGGATGAACTCCTGGACGTGTTAACTAATACTGGAATACAAGTCCAGGGCTACGCGGACGACATTGTTCTAATCTGTAGGGGCAAATATGAAGATACCCTATGTGATAGAATCCAAACTGGATTAAGGGTTACTAGTGCCTGGTGCAGGAAGGTGGGACTGCGGATCAACCCAACCAAAACCACCATAGTACCATTCACTAGGAGGCGTAAGCTGGATCACCTGAAAGCCATAACATTACATGATATGGAGGTGAAACGAGAAACAGAGGTCAAATACTTGGGAATCACGCTAGACCAAAAATTACTCTGGAAGACACATGTCGGAAACACTTGTCGGAAAGCCACGAGGGCTCTGATGACTTGCAGATCCATAGCAGGAAAAAAATGGGGTTGTAGCCCGAAGATACTACTTTGGATATATACTGCAATAGTAAGACCAATGATTACCTATGGAGCGGTAATCTGGGCAGAAAGAACCCAACTCAGCACACAAGCCAGGGAATTACATAAGCTCCAAAGGCTGGCTTGCGTGTGTATCAGTGGGGCAATGAGGACATGCCCAACGGCATCCCTGGAGGTCCTTCTGGGATTAACCCCTCTCCATCTGCACATACAGATGCAGGCAAGGAGATCAATATTCAGGATGGCCGGTAGCATGAGTGAGGCGGGGAGCTGCCTAAATCGAAGGAAGATTGATATCCTTTCTAGGCGGTATCCCGAATTACTGATACCGAGGGACAACATGACAACGAGGTTTCACTTCGATAAGAAGTTTGAAACACGTTGGAGTAACAAGACAAACTGGGAAAGCGTGGCTGTGACATACGGCTTAAACCAGCAACTGATTACTTGGTACACTGACGGATCCCTCACAGCAGAGGGAGCGGGTGCCGGTGTCATTGGTCCAAGGAAAATGTACTTTGAGCCAATGGGCAGGTACACTAGCATATTCCAGGCGGAAATTTACGCCATAGACAAATGTGCCTCCTTTAATCTGCAAAGGAACTACAGGGGGCAGAACATAGCTATTCTCACCGATAGCCAAGCAGCGATCAAGGCACTTAGGTCCAACCAGGTGAACTCTAAACTGGTATGGGAATGCCTTGAGAGACTGAATACACTCGGCTCGTCCAACAAGGTCTGGATACTTTGGGTTCCAGGCCATGCTGGGCTGGAAGGCAATGAGGCAGCGGATGAACTAGCCAAGAAGGGAGCAGGGATGCCTTTATACGGGCCAGAACCCTTCTGTGGAATCGGAAACGGTTTCATGGCTATGAATCTAAGAAACGAAGAAAAACGGTTGAGGGAACTATATTGGGCTGGCCTACCAGGGATGGAGCAGTCCAGGGTGCTTATTGGGGGATACGAACCCATGCGCACAAAGGATTGCTTAAACCTCACCAAAAAGAACCTCCGAATCATAGTGGGAATTCTCACTGGTCATTGTCGGCTGAACTACCACCTAGGGAAGCTAGGGATATCTACGGACACTGCCTGCAGGTTCTGTGAGGAGGAGGACGAAACCTCTATGCACGTCCTGGGACAGTGTCCAGCACTTGTGCAAAGCAGGTCGATACATCTGGGAGAACACTTAATACCAGATGCAAAGCTGAAACTTCTGGAAGTGGGGAACATACTAAAGTTCCTAACGGTTACTGGCCTGCTTGAGATACTATGATCAACAGGTACACTATAACCAGTAAAAGGGGCACAATAGTTCTTCAAGGACGCGGTGCGACTTTCCCTTAACAAAAATAATAATAATAATACTGTCATTCAAAATGTTAGAATTTGCACTGAAGGGATATTTTGATCTATCCCAACTTTCTTAGTAATAATGCAATTTCCACCAAACTTGGTAGGATCCATGCTTTATATTCTAACCCATGGTTCTAGGGCGAACTTAAGGGGGATTTTGCAGTCAAGTACTAACAATTGTATTAATATACTATTATTAACTCGAACAGATATCGGTATGGAAGGTATTTGAGAGCCTAGTCAGAGTATAGTGGCAGCTTCGTGATTTTTTTCAGATCTTTCGGTTGGGTAGGTTCTGAGAATGGGTCTGTGAAAGAAATTACCACCTCTTAATCCCTACCCTCTCTCCTGGTGTTTTAAATGACATAACTGAGAACTAAAAAGTACTAATTGAGACCTTTCATTTGACATCCCGCATGACTATAATGGGTGAAAAAAAAATGGTACACCCTCTCTTTGCATATGTGGAGACCCCCTTTAATTCCACGAAGAATGATTTCACTCACCGTATGCGTGTGCATTCATAGTTTCCACCTTCCCACCAAATTTGGTATCAATCGGTACGACCATTTCTGAGAAAAGTGCGTCTGACAGACAGACAGACCGACAGACCGACAAATAGACAGACTATTTGAGGGAACCAAAAGCAAAGAATAAACGAGATTCATTCAGATAAATTTCAACCATTATGAGGCCGCACACGATCTTTTGGGCCATTCAGTCTAAGAGTTCGATATGGACGTGACGATTATTAGCAAACCATGCAGAGGAAAAAATAACGCGATATAGGCCACTGACAAAAGTAGATAGTACGCAATTTAGACGACAAGACGATACCTGTTTGAAGCAATAACCGCAACGCCTGGAAATGGGTTCGTAAAAGCTAAAATGAACAGTGTTCATGTTTATAGTTGCTACGCTCCGCCAAGTGCAATAAGCGTGGAATATGAGCGAATGTTACATGAACTGACATTAGACGCAAGTGTACAATCCTCCATTGGCATCGCGGAAGACTTCAATGCCTGGTCTACCGAATGGGGCAGTAAGGCTTCTAACAACCTAGGGCTCACATTGCTTTCGTAACCAGTGCGTTGATGAGGAACATTACCTGGCGAGTTAGTGAACACTACACGGATAGCGACCATCGAGCTAAACTGTTTAGTGTAGTAGAGAAAAGGAGAATGGGGCATTCAAAAGACATAATGTCACGCCGGACGAAGCAGTGGAGTTCAAATATGTTTGATGTGGAAATGTTCACTGAGATATTTAGGAATACTTCCACACCAACAGGTATAGCGAGTGAAAAATCTGAGAAAATTGTCACAAACATGGTCGCAGCCTCTGATGCCTCTATGCCAAGGCGCAGAAATAATATTATCAAAACCGTGGTGGAATGACGAAATCAGACGACTCCATGCCATATGCCTGCAAACGAGTATAAACTACCACCGCGCAAATGATGAGCAAGAAACTGCACAGAGGAAAGCGAGCTACAAAACTAGTCGAGAGAGCCTACGGAAGAGGCCGACATCAACCTGTGGGGAAGAGCCTATAGAGCGGTAAAGACTAAGTTGAAAGGAAGCAGGGCCTCGCGGATAAAGTGCCCAGTGTTATTGCAAAGAATAGTAGCCACTCTATTCCCACCGCAAAGCAAAGGCACTATTGCGGTCGAAAGAGAGCACCCCACAACGGATATCCCAATTATAACAGAGGATGAGCTTACCATTGCCTGCAAAAAGGTAGGGGCTAAACCCTGGATAGAGGGAATACTGAACGTGGCTTTGAAGGCGGCGATAAAAGCAAGACCGGAGTGGTTCGTTTCTACTTTTAATACCTGCTTGGGAGAGGACACCTTCCCGAATCAGTGGAAAAGGCAAATGCTGGAGAACCATCGTCGTATCGTCCCGTTTGTTTGCTGGAAAGTACAGGAAAGTTGCTGGAACGTATTATATGCAATAGGCTGCTCCCAATTGTAGAAGAAGCAGGAGACATGTCCACACAATAATATGGTTTTCGCGCCGGCCGATCAACGATGGATGCTATCAACACAGTAGTCAAACTTGCAGAGCAAGCAATTGCAGGTATAAGATGGCAGGGTGGTACCAACAAATACTGCGCCATCATCACCCTCGATGTGAGGAATGCTTTCAACTCAGCGAAATGGCAACATATAATAAGATCTTTAAACAAACTGAATATTCCCCCGTATATTCAGTTAATCATCAGGAATTATTTCCTCTACGAGACCGACGTAGACCCAGTTGAATATTTGATTGATTGTGATGTACGAACATGTGCTGCGCAAGTTACCCTTATTGGCTATGCGGACGACATCGCAATTGTTGTAGTGAACAAACACCTGAAGGATGTTATTTGGGCATATGAGACATCGGTTAGGCTGATCAAGGATTAGTTGTTATCACATGGATTAGATTTAGCGGAACACAAAACTGAGCCTGTACTGGTTAGCAACCGTAAACTGAAAGAAACTCTACGGTTTCGTGCGGGGCAACATGTGATAGAGTCCAAATCTTTCATAAAATACCTCGGCGTTATGCTGGATTATTGATTCGCCTTCGAGAAATATGCGGGCGAGAGAGCAACGAAAGTTGTAGCTGCATTAACTGGCATGATTCCCAATATTGGAGGACCCAAACCACTGAAGAGGCTGCTGCTAGCCAGAGTGTGTTCATCCGTTTCACTGTATGCAGCACCCGTTTGGGCAAAAGCCCTTAATGTGCAGGCGTATAGGAGAAATTATCTTCAGTATATCGTCTGAGTGCGTTAAGAGTCGCTAGGACATTCCGAACAACTTCAGACGAAGCAGCTTTCGTAGCTGCGGCAATGGTGCCCATTGATATTTTGGCTGAGGAGATCTGAAAGCACATAGTGACCATAATGTCGAAGATCGTCGATGAGAAGAAAGAGCGCCCGCAATCAGGGTATAGCAGGAACATTGGGATAATTTCCAGCGTTGGATTACGCGCCACCATGGAGATGTCCACTATTACTTGACCCAATTTCTAACTGGATATGAGTTGGATACCGCAGGTATTTACATCGTTTTGGACATGGCGATTCTCCCTTCTGTCCTGAGTGTATAAACGAATACGAGGACCCGGAGCACATACTCTTCGTATGTTCCAGATTTGCAAATGAGAGGGAACAGCTTCAACTTCTCCTGACAAGACGCTTACTAGTGAAAACGATCATTCCGCAAATGCTCGAATCCTAAGTGTGGAATGCAGTTAGTAGCACCATAACCTGTATTCAGGAAGGGCTTCGAAGGTTAGAGCGAATAATTATTATCATAGGAGCAAGCCGATAGGGTTTTAACCCACCCCACGAGAGGTGGCTAAAGTCCTGACGTGCTGCTTAGAGATGATGATTATCAGCGTCTATCTAATACCAAATAAATTCATACTTGACTTTAATTCACACTTTATTCTATGGAGGATTCCGCCTTATCCTGGTTGAGCTCTACAAAACTAGTAGCTAAGCACTGATGAAGGAAGTCAGTAGTTCCCAAAATATGTACGTATATGCATAATACTCGTAGAAACATAGGCAAGATAGGAAATTTCAAAACAGATTCTGGACTTAAACGAGATATACTTCAAAACTCCGTTTTGCCTGGAAGCATGTGGTGCAAAAAACTTGGTCAAGCCAATTAGCCTTTGTAAAGATATATGTAAGTACTTAGGCAATATCTACCAACATCGATTACCCAGATACCCTGATAAAACTTGAAACAATGATACAATGAGCCAGTCCTAAGGTTAATTTTAAGAGCAAAGAATGAGGATGGCGAATTGTCAGTCAGATGTAACAAAACTTTATAAAAACCTGCTACGCAACAGAAGTAGGAACCAATTGCTCACACATTACTTTAATATAGACTGAATAGGAATAATATTGGTAGTAGATATGGAATTGCATTAGGGCGAACCATAAGGTATTCGTGAAAAAAATTAGGGCCTTCCGACTCCCCAACAACGCCTGATGTTCCTCCTGTTGGGCTAGAGGTAGTCCGGCGTGTTATTATCATACAGAGAGCAGTAGTTGACTGGTAGAAAAGTTTCGTTATAGTTCTACGCACCGGACTGATTCCAGTCAAGCCATTAGGGAGTGCCGTCCTTACATGCTTAAAGCTAGCTAAGGTAGCTCTTACCATGAAGCCTCACGGGGAGTTATCTGGTACCATAGAAACCGGGACGGCTCTCTGAGAACATATGTTCCGGAAGAATTCATGGGGGGTATGTTCTCGGTCTAGTTATTTGCGCTTGGCCCCATTGTGACAGTTTCATGGTGGTTGTGCTCATATCCCCATATCTTAGATAGGCTTCGCATCAACTGGTATGAATATTGGGCCTACAATCAGTATAAACCAATATCGTTGATTGTGGCAGCCAAGTCAATCCTTATCCGAAGAGCACCGTGAGATTATGCCTACACAGCAGGTATTCCAAGACCATCCTAACTTTCGCATCATCGTATTTATCCTCTATTAATGATACATTTTCTATGGAATAATTGAGACAACGAGGTTAATATGAATCAAACCTAATATTTTCCCCAGCCACTTTCTGTTCCAGTGATTCTTTTCAGCTACACCTAAAACCATGTTTAGTGAAAAAAGGGACAAAAAAATTAGAGGAAGAAGTGATTTATTTCAGCCAGGCGGTCAAAGGGTAGTATAGGTTCCAGGGCGAAACGTGGATTGGTATCCATGATGGAGCATAAAACCTGGGAAACGCCTGCTGAATCAACACCAACAGCTCTACTACCAAAGCCTATCTCCACCTCCACGTGGTGATCGCTGCGAGTACTTTCTTTATGAAAAACCGCAGACGGAGAAGGATGAGGGCGAGTCTCCCGCGCCTAAAAACAGGACAAAATGTACCAACTGGTCCTCCAGGTTGGGGGTTGGGTAGGGCTGGTTGTCACGGAAAACCGATGTTACGAAGCCACGAAAGGGGCCTCGGACAGGATGGATTTTACAACGACCAACCCGGCAACGACAACGGATTAACGATTTGCCTATTTTCTCGTGGAACGTGCGCGTCCTGTACAGACCGAATGCTGCTGAGCAGCTAGCCGATACCCTGTTCCAATATAAGGCTGATATAACAGCATTGCAAGAGATGTGATGGACCGGGACCGGTTTCCTGGAGAAGAGCCGCTACACCATATATTATAGTGGCCATCCAGTAAACCATGTGCTCGGAGTAGGTTTCTTAGTCAGCCAAAAAATGAAACCTGCTGTTATCGGCTTTGAAAACATAAGCGAACGGCTATGTACTCTGCGCTTGCGAGACAAGTTTAGAAATATAAGCCTCATAAACGTTTAGGCCTCTACAGAGTAGACTGAAAACTCGGAAAAGTATAGCTTTTACGAGGCAGTTGTGCGGAACCTCGAAGCCTGTCCCAAGTATGATATGAAAATCATACTGTGCGAGGCCAGATAAAAGCAGCAGGATCACTCTCAAGACCATTCGACATCAACAACGGTCTGCGATAAGGGGATGCTCTATCATGCGTCCTTTTTAACCTGGTCCTCGAGAAAATGATCCGTGATGCTGAGGTAAATGCAAGAGGTACGATCCTCTTGAAGTCCATCTAACTACTGGCCTATGCTGACGATATCGGCATCATGAGAAGAACAACCCGAGATGTACAGTCTACCTTGATCCAGATCGAGCAGGCGGCGTGAGAACCTGGGCTACAGATTAATGAAGGCAAGACGAAGTACATGGTGGCAACATCAGCGTCAAAACCAAAAGAACGAACAACATCAAACCGCACTGGTCAAATAGGAAGAGTAAAAATAGGAGACTACAACTTTGAGACCGTTGATAATTTCTTCTATTTAGGGTCGAAAATCACAACCGATAACAGCTACGATGATGATATCCGCGCACGGTTGTTGGCCAACAGAGTCTATTTCAGCTTACTGTACAAGACAGTGATCTTGCCAGTCCTCGCGTATTCCTCGGAAACTTGGGTTCTTAGCAAGATAAATTGCGAACTCTTGGCCGCGTTCGAGAGAAGAATCCTTCGAAGATTCCTTGGCCCCCTACATGAGGATGGACGATTCCGTAGTCTACATAACGACGAAATCTATGAGCGATACCATGACCGTCAGGTTGTGGATAAAATCCAGCTAAATACGTTACGGTGGGCGGGTCACTTAATCCGTATGGATGAGGATGATCCAGTCCGGAAAGTCTATAAGGGCAATATCTATGGTAGAACAAGAAGACGAGGCAGACCCTGCCAGAGATGGAGCGATGGCGTAGGTCAGGACGCCAGACAGCTTTGGATATCGAATTGTCTGGGATAGCTGGAGTTGGTTATTAAGGCAGGCCTAGACCGGAAACCGGTTGTTGCGCCTTTGATGATGATGATGATGAATTCCTAGTATGCCTCTGGAGAAGATGGTCGGGTTTAGTTATTTGAGATATAATTTGTGATAGTTACACCCCCGCTCCCCCTGTGAAAACATACCACTTAGGGAATAACAAACCCTGGAGAAGGGCTCAGTCACATACACTCAGTGGAACCTAGTTTAGTGATTAATAATAATAATCGTTGGCGCAACAATCCATGCTGGATCAGGGCCTTGAAGTGTATTATAGCACTTTTTTGAAGACCGTAACGGTACACTACAGTAGACTGTAGGAGGCAATGTGGTCAGCAGTTTAGTGATTAGGAGGGGATTTTTCACGTAAATGAACTTTGGTAGAACATGCAGTAAACCAATAAACACCCTGGGCAACCAAATCCTGCCACCACAGCGCATGGAAGAAGCGATCCGTGCAATTCACCGGTCTAGTCCTTATGTATTCCTCGGGACTTGCGTTCTTATCAAAAATTTGCGGACTCTTAGCCACGTTCTTGAGAACAATTTTTCTGTCCCCTACAGCTGGATGGATGATTCTCTAGCCTATATACGACCAAATTTATCAGTGATACCACAACCGTCTGGTTGAGAGAAGTGTGGCTCAATCGACTGTGGTGGGCGGACCACTTAGTCCGTATGGGTAAGAATCCAGCCCGGAAAGCCTATAGACAATATTGGCGGAAAGTGACAATATTGGTACATGATAATATCGGTAGACCTTGCCCCTCAAATACAGCGATGACTTAGGACAGAACACTAGATAGCTGTTGGGGAAATCGAATTGGTGGATCTCATCGCAAAATCGGGATATCTGTACTTCCTTATTAAAACAGGTAGTTGCACTGTTGATGGAGATCTAGTTGGCAAATTATGCATGAAATTGTAAATATTAGATATTGCCTGTATAACAGGAGTTTCGTCATTTTCATTAACTTCTGGATTCACGTACTTTCAACTACCTACGAAAACATAACTACTTATAAGCGCCTATAAACGTCCTGTAGCTAATTTGGGCATGAAATCGTTTTCAAAAATAAGAAGTATTTGTAATTTTTGCTACCCCTTCTGCCATCTTTTGCAAAATATTCCAAACTCATTCAAATTTCCCTTGTGTTTTTCATTTCTCAAGACCACGTACCATCTGTTTTCATTGGTGTATCCCTCATCTAAAAATAAATCCACCTAATCGAATCTCTTTCACTTGGTCCGAAAGAATTTTCCAATCATCTACATAAAATTATTTTTTTTCCCATCTTAATTTTTCCTCCTCAAATTATAAGCAGAGTTTTTGAAACTAATACATTGGCACACAATACATAAATAAAATCATCGGACGGTTATTTGGTAATTTCAGTGCATTCCGTTCTAAATGTTATAAAGTTTTTCGTTCTTGCTGACCCATTTCTTTTTCGAAAGCATTCGCAGCAATTTGTTGGATACAACTGCATAAAATACGTGAATATATGAAAATTGCAATGAATAATGGTTTTACAAATCGGTAATTGTCGAGAATGCTACTTCCTGCATGTATTTCAGATTGGGAGCGGCTCTCAATATAAATTTATTTTTGTAAATTAAATATTTTCATCTGTCTAGGAATTTTTAATAAGAAAATCGTAGGATGGGCTTCCGACGTTTGTTGCTCCTACATAAAGCGAAAATAAACTTTAATTTTTGAAACTTTCTTTATCTTTCATTTTCGAAACTGTTTCGAAAAAGAAATTCATTTAAGAAGATACATAATCTTAGATAATCATTAGGAATAAGTAATTTTTCCAAAATATGTACTGACTGCAAGTGTAACTGAAACTGAACAGGTTTTTTATTATAAAAGGTTTGAACCTTGATATATGTATGTGAAAGAAAACATTTATAATTTAATCTGTTTTTTTTAATTATCTTTAATATTTCCTGGTATTAAACGAGCAAAGCAGGCGCCAACATAAATGATAGTTAAGAATATGATACCATTTAGCGGAAAGTGACTCATATCAATGTACTTCTAATAATTCACACTTGTTTGTCTGTCTTGCACACCATATGGAAGATACCCTACAAAACAGGCAAATCTTTCGACTTCGTGATCACCTTGACCAAATCCATCCATTAAAGAAATGACACCGCGACAGGGTCCACGACTTAGACTTGATCTACGGTACTGAAAAACTATGGAGCCAGCAGCAGCATACTAGCATTGTCTATCGAATGATAGAATCCTCATGTTGTGTATATTTTATACCAAATATGGTAGGCCTATGCCATTTTAAGAATTTTCCAGTGCAGATTTAATAAATGAAAAACTTGATTTGACCTAAACCGATGTAAACCATGAAAATGACTATTTCATTGAATGAAAAACATGACAACTGTATCGTAAAATTTGTTCAAGATAAAGTGCATTTATCTTTCGATGTGACTAACTTGACTATTATATTCGTTTACGTGTTTATTAAACCGTAAAAGATAAATTTAATTAATGGAAATCTATACTCATTTTCAATAGGGTTTGTTTCATTGAGAAAATCATATTTTGAACGGGTAAAAATACACACATACGTACAGTACCCACCACATAAAATTGCATTTAAATTTGCAGTGGTTCAGCAATATTTTTGAAATATACAGTCAAACAAAAAAAAGTCACGTAAGCAACTGATTAAGGTTTTATTTACAAATATACCCATTCTTGAGGTGGTTCTCTGAAGAAGAAGTCGTATTGAAAAGGGAGCAACGTTTGCTTATTTATCAAAAGACTTGAAGATTACTTAACACTCATACCTAGTGGGGAGGGGGCAGCTAGGGCTTCTGCATCAAACCAATATATCTTTCCCAAACTTCCGCCGCTGGAATATCTCCAGATTGTAGACTGTTTGACAAATTTATTAGACCGACAATTTATTTTCCGCAGTGCCAGATCAAAAATCAACCACATTGGTGGACCCAGTTGCGTGACTGAATCTATGATAGCTCCGGCAGAGAAGGAAACCAGACGATGGACCTAAAGGGTTCTTTGTGGAGTCCATCATTGTTGAACATCATGTACATATAATGATGTTCTTAATGTTCCTGTTGCTAAGGAGGCTATGGAAGCTGTGACAAAGACATAACAGTGATTGTGGTGGCAACACGCAAGTGTTCAATTGTACTCTTCCGAAACAGATTTCACGGCATCTTGTAATGATCTATCCCGGATTGACATATATATGGTTGGAGTCAACTACACCTACAGGTCTTCAGAAGGGATGCCCGCACTCCTCCTCCACTGTTCAGCATTAAGTGCTTTTGGAGTGGCTCACTCGTCGGCCATGTTGGAGAGTGGATTCCACTGCATGGCATAGTCAGCAATGCAATTGTCGCCCCTCCTTAATATGGGACCTATCCAAAGCCACGTTTACATGATGGCTTGGCCCTTTCCATATGTTACTCCCATTAGCAACACTGAACACTAGCACAGAACAGTCTCAACTTGATCTAGATATTGAGATTAATTCATTTTCAGATTTTAAACTGGGCAGCGAAAGTGGATCTAGCGCTATTAATGCGTTGGGCAACATTCAGTTCGGTTACGCCGTTGGCAGAAACCACACTTCCTCTGCCTATTAATGCACATAGAGAGAGAACGATGACTTCGTGAGACATTGGTTGAAGTTTATCTTCTCTCTTTCCAAATTCACAGCCATTTGGCCAAGGTTCATGACCCGGTGAAAGAGCATACAGACATCATCATTGTAGTCAATGTGTCTGAGCAAAGATGCCATGGTCCATTGAATTCCTCCACGTCCTTCGGTCAAGGCGGCATGGAGAACTTCACTGAAAACAAAGTAATAATATCGGTGAACAAACACAACCCTCGCTTTGAACCGCAAAGATCTGTGAGATTTTACTTCGGTCTAGCACATGTAAGAGGATCCGGAGCGGAAGCTAGCCTGCTCTCGGTCGATCAAGCTTTCGAGACGTTCTTTGATGTGTTTCAAAATTATTTTAGCTATTTTCTTTACAGCAGCAGAGAGGAGACAGATACTTCTCCAATTGTCACAATCAAAACAGATGTGTTCCTTTCGTATTTTAACGATCATCCCCGTCTCCACTCTCTGGGGAAGGTCTCGGATTTCCAGTGGAAGAAGCAAATCTGCAGAAACTGCAGGTGCCGCAGTGAATAATTCTGCCAGGAGACCGTCAAGTTCATCGGCGTTATTCCGTTTCAGTGCATTGATGGCCGAAATCATTTCTCTTCTGTTATGAAGAGCAGTCCATTCTTGCATGCTACGATGACTAGCCATTTCATTGACAATCATTGACTATCATTCGCAGCAGTCAATAGCGCTTTCAACCCCTTCTACTCATCGATCCGCTTCCACGATTTCGCAGTCAGCCAGATTTTATGACGAACGCCTATGAGGAGGTTGATCTGGCTACCCTTAGTGATATGACGTCATATTTCCGCTTTCCTGCTGAGATTGTTTTATGGGTATCAAGGATAATATCCAATCGATGCCTATAACTAGGGCTAGACAGCGTTCAACTTGAAAATAGCCCCTCGCTGTTTCAGAAGGTCCCTCGTGGCAACCAAAGAACTTCTTAAATTAAAAGAAAGATATCCCAAAACCTATCACTTGGTGATTCAGAACTCGGATGCTGAAAATGTTCTCTCCTCGATCTATAAGTCGTTCTGCAGCTTGTTTGACACTGTAATTCCAAATGTTATTCCTGCAACCTCTAATAAGATTCAAGTTATTCTGTCGTATGATTAAGGGGTCACCTGTGGCAGAGCTATCTCCATACTTGTAAAGTTCTCAAACAAACTACGCTATCGCATCACCTAGTGGGAAAAATAAATGAGCTTGCTACTGACTCCTGCTTTAAGTCTTTGAAAGTTCTATGGTGCCTGGCGCACGCGGGACACCCATTAAATGAACTCGCCCATGTAGAAACCTGTAAGGCTCAGGGCTCTAATTCCACAAATTTGGTCGAACCTTCCCCTATAGATGTTCTGAAGGTAATTCAGAAACACTCCTATAGAGACCATAATTCAACCGGAGGCTACGCGAACGGTTGCAGCTTCCAAAGAAAAATTACTGAATCGCTTTCAGACCAATCACACATATAAAAAAGTTCTTCTCAAAAGGTTTGGAAAAATTGCTTCAGACAAATGTAACACTTGCATGATTAGAGAAACTAACGAACACATAATTTTCAACTGTTAGGACTACGCCCGGTTTCGGGTTAAGTGTAGATAATGTGTGTAAATAATAAATTTTTTAATCCTCAGCAAATCTTTTTGAGTAGAGATCCTTGCATGATTGCACGTCATTTCCTGCCATCCCCGTTCTTTTTTCTTGCATTGATCTACCATTACCCCTCGGCGCTCCAATGGTTCGCAATGGTTAGTAGAGTTGGGGAGAAGTACCTGATCCACACGGTTTCAGATACCTTTAAACTACCGAGCAGCCTCTATGAGCTTGTGCTTCAAGTTGCTACTGGTTTTTAGTCTGAGCTGGGGGCCTTTCGGATGGAGGATGCAAACAACCTTTTATTTCAATCGAAGTAATACTGGATCTCGGTTTTCCGGACCTCAACCACGATTCTTCAATGCATCCTGTGAACTAATATTTTCAACTCAAATATTATCAACTCAATAACGACCAAACATTCATAACCCTAAATCATTAATAACTAATACCTGTTAAACTTGCAAAACGTGTCCAGTTTGTTTGGACAGGCTTTGACACTTATGTGTTTGTAAGTGTGGCTGCGAATTAAAAAAACAATCAAACTTAATAAATTTATGTTTGCCTGTTTTTGGCCATAAATGATAGTGTTTCTGGCAATAAGGGTTAAATGCCCGCTATCAGTCCTGTTGTTATACTACGTGGGTAGTATCCGGGGTCCCAGGAGACAAATAAAAAACCATAACAACAACAGATCTTATGACGCCCCTGCAGGACGTGACCGACGACCTGTGTAGCACCCGAGAAAATTTCAGGCTAGTTACTCAGTACTACACTGTCGAACAACAGCTGGATTATACAAGCTGGCAATATTAAACTTGGAGGGTCGCACTTCTCCAATCCTGTGAGTGTAACACGCAAGCGAATGTACGCAACCATCGTCTCTCTCATCTCTTTCGAGACCGATATCAGCGCTTCTCTTGTGACGCACATCCAGCAGATAACTTCTAAATCTACTGCTAATCGCGAAGTGGTCGATCTGATTGCTGGTACGATGTCAGTCAGTGGAAAACCAACTGACCTTGTGGTAGCCTCTATATTCGAACAATGTGTTGGCTAATGACGAGGCGGTTGCAGAAATTTACAAACCTCCCAACAATGTCGTTACAGTCGCCAAAACCATGTTTTCCCATGACATGTCCGAACACGGTGTTGTCAGAGCCCATCTTGACATTCAGATCACCCATCACGATCACGTCACCTTTAGGAAGTCTTTTTCTGAAGTGCGTGTAATTGCTCATAGAAAGCATCCTTCTCCACTATATCAGAAGTCATAGCACTGTAAAATTGTAATGCTCCTAACCTGGACCGACATTTTGCAATCAAAAGAAACCGACTTCCAGGTTAAGAGGACACGCCTTGCGATACCCATTAGAAACAACCCGACGCCGAATTTGAATCTCCTACCGCATGGCTTTGCAGAATACAAAAGCACATTATGGAGGGAGATGAGTGGTCTCCATAGGAGAGGAGTAGTCTTCAGAGTTGCATCATCATACTTCATTTAAGCCCAGAAAATCCAGCTTATATCATTGGATTTTCTGCTAAGTTGAAGAAAGTTGGAGAAAGCGAGCATTCTGAGGACTCTCGCTATCGTTATTGATGAGCGTGCGCACATTCCAGTGGCATTAAATTTAAAATATTAACTGGTTAATGGAATAATTCCTAAAAAGTTGGTTCCCTAGCCGCTAGATAATTTGGAAGTGTCGCTGCAGCAGGGACGGTTGTTTCTAGTTCCTTTACGACTTCCAGCATAGGAACTCGTATATGTGCCATTTTGTCCGTCTGTGACTCTTTACTACTTGGAGGGCTAAAATCCGTTGCTTCATCTTCATGTGTTTCGGACACTGTTCGCGTAGTAGTTAAATACTACAGGCTACCCCGCTACGACAAAGCTTTGTTCAAAGGAGGGTTCAAATACTCTGTGAAATCGGAAGATCACTTTTTGCTTTCTGTGTTTGTTTTGCCGCTTCAAGTTACATTCAGCAAATTAACTATTTTGCGCCCTTCTCCTGGCATCAATGGCCAGAGCATCGAAGGCGTCGATCAATTTGTATATCTAGTTAGCGTGGTTTCTCCCGACACGCGAATGTGGCACTGAACTGGATACCGCTCGATGCATTAACAACGCTAGATCCACTTTCGCTGCCTTGTCTAAAATCTGGAAAGGCACATAGTCCAGCTACATCATCAAAGGAAAAGATATAAGTTTTTATAAATAGCCTCCCCCTCCCCCCAAAGAAATCGCGGTGGTGATCATATCAAACTTAAATAACATTCGATTTAATTACATAGAGTCATAAGCTTGCTCTGAGTAGTCTCCATAAGCTTACATTATCCTTTTCTAATTTTGGCAGCACTACTGAATCGGATGGTGCTATCCCGAATTAGAAATTTGATTTTAGACAATAATTCGGCTTAATATTACAGTGTCATACACCATCTATTACTGTATTTGAATGATGAATTCTAGCGTGTATGACCACAAACACCATATAACAAGTCGGAGGGTTATTAGTACAGAGTACAGAGCTATGCCCGTCGCTTCTTCTTCAACATCGAAATCAAACCTCATTGTATGTAGCCATCAGAGTAATATAGTAGGGTATCTCTTACAGTAATGTTGTGCAGAAGTGAAGCTAAGTACAATCTGATGGCATCAACGCTTTTATGGCAACATTCCCTCTTTGTGGAAAAAAGATAATGTTATGTATGCACTATTGTGGACTATTCCCGGTACTGGTCAAGAAGACTACGTACAAGAGGTACAAATCCAGCAGCAAGGGGGCATGGAATCTCATTGTATAATCTTTGGGTAGTGAAGAGATAGGTAAGTGACCCGTGATCCATGCGTTTAATGTATTCGTGCGTCGTCGTCTGTGTGCGTTTCCCTATCCTATTCCAGCAGGAAACAAATGCATCTGATGCATCTACTTATCACATACACAGCATTAACATCAACCCATCTGCGAGGAATTTTTGTCACACAACTCTCACCCGCGGTCGAAGATGTGCAATGATTTTCCGTCACCATAAAATTTCAAAGAATGGGCTGGGAATTGAATCTCCTCTATATAGTCTTATAGGTTGAAACGCAACAATTATTAAAGCGCAATCAAACGAAAAACCAGAACTAGAATGAGTGGGATTATCCTTGGCCCTCCTTGAATCCATAAATCAATTGTAGTGTTTCACATAAATCCCCAATTTCTTAGTTCAGTCGAAAACTCTATTGCAGCCTTATTATCTCTTAAAAAAAAACAATAATCGGAGCTTTCCGGTCATTTGAAGTCTGATTACCTTTTCCGCCACTAAACAAGCACTTACTCAAGCTTACTTATATACATAATTTCCAATAGCTGTGAAATTCTTGTCAAGGCTGTTTAAGGTCGACACCGCAAACCATGCAATTATAAACCCTGAAAGATGATTGTGCGTATTTTGTGTAACATAAGGTCTATGGTATCATACTCTTATGGTCAAACGAGCCGATAACCAGTTTTTGCTAATGGGTCCATTTACTCAACGTACGATCGGTAATTATTGGTTCATATATCAATTTTAAGGAGAACATACGTAAAAACATAAACATTAGTGTCAATTAATTAAATGTTACTAGACATTTCTAAACAGCATTCGCTCCATCTATGGTAATGTATGAAACTTGCAGGTTCCAAATGGATCATAGGAGAAAAGCTAACGATATTGTTTTGAAATGAAACTTTGTATATTCTAGTGGAACGATACTCGTATCTAGATAAATATTGAAAGGCTTATTTTTCCAAATATACTAGACATAAATTAGCTCCGTGAAAATAATATACGCTAGCATTTTTAGGTCAAAATCAATTCCAGAGTGTCAAGGATAATAATGTTGATCCGATCAAATTTTATACAAATTGCACCTCATAAATTCATTGGACGTGAACCAAAGAATTTTTTGCATTTTTTTGGAAAACTGATAGTTATCCATATCAAGTGTTGTTTTGCTTTTTGTGT
This sequence comes from Hermetia illucens, assembly GCF_905115235.1. Taxonomy (NCBI): domain Eukaryota; kingdom Metazoa; phylum Arthropoda; class Insecta; order Diptera; family Stratiomyidae; genus Hermetia; species Hermetia illucens. The sequence goes on from NC_051854.1 coordinate 18,327,124, forward strand.
ATATTATTACATAATACTTTTCATTTCAAAGTCATATATATATATATAGTCATATATATATATATATTCCTGGCGTACCAGGTTTATCCTCACCTGAGTTGCAAACGCAGAGCTGCATGCGACCAGGCGCGTGTCATGGGTTGCGGATAATGACATGACCCACCGGGTCAGCTACGAATATCGCAAGTTAATCTTGTAAATAAGTAGCCGCGGACAAGCAGAACGTTTCCCTTTGTGTTCGTCCTCCCTTACCGATTCTTCCCGTTCCGGGGGAGTAAACCTCCTTAACAAATCCGTAATCCGGGGTGAAGGGATCGACGCGCCTATCGGATGAATTGCAGTGACGTTACACTGTATTTCAGCGGCTCCCCTCCAAATACCTTCCCTACCTTTGGAGGTAACCATGGGGCATTGCAACATTGGGGCTCTGTTGCAGGGCTGACTGGTTCCCCATTACTCGTGGGAATAAAATTGGGGACTTTGGTTTAAATTCTTTAAATGGGACCCCAGGGACACGAAGACAGTACCCAACACGGTTAAGGGTCGTTCAACAACATCAGAGCGGCTCTTCGCCCTTGGATGTTTTGGCGGTTATGCCGTCAACCACCAGGGACGGGAGACCTAGGCGTCGTATGGTTTGGACGAGCCAACTCAACGAATTTATCGTCCGCGCCTATTACCGTGTCACGGATTTGGAACGGAATCCATCAGGGTACAGACATCGACTACATGACGCGTTCATAACCCGATTTCCGGAGCTAAGTCATGTTCCGGAACAGAACGTCGTCAACCAGCACCGAGTGATCGTGAATAACAACCGAGTTGCCTTACCAACTAGGCAACAAATCTTCCAAGAGGTTTCACTTGAGCTCGGGCTGGAGTCATCAAATTACCGGACTAGTCAAAGGAGTAACACAAGTACTCCACCTGTAAGGCACTCCATGAATCCAGTAGTCAGGAGAAGCTTAGTAACTGGGGATGTCGACCCAATTTATAATGAGGCTTTGACCGCATTCCAGGTCACATTCACAGAGTATGCTGAGATTCTCCCAGACGCTAGGCCAAGGATCCCAAAACTGAAGTTTACTTCGGCAACTACTAACATCATTGCTGCCGTTGACAGAATATTGGCTGATCGTTTGACTAGCAAGATTACTGCTACAGAGGTTCACAGCCTGATCTACGTTGCAGCTGCCACGGTTATTCGTCTCCATAACCAACATCTTAGAGCGAATAACAGAGGTATGCGCAGAAGGACTTTGCCGTTCTGGGTGTTTCGACTCAACAAAAGAGTCGAAAAGTTGAGAAAGGAGATTGGTCGTGTGACGCAAGCACTCCTTGGAAATCCATCACCAAGAGTGCACAGATGCGTTGCGAACATCATTGGAAACTACCATCTGTCCAATGATATGCCAATCGAAGAAATCCTCGAGGTGCTGAAGCAGAAACTTGCGGTATGCTCCAATCGCATCCGTAGGTATCAGAAAAGCTTTCAGCGAAGGGCAGACAACACCTTGTTCTTCCAGAACCAACGAGGATTCTACAAAAATCTCATCAACTCAGGTAGGGAAAGTAACCTCAATCTGGATCAGGCAGAAGACTTCTGGAGAAGTGTTTGGAGCGAATCCAGTCGTTGCAATTTAGAAGCAGCGTGGCTCCCACACCTTATGCGTTCATGCGAGGCCCTCCCCGAAATGACCATGCCTGACGTAACTGAAGTCGACGTTAAAGCAGTCCTTGACAAGGCAGGTAACTGGAAGGCGCCAGGAGTTGACAAGATTCACAACTTCTGGCTGAAGCGGTTCAAGAGCACTCACAGGATATTGGCAAATCAATTTAATCAGATGATTGCCGATCCTGATTTAGTTCCACCATTTTTCACCAAGGGGATAACTTTCCTCATCCCCAAGGAACAGGGTGTCTCTTGCCCTTCAAAATGTCGACCAATTACTTGTCTTCCTACCATCTACAAGGTCTTCACTTCAGTTCTGTGCGCGAACATCTCAAAACATCTTGATGTTCATAAATTGATAGCTGAGGAGCAAAAAGGATGCGCAAAAGGCTCCCGAGGCTGCAAAGAACAGCTTATAATCGATACGGTAGCTGTAAAGCAGGCTGTCCACCAAAAACGAAACATCTCGACAGCCTACATCGATTATAAATCAGCCTTTGACTCCATATCACATTCGTGGTTACTACAAGTGTTACGCTTGTATAAAATCAACCCGAATGTTGTTCTTCTACTGAGAACAGTAATGAAGAATTGGAGCACGAAGCTATCGGTATCTTCGCAAACATCAGGAGAGATACCAATCAGGCGTGGCATTTTCCAAGGCGACTCTCTAAGCCCACTGTGGTTTTGTTTGGCTTTGAATCCGCTATCCCATCTTTTGCATGAAAGCAAATACGGGTTCCAAGTCAAGCATGGCATATTGTCGAAATGTACATTAAGCCATTTAATGTACATTGACGACATCAAATTGTATGCCAAAGACGAGAACCAACTTCGCTCCTTGCTGGACATCACCATCCAGTTCAGCAGGGATATCGGCATGCAGTTGGGTTTGGAGAAATGTCGCATAAAAACAATTGTTCGGGGAAAACACACCGACAACGAAGGATACAGCCAAAATAACATCCGAATTGAGGGCATGGATTCGGACGACGTCTACAAATACCTCGGCATATTGCAAGCAACAACACCTGCTGTAGCAATAATTAAATCTAAGTTGCTGGGGGAATTTGAGCGGCGTCTGGATCTTGTCCTTAAAACTGAGCTGTACGGGAAAAATAAAATCATGGCAATCAACACCTTTGCCATTCCCGTCCTTCTATACACTTTCGGTGTGATACAGTGGAGTAATACTGATTTAGAATCTGTCAATAGACGGGTAAGGGTAGTTCTTGCAAACAATAACATGCACAATAGAGCTGCCGAAAAATTGAGGATCACTATCCCACGTCATCAGGGAGGAAGGGGGGTACTTGATTTAAAAACGTTGCACTACAATCAAGTGCATTCTCTTCGTGAGTTTTTCTATGAGAAACAATCCTCTAGCCAAATACATCAGGCTACCGTCATGGCAGATAATAAATTATCTCCTTTGAACTTGAGAAGCAGAGAATGGGATCCCATGTCGAATGTTACTTCAGTCCAACAGAAGATCGACATGTGGAAAGAGAAACCCATTCACGGAGGTCATATAAAAAATTTGTTGTTGTCAGGCATTGACATCGAAGCCTCCAACAAATGGTTGACAAATGGTGTACTTTTCTATGAGACCGAAGCATTCCTAACTTCAATTCAGGATGCTTCGCTCCCAACAAAAAATTATAAACGGTACATTCTTCACGACTCCTCAATCACCAACTCCAGTTGTAGGTTATGCAACTGTGAAGAGGAGACCATCCAGCACATAACATCTGCGTGCAGGATGTTGAGCGGTACCGAGTACACCAATCGTCATAACTCCGTCTGCAAGATTCTCCATCAAAACCTTGCGTTGAAGTATAACTTAGTGGCAACCTACCATCCTTACTATAAGTATACTCCGCAGAGAATCTTGGAAAATGATCGGGTCAAACTACTGTGGGATCACACTATTGCCACCGACCACAGTGTAAATCATAACAGACCCGATCTAGTTCTGCTTCTGAAGGAACAACGAGCGTGCTTTATAATCGATGTAGCCGTACCGTTGGACCGGAACACTGTTGAAAAACAGCACGAAAAAATCCGGAACTACGGCCCCTTGGCAGACGATATGAAGCAGACTTGGAGACTACAAAAGATCCAAGTAGTCCCAGTAATAATTTCAGCGACGGGATTAGTCCCGCAGAACTTACATAAAGCGCTGAAAACGCTCGATCTTAGGGCTGGACTATACATGGAGATGCAAAAAGCAGTTATCCTTGCAACCTGTGCTATAGTCCGAAGAGTCCTGTCCGGTAACAATCTGACCTAATGGGTTTCAGTCTTGATCCGCACTGTCTTCAATATAAGATCCATGTCTCTGTAGTGTAGGACCTCCGCGTCATTGGCTGAAGTGTTTGCGACAATCGGGATGTAGCAATACATTTTCGCATGGTCGCACACACTTTGCGTTAAAACGCATCATCGCTGTGATGCGGGCCTTTGGATGTTGCCTTCAGCCCATCCTTAGGTTGGTCGCCCCTCGGTCCGGTTGGGCGGGAAGAGGGTCCGTGGGCTTTTTGAATTATATATATATATATATATATGTTTATTCTAAAAATTGCTATAGCCATATTGGTCTACAATGTTCCAAATCCTTTACATTCGTAAACGTAATCATCACTATTGTTCCTAAACGTACTAAATCCCCATTTTTAAATTTGAGAATCAAGATAATGGCAATATACGGAAGTAAAGGTAATTATATTATGCTTTAAACATAACTTATAAAATAAAAATACTCTTAAGTGACCAGATACTTCCAAAGGACTAGACTTGGCGTTTTTTTTGTCTTTATTTTAATTGATACAATACGATATACTAGATACTGAGTGGGTGGATAAGCCACACTTTAAGGAGGGGCGAAAATTGCATTGCCGGAATCCACTCTGAGTGGGTCAGCTACGAATATCGATAATCTTGTAAGTAAGTAGCCACAGACAAGCAAAAAGTCTTCATTTGTGTTCGTCTTCCCTTACTATTCTTCCCTTTCAGGGGGAGATAAACTCCTTAACAAATCCGTAATCCGGATGAATTGCAGTGACGTTAGACTGTGAGTTGCTCAACAACATCAGAGCGGCTCTTCGCCCTTGTTTTGGCGGATATACCTTCAACCACCAAGGACGGAAGACCTAAATGTCGTATGATTTGGACGAACCAACTCAATGAATTTATCATCCGCGCTTATTACCATGTCACGGATTTGGAACCGAATCCATCAGGGTACAGATACCGACTACATGACGTGTTCATAACCCGATTTCATAACCCGACAACAACCGAGTTGCCCTACCAACTAAGCACCAATTCTTCCAAAAGGTTTCACTTGAGCTCGGTCTGGAGTCACCAAATTAGTCGACCAGTCAAAGGAGCAATACAAGTACTCGTCGTGTAAGGTATTCCATGAACCCAGTAGTCAGGAAAAGCTTAGTAACTGGGGATGTCGACCCAATTTATAATGAAGCTTTGACCGCATTCCACGTCGCCTTCACAGAATATGCTGAGATTCTCCCGGATTATAGGCCAAAGATCCCAAAACTAAAGTTTACTTCGGCAACTACTAACCGCCGCCGCTGCCGTTGACAAAACTTTGGCTGATTTAGCTAGAAAAATTACTGCTACAGAGGTTCACAGCTTGATCTACGTTGCAGCTGCCACGGTTATTCGTCTCCATTATCAACATCTTGGAGCGAATAACAGACGTATACACAGAGAGGACTTTACCGTTCTGGGTATTTCAACTAAACAAAATAGTCGAAAAGTTGAGACAGGAAATAGGCCGTACCACGCATTCACTTCTTAGAAGTCCATCACCAAGATTACATAGATGTGTTACGAACATTATTGGAAACTACTGATATGCCAATCGAAGAAATCCTCGGGATGCTGAAGCAGAAACTTGCGGTATGCTCCAATCACATCCGCAGGTATCAAAAAAGCTTTCAGCGAAAGACAGACCTTGTTCTTCCAAAACCAACGGGGATTTTATAAAAACCTCACCGACTCAAGTCGGGAAAGTAGCCTCGATCTAGATCAGGCAGAAGACTTCTGGAGAAGTGTTTGGAGCAAATCTAGCCATTGCAACTTAGAAGCAGCGTGGCTCTCACACCTTTTGTGTTCATGCGAGGCCCTCCCCGAAATGACCATGCCCGACGTAACTGAAATCGATGCAGAAACAGCCCTTGACAAGGCACACAATTGGAAGGCGCCAGGAGTTGACAAGGTTCACAATTTCTGGCTGAAGCAGTTCAAAAGCACTCACAGGGTATTGGCAGATAATTTTAATTAGATGATTGCCGATCCTAAATTAGTTAGAGAATTATTCACCAGGGGGATAACTTTTCTCATCCCCAAGGAACAGGGTGCCTTTTGCCCTTCCAAATGCCGATCACTCACTTGTCTTCCTACCATCTACAAGGTTTTCACTTCAGTTCTGTGCGCGAACATCTCAAAACATCTTGGTGTTGATAAATTGATAGCTAATCGATACGGTCGATGTCGATCGATTATAAATCAGCCTTTGACTCCATATCCCATTCGTGGTTATTACAAGTATCACGCGTGCAGAAAATCAACCCGAATGTGGTTCTTCTCCTGAGAACACTGATGAAGAATTGGAGCACGAAGCTTCATGCTTAGAGAGTCGCCTTGGAAGATGCCATGCCTGATTTGTATTTCTCCCCTTCAGGGGAGAGCCCTCTAAGCCCATTGTGGTTTTGTTTGGCTTTGAATCCGTTATCCCATCTTCTGCATGAAAGCAAATAACGATTCCAAGTTAAACATGGCATATTGTCGAAATGTACATTAAGTCATTTAATGTATATTGACGACATCAAATTGTATACCAAAGACGAGGACTAACTTCGTTCCTTCCTGGACATCACAATCCAGTTCGGCAAGGATATCGGCATCGGGAAAACACACCGACAAGGGAGGATACAGCCATAATAACATCCAAAGTGAGGGTATGGATTCGGACGAGGTCTACAAATACCTCGGCATATTGCAAGCAACAACACCTGCTGTGACAATAATGAAATCTAAGTTGCTGGGAGAATTTGAACGGCGTCTGGATATTATCCTGAAAAATGAGCTGTTCGGGAAGAATAAAATCATGGCAATCAACACCTCCGCCATTCCCGTCCTTCTATATACTTTCGGTGTGATCAAGTGGAGTAATACGGATTTAGAATCTGTCAATAGACGGGTAACAGTAGAGCTGCCGAAAAATTGAGGATCACTATCCCACGTCACCAGGGAGGAAGGGGAGTATTTGATTTAAAAACATGGCATATTGTCTGTACTGTTCTATGAGACTGAAGCATTCCTCACTTCAATTCAGGATGCTTCACTCCCAACAAAAAATTATAAACGGGACATTCTTCACTAGCCCTTAATCACCAACCCCATTTGCAGGTTATGCAACTGTGAAGAGGAGACCATCCAGCACATAACATCTGCGTGCAGGATGTTGAGCGGTACCGAGTACACCAATCGTCATAACTTCGTCTGCAAGGTTCTTCATCAAAACCTTGCCTTGAAGTATAACTTAGTGGCAACCTACCATCCTTATCCTTAACCTTAAGTATACCCCGCAGAAAATCTTGGAAAATGATCGGGTCAAACTACTGTGGCATCACACTGTTTGCATCGACCACAGTGTTAATCACAACAGACCCGATCTAGTTCTGTTTCTGAAGGAAGAACGAGCGTGCTTCATAATCGATGTAGGACCGGAACAGTGTTGAAAAACAGTACGAAAAAATCTGGAACTACGGCCCCTTGACGGACGATATGAAGCAGACTTGGAGACTACAAAAGATCGAAGTAGTCCCAGTGGTAATTTCAGCGACGAAATTAGTCCCGCAGAACTTACATAAAGCGCTGAAAACTCTCGATCTTAGGGCTATACATGGAGATGCAAAAAGCGATTATCCTTGCAACCTCCGAGCAGTCCTGTCCGGTAACAATCTGACCTAGTGGGTTCTCTGTTTTCGATTTAAGATCCATGTCTCTGTAGTGTAGAACCACCGCGGGATGTAAGAATACATTTTTGTATGGTTGCAAACACTTTGCGTTGAAACGCATCATCGCTGTGATGCGGGCTTTTGGATGTTGCCTTCAACCCATCCTTACGTTGGTCGCCCCTCGCCCCGGTTCAGCGGGAAGAGGGTCGTGGGCTTTTTGAGCTATATATATACTAGTTTTATGATAGATCAGTTATTTCTGGCAATACTAGTTCTACTTTAATTTGTGGATGCTTATTGGAAAGATGGAGATATAAACTACGTGCTACCTGGACCCATGAATAAAATTTCCGGCTTTAGTCGACCCACCTGCAAATAAATGCTACACATTAATCACCCAACTGTTTTGAATCATTCCCTTCCGTCAACAAACGCAACATAAATTGAGCGCAAAGTTTTTTTAGGGCAAGCTCGCGTATACAAGCCCTTATGGAGATATCAAATCCTCACTGGAGTTGAGAAATAGATAAGTCAGAAAATGTAGCGAAAGAAGTCGTCCAAAGCTTCAGAATCAGTCGGAAAGTTGATGTTGGGGAGCAAGAAGGTAGTGCTCTATTGCTAGAGGTAGTGGAAGTGGATCTCCTACCATGAGTTGTTCTTGTTGCCGAACTAATAATTCCAATCTATAATATTCTATTAACAAATAAGAAAGGGACTGAAATCGAGAAAATCTTGAGTAATTAGCACCCATAATCGTCTATAATGTGTCGTTAAAAACCGGTGAACCAAGGCTGTTATTTATTTACCGGGCATTCTTGAAGTTGCACCCTTCCCTAAACCATCAATTAGGGATAATATACATATATGGGGGCCATAAAGCCTTCAATGGGGCATAATTTGTTAACTATCATCCCTGCTTTTGTGGCAATCAGCCATGAGGCTGGCTGAAATCGTCATAATCTTCAGTAGCTTCAGCTTACCTCACCAGGCTAATAACATATTTTCTTTTATTACCGCTCGCGATACGCTATATATTTCGAAATTTGTTACGTCATTGAAAGTCGAACTCGTCAGATTCGCTACCGTTGACAACACTCAATAAAGCCCCCCCATCCCTTACGGTCATCAAACGGCTTCATTTATTCGTTCCTCAAAACGTGGACAACAAACCGAATAGTGCATGAAAAATGAATACTCTTAGTGCAGGCTGACAGTCTTCAAATCTGCAGATAGATGTAATGCGCAAGCGAAGTCAAGCAACCATCACTATATGCACATATGGTTGTCATTATTCTTTAGCGACTTCGTGGGACACTCTTCTGCGCCATGTACTCCACTATTCAATCAACTTGGCATAGTGGATTCCACTGCACAACGTAGCCATCAAAGGAGTTGTGGCCTTTTTTAATATGTGACCTATCCACTACTATTTCCAGAAAGAACCTTCCAGAGCCATTTGGCCAAAGTCCAATTTAATAGCTAGGTTGGGCTAAACATATGATTAAAATCAGAATGTACAAATGTATCAACGAAATTAGAAACTTAAATTTGTATGCCGGCTGGTCGTAGCTAAGATAATCTAAAATGCATTAAAGAGAACCTTAAAAGCTTCATGAATAAGGAACCTGCCGATTTTCGCTTTGGGTCTTTCTGTATCGAGCACTCCCACCCACAAACACACTCTCCGAATCATAGTGAACCAATGTGCAGAGCTAATGTGTCGGTTTCTCATACTATTTATCGAGTACGGAAAAACTTCCGACAGGGTAATCAGGACGTGTATCTAAACGTGTATATATGACCGCGATCAAAGGATAGTATAAGTCCCAGGGCCTGCTCACCAACAGCTCTACTACCAAACCCTATCTCCACCTTCACGTAGTGACCGCTAGCAATAATGAAAAACTGCAAACGGAGAAGGATGAATGCGAGTCTCCCCCCACGGAAAACTGACGTTACGAAGCCACAGAAGGAGCTTCGGACAGGATGAACTTTACGACGACGAACCCGGCAATGTCAACGGAATAACGATTTGCGCATTTTCTCATGGAACGTGCACTTCCAATATAAGGCTGAGGTAACAGCGCAGCAAGAGATGCGCTGGACAGGGACCGGAGATGAAACATCAACAAATGATTTTCACGAACACCTGAAGAGCGTTATCCTTGATACGGCGACAAACATACTTGGCCCCAGCGGCATGAAAAGTCAGAGCGGCTGGTTTGACGATGAATGTAAGCTAGCAATGGAACAGAGGAATGCTGCGTATCGAGTAATACTGCATTCTCAAAAAACGCGGGCACGCGTAGAAACTTATCACGGACTCCATCGAGCGGAGAAGCGACTTCACAGGCGGAAAAAGGAAGCCTGGGAGAACCAATAGATCTGTAAACTCGGAAAGTACAGGGAGTAACCGCACCAGGCGCGGACGTTTTACCAACAAGTCAGCAGGATGAAGCCCTATACACCTCGACGCTCATCCTGCCGAGACAAAGAGGGAAATCTGATTACCGACAGAATGGGCATATTGGAGCGATGGGTTGAGTACTTTGATGAGCTACTGAACAACCAGAACATCGCGAGCTGGAGGTCCCGCCAATTGAAGACGACGGACAAATACTGCCACCACCAAGTATAGAAAAAACAGTCCGTGCAATCCACCGGCTTAAAAACCATAAGTCCGAGGAGCCAATGGAATTACAGCCGAATTGGTTAAACATTGGGACGAGTAGTTAGGGGGATATCACGCAGTGCAGTAATTATAGAGGTATCACGTTGCTGAGTACGATTTATAAAATATCCTCCGCTACCTTGCTAGGCCGGGTAGCCCAATATGCCCAGAACATCATTGGCCCATACCAAAGAGGCTTCACTTCAGGAAAATCAGCAAAAAATCAGATTTTGTCTATGCGGTAAGCGATGGAAAACTGTTGGAATATGGCCATCAGTTGCACCATCTTTTCATAGACTTTAAAGCCTCCTACGACAGCATAACCAGAGTAAAACTGTACACGGCCATGACAGAATTCAGTATCCCGACGAAATTGATAAGAATGACTAGGCTGACCCTGACCAATATGCAAGGCCAGATAAAAGCAACAGGATCACCCTCGAGACCATTCAACATCAATAACGGTCCACGACAAGGGGATGACCTATCATGCTTGCTTTTCAGCCTGGCCCTGGAAAAAGTGATTCGTGATGCAGATATCAGCCCAAGAGGTACCATCCTCTTCAAGTCCACCCAACTATTGGCTTACGCTGACGATACTGACATTATAGGAAGAACAACCCGAGATTTACAGTCTACCATCATCCAGATCGTGCAGGCGGCGCGAGATATCGGGATGCACGTTAACGAAGGCAAGACGAAGTACATGGTGGCAACGTCAGCGCCAAAAACCAAAAACCAAAGAACAAAAATATCAAATCGCACTGATCAAACAAAAAAAGTAAAGATAGGAGACTACAACTTGGAAACCGTTGAAAATCTTCCTTATCTAGGGTCGAAAATCACAACCGATAATAGCTATGACGATGAAATCCGCGGACGGTTGTTGGCAACCAACAGAGCCTATTTCAGCTTACAAAAACTGTTTCACTCGAAACGTCTTATCATAGAATCAAAGCTCTTACTATACAAAACAACGATCTTCCCAGTCCTTATGTATTTCTCGGAGATTTGGAACCGACCGTTTGGATTTGAATAAAATCCGGCTCAATGTGCTGCGCTGGGCGGTTCACCTAATCCGTATAGATGAGGATGAGCCAGCCCGGAAAGTCTACAGGGGCAATATTTATGGTAGAAAAAGGAGACGAGGCAGACGCTCCCTGAGATGGAGCGATGGCGTAGATCAGGACGCCCTGACAGCTTCTTGGGATATCGAATTGGTGGTGGAGGAGGAAGACTCCGAAGAATCATTGCATATTTTCACAACTTAACGGCCATCGTTCTCCTTGCATTAATGGATAAAATATCAAGGGTTTTGGGGGAAAGGGAATTGTCTCAGCGGACAGTGGCGTCAAGCGTGATGTGAGTTGACACATTAATGGCACTAAATCCCTCTTCGCAGTTGTGCTCAAAATCTGCAAGGATAGAAACATGGAGTAGCACGTGGAAAATCCAAGCCTTCATCAATACTAATCTGTGTCATGTCCGTATGGATGAGGATGATCTAGCTCGGAAATTCTATAGGGGCAGTTTCTATGTTAGAAAAAGAAGAGGTAGCAGAAACTACTTTAGATGGAGCGATAGCGCAGGCCAGGACGCTAAACAGCTGCTAGGGATGCCAAATTAATGGACCTCGGAGGCAGGCCTAGATCGAATACCGGTTATTGTATCATTGATGATGATGATAACAATTTCAGGGACAGTTTCATAAATTATAAGATGCTCACATCATAATTAACTATTAAAATTTCATTCATGAAGAATCTGCTTCTCCCCATCCCTTTTTAAGGTTTTGTATGTTTGGAAGTTTTGTTGCTTATGGACATTAGTATATTGAATTCCACAAATTTTGGTTCATATCTAACAAGACATACATACTTCGTGAAATTTAATCTTTTGTAGTGTGTTAAAAAATCTACTGATCATTATTCTGAAAGGCTATAACTCGCGCCTAAAATAGGTCTAGACTGGACAGCGACTGTTGCGCAGTTTATGATAATGATGATGATTTCAGGAATAGTTTCATCAATTATCTCTCTAAGAGTAGATCTCCCTGCTTGTCGTCCGCATCGTGGTAACTTACGACCCAAAATAGATGAAATCAGCGCACTTATCTTTGCTGAAAATTGGACAATGGGCAGTAGTTGTTATAGTCATAGCACCGCATCTATAAGGACAATGTAACAGCTTTTCTGCCTCAAAAGAATATGACTTCGTCTCTATATGCAAGATTAATTTGTTTTTGAATTTTATAATGATCTGCGGTAATCTTAAGAGCACTTTTATATTTTGGCAAATGTGATCCATAGGCAGAATTATATCTTAAATTCATTAAAGTAGGGTAAAGTTGAAATACGGGCCCAACAGCAGCTAGTTTACCTTCTCAAGCATTCTATATCATTTATGCTCTCAAAATTATTTGTTTAACTTTAGAAGTCATAACAGCTACAGGGAAGTATAAATACATAATTTTGTTTAAAATGATAATCAATATCTCTCTATTTAATAAAATGAATATATTTCTAAACTACCAGATAAAGATTGAAGATTATAAATAGATCATTGATGGAAGGTACAAACAGTTTGCTTATACCCAAAAATAATAACTAATAGATATTTTCTATTAGACAAGCTTCATAAAAGAAAAGCACATAAAACTTGTTTAAGCTAAATATGAAGGTTCATAGATTCGCTTCCATTCCGAAGATGTAAAATTATCTTAAGCGCAGGCAAGTATCACTCAAGAAAGTGAATCAATTTAAGCTCGTATAGAAAGCTTTCAATTCAAAAGACGATAGTTTTTATGAATAAATACATGGTGAATTTCGTAGAAGCAGATTTAATTTGTTGCAATTAATTTTCTGGTACACCCCTCCAAATAAACTTTTAACGCTTAGATGAAACAAGGATTTGTTTTATTTTCATGGCACGAATCATTGGATTAAGTTAAGCTTGTATACAAGGGGTATGTCACATAGATAATAGCTAGAATAATCCTAGAACACATCAAGGAACATCTCGGAAGCCTGCTCTTTGGGCTGGTTTCCGCTCCGGATCCTCCTGGATGGACCACATCAACACACTGCTGAACATCTTGGAACTGAACGTGCGTAGCCGTCGCACTTGATTTAATTTCGAGAAGGCTTTCGATAGCGTGACCAGGAAGTGATCAGGCGTGCTCTAGGTAGGAGGAGTCGGGAGAAACTAATAGTTATTATCTATATATGAGGGTACCAAATTTCACGTGCTCCGTCGAGATAGAATCAAAGTTTCTGTTTTAATAAGCGGGGTAAAATTTAAAATTTAAATGTTAAATAATAAGGTAATTCAAGCTCGGTGTACGAGCAATTCGTTGATGGAATCAACCTTATTCTTAAGGCAAAGTTGTCTAATACTTATATTCCGCGAATTCTAGCAATTTACATATGTATGTATGTTCGCTCGATGTTTTCTTGTCGGCTTAGATATGTATGTACCTTTTAGCTAGCGTTTTATCTTTCATCAACAAAGCATGTGTTCATCTTCACATAGAGAAGCATCTCAATATCTTTATGGGTATAAATAAATGTTTACAATGTAACACGTTATATAGATATTCGATTGTACATTCGCTGATGTGGGGACGATATTAGAAATGAATCTACATGCAATAAACGCTAGAATTCACATCCGAGCATATTATGGGATGTTAAGAATGAGTGGCATATACAACAATATAGAATTCATTTTTGACCCTAGAAAAAGCTTAAAGTATGGAAAGCATAATTTCTTCATATTTTATTATTAGGTGTAAAAAGTAACTTAAGAAGGATATTGACAATTGGCCCAACAGTTTTTGGTTTATATTGATCAGAGAAGTTTTTTCCATTATACATATAGAAAGAGAAGTACGTTAGATTTTTTCCGATAAGTCAATTTCTCCAAAACGGCGCGCTTTCAAAAAATAGTTCAAAACAGAAACTTTAAGATATTTTCGCAATACCTTAATCCTTTAAGCATGTCATTCTTAAACAAAATGCCGATTTTTTTTTACTTTTCTTCAGTAGCCTAACCCCTTAAATAAGAATTGTGACCTTTGCCAATGGACTCTGTCTATATTCCTTTTCTCGGTCTGCAATCTAAAAGTTGTCTGTTTTAATACATCCTAACAACGAATAAAAAGGGAAGAAAGGAGAACTGGGAAACTAGTAAAAGAGGTATGCTCAGAAGGTAGGCTAAGGTGGGCAGTGGGAACTTTTAAACCATTGAAATCTCCCGGAGTAGATGGTATTTTCCCAGCACTAATCCAGAGAGGCCTAGGAATTATCTTAGAGTCTCTTCTGAAGGTGGTAAGGGGGAGCATAGCATTAGGATACATACCAACTGCATGGAGACGGGCCAAAGTGGTCTTTATTCCGAAAGCGGATAAAAAGGATCCTTTCCACCCTAAATCTTTCAGACCAATTTGCTTAACATCGTTCGTACTCAAAACGGTGGAGAAGGTCATAGACAACTATATTAGAACTAGCATTTTAAAGCGTAATCCCCAACATCACAGTCAACACGCTTACCGGGCAGGACGGTCAATTGAAACTGCTCTGTATCAGCTTACAGAGGTACTACGGGATGCCATAGAAACAAAAGAAATTGCACTGTGCATCAAAGCTTGATCACATGAGAGCCATAAAATAACATAGTATGGAAATGAAACGAGAAACAGAGGTCAAAGATTTGGGACTTACGCTAGACCAAAAATTACTCTGGAAGACACATGTCGGAAAGCCACGAAGGCTCTGATGACTTGTAGATCCATAGCAGGAAAAAATTGGGGTTGCAGATATATACTGCAATAGTAAGATCTGGGCAGAAAGAACCGAACTAAGCACACAAGCCAGGGAATTACATAGGCTCCAAAGGCTGACTTGCGTGTGTATCAGTGGGGCAATGAGGACATGCCCTACAGAATCCCCGGAGGTCCTTTTGGGATTAACCCCTCTCCATCTGCACATACAAATGCAGGCAAGGAGGGATTTTCAGGATGGCCGGGAGTATCACTGAGGCAGGGAGCTGCCTAAATCGAAGGAAGTTTGATATTCTTTCTAGGCGGTATCCCGAATTACTGATACCAAGGGATAACATGACAGCGAGGTTTCACTTCGATAAGAAGTTTGAAACACGTTGGAGTAACAAGGCAAATTGGGAGAGCGTAGCTGCGACATACGGCTTAAACCAGCAACTAATTACTTGGTACACTGACGGATCCCTCACAGCAGAGGGAGCGGATGCCGGTGTCATTGGTCCAAGGAAAATGTACTTTGAACCAATGCATATTCCAGGCGAAAATATACGCCATAGCCAAATGTGCCTCCTTTAATCTGCAAAGGAACTACAGGGGGCAGAACATAGCTATTCTCACCGATAGTCAAGCAGCGATCAAGGCACTTAGGTCCAACCAGGTCCAACTGGTGGGGAAATGCCTTGAGAGACTGAATACACTCGGCTCGTCCAACAAGGTTTGGATACTTTGGGTTCCAGGCCATACTGGATTGGAAGGCAACGAAGCAGCGACGAACTAGCCAAAAAGGGAGCAGGGACGCCTTTACACCGGCCAGAACCCTTCTGTGGAATCGGAAACGGTTTCATGGCTGTGACTTTAAGAAATGAAGAGGAACGGTTGGGGGAACTATGCTGGGCGGGCTTACCAGGGATGGAGCAGTCCAGGGTGCTTATTGGGGGATACGAATCCATGCGCACAAAGGATTACTTAAACCTCATCAAAAAGAACCTCCGAATCATAGTAGGAATTCTCACTAGTCATTGTCGACTGAACTATCATCTAGGGAAGCTACGGACACTGCCTGCAGGTTTTGTGAGGAGTATGACGAAACCTCTATACACGTCCTGGAACAGTGTCCGGCACTTGTGCAAAGTAGGTCGAGGCATCTGGGAAAACACTTAATACCAGATGCAAAGCTGAAAAATCTGCAAGTAGGGAACATACTAAATCAATCAACAGAGGCCTTGGAGATGAAGCATCAATAAATAATCTTCAGAACCACCTGAAGAACGTTATCATTGAGGCGACCGCAAATATACTTGGCCCCAGTCGTAAAAAAGTCGGAACGGCTGTTTCGACGATGAATGTAAGTTAGTGACTTATCACGAACTCCGTCGAGCGGAGAAGCGACTTCACAGACGGAAAAGGAAGCCTGGGAGAACCAACAGATCTTTGAACACGAAAAATACAGGGAGTAACCTCACCAGGCGCGCAAGTTTTACCAGCAAGTCAGCAGAATGAAGTCTTATACCCCCGATGCTCATCCTGTCAAGATAGAGAGGGAAATCTAATTTACTTTGATAAACTGCTCAACAACCAGAATATCAGCCAGTTGGAGGTCCCGCCAACTAATGACGACGGATAAATACTGCCATCACCAAATATAGAAGAAAACGGTCCGTGCAATTCATTGGCTTAAAATATCGTCAGGAGCCGATGGGATTACAGACGAATTGGTTAAATATGAAGGCGACCAACTACACCAAGCGGTTCATCAACTTACACTCAAGGTGCAGAATAGCGAATTAATCTCTGAGGACTGAAAACGAGGCATTATTTGTCCCATACATAAAAAGGGACATATCAGGCAGTGCAGCAATTATACAGGTATCACGTTGTTGAGTACCATCTATAAGATATTCTCTGCTTTCTTGCTAGGTCTGATAGCCTCATGACAAATTAGAACCAGATCAACCAGATAAGTTGCACCATCTTTTCATCGACTTCAAGGCCGCCTATGATAGGATAGCCAGGGTAAAAATATACACGGCCACGAGAGAATACGGTATCCCGATGGAATTGGTAAGACTAACTAGACTGACCTTGACCAATGTGCAAGGCCAAATAAAAGCAGTAGGATCACACAACGATCTAAGACGAAGAGATGCCGCATCGTGCACCCTTTTTAATCTGGGCCTGCAAAAAGTGATCCTGAGGTGAATGCAAGAGGCACCATCCTCTTTACGTCCATCTAGCTACTGGTATATGTTGTTTATGTCCACATCATGGTAAGAACGATCCGAGACATACAAACTGCCTTCATCCAGATTTTGGGCTCCACATCAATGAAGGCAAGACGAAATATATGGTGGCGTCAACACGAAAAATCAACCGACCAATGACATCAAATCGCACTGGCCAAACGAGAACAATAAACAAAGGAAAATACAACTTTGATACCGTTGATAATTTCTCTTATGTAGGATCGAAAATTACAACCGATAACAACTATGACCATGAAATCTGCGTGCGTGGCGACTGAGCCAATTTCACCTATCGAGATCTGCAACAGAACGTCGTTAATGCAAGTAGATTTGCCTAAGGCGATAACTCGTCAAAAGTTCAGGGTCCTTAAGAGCTTTAAGGATGGGAACTACCCGAATAAGCGCTTCTAGCAAAGCTGAAAGGGCTTCAGGCGCCAACCTGCGTACATATTGATAAGTGATGTCATCAACACCAGGGGCAGAGGCACGCTTGTGCTTGAGCAAAACGGCAGCAAGCTCTTCTGAAGAAAATGGCGGCGACACTCTGGAATATTTGAGGAGATCAGGCAGAGAGGGAGGGGGGGGGGGGGGGCTGGGCTGCCCAACTAAATAGTCGAGATATTCCACATTCTCCTTAGGATACCGGGTTGGGGGTCTGCCACTAAGATAGTCATGAAATGCCTACATGGATTTCCTGAAGGACATCACACTCTGAAAATGCTAAACATTTGGTTACCAATTATGACTTTATCATATCTATTACATTCATCATTCATTGACATGAATTCTAACAATAGAATAATCACTAAAATAGGAACAAAAAGCAAAACCTAATTTTCCATCTTTGAATAAGAGATCATCCGCAAAGTTATCGTACTTGTAAACAATCATATTTAAAGCAGGGGGGGCAATGCACGCGCATCTATGTAACCATTCACCGATGACCGGTGCTCTATTTCCTCGACTCAGAAACCACGATACCGACGAATAAATACCTTAAGCCAATTATTAATTTATGGCCACGGTCAGTAGTTTTTTCGGGAAATAAATATCTTACAATAAACCCTTAAAATGTCAATGGAGGCACGATATAGAGTTTAGAAAGTCGTCGAAGTAGAACAATTCTTATCATTCAACCGAATCAATAACAAAGTGTATATAAGAGAAAAAGATGGAAATATGTACTCACCGCCTGATTCGTCCTTATTGAAGCGTACTTAGTTCTGCAGATCCTTCATAAATGATACTCCTACAATAGTTTGTACACAATACACTGCACACGCGCAATTACCGCACTTAATTCACTGGGATTCATAAGGAACACCACTAACTTTTATGTACCATTCACACACGTCGATATATTAAAATATTCCCGCCGCACACGAATTCGAAATAGAAACCAAGTGAGGAACGAATAAATATATGTATGTATGAAACCGTGCAAACAGGTTACAGGTCTAAGCAAATCCGAGGAGCAAAAACACTTAAATAAAAGGTAAATCAAAACGCGATCAAGGACGAAAAATTTTCCCGTATAAAATTCTAGATACAATGTGATTTCCTTTTTTTCCGCGACGTTTGCTGTTATTAGAGACAAATAAAAACGCGGAAGTCGGACCCGAAATTAGAACTACTAATTGTTAGCACGCGGAACAGCAACTGAGAACTGGTTTTTATATTTATCACGAGGGCTTAACTGAATAATAGAGACTTGTCCGAGCTTGAAACATCCAGGTGATGACAATGTTATTTAACTCCGCCCTTTTAGGAATTGTCCACTGAAAAGAAAAAGGATTGATATTGCTGACAAAAATATGGAACAGGAAATCCTTTTTACTGAAAAAGGAGTGAAATTTTACCTAAAAACTTTGAATAGAAAAAAAGAATTTAATACGAAAAACAAACTTGTTGTTCACGCGAGGCTAGACTAGATACGAATGGCAAACTTGCATTACAAGCTTCTGTTGAAGGGCTCTCGTCACCAGAGCCCAGAGCGTGATATAATAGAACTTAAAAACCGGAACCTCTCATGCACCATTTTTAAAGAATCGAGATCTTAAATAATTTTATTTAGACAGAAAAGGCTTCCGTGAACATAAAATTAAAATTATTAGGAAAAATCTGTATATATTATATAATCCACCGAAGATTTATCTCGGGGTCGAAAAATTTGCTGCTCCAATTGGGACTTGCAAGATATACTCACAGAAAATGTAAAATTTCATACTTCACAAAAGCATTGATTTTGTAATATAGTATCGGTTTTGGTTTCTTCCCTTTTCAAAACCACTTTACTGATAAAAAATAGTTAACAATAATACATATGTTTGTAGGTTGAACCAACGATGGCAAAACAATCTTATAATCTAACTGAAAGGGAACTAAATATCATGATCACCATGGTCTCTCAAAGTTTTTTGTTAATCAATAATTAACCAGAATATGTATAACAAAATACCCTGGATAAAGATAATATGTAAGTTTTCAAGAAATGGTCGAAAACCCGGGAAAGTTTCCAGTGCCTTATTATCAAAAACAAATAAAAAACTAAAGACAGCAATATTCTCAATTAATTCTGTTCTTTATCTCTCAGAATTCTAATTTCTTCATTCAGCTGTGTAAATCTTTGCATTTTCCCCTTTATAGCAGACGTGGCAGTAGATGGCCGAATGCCAAACGCTGACTCTGACCCCCCAGCAGGTACCAGAGCAACTTGATGCTTGCCAAAGGATTTCCAGGTCGACGCATGATCATATGATTGTCTGCCGTTCCAGGATATCTCAAGCCTGTATGCGTTGTTAGCTGCTTTTTATTTCACATGCAAATGAATAAGGGGTAGATTTAGGATATGGTTCACTGCCGCAGTTGCCGTAGTAGTTTTCTGCTGTTAGCAAAGTTGAGTCTTGATCACCAAACGATGTATGCATCAAACTCCACTTTATTATGAATGTGTACATCCAATGAATTCATTGCAATGAACATCCCCAGGTCTTACCTACCGCAGTCCTACAGCATCAATACGAAGGATTTTTGATATTGTTTCTGGATATGATGCTTAACGCAACGTTTCTAGTAAACATAATCGCTCCAGTTTGCTAGGGTTTACCGTAAGTCTGTTACGGAAGCATCAACTATGGATCATCTACAGAGTTTCATTCAAGTGGTCACGCACGAATGCTTCCGCGAAGACGTTTGTATTCTCCAAAATCCATAGCAAAAGAATGTATTACCAGTAGCCAAAACAGAGTTTAGAAAACCCCTCCCTATGGTCAGCACTTAAGAAATTCTATTTCAATAAACTTCCGTCCGAGAGCGATCCGACGCGAGTCTGCACGGGGACTCATTTGAAGTGACTTCGACCAAGAAACCTCACCAGATGTATCGGGATCGCCCTCTGAATTTACATGTCGCAGAAGAATTCATGGAGCAAGTACTTTCAGCCCGGTTATTAGCGATTGGCCTCTAAAGGGAGTTTCATGGAGGTTGCGGTTGCCTCCAAACAGACAAGAGACCTTCGGCCTCAAATGTGGAGTTGCGTTTACAACTCGGGTGCTATACTCCTTAGTTCGGCAGAGATTTTTTTAAGTCTTACATTTACCAGTATAAATGCTTAGCCATGCCCAGTATAGACTGGTACCGTTGTTGCTTGTCACAGCGAAACATTGATTGTGGTCACAAAACGACGAGTACTCACGTAAAATAACCAGAACGTAAATTTTCCTTCTTCAGAAGTGACGAGGAAGCGGGAGGGGCAGCAACCCTGTCTGCTGAACCAAAATCAAACAGCGAAAAGAAAACCGCCGAGTGGTGGCACCCGAAAACGCCAAAGATTACTTGTACCATGAGAACCAGAATGGTTATTCGCAGTTGGCCACTTGTAATAGTTTCATACTGGTTGTGTTCATATTGCGAACAGAGTTCGTTGTGGGCTCATGCGTGGGGTGCCGAAATTCTAGATAGGCCATGCCGAGCCTACAGACAATATAAACCAGTACTCCAGTCATGGCGTGGCTCTGATTATGGTTTGTAAATCAATCCATATCCGAAGGGACCCTGGGGTTATGCCTACAAGGCAGATACTCACTTAAAACCACCAGGACTTAAGTGTCTCTTTCTGCAGAAAAAAATGCTTTCAAGATATACAAACTGTTCGAGGCGCTCGATATTCTGATTAATAAATGCGAAAGTGCGATGGCCAGTCAGACTGCAAACTGAACCTTTTTGTATTTATGTTCAGTTCGACACTAAATTCGGAGCCTTCCCCCCACTTGCTAAAGTTCATGACTTTGTGATTAAAGTAGTGGAGGTTTTTGAGAAAATATGATATCATCCAGACAAGGAAGTATGAAGAACTTCACCTATAACGGGCAGAAAAAGTATTGGGGACTAGATGCAATCCCGTCTTCAAACTCCTCCGAGACATTACCTCGACTCATCACCGCGCACCATGCGCCATCTTATGTTGCTCTGATTATAGTTTTTTCGAAAACCCCTAAAGCGTAGAACATTCACGGTAAACTCCCCCGAAATCAATGAAGAGCAGATAAAGCGGTGATCCGAACTGAGTACACTGCTTGAAAATTATCTTAAGGGTGTTAATGTGATCAATGCGAGAGGATCCAAAGCGGAAACCAGTCTGCTTTCTATAGATCATGCTTTCCAAATGCTCTATAATGCATTCTAAGATAATTTTAGCTACGATTTTTGCGACGTCAAAGAACACGGAACTATCCCTACAATTGTTGCACGCCTAGTGGTCCGTATTTGTATGTTGTGTTGACTACCCAGTTCATCCATAACAGATGGAACTTCGCCAAATGTTATAAGGTTGAGAACTGTGGTGAAATACCCTCCATCTCTTATGCTTCGCAGCCCTCACAGGACTATCGAGAGACTTGCAAGTACTTTCATGATGCAGAAGAGCACTTCTTACGATGGGCCAGTGCTGTCCGGTGAGCAAGATAGTTTTCCCAATGCCGAACGACAGTCGGGTACCGTAAGCGAACCGTGCTGAGCTTCGGGAAGTTTGTGGTAGGCTCTGTTCTGCAATAATGCACTATCAATGGCAAGAGGGTGAAAGCTCCAGAAAGTCGCTTACTACTCACGGTTGTCGTTACGGTTCCCGATATCGCGGTTCCTTATCACATGTCCAAGCAAGGTATTACCACGATCGCAATCACCTTTAGGAAGACTCTCCTAGACTGCGTTGAATTGCTCGAAGAAAGCCTCCTTTTCCTCCTCTTCTCTTCATCGGAGGTCTAACACCACAACACTACTACACTACTAAGATGGACTGGAATCTCTAGTATTCTCTATTATATCAGTTGCTAGGACATGAGGGCGCTCTTAGCAGATACGATAAGCATTAATCTGATACTGAATTCACGCTTATTTCCGGTAGACTCGCTAGAATACAACAAAACAAAGCGGCAATAGGGAGAGGAATGCTTCGTAGAGTCCCTGCATCTTATCTCGCTTAACCCAAGAGAAACCAGTCTGCATCGCATAAATACTCGTAGAAGTTGTAACAAGCAAGTCTTCTGGAGGGCATTCGAACAATCCTGAATCTAACCATAAACCGAGGATCAGTCTGATTTCGAGTTGTTTTCGAAATATAATCAAATTTCGAGAGTAGCGAGTTTGCTAGAAGGCAAATTTGTATCATTCTATTCACCTTTTAAGCAAGGAGAGAATAATTTGAGTGAATTCTGCATCTCCAACTTACAAAGGAGTCACTACCTCAGCGGAGCACGGATTACTCATCTTAACAGTAAATGCCATTAGTCTGAGTCGGGTTGGCGCCACCCACTTCCTCAGCCGCCAAGGTGCACTGACTATATTCGGTATGTACCTATGTTACTATAACCAATCGATCATAAAGTGAAATTTCAAAAGCATGTAAATCTGTATACTTTTTATCAATATGTAAACCAAACAACTTGGTACACATAAGCAAGACTTTTTGTATTGTTCAAAAGTGTAAGCGTACGTTGATCGTATCCCAACTATTGACCATAACCCAAAATCAGTTCAGATCAATCAGATAAATGGCAAAATATTCCTTTCGAGAGCTACCTCATTTCAGCGGGAGCCACCGCTCATTCCTCAGCATTCGCTCGCAGGCGAACAACACTAGGAAATCCTTTGAATCGGAAACATGCAAGAAATCCAAATTAATAATGCAAAAGGAATAGAACTAGCTAAGAAATCTAGTACAAAACATTCACGAATATACACGGTCGGTTGGCACATAGTATAATTCAGGAATTTCCACCTTTACTCATAGGCACAAGGTACATGGTGGAGGATCCCCGGCAGACACAAGGTCAATTAATTGCTTTCCAATTTTTTACAACCTCATAACGTCTATTATTAGTAGACGTATCAGTACGGACGTTGAGACTAACAGCATTCTATCGAAGGAACAAAAAGGCTATCGGGTTGAATCGACAAGCTGCAGAGAGCAACTCATTATCAACTTCATTAATTGTAGGACAAGCAACTACAGATTAAAGAAATTGCGATTACACAAAGGGTTTTGGCACCGTCCGCCCACCTGACTGATTGATGTCCTACATCTGTAACGTCGAGCCCATCCGCATTCGAATAGAGACAACTTTCAGGGGGATTGATGAGTATTTTGGTTTTGTACGGCAATGAACCTCCTTTCAAGGCTACTGAATGATGCTATAGGGCATGATTTGCAGCAAAATATCAAGTTGTATGGTGATACTGATACCCATCTTAGAAGTCTGTTGCGCATAGTTCATAGGCTCAGTCGTGATATTCGGATGGAATTTGATCTAGACAAGTGGCGAATCCAAACCATCCATAAAAGTCACCCGAAATGTACGCAGAACATAGTACTTATGAGCTCTACATAAAAGTTATGACCGAAACAGACAAAAACCTAGAAATACTCTAATTTGAAAGATGCTTTGTTGTCCGAATTCCTACGACGTATGGAGCTGGTACTGAAATCGCATCTCTCAAGGAAGAATAAAATAAGGGCCCTGATTGTGTTCGCTATCTCTTCACTAGCATATTCATTCGTAATATTGGCGTGAAAGACCGATCTGGAAAATGTCCAGCACCGCCGAATTCTGAATTCATCATGGAAAATATGACGCGTGGTTAACGTTACGACACAGCACCACCAAGTAGACTCACAATGCGCTTACTTTTACAGCAATGAGGAGACGAGTCCTTTGCATGCGGCCATTTCTAAAACAGAATGCGGACTCTACTGAACTTGAAGGATGGATGTTTCAACCCTCTGAGCGGGGTGAAGTAAGATCAAGATCGGATCGAAAAGTGGAATTCGAAGGCAATTCACATACCATTCCACAAAAGTGGTCAATGTTCCGGGGGTTCACGAGGGATTTTTTCATTAACCTTCCACCGACTACCAAAACCCTTTTATTTCTTTTAAGCAGTTAGGATGGTCCAAGTCTAGCTGCTTGAAACTTAATGCTAATGTTAGGTGAAATCTAGCATCTGACGAAATTGTGACAATTCAGAACCAATTATGACTTAGACTATTAGATTCATTATTCATTTACAAAAATTCTAACAATAAAATAATCGCCCAAATATCACCAAATCTAGAAGAAAACATCCTCCAAGGAACAAAATAACAAAACCAGATTTGCGATCGTTGAATGAGAGATCTCCCGCAAAATTATCGCTGAAATTTTAATAGCCTTCCATACTTCTAAGAAGTGGGGGGGGGGTTTTTCAAGCGCATCCGCGTAACCATTCACCGATGGTTGGTGTCCCATTTCTTCAACTTTGCAGTAAGTCAGGAACTACGATGCTGCTCAATTAGGTTTAGAAATGCAATTTCAATTTTTTCAATGATAAAATATCCAACGAATACGACGAATTAACACCCTAAAATATCCTGCCATATGCCATTGCCAATGGAGACAGGATTTAAGGTTTAGAAAATCTCTAAAGTTCAACAACTCTTACCATTCAACTGAACCGATCATAAATTTGATTTAAGAGGAAAAGATAGAGATATGTACTCACCGCCTGAAACATCCTTATCGAAGCGTACTTAGCTCTGCAGTCCCTTCATAAATGGCACCGCACGATTTTCCGATTTTCCGATGATAGTCCTTTTTATCACTCAGTTCACTGGGGTTTGTAAGGAGTCACTACTAAAGTTTTCAATTTGCCCGCAATGCACGAGATGGAAACCAAATGAGAAAACCCGCACAAACATGTTACAGAACTGAGCAAATCGCAAGCGCACATGAGTAAACGCACATAAATAAAAGGAAAATCAAAACGCGATCAAGGACGAAAAATTTTCCTTTTGAAAATTCTAAATGCAATGTGGTTTCCTATTTTTCCGCGACATTAGCTATTATTCGAGACAAATAAAAACGCGGAAGTCGGACTCGAAATTAGAAGCACTTATTGTTAGCACGCGAAACAGCAACTGAGAACTGGTTTTTATATTTATCACGAGGGCTTAACTGAATAATAGAGACTTGTCCGAGCTTGAAACATCCAGGTGATGACAATGTTATTTAACTCCGTCCTTTTAGGAATTGTCGACTGAAAAGAAAAAGGATTGATATTGATGACAAAAATATGGGACAGGAAATCCTTTTTACAGAAAAAGTTAAAGAAATTTTACCTAAAAACTTTGAATAGAAAAAAAGAATTTAATACGAAAAACAAATTTGTTGTTCACGCGATGCTAGGCTAGATACGAATGGCAAACTTGCATTACAAGCTTCTGTTGAAGGGCTAAACGATGTTGGCGACGAGAGCCCAGAGCGTGGTATAATAGAACTTAAAAACCGGAACCTCTCATGCAACATTTTTAAAGAATTCAGATCGTAAATAATTTTATTTAAAAAGAAAAGGCTTCCGTGAACATAAAATTAAAATTATTAGGATAAATCTGTATATATTATATAATCCACCGAAGATTTATCTCGGGGTCGAAAAATTTGTTGCTCCAATTGGGACTTGCAAGATATACTCACAGAAAATGCAAAATTTCATACTTCACAAAAGTGCTGATTTTGTAATATAGTATCGATTTTGTTTTCTTGCCTTTTCAAAATCATTTTACTGAGGAAAAATAGTTAACAATAATACATATATTTGTAGGTTGAACCAACGATGGCAAAACAATCTTATGATCTAACAAAAAGGGAACTAAATATCATGATCACCATGGTCTCTTAAAGTTTTTTGTTAACCAATAATTAACCAGAATATGTATAACAAAAATACCCTGGATACAGATAACATGTAAGTTTTTAAGAAATGGTCGAAAACCCGGGAAAGTTTCCAGTGCCTTATTATCAAAAACAAATAAAAAACTAAAGACAGCAATATTCTCAATTAATTCTGTTCTTTATCTCTCAGAATTCTAATTTCTTCATTCAGCTGTGTAAATCTTTGCATTTTCCCCTTTATAGCAGACGTGGCAGTAGATGGCTGAAAGCCAAATGCTAATTCTGATCCCACTATTGTGGAGCCTGAGCCAGTCTGTCAGCCTCCTCATTACCAACGATATTCGGGCTCTCTGACACCCACATCACGGACGCTTCTTTCAGTCAACCTAATTTCAACAGCAACTGGTAGTAACTCCACACTAATTGGCTTGATATGTTATTCGTATTCAGTGGTGATAACGCTGCTTGACTGTCGAAATATTATAGATTCTGCTGCTGCCATTAAAATGGCATATAGCGAGATGGTGGTCATTTTTGCAAGAGGTTAGATCAGCTCGATAATCAGGTTTTACGAGAACACCAAACTGATCCATCTTTCATGACTGACCCGTAATTCCAAAAAGGGTTTTGCCCATTTGTCGACCATTTTTCTCTTTCTGTGATTACCACAGAATATGTCTCTTGAAGAAGAATCTGGATACCATATGATCAGCCAACAATTTATAGCAATTTTTACCTCGTTCGCTTTACATCACTACATCACCGAGTTTCCTGTAGAACGCAAATATCAATGTCCCTCTTCCAACGGGCTCTTGCAAGTTGCTCTTTCCAGCGAAGATACAAATGTTTACCGTGGGAGGCCATTCAAGAAACAATGGCATTCCCAGGAGCCGGCTTTGTAAGGGCTCAACTCAACGACGTCCATATCTACAGCTGTAATGTTCCTCCAAGTGCAACATTAGCGCAACCACAGCCCCAAAATCATCGCCGGCGATATCAACGCATGGACCTTAGACCAGGGAAGTCGAGTGGCAAACACCAGGGGCCAAATTTGGCTTAAAAAAATTGCGGGACTGGACATTGTACTAGCCAACGTTTGATGTGTGCTCAGCTTCCGAAGCAGGAGGCATGGCGAGAGGAATGGTCTGGCGGGTGAGTAAACATTACACCCACAGTGACCATCAGGCGATCTTTCTCGACATCAGGAGCGGAGGGGGTAACAGTCGAGTGAGCAACAGAAGCAGAAAAACCAGGATAGCTGTGTGATCCATTGGAGCTTTCGAGGAAGAGACATTCCTGGTGGCTTTAGAAGGAGGTTACGACCTGAAGGGAACGGCGCTGGAAAAAGTGAGCCAATTATGTCAACGGGTAATTGAGGCATGCGATTCTACACTGCCGCGACGGAAGTTCCACCACGGAGAAGGAATACCGCGATCTTCGAAATAGCCTTAAGAAGGCAATAAGGGGAAGTAAGCGGAATTGCTACAAACAGTTGTGCCTTGAGGCAAATACGAACCCGGACGTGGACGTCAAGCAACGGTGCAACAGAAGGTCTTCACAATCCCAGTTACCGAAGCGGAACTATGGGAGATTTGTGGACAAATTGGGGATAATATGGCTCCGGAATTGGATGGGATTTCGAACAAAGCGCTGAAGTTGGCAATCAGAATTAGGCCTGTATGGTTCATAAGTACATTTGAATCATCCATGGTGGAAGGAGCGTTTCCCGCGCATTGGAAAATGCAGAAGTTGGTTCTGCTACCGAAACCCCAAAAATCACCCGGCGTACCCGGATACCCCATCGTCCTGTTTTTTAGACACTATGGGAAAGTTGTTGGAGAGAGTGATATACAACAGGTGACTCTTCCATTCGTCGAGTTGGCAGATGGTCTATCGTAGCGGCAACTCCGGTTTCGCAGAGCACGGTCCACAGTTGATGCTATTGCAACGGTCATGGACCTGGCCCGGGAGGCATCAACTGCTGGTAAGTGCTGCACGGTCGTGACGCTGGATGTCAGGAATGCCTTTAACTCGGCCAACTGTGGTTGGATTAAGGGCAGCCTAGCTAAATTGGGTGTCCCTGGTTACTTAGCTTGGATAATCGTATGTATGGTACGAGACGGACGGCGGGAAGAAGGAATATGTTTTGACAGCAGGTGTCCCCCAAGGCTCCGTACTGCGACCCCTGCTCGGTTTCATGTGCCAAGGGAAGCAGCATGGATTGGTTTTGGAGCCGACCTGGTAGTGGTAGTAGTTGGGAAACATCACCAGGACATGGAACTGTATGCAAGCGAAACCATTCTTGCCATCAAAGCATGGCTTCAAATGGTGAAATTGACCTGGCGGAAGATAAGACGGAGGCGGTCCTTATTGCTAACCGCAGGAAAAACAACACTGTCAAAATTACGGGAGTTGCCGATCTTCGGCTCGAACCTCTCTCTCTGTTGCGAGTACTCGGAAAAGGGACTCCGGCCATACATTTTGGCCACCTTTCGCAAAGAAGTGTTCCACGCAGTTCACGACTTAGCGCATCCAGGCATCAGGACGACAAATCGGTTAGTTATTCAGAAATACTTGTGGCCCTCCATGAACAAAAACGTCAACTCCTGGGCCAGAGAGTGCATCGCATTCCAGAAGTGTAAGGAAAGAAGTGGGGTCATTTCCACGCACTACCAAGCGAGTCCACACAATACAGCTCGACATCGTAAGCCGTTTGCGAGACTGGCACGGTTTCAAGTATTGCCTCACAATCATCGACAGGTTTACGCGGTGGCCTGAGGCAATATCTCTGAAGGACATTACGGCGCAATCTTGTGCCGAAGTCCTGTGTCGAGAGTGGATCCCTCGCTTTGGCGTCCCTGCAGTGATCATCACTGACCAGGGAATGCAATTTGAGTCCACCCTTTTTTCGGAATTAGGCCAACTCCTGGGATTCAAACGCCAGCGGACTACTGCATACCACCCGCAATCCAATGGGATGCTAGAGCGTTGGCACCGGACGCTGAAATCCGCCATTATGGCCCGCGACAATCCGTCCTGGACTCAAATCTTGCCTCTCATTCTACTTAGCCTCTGAACAACCCGCCGAGAGGAATTTGCTGCCAGCCCCGCGGAGCTAGTATATGAGGAGAACCCAAGGCTCCCAAGTGGCCCGGTCTTCGACAAGAGATCGGGTCCCACAGACTCTGGATTGCTGCATCTGCTGAGAGAAAACTTCCACCGTCTTAAACCCAAACCTCCCACCTGTCACACATCCGCACCTGCATGCGCTTCCAGGGAGCTGGACACGTGCACGCACGTCCTGGTCAGGACGGATGCTGTCCGGAAGCCGCTGCAGCCATACGAAGGCCCGTACCGTGTTCCCGAGCGGGAAGAACGTTTCTTCCAGCTCGAGATCGGGGGATACAAAAAGGTTTCCTCCTTGTCCAGGCTGAAGCCCGTTTGCGCCGCAAATCAACGTTGCGATCGCTTCGCCGAATTTCCGGGTTCGGTCACTGAAACCCCTGGATTTCATCTGGAGAAAATTTATTTCGAATCTTGTTAATTCAACAGACAGATGCCACCACCCGTGCTGATCACTGAAAACTGCAAATGTTTGATTCGATTGGAAACATTTGCAATAGGAAATAAAGCGTTAACATTCGAAATTTGCAAACTGCTGGTAGGCAATTTGAAAATCATAGGGATCCGGTATTACGGACCATAAAAACAGTAACTGCGCGACAGGAACTGGAACGTTGGTGTAAACCAGAACCCTCCCCGCGAAGTAATACTTCACGGTGGTTCCGCGGGGATATAGGCGGAGAAGTGACCGTGGTTTTAGTGGGTGAGAATCCCACACACTGCTGCAACCTGGCGCAGTAGCGTCTTTTTAAGACTTTCACCTTCACCCATAAAACAAAGGACCGAGGCCCGTCCTGCCGCCTTGACTGAGGTGAATGTTTTAGGATTTCAACGAAGCTTTTTACTAAACGCGATCATTTTTTGAACGACAACAATGCGTTTTCTTGTTTGGCCTATCTCGAGACCTGTCGCCAAGCAAACCTAGGTAGGATTTAGCATAATGAAGTAACTCCAACTATACATTTTTCTTACCTCTTTCCACGATTTCAAAATTTCGATTTTATACTGAGGATAGTACAAATATGTTGCCTCAAACCCTCCTACTTTACCGGGGCTTAGGAGCAGCATGCTATGAAAATAGCATACCTATACCACCACCCCGTGTCAATCCGATTAAACTGCAATTTTTTCAATATTGGTATATCTCGGTTACACATTATCCGTAATGGGCGACAATTTGTAAAATATGCCATCACAATTGCAAAGGCTTGAGCAGTAGAACTACACCACGATAATTTATCACCCCACTATTGAATACAATGTCAAAGGGTAGTATAGGTCCCAGGGCGAAACGTGGATGGGTACTCACGATGGAGCATAAAACCTGAGAAACGCCTGCTGAATCAACACCAACAGCTCCACTACCAAACGCTATCTCCGCCTCCACGTGGTGATCGCTGGGAGTTCTTTCTTTATGAAAAACTACAGACGAAGAAGGATGAAGGCGAGTACCCCGCGCCTAAAAACTGGGACAAAATGTACCAACTGGCCCTCCAGGTTGGGGGTTGGGTAGGGCTCACAACCCTACACGGAAAACCGATGTTACGAAGCCACGAAAGCGGCCTCGGACAGGATGGATCTTACAACGACGAACCCGGCAACGACAACGCATTAACGATTTGCACATTTCCTCATGGAACGTGCGATCCTTGTACAGACCGAATGCTGCTGAGCAGCTAGCCGATACCCTGTTCCAATATAGGGCTGATATAACAGCGTTGCAAGAGATGCGATGGACAGGGGCTGGTTTTCTGGATAAGAGCCGCTACACCATATATTACAGCGGCCATTCAGTAGACCATGTGCTCGGAGTAGGTTTCTTAGCCAGCCAAAAAATGAAACCTGCTGTTATCGGTTTTGAAAATATAAGCGAAAGGCTATGCACTCTTCGTGTCCGAGGCAAGTTAATAAATATAAGCCTCATAAACGTTCACACCCCTGCAGAGTCGGAGAAGGATACCTTCTACGAGGCAGTAGAACGAACCCTCGAATGCTGTCCCATACTTGGAGATTTTAACAGCGAAGTAGGGAAGGAGCCCGTATTCAGGGGATATGCTGGCTTCCATAGCTTACACCAAAATACAAATGATAACGAACTGCGGATTATTCAATTAGCAGTGTCACACGAAATGGTTGGTTTGCGCCGAAAGCAGTCCACAAACATACGTGGGCCTCTCCAGACGGGACCACTTTCAACCTAATTGATCACGTGTTGATCGAGCACCGCCATCTCTCAGCCTTGATGAATATCAGAACATATAGGGGGGCCAATATAGACTCGGATCACTATCTGGTTGGCATGGTGCTCCGGGCTCGAATAACAACACCACCTAGTATCCCCTCTGATAATCAGGCGAGAGTTAACACTGAAGCCATTCACAACGCAGTTCTCTGCGACACCTATAAAAGGGAAATGGATATCGCACTAACTGCAGTCAACAGATGACCTGGAGATGAAACATCAACAAATGATCTTCACAACCACTTGAAGAACGTTATCACTGACACGGCCACAAACATCTTTGGCCCCAGCCGCTGGTTTGACGATGAATGTAAACTAGCAACGGAACGAAAGAATGCCGTATACCGAGTAATGTTGCATTCTCAGAGAACGTGGGTACGCACAGAGACTTATCACGAACTCCATCGACCGGAGAAGTGACTTCTCAGACGGAAAAAGGAAGCCTGGGAGAACCAACAAGTCTGTGGAGTAGAACAGTACAGGGAGCAATAGCGCCAAGCGCGCAAGTTTTACCAACAAGTCAGCAGAATGAAGCCTTATACACCTCGATGCTCAAGCTGCTGAGACAAAGAGGGAAATCTGATTTGCGACAGAATGGGCACATTGGAGCGATGGTTTAGGTACTTTGATGAACTACTGAACAACCAGAACATCGGCAAGTTAGAGGTCCCGCCTACCGAAGACGACGGACACATACTGCCACCATCACGTATAGGGCGAACAGTCCGTGCAATTCATTGGCTAAAAAATCATAAGTCTCCAGGAGCTGATGGAATTACAGCCGAATCCGTTAAATATGGTGGCGACCAGTTACACCAAATGGTTCATCAACTTGTGTTCAAGTGTGGGACAGCGAATCAATGCCTGACGATTGGCAACGAGGCATTATCTGTCTCATACATAAAAAGGGAGATATCATACAGTGTAGCAGTTATAGAGGGATCACGTTGCTGAGTACCATCTATAAGATATTCTCCGCTATCTTACTAGGCCGGATAACCCCATACCCCCAGAACATTATTGGCCCATACCAAAGAGGCTTCACTCCATGCAAATCAACAACAGATCAGATTTTCTCTGTGCGGCAAGCGATGGAAAAACTGTTGGAATATGGACACCAATTGAACCATCTATTCATCGACTTTAAAGGCGCCTATGATAATTTAGCCAGGGTAAAACTGTACACGGCCATGAGAGAATTCGGTATCCCGACGAAATTGATAAGACTGCCTACGCTGACCCTGACCAATGTGCGAAGCCAGATAAAGTCAGCAGGATCACTCTCAAGACCATTCGACATCAACAACGGTCTATGACAATGGGATGCCCTATCATGCGTCGTCTTTAACCTGGCCCGCGAGAAAGTGATCCGTGATGCTGAGGTAAATGCTACTGGCCTATGCTGACGATATCGACATCATGGGAAGAACCACCCCCAGACGTACAAACTGCCTCCAGATCGAGCAGGCGGCGCAGGGTTGCACATCAATAAAGGCAAAATAAAATATATGGTGGCAACGTCAGCACCTAAAACGAACCAACCAACAACATCAAACTGCACTGGTCAAACGGGAAAAATAAAGATAGGTGACTACAACGTTGAGACGAGTCGAAAATCACAACCGATAACAGCTACGATGATGAAATCTGCGCACGGTTGTCAGTCAACAGAGCCTATTTCAGTTTACAAAAACTATTCCGCTCGAAACGTCTCACTATAGGGTCAAAGCTCTTATTGTACAAGACAATGATCTTGCCAGTCCTTATGTATTCCTCGGAGACTTGGGTTCTTAGCAAGAAGAATTGTGAACTCTTGGCCGCGTTCGAGAGAAGAATCCTCCGCAGAATTTTTGGCCCCCTACATGAGGATGGACGATTCCGTAGCCTACATAACGAGGAAATCTATGAGTGATACCATGACCATCCGGTTGTGGATAAAAATCCGGCTCAATAGGTTACGGTGGGTGGGTTACTTAATCCGTATGGATGAGGATGATCCCACCCGAAAAGTCTATAAGGGCAATATGTATGGTAGAAAAAGGAGACGAGGCAGACCCTGCCTAAGATGGAGCGATGGCGTAGGTCAGGACGCCAGACAGCTTTTAGGGATATCGAATTGGTGTCCACCAATTCGATATCGATATCGTCGCAAAACCGGGATGTCTGGAGTTCCTTATCAAGGCAGGCCTAGACCGGATACCGGTTGTTGCGCCATTGATGATGATGATGATCACTATTGACTAATATAAATATTATATAATATGTGGTGGCCATCACATCCAAAAATTATGAGTTCCCAGAATTCCTGAGATCATACTCCAAGACCATTATTAATTTCAATAATGTAAGATTCCATATTTGATTGATTATTGCTATTCAGCCAATAATTAAAATAAACTTAAAAAAAATTACTGGCAATGTCAGAACCATCCGTTAGTTGAAACTCTCCAGTATGAAATCGAACGGAGGAATATGAATCTAAGGAATCGATATTCTCTTATCAATTAATGACATCAAAAGACCTCCAATCAAAAATAGAAGACGCAACTTTCATTTTCCATTTTCCATTCAGTTTACTTATGTTATCAAGCTTGGAGTACCGGAAGTATAGCTGGTTATCTTTATTTATTTGTTATTTTTATCGGTAAGTACTAATTAAGATATTTGGTAAGTAGTTATTTTCTCGAATAAGATACTCTAGTCTGCGGCTAGACATTCACGGATTGTGCACACGTTTTTACTAGGGTGCGACTGGCAAACTAAACATTTCATTCAAGCTTCAGTTTTCAACCGGTCTTGAATAGTAATGGGTCGTTATAAGCGAATCTTAACGAAAGAACAAGTGGAAGAATATGCGCAGCTCACTTATTTGACTAAAGTCGAGATTGTTTAGTAAGTTCTGTTTCTTGAATTTCTTGAGCATTAATAGATATTTCATTAGTGTCGTTCGAAAATGGTTAAGTGCCAACTATTCTCCTGTTTTGTGTATTGTTAAATTTCTTTGCAAATATCGTATCTAACTATTAGTCATAAAATTCTATCAGTGCTGGGTAAACAGAAAAGACGCGCAAATTGTGTACCCAAGTGAACTTCGAAGATGCAAACAAGAATTTTATTCGTAGTTATCACCTTTGCCATGATTAGGTTTATGCGCCCTTTATTCAAGGGTTTGCAGATTTTGGTGCTTGCTTTGCCAGAATAAAATCTTTCTCTGAACATCTGAGGCCTTCAAGTTCATGAATTTATTAGAGTTCTATTAAATTGTTGAGTTCAGTGTCAATTAAAGTGAATAGTGATCTATTTTCGATGTCATGATCATTCTCAATTATTCAATAGGCTGTCACCAACGCGGAGTGTGCTTAATTAATGCAGATTCAGATTCGTTGATTTTTATCGTTCTTTTATTTAAATATGAATTAATAGATGTGGATAGTATCAAAGCTAGGGTAAACCCCAAGAATAGTAATTTCTTAGCTAATATTTGCAAC
Organism: Hermetia illucens; assembly: GCF_905115235.1. Classification (NCBI taxonomy): domain Eukaryota; kingdom Metazoa; phylum Arthropoda; class Insecta; order Diptera; family Stratiomyidae; genus Hermetia; species Hermetia illucens. The sequence continues at coordinate 18,362,530 of NC_051854.1, forward strand.
TGAGATGGTTATAAATGATGTAGAAAATGACTTATAATACATTAGTATATTGTGAACTTCATTTGTCCTATATGCTAACCCTTAGTGAGATGTAGCCGCACTACACGTGAAGCAAGAAAATTGTGAAACTATCTGGAAACACAACAATTGTTAAGCTTTTTAATGCACTCTCTTTGTAGTAACCGAATTGCTCATAGTTTTGTAATGTCTATTTATGTAGGTAGATAGGTTATATCCATATTATGTACACAATTTGCGACTATCAGTGAAACTTTATGTTCGAGAAATTGATAACACAGCGAAAGAAGGTAGCCCCGTGTGCTGTGTTTGTTGAACGATGTTCTCAGGTTTCCCATGTCGACTTATGTTGCTATAAAAGTGATAAAGATACATCGCCAGGGGAATATCAGAAGCCCGTTGAGGAGGCCAGAAGGGAAGATACATACAAGGAAAGTGTGGTTTTGTTTATACCTTTGATTTGCGCCACTTGACTATTCCTTGTGAGGTTGCTAAATTCACACGCGGATGCGTTATGGGCACATACATATACACATCAGGAGATATGTGCATCGGCATGCTCAGGTGGGGGCAAAAAATTGGCGACCAAAGGATACCCAGAAAGTAAACCAAATATAGAGGACGAGAAAGGAAATTGTTTTACGTTGCAGGGTATTGGAAACCCAGTACTGGCGGTTTTTTGGAGTGGCAAGCGGGCTCCTACCGTCGATATGCAACGACCGCAGTGCCTGGGTAGTGGGAAACTTGGCTACTTTGGCATCACGGTTAAGACAGTGGGAATGAAGTTCACGCCGGCTCCTTTTCGTAAGAGCTCGAAGTTTGAGAGGTCTCCGAGGGCAGCATTACCCTTCGGCGGTCACCGGATTGACATGAATGCTGCTGTTGTTAAAGGCAAATATAGAAAGTAATAAAATGACGCGCTCCAGCTCCCCTCACGACTTCCCGACGCTCACACTCTTCCTCTATTGTCCTGCACCAAGTGCCCTTGGGGCGACCCATTCGTCGGCCATCGTAGCCAGCAACACAATTGGTGCCCCTTCTTAACATGTGACTTATCCACTGCCACTTTCGTCTTCCGATCACAGTGCATACCAGTGCCAGGTTTGTACGGCGACCAAGTTCTCGTTTGAGATTGTGTCATGCCAACGAACACCAATGAGACGACGCAAACAGGTATTGACGAAAGCTGGTAGCTTTTGGGAAACCGTGGAGTTCACTTTTCATGTGTTACTCCCATATAGCAACACAGAAAGCACAGCACAGTCTCAACTTGACCTTGGTCTTGAGATAACTGCATTTCCAGATTTTAGACAGGGCAGCGAAAGCGGATCTAGCGCTGTTAATACATCAAGCAACATCCAGTTCGATGCCACCATCAGCAGAAACCACACTTCCTAGATACACAAATTGATTGCTCGCTAGATATATAAATTGATGTTCTGCTCATTAATGCAGATAAGGAGAGTGCGATGACCCTTCAGACTCAGAACCTTGATTTGTTGGTGTTTATCTTCAGTCCAAATCTACTTGCCACTTTTTCCAAATACAGAGCCATTTGGCCAAGGTCCATGACCCGGTTGATTCGGTGAAGGAGCAAACAGATGTCATCACTGTAGTCGAGTTGTCTGAGGAAAGACTTCATTCTCCTTTGAATTCCTCCACGTCCTCCGGATAAGGCAGCATGAAGAACGTCACCGATAACAACAATAAATAATATCGGTGGCAGAATCCAACCCTAGCGAACTCCGCTTAGAACTTTCAAATCCTCCGAGATGTTACCTCGGTGAAGCACGTGACATTTTGCGGCATCATATGTCGTTCTGATAATAGCTATTACATTCTCGGGGATGCTCTTCACTCTCTGTTCACACTATCGAAGATTTCTCGAAATCGATAAAGAACAGCTGCAGCGAAGATCTTAACTCCCTGCACTGTTTCAAAATGATCGGTAGGGTGTTGATGTGGTCAACGCAGGAAGAAACCAGCAACCTCTGTCTAGCAAGTTTTCGAGATGTTTTTTTATGGGTCCCAGGATTATTTTAGTTATTATCTTTGCGACGGCAGCGAGCACATAGATACCCAATAATTGCCACACTCAAAGCGGGTCCCTTTCTTTGCGACCTCGCAATCATCCCCTTCTTCCACTCTATGGGAAAGGTCTCGGATTCCCAAGATTACAGACGAGTGGAAGTAGCAGATCTGTAGTAACTTCAGGTACAGCGATAAATAACTCTGCGTCAAGCCCAGCGGTTTTACTTCGCTTGAGTCATTGATGACCGAAATGATTTCTCTTCTGCTTAGAGTAATAGTCCGTATCTGCATGTTACCGTGACTAGCCATTTCGCCTACAACAGGAGGACCTTCATCGGATGTCATACGGTTAAGAACCGTGATGGAGTGTTCTTTCCACCTTTTCAGTTGTTCATCATCGTAATGCGGTATACATTTCTGGAATTATTACGATCTGCAGCAGCCCAGCGCAATGGTAAATTCTTTCCTATCATGGCACACTACACTAAACTTCTCGGCATTTCACTTGGTATCGGAGCTCGAGTGCAACCGCCATCACTCGCTGCGGTTAGTAGAGCCTTCAACCTCTTCCGTTTCTCGATCCGTTTCCACGAATCGGCAGTCAGCCAGATTTTATGGCGTAGCCGACGAGCTGTGTAGCACCCGAGGAAAAGCATTTTTAATGGTGGCTCAATGCTCATCAACATTCTCAAGCGGGTTACTCAGTATATCTTTCGTTCGATCAGCGACATTGGTCTCCCACTGTCGAACGATAGCTGGGTCATACAAGGGAGTCGATGTTGAGTTTAGCACCCCAACGCTGTGAGAAGTGGCGGGCGTAACGCACAAGGGAACGTAAACGACCATCAGATGGTGATCCCTTTCGAGGCCGATGTCAGCGTTTCTCTTATTACGCACATCTAGGAAACAACTCCTAAATCAACTGCTGATTGCCAAGTGGTCGATCTAATTGCGCGTATGTATGCTGAAACCCAACTGACCTTATGGCAAGCTCCGAGCTCGTACAATGTACCACTAATGACGCGGAAATATAGGTTACAGAAATCTACGAACCTCCTACTATTACCGTTCCACTATATCGGAAATCCCCGTTGGTGCGTAGTATTATATAGTAGTGATCCTCCTTAACCGGGACCGGAATCTTGCATTTAGAAGCCTATCAGAAACCGGCTCCCAGGTCAAGAGAGCGCGCTTTGCAGTAGCCGTCAGAAGCAACCCGGCACCGGATTCGCGTGTGTTGCCAAAAAGGCCCAAAATGTCATTGGAATTCCCGGTCAAGTTGGAGAAAGCGAGTATTCTAAGGACCTTCGTTTCCGTTGTCGAGGAGCGTGCGCGCATCCGACATGAGTGGGCAGCAGCAAAAGATAGTAATCAAGTGTAAGGAACTAGACGATGTTACATTATGAGAGAGTATCTATGTGAACAATTTAAGCTTAGCGGAATAGAAGAGGGTACCAGGGTTTCAAAAGAGGATAAAGAAGACGTATTTTTTAACTTGCCGGTGGAATGAAATAGGTGGTGCCAACTTTCGAAGCAAGCGCCTCCCAAGAGATGCTTCAGATGGAAGCAACCGATTCCTGTTAACTTTAATTTAATCGCAGATAACCATATATCAGGGGCCAGTTGATTACAATTTGTAGGCACTGAAGAAGGTAGCAACTAGTTCCCGCGAAATATCGACATCTGCGATTAAATACACTAGGATTGTCTCTAATTATGATAAAATAGAATCTGCTCATTTCACTCAAACGCTAAAGATATCCAAAAGGTTCGACACCAAAAACCGTGCTTCCAATGCCTGGATTTTGGTAGGACGAAAAGGTTCAGGAAGTATGAAAAGGGTGTGAAGAGAGGGTCATCTCATCAAAGATTGCACTTTCCACGGTAAAGGGTTAAAATGGATCGCCAATCTGACCTATATCAGTACCTCTTTGGTACTAATCTTTCGCTCTTTGGTAGCGGTAAATGAACGCTATACCCATAGTAACTACCAGTTTGTCTCATTAGAAATGGAGAAAGCGAGAGTCGAATGCGCAACAGAATTGGAAAAACCCGGATAGCTAGTTGATCCCCTGGAGCCTTCCAAGAGGGGAAATTCCTAGTAGCTTTAGAAAGAGGTTACCCCCAAGGAAAGGCTACGCTAAAAAGAGTCAATCAGCTAAGTCAACGGGTAACTAAGTCATGTGACTTTACAACGCCGCGTTTCCACCACTAGGAAACCAAACTGCTGACAGAACCAGGAAATCTCCCTGTCGAGATCATCATGTCTGCCAACGAGGAAACTTTGCTAGAAGACAATAGGGAAGTCAAAACAACGACAGATAGAGAAAGAATAAACCGATCTTCTAAGGAGCCTTAAGAAGGCCATATGGGAAAGTAATCGAAATTGGTACAAGTAGCTTTATATTGAGGCAAATACGAAATCGAGGAGCGTTCACTGCAAGGTTGTAATGAACAAGATTCGTGGGCAAAAATCACCACAAGTGACGTGCCAGCAAATCTTGTTCACAATATTTGCAACTTTCAAGAAATTAGACCTCAACCAACGGTTGACAGGATGTCCTCTCGATCCTCGGAGTAAGTTGTGAACGCTGGTGACGATAGTTATCAGGAATGCCTTTAATTCGGCCTTTAAGGTTATTTTGGCTCAACTGGGTGCCCCTAGTTACTTAGCTGGGATAATGGAAAGTTACTTCTCGGAAAGAATTTTTTGGTACGAGACCGATCCCCTCCTGGGGAACATAATGTATGATGGGGTGCTTGACTTCCGCATGCCAAACGAGACAACATTGATTGGTTTTCTAGTAATTGCGAAACACACCAAAGACCTGGAAGTTTATGGAGTTGAAACCATTCATCACGCCATCAAAGCACGGTTACGACCGGCTAAACTTAACCTGGTGGGCGAAAAGACGGAGATGGTTCTTATTATTATGAATAGCAGGAAAAACGATAGCGTCAAAATCCGGTAAATACTAGGTCATTTCAAAATCGATAATTTCATAATGGAGATAATGCCAAAATATAGTCACCGTGTGATTATCGCAGGAGTGGCAGCTTAGCGATCATGTAGTGAATCAGAGAAGCGTGAGTTCAGAGGAAATCAATTGTTCGAGGAACAACGAGATGACGGTGAAACAGGCAATTTAGGAGAAAGCAGGCGATAGCTAGAATGTCTGCAAAATTATACTAGCTTCATTGCGGGGATTACCTTACTGATTTTACCGAGCGACATGCAACATATTATATTTGTCCAACAATGCAGAGTTTATTTTATTGAATTGAATCGGCTAACGCCAATCCCAACACTTTGTTTCACAATCTGCTGGGAGACTGCGGAAGTCCAAAACTACGAAAAGTGCCCACAAATTCAAAATCTACTGGAGATATCAGCTCCAGTATTAGAAACGTGACCGGTAAACAGATTTTTCTACGACTTCTGAAAGAAATGCTATCAAGCTAGATTCGAATTGATATTGAAAATGTTCATGAATTCTGTTGAAAACAGTGAATCAGAAAACTGACCATTAGTTCATACAAGTTGATATAGGGGAAACGGAAATGGTTGGAGATAAGCCAGGCATTGATAAAAAGAAACAAACTGAAAAAGTGCTTACTCTTCTTTTTATTTTTCTTCGAAAAACTTGGCCGTAAAGAAAATTAATTATTTCAGATATATCACTTGACGCTAAGGGGGTACGGGCATATGAATCGTCATGATCGGCCCTTATATTCAAATCCGTTTTACAGGCTTAGCAGAAATTCAGGTTTTACCCAGCAATCGTGTCAGTTTGTTATTGTTTGAGGTCTTATCTATACGTTTGTAAGATTCCAGTTATTTCTGGTTTCCGATCCTCGCCCATTAGGGTAGAGAGTGCTAACGATTTCCGCCAGTACATTTATAATAATCGTCAGTTTTGGGGTGATCATGACAAGTTGATTATGGTCGACAACACGGGCAAAGCCATCCCGTAAATACAAGTCGAAATAGCTCGGAATAAATACAACAAGTCGGAATAGCTGGATGTTTTGAGTATAAAGGTAAAGTGGGACTAGTATCAAAAAGTACAAATTGAGCCCTTTCATTTGATTCCCCACACGGTCATATTCTGTGAAAAAAAATTGCAGCACCTTTCGCATGTATGAGGAGCCTCCCTTAAACTCAATATAAAATGGCATCATTACTATATGTAAAGGGATTCACAAACCATACGTCCTCATTATCTTATTTATTTTCACATCACCTTGAATTCTTTATTGCTTAAAACAATGTAACTCAAGGAAAGTGAAGCTCTGTAGATATTGGGTTGGGGAAAAATAAATGTCGTATTTTGTCAATAGATGGCGACACTTAAACATATCTTGTCTTGTACTTATCGCATCGGGTCATACTATACGGCGATTTGAAGACGACAATCTGTGCTACAAGTGTCTCTTTGACAGTGCTGGGATCGTATGCTTGTCTCACGTTATATCGCGTCAAAGATGGAGTCCACCAAGCAAGAAATTCGTCATATTTTATGTTTTTATTATCTGAGAGATAAAAATGCAACGATGGCGGCCGGAAAACATTGTGAAGTTTATGGTTGGTTCGATCGATTTCGTTCTGGTGTAGTGGATGTCGAAGATACACCCTCTATTAGTAGGCCAATCGTCGTAGAAACCGATAAAATTGTCGAAATCATCCAAGTAGACCGGCATGTGAGCATTCGCTCGATTGGCCAGGAACTGGGTATAGACCATAAAACCGTTTGGAACCATTTGCAGAAGATTGGATTCCAAAAAAAGCTGGATGTTTGGGTGCCACACAAGTTGACGCAAAAAATCTCTTGGACTGAATCAACGCCTGCGATTCACTGCTGAAACGGAGCGAATTCGACCCATTTTTGAAGCGGATGGTGACTGGTGGTGAAAAGTGGATCACGTATGTCAACCTACAGTGAAAAAGATCGTGGTCGAAGTGCGGCGAGCCGGCCCAATCCATTGCCAAGCCCGGATTGACGGCCAGGAAGGTTTTGCTGTGTGTTTGGTGAGATTGAAAGGGAATCATCCACTATGAGCTGCTCAACTATGGACAAACCCTCAATTCGGTCCTCTACTGTGAGCAACTCGACCGTTTGAAGCAGGCAATTGACCAGAAGCGGCCAGAATTGGTCAATGGGAGTGGCGTTGTGTTCCACCAGGACAACGCTAGGTCTCACACATCTTTGATGACCCGCCAGAAGCTACGGGAGCTCGAATGGGATGTCCTATCGCACCCACCGTATAGTCCTGACCTGGCACCAAATGATTACCATCTCTTCCGGTCTATGCAAAAGCTCTTGGTGCTACTAAGTTGGCCTCAAAAGAGGCTTACGAAACCTGCCGCATATTTGACTTAAATCGGATAATTCTGTTATTATATATGTTAAATAAAGCGTCAAATTTCGATCACAAATACGGCATTTCTTTTTCCCCAACCCAATAAAATTCCAAGGGTAGCCGATGGGAATCCGATATTGCTATTTTAAATTTTTCTTGTTGATTTATGCATTCAATGCCTTGTTCGTGACAAAGTTGAGCCTAATGAACGAGGAACCCCTTTTATCTACGTACTCTCTATTTGTCGGTCGTCGAAATTTTCGCCGGACATTAATTTTCTGTAATTTTTGTAAAAACCTAATGGTGGAAGTTGAAAAGGAATGAAAAGATAGCCCCGGAAAAACAGTTCTCCATGCTATAACTGCAGTTCTCATAAGCCTGGCCAGCCCAAGTCCTTTAGAAAAATATGACTTCCTGGACCTTCTTTAAGTGTTATTGTTGTTTAAATCTATGTATATTCAGTATGCATATATATTGGAAATTGATTCGTTTTATTTAATTTGTCAAATTCTAATTTTTTGCTAACATATTAATGTTCTGCATTTTTAGTATTTTCAACAAATTCAGCACACTCGGAATAAATGAAATTGAACAAGATGTCAACTACCGCTTTCCAAAGAATGACGTACAAAATCTATTTTTAGAATTGAAGGTAATGTATAATGCGCTATAATATACAATAAATAACTATTTCCTCATTTAACTTTTATATGTTTATAGTACAACCCCTTTTGTGATCGATTATTTCACGTATTCTCTTCGCAAAAGGATGATTGCTTTTCATTCGAAGACTTTTTGGATCTTTGTAGTGTAATGTCAGAACATTGCCCGTTATCGGTAAAGGCTGCCTGGGGATTCAAAGTTTTCGACTTTGATGAGGATGAGCAAATTACGAAACCAGATATATATCAAATTGTTGACAAACTTACTCAGCCTGCGCAATTGCTGGATATTGAAAAGGAGCATATAAGCGATGTGGTGAGAATTTTTTGGTATCTGAATGTTGGTTCGGTCCAGCTATGACCCAAACAAGCATATAAATTAAAGTAACTGCAAAGACTTAAGTCAAGTAAATAACACTCGTATGAAGAAGCTTAATTTATATATTCTTCCAGGTCTTGAAAGAAATGAATATTCGTCACACAGGTGCAATGAATCAAATGGAATTTTTACATGCTATGACGAAGATGCCCGAATTCAGTCAAATTTTCGCCTTTAAGGTTTAATTTTTTTCTATGTTCAAACTCAGCCCAAAAAGTGAACGGTTAAGGCTAACAATTTTCTTACTCTCATTGCCAAAGGCGCCATTTGTTTTAATATTAGTCGTTATTTAATATTTTTTATGAAGTAAATATTTAACTTTCGAAGATTTATGTTTTTTGTTTTAATATTCGGAGAACAAGGAACAAAAGAACTTAATGTTGAGTATTGTGTTTGGTTGTCCATGCTTTAGGTCTTTATCTCCACCATTAGAGGATGTTATCTGAATACTCGAACATCGTAGGGTGGAATATGAATGTGACCTTCGAAAAAGACAATGAAAACCGTATATATTATACTTCACACATTAACTTGTTGGTTGCCATTCCCCTCTCGGTGCGATATTGCCCGTTAAACACATCAACGCGACATCGTTCGAGGTTACCTGAAATATACTTCAGCTCCCCCCACGATTTCCCGAGACGCTCACACGCCTCTTCTACTGTTTTGCGCCAGGTGCCCTTGAGGCAACCCAACCGTCGGCCATCTTAGCACAGTGAATTCCACTATTGACGAAAGCGTGGATCTTTTGGGTAACAGTGGAGTTCACTTTCCATGTGCTGCTCGCATATACCAACACAGAAAGAACACTAGCACAGAACAGTCTCAACCTGATCTTAGTGGTGGGACAACTGCATTTCCACATTTTAGACAGGGCAGCGAAAGTGGATCTTGCGCTGCTAATCCGTCGGAAAACATCCAATTCAGTGTCACCGTTGCGTGTCAGCAGAAACTATGCTTCCTAAATATATAAATTGACCGACAAATTCGATGCTCTGCCCATTAATGCATATAGGGAGAATACGATGACCCGTCAGACTGAGAACCTTGGTTTTATTAGTGTTTACCTTCATTCCAACTCTAGTTATCTTTCTTTCCAAATCCAGAGTCATTTGACAAAGGTCCACGACTTGAGTGAGAAAGCAAACAAATGTCATCAGCCCATCCGAACTGCTTGAGGAAAGATGCCATCGTCCATTGAACTCCTCCACGTCCTCCAGACGAAGAACGTCACCGATAACAAGAAAAAATAATATCATAGTGCAACCTTAGCGGACTCCGCTTTGAACCTCAAAATCGTCCGGGATTTTACCTGGAAACGGCATATGGTATTTTGCGAAATCATATGTCTCTCTGATAATAGCTATTAGTTTTCTCGGAATGCCCCTTCTGCGCAGAGCACTCCAGATACACTCCCTGTTCACGTTATCAAAAGTTTTCTCGAAATCACTGAAAAGCAGATGAAGCGAAGGTCTAAACTCCACGCACTATTCCAAAATTATTCGTTGGATGTTGATGTGGTCAATGCTGGAGCATCCGAAGCGGAAACCAGCCTGCTCTCTGGCTTTCGAGATGTTCTTTGATGCGTTCCAGGATTATTTTAGCTATTACCTTTGTGACGCCAGGGAGCACGAAGATAAGATACCCCTCCAATTGTCACACTCAATATGTGTCCCCTTCTTTAAAATCTTAATGATTATGCGGGGCTAGGGAAGAACTGGGATCCTCAAGATTGCCGTACGAGTGGAAGTAGGAGATCTGCAGTAACTACAAATAAGTGCAATGATGGCCTTCTACTTGGAGGAACAGCCCGTATTCGCATCTTACGGTGGCTGGTCATTTCATTCACAAAAGTTGGAACCTTACCGGATGTGATACGGTTAAGAGCCGGGGTGAAGTGTTTTTTCTACCTCATGAGTTGTTCATCATCGTGAATAAGAAGTCGACCATTGACGTCTTTCACAGGACCATCGAAAATTTGCGTACAATTCTTTCGTGATGCAGTATACATTTCTGAAATTATTGCTTCCTAACCAGTGTAATATCAAATTTGCTCTTGTCGTGGTATACACTACGCTGAACTTCTCGGGATGTGACTCGGTGTCGCAGTTCGAGCACGTCACGCCCGCCACCACTTGCAGCAGACAGTAGAGCCTTCAACCACTTCTGTTCATCGATACGCTTCCACAGTTCCGCAGTTAGCCAGCCAATAGATCTTTTGACGGTTCTTCGCGGATACCATTTTTGATGGCAGCCCAATGCTAATCAACATTCTTAGGCGGGTTACTCAGTATATCTGCCCTCCGATCAGTAAGATACCTTTCCCATTGTCGAGCGACAACTGGATCATGCAAGCGATCGATGTTGAACTTAGGGGGTCACAGCTCCCCAACCCTGCGAGCGATCGCAAGCGACAATCAGATGATGATCCCTTTCGAGGCCGATGTCAGCGCCTCTCTCACATCAAAAAACCACTTAAAATCTACTGCTGATCGCCAAGTGTTCCATCTGATTGCTAGTAGGATGTCGGTCAGTTGAAACCCAACTGACTTTACAGCAGGCTCTGTGCTCGAACAACGTGCGCGGTAGAAGATGCAGAAATCCACAAACCTCCTACCATTATCGCTGCGGTTACCAAGACCATGTTTTCCCATCACATGTCAGCGTAAGGTGTTGTCAGATCCCACCCGACTAAAAGTCGCCTCTTATCACAAGCAGGGAATACTTTCAGGGTATTCTTAAGCCCCAACTCACAGCGCTACAGAACTTGCCAAATTGTTAAAGTTACATCTAATCACATGTTGGCGTTTTCCAATTTTAAATATTATTGTAACCATTGAACGATGAGAATTTTCCGTTAATTTCAATTGAGGGGAAGCAAGTGTCTCAGGTAAACGTTTGTGTAACCATCTATTGCATGACAGATAAGAAAACATGGTGAAATACCATCAACATCAAACTGATCCTCTCAATTGAAAGCTTGAATGAGGATTTGATGACGGATTCCTGGTTTCCATTGAATTATTAAATAAATCTCAAGTAAAAATGACACAAACTCCTACCATAAAAACAAAATCATTTTCCCAGCTTTTAGAACATTCCACTTTTATTGAGAGCGGTGTTGAAATAAAGCGAAAGAAAAGGCATTTTTATGGTTGGTTTTAAACAAAACTTAGAATATTACTAATCGATAACAGGAACAACCGTTGTGGTAAAAGAAGTAGAACTGATAAGCGTTGATCTGATTGTGCAGCAACTATGAACCATGCCAATCCAATATGCAAACGGCTTGCACGGAAGATTCTTGGCATACTCTGATTGCTATGTAACTAGTCAGATACATGTATAGTGAGGTTGTCATTCAAAATCTAAATATGTATATAGTCGAAACCTGAAACATAAGCAACAGAAGTTGAACAACATGGTGACTTTCAAGATCAATGAGTTCCGCATTCTAACTGCAATAGTTACGATAGAGGTACACACCAAGGATGATCCTATGAAAAGCCGTGATGATAGATTTTTCAATTTAAACAAGGTAAAGATTTGCTTAATAAAAATAATATTTATAATGGAAGCGGAGAATATCTTGTGGTTCGTAGTTAGCAAGGTGGTACTTATATAGTTACTGCACTAAGTGGTATCTCTTTATTATTGTGTCTAAAAGGAAACCGTATTATTCAATGTCTACCTATCCGTCTGTCTGCCCATCAACCCAATGTTTTAGTTTTTAAGCGTTGAAATCATCTCAGCTAACTGCATTTATGCAACTGCATCGCATTGCCAAATCTTTTTGTTTATACATGCAAAAGATAAGGAAACGCTGGACGGAAGCATTATTAGCGTACATCCGAGCGAATTACAACCAACGTAAAAAGTTAAACTTACATCTGTCATCACTACCCAACCTAATATTTTGCCCCTTAATACATAAAATTATTGTATATATTGGATAGTAAAGTATAAACTTTTTTATGCTTTTGATATGAAGCAAACCGATTAAATAAAATAATTTTTTTTCACACTTTGATAAGTGAGTGCCCCAAGGAACCCAATTAGCGCTGTATTGCGCCGTTTTGATGCCATAAACTCCTAAGACCATTATTGCTGTTATGAGAACAAGGAGGCAGAGTCCAGCCGGCTCAGATCTTCAGAGCCCGCCCGTAGCATTTACGAAGGAAAGCAGTTCTCCTACCCTGCATGGTTTACCTAGTGTCCGTAGCCTGGCTCTAGCTGAAGGTGGGCAATCGCAAGGGAAGTGCCTGAGGGTGTCTCCTCTTCTCCGCAGCTTGGGCAATATTAATTGTAGGGTATACCGAGTCTGGCGGCATGGTCCCCTATCGGTCAGTGCTCCGTGCAGATCGCCGTAATCGTGTGTGCATTTGCCCGCATCTGGCACAAGAGCTCTTGCGATCGGATTTTGTTATAACCGGGCCAAATCCTCTTTGAATCGGCACAGGTAGTGAGCCTTCGCCATCTATGGACCGCTATTGCTAAGTGATGCGCGTAGATTCCACCCCTGACAGCTGCTAGCGGGACACAAACTGTACCCGTGGAAGGACTTTACTGGGACTGTACCTCTCAGCGCACTTTTCCCCTCTATGTTCCAATGACTGGCAACCCAGAGGAGGGTGATGTTGAGCTAGTGGCTCAGACTGTTCAGCGCGCACTGCCTCACCAACCTAGAAGATATTGCCGCTGAGTAGAAGGCCTTAATGGGCACTTGTCTGTCGGTCAGAATGGCGCCAGTTATCGACAGGCTTCGGCAGTACTTCCGCTTGGAGTACACTGACGAAACTTGGGAACCGTACGACACGGATACACTGTGTATCCGAGAGAGCTCCCATAGCCACTCCATAGACCATTTTCTTATCTCTGCAATCGTTCTTAAGTAGATGTCCAGAACCCGCTCTAGGGTCTTCAACACAAAAATTGCGGCTGATTGGCCACGCCCGTCCGCTTTCGCTATAAAAATTACTTGTGCGCGCCTCTAAGACATTGGTACGTATCCTAAAGAGATACAGCCCCGGTAAATTTCGGGAAGCCACGGCACAATCTTTTATTGCTGCTCATGACTAGCATTATGCCTTCTGGGCCCAGAGATTTATATGCAGAGAAGCTGTTTAAAGCCCACCCATTTTATCTTCGGAAATTACCAATTAGCTAGTCTCGCACAGTTGGGGCGGCTGCATACTTTCCAGGCAAGACTCTGACTCATAGTCCTCCTCGATGGCAGGGAACTGCATCTGAACCAGTAACTTCAAAGTTCTAGTTCTACAGAAGATTTCGTCCAGGAGCCTTACGACTTTTTAAGAAAGGAGGACAGAATCTTACTGAGCTTCGCAGATTTGCTGGTGCTTTCAATGTTTTGACAGTAATCCAGCTTGGCACTCTCGATGGCCAACTTCAGAGAGTCCTCGTATGGCTGCCAATATTTGCCCCGTTACCAGATGTTCTTCATTCCATTACGGTGACAATGTCTTTTTGCTGTGTTCAGCAATGTCTTTTTGCTTTGTTCAGCCCGTACGAGACTTTAAAGGCGGCTTTGAATGCCTTCTCCAGGGCCATGACCTTTGGCTCTAGCTTGGTCGGTAGCGTCGACTAGATCCTGGTCATCGTCTGGTTTCGCGAAGCTGAAAACTTTCACCGTTGCGTTCCTGAAACCGACCCGTACTCCAGCGTCGCCAGGTACTTTCCGTTTATACGGAGCAGAAAGGATTGGCTGTTCGCCTGGCGTTCCTCCTCCTTGATAACTATCCAGTTGCCCATGGGAATACTGGAGTTTTGAAGGCGCAGGGATTGGATGAGCTTGTCCATATCCATGCGGATTTCCGGCAACCAGATACGAGTGGCCTGTTTCATAGGAATTTCAGCGAAGGGGATGACTGTGAGCATTGCGCCCTCCCAGACGTCGTTGATCTTCACGACGCACGAACCGAGTAAGTCTCTGGAGAAACTGGTTGGTTAATATAATTGGAGCAATTGCTTCTTGGAAAAGAAACAAAATAAATAGTGCGACGGAATATCGAGGAACATTAACTATTTTCGGAAATAATTGCGAACAGTTTCCGTGAGACTTATGGAACAATTTGTACTATTTGTGACGGATTATCGCGAAAACTGAAAAGGTAATTCTGAAAATTATAGTCGCACATTAGTCAGTATCAGCCTAGTCAGTCTTATCAATTTCGTCGAGATATCGAATTCTCCCATTGCCGTGTACAGTTTTACCCTGGCTATGCTATCATAGGCGGTTTTAAAGTCGATGAATAGATGGTGCAACTATTGTCCATATTCCAACAGTTTTCCCATCGCTTGCCGCAGAGAGACGAAGTTCGTGATAAGTCTCTGCGCGTGCCCGCGTTCTTTAACAATGCAACATTACATTATGCGGCATGCTTCCGTTCCGTTGTTAGCTTACATTCATCGTCAAACCAGCCATTCCGACTTTTTTGCGGCTGAGGCCAAGTATCTTTGTGGCGTATCAAATATAAATAACAAATACCAAGGGGAAACACAAACTCGAGATTTTTGTGCAACTAGACATAGTATTGTGTCCGAATAGCTGAGTGGTTAGAGCACAAGGGTGTTGTACTGAAGGTCACGGTTGAAATCTCATTGGTGGGAGTGGAATTTGTATCGTGATTTGACGTCTAATACTAGTCGACTCAGCTGCGAATAGGTACCTAAGTCCAATCCGGGTAATAATCACGGGCGAGCGCAATGCTGACCACATTGCCTCCTATAGGGTACTGTAATCCTAATAACACATTTGAAGGCCCTGATCTAATTGGATTGTTGCACCAACGATTACTATTATTATTGGACATAGGGCTACTCAATGTTGAATGCATATCCACTTTTCGAGATCTTTATTTTGACAATTAATCATCGACCTGACAACTCGAATACTTCTTTGGTTCAAGGAATAGTCTGGTAAGGCGTTTTACCAACATTGGTCACCATATTTCTCAACATTCGAAAAACTAAGACTCATTGAGACCGTTATCTCCGAATTTTGATAGTCCACACACTTAATAAGTTTTTAGCATTGTCATTACAGAGGGTTTTCGTGATGTCATTAAAGAAGTCGAACGGTTTGATGACCGACTGATAAAGGTCACCATTATATCAGCTGATCACACTATTCACTTATTCACCGTGTACGCACCACAGACAGGTCGACCTGATGCCGAGAATGATACCTTCTGGCAATTTATCGATGAGGCGACCATAATGGTCATGTAGGTGACAAGGCAGTTGGTAATACGTGCCATGGGGAAATAGTTTGGAGCGCGCATTGAGGGTGGCGAGTGTATAGTCGATTTTGCGCACGCCCATGACTTTGAATGCATGGTTCATCAAACGTTTGTCTCATAGTGGGAATAGTAAAACGCAAATCGGCTGTACTCTCATAAAACGTCAGCGGTTCATCAACCAAGATTACTTTACTTGGCTTTAGAATGACGATGTTCAAGTTTCTCGACAATAAAACGCTCGCCAATTAGGAAATTTAGAAGCATGCCAACCAGAAAGCAGAGAAAGCGCTGCGCGGATACTCATTGGGCCCTCTTTACATTGCATTCCTGGATCTAAAGAAAGCGTTTGACCGTGTGCCACACGAATTCATCTGGTATGCTCTACGATAGCACTTAGTGCTAGGAGAACTCGTGGTCTGGGTTCAATTGCTCCACTATGATCCGAAAAGTAAAGTTCCAAGTGTGGGGGGTGTATCAAAACCGCTTCGTGTCTATGTTGGTATTCATCGAGGCAGCGTCCTCTCACAACTCCTCCTTGTTTTTGTTGTGAACACTGTCACATAGGATATCCAACGTTCAGCGCCTTATTCACTGCTTTATGTAGATTGTTTTCCTAGCGCCCAATAGCAAAAATGATTTCGAGCAACTGAGGAACTGTGTTCTTAAATTGCTTCACGCAATAGGGCAACCTGGATGAATTGGCGTTCCGCAACTGGTGTTCTTTGTGATCGATGTATCAACGAACGTCTCAAATCTAAAATTTACGGTAATGTCGTCCATCCTGTCGCTCTCTATGGTGCTGTCCGACTATAAAAAACAATGAACGGCGTTTTGCGATAATGGAGATGAAGGTATTGCATTGCACCAGTGGCGTGACACGCTTTGTTCACATCCGAAATGAGGATATCCGCGATTGACATAGGGTTGCAACGATCGTGGAAAAATTGCGAGAGACGCGTCTGCGATGGTATGGTCACGCAATTCGTACTAACGAGAATTCAATCGCCACGATTGGTCTGAACATCGAAGTCGATGGTAAGCGACCAAAAGGCCGGCAACTGTGGCTTGATACGCTGGATGAGGACTTGAAAACCTCGCGATTGCATTCAGATCAGACTTTTGAAAGAATAAAATGACGTAACCGATCACAATCAGGCGACCCCGCTTGTGAACGGGAGGAAGGATATCTCCGAATGGAAGACTTCTTCAAAATGGAATGCTATACGAACAGACAAAAGAGACGTGCCAGAGGCTCTTGTTGGAAACGATTACAACTCGTTAAAGGATTGAAAACTAAAAGAAAATCGCAATATCGTCAATAACTTTGAAGAAATTAAAAATGAAAAAATGAAACATAATGGTAAGCAACTTAGATCCTATACTTTATGCGGTAATCTTAAATGAAAGTAATTCCTAGAATTCTAAAGAAGGAGAGAATCAACTGAAAAAAAAACACCGTTTCAACTATAAAATAAAATATAGTCAACACATTTTTAATTACTTTCGCGCATTCTCATAAATAATGCCAGGTATACATACAAAAGCACTCTGTTCGACACTTACTCTCTATTCATCATAAGACACGTTATTTTTGGTAGTAAACACTTAAAATAAATTCTTTTTAAAAGTACTGACAATTATAATCAAATTTAACTGGCAATCTTACAGCCTCAAAAATGGCCAACACCCTTTATTCTTGAGTGAAGTCGTTCGTTCCTCGGAATTGGTTTCGTTTGATCATCGCAAATATAATCCTAAAATTGAAGTTTTTTTTTAAATATTAAAAGAGTGGTTACAAAATAAGCCCTATTTGATATGCTGACTTCACTTACGTCATAAATATAAAGCATATAGTATAAAGGCCTGCTGAGACAAGATTGAAGATTCCTGGATTGATATCAATGGTTTTCGAGTATAATTCTGTATAGAATGGAGCTGATGCGAGTGGTGTTAAGGATTGCAATATAGAAACGAAAGATAAAATTTTCCCTAGAAAGACAAATAAAACTAATAAAGTATCTTATTTTTAACTCTGCGTAGTAAAATCACCTGTTTCGCTGGAAGTCACGAAAGTAGATAATATGGCAAGACACATTGGTGCAGGCATACCCTTTAATATTCCAGTTCCTGCAGCCAAATACATTTCCCAGGATGCACTACTAGTTCCGATTATAACAGCATCTAGGATGCAGCTTCCGTAAGCTAGTAAAACTACGGAAGCGGCTGATAGTTTGAGTAACTAAACAAGTGAATTATTTCGATGAAAACCATACAGATATTGATAGTAGATATTCATGTAGTACCTTTTGCAATAGCAACAAGATGAGAGTGTTTCCGACAATTTGAATAGCAATTCGAACTGCCTGATATAAAGTATATTCTGACACAGTCCAATCAAATTTCTCTCGCACGAAGAGAAAGGAAACATTGGCAGAACCACCTACAACAACAAATTAATAAATATCGAGGCTCTTTGTGCTTGACACAGGGGCCTCTAACGAACTTAAATATTTTCGAGTATATTCTTTACTAGTGCAAGTAATGGAAGACCGGTCAAAAATAGATGAAGAGCTTTTGAGGGCTTTTCCTCCTCTACACTTGCCAATCCCAACATGACTTCAGAAATCCACAGAAGAATGATTAAGTGATACTTTTACCCTAATTAAGAAAGGGCTTGGTGCACTAGCGCAATTACAAATGACGCCCATAGGGCTAACCGTTCGAATGTTTCACGTAAGTGGGTCAGTGGCTAACCCGGCGCAAAACTCCGTATTTTTGTTGCTAGATTGACAAGATAGCCTCTCAACAACTTTCCCGTTTAGCCTCTGTGTACACTTTGCTTCGTTCTTTTAATTTAAAGGTTACACGTCTTTCTCCTCTGAAGCAATTGTTCCTTCGCCTCATGCCTATCCTATCTTGGAATGCTTTCCTTTTTCTTTTCTTGCGTTAATGTAACTTAAAAAATTGTCATTGTGCTCGTCATGAGACCCTTGGGCTAGTAGATGATTCCTTTCCCAGAAATCTCTAGAAATACGCGACTTTGCGGTTATATGCTGACGCGCCTGCCATCACTCACAGCGGTGAACAGAGCATTCGACCCCTTCCGTCCATCGATCCGCTTCCACGATTCCGCAGACAGCCAGATCTTATGGCATCCTTTCGGGACGTGGCCCACGACTTGAATAGCACTTAAAGAACATTTTTAATGGCAGCCCAATGATCAGCGAGATTCTGAGGCGAATTAGTCATTATATCTGCGGTCCAATCAGCAAGGTAGCTCTCCCACTGTCGAGCGACAGCTGAATGATACAAGCGATCGGTATTGAATGTGGGGGGCTGGAGCTTCTTTCTCCACTACCCCTGAAGTCTTCATTGATGCATAGCACTGGACAATTGTGATGCACCTTAACCTTTACCGGAATCTTGCAGTCAAAAAGCTGTCAGAATCCGGCTCACAGGTCAAGCGTTCCTTCCAGTCGCCTTCAGCAACAACCTGAGACCGAATTCGCGTCTGCTACCACTTGGCTTTCCAGATTATAAAAACACATTGCTGAAAAGGGGAAAGAGGTACTCTCCAGAATCCCATCTTACTTACGCTTGTGTCCAGAATGCTCAGCTTATATCGTTGGAATTCCTGCTCCAGTGGAATTGTTTAGCAGACTTTTGCGTATATGGTTTTGTTTGCGTTCGATAATTGGCATATGTCTATCTTCTCAGTCGGTGGATATTTTCCCGTTCGTCTTCTCCGAACGTTTTCAATATATCTTGGACGTCATAAGCCTTTTAGATACTAGTGATGGCTGTCTGGCCACTTTGGCGATCCCTTCTTAACTGGTATTGCTGTTGTTTATACCATGTGATTCTTTCCCGTCATATTTCTGTATGGAGATACTTTGAGTTCAATTCGATGTATCTCATCTCTCAATCATTCCCATCACTGTCTGTATCAGTCGACGTGACGTTCGGTTGCAGGTCTTACTGTCGTCGCTTTTACTCTGGGCAATTATTCCAGCAGGAAGTTTTTCCGTCTGACCCTTGGTAGAACCTGGAACTGCAAAAACTCAGGAACCAGGCGACTTCTGAATCGTGCTTGTAAAAGCAATAAAAGCGAGAACTGGTTATACTTCCGGAACTCCCAGCGTGAATATAAGAGGCTCGTTAAGTGTTCAAAACGAGACTCTTTTAGAGCTTACTGTGTGGACCTGGAAGAAGAAAGGCAGTCTTCAAGGCTGTGCAAAGTCCTTAAAAGAGACGAGTCGGCCAAGTTGGACTCTCTTAGAAAACGCGATAGTACTTTCACGAGCTCCAGGCTGGAATCAGTATACACCCTCCTGCAAGTATACCATCCGGTAGAACGAGATAGAAAATTGGTAGGGGGACAATTAACGGTTTTTGCAACCCCTTCAACACGCAAGTGTTGCAAGATGAACTGGAATACTGCGAAAAGGATTGTTGCCTATGAAAAGGTGAGAGCTGCCATACTGTCCTTTGAACACTTCAAAGCACCTGGCATGGATGGCATCTATTCAGCAATACTAAAGTGAGGTGTAGAGTGCTTAGAGCGACTGCCAAGAAATATTTTTCTAGCATGTGTTGCTTTGGGCTACATGTTTATCGCTTGGCAGAAGGTTAAGGTAGTTTTCATACCGAAGACTGGGAAAGAAGATCATTCTAATCCGAAGAAAGGTTTGGATAGACTGGTTGAGCGTCGCCTTCGTGGGAAGGCGCTTAGGTTGCACCCACCTAATGAAAACGCATACCAGCGTGGAAAGTCTTGTGCGTCTGCTCTTCATTCTTTGGTTTCAAAGATAGAGGATGTAACTCTGATGGGTGAGTACGCAATGGGGTGTTCGTGAATATTGAAGAGGTATTTGAGTATGCGCCTTTCAAAAACTTTGTGATGCGACACAGCACAGCGACACAGTATGGACTTTAAGTTGTCGTATTACTTATTTACAAAAAAGAGAAGTTTTGATGGACTTTGCCTCCCAGGGATGAAGGGTACAACCCTTTAACTTTCCGAGAAAGTGAAATATCTGGCAATCACTATGGATAGAAAAATGCTTTGGAACAAACATGTACAGGTAAAGTTGAAATGAGCTCTCATAGCCTATGAGTTATGTAGACGAACCTTCGCCTCGAAATGAGGACTCAGGCCTCATGTGGAATGTGGATATACGTTGCTACCATTAGGCCGATGTTCGCTTATGCATCCGACTTGTTGGAGTATCGTAAGTATTCTGAAAGGCGATTGTTCACTAGCTAGGTATATATTTAGGATAGGAATTATTCAAGATGATACCTGGCCCTCCTGCAATGAGGAAGCAGAACCCACGGAGCATTTTCTATGTGAATGCCCTACCTATGGCCGCATCAGACTTCAGGTCTTCGGTGCCGGTGTTCTTCAGTGGCAGCGGGTAGCATCACATCTATTAACGGAAATGCCGCGATACGTTAACAAATCTGGAATATTCCGTTAGACAGGGGAGTCGAGTACAATGGGCCACCATGACCTGAATATTCAGAGGCTTTAGCTTCTCCTCTACCACAAACACATACACACAATAGTAAGGGGAAGGGGTATTTCACTACATTTGAAGAGTTATTGTGACATTTTGATGGTTGTAGTCTACCTATTAATCCTATAACCGAAGGCAGTTTTAGTATGTTTCTACTTCCGTTATTTAAATGTTGTCCTAGATGCATTAACCACAAGTACCAGGTATTGTTGCAGAATATATGTAAATCTTTCGTCATTCTCTCCAGACAGCGTTTGCAGATAACCCTAGTTTAGCTTACAGTGATCCGTGTGTATTTCCACTATGATCCCAAATCTCTTTTTGGTTAGAGTTAAACGATTCTGAGAGCGTTTTCGTTCTTGCTCTCCATAGTGGAAGAGTCTAGGGTGCTCTTCCACTCCTAGTAAGTTCACTCAATATAGTTCCCTAAATCGTTCCAATTCCTTCTTTATGGACATGACCACGAACTGCTTCCCGATTCCGGAGAAGGGTTCTCTTTCATAAAGCAGCGTTCTGCTCCAGCATTGCCATCTAACCTAATATGGGGCGGAACCCAGAGTATCCAAACCCTATTGTGCAAGCCAAGCATGTTTAACCTATCAAGGCACTTCTATATTAAGAATTCCCAACTGTCGATTAGAATCACAGCATTCTGCCCTTACAATTCCTTTAGAAGTTAAAGTGGGCTCACCCGCCTAAAGTGTACATTTCCTATGGTTCGGAGTATGTTTTCCATTGACCAATGACTCCTACGTCTGACGACTGCTGACAGAGATCAGTCAGTGTACCAGGTAATTAGTTGCACCTGTTAAAATTCAAATTTCTCCTCGCATTGTTTGTCCCCATCGCGCCTAATGTTGCGATTGTCAAGTATGGAGAAGGAAGAGTCCTCAAAAAGTTTGCACTGAGTTTTTTGCTTTTTCCTCGTTAAACATTTACCTGCACTATTATTGAAGATACTTGAAAAAAATTATGTTTGCAATGCGATTTGCCGATTAAGTTTGAACTCCTTTGGTTACATTACTGAAGGACATCAATTTTGGATTTTGTATGACCACATGGCTAAGATATATGCATTCATTTTTTTAATCACATTGCCTATATCGTATCAGAAAGTATCCAATTCAAGTTATATGACAGATCTCTAAATATATGCTCATGAAAATTATACTTCCATACGTCTTACCTACAATAAATGTGGTCAGTGTTAAGGTTGAAATAATGAGCCACAACTTCCCTCTGTCGAACCTTCTGCCGAACGCTGCTTCCAAAAGATCTTCCACTTGTGACCAATTGAATAAACCAGTTGCAGATATCTGAGCTCATTAAAAGCTTACGTGTCATCTTTAAACTTACCAATTTCAATTACTTACGTATTGATCAATCTCACTAACTCTGACGCTCTCCTTCAATCCGAACCATATCATTATGAGTGCCATCGTTATTATTCCTCCAGATACTGCGAAAACTGTATAAGCATTTGTCGCATGAAACATTGGACCACTTGATAAAAATCCGGCAACAATACCAACGTATAAGAATGCTTCGTAAACGGCCAATCTACGTCAAGGTTTTCCAAGATTGATAAGAAAAACAAATACTTCCATAATTTGGATCTTACCGAAGCATTCTATTACTACTTTCTGTAACGTCCGTAATAAAAGCGAGTGCCCCACTTTTCAATGAGCACTCTGCACTAAGTATGGCCTTCGGAACCATCATCGCTATGTAATACCAGGGGTTAATCGAATACAAAGTTGACGCAAATGCTAATATAGCACAGAGAATATGTAAAGAGCTATGTCCTGAATTTGTGATAAAGACTTGATTAGAACCGCAAATGCAGCAAAAGGATTTGTTTAAAAATTGGTTACGAAAGGGTTTTTTTCTAATTACTTGCCTATAAACGCAGTCAGTATAATAGGTTTCCTTCCAAATCGATCCGACCATGAACCAACGAATAGAGCTCCGAAAGTTGGAATGATTCCATCCATCACGGAGCGAACCATTAATATGTTCGCAACGTATGGCTGAATATCCTTCTCAATTTGCTAGAAAAAATATATCAAACATGAAATCGGAAATTTCATTTAAAAATAAAAGATGGCCCTTTGAATTTTCTTCGATACAAATTGGAGGTGCATTAGTAAACCGTGATCTACAAGCATTCAAAATTAATTTGAAATTACTTTGCTCTTGGAGATAATTTTTATTTATCACGTGTGAGAAAGGTTAACAGTCGTGATTGCAACTACGCTATATAATGTAACTACTGTCTAGATGCCATAGAGAAGCACCATCATGATTTCTTTTTTCAGATTTTTCTGGTGGGCCATTCTCCGACCCCTTAATTTAAATGACCCTTTTCTGACCTCCTTCAAAACTAAGACCTAATTCCGAAAATACTAATTGAGACCATTCATTTGGTACCCCACATGACTATATTCGGCGAAAAAATTTAGCACTCCTCTTTTGCATGTGTAGGGACCCCTCCCCCCTCTCTTAAATTCAACGTGGAATCACGTAACTCACTGCATGCGTGGGCATATGCAGTTTCCACTTTTCCACCAAATTTCATGTCAATAGGTGTAATGATTTCTGAGAAAATTGCGTGTGGTAGGCACACAGAAAGGGCAAGTAGCAGTGTGGGAATTACAGAAGTATGCCACTGTCTTTTTCGTGCTTTAAGGTCTTAACAAAAACATAAGAACGTAAGATCAGTGTGTATCCTAACAGAGTGATTTAAGTAGTTATTAAGCATCTATGGATAAAAGGACATTCCACATCTAGCGTTCCTTCCTCTCAAATCTAAAATATACTGCAGTATCGCCCGCCCTGTCCGCCTCTATGGTTCTGAGTGCCCACTGACTACGAATGAAAAAAAACAGGGCCCCGCGATAATGGAGACTAAGATGATATTCTGGGCGTATGGGACTATCCTGGTACAGAGATAGAGAATATCTTATAGATAGTATTTAGCAACGTGATACTTCCTAATTGCTACACTGCGTGATATCCCCATTTCTATGTATTCGACAATGATTCGCTTTTCCACACTTTGAGCCTCAGTTGATAAACCTCTTGCTGTGGTTGGTCGATGGAGCATAAAACTTGGGTAACACCTGCTGAACTAACACCAACAGCTCTACTACCAAACCCTATCTCCACCTGCATGTGGTGAATGCTGGACGGAGCAGAACAGAGCAGGGAACACTACATTAGAACATTAACGTTCACGCCCCTACAGAGGAGACTGCAGCGTTAGAGGAGGATAGCTTCTACGAGGCAGTAGAACAAACCCTCGAAGCCTGTCCCAGATATGATATCAAAATCATACTCGGGGCCAGTAGGGAAGGAGCCCGTATTCAGGTGATACGTCAGCTCCCACAGCTTACATAGGGATGCCAATGATAACGGACTGCGGATTATTCAGTTAGCAATATCGCGCGAAATGGTTGTTGCAAGTACCTAGTTTGCACGGAAGGCGGTCCACAAACATACGTGGGCCTCTCTAGATGGGACGGCTTTCAGCCAAATTGACCATGTGCTGACCACCTCTCAGCCTTGCTGAATGACAGAACATATAGGGGGGCCAATATAGACTCGGATCACTATCTCGTTGGTAGAGTGCTCTCTGACAATCAGGTGAGAGTGAACACTGAAGCCATTGACAACACCGCCCTACGTAACACCTATAAGGGGGAATAAATGCCGGAATAATCGCAGCTAACAGATATCCTGGAGATGAAGCATAAACAATTAATCTTCACAACCACCTGAAGAGTGTTATCATTGATACGGCCACAAACCTACCTGGCCCCAGCCCTAGGAAAAGTCGGACTGGTTCGACGATGAATGTAAGCTAGCAACGGAACGAAAGAATGATGCACACCGAGTAATGCTGCATTCTCAAAGAACGCGGCCACGCGCAGAGACTTATCACGAACTCCGGCGAACGGAAAAGCGACTTCACACAAAAGGAAGCCTAGGAGAACCAACAAGTCTATGAACTCGAAAAGTACAGGGAGCAACCGCACCAGGCGCGCAAGTTTAACCAACAAGTCGGCAGAATGAAGCCTTATAGACCATCACGATGCTCATTCTGCCGAGACAAAGAGGGAAATGATTTCCAACAGAATGAGCATATTGGAGCGATGGGTTGAGTATTTTGATGAATTGCTGGTGGATATCACGCCGTGCGGCAAATATAGAGGTATTGTGTTGCTGAGTACAATCTATAAGATAGTCTCTACTATCTTGCTAGGTCGAATAGCCCCATACGCCCAAAACATCATTGGTCTATACCAAAGACGCTTTACTATAGACAAATCAGCAACAGATTAGATTTTCTCTCTGCGGCAAGTGATGAAAAACTGCGGAAATATGTCCATCAGTGTATCATTTTTTCATCGACTTTAAGGCTGCCTATGACAACATAGCCAGGGTATAATTGATAAAACTGACAAGGTTGACCCTGGCCAATGTGCGAGGTCAGATAAAAGCAGCAGGATCACTCTCGAGATCATTCAAAATCAACAAAGGTCTAAGACAAGGGGATGCCCTATCATGCGCCCCCTTTAACCTGACCCTGAAGTTGTTGGCGCTTGAAACGTCTCACCATAGGGTTAAAGTTCTTACTGTACAAGACAATAATCTTGTCAGTCCTTATGTATTCCTCGGATATCTGGGTCCTTAGCAAAAAAAATGGCGAACTCTTGGCCGCGTTCGAGAGAAAAATCCTCCAAGGAATTTTTGGCTCCCTACAAGAGGATGGACGATTCCGTAGCCTACATAATGGCGAAATCTATGAGCGATACCACGACCGTCTGATAATGGATAAAATCCTTCTCAACAAGTTGCGGTGGGTGGGTTACTTAATCCATATAGATGAGGATGATTCAGCCCGGAAAGTCTATGGTATAAAAAGAAGACGAGGCAGACCCTGCCTGAGATGGAGCGATGGCGTAGGTCAGGACGCCAGAGAACTTTTAGGGATATCGAATTGATTGACCTCGGCACAAAACCGGGGTGTCTGGAGTTCCTTATTAAGGCAGGCCTAGATCGGATACCGGTTATTGCGCCGTCGATGATGATGATGATGTGGTTGGTCTCCTTTATATGGTGCTGAGGTTTTGGAACAACTTCTTATTCAAAATAACCTTTACTCCTCCGCCTGTATTCTGCTAATCAGTAAAGCGGAATAGAGAGTCAATAGGCTTTCCTTAGTATCGGCGTTCCCCAGTTCGACATTAACAAGGTTCGGGAACAAAGGTGCTGCCGACTATTCCGCAACACCAAAGAAGGTGAAACACCGCGGAGGAACTTCGATTTGGCAAAACAAAGGAGAACGATAAGGACGCTTCTCAAACGTGCTCTGAAGTCTGATTCCGCTACTGACTGGAATCGATATAAAGAGACACAGAAAGCTCTAAAGAAAACCATAAGATTGCTGAAGAGATTAACTCTCTTGGGAAACCTCCAAGCTGAAACGAATCCTTATTAAAGAACGTAGCCAGAAGATGGGTTATTTAAGTTTACAGAGCGGAAGGTACACAGAAAGCGATGAAGAAACGGAAAATCATTTGCTTCAAGTGCACTTCCAGGTCAGCATCCAAAATCTCATCTCAGAGTTGATAGAAGCATACAGCCTTCAACCGAAAGATTGGACCCTGGCTTGAAAAGTAGTATCACTGGAGTGAGCAAAATGGACATTCAACTCGTTCCATAGATACAAATAAGCGGGTCCGGATGGCATTATTCCTGCTCTTGTAATAAATAGTAGGGTGCCCCGGGTCTACATATTCAAAATACATACCATGCACACCTGATACACGCGTTTATTCCAATTAACTCGCGCGTTGTGAAGATGATATTTATTCCCAAATCGGAACCAAAAGAAACATACATTCTTAGGTGGCCAGGCAACATGCTTACCAGAAAGGCCTGAAAACAGCACCTCATGAGCTCATGACGAAAATTGAGATGGCGATGTCCGAAAAAGAATATGCTTTAGGCGCATTCATAGACATCAAAAGTACTTCTAATTATGCCTCATTCACGGTGATTTATAGAATCGATCCAGGAGGAAGGATATCTTAGGGGTGCCCACAGGGAGGGGATTCCTCTCCTTTGTTATGGTTCCTCAGAACTTAGATGAAAATTTCGCCACGAAGTTTCCTTCAACTAAGAATGTTCGGTATGCCTCTTCTGCATAGAACGTTCCAGATACACTCCCTATTTACGTTATGGAAAGTGACTTATAAGTTTAAATAATGTCGTATGCATGAAGCTGCAGAGAAATTGTTAACCACGTGGGCTCATTCTCATATTCAAGTGCATACTTTTTATAATATCCATTTATGAGTATCTGCCAAACCGGGGAAGCAAAACGGAACAGCTTCGTGGAATTCTGTAAAGGGATCGAGCAGATCACAGGCGACAACAATCTGCCTGGCACCCCAACAACGAATAAAAGGAGAAGAAACGAGAACTGGAAACTAGCAAAGGAGATATGCTCAGAAGCTAGGCTAAGGTCGGCAGTGGGAACTTTTAAACCACTGAAATCTCCCGGAATAGATGGCATTTTCCCAGCACTAATCCATAGAGGCCTAAGAGTTATCTTAGAGTCTCTTCTGAGGGTGGTAAGGGGGAGCATAGCACTGGGATACATACCAAGGGCATGGAGACGAGCGAAAGAATCCTTTTCACCCTAAATCTTTCAGACCAAAATGCCTAACATCGTTCGTACTCAAAATGGTGGAGAAGGTCATAGAAAACTATATAAGAACTACCGTTCTAAAGTGTAATCCCCTACATCACTGCCAACATGCTTACCGGGCAGGACGGTCAACTGAAACTGCACTGTATCAGGTGGCAGATGTACTATGGGATACCATAGAAACAAAATAAATAGCACTGTGTGCGTTTTTGGATATCGAAGGAGCATTCAATAACACATCGCACACAGAGATACAAGATGCCTTGAGCCGCAAGGGAGTGGGAAACACCCTGGCATTCTGGATGGGCAAAATGGTAGAAAGCAGGCAAATAGAAGTACCGACAGGTACAAATTCTATTGTCATCAACACTACTCAAGGTTGTCCACAGGGCGGGGTAATATCACCGATTATATGGAGTATGGTAGTGGACGAACTCCTGGACGTGCTAACAAATAAGTCCAGAGTTACGGGGACGACATTGTTTTAATCTGTAGGGGAAAATCACCTGAGAGCCATAAGATTACATGATATGGAGGTGAAACGAGAAACAGAGGTTAAATATTTGGGAATTATGCTAGACCAAAAATTACTCTGGAAGACACATGTCGGAATGCCACGAGGACTCTGATGACTTGTATGTCCATAGCAAGAAAAAAATGAGGTTGCAACCCGAAGATACTACTTTGGATATATACTGCAATAGTAAGGCCAATGATTAACGATGGAGCGGTAATCTGGGCAGAAAGAACCGAACTCAGCGCACAAGCCAGGGAATTACATAAGCTCCAAAGACTGGCTTGCGTGTGTATCAGTGAGACAATGAGGACATGCCCAACGGCGTCCCTGGAGGTCCTTCTGGAATTAACCCCTCTCTATCTGCACATACAGATGCAGGCAAGGAGGGCAATATTCAGGATGACCGGGAGTATCAATGAGGCGAGGAGCTGCCTAAACCGAAGGAAGATTGATATTCTTTCTAGGCGGTATCCCAAATTACTGATACCAAGGGATAACATGACAACGAGGGTTTCACTTGGAGTAATAAGGCAAACTGGGAGAGCGTGCCTGCGACATACGGCTCAAACCAGCAACTGATTACTTAGTACACTGACGGATCCCTCACAGCAGAGGGAGCGAGTGCCGGTGTCATTCGTCCAAGGAAAATGTACTTTGAACCAATGGGCAACTACACTAGCATATTCCAGGCGGAAATATACGCCATAGACAGACGTGCCTCCTTTAATCTTCAAAGGAAGTACAGGGGGCAGAACATTGCTATTCTCACCGATAGCCAAGCAGCGATCAAGGCACTTAGGTACAACCAGATGAACTCTGAACTAGTATGGGAATGCTTTGAGAGACTGAATACACTCGGCTCGTCCAACAAGGTCTGGATACTTTGGATTCCAGGCCATGCTGGGTTAGAAAGCAACGTCAAACAAGGTCTGGATACTTTGGATTCCAGGCCATGCTGGGTTAGAAAGCAACGTCAAACAAGGTCTGGATACTTTGGATTCCAGGCCATGCTGGGTTAGAAAGCAACGAGCCAGCTGACGAACTAGCCAAGAAGGGAGCAGGGACGCCTTCGCACGGGCCACAACCCTTCTGTGGAATCGGAAACGGTTTCATGGCCATGGCTCTAAAAAATGAAGAGGAACGGTTGAGGGAATTATACTGGGCGGGCCTACCAGGGATGGAGCAGTCCAGGGTGCTTATTAGGGGATACGAACCCAAGCGCACAAAGGTATGCTTAAACCTCACCAAAAAGAACGTCCGAATCATAGTGAGAATTCTCAGTGGTCATTGTCGGCTGAACTATCACCTAGGGAAGCTAGGGATATCTACGAACACTGCCTGCAGGTTTTGTGAGGAGGAGGACGAAACCTCTATACACGTCCTGGGGCAGTGTCCGGCACTTGTGCAAAGCAGGTCGAGGCATCTGGGAGAACAATACCAGTTGCAGAGTTGAAAGATTTGGAAGTAGGGAACATATTAAAGTTCCTGATGGTTATAGGCTTGCTTGAGATACTATGATCAATAGGTACACTATACCCAGTAAAAGGGGCACAATAGTTCTTTAAGGAAGCAGTGCGACTTTCCCTTAACAGAATAATAATAATAATATGCCTCTAATAGTTGCGTCAATCAAATTTATGTGCTGTCGTAGACGGTTCCTCCTCTTCGACTAAGCATAGATTACGACATCTACAGTCACGTTATGTATTTTCCATTCACTTATTGCCCCCTCAGGATATTCTAGTGATTCACTGTTTAATATTGTGAATAGTAACATGTGAATGAACACATTCAACAAAATTCCCAAGAATATTTTGATTACATTAGTAATCACCGACTTTCTACGATTATAAAGTATTCATGGACCAGTGATTCATCATTACCGGAGTTTAGTTCTCAAAACCTTCTGTAAATGATTCCGATTAGTTTAAGTGTTCTTTTCTTCAAGATATATACAAGATATACAAGTTTTGTGTAACCACGTTCTACATTTACACTTTAATTAGTTTTATAAGGCATACATCACCATATAATATACTCTGCATCTTACATAATTTTTTTTTATGAGTCACTCATATCTGATTGATTAAGTCGATGCAAAACTTTAATTTTATAATTATCGAAACATGTCCAAAGATGCCCTTGAATAAAAGGGGATTCTTTTAAATGAATTTCACTTTTCTTTCTTGGGTAGTAGATTTACATATTATCGCAATCGACAGTAATTTATGGCAGCTTATCTGGTATCCGCAATTATTTTTTCAGACGCGACGCGTGCTATCTATCATACTTAAAGCGACAGTGACTTTATTAAGAGAATTATCTACCCAGATATCTGATCTAGAGAATAAAAGAAAAAAATTGTGAAACACCAGGAAAGAATCTGACGCTGCCGAATGTCCTGTATTAAGCCTAATTTTTCTTAAAATTTATTGCGAGTGATTAACCAGAACCAAAAGGTTACCTTACCTCGTAGGCTGCTGAATAGTATCAGTAACAGTAGCAACATAAGGCACTATATCGCCCCAGCTCCCCCGGGAAGGGACTGCAACGCTTTCCGGCTTTATGCAAACAGCTGCCAAAGGGCAGTATAAATCCCAGGGCGAAAATGTGGATTGGCATTCACGATGAAGCACAAGGCCTAGAAAATGCCCGGTGAACTAACCCCAACAGCTTCACCACCAAACCCCATCCTTTCTTTCTAATGAAAAACTGCAGATGGAGAAGGATGAAGACGAGTCTCCCGCAGCTAAAAACAATACAAATTATACCAACTGGTCCCTTAGGCTGGGTAAGGCTGACAACCCTACATGGAAAACCGAAGTTACGAAGCCATGAAAGGAACCTGGGACTACATGGATTTTACAACGACTCGGCAACAAAAACAGACGAATAATTTGAGACTTTTCTCATGGCACCGCTGATACCCTGTCCCAATACAGGGTCGATATCATGCGCTGGACAGGGATCAATCTGGTTACTGGCTTAGCTGAAAATGCGATGCATGGAAAGGGTGCCACTAGCAAGTTTTACGCAGTAATTATCCTTGACATGCAAAATGCGTTCAACTCGGGCCAGTTGGAACCTTATAAGGTCTTTGGCGGTATCCAGTTATTTAACTGCGCTTGTCGACAGCTATTTAACAGATAGAAAGCTTTGGTATTGTGAAGCATCATATATAATGATGTCCTCACAATCCCTGTTGCTAGCGAGACTAAAATAGTAGATCACGCCGATAGGGCAGGCGTATTATCACTTCAAAATCAGCAGTCAAATACCTTGGAGTGAGAATAGATGGGAGACTGAATTTCGAGCAGCATTTACATTAAGGTGAGAAAGGCACAGTTGCGAATGCAATCGATGGGCGAAGGGAGAAACTAGAGCTATGTCCACCTAGCATCATAATACTTTGCAGTGGTAATGTGGGAAAGACAGCAGGAGTTAGGGGGTCGTTCAAATCGGCACCCACAGGCTGGAATATGTGTACCAGTGTCTTTGAAAGATTACTACCTCAGGGAAAAAAGTCGGATAGACAGACAGAGATGATGAGAGACATTAATTGGCGAGTCAATGAACACCACACGCATAGCGACTATCAAGCTATACTGTTTAGTGTAATGGAGAGCAAGAAAATGGATATCCAAAAGACATAAGGTCATGTCGGCGATGTAATGGAATTCAAAACTGTTTGACGCGAAAATGTTGGCCGATACATTAAAGGAAAGTTTCACACTAACAAGTACAGTGAGAGAAAAATCCGAGCAAATTGACAGAAGCATGCTCGCAGTCTGTAATGCTGCTGATGCCAAGGCCAAGAAATAACGCCCCGCAGATTACCGAAACCATACAAAAAAGACAACTGCGTACCGAATGCCTGCACATTATGAACGCGCGAGTGATGAGCATAGAGAAAGGCGAGGCAGTCAGATCAGTGCGGATGGCGATGCGTGAGACTAGACGGAATTCCTTCAAAGAATTATGTGAAGAGGTCGACATCAACCCGCAGGGAGGAACGGCAATGGCTAAGTTGAAAGGAAACAGCACCCGCCTAGTTTTATTGTGAAGAATAGTGACCATCCTGTTTCCACAGCAAGGCAAATGCACCATTGCGACTGAAAGAGATCATCTCCCAAAGAACATCCCAAGTATAACAGAGGAATTGACTGCGAAAAGTTAGGGGCTAAAAAAGCACTCAGGCTGAACGGAATATCGGACGTGGCTTTTAAGGCAGCGCAGGCGAGTAGTGGTTAATTTCCACTTTTAATACCTGTTTGGAAGAGGACATCTTCTTGTAGAGGAAGCAAGATGCATATCCACACAATAGTACGGTTTTCCCGCTGGTCGATGAACGCTGGATACTGTCAAATATTCATGGACCAGTGTCCAATCTAGCAAGCCATTGTACGTATAAGGACATAATACTTGCTATCATCACTCTCGATGTGAGGAATGTTTTCAATTCAGCACAATGGCAGCATATAATAAAATCCCTAAGCCGGCTGAATTTACCACGTATATTCAGTTAATCATGAGGGACTAGTTCGTGGATAGAAAGCCTCTCTCGGACACTGACGTAGGCTCATTTGAATATTTGGTAACCGGCGGAGTGCCCCAAGGATCAGTGTTGGGTCCACTACTCTGGAACGGGATGTATGACCATGTGCTGCGCATCAAAATACCTATGGCTATCCAGACGACATTGTAATTGTGGTAGTAGACAAATCTCTTGAAGATGTTATCTGTGCAAGTAAGGCACCGCACAGGCTGATCAAGGATTGGCGGGCATCACATAGATTTAAGCTGACGGAACACAAGACCGAGGCTATACTAGTCAGCAGCCGCAAGCTAAAAGAAGTTCTAATGTTTCGCGGGAGGCAGCATGTGTTAAACCCA
This sequence comes from Hermetia illucens, assembly GCF_905115235.1. Taxonomy (NCBI): domain Eukaryota; kingdom Metazoa; phylum Arthropoda; class Insecta; order Diptera; family Stratiomyidae; genus Hermetia; species Hermetia illucens. The sequence goes on from NC_051854.1 coordinate 18,395,887, forward strand.
AAGTCTTTCATTAAATACCTCGGTGTTATACTGGATCATCGATTGACCTTTAAGGAACACTTGAGCTACACGGGTGAGAAAGTAGCCTTAACTAGCATGATGCCCAATATGGGAGGAACCAAACCACCCAGGATGATGTTGCTAGCAACAACTAGAAAATACGCGCTGACCATAATGCCGAAGATCGACGGCGGGAGGTGACAATCCCTACAATCAAGAATCGACAGGTACGTTGAGATAATTACCACAAGATGGGGTGGGCGCATATGCTGATTTCAAATATCCAGCTTTGGATTATGCGCCAGCATGGAAATGTCCACAATGACTTGACTCAGTTTCTGACTGGGCATGGTAGATACGGTAGGTATTTACATCGTTTTGGACATGATGATTCCCCCTTCTGTCCTGAATGCCTAAACCAATTCGAGCACCCGGACCACATATTCTTTGTGTGCCCAAGATTTGTTAATGAGAACGAAAAGCTTGAACTTCTGTTGAGGAGATCCTTACGAGTGGAGACAACCATTTCGCAAATGGTCAAATTCCAAGATGTGCGGAATGCAGGTAGGTGCACCATAAGTTCTATTCAGAAGGAGCTTCAAAGGATAGAGCGCTTACAAAAAAGGGGAACAATTCTTGCCATAGGAGCAAGCCGGTAGGGCTTTTACCCGCCCCACGATGTAATGTCTGTAGATAGTTCCGTGGATAAAGTGGGTTAAGAAAAATGGTTTTAGTGGGTTAAAGGTTGCTTTCGATTTCATTAAAAGAACAGACAGTAAATAAAAAAATTCTAATAAGGTTTTGTTATTCAACAAAATGCAGCAGCAGAGGTACCACTTTACTGAGTATAAGATATTCTTCGTTATCCTGCAAAGTTGAATAGCACAATGCGCCCAGAACATCATCGACACATACCAAAAAGCCTTCACCTCAGGCAAATCAGCGATAGATCAGAATAAGGGTCATGAGTTGAATCATCTTGTCATCGACTTCAAGACTGCCTATGATAACATAGTCAGGGTTAAACTGTACACAACCATGAGAGAATTCGGTATCACGATCAAATTGATAAGACTGACTAGGCTGACACTGATCAATGTGCCAGGACAGATAAAGGCAGCATATCATTACCATCTACAATGGTATAAAACAAGGGGGTTCCCCATGGATAATGTATAATCCTTTTTAACCTGACCAGAGAAAAAATGATTTATGATGCTGATATTAATGCTATAGACACTATCCCCGAATATGCTAACGATATTGACTTTATGGGAAGAACAACCCGAGATCTACAATCTACCTTCATCCGGGCTGAGTACGCGGCAATTGGCGCGAGATCTAGCACCGCAAACTAATGTAGGTAAGACAGAGTATATGATGGTAACGTCAGCGCCAAGGACCAAAGAAACAGGTCAGATAGTCAGGTGAAATATCAAATAAAAGGTCTCGATTAGTATTTTGCAAAGCTTGCCTCGGCTCTGGTATTACATGCAAAATGGGGCAGTAAAGGTGCTGCGAAGTAATTATTTCTTGCACGGACCCATTGACCCCCCCCCCCCCCCCCAAACGAAAAACTAAATCTGAAAAAAGGCACAAAGCCAGCACTATACGTTATCTAGGCCCAGAATTATCTTCTGTCGATATCTGCTCAAATAAAGTGATAAAAGGGGAAACCCCATTTGAAGGCTTGTTTTCACGTTCTATTTCCAAGAGGAGAGAAGAAGCCTGAATGAGGCCTTGGAAGTTGGCGTGAGCCCCCAAGACTTAATCCGGGAAATGCTCAGGTCGGAGGCGAACTGGACTTCGGTTATCGATGCAATTTTGCGGATACAAAACCGAACTCCTAAGACAAGCACGCACAAGAAGAACGCAAAGAAAAGGAGGGGCTGTGCCCTAAAGACAGAATGGAGCTGCTGAAGGAAGCAAAGAAGTGGAAGACTGCGGAGTTGGAAATATGAAGGTCTACAGAAGGCAAGCCCACCCCGTGAAGCAATGCCTAAATGGTGGTCCAGTGGGGCAAAAGTAGGAGCGAGGTGGGGTTTTTTTTAGTGGGTGCGAATCCCACACTACATCCATGCCTGCTTTGACGTTCTCACAGGAGAGCTAGAATGGATGTGTCTTTCTAAGACTTTTTAACACCTCGATGTACAAAAATTTTTTTTAGTGGGAAATTGTAATTGGAATTCATTCAAATTTGGACATTATATTAGTCATATTTCGAACACACTTTTGAGATTTTTTTTCAAATTTAAACCAATAACTTATTTCCTAAGTACAAGGTGCGCACGTAAACTTCCTTATTCGAATTGCGCGTAACACAGCCGCCATTAATCTTACCAAAGGTGACATGTGCGCATTAAAAAGGGCGCTGCGACTTACTTTCCTAACAGCGTGCATTTAAAAAAAAATAAAATCGCGCCTGCAGGACTTGTTCCTGATCGGATATCGATTATTCAGTGGATGGATACTTTTATGGATACTGGCAGTGTGTATAAAAAAAGTGAGGACCCTCAAAAACCAGCAGAAGTCCTGAGAACGTCGAAAAGGTACGGAGGGCGATTTTGAAATCCTTCAAGCGATCTGCACGCAAAAATTCAGTTACTCTTAGGATTTCTGATCGCAGAGTAAGACGAATTCTTCATAAAGACCTAAAATTTCATCCATACACACTGGCAGGGGTGCAAAAACTTACATGCGATTTCGATTCACTAAAAAGGGATTGTGAAGCCTTTGTCAAAAACCTACCTCACGACGCGTTTGTGTTCTTTGGCGATGAGGCACATTTTCATCTGCCAAGATGCGTTAATAAACAAAACATGCACTATTGGAGTGGTACAAACCCCCCAGAACTGCACGAGCAGCCCCAGCATGCAAAACGTGTGCTTTATCAAGGGCTGGCATTATTGGACCCTGAACATAAATCGACTACCACCTGGGCGTTCGAGCCCGAGCCTGAACCTGCGCCTGATAATCGCTCGGTTTTACACCTATAAAATCTAAAGAAATGCGAATTTCGCTTTGAAATTTCTGCACCACATATTGAGATAGCTAAGTGAACGATCTATGCAATAAAAAAAAGTCAATTCTGAAAATCGTGTGATTCCCCCTTTAATAGTATATAAATTTCAATAATAGATTTCAAGTCCCTCCTAAGTTTGTACAAGAATCAATCCAGTAGTGTAGGTCATAATATAAAGCACGATCCTAAAAAGTTTGGTGGAAATTGCACTATTACTAAAGAAGTTATAATAGGTCAAAGCCTCTTTTCTGTCCAAATTTACTTCAATCTAAGACTTTTAATGTCAGTATTACGCTAGGGTGAATAGTCTGACATAATATATCATCACACGCATTAAATTACGAAAAGTCCACACAAATATTTTTATATAAGAAATACACAAAACCTTCTATACTTGAAGCGTCCCAGTTCTGGTTTCCCCGACTTGTCTTGTATTAAAACTTGCCACCTGGTATGGATACTTTCACAACCTTCATTCTCTGGGTGAACAACCTTCTCGAAATCTGCTTCCACTACGATAAGATTATATTATACTATCTATTTCCACGAAAGATTTGCTTTTAAACTACCAATTTTCACTAAAGCTGTCAATAGCATGACTTTTCATAATTTTGATCTTTATCTATGTGATGTCATACTCGCAGATTATGTCTGGAAATCACCTCGAAGTATGTGGTTTTTTATTTTTATCATTTTTGACTTTGAGGTTGGATCTTTTCTCAGAATAGAATTCGGCTCAAATGTAATTAATATTAAGCGATAAACATGGGGAAAGCAAAATAGCTGAATGATTCTGTCAAATCAACTGGTAAGGAAATTAGAAATTAATAAATATTCAACAATGGCACTCTCCAATGACAAGTGAATACTTAAACCTGTATATCTGGCATAACACATAGAATAATGCTAGTTCCACTACAAATTCGCATTCTTCAAGACAATGGTGTGTATGGCTGCGAATTCGGACGTAAAGAACACCAGTTCAAACGAAACCTAATATCAATCAGGTTTGTCAAATTGATAACCTACAAAGTTTCTTCGAATTTAATAACGCAATTTATATTAAGTCATCAACACTAAATAACTAAAAAAACAGAGACAGTTCTCCAATATATGTAGAAATTATTTGGCTATTCGTAGAGATTCGTATATTCCAAATTAAGATAGGGCCTCCCACAAGGCCCGTTGAATTTCAACCGACTGGCAACGAATGCCTAATGAGATCGACCAAATTGCCATCAGCAGTTAATTTAGGACGGAGTAATAAAAAAGTGGCAAGGTTCGACTTCATCTGTTCGCAGGGAAATAGATTGTCAGCCCTCCGAATTCAACACGAACCCTCTCCACGATTCGGATAGCCGATAGAGGGGAAGCTTTCTTGCTGCGGCAAAAATCCTGAGCAATCTGGGTTAGAATATTGATGGCCACTAGGCCACCAGCTAAGTGTCTACATCTCTACTGCTGTTGAAGTTGTCGACCACATGCCCAAGCGACATTGGACTTAGCGCCCTACGAAAACGTTGAGAGAGACCGCGGAATGAATGTTAAGGAGGTGACGACTCATTTGATGGATGCAAGCGAGGGTAACCGCAACGAGCTAAACCATAGCGTCTGCCTTGACAGAATGAATTACATCGTTGCGTTGCTGAGAGAGACAGAATCTGCCACAAATAAAACTTCACTATCGTATATCGTACAACGGATAAACTTGCCGTGGGCCATAAGCCTTTCGATAGTCATGTGAGGGATGTCATCGATGGGCTCATTCACAACGATGAGCAGCTAAAGAGGCGAAAGGAGCCCTTTACCATGTTTCTAATCGTATATCATCGGGTGAAGTTCCACTGGATACAGACTGCTCCTCCAAACATGATCGAAATTTGTTTGCCCGCAACACCCTCAACCAGAGTAAAGTCACCAACCTTGACAATTTTCGACAGTTGAAGGCTCTAAAGACAAAGCACCGCAAGGCGTAAGTTATGCTAGCGCTAAATCCGTACCGCCAAGCAAATGGTCCTAAAGTCCCATCCCACAAACTGGAAGGACTTCGTCTTACACTAACTCAAACATAAGACCAGTTTATGTCCTCGATGCAAGAAATAGAGTGGAAATACGACAATTCCTGTTTAATAAAAATATGGATATCCCTAATTCATTTCACTCATTGCTTCTAGGATATTAAGCATCCAGGAGGAAAAGCTTATGGTGGTTTTGAAATACTCCCGCATTAAGCATCATTATCCTTCAGAAAAGTACTGTCAAAATTACCTCAAAGCAACTTCAATCCCCTTGCTGGCCTAGATCAAAGACGTGTTATTCCGAGACATTAGTTTAGACATCGTCTCCTTTAAACACCCCAGTCATTGGCGAATAGATTGGCGAAAAATCCCGGACCTGATTGATTTTGGTGTTACTAAAAATTTGAAGTGTAAGCTGATTCCGATCGAATACTGCTATGACCTGTTTTCAGACTACTCGCCCGGTATCATAAAACCTGTGAGCCTGTCTATCATTATCAACGGCGCAACAACCGGTATCCGATCAAAGCCTGCCTTAATAAGGAACTCCAGACACCCCGGTTTTGTGCTAGGTCCACCAATTCGATATCCCTAAAAGCTGTCTGGCGTCCTGACCTACGCCATCGCTCCGTGAGCGTATCTACAGCAAGGAATAAAAGCAGGAAACTAATAGCGAAATCAACCAACTGGTTGAGTGTCCGAAAATACATAAGCATTCATTCATAAATCAACATTCCTTCGAAAACCAAACGTAGAGTTGACGAAGGCCTACAGATTTTCAACGAAATAATCACTATGGCTACCCAGTTCTCTACCACACGCCAATCTAATATGCTGATAATTTTTCATAAAAATACTATACTTTGCAGTATAGCTGTGGATACCACAGCTGACCTATGTAAAACGCAAGTTGAGACATCCAGACCAGAAAATATCAGAGCAGCCTGAACTCTCCATAAAAGTTAAACGGGAACAGGATCTCCAATGCTACTTCAAGGCCTATCACCTAGTACATTAACTATCTTTTTCCTTAAAAAAGCTACAAAAAAGATGACGAGACTATTCAGCCGGGCAAAAAAGAGACCCAGAAAGGGGGCAGCATTTGCAAAACAACTGGGAAAGATACTCCTTTCTCATTTATACCACACAGAAATTCATTCATTTTGAGCCAAACAAGCCATTCGGCTCATTAAAGGGCAAGTGGATAGGACACGACATGGTCGTTGCGGCACGGAAAAGGAAGCTTCACGGACTCTTCGGTTAGCAGAAATGCATGGAAGAAACATAACACCGCTTGGACCAAAACCGCCTCCATTTTAAAGTGGCTTCACCAGACAATCTTAGTTGTCCTAGGTTCACCGCGACACCGAGCAGAGCAGAACAAAACACGTCGGATATATTCAATCCAGCTCAAGGAAGAAAGCAGGCATGTTTGCTGAACAGAATTTCTCCAGACTCCTTCATCTTGCCTGATATATCAGAAAATTGCGGAGCACATTTTTTATTTGGAGAGTTAAGGACGATTTTTGCCTCTCGAAAAAGCGAGCAATCTCGATGCGTGTGGAAGATAGAGCATACACTGACAAAATCCCTGTAGGGGATCAAGAGAGCGCAGGGTAAATTCTGCCTGGTAAAACCTTCTTCTACATTTTCAAAGGAATAAGCGGAAAAAGGAAGCTAATGACGTGAACAGAACTGACTGGATATCACTCTTGGAATCAAATCTGTGCTTACCGAACATGGCGAACAAGAGCAGGTGCTAAGTCGAAAATGCGGGAATGTCCTGAGCATTCCACTGATAACCAATAAATGAGACCATTCTCAGATAAGTTGATCGCGAAGGAACCGAGCCTTCGACTGTAGTGTATGAGCGAAATTTGGTGACACACGTGAGATTCATATCGACCGGGGCATACGCTTCCAACTGTTATCTATTACATATATGACTACCTTTATATTCAAAAACACAAAAGTTCGTCAGATCAACCTCCAACACGCCAATGCTTCCTCCTTTATGCTGGCAGCACGGTTGACAAAGCTTTAGCATTACCCCTATGTCTTTCTGGTATAAAAATCATGACTTTGGTTTAATAAAATCTGTTGTAGTAAATCCAATTGATTTCTTTTACTGAAATCAGATAAAAAAGTACTTATATTCAAAATCCAGCCAACATTTACCCGAACTGTAGCATAAAATCACTGACGCCCCAGGAGAATCAAATGCAAGGGAATTCCCACACCGCGAAGCTGTTTTTTTAAGGTGATACACGGTACTTCTCGTGGTGGAGGCCAACATACTTTTAGCTTCATACTTTAACTTAATTAGGGGTCAAGGAGTAGACCGCAGGATAAACTGATGGGGAATACAGCGTTCTGGATCAATTTGTGATGCTGGAAGACAGCATGGAATCGAACCGATGTTAATCAGTTGGATCCTTCACATGCTAGAGTGGAGAAAAATCCACATATTGGTCGGCCAGAAGTCTATTGAAGCAGGATGTTTTAGGGGCTGCCCACAAGGAGGGGTTCTCTCTCCACAGTTATGGCTCTTGGTAATGGATACCCTGCTATGGCTCCTGGAGGACAAAAAAGTCTTTGCGCCAGCATTTGCGGACGACCTAGCCGTAATAATTACCGGCAAGCTTGAATGCAACTCTGCATGAAATCCACAATTCATGCCTCCGCAATGGACTCACGGTGAAAGCTTGGAAGACTGGACTAGTTATGTTCACTAGGAACGTCAAGTGGGGCAGCTATACGCTACTCACCTTAGCAAGGACGGAAATCCAGCTGGCAGAAACAGTCAAGTATTTAGAAGTACATTACGACTCCAAGTTAACGCGAAAGCACCATATCCAGGAACAATATCAGAAATCCTGCAGATTGCTTTGGTGTTGTAGGAATGCAATAGGTAAGACCTGGGGACTTTCACCAAAACGGATACACTGGATGTATACATACATAATAAAACCCATTTTGATGTACATACATGGTCTGGTGGCCGAGACTGAACTTTGCTAACAGCAGGAAACTGCTAACGCAGATTCAGAGGATTGGTTGCCTAAGTATTACTGGGGCAATGAGTACTACGCCGACTGCGGCACTTCAAGCTATCCTAAATCTACCCCCATTCACTTGGAGGTGAAACGGAAAGCAGTCAATGACGCATATGGACTCGATATCATTGGAGCGTGGAAAGGCGGCCCAAAATACGGTTATGCGTTTATCTAGAAATTCATTAACAAACTTCCGGTAGCTCTGATGCCGGCCGATCGTATGGTTTCCAAATTCGCCTCTGAAAAGACATACGAGTACACTGTCATAATCACCAAAAGATAAGAATGGTCGATAAATGGCCATGAGTCTTTTCAGATTACAGACTTAATAATCTTCACCGACGGGTCAGTCATGGAGGACGCAGGGGTGTTGTTCGCGGCGAATCTGATTATGGAACTGACCCGACCGTCCGGAAAAATGATGACCATATTCCAGGCGGAGATATATGCCATTTCATTGGAAACAGATGAATGTGTGCGACAAAAATGGAGGGGTTGCACCATTCGAATCTGTTCCGACAATGAGGCGGCATTATCAACACTAAACAGCAACGACATATCAAGCCAGTTGGTGCGGAGTTGTCATCAGGTGCTATTGAAAATTGACCGACTGAACGAAATGTTCCTGATGTGGGTGTCGGAGCACTCTAACATCGCTGGTAATGAGGTAATCCACAATGGTGGGACCAGAACCAGCTTTTGGAACCCGGCCATCCACTGTCAAGTCTACTTTGAAGGGTGAAATTGCAAGAATTCACGCTACCGAGTGGAGAAATTTGAACTCTTTCCGGAGCGCCATTTTTGTTGTCCCTTAAGAAGTGGGACATGAAAACCCTAATAGGGCTTTCAACAGAACACTGCTCCTTAAACTACCATATGGAAAAGATTAGGGTGGTGGTTTCGGCTATGTACAGCCAATGTGAGGAGGAGGAGGAGACGGTCCTCCACTTTTTACGCAGCTGCCCGGCCTCCTCAGATTTCAGACGAAGATCCCTCGGTAAGGTTTTCTTCAATGAAGAATCTGCACACTCTTTGCCTCTGGAGAATGTTCTCAGATTCGCTAAAACCTGCGAACGCCGTAGACGGGGAGAGGTCGGAGCTGCGGTTCTCCCCAGTAACTAAACTAAACAAAAGTCAAAGGCTGGATTAATTGGTAAGAAAAAGTTGCGTCATCATATCTAATAAAGGAGCTGAGAAAAAAGATCATAAAACGTCCCTTATTTTGGCCTTTTCATGCAGACTATTAGATTAACGCCACAATGGAGGTTTTTTTACGACTTGCATTATTAATAAATCAGTTGCTATGTATGCATAAATATGCATAAACAATCGATGATTAACTGCTGCCTCATAGGCCGCCGCAGCATCTTTCTGTGGCGATATTTATTTTTTAACGTTGCGGTTCATTATCGCAAGCATTACACAACTTTTATCTTGCTTCTCCCTTAATTTCTGAGGAGGTGTCCGTTGGGAATGATTTGTTTCATTTCAGGGACGAATATGCAAGATAAATATTTTAGAATTAATTAGATTAATCTTCTTAAATCTAGGAAGAAGCAATATGAAACCTGACGGAGTATTTATCCACGGGAGCTTCAACTGTATTTCATTCCGAAACATGAAATGAGAGAATCCAGATCCAGGGAGAAGAGGATCTTTTCTATTCGTATAAAATTAACAAATCCAACTTCCTAATTATTTCCAACATTCTTGGAAACATGGTTCTAATAGTTTGTGATACTCTATCTGGAATGTTTGCAGACGTATGAACATGTATGTTATGCATTCTTGTGCAAATATTCGCGTATCTACATATACTACATACTTTCATATTTATTTAATGTAAGAACAAAATCAGGCAGAGCTGGCAGATTCTGATAGCAAGAATCGTTTAATAGTAGAGTATCCTCAGAAAGTAAGCTGCTGAGAGCATTTCATAAGAAACATATTAAATATTTGCGATAGCACGTTCCTTATCAGTTCCTTTTTTACACCAGCCAATTCATTAGAATTCAAAGAAATGCCAATAAAACTAAATAAACTTTGATATCTTACCGCTGTGTTGTGATTAGGGTGTTGAGTTCCAAGCAAGAGACAATCGGATTTATTGTAACCATAAACTACGGTGCATGTTTGAAATATGATTTGGTTTTGAATCACAACCCCTAGTGAGGAGACATTAGAGCATTAGTACACAAATTCCTGCTATTTTCATCCGAAGAATCGTCAGCACCTGAGAGATCAATTGAAAAAAATAACAGCAAAACAGCGGGTTCTAACACTAGACCGCGGAAAGCGAAAGATCTTCCGGAAATACCGCGACCATGATCACTAGAGTCGTAATCAAGCAGCGACTCTGTTGACGAACTCATGTTTCAAGTGACTATTCTTACTCCACATTGAACTCAATTCAGATATCCAAACTTTGGGACCATTTAGATGAAAAAACTATTCATACTTTGAGCAACAATTACACTTTGAATGCGAAATATTCAACACTATATGCAGCAGCTTCAGATAAAAAGCACTAGCGATGGTGATTCACTTTGTTGGTGGAACCCCCAGTTTAACCTGATTAGAAAGTGTGCCGCGAACGACTCGGTGTCTACTAAGACGATCAACTGACTGCGAATAGCAAGGCTTTCAAGGCACAGCGTTGCTTCTGGGAACTGAGGAATTCAAAGTTGAGCAAGCAACACCCCTTCAACCAAACAATGTGCTGATTCGTCGACTGTATCTGAAATTTTATTACAGTAAATCGCCTTCGATAAGATTGGCTTTCTCCGAAATTCTTGCGGAAGACGTTATTGACCAATATTTTGTGGATCCAATTTGTTTTTTTTTTTTTCTATATTCAAACGGGGAATTAAATAACTGAAATATTGTTTCTTTTTTTACCGTGACTTGAACAAAAAGCATATTTAAGTGTGGTGTTAGTTTATTGTTTCTAAATTTAGATACATAGCAACAGTCGCCTGGAAAATTTCTTAAGAAAATCTCCTTCGACTTGAGTTCAAGATAAGTTCAGAAACTAACCTTTGACTAAGGACAGTTGTTTCACCCTAGATATCTAGCGTTCCTCTATTCCAATTTTTGACGGTTAATCTTTACATGGGAACTTTATCTAAATAAACTAAATTTTTCTAAGGTTATTTTGTATTCATGGGAAATAATTTCTTTAAGATTGCCATAAAACCCTATGGGGGGGGGTCAACAACACCCATGTGCTATCGCTGACGGTTCCTTAACTGCCTCCACGATTTTCCGAGAAACTCACTGTTACTCTTCCTCCATTGTTCTACACAACGTAATTCAAGAGTAACCCACTCGTCAGCGGTCTTGGGATGGTGGATTCCTCTATATGGTATAGCCCGCCTTGTCATCAACACGTTGCTCCGAAGAATGTTAATGTGGTCGGTATAGAAGGATCCAGGGCGGAAACTAGCCCGATTTCTGACGATCAAGAACGAGATATTTCTTAATGCGTTTCAAAATGATTTTAGCTAATATCTGGGCGACAGCAGGAAGCGCGCAAATATCCGTCCAACTGACAGAATCAACAGAGATGACCGTCTACGAAACCCTTACGATCATAATCTTTTTCACTCATTAGATTAGGTATTCCCAGGATTTAAGAATGAGTAGAAGTAGCAACTCTGCAGAGACTACAGTAATCGTATGGGAAAGTTCCACAAAGAGACCGCCAAGCCCGGCGGCTTTACTTCATTTGAGTGCGTTGATGACGGCAACGATAGTTTCGCTTGTGCTTGAAGGAGCAGTCCATATCCATCCAGTCGGTCGTCAGCGACTTTTAACAGGTCGCTTACGATACGAGGAATGACGACTCCGAAGTGCCCGAACAAGTAGCTCTGCCCGTTAGCTGGCAGTATACTTGCATCCTAGGTAGTAACGTTGAGAAGTCCTCGCGGTGAAAAGCGAATTGCAAATGACCGGTACTCTTCGGGACACACTAGGAGTCCCCTGAGCCGTCGACAATTCTCTGTAAACGTCGATGGGGTGATGTGAGCCTAGTTCTGCCAAGGTGGTAGTTGTGACGTGTTTCAGGAAACAGTCCCTTTCGGACCCTGGTCTGGTAATGTGCATTGACCCGGTGTTAGTAGACCGCGTTGCTCCGAATAGCGCTGATTCGTTCGTGAATTCCGGGATCAGCTAAGCGTAGATCAGGCCTCAGGGAACTGGAGTAGGGGCTGTGTCCCCGAGGGTACACACGCGATGCGCTGGTGAGTTTTCCATGGAGAACACACATAAATTAATAAAATAGTCCCGAGCATGTTGATTCGGACACGAACCGAGTAAAAAGTGCACTCGGCCGTCCTAGCTAGAGCCGAAGGAAAAAGGCTCATCAGGAAATGCGCGGCAGGGGTGAAGCGTATGCCGTCGGCAACGTTCCTTAATAAGAACGTAAGCAAGGATGTTAAAAACGGGCTGATGAAACTAGAGGAACAATTGAACGGCATGTCCTTCTACAGGCGAATGTGGAGAGCAATGGAAGACGATTGGAGAGCGGAAACGGCCGCATTCCCCTCTGAGAACGCTGCTTGCGTCAAATGGACCGCAGATAGCCCACTGCAAAGCGAACTGGGGAAAAGCAGAAAGAGGACGACGTGCCTGAAAGAGACTTTATCGAAGTTGTTTCCAGGGCCCAAAAAAGGAAGGCGAAGAAGGATGAAGGAAAGCAACTGGCTACGCCACCAAAGACCCGTCTGTATAAAGACAAAGAGGCTACAAACCGAAAGCCAGTAGCAGAAAAGACGTCGAAACGAAGAAGGACTAGACGGTTGGCTCTGCTCATTAAGCTGACAAAAGCCAAGACACTTGCGGAAGTCCCTTGTGAAATCTGCTGCAGGATGAAACCCGAAGACAATGGAGCAGAAGTATATTCCATACGGAAGACGAAGGGTGGCGGAGTCCTCGTCGAACTGAATCCGAAAATGACTAGCAGTAGTACGTTCTGCGAAGCGGTCAAGGGGCTACTAGGGAAGAAGGCTCTTGTTTCTAGTCTAGACCCTATCTGCTATCTAGAAACCCGAGATCTTGACTGCCTCAAAGAAAAGGTCGAAGTGGAGCAGACTATAAAGCGTGAATGTCCAGAAGTAACTAATGCCCGGATAGGTATCACCTCTGTAAATGCTCGAGGCCAAAAACTCACTGTGGTGGAAGTTCCCGGGTAATACGCGAGGAAACTCCTTAGCAGCGGGAAAATCAAAATCGATGGATCAAGTGCTACAAGTGCCTGGACTATGGACACACATCACCAACTTGCAAGGGATCCGACAGGACAATACGCTGGAGATACGATCAGGAAAGTCAAGAAGCGAAGACATGGAATGAAAGCGAAAGTTGCGTTCTCTGCAGGGATCGTGGCGCGTCCGGTAAAAGCGTCGCATACACTGCGGACTCGGAACGGTGCCCAACCTTTAGGACGGAACTAGAATGGGTTAGAGCGCGAATAATTTGATCCGCATTCTACCAATTAGCATGCACCGAAGTGCAACCGCTCACCAGCTGCTAGCGCAGTTCGCTGCAAAGGCAAAGGCTGATCCAGTTCTAATCAACGAGCAATACCGGAACACGGACCCGGCTTCATGGCATCTCGACTTATAGGGTACCGCTGCCACCTGGGTTCGGGACGACGTCCGACTTCGTGTTCTTACCCAGGGCCGAGGGAATGGCTTTATCTGGATTCGGTGTTTAGGGATAAGGTTTTTTAGCGTTTGCCTGACGCTGAATGAGACGATGCCGGACTTTCGGTGCCGGCTTGATGCTGTGGAGGACGCGAATCCTGATAGGCGGTGATTTTAATGCTAGCTCCCTTGAATGGGGTATGCCAGAGGGGAACGGATTCTGGAAATGGCGGCGAGAACCGGACTCGTAGTTTTAAACACCGGAAATACGCCAACGTTTCGGCGCCCAGGCTGCGAAGGAAGCATCCCTGACATCACTTTTGCGTCGGAATCTCTGGCATCATCGGTGGCCGGGTGGCGAGCCCTGGGAGACTTCTTGATAAGTGATCGCCAGTACATCGACTTCGAAGTGGTTGAGGTTACTTGCACATCGGCACTCCCCTTGCGTGTGGAATGTCGCGAGGGTGAACATCGGGAAGTTCGGCGAAGCTCTTGGAACATGCAAGCTGACACTGTCGTAAACTGAATGATGAAATTGAAAATGACAGCGTGTGAGGCTCCCATGGGACGTGACAAACTTTCTATGTACTGGTTGATGGCAGAAATTGCCGTCCTACGGAGGGAGTATCATTAGCTCCGCCGTTTGGCACAACGTTTACACGCCCGGGAGGAGGCATGCGTCAACGAGGTAAATGATGACCCGTGGGGACTTGGCTAGAAGTTTGTCACTCGGAAAAACAGGGTTCTGCGGAAGCGCTACATCCTAAATACCAACCAGATGAACCGCATTGTACGGCATTATTCCCCAGACAACCTGTGCGGGTTGATGTCAATAGCGCGAAAAGCTTCAAGGATTGCCCTCTTTTTACAATGAGAGAGCTCGAAGAAGCGGTTCTCACTATGAAAAATAAGAGCGCACCAGGTCCTGATGATATCTCGGCGGAAGTTTACAAACTGATGTTTGGGCAACGGCCAGACTTGCCGCTCGAGGCGTTCAACGCTTGTTTGAAGGAGGGCACAGTCTTCGAAAACAAGTGAACTCACTGAAGCGATCCGCGCTGCCAGGGACGTATCCCTAAAGCAGTTCGGATTCAGAACAGGTGAATGCTGATATGGAGGTCGTTGATGCGGTTCATTGAGACGAAGCACACAACCGCCGATCTCTCCTCGCCTGATGTCAGAAATGCCTTCAATTCCGTAAGATGGACCGATATGTTAGGCAACTCATTCCACGCTCCAGAGGAGGATAGAAATCACGTCAGGAGTAGCACAGGAATCCATCCTGCAACCGGTCCTCTGGAACGCTTCCGATGATAGTCTGCTGAGACTCGTCGATTATGCAGACGACGTTGCGGCACTTGTTGCCGGACGAACCGTTGAGCAACGCAAAGCAGACTCGGCATATATATGCGGCGGGTAAGCGGATGGGTAGCCACTCATTGTTTCAGCCTTACGCTGGAAAATACCGAAATAGTCATCTTTACCAGAAAGAGAATCCCGACCATGCGTCCCACATCGAACGGCGAGTTGACTATAAAGTCAAAACCAGTGGTTAAATACCTTGGTTTAATATAGCAGCGGACAGGGCTGCAACTGGAGTCTCGCTCTTGAGTCGGCTAATGGCGAATGTTGGGGGCTCTATATTTGCTAGGAGACGTCTTCTTAAGGGAGCAACGCAATCCATTCTGCTCTATGATGCGGAGGTATGACCTGATACATTTTATAAGGAGGTGCATCGTAAGTGCCTTACTCTACTGCAGAGGCGAGAAGATTTGCGAGTGGCGCTTGCTTATCTCACTGCCACAGAACTGGCCGTGATGGTGATCGCCAGAGTGATTCCCGTTGCCCTCCTTGTCAAGGAGCGCTATCTATAGCCATAAGGACGAAAACTTAGGAGGTTTGCCCGTGAAGAACGTCAAGGCACCCTTACCAAGTGGCAACTCGCTTGGAAAAATGAGCTAAGAAGCAGATGAACTGCGCAGCTCATCGACAATTTATATCCGCGGCTGAACCGAACGTACGGTGAAACTGATTACTTCATTACCCAGCTTTTAAGCGGACATGGAGGTTTTCAGTATTACCTGCACAGGATTGGGAAGACACGATCGCATGACTGTGTGTTCTGCAAAGGAGTGGCGGACGGCGCTGAATACACCTTTTATTCTTCCGAAAGGTGGGACGGCTTTTCGGTAGTTTTATGCAGACACAAGGGAGCTCTCTCCAGACCACATTGTCCGAGGAATGCTGAGAAACGTTGGCAGTTGGAGTGGTGTTGCCCATTATGTTCGGGCTCTTCTTATTGCGAAGGAGATTGAACACGACCGGTGGAGGGACCGGATGGATAGGGGTTCTCTGAACTAATAACTCCCTTCTTCCCCACCCCTCCCTTTGGCGAAAACGATCTCCTGACTTCAAAGCTCCCTAAGCCGGGAGAGCGAGAGGACTACCCTGACGTAATGTGTCAAATGGTTCCAGGCTAGTTCTCTGATAACAGGGAGGTGTTTAGTTGGTAGCCCAACGTCGTACTGTTGTCGGAGTTCAACACTCTGTGCGTAAACGCATTCACCTACCCTACTCAAAAAGAAAATATCCGAATGTTACGCCATCATATCGTCCACAACGGGTGGAACTTCATTTGATGTTATAAGAGTTAGATTCATAGTAGAAAAGGTATTTCTTTATTATGGATACGAAGACAGAGACAATTTTAAGATGCTGATCAATATTCTCGGGCCACTTGTTTAGATTTAGTGTCGTTTGAAGAAAGTCTTTTCTCTGCTGAATTAAAGCCGCATAACAGAAACCGCCCGAATTCAATTTTGGAGCCGACACTCTATTCCTCCACACACAGATGCTTACAAAGGTAAACGACCTTTCCCTTTCGTAGTCGATGTCACCACCTATTTTCTTAAGTACATTCAGAAGGAAACTACTAAAACTGCCTGGTGGCCGGCCCTCTACCCGAAGGGTGCGCCACCGATGACGAGACGGTGAAATTTAAAGAAGACAACAAACCATTCATCATTGTTATTACAGCCACCAATACAATGCCTCCTCCTCGACGGCGTGTCTAAATTGAATTGCTTATGGAAAGCATCTTATAATAATAATAATAATCGTTGGCGCAACAATCCATGTTGAATCAGGGCCTTGAAGTGTGTTAGAGCACTTCATTCAAGACCGTAACGGTACACTAGGAGGCAATGTGGTCAGCATTGCGCTCGCCCGAGATTATTACCCTGATTTGACTCAGGTACTCATTCACAGCTGAGTCGACTGGTATCCGACGTCAAATCACGATACAAATTCCACTGCCACCAGTAAGATTTGAACCGCGACCTTCCGTACGACAGCCTTGCGCTCTAACTACTCAGCTATCCGGACACGAGCAAAGCATCTTTCTGCACTATTTTGGAAACCTCTGTTGTGACCCATGTCACTAGAGCGCAGCCAACGAAGGTCTTCAGCAATAGTTCCACACTGCATTGACGCCCACTACCAACCAGGCTTTCCGTAGTAAATCAAAGCAAGAGGCACCAGAATGATCAGCTCATATAACAAGGATGGAGTGAGCCCGCTCAATGTCAAGTCTATTCTGGAAGGTAAAGTTGCAAAGGTAACACATTCAAATTTTCAACGGCACGCAAAGAGGACACTACTTTTCAAACGGCCCCAGCAGAAAATCGGAATGGTGCCCTTGACTAAGTATGTACAAATGTAGTTAATGCGATATAGAAGAGGCTCTGCTGCTCTGGGGAAACTACCGCAGGTACTTATGTATCCTTACATGCAGAATATTGAATTTTTGGTGTCCGCACTTTGATTGTAGCAATATTGAATAGAGGAAGGACACTAAATCAATTGGTAGGTCACTGCACATTTGTATACTTGGAACTTCGAATTAAAGGGGAATTCCCTAAAAATATGCAGGTAGCATTTATTTTGCTGCTCCAAAAACTAAATGAAGAGGTAACATACGTTTAGTTCGTCTGCCCCAAATTATGGACCGAGTGAGTAAGTCTACTTCTCCTAGTGATGACGGTAATTACGTATATATAAGCTTGTGGGTATATGTATTTGAGCAATAGTTTATTTAGACAGTACACAGTGAGCCAAACTGAAATTCGGATACCACATAAGAAATATATACATATCTACGTCAAAAAGTAATCAAATTTCAATTTGTTTCAATTGAGTTTATTTTTGTTACCCGAATACGTATTTTGGCAGCCGCTAGAGAAGTAGAGAACATTCCAACGAATTTTGGCCAGAGAAATCATCACTCAAAAGGTTATTAGGCAGTGAAAATGCTGGTTCCTCCCATAAGAATACCGACATGAAGGCGAGAGCCTTAGGAGCCTTCAAAGATGGCAAAATGTCGTAGGGACAATTTTCCATCCTACGGGAGTTTTTGTGAAAAAAATTAACAATCAAAGTTTTCGCGATGGGCTCCTCTATTTGGAGTGTACTGATGAGGTTACCTTGAGGTGGTTCGAGCAGGTAATCGCACCATATGGGGCTCCATTTTCCCTGGGAAGATTCAAATTCAATCATATCAGGAAACTATAGAGCATCATCTTTACTTTGAGACCGAAGAACAATAATGGTGTTCGACTCATACAAATTGCAGCAACTTTGGTGCGTTTCTCCACAATGAAACTGGGCGCTGAGGTTAGTGCATACAGTAGCGAAACCTTCGTATGGGGGCTTGGGCTGGCGAAGGGATTACAAAGTATAATAAATCCTACTTGTTCACAACTTTTACAGGTTTAATGGTAGAAGCGAAAAAAGGGAAGCTGGAGACGTGAGTGGATCTGGCTTGCTGGCAGTTTGCGAGTTCGGATTCGCGCTAACTTGTTTAGTTTGCGGTGTCACAAACCACGCCTAAATCTCTCTCTTCTGGCAGCCAGGCTGACAAAGCTTCAGCACTTCGTTTAACAAAATCGTTAGCATTGAATCAATTAAGAAGTTCTTTTACGGTGAACAATATATGTATAAGACGACAGCTTGTGTCCTGATGTTAACACTTTTAGAGGCAACCGTGCAGAGACAATTCAGTTCCCAGGACCCAATTAGGAGATTAATGGGGAGAGGTCATAGTTGTCTCTACTTACTTATCCTGTCATTATGTTATCCGATGACGCCAGAACTAAGGGATCTGGTAGTGTATGCAAAATCTCCTCATGACTACAAACCTGGGGTGCGCTCCTTCGTTTGTGAGGGGAAGGATAGCGACATAATTGATTTAACAATATGCACTTCAAAGGTGTTAGAGATGATTGCAGACTGGCGAGTGCTAGACAAAGACCTATTATTAGACCACTAGTAATTAAAATCCAATCTGACTATTGCAGGCGAACAAATTGTAACACAAACACGGGATCCTAGGAAAAGGAATTAGATATCGTTTACTTGGCAGGACTGCTTAGGCGATGAATCGAACACTTTTGGATTGCTCTGAAGAGCTTTGTCCTATTATCCGAAATCAAGAAATTAAATGGTGAAATCAAGAACTACTAAAACTCAGGAAATCAACCAGAAGACTTTTGAGTCGTGTTTGTAACAGATATAAAAATGGAGACTGGTAAAACAGGAATATAAGATGATGGTTAAGTGCTCGAAGCGACACTTAGAACGTACTATGAGGAACTGGGAGGCTAAAAAAAATTGTTCAAGGCATTGTAGAATCCTTACCGTAAAAAGGATGAGTCGACCAAGTTAAAACGGGACGTACACTATCCGCGGAAGCAGGTGACAGAAGTGGAAGGGGGAGAGTGGGCGATGGCTGTAAACCACAAAAGTGTGCAAGGGAAATTAGAACACTGCGAGAGTGATGCCAGAGGAAGGCATAGGACACCTAAAGCGACTGCTAAGAAATATTCTTCTAAGATGTCTTACCCTAAACTACGTACCTACCACTTGGTAGAAGATTAAAGTAGTCTTTTTACCGAAGCCTGGGAGAGATGACTATTCAAGCCAAAAGATTTTAGACAGGTAAGCTTAACATTATTCTTATTAAAATATTTAAAGAGACTAATTGAGCGTCACATTCGCGAGAGGGTATTAAGTTCACTTCCGCTAAATGAAAACCAACATGCTTCACAACGTGGGAAATAAAACCTTTGGTTCCAAAGATAGAGGATTCAACTCTGAAAAGCGAATAAACGACGGAATAGTTCGTGGATATTATGACCTTTGACTATGCGCCGTCCGAAAAACATTTTGTGACGCTGCCAAACAACAGTGTCATTATCATCAACGGCGCAACAACCGGTATCCGTTCTAATCCTGCTTTAATAAGGAACCCCAGACATCTCGGTTTTACGCCGAAGCTATAGGCTATAGGCTGCGGAATCATCCTTTTGTATCTGGGAGTTACTCCAGAAATGCTTCTTTGTAACAAACATGTAAAGGTAAAGATTAAACGAGCTCTTACACTTTCCCTCGACATGGGGAGTTAGCCGTCATGCGGTAATATGGAGATATGTTGTTTCCATTAGGCAGATGTTCGCTTATGCAATGGTAGTGTGGTGGATTGGGGGAAACATAAAAGTTTTTTTTTTGGAAGCTAGCCTCACAGCAAAAAACTATATGCCTGGATATTACCGGTGCCATGACCACAACTTCCGGCGCAACTCTTGATGCATTATTCAATCTATTCAACCCTTGGTTTTATATATTCAGACTACTGCAGTGAGAGCAGTTCATAGACTAATACGTTAAGACCTATGGGGAGGCTATAGACGTGAGGGGCACAGAGTATTGGTTCAGCTATTGGGAGAACTGAAACCAGTTTCTTCAATGCCATCTCGGACCCTCACTCATCTGTTTGGTAGTGAAACATAGAGAAACATAGAGAAAACTGGGATGAACTAGAAGAACGCATAGCAGAATATACTGAGGTCTTCTATAGTAGTGGTTCCAACAGGTGCAACGAGCTTTCTGGCGATCCTAAGGGCAAAAATCTGAATGTTTGATGAGCGGTTAGAGGGCAGGCGCATCGTTATCTGCAGTGATAGTCGGGCTACGCTGAGCATTTTGAGCAGTCCTTTAATCACCACAAAAATCGTTCAGAAATGCAAAAACCAGTTAAACTCTATTTCCAGGTTCAGTACAAGGGAATATGCTTCAGTACCAGGCGACTGTGTGAGAGAGTGAGCGGGTCAGAGAAGGCGAACGGCGTCTAAAACAGATTGATTTTATTTTTGGTAAATGTTGAATTTTCAACGCCAACTTCGGAGGAGATGGAAAGTTAATGAACAGGGAAAGGGGGGCTCCCCTCTTCAAACCAGAAAAAAACTCGTAGTTGTCACCTGCCCTTAAAAACGTATGATCTTCAAAATGGGGTTTTTGATATCATGATTGTAAAGTTGGCCTGTGAGTAAGGGCTTAAGAATACGCTCAAAGCCTTGCTTGTTTGTCGTAAGGGGCAACTAAGAGGGATAGAAATTTGTAGGCTAGTAACCTGCAAATTTTGAAAATACATTGCTACTGAGACGTCAAAAACGCCTCGGATATTGGTTTCAGGAATGTGCGTACACTCCTCGATGACGGTAGCGAGGGTCCTCAGAATGCTCGCTTTCTCGAACTTGAGCGGAAATTCCAGCGATATAAGGTGGACATTCTGGGCCTAAGTGAAGTAAAATGGTGAGACACTGAAGAGTGCTTCTCTCCCTTTCGCCGCACTTATGACAATGTGTTTTTGTACTCTGGAAAGCCAAGTTTTTAACAGACTTCTAACTGCAAGATTTCGGTTCAAGTTAAGGAGCATGACAATTATATAATGCTACGCACCAACGCAGACTGCGATATAGTGGCCACTTTCTACAAGCAATTAAATGCACTGTAATCATGTGGGGTGATCTGAATGCTAAGTTGGGATCTGACAGCACCTTGCTCGGACATGCGATGGAGTCTTAGCGACCGCAATGGTAATGGTGGGAGGTTCGTGGATTTCTGCAACTTCTACCACCTCGTCATTGATAGCACATTGTTCGACTAAAGAACCTGCCATAAGGTAAGTTGAGTTTCAATTGACCGACACCGTACGAACAATCAGACTGACCACTTCGTGATTAGCAGTAGATTTAATAGTTGTCTCCTGGATGTGCGTAACAAGAGAGACACTGATATTGGTCTGGAAAGGGATCACCTTCTGATGGTCCCTTACCTTCATTTGGGTATTATTTCCACCACTTCCCGCACGGAGCTTCGACACCCTAAGTTGAACATGAACCTCTTATATGATACAACTGTTGCTCAACAGTGGGAGAATTTTCGCTGGCCGGACAGCAGATACTCCAAGTAACCCGTCTGAGAATGTCGATGAGCATTGGGCCATCATGCTTTTTTCTTGGCTGCTGCACAAGTCGTCGGCCGCGTTTCGGAGCAGCGTCACAAGATCTAGTTCACGTTAGCCTCATGGAAGCACATCGATAAACGGAAGGGTTTGAAGACTCTATTGACTGCTGCCAGCTATGACGAGCGTGATGAGGTTGAACTCTCGGGATCAAGTGACAAAAGGGAGTTTGTTATTGGGCTGACCAGGGAAGCGGAAGATGGTACAGAACGCTATGATTTTAGAAATGGATACCGCATCACGAAAGAACTTACATGTGGGTACAATTCGCGGCATGACCCGTGGGAGATGTTAACAGTCGACTCCTCATCCACGATGATGAGCAGATGAAGAGATGGAAGGAACACTTCACCACGATTCTTAACCGTATCACATCCGGTGAAGAGCACCTCGGAAGCTTGATCGATAGAGAGCACGTTCTTTTCCGTCCTGAATCTTCCTGTATTAATCATCACCCTATGGATCAATTGAATAGTGTGCGGAGATTATATCTTCGTTTCACTTGGTTTTCATCGATTTTAAGAAGAATTTCGACAGAGCGAACAGAGAATGTATCTGCGTTCTACGCAGGAAGGGCGGTCCAGAGAAATCAATAGCTATTATCAGAGCGATATATGATGGCACCAAACCTCACGTGCTGCATCGAGGTAACATCTCAGAAAGCGGAGTCCGTCATGGTTGCATCTTGTGACCGATATTATTTCTGGAAAGAAAGGCAAATAGAGTCGGTGCGAGTTACAATTTCAGACAGATTTGAGATTCAGTTGCAGAGTCCGCCAGGGTTACATCTAGTCACCGATATTATTTGTTCGTGTTATCGGTGACGTTCTTCAGGCTACCTTGCCCAGAAAACATGGATGAGCTAAAAGTGCCATGGCATTCTTCCCCAAACATCTCGACTACTCTCCCTATCTATATTAACTGGCCAGAGCATCGAAGGCGTTGAATAATTTCTATATTTAGGAAGCGTGGTTCCTGTCGATAGTGGCCTGAACTGTATGTTTTTCGACTCATTATCATCATTGTCGTCCCTTTTTTTGAAATTTGGAAATGCAGTTATTTCAACACAAAGATCAAGTTGAAACCGTTCTGTGTTTGTGTCCTCTCTGTGTTGCTATATGAGAGTATGTAGTACATGGGAAGTAAGCACCACTGTCAGTCGAAAGTTCCGAGTCATCGTGAACACCTGTCTGTGATATATCATCAGAGTACGGTGGTCTGTCTCCGTGGAAGATGCGATCGGAAGGAAGAAGGGGCAGCCGATGAGTCACACATTAAGAACGGGTAACAATTCCATTTTCATATTATTATGGTAAAGCCGGAGTTTCGAATCCCACACCTGAAGGAGGGTTAAAAAAACATGTAAGAAGAAGAAAAAGGGGCTAAGACCACGCTCTTTAAAAAGCTACGGTACCCCGGAGCAGGGCTATATTCATATAATGAATAAACTTATTGATAGGACAATCATCGTTACGATGTGCGAGGGATGTTATAGTGGTTGGTCACCCCTTGCCCCTTCACCTCACTCCCAAGGGGTGAAGAGTTTTCTCTTCGTGGACTTACAAATCAAACTCCTTTCCGCCTGGGGAGATGGAGTTCAGAGTTAAAACCTACCGATTTGACATGAAAGTAGCCCCATTTTGAGACTTGACTTTTTAAGGGAGAACGGCCTCGGTGCGAGAGAAAGGACCTTTCCATTCCTCTCTGTGCTTTTTTCTGAAAAAAGTAGGGTTGAAAATTCAAACTTTACTATGCCGAGAGGTCATAACTATTTAAGTAGGGGTGGTAAGTTTTCATCGGCGTTCATCTCCCTCCATAAATTCATTACACCCTCAGAGGATGGAGTTGAAAATTCAACTTTCAGCAAAAATAAAGTCAATCTGTTTTAGTCTCCATTGCCCGCTACATTGTATTGGGTTAGTAGCGGGAGGAGAGAGTAGGATTTGATAATAGGACTGTAGGTGTTAAATTTGTGCATTTGTAAGGAACTGTTCTGTCGAATCTGTAAGCCCTGCCTGAGATACATACTACCCTTCAACGCCTTTTAAATCAATTAGATTGTATAATAGTTATTATTATTGATGTGCGATTAATTTTAAAAGTGAAGTGCTATAACTATGACGAGAATTAAGCTTTCCGAGTTTGAAACTTTTGTAAATAATAAGAAAATTTAGTTTTCAATTCCAAAATTGATCGGAATTTTGTTATCTATGCAGGCAGTCACCTATATTTTTAATCATTATTAGGTATTTGAAAAGCTTCTTCCCATGATTTGGTAGCACTTTGGAGCTGGGAACACGGACACTCAAACTTAGCTATGATCGCTACTGTTTACTGTTCATCTTCAATAGTATCTATCTGTGGAAAGTTTCGCGGAATCTGGATATATAATAGAGTAAGTTTATGTGGTATTTACCAGTAGCGCGTAGCACTCCCGACTGGACTGGAATTCCTCTCAGGATTAAGACATTCCAAGAAACATATGTTCCTTGTTCGAAATATAGAAGAAAATCAGAAATAAAATAAATAATGGTGCCAGAAGTGGAAAAATTGGAAGAAAGTGCAATAGTGGAGAACGGAAGTGACAGCATAGTAGAACCAATGGAGCATATTGAAGAGAATAAACCCAAGCGTATATACAAAATCCGCTTAGAAGTAGCTGCCCTTTTGGTTTCTTTTGCAATTAACTTATCTAGTAAGTGAATTTCTTTTATAAAAATTAACTTTTTTAATGCTTTTCTTTGATTTGAAACCTTCAGGTGCCGTTTTCCAAAATCAAGTATTGTATCAGTCGTGTATAGTCGTTTTCAAATATAATGACACAGTTTGTAATGATATCGGCACAGGCAAAGTGAACAGTGATCCTCAGGTATTTGTACAGTTTATTCGTGTTTATTTTTTAAATGCTTATTGTAATCTTAACATTAGCTAAATTTTTCAAGCTTGCAAATATTGCAAACTTGAAAGTGTTGTGGGTGAAACGATTTCTAAATCATTATTAAGTGTTAAACTGATAATTTAAGCAACTTAACTATCAAAACTATTACTAAGCTGAAAGAGCACCTGAACAGATATCCTTCATAATTTTTGCTGCGCGGATATCTGCCAGAAAATCTAATTATTTTCTGAATATGATGTTGGCAGCAATTAAATTAATAAAAGCGTCCTTAGCTCCTTCAGAGTAAGAAAGTTTGGTGCAAATCTCATCATCAGTAACAAAGTTATAAGCGATCGAGATTAAATTTCTTTTGTCTAAATTCAACCTTTGGTATCATAGAATGATGATATCATACTAAAGACAACAGTTGGACATACTAAAGATCCATATGCGCTTAAAAGCATTCCTATTACCTGTAAACTGTTGGATAATTACTCTGGACTTGGCTCAATTCTATTAGTAAAATTAATTAACAAAAAAGTATTTCGTCTCTCAAAGTGTCCTATATAAAAAATTACAAAACCGTTCATACCTAAAGTACATAATTTCCAATCTTCTACTTGTTTTATGATTGTTGCAGGGACATGTGTTTGGCATCCTGCTTCAATCATATATATTCGGCATTATTACTGGTCTTGGAAATGGAAATTTGCCTCCACCTTGGCCTTGATAGGACTTTGCGAAAAACTTACACTGCTCCTTGATTTTTCCACCTGGCAATATTCGTGGATACCAATTCATAGTAAAGATAGCAAAACGAACAAATTCGAAAAAAAGATAAGATGCAATGCCAAAATCATCCATTTTAATTTATTTAATCTTATATTTCTCCATTGAGCTGTCTGTGCATTTATTAGGAGAACATTGCCTAAATGTTGTCATTAACTATACTTTTACATTCATATTATTACCTTTTGTATCTTCGATTCAGTAGAACGAATTCCAGTCTCAAATCAATGCTTTTATTCTCTACGTAGATAACATACGAGTATACTATGAACAATAAATCGATTACTTTTCTTTCTCAAATTATGATTAGTCACTATTCAGAGATAATGATTCTCCATCAAATGAATGAATCCATTGGCTTTAAGTTGCATTTTTGGGAACCCCTAAGCTCAACTCACTCTTTCGTTATCGCATTATCACTTTCAAAGTGCTGAGACACTTACGTAGACATGGATTCACTTTCGGGAGTGATGAATCATACAATCGACATTATGTTATTGATTATCAATGAAGGCTTTCCTCATATGTTATCAAACAATTGTCAACAAAATATTTTCAAGTATAAACATTGGATTTTATGTGTAAGAAAGCATTATCAGTTTTTAGATTAAATTAACTCCGTGAAACACGACTACTTATATGGTTTATTGTACTTAAATATGTTATTTTAATTTAAAAAAAATGTTTACTATAAAATAAGCGAAGCCGTAGGTGGTAAGCCATTTAACATCTTAATTGTCTCTTCTTTTCTTGAATTGCAATAATGTTGCAAATAATGCAGATAAACCAATTCTTCTGCTCTCTCTTGGTGACGACAGGCGACAGGCCGACCAAGAAAATGCATATAATGTCGTTAGAAACAAGATGATCGGATTGAGTCACAAGCCTCGGAAAAATAGTAGGGCATCCACCTCAGTCGACGCGGCAGGACGGGTCCCGGTCCTGTCCAGAAATAGGCAAAGACTTGTCACGGCCTGCTGACGACTCCATCATCATTGGCGACCTAAATGGTCATGTGGGGGAAATGGCAGACGGTGATAAGTGCCATTGGGAAAAGGGGTTCGGAGCACGCAATGAGAGTGGCGAGCATATACTCGATTTTGCGGACACTTATGACCTTGTACTTATGAATACATGGTTCATAAAACGATTGTCTCATCTTCCTATATTTTATAGTGGGAACAGTAAAGCGCAAATCGACTATATTCTCATAAAACGCCGACATTTTACCACTGTCACTGATTGCAAAGCCGTTCCCTATGAGACCATCGCACCTCAAAATCGGCCGTTAATTGCAGTCCTACGAATTAAGCCACCGATAAAACAGCGTAAGGAACGGACTGGCCCGCCGCGCATTAAATGGTGGCGATTTCGTGAGAAGAAGGAAGAAATGATCTCACTCACGCGATTACCAACCATTATGAATGTGGAACAATCGTAGAACCAAATGAAAGACACGATCCACAAAGCCGCTTCTGCAACCCTCGGGGTGACCAAGCCAGGTAAGCGGTACATTAACCGAGATACTTGGCTTTGGAATAACGATGCTGAAATAAAGGCCCGTGAAAAGAAACGCCTCTATCACAAATTATTCGACGACAAAACACCGGTCAATTGGCAAATTTATATGAATGCCAACCGGGAAGCAAAGAGAGTGGTCGCTGTCACCCTAGTGAACCATTACAAAAATCGTTATGATAAATGACACTCGGGATGGCGAGAAAAATCTGTATTGACTTGCGAAAACTCCTGTTGCGCTAATGCCAAGAACGGTACTTTGCGAGAATACTTCGAACAGGTTTCGACTGACGAATTTGCTCATCCTCCACTTCCACAATTATTGCCGACATTTGGAGCAGTTCCATCTGTCAGCGTTACTGGTGCTCAGAGCTGGCGGTGAGGAAGACGGGGCGGCAACCCTGTCGGCCAAACCAAAACCAAGTGGCCGAGGAGAACCTTCATAGTGGTGGCACCGGGAGACGCTGTACTCACTTTGGTTTGCCGGCCGTGATGCAGTAGGCGAATGCTCCAAAGGCCTAATCAGGGCGATCAGACCCGAGTCTGCACGGGGACTCATCTGAAGTGGCAAATTGGTCACGAAACCTTACCAGGGGTATACTGGTACCATGGGAACCGGGAAAGCCCCTGGACTCACATACTTCGGGTGAACTCCTGTTATATGTGAGGTTATTTGCGGGTGGCCCCCTAGTGGGAGTTTCATGGTGGTTGTGCTCAAGCGAGAAGAGACCTTCGGGCCTCAGCGTGGTGTTGCGTTTCAACACGGGTGCCGTACTCCTTAGTTCGGTAGAGATTTAGGTAATTCTTGCATCCACCCGTATGAATGCTAAGCCATGCACTTGGTATAGACTGGTACCGTTGTTGCTTGTCTCAGCGGGGCTCTGATTGTGGTCACAAAATCAATCCGTATCTGAAGAGGACTATAGGATTAAGTCTCCACGACAGGTACCTACGTTAAACACTCATGGGCTTAACTGTCAGCGTCACTGGCGCTCAGAGGTAGCGGTGAGGAATACAGCGCGGCAACCCTGTCGGCGTAACAAAGCCAAGTGGCCGAGGAGAACCTCCATAGTGGTGGCACCGGAAGACGCTGTACTCACTTTGGTTTGCCGGCCGTGATGCAGTAGGCGAATGTTTCAAAGGCCTAATCAGGGCGATCAGACCCGAGTCTGCACGGGGACTCATCTGAAGTGGCAAATTGGTCACGAAACCTTACCAGGGGTATACTGGTACCATGCGAACCGGGATGGCTCCTGGACTCTCATACTTCGGGCTTCGGCTCGGTTACAAACTGATAACCCGAAAAATTGGGGTTCTGCGGAAACCCTGTTCACTTAAAGCCGAGCAGATGGATCGCATTGTAAGGGCACTATTCCCTGTATACCCCGTATGAGATGATGACGTTGGCGCGGAGAGCGCAGAGGACTGTCCACTTTTCTCTATAAAAGAGTTGGAACAGGCAGTTCTCCATGAAAAGCAAGAAGACGCCAGGAAACGATGGTACTCCAGCAGAGGTATACAAACTGGTATTCCAACATTGGCCAGACCTACTTCCTTGAACTGACAGTTCCCTTCCTTCTCCCCCCTCCCGTTGGTGAAAGTAAATCCTTGATTTGAAGGCTCCGCAAGGCGGGAGAATTCGAGGACTAGCCCAAAGTAATGTGACAAACGGTTCCAGGCTAGCTCTCTGACTATGGGGAGGTGTTTAGTTGGTAGTCCGACGACGTACCGAACCGGGAGTCCACCACTGTGTGCGTAAATGCATTCACCTACCCTACCCCTAAAAAACACTCTGTGCGTAAACTCATCTACCTACCCTACTCCCAAAAAAAGCACTCCGACTCGAAAGACGGAAAACATCGAGATTTTCTATTGAACAAATTGAAGATGCAAAGACGTCTTAATAAGAAAGGTGAAAATTTAGTGCTGATGACGAGATAAAAAGGAACGAAATCAATTCCATCCGATCACGAAATGTGATTTCGACCGACACCCTGCTTAATGTCGAGGAGCTAGTTCCATCGGCTGTCTTGATTTCGATGCGTAATATATCGGTCAAACATTTCACAGTATCGATCCACTTGAACATGTCACGTTCACCCAAGACTGTAATATCCGCATATGGAATATTTCGGTTAACGGGCACGTACAGTTTTGTGCAATGACACGTGAGGGGCTGAAGTATTCAAAAGGAGTCCCCCCACCACATTCTCGAGTCTGGCTATGGCAGAGCCTTATTGAGAGTCTAAAGAAACTTGCGACAGGCCATTAGTATGAACTGAGTTTGAATAACATAGGAACAAGGATGTCCAGCTGTTGAACTACCTAAAACTGGCTCAACTCAACTGGAAAAACACACTTTAATTTTTTTCAATTTACTTATTATATATTTTGTTTTCCAGTTGAAAGCTATCGAAAACATCGTACAACCATTTTCATCGAAAATATTTATGGCCGAATCTCTAGTCCAAGCAATCATTCCAGCATTTATAGTCCTTTTCATTGGTGCTTGGTCTGACAAATTTGGAAGGAAGCCTGCTCTACTGGGCACAAGTTCAGGTAAGGCTTTTTTAGATATATATAAAAGCGTTGAGGGCTTGTGACCTAAATTACATTCCTTTTCTTTTACAGGATACGTTTGTTTCTTCGTTATAAAAATGATCATTGCTGCAGTTTCACTCAAACAAAATGTTAATCCGTGGATTTACATTGTAGCATCGATTCCTGTGTCTTTATCTGGAGGACTCTGTGCCATATTAAGTGCTATCTATTGTTATGTTGCCGATGTAACAACGTATTATGAACGGCCTTACAAGTATGAGACATGTAAGTCGGAATTATTTACTACCATTAAGGAATCATATCTTTACAGAATGTGCTTGATGAGCGGTGTTATAGCTTTGGGGGAACTTCTAGGACAATTGCTAAGCAGTTACGTGTATAACGCTTCTAATGCATGCGTAGTCTTTGCCGTTTCAGCAGCAGCCCAGATTTTGGCGATTATATACATCGTGTTTGTTATAAATGAAAGCGTCCCGAAAGAGCAGTTATCGTCAGGAGTACATAAGATTGAGATATATGAAATCCAACAGATATAATATTTTAATCAATTTTCAGTCGAAATTACGGGGTTTCTTTGACTGGGGACTTTTGGTTGAAATGTTCAAGACAACTTTGAAAAAGAGACCACATTTCGAAAGAGCCACTATTTGGTGCATTCTTTTACCAGTTACTGCGATAACCTTTGATTCAGGTAGGATAACCTTGACATAAATAAGCTCGTCCTGATTTTAATTGTCCACAAATTTGCATATCTTTTTCAGCTGGCACCGGCAACGTCTTCCTCCTGTTTGTACGTGGCAAATTCGGTTGGACAGTCCAAACCTTCACGACTTTCAATGCAATTCACATTGTTATTGATTTCGTTGGAGCTGTCGCAGGAATTTTTATTCTTCAAAAGGTATATTTCGAATGATGCTTCTTATGTATTACAACTAGTTAACTGAAAATTTAATCTTCAGTTTTTAGGTGCAACACAAACCACTATGACACTTTTGGCCTTCGGATGCTACGTTGTCCAGTCGGCATTTTATGCAGGAGCTGCCGCTCCTTGGTGCTTGTATGTGGGAATGGGCGTATCCTTTCTTCTTGGAATTGCTACACCTATGGGACAATCAATGCTTTCAAACACGGTACCACCTTGTGATATAGGTATTTAGATTACAATGAACTTGAGATTAGCCTCTACTATCAACCATATTCGTATTTTAGGAAAAGTGTTTGCATTGATGACAGGTTTAGGAGCTATTGCGCCCCTGATAGCTTCTCCTCTCTACACCTTGGTATACAACTCAACATTGGCAACATATCCTGGAGCGTACAATCTAATCAGTTTGGGCCTTTATACGCTTTGCTTCTTATCTATTGGGTAATATATAACGTTTTCCTAAAGAAAATTTATATTTCCTTTTTTTTAATTGCAGATTTGTGCATATCGCTGAACTCTACTATCCAAATGTGAATAAAATCAGAAATTAATGTAATAGAACCTTGCATGACCAAATAAAAAATACTCATCATTTCATGTTTTGAGTAATAAGAGTTCACTTTTAAACCCATCCCGTTTCACTGTTCTTTATAGATATTTTCAGGAATTATTGAGAATAAATAATAGATATATTCAATGAAGAATTAATAGGTTTCTTCCCACGTATAAAAGATGATGAGAAGAGAAGATTAGATCCCAAAAACTATCATTCAATCTGCGGACTACCAATTTGCTTCAGATTGACAATGTACAAAAAGAGAAAAAAAATATGGGGCAGTCATTAAAAAAAAGGAAGACAACAAAATAGGGAATGAAGCACCAGTGAATTGAAATACAATTTTAGCAAATAGTAGAAACAGAACAGCGCAGAAGACCCGTAGCCAACACAAATAACCCACTTTCTAATTGGAGGACTTTCTCCTTCAATTTACCGTTTTATGAAGTGTTGGTATCGTGGCCGCTCTGAGAAGCCTAGTTAGCCCAATGAACCGTTTTGATCAGCATGGTCACCTATGAGTTTGTACTCCGTGCAAACTGCCGTAATCC
Source organism: Hermetia illucens (assembly GCF_905115235.1). Classification (NCBI taxonomy): domain Eukaryota; kingdom Metazoa; phylum Arthropoda; class Insecta; order Diptera; family Stratiomyidae; genus Hermetia; species Hermetia illucens. Next base: position 18,427,766 of record NC_051854.1, read on the forward strand.
TGTAAGAGATCGGGTTTTCTTGTAAGGCCAGATACTCCTTGACTTAGGTGGTAAATCTTTGCCATCTGAAGTTAGCGGTTTTCAAGTAGTGCGAGTAGATTTTACTGGTCATAGTCACCAGCGGGAGGAAGACTGTGACATCGAGGCATCGTCAAGATAGCAGTGCCACTTTACCAGTCAGTCAACTTTGAGCCTGTTGTCTATGCTATTCAGCGTACGTCTACCCTGGAGCCTGAAGAGAATGTCACTACACGGCCTTTTCGCGGTAGCCACTGGAAACCCTCTTCGGATGGGCCAAGAGCATGTAGGACCGGCCTGGGAGTAGGCTCATCCAACTTACGAGGATTTGCTTGTCTGCTAGTCATGTGTTAAGGGCAAGTGGATAAGGGCGGGGGATGTGCTGAAGCATCAGCCCGGGGATCGTCCTCCCTACACTGGAGTAGATGCTAATAGGACCCAATGGGAGGCTTGGTCTTTAGTATACGAACTCTGAATACCTTGGGCACTTTCAGTTTCAAATAAGAGCCTTACCCGGGTGGAGACTCTTCCCGGACTAGTCGTGGGATCAAGACATGGACTCAATTTAAAAAGAAAAAATAAATAAACCGACGATAGAAGAAGAGGATTGCTAGGCCCAACATCGGAGGACGAGATGCTGGCATCCAGCCAGAAGGCGGTAGCCCTCGAGGACAGCAAACTCGGGGCCAGTCGTAGCACCGCTGTGCTAAAACCAAGAACCTCCCGGAGCGAGGCAGCAGACGGACTAGTGATTCCCAGCCTGGAATCCACTGCCGTCAAGCTGAATGTGACGAGTACCAGACATAGTACTTTTAACCCGAAACTCTCGACATTCTGAGTTCCCTCGAAAGTAAAGACCGACAAGAACGTCGGTCACCGGTTCGGAGGCGAAGGTCCACTGATGTCCTAGTCAAGAGCCAGTATCAGAAGGCTATGCATATTTCCAAGCAAGATTGTGAAGAATAAACAGGTAGGTATTATCGACGAGCAGGAAAAAAACGAATTCGCTAAATACCAAGCGACTTTTGAGGCGGACGAACAGAAGGCGAAGCCCACCACCAAGATCACAAGCGGAGCAGAGTGGGCAAGAACTCGGACACCAAGCAACATCTGAAGAAAAGTACGCAGCAATAGCCAGTCGACGAGACACGAACTGTAAAACCCTTCAGCGACATGGCCAGGAGCCACTTACATGTCGTGCTGGGGGATGGTAATTCCGCTAGCGGCAAACTAGCGCCGGAGGTGTGGACCAGTGTTGAGTCCAGGCTGTCGTAGATGGTCATTGAACATCACCTAGACACCAAAGGCAAACACACGGGATCCATACCCTGCTTTGGTTCCTCTTGCGAGGACCAATTCTCCAGGGACTTTATCGGTTCGTGTGTCGCTAAGATCAGTGAAGGGAGGGCATAAAGCTCAAAGTCATCCCCTACGTCGAGATCCCCAGAAGACCGGTTCCTCGCATCTGGTTGCGGAAGGTCCGCATGGATAAGCTCGTCCAATCCCTGCACCTTCAAAACGACAGGATTTCCATGGACGACTGGGTTGTTATCAAGGAACCCCAGACAAATAGCCAACTTTTTCTACTCCGTATAAACTCAGAGTGCCTGGAGGCACTGGAAAAGGTCGACTATAAAATGCAGTTTGGAGTCAGGAATGCAAAGGTAAAAGTGTTCCGATCTGTGAAACGGACGATAACCTAGATCCAAGCGTCGCCGCCAACGAACGGTTGGAGGGGATGAGGATCGACGGTTCGAAGGCGGCTCACGAACCCATCACGCAAGCAAATCATACTGAGGATAACGCAAATAAATCTGCAACACAAAAAGTGCGCCTCGACTAATCTGCTGGTCTTCCTCCTAGGGGAAGACATCGACATCACACTCATACAGGAGCCTTGGGTCCTGTATTAGTGACCGAACCATCAAAAGGCTCCAAAGCAAATATTTTAATTTATTCCACAGCACAATAGACACTGATCAGGACAGACCTAAAGCATGTGTCCTCGCGAGAAGAGTCTGCACGCTTTTCTGTGTCCGGACCTGAGTTCCAGCGACCTAGTCTTGGTCAAAGAACGTCAGAATACGTGTATATTTTCTTGGCTTACATGGTTCACGGCTCGCGAACATGACTTGTCCCATTTCCCGGTTCCTTGGTGGAATCGCGAACTGCAACAAATCAGGAAATCAATCAGAAGACTTGTGAATCCCGCTTAAAAATGAAGATTGATTGAATTTCCAGAACTCACAGTATGAATATAAGAGGCACGTTAAGTGTTCGAAACGAGACTCCTTTTGAGCATACTATGAGGAACGGCGAAGTTGAATTCTCTTAGAAATCCGGATGGTACTTTCACGAACTCCAAACTGCAATCAGTACAAGCCCTCCTAGAAGTACACCATCCGAGAGGACTAGAAGGGGAGAGTTGCCGGTTGTCGCAACCCATTTGACAAGTTAGTGTTGCAAGAAGAATTGTAACACGTGTGCGCGGTTGTTACTAATGAAAAAGTAAAAGCTGCAATACTGCACTGAAGGGCTTTTGGGGGGGCATCGTAGCTGACACCGTCGTAAATTCAGTTATGAACCTGAGGCTGCCATGGCCTCAGCCGCGACAGGCCTTCTATGCAATGGTGGACGCAGAAATTGCCGACCTACGGAGGGATTGTCATAAGCTTCGCCGTTTGGCAAAACGTTTGCACGCCAACGAGGAGGCATGCGCCATAAAGGCGCAGTATAGATCAGCAAAAAGAAGACTCTGCAGCACCATAAATAAAGGCACAGCTCGCGGTTGGCAGAACCTTGTCAACGAGGTAAATGAATACCTGTGGGGACTTGGCTATAAGCTTGTCATCCGGAAAATGGGTGCTCAGAGGCGGCGGGGAGGAAGACGAGGCGGCAACCCTGTCGGCTGAACCAAAGTCAAGTGGCCGAGGAGAACCTCCATAGTGGTGGCACCGGGAGACGCTGTATCGCATTGGTTTGCCGGCCGTGATGCAGTAGGCGAATGTTCCAAAGGCCTAATTAGGGCCATCAGACCCGAGTTGGCACGGGGACTCATCTGAAGTGGCAATTGGTCACGAAACCTTACCAGGGGTATACTGGTACCATAGGAACCGGGATAGCCCCTGAACTCACATACTTCAGAAGAATTCCTGTTGTATGTGTGTTCGGCTCAGTTGTTTGCGGTTGGCTGTCACGTAAACACCCCCGAGGACTCACTGTCGCTCGGAAGTGGTCAGACTCACGCTGATCAGCAAGGGTAAAGGAGACCCGGAGCTCCAGTCTGCATACCAATCACTACGTATACTTGACATGGTTGGGAAAGTGCTCGAGAACCTCATCAGGAGTAGACTTCCTGAAGCGGTCTGCATTGCCGAGGACTTATCTTCAAAGCAGTTCGGGTTCAGAACAGGGAGATCCACAGTGGATGCTATTATGTAGGTCGTAGATACGATCTATAGAGCCGAGGTACACAGCCGCCGATCTCGACGAATAGTGCTCCTCATAACGCTTGATGTCAGAAATGCCTTAAATTCCGTAAGATGGACAGATATGCTAGACACATTAGAAAATTCATTCCATTCTTGCGGATATTGAGGGATTATCTAAAAGACCGTTCCCTGCTCTATCAGACACTAGAGAGCCAAGGGATGATGGAAATCACGTCGGAAGTAGCACAGAGATTCATCCTAGGGCCGGACCTCTGGAACGTTTCCTACGATAGTCTACTGAGACTCAATATGCGCGAAGAGTCGCGCCTGGTCGGTTATGCAGACGACGTTGCGACACTTGTTGCCGGACGCACTGTTGAACAGGCGCAAAGCAGACTTGGCATATTGATGCTCACAGTTTCAGCCTTGCGCTGGAAAAAATCGAAATAATCATCATGAGCAGAAAGAGATTTCAGACCCTGCGCCCCATATCGATTGGCAAGTTGACTATAAAGTCAAGACCAGCGGTTAAGTACCTTGGTTTAATGCTCAACTCGAAGATGAGCTTCTTCGAGCAAATCAAAGCAGCAGCGGACAGGGCTACAGCTGAAGTCATGGCTTTGAGTCGGCTAATGGCGAATGTTGGGGGCCCTATATCTACTAGGAGACGTCTCCTTATGGGAGCAACGCAGTCGGTTCTGCTCTATGGCGCGGAGGTACAGGCAAAGGCCCTTGACAAGGAGGTGCATAATAAGTGCCTTGCTCAAGTGCAGAGGCACGGTGAGATTGATTACCTCCTTACCCAACTTCTAAGTGGGCATGGAGGTTTGGGGGTTTGGGAAGACGTTATCTCCTGATTGTGTGTTCTGCAATGGAGTGGTGGACGACGGTCAACACACCTTTTTCTCTTGCGAGAGGTGGAACGGCTTTCGTCGGCAGCTTTATGTAGACTCAGTGGAGTTCTCTCCAGGGAACATTGCCAGAGAGATGCTGAAGAGTTCTGGCAGCTGGAATCGTGTTGCGCATTATGTTCGGGCTCTTCTTATTGCGAAGAAGATTGAATTCGACCGGCGGAGGGATTGAATGGTAAGGGGTTCCCTGAACTAACAACTCCCTTTCTCCTCTCGTTGATGAAAGGGATTCCCTGACTTGGAAGCTTCCAAAGCCGGGAGAGCGGGAGGGTTAGCCCGAAGTAATGTGTCAAACGGTTCCAGGCTAGTTCTCTGATAACAGGGAGGTGTGTAGTTGGTAGTCCGACAGCGTACTGTTGCGGGAGTCTAACACTCTGGGAGTAAACGCATTCACCTACCTTACTCCCAAAAAAAAAAAAATAATTGTGGTTGACTCATCGTCTTCTTCGGTACAGCTTTTATCGCAAGATCCGCCGGAATTACTACTCTTTTCTGCCAGAAATATATTTATCATCACAATTCTCGACCCGTTGCTGTATCACCAAGTCAGTTTAAAACAGCTCCTGATACCTCAATTCCCTTTCCTCGTTCAAAGTTAACTACTTTAATTTCGGAAGGCAGAAGTGTATACCTATCACTCTTATAAAATTTATATGTCCTTGCTCATTGTCCTTACTTCGAAATTAGAATGATATTACTCATAATTCTAAAAGTAATTTTCGGACTTTTATTATAATACTTGAATTAGCCCCTGCCAATATGTATGATATTCTGGTTGCTATTTCAATCACTTGTGTACGAAAGCACATGTAAACATTAAACAAGAAATATTTATGAATTTTATAGAGCTTTCAATTTTTCAGCTTTTTAATCTATAAATTGTTTGCCATAAACTTCTCTTAAGGAGAAAACGCCGCCACTAAGATTAGATAACTTACTGCTATCACTTGTAACACTGTATCTCGGAAAATACGTTTAGCATAATCAAAATCAGTGTCGCGATTTCGGTCGATTGATAATGACAGCGAGCTACTATCAATCGGAAATTCCTTGTTTCTTTTCTACACAATTGAATGAGATAAGTCTCTGTATATTATTAGTCGTTCAGGCTGCGGTTTATTTGGGCTCCTTCCAGATATTATATATATCTGGCAGAAGTTTATATAGATTCAGTTAGCGCAATTGCTATTATAATAGTCACACATATGATAGTGAAAGCATGGACTCGAATATGGGAAACTCAGAAGTTGATCAGGGAACTGAAGGAGGTCCTGATACTTCAAAAACTTCCAGATTTCACAGTACATATAAAATACGTTTAGAGTTGGCTGCATTGCTGATTAATTTTGCAATTAATTTATCCGGTCAGTGAGCTGTGTTTGACAAAAATTAGTGTTTAATTAGAAATTCAGAATGGTTTCATTAAAGATATTTTCGTTTGGATGCTTTTAGGTACTGTTTTTCAGAATCAAGTGCTTTTCCAAACGTGTACGGTGGTGTATAATTTTAATTCTACAATTTGCAGAGATATCGGGACAAGCAAAACCAACACAGATCCTCAGGTGCGTATTTGCCATCCATTTATGTCCACTATCTTTTATAAATTCGTTGTGACATATTTCATCCTTTCAAAAGTTTTCTTATATTGAAATTGTTCAAGGAGAAAATTGTGAAATCCATTGTCGTCTATTTATATGACAACATAGTGTACCTATAATATGCAGACATAATTTAAGTATCAACTTTACATTCGACTGATAAGTGAAACGCCTCTGTAGATTATTTTGCAATTGTTTTCAAGGTTACTTTGCTTCGAGTATAGCCATGCGGGGTATCAAATGAGGAGTATTGATAAGTAACAGAACTTACTTTTGACACCACTTTGACGAGCTGCATGGGAGATAAGAAAGTAGTGCCTTAAAGTGAGACGAGGTGAGATTAGGTAGTGAAGATATTGTCGAGTTAACCATTCCATTCGAAAATTAATTGCATCTGGGTGGAAGATTCGTATGTTCAATTCTTCGTCTTCGGAATTGTAGCTAGGCGAGGAATTTATCTTTTGGTCAATAATGTCGTCATCCTATTTTTCGACCCGAGTTCCTCTTCAATGCTAGCGCTACCTGCTCAGTTCGCTCCGTAAAAACGGATCTAGAGCTAATCAGCGGACAGTAGCGGGACAAGGACTCAGCCACATGGTGTCCCAATTTATTATGAACGGACGATGCTGAATTCAGGTCCCAAGGCCGAGGGGATGACTTCGTCTGGATTTGTTGTTTAGAGATAACGCTTTTCAACAAAAATTTAACAACGAATAAGTTGGGGCATGGTTCATTCAGACTCTAGAGGGAAACAGATCCTAGTAATGGTGGTAAAAACAGGGCTCGTGGTTTTAAACACATGAGCTACGCCAAAGTTCCAGCTCCCTGTCTGCAAAGGAAGAACCCCCGAACTTCGCGTCGGAACCAGTGGACAGGTTACGAGTTCTGGAACACTTTTGGGCAAACGACCATCAATACACCGCGTTCAAAGTGTTTGCACTACCTCTCGACGTGCACCAGCCCGGCACTCTCCCTGCGCGCGGTATGCCACAAACGTGAACATTGGTAAATTAGTTGAAGCTTCTAGAACAGGTATAGCCGCGCTGGAGGACACTTGGGGAGGTGAGGACGGCTTTCATGGCAAATCTGCAGAAAGAGTGTCTTTAATTTTGCCGGGGCATCATAATGAGAAGGTACGGATAAGTTAAAAAGAGACTCCACAGCATGATAAATAAAAGCAAGGGTCGCTGCTGGGCACGAGCTAGTCGAGAGGGGGGATGAGGAACTGTTATTAACTGATCATGAAAAAGATCGAGGCTGTGCCCAAGCGCTGCTTAAATAATGCCAAACAGATAGACCTGTTCCGGTTGATGACAACACCGTGGAAACGCCGGAGGTTTCGCACTTTTCACCACCACAAACCTGGAAAAGGCCATTCTCTCCATAAACAAAAGAAGACGTCAAGACCAGTGGGTATCCCAGCAAAAGTACACAAGATGGAACATACTCCTCCGCGTATTCAACGCTTACCTGAAAGGGAAAATTTTCTATGTCGCTAGAAAGAGTTAAAGTTGCGCAAACCGGCTGAGGCAAAGGAAGCCCTGAACTGTCGTCTACATACCGATCGTTCTTTATGCTTGATGCAGACGGGAAAATATTGGAAAAGCTCATGAGGAGTAGACTCGCCGATATGTGCTGCCGATAACTTATACCCAAGGTAATCCAATTCTAGAGCAGACAGATCCCCCGGGATGTTGTTATGGTAGTTGTGAATGCCATTCATCGAGCTGAGGCGCAGAGCCGCTGATGCCGACTTCTCGTAACGCTTGATGTCGGAAATGCCAACTCCGTAGGACTTCGTTTCGTGCGTGACATCACTTTGTTCGAAAGAAAGAGTGAGGAATTTCCTAACCAGGCGGAAACGGATGGACCTCATCCCAAAGACAAGGATAGAGGAAGAGAGGGTACTCAAGAAGTGCTAGATGGCCCTACGGAGAATCGTCCAGTGAACCATCTCCAAGGACATCAAAAATGGCTTATGGGGTAGGAAAACTGCTGGATCTTATTGCACACCAGTGAAACTCCTGGAATCCAGCCAAAGAGGAGCTGAAGAAAGACACATCGCTAGTGCAGCCCCACAAAACACAATGCCCGTAGCCGCGTAGGGGAACAAACAATCAATAATAGGAGGCGAGTGGAAAACAGTGTGGATCTGCCGACAAGAACGCAGTGAGAAAAATTCCACGAGGTTGTAATCAAACGGGCCAAGCATCGTCGAAAAAAGGAGAAAATTCAACAAAAATAACAACCAAAGCTGAATAGCTACGGCAGTGCCTCCATTGTATCAAAGTCGAAGTCGGCTACGAAGACGATATCAGCGCCAAAGAAAAAGAGAAAAGACAAACCACAGTCAGAAGCCATTCTTGTCAAGTTGAACGAATGGAAATCTTTTGCAGAAGTTCTTCGAAAAATTAGAAACAAACATTGAGGTAGATGGAAGGACAGTTCCAATCCGCTGTTTTAAGTGCTGAGCCTGCGGACATACAGCAGGGGCTTGCAAAGGACAAGACAGAAGAACTTTGTGTTACAAGTGTGACGAACCTGGGCACAAAGTCGACAAAATACTGTGTCCTTTGCAAGGGCTGCGATCTGCAGAAAGGAGATATGGCTCATAATCCCGGTTCCGGGCGGTGGCAAGTCAGGGTTACAGAAAGCGAAAAGCCAAGTACCATGATCCATATCCTGCAAGCGAACATGCATCGGAGTGCAACTGCTCACGTCCTGAAGGGGCAGCTGGTGTAAAAAAAACAGCTGACTTATTGCTTTTCGGTACTATTCGACCGATATAGGAATGGTGAGCTCCTATGTCGGTTAGTTAGTTAGTTTAGTTAACTGGGGGGAGCCGCAGCTCCGAGCACTCAGGCCATTGTTAGGCCCATTGTACTATCCCCGTAAGTTGCTCATTCAATGGCTTCCCGCCTACGGTGTTCGCAGGATTTAGTGAATCTTAGAACATTCTCCAGAGGCAGAGAGTGTACAGATTCTTCATTGAAGAAAACCTTGTCTTCGTCTGAGATCTGAGGATGCCGGGCATAAAAAGTGCAGGGCCGTCTCCTCCTTCTCCTCCTCACATTGGCTGCACACAGCCGAAACCACTACCCCAATCTTTTCCATATGGTCAACTCCTACGTCGGTACTATTCGCGTGGTATGCCGACATATCTGGCACTGCTGCCACCTGGCCGAGAAATACGGTTAACTTTCGAGTGCGGGCAAATGGTCGCGGAGATGGCTTCATTTGAAGGAATCTATGTCCGTTTTTCGGAATAGGCTGGCCACATTGGAGGACGAGATAAGAAACATGGAAAGCAGAGTTCTAATCGGAGAAGACTTTAACTCCAGAGCCCTCGAATGGGGCATGTCCCAACTAGATTCTCGATGCACACAGATTTTGGAGATGGCCGCCAAGACAGGGCTTATTGTCTTAAATATAGGTGGGACTCTGACATTTCGACGCCCTGGTTGCGAGGGCACTGTCGCTAATGTGACCTTTGCTACGGAGTCTCTAGTGTCAGAAGTGCAACGATGGAGGATACTTGAACGTGATCACCAGTGCATTTTCTTCGGCTTCTGTTTGAGGTCTGGCAAATATCTACCGGGTTCAACATCCGGAAAATTTTAGTATTTGTCAAAGGGTATTTTGAGGCCTTGGCACTCTATAAGTGCTTGGTGATTTTTGGGTTGATTAGTTCATCAAAGTGGCTCCATAAAAGAAATAATTACTTTTTCAACCCTCAAAATCTGTCTTTTGCAAAAAATATCAGATTCCGAATGTCAGATTTGGAAAGCGCTAATCAAGATATGACTAAACTCAGAGAAAAACATAATTTATTCCTCCCGCGTTACTCACTGCATGCAAGGGGATTCAAAGTTTCTAAAATTTCCACCAAATTTCGAATCAATATGAGTAACTGTTTTTGAGAAAGTGCCTGCGACGGACAGGAAAATAAAGAGACAGACAGACAGGCGGACAGTAAACTGATTTAGTGGGGTTTTGTATCAAACCGAAACCACAAAATCACCTTTTATATCTAAGGTATCAAGCTTATAGTATTCGATTTGTTTTCAAATATATCAAACACAATAAGGTGATTCAACCACTTAAATTCTAGTTATCAGACTTATCAATTTATATCAAGCATAAAATCGGACTTCACTTCTGATTACAAACAAGACTAGTTGTCACTGTGTCGCCGGTATTAAGTACATATGTATAGATTAGTGGGGTGGGTGTATGTGATTGCGAAATTTGCGGGTTATTGGGTGTTGTTTGCCCCCTTATATGCAATTCATAGACTCGTCTCTCTCCGTCCTTGACGCTCCTCCATTAAGTGGATGGCGGACTCAGAACTCTAACTCTCTAACTTCTCAGAATTAAGGTAATATTTCCCTCGTATCCACTGACAGCTTGAAATATAGATATTTTTAAGTAAAGCCAAAATACAGCATCCAAAAGCCGAATCGTATCTTAACTAAATACTGTTTCTTTGGATTCATCTTATCCTTGTATACATAATTTATACTAATTTATTCACATTAATTGAATTGAAAATTGCATCACCTGTTATATATTCGCTTTCGAAAATGCACGAGATGTTAAACTCAGTGATTTCACAACTGGTCGAGGCATTTCCATACATATCAGCTGAACCAGACAAACTACTCTGGACAACCATCATGTCCAAACTTTTCGAACTGCCGTAGATTCGTAAGGCAAATATATACAAATTGATCGATGCCTTCGATGATCTGTCTATTAATGCAGATAGGAAGAGTGCGAAGACCCATCAAGCTCAAGACCTTGATTTTATTAAGGTTTTGTGTAAACACAAAACCTTATTAAAATCGGTTTACTGTCTGTCTGTCTGTCTGTCTGTCTGTCTGTCTGTCTGTCTGTCCGTCACACGCATTTTTCTCGGAGACGGTTATAGCGATTGACACTAAATTTGGTAGAAAGGTGGGAACTGTGAACGCTCACACATACAGTGAATTACATCCTTTTACGTCGAATTTAAGGGGGGGTCCCCATACACGCAAAAGGGGGGTGTAAAATTTTTTTTCATCAAATATAGTCATGTGGGGTATCAAATTAAAGGTCTCGATTAGTACTTTTCAAAGCCGATCTTAGTTTTGACATTCGTTGGAAGGATGGGGAGCACGGGGGGTTGAAAGTGATCACTTCTTTAAGGGGCCATTCTCAGAAACTACCAAACCGAAAAATCTGAAAAAAATTAGGAGGCTGCCACTATATGGTGCCTGGGCTCCGAAATACCTTCCATGCCGATATCTGTTTAAATAAAGTTAATAATAGTATATTACTACAATTTTTTGTAATTGATTAGAAACCCCCCTTAAGGTCATCCTATTACCATGAAATTTTGCAGTGATATAGGCTATAATATAGAGCATGATCTTACCAAGTTTGGTGGAAATCGCACTATTACTAACAAAGTTATAATACCTCAAATTTGTTCCTTCTTTGAAAATTGAAGACTATGAAGCATTCTTTCGAGTGATATTGATACCCGAAAGTGGATACTCTCACATAATATATGGATATATTACGTGCTACGTACTAAGAAATACACAAAACCTTTCGTACCTGAAGCGTCCAGCTTCCGGTTTCCCGACTTGTTTGCAATTATCTTTGGTCTGCTTCTACCGGCCCCTCTTTCCAAATCCAGAGCCATTTGGTTCACGACATCATGAGAGAGCAAACAGATGTGATCACGATAGTCGAGGTGCATAACGCAAGATGTCATGGTCCATTGGCCGGCCAAGGCAACATGAAGAACATCACCGATAACAAGAAGAAATAATATTGCTGTCAAGAGGCAATCCTGGCGGGCTCCGATTTAGACCTCAAATTCCTCCGAGATTTTACCTCGGTGCAGCATGCATCATTTTGCATCACCACATGTCGCTCTGATACTAGCTAGTTTCTCTGGGCTTCCCCTCCTGCGTAGAACACATCTGATATACTCCCTGTTCACGTTGTCGAACGCTTTTTCATAATCAATGAAACATAGATGAACAGAGATTTAAACTCCGTGTACTGTTCCAAAGTGATCTGCAGAGTCTTATGTGGTCAGTGTAGAATTGTCCGAAGCGGAAACCAGCCTGATCTCTGTCGACTAAGCTTTCGAGGTATTCCTTAGCACGTTCCAGGATTATTTTAGTTATTATCTTGTCGGCGGCAGAATGTACGCACATACCCCTCCAGCAGGCGGGTGCCCTTCATAAGACCCAGATAATTTATATATAAGACTATTGCATCTCAATATCGGCGATTGGTTGCTTTCCTGCAGATCAAGCCACCGATGAAACAATGCAAGAAACGCACTAGTCCACCGCGCACTGCGTGGCGTGAGAAAAGAGAAGAAATTACCTCACGCGGTTACCGACCATTACAAATGTCAAAGAGTCGTGGTGTCAAGTTAAAACCCAAACCACAAAACTATGCAGCCTTTGAAGTCATTAAGCCTGGTAAGCGGTTCATCAACTGGAAAGTGAAGAGCTGTGACCTAACACTGCGGGCCAGTGAGTTCTTCAATCAGGTTATGGAGGAAGGTAGAACACCATCTGACTGGTCTGACAGTCTAGCAGAATATTCAAATAACTGTTCGATCCGATTGCTGTCCCGTATTGCGAAAATTTTTGATTGCATTCTTGGCAAATGACAAATTCGACAAATCGTTGAAATAACAATGATCTAAGCCAGGATAGTAAAAAGCTATGGAGTAACAATCCCAACACGCTGCGCGGTTACCCATAGAGAAACAACATGAGAAGCATTGCCCCATTTACATTGCCTTTCTGGATCTAGGGAAAGCGTTTGACCATGTGACACTCGCACCCATCTGGTATGCTCTGTGGCAACTCCTCCAGAAACGTTTGTGCGCTGCGGTAAATTACTCTACGAAGATTCGAAAAATAAAGTTCGAAAAGTGATGGGTTTATCGAAACCGTTCAGTGTCCCTGTCTGTGTTCATCAAGGAAGCGTACTCTCACCACTCCTCTCTATTCTTGTTAAGGATACTGTCACAAGAGCGTCTCATGGCAAAGCTGATCTCAAGCAACTTGTCCATAAGTTTAGTGATCTTCTGAGACTGAATCTAAATAAACAGAACGATTGATCCCACTGAAATAGGCACTATCCCTGCCAGTGACCTGCCCAGAACTGAGCAATTTAAATATTTCGGATCAATGCTATCAGACAATGGTAAATGCCGTATCAACGGGAGTCAGAAATACAAAATTTACCGCTGTGTCGTTCATCCTGTCGTCTTCTATGGTTCTGAGCGTGAGCAAACTATGAAACATAATGAACAGTGCCTCGCGAACGGAGAGGAAAATGTTACGTTGGACCAGGGAAGTCATGCATTGATCGCAGGAAAATTGTGTGAGAGGCATCTTCGACGGTATGCGCATGTCATTCGTATTGATGCAATCTTAATTACCAAAATTGATCTGACCATTAAAGTCTATGGAAAGCGACCAAAAGGCTGGCCGAAACAACGTTGGTTTAATACGTTAAATGGTGATTTGTGAGCGTCTGCACTCCAATTTGATCAGGACGAGAAAAATTGCGCAACCGATAAAGACGAGCGAACCCCGCAATGGTTGAAGGAGAAGGAGGTGTTTTCCCTACTGTTGCAAAGAGTAATCCGCATTCGCATGTTAGGGTGACTAGCCTTCATCTAGAAGAGGTGGAACTTCGCCGAATGTGACATCGTTCGTAGTTGTGGTAAAGTGTTCCTTTCACCTCTTTAGCTGCTGCTCATAGTGGATGAAGAGCCCACCGTTAATATCCCTCACAGGACTCGTAATGTTAGTCCTGGTGTAGCTTCATTTCAATACCGTTCAGCTCTATGGCCTCTCCTCCAGTGACAGTACGGTCTCATGACTTAAATGGATTTTTTCGACTATTCTTCATTTCCGACCCTAGACGGGTCGGAAATGTGTGAGTGGAGATACAAGTAACACCCCTAAGCATCCCTTTGGTTGGCCCCTAAGTGCGCAATTAGATGTGGTCTCCGATGTTAAAATTTATGTCTAGGCTCGCAACTAGCTGTGGGGAAATTTTTTCCACTATAATATGTCATTTCTCCTGTTTGGTAGGTTTAACTTTGTTTTTCTATTTTACAGCTAAAGGCGGTGGAGAATACTGTGCAGTCATTTGCATCGAAAATTTTCATGGCTGAATCCCTAGTTCAGGCGATCATTCCAGCATTCTTGGCTCTATTCATAGGTTCTTGGTCAGATAAATTTGGAAGAAAACCTGTTATGTTAGTGACAGGCTTTGGTAAGTTTAGCAATGTTTTTTTGACTTTTTATAACACACATAGTATTTTTTTTTTTGTAAGTTTAACCCATGACTTGAAGATAAGATGTAAAGGTTCGATTGTATTTTTGCGGAGTATTGGAGTTTTTATTCAGATTTGGATAAAAATTTCGTTGCTTTTTCTGCCACCTCACACTGCTACCATTCACCGAATACCAATTATTAACAAGTTATGGGCCCAGTTTTCAAGGTTTGGTTTTTGCGATTTTAACCATTTAAAAAAGAAAGTCTGCTGGAATCTGCTGCAGGTGAATAACTTCAACCCTCGCTCCTAATATGAGCCTTTGACTGGCGACCTAGTAAGAAGAAATCCTCAAACCCCACTAAGAACAGTGTGAGCGTCAAACGGAACACAGACAGCCCACTGCAAATCGAACTTGGGAAAAATCGGAAAGAGGAAGACGAGTCTAAAAGAGACTTTATCCCGGCAGTCTCCAGGGTCCAAAAAAAGAAAGCAAAGAAAGAAAAGGAAACAATACGCTACGTCGTCAGAAACTCGTCTGTCCAAAAACAAGGGGTATAAACAGAAAATCACTAACAGAAAGGACGAGGAAACGAAGAAGGACTAGACCGTCAGCTCTACTCATTAACCCAACGGAAGGCAAGACATTTGCGGCAGTGTTCACTGAATTCCGCTACAAGATGAAGCCCGAAGACAGTGAAGCATACATACGAAAAACGAAGGACGACAGAGCCCTCGCAGAATTATCCCCGAAGACAACTCGGAAGAGTACGCTCTGCGAAGTGGTCTAGGGCTACTGGGGGAGAAGATTTGCTTTTCTAGTTTAGAGCCTAACTATTTGCTAGAAACCCAATATCTTGACTGCCTCACACAAAAAGTCGAAGTGGAAGAGCCCATAAAGTGTGATTCCCTGAGGTAAACACTACCCGGATAGCAGCTTACCAGGGACCCGACAGGAGGACAGCATGTCATAGATACGGTCAGGTAAGTCGCGAAGACCTGCAACGGTAACGAAAACTGCGTTCTCTGCAAAGATCGTGGCGCGTCTGGTAAAAGCGTTGCATACATTGTTCGAGACGGTTTCCACTCTTCAGGGCGGAACTAGAAAGGGCAAGGATGGGACTATCATGATTCGCATCGTAGAAATTAGCATGCACCGGAGTGCTAATCAGTTAGCAATACCGGAACAAAGACCTGGCTTCATAGCATCTCGACTTATCGGGTACCACTGCCATCTCCTCCACGTGAGGATGAACATCGAGAGATTCGTCGAAGCCCTTGGGACAGAATCGCTCTGGCACTTCGGGGTGGTGGTAGCGTTGTAGTTTCACTCTTGTAATTCAATGTTGAACCTAGCAACGACGTCCTGTGAAGCTTCCATGCCCCGGAGGGGGGATTTACGGAAGGAGTATCATACGTTCCACCGTTTGGCACCACGTTTACACAATCGCCAGAAAGAATGCGCCACAAACATAGAGTACAGATCTGCCAAAAGGGGAGTCCGCAGTAAATAAAAGCAAAGCTGCATAATTCGCACCGACAAAATGGACCGCATTGTATGGGCATTATTCCCCAGAGATCCAGTAAGGGCTATGTCAATAGCGCGAAAAGCTTCCGAAAGCACCGTGAAAAATAAGAAGGCGCCAGGACTTGATGGTATCCCGACGGAAGTTTACAAAACGGTGGTTGTTTGTTTGCGCTTGTTTGAAGGAGGACATTTTTCCTTGTCGCTGGAAGGTGGCAACGCTCGCCGTCTGTGTACCGACCTTAAGGCAGTTTAAATTCAAAGCAGCGAAATCCACGGTGGATGTTATAGAGATCATGGATGCGGTTCATCGAACTGAGGCATACTGCCGCCAAACTCGATGTTTCTTATCAGAGATGCCTTCAATGCAGACGGCGTTGCGGCACTTGTTGTCGGGCGCATTGTTGAACAGGCGCAAAGCACACTGTTTCTGGTTTCAGAACAACTCGGTCAGAAAGAGAATTCCGACCCTGGTTCTCATATCGATCAGCCAGTTGACTATAGAGTCGAAACCAGCGATTAAATATTTTGGTTTAATCCTCGACTCGAAGATGGGCTTCTTCGAGCAAATCAAAGCAGCAACAGACAAGGCTCCAACTGGAGTCTCGGCCTTGAGTCGGTTAATGGCGAATGTTGGGAGTCTTATATCTACTAGGAGACGTCTTTTTATGCGAGCAACGCAGTGCGTTCGGCTCTACGGTGTATGTAGGCACCTTGCCCAAGTGCAGAGACGGGAAGCTTTGCGAATGGCGCCTGCTTATTTCACTGTGTCAGAACTGCTCGTGATGGTTATTACGGGAGTGGTCTCCGTTGCACTACTTGATAAGGAACGTGAAGCTATTTACAATCGCAACGGCGAAGACTTAATAGAGGAGGAAAAGAGGCCAATGAAATGAGCCAAAAGGCCGATAGACTGCGCGTCTCATTGTCAAACCAAAAGCATGAGGAAATTGACTATTTCCTTACCTAACTTTTAAGTGGACATGGAGGTTTTCAGTCATATCTACACAACATTGGGAAGAAACTATTTACGTATTGAGTGTTCTGCAATGGAATACCAGGCGACGGCAAACACACATTTTTTTCTTGTGAAAGTAAACACAGGGAAGCTCTCTCCAGTCAACGTTGTCAGAAAAATGCTGAGGGGCGCTGGCAGATTAAGTCGTGTGGCGCATTACGTTCGGGTTCTTCTTGTTAGGAAGAAAATGGAGCTCGGCCGGCGGATGACCGGTTCGTAAGGGGCTCTTTAAACTAATAACTCCTTTCTCCTAATACCCTCCCGTTGGTCAAAGGAATCCCTTGTTTTGAAGGCTCCCTAAGTCGGAAGAGCAGGAAGGCTAGCCCGAAGTAATGTGACAGACGATTCTATGCTAGCTCTTTGACGATATGGATGTGTTTAGTTGCAGGAGTCCAACACTCTGTGCTTAAATGCATTCACCTACGGGTACCCTACTCCAATAAAAGATATGGACCTGGTTTTTAGTAAGAAAGAGACCCACACTCTGTTCTTCTCCGATTGGGCCACTTCCCGTGGTAGTCGATCTGGAGCTTCCATGGCAACAAAAAAAAAACAGAATAGAATTTCACTACTTAAATTGCCAGTGCATTAATATTTCCATCATTTAATCATTTGATTTGAAGATAAAATTCACTATATATTTTTTTTATTTCAGGCTACATTTGCTTCTTCGTTGTGCAAATGATTATTGCAGGCATTTCACTGGAACAGGATGTGAATCCTTGGCTCTATATCATAGCCTCGATTCCCATTTCTCTGAGTGGAGGATTTTGCTCCTTGTCAAGCGCAATTTATTGCTACGTTGCCGACTTAACCACATTCAATGAAAGGCCCTACAAGTATGTTCCAAAAATGGTTTGTAAGAATAGATGGCCTTATTTCAAGATTTTGACTTGAATATCTTTCTATACATCCATAGAATGTGCCTCATGAGTGGAATCATAGCTTTAGGCAATCTTTTAGGGCAGTTAGCGAGCAGTTATTTATATGATGCTTCTAATGCCAGCGTTGTTTTTGCCGTGGCTGCTGGAGCGCAGATAATTGCGGTGGTATTCATAGTCTTTGTTATAAAAGAAAGCGTCAAAAAAGAGCGATTATCTTCAGAGGTGTGTATATGTATCTATGGAGGTTCCTTGCTTCAATCCTAGTTTTATAGAGGATGTTATCCGTAATAATTTATATTTCACTTTTCAGTCTAAATGCAGAGGATTTTTCGACTGGCAGCTACTGATTGATGTGATGAAAACGACCTTCAAAAAGCGACCTAATTTTGAAAGGTTGACTATTTGGTGTCTGCTGCTACCAGTGACAGCGGTTACCTTTGATACGGGTAAGTGGGATCCTAAAGAGTCTTAGAAATAATTTTATCAATATAAAATATATTTTCTACATTTAGCCGGAATAGGGAACGTTTTCTTTCTATTTGTCCGCGGAAAGTTTGGGTGGAACGTTCAAACCTTTACTACATTTACCGCAATTCGAATTTTTATAGATTTCGTTGGTGCAGTTGCTGGAATTGCTGTGCTTCAATTGGTAGGTTCATTTTCAGAATTTCTCGAAAAGACAGCTTAATAATGCTACTTTTAGTATTTAGGAGTGAAACAGTCAACAATGGCTCTTCTGTCATATGGCAGTTTTGTGATCCTTGCATCATTTTACGCCGCAGCTTCTGCACCCTGGTATCTGTACGTAGGGGCCAGTATAACATTCATGGTCGGCATTGCTACTCCTATGAGTCAATCGTTGCTTTCAAATACTGTTCCACCCAGCGATACAGGTAGGCCTTAAAAATATTTTCGAACCTATTTTATTTTTTGAACGTATTTATTTGATTACAGGAAAGGTGTTCGCTTTAATGACTTCTTTGGGGGCGATTGCACCTCTGATAGCTTCTCCTCTCTATACATCTGTATATAATTCTACACTGGAGACTTATCCAGGAGCATACAATTTAATCAGTGTTGCTCTTTATATACTCTGTTTCTTAGCAACAGGGTAATATGATTTGATATATTAAGAAAATTTCAAATTAACAGATTTCTTCTCTTGCAGATGTGTACATATCGTCCATCTCCGGTATCCTCATGTAAACAAAGTACAAGATTAGTTGATATGTACCTAGCGTTATCATTGAATATTTATAAAAAGTTTCCAAGGACCACCAAAAAATATTGTTTATAATAAACATGCTCGTATTTGAGATCGCATATTTTTCTAGACTTATGCAGAAATCAGAACTACATATATAGATTTAAAAAAGCGCACGAACCCTCTTTTCACTCAATCGGGCCGAGGGGCGACCACCCTAAAGATGGGCTCAAAGCAACATCCAAAGACCCGCATCACAGTGATGATGCGTTTTAATTGTAATTGTCCCTGATTGTCCCAAACACTTCAAGCAGTGACCTCGGTAACTTTCAACTTCAGAGACATAGGTATAGCTGTTAAATAGGAAACAGTACAAATCTAGAGTGGAGAACACTAGGTCGGATTAGGCGGGACTCTTCGGGCTGTCGCACAGGCAGTAAGTAAGACCGTTTTTTGCGTCTCTATGTACAGACGGTACGATTGAGCTGGGAATACCTGGACTCTGTTGCAAAGCTGAATGCTTCCCCATTACTCGTGAGAAGAAATTGGGGACACTAATTTAAATTCCATTATTATTCTCCAGGGATATGAAGACAGTACCCAAGATGGTTGAGAGCGATTCTTTGCTCTTGGATGTTTTCACAATTATGCCGTCAACCGCCAGAGACGGAAGGTCTAGGGGTCGTATGGTTCGGATGAGCCAACACAAAGAATTTATCGCTCGCCCTTATTAATGTGCCACGGATTTGGAACGGAATTCAGCACGGTCTAGATACCGATTCCATGACGAGTTTATAGCCCGTTTAACGGAACTAAGTGATATTCTCAAATAGAACCTTGTCAATTCATACCAACATATAGTGAGTAATAAATCAGTGGCCCTACCAACTAGGCAACAAATTTTCTAAGACACTTCACTTGAGCTCAGTGATCAAAGGAACAACTCAAATATCCCCCCTGTAAGGTACTCCATGAACCTAGTAGTCAGGAGAAGCTTCCTAACTAGAAAGGTCAACCCAGTTTATAATGAGGCTTAGAGCATTCCAGGTCGTAACCACAAAATATTTTGAGATCTTTCCAAACGCTTAGATGAAGATCACAGAACTAAAGATAAGTTTGGCAAATAATAAAGTCATTGCTGCCATTGACAGAATTTTAGCTGATCGTTTAAATAGCACGATTATTGAAACAGAGGTTTATTTCCTGAGCTATGTTGTAGCTGCCACGGTTATTCACCTCTACAATCAGCATCTTGGAGCGAATAACAGAGGCATACGCAGGAAGACTTTACCGTTCTATATGGTAGATCAAGTACCTTCCTCCCCTCCCTATCTATCATCTCCCCAATAATATACCAATAGCAGGAATTCTCGAGGTACTGAAACATAAACTTGGGGTATGTTCCTATCGCATCCGCAAGTATTAAAAGAGTTTCCGAGGAAAGACAGAAAAGATGTTGTCAATAACTGCTGCCTAAAGCAGTTCGAAGTAGTACTCAGAGGGTATTGGCATTTGCCGATCAATTATTTGTGTTCCCACCATTTACAAGATTTTCACTTCACTTCTTTGCGCGAACATCACACAAGATCTTATAAATACCTGGTTGTCATTTACATTTAGGTAGGGTATTCCCTGTCAACTACACCCACGCGCTCCAACTCCCCCCAGAACTTCCCGAGACGCCCGAAACCTTCTTTACCGTTTTGCGCCAAGTGCCCTGGTGGCGACCCACCCGTTGACCATCTTGGTAGAATGAATTTCACTGCATGGCATAGCCAGTAATGCAATTGTCACCCGTCCTTACTTCCACCTACGATCATATTGCGTACGGGTGCTAGACCTGTACGCCGACCAAGTTCCTGTTTGTAATAATATCAGGCCAGCGTACTCTGATGATACGTCGCAAATAGACGATGACGAAGGCTTGGACCCTTCCAGTGGCATTGGGGATCCCTTTCATTATGCTACTCTAGATATAGGAATACTGAAAGAACATTACGACAGAGCAGTCCCAACCTGATCTAGGTGTTGACAAAACTGCACTTCCAGATTTTAGATAAGGCAGCGAAAGTGAATCTAACGCTGTTAATGGATCAGGTAACATCCAAATAGATGTCACCTAGATATACAAATTGATCAACGCTTTCGATGTTCTGCCCATTAATGCAGATAGGGAGAGTACAAAGATCCGTCAAACTGAGAACCTTAGTTTTCTTCGTGTTTATCTTTAGTCCAACTCTGCTTGCCTCTCTTTCCAAATCCAAAACCAAATGACCAAGGTCCATGACCCAGGGAAGGGACAAACATATGTCTTTTTTTTGAAATTATAAAAACTCGTTTTTCCTATTCGCTAGTGTTAATTTATTGGGTTTGCAAATACCGATATTTCGCGAACCACTTCTTCCCTTCATCAGTGCTAACAAGTCTTCATTTAATCGCTATAAATACCGCGTAATTACACTTAAATATATGTCATTAACGAGGAGGAAAGATGCCATAGTTCACTGAATTCCTCCACGTCTTCCGGACAAGGCAGCACGAAGAACTTCACCGCTAATAAGAAGAAATAATATCGATGACAAGATGCAACCCTGGCCGACTCCGCTTTGGACCTCAAAATTCTGCGAGATTTCACCTCGGTACAGCACGTGATATTACGCTATCATATGTCGTTCTCATAATAGCAATTAGTTTCTTCGGAGAGCCCATCCTGCGTAACTCATTGTTCATACTATAGAAAGATATCTCGAAATCGATGAAAAACCGGTGCAATGAAGATTTAAACTTCGAGGGCTGTTCCAAAATCATCTGTAGGGTGTTGGTGCGGTCAGGGCAGAAAGACCTGGAGCAGAAACTAACCAGTTCTCTACGGATCAAGCCTTCGGTATGTTCTTTGATACATTCCAAGATTATTTTAGCTATCATCATTGCCGCGTCAAAGAACATGCAGATATCCCTCCAATTGTCATACTCAAAACATTCCCTTCTCCCTTTCTCTGGGAAAGGCCTCGGATTCCCAAGATTTCCATACGAGTAAAAGTAGCTGATATGCAGTAGCTGTAGGTGCAACGGTAAATAACTCCGAGGAGACCGTCAAGCCCAACGATTTTACTCCGATTGAGTGGATTGATGACCGAAATGATTTCTCTGATATTCGTCATTGTCGATGTGCTTCACACGACCATCGAAAGATTTGCAACCAAATGCAAGCTGATCTAAAATTATTGCGATTTGCAGCATCTTCCGCTTCCCTGACCAGCGCAGCAAATTCGAATTTCACTCGGCATCGGAGTTGAAGCGCGTAACGTCCACCATTACTCGCAGCGATTAATAGACCCTTCAACCCCGCAGTCCGTCAGTCCTTATGATGCCCCTTCGGGACGTGGCCGACGACCTGTGTAGCATCCGAGAAAAGAGCATTTTTGACGGCTGCCCAATGCTCATCGACATTCTCAGGCAGGTTACTCAATATATCTGCCGTCCGAGCAGAAAGAGAGCTCGTTTACTGTCGAGTGAAAGCTGAGTCGTTCAAGCGATCGATGTTGAGCTTAGGGGGTCGCAGCTCCCCAACCCTGCGTGAAGTGGTGGACAATTTCCAGAGTACAAAAGCACATTGCCATTAGTGTGGCAAGAGAGAGAAAAGTACTTTTTAAAGTCCTACAATCTTGCTTCGCTTAGGCGAAAACTATCCATGTTTCTAGGGTACAAAAACACATTGCCGCAAGAGGGAGAGGAGTTCTCTCCAGAATCCCCCCATCTCCACAATCTTACTTACGCTTAAACCAAGAATGTCCAGTTTATATCGCTGGAATTCCCGCTCAAGCTGGAGAAAGCGAGCATCCTGAGGTCCCTCGCTACCGTTGTCGAGGAGCGTGCGCACATTACAGAGAACAACTATAGTCCGTTTTCTATAGCCAAGGATCATTGCCGTGAGGTCAGTTCCAATCCGAAACGTTGTTGACGTTTCGGTAGCAATGAAGTTTCAAAATTCGCAGGTTGCTGGCCCACAAATTTCTATCCCTTTTAGTCGTCTTTTATGACAAGCAGGGAAGCCTCAACTCACAGTTTGCGCATTTTAAAATGCCTCTCAAGAAATGTGTCTGCATTTTCTGTTGCTGTTCTGCTTTTGCTTTATCAAACTGGTGTTAAGAAGCGGTCATATGGTAGTATATGTCTCAGGGCGAAAAGTAGATTGGTACCCACGATGGAGCATAAAACCTGAGAAACGCCTCCTGAAGCAACACCACCAGCTCTGCAACCAAATACTATCTCCACCTTTACGTGGTGACTGCTGGGAATTCTTTCTGAATGAAAACCTGCAGACGGAGAAGGATGGAGGCGAGTCTCCCGCGACTAAAAACGGGACAAATTGTACCAACTGGTCCTCCATGTTGGGGGTTGGGTAGGGCTGACAACCCTACACGGAAAACCTAACTTAAGAACTCACGGAAGGAGCCTCGCGCAGGATGGATTCTACAACGACGAACCCGGCAACGACAATGGAATAATGATTTGCGCATTTTCTCATCGAACGTGCGCTCACTGTACAGACCTAATGCTGTTGAGCAGCTAGCTGATACCCTGTCCTAATATAAGGCTGATGTAATAGCGTTGCAAGAGATACGCTGGCCAGGGACCCGTTTCCTGAAGATGACCCACTACACCATATATAATATTGGCCATCCAGTAATCCATGTGCTCGGAGTAGGTTCCTTAGCCAGCCAAAAAATGAAACCTGTTGTTATCGGCTTTGAAAATATAAGTGAAAGGCTATGCTATGGGTATAGACTCGGCTTACTATCTAGTTGGCATAGTGCTCCGCGCTCGAATTACGACACCGTCTACGATCCCCTCTGACAATCAGGTGAGAGTGCATACTGAAACCATTCACAACAAAGCTCTCCGTAACGCCTATGGGGGGAAATGAATGCCGTAATAACCGCAGCTAACAGATGTCCTGGAGATGAATCATCAACAAATGATCTTCACAACCAACTGAAGAGCGTTATCATTGATACGGCCACAAACATACTTGGCAACAGCTGCAAGAAAAGTCGGAACGGTTGATTCGACAATGAATGTAAGCTAGCAACGGAACGGAAGAATGCTGCATACCGAGTAATGATGCATTCTCAAAGGCTCGGGCACGCGCGGAGACTTATCACGAACTCCGACGAGCGGAGTAGCGGGAAACCTGATTTCCGACAGAATGGGCACATTGGAGCGATGGATTGAGTATTTTGATGAATTGTTCAACAATCAAAATATCGACGAGTTGGAGAACCCGCCAACTGAAGAAGACGGACAAATGCTGCCACCACCAAGTATAGAAGAAACAGTCCGTGCAATCCATCTGCTTAAAAACCAGAAGCCGCCAGGAGCTGATGGAATTACAGCCGAATTGGTTAAATATGGAGGCGACCAATTTCACCAAGCGGTTCATCAATTGATGCTCAAGGTGTGGGAGAGCGAATCAATGCCTGACGATTGCCAGGGTCCCATGCATAAAAAGAGACATATGACGAAGTGCAGTAATTATAGAGGCATCACGTTGCTGAATACCATTTATAAGATATTCTCCACTATCTTGGTAGATTGGATAGTCCCATATGCTCAGAACATCATTGGCACATACCAAAGAAGCTTCACTCCAGGCAAATCAGCAACAAATCAGATTTTCTTTCTGCGGCAAGCGATGGAAAAACTGTTGGAATATGGACATCAGTTGCACCATCTTTTCATCGATTTCAAAGCCGCAAATGACAGCTTGACTACACTGACTCTGACCAATGTGCGAGGCCAGATAAAAGCAGCAAGGTCACTATCGAGACCGTTCAACATCAACAACGGTCTAAGGCAACGTGATGCCCTATCATGCGTCCTCTTTAACCTGGCCCTGGAAAAAGTGGTCCGTGATGCAGATATAAATGCGAGAGGCACCATCATCTTCAAGTCTACCCAACTACTGGCCTACGATGACGATATTGACATCATGGGAAGAATAACCCGAGATGTACAGTCTACCTTCATCCAGATCGACCAAAGAACGAATAACATCGAATCGCACTGATCAAGCAAAAATAATAAAGATAGGAGACTACAACTTTGCGACGGTTAAAAAAAAAGGAGACGCGCGCGGTTGTTGGCAGTCAACAGAGCCTATTTCAGCTTACAAAAACTGTTCCGCTCGAAATGTCTGACCATAGGGTCAAAACCCTTACTGTATAAGACTATGATCTTGCCAGTCCTTATGCATTCCGCGAGTTCTTAGTAAAAAAAACTACGAACTCTTGGCCGCGTTCGAGAGAAGAATCCTTAGAAGAATTTTTGGCCCCTACATGAGGATGGACGATTCCGTAGCCTACATAACGACGAAATCTATGAGCGATACCATGACTGTCAGGTGGTGGATAAAATCCGGCTCAACAAGTTGCGGTGAGCGGGTCACCTAAGCCGTATGGATGAGGATGATCCAGCCCGGAAAGTCTATAAGGGCAATATCTATGGTAGAAAAAGAAGATGAGTTAGACTCCGCCTGAGATGAAGCGATGGCTTAGGGGCATCTGTTAGGGATATCGCATTGGTGGACTTCGGCGCAAAACCGAGGTGTCTGGAGTTCCTTATTAAGGTAAGTCTGGACGACCGGGTACCGGTTGTTGCGCCGTTGATGATGATGACTGACAAGGACACTATATCAAGCAGCAAAGGGACATGGAGTCTCATCGTGTACTTTTCGGGTACACAATGAAGTAGATAAATGGCCCGTGACTCATGTAGTTAATGTATTGGTGTGTCGGCGTGTCGATGTCGTCTAGATGGTTTTGTTGTGTGTTTCCCCATCCCATCCCAGCAGGAAGTGGATGCATTCGAAAGATTGATCTTGGATGCATCTACTTATTTGCTCCTGACTTCCCAAGAGAGTACCAAGATCAATTACCGAGAATTTTGCGCGTGTTGGAGGAATTTTGAAGTGTCATTCGCTTAGTGATTCCATAGAGATCTAGCCAGCCCGGCCACCCAATCAAATTTCCCGGGTTTGCCTAATTGTTATCGATTTATGTCTCCTGACGTCGCTCTGATAGAACACAATTCCTATTCTATTGCCTAAAACTGGCCGCTTCTAGGTGATTGTTTCCGTCAAACGAGAATTAATTGTTGACAGTAAAGGTACCAGTTAAGAGTTTCGCTTTGGGGGAGCACCTCACAGTTAAGATTCCTGTGCCAATACGACCCAACTAACAGCAAAGTCTGAGATTTGCAGTTTCGCCCAGGGTAGAGGCAACTCATCAGACGCTGTCTCATCTCTGCGTTGGGAGCAGCGTGACCGAAGTGGCTACAAACAAGTCCTTCCTTGCCGTCATCGTTTACATCGGCTTTCCACGATTCGACCATCTGGCGTTTAGTAGATGACATTCTACTTATCACCAATTCCAGCTCGAACTTTTTTCAATCCAGTGTTACTCAAATGGTTTCTTGTACAGTACTTAGCTCGTGGGGAGCTGAAGCAGTGCCTCCGACTCGACAATTTCCATGATTTTGTCGACAACGACATCTTTCACATCGACAAAACCTAGGTTGTGCGTAATGACTGTTACAGTACCAGGGCCATAAACACTATTCAAATTTCCAGCCGCCTGACTTGAGGTGTCAACCATCGCCATGTATAGACCCCATTATGATCTGATTTCATTCATGAGTACGAGTAACATATGCTTGTACGTTCTCTCCGTAAACACAACGGAGTAGTATTCTTGTGCACTCGAAACGTACACAAAACACAGCTGATCGTCTCTCTTGACATTTCTTGTAACTTGTAAACATGCACATATGCGCCAATCAAGTATCAACCTAGATAGGCGTCCCGCTGCATGACGTAATATTAATCGCGATAATTTCGCATTTAGGAGAGAACTAAAAAAATGCAAGCCAAGATAATGGTTGGTGATACGTACTTGAGAGTTATACGCTCAGCTAGCGAATTGTATTCTGCCGACCCGCGATCTGGACGGGTGGCATGACGAAAGTTGTCTGACTGGGTTCGGACTTAGCAATTCGGTTCGCGTTTATAACTTCGCATTTTGCGTCTATTGTTCATTGCGCTTGGTTCTTAGTGATTTGAAAGTGATTTGAGTGCCCATCTAATGGCTTCGGCCTAATGTTTTAAGCAAATCATTTAAAAGTTCTGTTCAATAAGTCACAAATTAGAAAGGAGGATGGAAGCCAGCAACGAATTGTTAGTGTCCTTCCCCGAAGCAGGAGTGCAGGCACCCCTATCCCATCGCCTTAAGAAACTATGCCAGATGTCATTGGGGCCCGCGATTTTCCTTTTGTTTTTCGCCATCAGTTTTTCATGTGAGTTGCGATTATTTCGTTTATAATGAAGTGGAGAGTGCCTGATAACATAATGCTGATAAGTTTCTCTTTTGTCTATTCTCAGCTGTCGTGGGTCAGAATTGGATTATCAAACTAACGTGCACAACAATATTTGGATACAATGAGACAATCTGCAATCAGTTGGGGACCGCCAATGCAACGGAAGAAATACATGTAAGTTGGGGAAGTTGCAGACCGGCCGCCTGGCTTTCAGGGTCAATGGTGTTCCCCGAAGTATTCGTTATTTTTTACAAACTTCCCTTATCAGCCACATTACTAATCCGCCTATGCGTTGAGCGTAAGGTGAATCATATTTGTTTTTCGGACACTTCAAACCACACTATCAGTAAGTGCCGAGATGATTACTCTGATAAACCCCAGCAGGTGCGATTTTTCAGGATGATTCAGCTTGAATCACCTTCGTCTGCAGCTGTTACATTCTGGGAGAGTGCAATGTTTTAATTACTTAAATAGATGTGATTAAGTTTAATCAACCATTTTATTCTGAAGCTTTATCTTTTAAATTTATACAGAAATGCGGGTAGTAAGCATATGAACCAACGGTCGATCATGAAGGTAACCGAAACTACTCCCGTTTGCAGTTAAATTCTCTTCCACTTGCCTCTTAATAAAAAACTGTTCAACCAACACTACTTGTCCTCTGCGGCAAGTGGAAGTTCTTACCTGCTCACAGTTATTTCGGGATTATCGCCTATCACGCCATATAAGAGAGCCATTCACTGAGGGTAATCATAATCAGTCACTTCTGTAGCTATACCAAATCGTCTTTCATAATAAATAAGTTATAATTTGCATCAATAGAGATCATTTCATTGAAAAGAAAATTGAAATACGTCCGAGACTTTGAATTCCTCAAGGAATACTTGCATACTCTGTGATAGATGACTTATCTGAGTCTTGCTATATGCATTATATGAAAAATCGAATAGGAGTAACATTTTAAAATTTACACGTGGAAGAGAAATCCTTCACCATGATTTTGCATCAATTGATTTAGCCATTCAGATTTTTAATGACTTATTTAGTTAGGCGATCGCCAAAATACTATCCTAGTTGGAGAGGACATAGAGGGAAAAACTATACCAAAAAGTTAGCGAAATTGACCCGTGACTGAAAACACTGAAATTCTTCTTGAGTGTAGAGGAAGATCCATGATGGATCACATCCTCAATCAATGTTTCTCCTGCCTCGGACCTTTATGAGGTGCGGCCTTTGGAGTTCCAGACTTTGCTCGGCATCCTCAGGCCATGAAAATATGGAATGTCCCTTGTTAATTTGAGTTCACGGTAGCTACGGGGAAGAGAGGGAAAAGGAATCCCTAAATTAAAGCATTAGCTTGACTCCATTGTAATAATTCCACAAATCAACTGTAAAATTAAATAAAAACCAACAGCACAAAAAAATTTAGTTCAGAAAAAAAATATTAAATCCACAGCGATTTGGGACACATCATCATCATCAACGGCGCAACAACCGATATCCGGTCTAGGCCTGCCTTAATAAGGAACTCCAGACATCCCGGTTTTGCGCCGAGGTCCACCAATTCGATATTCCTAAAAGCTGTCTGGCGCCCTGATCTATGCCATCGCTCTATCTTAGGCAGGGTCTTCCTCGCCTTCTTTTTCTAGCATAGATATTGCCCTTATAGACTTTCCGAGTGGGATCATCCTCATCCGTACGGATTAAGTGACCCGCCCACCGTAATCTATTGAGCCGGATTTTATCCACAACCGCACGGTCATGGTATTGCTCATAGATTTCGTCGTTATGTAGGCATGATCCCTGTTGACATTCTGACTAAAGAAATGAGTGTCCTCTACCATACAAGATGTATGGAGCACAGCGTAGAAATGCGGCAAAGTCAGAGTTGCATGATCTCTGGCAACGCAGATGGGACGAGTCTACGAAAGGTCAGTGGACACACAGGCTCATCCCAATATTAGGGTGTGGTTTGAGCGAAAACATAGGGAGACTAACTACCACATTATCTAGTTTCTCACGGGACATGCTGGTTGCTACAGGCAGTATCCAAAGCGGTTCAGGGTTGGATGATTCTTCGAACTGTCTCAGATGTGATGGCATACCGGAGGATGCAGACCATGTGATGTTTCACTGCCCACGATTTGCGATAGAGAGAAGGAGCTTAAACCAGGCGCTAGGCAGGAGCGTGACCCCGGAGAGCTTAGTTGCGGAGATGCTGGAGTCCAAGGAAAAGTGGCGGAGCCAACCGCAATCATCCAAATGCAGGAGGTGTTGCTGAAGGAACAAAGAAGGAGGAAAGCCGCAAATAGGAGAAAGACGAGTGCCTAAGAGTAAACCTACCCCGCGAAGTAATGCCTTAATGGCGGTCCTGCGGGGCTGGGTCTGCAGAGACCGGGGGTGGTTTTTAGTGGATGTGAACCCACACGCGCCCGCTGTAGCTCCGGCATTCGGGCGGCGGAGCTGGGGCGGGCGTGTCTTCCTAAGATTTTCCACCTCCGTGTACGCACAAAACCAAAACCAGGTTTATCCTCACCTGAGTTGCAAACGCAGAGCTGTATGCGTGTCATGGGTTGTGGATAATGACATGACCCACCGGGTTAGCTATGAATATCGCAAGATGATCTTGTAAATAAGTAGCCGCGGATAAGCAGAACGTTTCCATTTGTGTTCGTCTTCCCTAACCTATTCTTCCCTTTCTGGGAGAGTAAACCTCCTTAAACCTCCGATGAATTGCAGTGACGTCACACTGTATTTCAGCGGCTCCCTTCCAAATACCTTCCCTACCTTTGGAGGTAACCATTGGGGATTTTTGTTTAAATTCTTTAAATGGGATCCCAGAGACACGAAGACAGTACACAACACGGTTAAGGGTCGCTCAAGAACACCAGAACGGCTTTTTACCCTTGGATGTTTTGGCGGTTATGCCGTCAACCACCAGGGACGGGCGACCTAGGTATCGTATGGTTTGGACAAACCAACTTAACGAATTTATCGTCCGCGCCTATTACCGTGCCACGGATTTGGAACGGAATCCATCAAGGAACAGACACCGACCAACCAGGCAACAAATTTTCCACGAAGTTTTACTTGAGCTCGGTCTGGAGTCACCAACTTACCGGACTGAACAAAGGAGCAGCAGGTATTCTACAAAAATCTCACCAACTCAGGTAGGGAAGGTAACCTCGATCTGAATCAGGCAGAAAACTTCTGGAGAAGTGCCTGACGTAACTGAAGTCGACGTAGTAACAGCCCTTGACTAGGCAGGTAACTGGAAGGCGCCAGGAGTTGACAAGATTCACTACTTCTGGCTGAAGCGGTTCAAGAGCACTCACAGGATATTGGCAAATCAAGGGAATAACTTTCCTCATTCCAAAGGAACAGGGTGCCTCTTGCCCTTCAAAATGTCGACCACTTACTTGTCTTCCTACCATCTACAAGGTCTTTACTTCAGTTCTGTGCGCGAACATCTCAAAACATCTTGATGTTCATAAATTGATAGCTGAGAAGCAAAAAGCATGCGTAAAAGACTCCCGAGGCTGTAAAGAAAAGCTTATAATCGGTACGGTCGCTGTAAAGCAGGCTGCCCATCAAAAACGAAATATATCGACAGCATAGATCGATTATAAATCAGTCTTGGACTCCATATCACATTCGTGGTTACTGCAAGTGTTACGCTTGTACAAAAACAACCCGAATGTCCGTTTTGAGAATGATGGGGTCCTAAGTCCGCATCAACTTAATGCTGAACCGGACCAAATGGGAAGCAACTTACTCCCTCTTTCCTGGTCCACAGACCCCTCGCTTAGGGCTTGCACCCAAACTTTTCAAAAAAGTGAAGCGATGGCGGCTTTACGGTTTCTTACTAGGGCAGAGGCACATCGTCAGACACTGCCTCACCTCTGCCCTGGGAGCAGCGTGACCGTAGCGACTCGCAGATGTTAAGTGTTCTACGAATTATATAAAGGAGCACTTAACATCTGCGAGTCGCTACGGTCACGCTGCTCCCAGGGCAGAGGTGAGGCAGCATCTGACGATTTGCCTCTGCCCTGGTAAGAAACCGTAAAGCTGCCATCGCTTCACTTTTTTAAACCCGAATGTTGTTCTTCTCCTGAGAACAGTCAGGAGAGATACCAATCAGGAGTAGCGTTTTCCAAGGCGACTATCTAAGCCCACTGTGGTTTTTTTTGGCTTTGAATCCAGTATCCCATCTTTTGCATGAAAGCAAATATAGGTTCCAAGTCAAACATGACATATTGTTGAAATGTACATTAAGCCATTTAATGTACCGCATTCCCCACCTTTCCAATAAATGTCCAAATTAATACCACTTCCGGAAAGTACTAATCGAGACCTTTCATTTGATACCCTATATGACTATATTTGGTGAAAAAAATGTACTCCCACCTTTTGCATGTGTGGGGACCCTCCTTAAATTCGATGTAGAATGATACGAATAATACGAACTACAAAATGCACCATGGAAAATTCGTCTGGAACGTTGACGTGACTTACTAATTCAGGGCATTGCTAGGCTGACTTAATTCAACTCTGACAATGCCAGCAGACGGGTGAAAAGTAAAGTGCATAGGGTTTACAAGAACTATGCCATTTTCAGTGAAACACCCGCAATTGAAATTCTGGGCACACTAAAGCAGAAACCTTCTGCCGTATGCAGTCGGTTACGACAGTACGGCGAAAGTCACTCCAGACGTGTCCAGAATGCAACATACGCGAGGAACCAGCGAAGTTTTTTTTAGATCTCTCAAAGAATCCCAACAGAGCATCTAGACAGGGCAGTTTCCGGTAATATAAGCGGAAGAATATTGGGGTAGATTTTGGAGATTATCTTACTAGCATGCTGAGTAGATTATCGCCGAAGGCAACCGCCATGCCACTATACCAAGCATGAATTTTGCCAATATTACCGAAGAGAAGGTTGGGTGAGCCATAAAAAGCTTGAAGAACTGGAGGGGCCCAGATTTGGATCGGGTGCAGAACTTCTGGTACACAAAGTTTACCAGTATACATGGTCGGCTAGCACATAGCATAAATCAGGCCATGAGTCGGCCGGAGGAATTTCCATCCTTTCTCACTGCGGGGATTACCTACCCCGCAGATACCAGACCGATTACTTGTTTACCAACCCTCTTAAAATTCATAATGCCCATAGTTAGTGGAAGGGTCAATGCGCATCTCGAGACCAACAACATTCTGCCCGAGAAGCAGAAAGGTTCCCAAATCGGTTCAAAGGGTTGCAAAGAGCAACTATTTGTAGGACAAACAACTAGAGGCCAAAGAAATCTCTTTAGTTGCTATATCGATTATGCCAAGGCTTTCGACAGCGCTTCGCATACCTGGCTAATCGATGTCCTACGCCTGTATTGCAAGCACGGACAGTGTCGCACAGGGTATCGTAGAAGCGTATGCTGGTAGGAAATCATTGCACATTTACCGCGTCCTGCGCATCTTAATGGGGTTTAAGCAAAATTCTGATCTATATTGGACTCTGATGGAACAATTCCTAAAAAAGCTCATGAGCATGTTTACGCTTCCAATTCAGTTTCCCTACTAGCACATCTTCCAGCACAGGAAAATATTCTTTG
This sequence comes from Hermetia illucens, assembly GCF_905115235.1. Classification (NCBI taxonomy): domain Eukaryota; kingdom Metazoa; phylum Arthropoda; class Insecta; order Diptera; family Stratiomyidae; genus Hermetia; species Hermetia illucens. The sequence goes on from NC_051854.1 coordinate 18,460,639, forward strand.
CAAGAATTCTAACCTTTGCTGTGCTGTGTCTGTGTGCGGATTCGCAACGCTTGCTGCTGGATCATATGAATAGAAAATTTCTTACACAATATGAACACAAAATTTCCGGACCCGAAGCGTCCAGCTCCCGATATTCCATTTTGTTTTGAAATGTCATTCCTTTGGGAAAGTTTGCCCTAATTGCTTACGAACGAATTTGGTGCTTGCATTATGAGATGGGAATTGGATCCCCTGTATTGAAATATGTTTCAACTTTCGTATAGTATTTCCAACAGTCACTGTTAGAAATCAACATAACAAACAACAAACAACATTGAATTCATCATTGATTTAATATACACATCAGATAAATTTGTGTTCTGCAGGGTTACTATTTTGTCCGTTTTTCTATAAAGTATTATCTGTTTTTGAAATTACAATCAATTTTATGAACCGTTGCCAATGAAATACCACCTAAAAAGTGTAAATAAACTTTTCAGGTATTTATTGGGACAAAAACGAACTATTGACTTTCATTGTGTATTGTTCAGGCTGGCCTGTATTATTTTACTTTTTAAATTATACATACTTTTTATATGACGACTTGATGAAAAATTCCAGCAGAATATTCGAAATATTCGACACAAGAAACGAATTCACTTCAATAGATATTATTAACAAATATGCGGTTAGTAGACAAAGAAAGGAAGAACGCAAAGAAAACGATGAAAGCAACTTTGAGCTTTAACAGCAGTGGAAGTAATAGAATTGGATGCTCACATGCGAACCTAGAAATGAAAAGATAATCTTCAATGATGGCGCACTAGAGACAGAGGGGTAACGAAAGATAGCGACTTTGTCAATCCACCAGTTTTTTGAGGCAGTAACCACGTACGAATTTCGGTGCTACTTTAAACTGGCATCGACAGTTAAATTTGGTTTCTGAAAACGGTATCTCGGCATGTACCCTAAATATGAAAACAAAGCGAGAGAAAATTTCGGGAAATCGATGGTAATTTTTTTGGTAGTAAAAAGAAATTGGAAATGGAATAATAATACACTGAAATTACGATGACACGACCACAGACGAGAGTTGATGAAAACTTGAAGATTACGAGTAACAGGGACGTGGAGTTTCCATATACTATTGTCTTGTAGCAGTACAGAGGAAACGTTGACGGGGAACCGCCTCAGCTAGATGCTAGTGTTGAGATGGCTGCATTTTCAGATTTTGGACAAAACAGCGAAAATATAAGCGAAATGCTATGCACTTCGAGTTTTCGAGGCAAATTTAGAAATGTAAGCCTCCTAAACGTTCACGCCCCTACAAAGGAGATTGCAGAGACGGAGAAGGATACCTATTACGAGGCAGTTGAGCGTACGAAGTCTGTCCCGAGTATGATATCTAAATCCTACTTGGAGATTTCAATAGTGAAGTAGGGACGAAGTCCGTATACCTGGTTTGCGCAGAAGGCGGTCTACAAACATACGTGGGCCTCTCCAGACGGAACCACTTTCAACCAAATTGACAACGTGTTGATTGAACGTCGCCACATGTAGCCTTGACGAATATCGGAACATATAGACTCTTATCCCTATCTCGTTGGCATAGTGCTCCAGGGTGGAATTACAACATCACCCACAATCCCCTCAGACGATCAGGTGTAAGTGAATACTGAAGGCATTCACAACACAGCCTTCCGTAACGCCTATAAGGTGAAAATGGATGCCCCAATAACCGCAGCTAACAGATGTTCTGGAGATGAAACATCAACAAAAGATCTTCACAATCACCAGGAGAGCGTTATCATTGATACGGCCACAAACATACTTGGCCCCAGCCGCAAGAAAAGTTGGAACGGCTGGTTTGACGATGAATGTAAGCTATCAACGAAATGTAAGAATGCCGCATACAGAGTAATGTTGCATTCTCAAAGAACGCGGGCACGCGCAGAGATCTACCAAGAACTCCGTTGAACGGAAATGCGACTTTACAAACGGAAGAAGGAAGCCAGAGAGAACCAGCAGGTCTGTGAACTTGAAAAGTACAGGGAGCAAATGAACCAGGCACGGAAGTTTTACCAACAAGTCAGCAGGATGAAGCCTTATACACCTCGATGTTCATCCTGTCGAGACAAATAGGCAAATCTGATTTCCGACAGAATGGGCATGTGGGAGCGATGAGTTGAGTATTTTGATGAACTGCTCAAAAACCAAAAATTTCGGCGAGTTCGAGGTCCCGTCAACTGAAGACGACGGACAAATACTGCCACCACCAAGTATAGAAGAAACAGTCCGTTCAATCCACCGGCTTAAAAACCATAAGTCACCAGGAGCCGATGAAACTACAGCCGAATTGGTTAAATATGGAGGTGACCAACTACACCAAGTGGTTCATCAACTGATGCTTAAGGTGTGGGACAGTGAATCAATGCCCGACGATTGGCACATAAAAAGGGGGATATCGCGCAGTGCAGCAATTGTAGAGGTATCGCGTTACAATCTATAAGATATTCTCTACGGCCAGAACATCATCAGACCAATTCAAAGAGGCTTCACTCCAGGCAAATCAGCAACAGATCAGATTTTATCTTTGCGGCGAGCAATGGAAAAACTGTTGAAGTATGGCCATCATTTGCACCATTTTTTCATCGACTTTAAAGCCGTCCATGATAGTAGGCGGGGTAAAACTGTACACGGCCACGAGAGAATTCGGTATCTAGACGAGATTAATAAGGCTGACTAGGCTGACCCTGATCAATGTGCGAGGCCAGATAAAAGCAGCAGGATCACTCTCACTACTCAACATCAACAACGGTCTAAGAAAAGGGGATGCCCTATCATGCGTCCTCTTTAACCTGGCCCTGGAAAAAGTAATCCGTGATGCTGAGGCAAAATCCGAGGGGTACGATCCTCTTTAAATCCACCCAACTACTGGCCTATGGTGACGATATCGATATCATGGGAAGAACGACTTGAGACGTACAAACTGCCTTCATCCAGATCGAGCAGGCGGCGCAAGGTCTTGAGCTGCACATCAATGAAGGCAAGACAAAGTATATGGTAGCAAAGTTAGCACCAAAAACCAACCAACCAACAACATCAAACCGCACTGGTCAAATGGGAAGAATAAAGATAGGAGACTAAAACTTTGAGACCGTTGATATTTTCTAATATCTAGGGTTGAAAATCACAACCGAAAACAGCTACGATGACGAAATCTGCGTACGGTTGTTAACAGTCAACAGAGCTTACAAAAACTGTTCCGCTCAAAATGTCTCATCATAGGGTCAAAGCTCTTACTGTACATGACGATGATCTTGCCAGTCCTCATTTATTCCTCGGAGACTTGGGTTCTTAGGAAGAAAAATTGCGAACTCTTGGCCGCGTTCGAGAGAAGAATCCTCAGACGAATTTTTGGCTCCCTACATGAGGATTGACGATTCCGTAGCCTAGACAACGACGAAATCTAAGAGCGATGCCATGACCGTCAGGTTGTGGATAAAATCCAGCTCAATACGTTGCGATGGGCGGGTCACTTAATCCGTATGGATGAGGATGATCCAGCCCGAAAAGTCCATAAGACAACATCTATGGTAGAAAAAAAGGCAGACCCTGCCTGAGATGGTGCGAGGACGTAGATCAAGACCGAGACAGCTTTTGGGGATATCGAATTGTTGGACTTCGGGATGTCTGGAGTTCCTTATTAAGGCAGGCCTAGACCGGATACCGGTTATTGCGCCGTTAGATGGATGGATGTTAAAAATAGAATGGTCGCGTCATGAAACATGCTCTCAGATTGAAATTTTTGACGGACGATTCCCATGAAACAGGATAGCGCCTGGCGCTGGCAGTCAAGAATTGAGCTATTTAAATATCTCGGATTGATGCTATCAGCCAATGGTAAACTGCGCTATGAAATTGCTTCACACAGCGCAATCTGGATGTAGTGATTTTTTTTTTGATTGAGGAAAAATTGCGAGTCAGACGTCTTCGATAGTATGGTCATGTAATTCGCGTTATCGAGAATCAATTTGCCAAGATCGGTCTAAATATCGAAACCGATGGGAAACGATCAAAAGGCTGGCTGAAACAAAGATGGTTTGGCAGGTTGGATGGTGATTTGAAAGCCTAGCGATTGCATCTAGATTAGGACGACCAATGCCAAGTCAGGTACAACTGTGAGTTGTCTGAAGTACTTGGCGACCTTGAATTCTCCAAAATAGTCAAACTTGGAAAGCCACAAGGGGCTGACCACGTTCAAAATATGGACGACACCCGGATACTTAAGGTATTCGAAGGGAGAACAGAAGGATGAAGACCGTTGGGCAAATCCCGAAAGCGCTAGGCAGATTTCGTTGATGAAGACAGAGTATCTCTGCTCGGATTTTGAAATTGGAGGACGCGATCCATGTATCGAGATGGTTGAAGGAAGGACATCCGAAAGGTCAAGGCCCAAGCGACTCTCGATAAATTAAGCGCAGTCATCTATTTCACATAGATGAATAATTTAAGATCATTAGAAATCAGGAAAGGAATCAAGTTTTCATCCTTTACGAAATATTGTAGAGAAGCAGTATCTGAAGCCAATTCTCATATTTGGAACCACAAAGAAGGAAAGTGTGTTCCTCAATATCTCAAAAGCGCTCGATAGAGTTCTTTAACAAGTTATAAGAAAAATGCAATGGACAATTTCTAATTTGGTTGCAAATAAATATTTGCTAATTCATTCTCAAGGGTATATACAATATTATCGCTGAATTCTCAACCGACGTTTGATAAGTAAACGAATCAAAAGCTTTGTTATAAAGTGTTATTCACAAAAAATATACACAAGCAAGAGTAAATTTGTAATTTTCCAGACAACAGCGATAGTAATCAAACACGATTAGCCATTTTATCTGTCGCATTAAGTGAACGGGCAAACGTATAATAATCATTCGTCAAGGTATATGAATTCGGTGATTTTTATTCAAAATTGTTACTTCACTAATAATAATATAAGGAAATACATGCCTCCATGTATTATACAATCGATAATTTCTACAAATATAAACCCCATGCGGGCTTATCTGCTGCATCCTCATATTACATGCGTACTCCAGAATTCAAGTTAATTTTTGTATTTTGTTTTGGTTTTGAAGTGATGCGATACGCAGAAGTCTGATTAAAGCTCATCATTATAATTATCGCCAACTCAGTGGACCAAAAATAAATACTAATAGGAAACTGAGATACAAAATATAATAAGAACTGAGAAGGATTTTCTTTTGTGAGATGCAACTGTTCTACTTTTTGATAAGAATTTTTTACATATTACAAAAGTAGGTGATACTAGAAATCATCGACGGTTATTCATATATTTTCCAAGGTTCTTACTTGCGAATAGATAGATAGATAGATGGAACAATCTTTTAGTCCGGTAATGAAGCCTGCAATGTCGTTGGAAAATCATCAGAATCATAACTTGGTTACTATCATCAAAGTGTGCACTTTGTATTTTGTGTGCATATATAACGAGTGCAAAATATTATAGTCATGATGATAAATGTCTTATCATTTTATATTTTCTAGAACAAATTATAGCGACTGCAGAAATTAAATCTTTTCGTTTATGCTTTCAAATGAAATGATGCCGGCCAAAGTCGCAAAATTACTTCATACAGTTCCTGCAGTATTTTGTAGGTTTGTAGGAGCCAAGGCCGTTGAAAACAAAGAAAAGTGGGTAGTTGTTGTGTATACATCAGAGCTGGTGCGTGCATAGAATTCGGCTTATATTATTTCTAAAAAACCCTTGGTAACATCTGTAGAAAACCCATCTTATGTATTGAATATAGGAAATGCATTTCGGAAAAGCTCAACGTAATAATACAATGTGCCCTTGGTGGGGTATAGCCCGTCAACCAAACCTACACGCCATCGTTTGCAGTTGCCTTCAATGCCTTTCAGCACCCTCCACAACTTCCCGAGACGCTTGCACTCCTTCTCTGCTGTCCTGCGCCAAGTACCCTTGGGGGAATCCACTCGTCGGTCATATTTGAAGAAAGATAGGCAAAGGAACTCCGATGAGACGACGCAGACATATTTGAAGAAAGGTAGGCAAAGGAACTCCGATGATACGACGCAGGCAGGTATTGACGAAAGTTTGGAGCTTTTGGGTAACAGTGGAGTTCACTTTCCATGGGCTACTGTCATATAACACATGAAGACGGAAACAAAAGATTGTAACTCTCCAGGTGGTAAGAAATCACAACCTTCGAATCCACTCGCAACTTCGAGAAATCAAGTCGTGGCCGAGGCACGGATTTTAGAGGTCTCACCTCATCCATGTTCCCTTACGGAGTAATCTGTGCAAGATAGGCTCTCCGCTTCAGTGGAAAACCTACACCCGGTGTCTACGGCGCGATCAGCCAGAAAGGGTAGTACAGCAACTCCCTTAATGAGAGGAACTGGAAACTGACTACGACCGGCCTGTCGGTAACATTGTTGCCTAACTCTTTCAAACTACGGGAGAGGAAGGCTCGGCAGAAGGAAACTTTAGCCACGAAGGAAAAAGGAATATAGACTTCCCTGTCAGAATCTTCTCCTCCGTCTGTACCAGGCAAAAAACGGAAGAAAGGTGATGTGGACGCACAAACGAAACAAATCTATGCACTTCGGGCACCATGAACTTGAGAGGGCGCCCGGCCGACGACAACGGAAGACACTGTGAAAGAAGGCGAAGTTTCTTGAGAATGAGGACGTCGACGTTACTACATCACCAAGTGTGGCGAAATCCAGAGAAATCGGACGCAAGAAACCGGAACTTTCGGTGGAAAGTGAGGACAAGCTGGTAACCCCGGTGAGATCCACACTAAACGCAACAGACTTTTCAGTTAGCGGCGATTTTCATACTAGACTGCACTTATGACTACAAACATGAGAGTTAGTCAAATTAACCTGTACCATGCCAAAACTTCTTCCTGTCTACTGGCGGCAAGGCTGGTAAAGTTGCAAGACTGTCATTATATATATTTCCGGTTCAATAGCCATGGATTCGTTTTAACAGAATCTGTGGTTTTGGATCAGTCAATGGGACTAGGATTTTCTTCGATGAAAGATCCTCGAGACCGAGGGTCTGCATTCTGATATCAAATTTGTTAGAGGCAACCATGCTGAGACAATTCTGTTCCCAGGACCTTGTTACGGGCAATTTACAATACCAAGTTAATGGTAAGAGGGGAAACGTCATAGTTGCCTCTGCTTACTTACCCTATGATTCTTTGTGTCATCCGCCGACGCAAAACTAAGGGATCTGGCAGTATATACAGAATCAAATGGCCTTGAACTTTTTATAGGTTGTGATGCGAACGCTCAGCATATTTGTTGGGGCAGTAGCAAATGCAATCCTAGAGGAGAAAGCTGTTTGATTTTATCACTTCACCTGGTCTGATAACCGCGAAAGTAGGGTGCGCTCCTACGTTCGGCCAAGAAGAAGTAAAGTAATTGGCCTAACAATCTGCACTCCAAAGTTGTTAGAGTTGATTAGAAACTGAGAGTGCTAGATCAGGCGAACAGCATGTAATATAACGGCAGAATCCTAGGAAAACGGATTGGATGAAGTTCAATAAACTTCTTGGCGACAAAGTTCAACTTCCTAAACTACTAAGGACTCCATTGACGATAGAAAATCAATTGCCAACTCTAACTCGCACACTTTTACAGTGCTTTGAAGAGGCTTGTCCTATTTCCCGGGGCCAAAGTGGTAAAACGGTTCCATGGTCGAACCAAGAACTGCAAAGACTCAGGAAATCAACAAGACGACTTCTAAATCGTGCTTGCAAAAGCGATAAAGATGAAGACTGGCTAAACTTCCGGAACTCACAGCGTGAATATAAGAAGCTCGTAAAATGTTTGAAACGGGACTCTTTTAGAGCATACTGTGAGCGACTGGAAGGTGAAAGCGAGACTTCCAGGCTGTGCAGAGTCCTTAATAAGGATGAGTCGGCTAAGTTTGATTCTCTTAGAAAATCGAATGGTACTTTCACGAACTTCAGAGTTGAGTCTATAGGTCTATACAGGTCTCAGAATTGGCGGTTTCTACAACCTCTTCAGCACGAAGGTGTTGCAAGGGGAATTGGGACACTGCGAGAGCGGTTGTCACCAATGAAAAAGCGAGAACATACTATCATTTGAACACTTCAAAGCACCTGGCATATATGGCATCTACCCAGTGATGCTAAAAGAAGGTATAGAGCACTTAGAACAACTTCTAGCAAATATTTTCCGAGGACATCTTGCTCTGGGCTACGTGCCTTCCGTCTTTCCTGGGAAAGATGGCTATTCAAATTCAAAGAATTTCAGGCAAATCAGCTTAAAATCATTTTCGCTGATATGTCTGGAGAGACTGCTTAAGCGTCACATTCTAGAGAAGGCGCTAAGGTCGCACCCACCAAATGAAAACCAATATGCTTACTAACGTGGAAAGGCCTGTGAGTTTGCTCTTCATTCTTTGGTGTCAAAGATAGAGGACCCAATTCTGAAAGGCGGGTACACGATCGAGGTGTTCGTAAACATTGAAGGAGATTTTGACTGTGTGCCTTTCCTAAAGCTCCGTGATGCCGCCAAAGAACATCGTGTTGTCGAAACCTTAATAAAGTGGATCTACGCTATACTAACGCTGAGATTGCTGTGTGCTGAAGTGGGTGTTGATCACTACCTAACAACGGAAGTGATGGAAGGCTGCCCTCAAGGAGGTGTGTTATCGCCACTTTTTTGGGAGTTTGCTGATCGACTCACTACTATGCGGACTACAACATCTGCCAATACACGTTCAAACTTATGCGGATGACGTAACTGTGCTGGCTTTTGGTCGAGTTCTCAGAATGGTGTGTAAAATTATTGACAATTGGTCTCAGGCATGAACTTTCAATAAATCCAAATAAAACAACAATGATATTATTTACAAAAAGCAGGAAACTGAATGGTCTTTGCCTTCCAGAGATGAGGGGTGCAACACTTCAACTCTCCGAAGAAGTGAAATATTTGGGAGTTATTCTAGACAAGAAGCTTCTTTGGAACAAACTTCTAGAGATAGAGATCAAACGAGCTCTCACAGCTTATGGGTTGTGTAGGCGGACCTTTGCCTCGACATGGGGACTTAAGCCTCAGGGAGTAATGTGGATATATAATATGTTACTATCATTAGGCCGATGCTCGCTTATGCATCCGTAGTGTGGTGGATTAAGGTGAAACAAAAGAGTATTCGCTGTAAATTCTCCACACTGCAAAAAACTGTGTGTTTGGGTATCACCGGTGCCATGAGCACGACATCCAGCGCAGCTCTGAATGCACTACATAATTTGCAACCCTTGGATTTGTTTATTCAGAGCGCTGCAATGAGAGCAACTCATAGACTAATTCGATTAAGTCTATGGGGAAACAATGGAGGTGGAGGAGAAGAGTCATTGGGAGAACTGAATCCACTTTTTGCAATGTCTTCTGATTCTCAGATCCCCATATATCTGTTTAGTAGAAGATATGATGTTATCTTGAAACGAAGAGAAAACTGGAGCGAACCAGAAGAATCGGTGCCAGGATATACTGATCGTCTTGTACATCGATAACTCAAAAACAAAAAATGGTTTTAGAGCAAGAGTCTACCTCTCGAATAAAAACGAGGAGTGGGCTTTCTCTTGGAACAATACACAACTGTGAAACAGGAAGTTCACCGCCACTCTACTAACCCCAGCGAACCATTGGAGTGCAGAAGGGCACGGATATTTCAATGCCAAGAATCAAAGACGGTGGTCGTAGGAAATACCGCGCCGCGAGACAAAAGAAAAAGCATCAATATCATCTCTTGGTCCCCTAAAAAATATAAAAGGTCATCAGTCATGCAAAGATCACTACTCAACAGGATTTGTTGAAAGCTTGAAATGCTTATTATACCATCTACACTTTACCGACAACCTGGTATACTCCTTACATCCGAAGATTACGTGTTCATTAGTTTCCCAAACTTAACAAGTGTTACATATGTTCGAAATTATGTTTCCAAACCTCCTGAGAAAGACTTTATTATATATGTGATTGGTTTGAAGACGATTTTTCCTCGGAAGCTGTAAACACACGTGTGGCTCCCGGTTTAATTATAGGTTAAATCGGATGAATGTTGGTGAAAAAATGTCCTTTCACCTGCGACGTTGTCAAAAAATTGTCTTCCCACTCCTTGTATGAGTGTCCCTGAACGGCCTTCAGGACATCAGCAGGTGAGGGCTCAATCAATCTTATAAGATGCGAACCCAGAGACTTACGGGCATCTACATGGGCAAGTTCATTTAATGCTTGCCCCGCCCCGGGCACTTTTCAGTGACTTGAAACAGGGGTCAGAAGCCAGCGCATGGATTCGGCCCACTAGGTAGTGCGATCGTAAAGTTTGATTGAGTAATTTGCAAGACTGGAGAGAGCCCGTAATGATAATAACCTTCACCTCACCCATTCACCTTGATGGCCTGAAGGTTCCTCCCAAATCATAAGGGAATATGACCTGAACTTTATTTGAAATCACCGGAACTTCATTAAGAACTACAGTGTCAAACAGGCTCTAGAAAGACCTATAGATCAAGGACAGACCATTGTCAGCATCCGGGTTTTGTATCATCAAATTATAGGCTTTAGGATTCCTTTCCTTTTGCTTGAGAAATTCTTTAGTTGCCAAGAGGGGCCTTTTGAAATGGAGCGGCGACTCCTTAGCCAAAGCAAAAATGTGGTGCAAGTGGGTGGTTCTAGTCAGCCCCAGGGATTTTCTCAATATATTTTCAAAATATCTGGGCGGATTCATAGTGGACGTAGCTGCACTAGCTACTCTAAGATAGGCCTTACCGTCGATCTATAGAGATTGACGGCGTTCTGGAGTGTGAGACCCCAAGAGAAACCAGTTGCAAAATTCATCAGCCTGCCGGCCTTTAAGGTGTTCGGGATAATAAAGTTCAAATTATCTCTGAACCAACAAGCCCTCGTTATCTCCCTGGCTAAGAAGGTGATGAACTTGACATGAGCAAGCGTGTGATTATTAACTTTAATGGGCGGGGGTGTTACCCTGCTTCGCTTAAAGTCTTTGTAGATATTTGAAGGTGGGGCTCCAATTGTCGCCGCTTGCTAAAATAATGAAATCGTCTGCAAATTGAAAAATTTCAATACTATCAGAACACTTATTATGCAGGGATGTTGCATAGAGGTTGAACCACATTGGACTTAAAACACATCCTTGGGGGATGCCGTTGTCAACTTGAACGTTATCCAGCCCTAGTTGAAAGTGTCGATTGGACATTATCCTTGACAAAAATGAAACAATTTCCGCAGAAAAACGGAAACTTGACATTATGTCACATTCAGCACCACATCCAGAGAGATCTGCAACAGAACGTCGTTAATGCAAGTAGATTTGCCTAAGACGATAACTCGTCAAAAGTTCAGGGTCCTTAAGAACTTTAGGGATAGGTACTACCCGAATAATGGACCAATCCTCTGATGGGATCAAATTGCAAAAGATGAGGTTAAGCCCTTGTGGCAAAACTGAGAGGGCTTCAGGCGCCAACCTGCGTACATATTGATAAGTGATGTTGTGAACACCAGAGGCACACTTGTGCTTGAGCAAAACGGTAGTAAGCTCTTCTGAAGAAAAGGGCAGCGACACTCTGGAATATTTGAGGACGTCAGGAAGAGAGGGGGGGGGGGGGCCTGGACTGCCCAGCTAGATAGTCGAGATATTCCACTTTCTTCTTAGGATACCAAGTTGGGGGCCTGCCTCTAAGATCGCCACGAAATGCCTACATGGATTTCCAGAAGGACATAACATTGGCACTTAGTGCTGGTGTTAGGTAAAATTCAGTATCTCTCAATATCGTGACAATTCGAAACTCTGAAAATGCTAAACATTTGGTTGCCAATTATGACTTTATCATATCTACTAGAGTCATCACTCATTTTAATTCTAACAATAAAATAATCACTAAAACAGAAACATAATAGCAGAACCTGATTTTTCATCTCCATCCGCAAAATTATCGTACTTATAAACAATCATATTTGAAGGACGGGGGAGGCAATGCACGCGCACCTGCGTAGCCATTCCTCGACCCTGTAGTAACTCAGAAACCACGATGCTGCACAATTAGATACAAAAGTGCAATTGCAATTGCTTCAATGATAAAATATCCGACGAATAAACACCTTAACCCAATTATTAATTGTTGGCTACGGTCAGTAGCTTTTTGGGTGAAATAAATATCCTACTACAAATCCTTAAAATGTCAATGGAGGCAGGATATAGGGTTTAGAAAGTCGTTGAAGTAGAACAATTCTTATCATTCAACTGAATCAATAATAAAGTGTATATAAGAGAAAAAGATGGAAATATTTACTCACCGCCTGATTCGTCCTTATTGAAGCGTACTTAGTTCTGAAGCCCCTTCATAAATGACACTCCTCTAATTGTTTGTACACCACTGCACACGCGTAATTAACGCATTTAATTCACTGGATTCATAAGGAATACCACTAAGTTTTACGCACAATTCACCCACGTCGATATATTAAAATATTCCCGCCGCGCATGAATTCGAAATGGAAACCAAGTGAGGAAAGTTACAGAAATAAGAAAATCCCAGGAGTAAAAACACATCAAGGACGAGGGACGAAAAATTTTCCCTTATAAAATTCTAAATACAATGTGGTTTCCTTTTTTTCCGCGACGTTAGCTGTTATTCGAGACAAATAAAAACGCGGAAGTCGGACTCGAAATTAGAACTACTTATTGTTAGCACGCGAAACAGCAACTGAGAACTGGTTTTTATATTTATCACGAGGGCTTAACTGAATAATAGAGACTTGTCCGAGTTTGAAATATCCATATCATGACAATGTTGCTTAGCTCCATCCTTTTAGGAATTGTCGACTGGAAAGAAAAAGGATTGATATTGATGACAAAAATATGTGACAAGGAATTCTTTTCACTGAAAAAGGAGTGAAATTTTACCTAAAAATTTGAATAGAAAAAAGAATTTAATACGAAAAACAAACTTGTTGTTCGCGCGAGGCTAGACTAGATACGAATGGCAAACTTGCATTAGAAGTTTCTGTTGAAGGGCTCAACGATGTTGGCGACGAGAGCCCAGAGCCTGATATAATAAAAACCGGAACCTCTCATGCAACATTTTTAAAAGAATTGAGATCATAAATAGTCTTATTCAGAAAGAAAAGGCTTCCGTGAACATAAAATTAATTCACCTAGGATAAATCTGTATATATTATATAATCCACCGAAGATTTATCTCGGGGTCGAAAAATTTGCTGCTCCGATTGGGACTTGCAAGATACGGAAAAAGCAAAATTTCACACATCAAAAAAGTGCTAATTTTGTAATATGGTATCAGTTTTGGTTTCTTGCTTTTTTTTACTGACAAAAAATATTTAACATATGTATGTAGGTTGAAATAACGACGGAAAAAACTATAATATGTACCACCAAAGTACCCTGGATACAGATAACATGTAAGTTTTCAAGAAATAGACGAAAATCCGGCAAAGTTTTCAGTGCCTTATTATCAAAAATAAATAAGAAACTAAAAACAGCAATACTCTCACATAATTCTGTTCTTTATCTCTTGGAATTGTAATTTTTCCATTCGGCTGAGTAAATCCTTGCAATTTCACCCTTTATTGCAGACGTGACAGATGACAGACGAATGCCAAATGCTGACTCTGATCCCACCATTGTGGATTCTGAACCAGTTTGTCAGCCTCCTCATTACCAACGATATTCGGGCTCTCAAACAGCCACTACACGAATGTTTCTTTCAGCCGACCAAATTTCAACAGCAACTGGTAGTAACTCCATACCAACTAGCTTGATATGTTATTGCTATTCAGTGCTGATAACGCTGCTTGACTGTCAAAACAGATTCAAAAAGTGCGGACGCGCCATCTTTGCAGCGAGCATTCTTCTGCTGGCACTAAAATGGCATATACCAACATGATGGCCATTTTTAGAAGAGATTAGGCCAGCTCGATTATCTGCGAAAACACTCTCGAACCTGATCCATCTTTCATGACTGACTTGTACTTCCGAAAACAGTCGTGCCCATTTGTCGACCATTCTTCTCTTTTGGTGATTACGACAGAGTATGTCTTTTCAATTCAAATCTGGAGAAGGTATGATCAGCAGGCATCTGAGCCACTTGGCGTTTGTCAAAGGATTTTCAGGTGGGCGCATGATTGTATGATTGTTCTTCGTTCCACGTCTATATGCGTCATTAGCTGCTTTCTGTTTCACATGCAAATTAATAAGGGGTAGATTTAGGACATGTTTCACTGCCGCGGTTGTCGTAATATTCATAGCTTCCATAATACCTAGGCAGCCGAGCCTTTGAATTTGCGCAGCGGTTTTCTGCTATTAGCAAATCAGTCTCGACCACCAAACGATGCATGGGAATCGGTGCATACAATGAACTCATTGCAGTGAAAATCTCCAAGTCTTACCTATCGCAGTGCTACAGCATCAGAGCAATCTGTAGGATTTTGATACTCTTTCTGGATTTAATTGTTCCACTCTAGCTTGGAGTCGAGACGCACTCCCAAATATTTGACTGCTTGTACCAGCTGGATTTCCACCTCTGATAAGGAGCAGCTTCCCAACGTAACGTTCCTAGTAAACATAACGGGTCCAGTTTGCTAGTGTTTACAGTAAGTCTGTTACGGAGACATTAACTATGGATAATCTACAGGGTTTCATTCAAGCATACTGGCCAATAATTATTACAGCTACATCGTCTACGAAGGTATTTGTGTGCTCCAAGAGCCATATCAAGGAGTACATTACCAGGAGACATAACTGAGGGGGAAAACCCCTCACTATGGCCAGTCACTAAGAAACCCTGTTTCAATAGGCTTCCGTTCGACGAATACTTTGATCTTTCCCCACTCCAGGATGTGAAAAATCTAACTCATTAACAGCGGCTGCAGTTTGTGTTGCGCCATCATAAATGAGGCACAATTGAACGCACCTTCGATATTCATGGAGGTGCCTAGAGGGTATTACTTTTCGGGCATCGTTTTCTTTATCTTTTCCGCAAGCTTATGGAGTGTTGCCTTCGTGGATTTGCCTTTCTGTAAGGCAGGTTGGCAACCGTAAAGTCGCCATTTAGAAAAGTAT
Source organism: Hermetia illucens (assembly GCF_905115235.1). Taxonomy (NCBI): domain Eukaryota; kingdom Metazoa; phylum Arthropoda; class Insecta; order Diptera; family Stratiomyidae; genus Hermetia; species Hermetia illucens. The sequence continues at coordinate 18,475,811 of NC_051854.1, forward strand.
GTATCCTTTATGAATCAGTCTATTAATCTTTCCAGCCCTTTCAGCAGAAAAGAAGATAGACTTTTCGGCCGGAAGCTTTCCCTAGTTTGGGACCAAATATTACCTTCACATAAGGCCAGTTAATTGGAAATATGTGTGTGCTGGGATACAAGGTATATATTCCGAATATGAAGACCCAAGTTTATTCAAGATAGAACACTGATAAATTGGCCAATTTACAAGAATAACAATCGGGAAGCAAAAAAAGCGATCGCTATTACTCGAGAGATCCATTACGATAAACTGGACACTCATGACGGCGAGAGAGATCTGCATCGGACATAGGATATATCGAACAGTCCTCTCGTGTCAATGACGATCGACGAGCCGCGACAGATATATGGCGGGAATATTTCCAGCAGATTTCAACGGAAGAATTGGTTCTTCCTTTACTTCCAACAACGCTGCCGATATTTGGAGCAATTCCACCTGTCAACTTTTGCGCTGAGGTGACAGGAAGGAAGACGGGGCAGTAGCCCTGCCGGCCGAGCCAAACACAAGTGGCCGATGAGGGCCTCCACTGGGAAACGCTATACTCACTTTGATTTGCTAGTCGTGAGGAAGTAGGCGAATGCTCCAAAGTTTAATTAGAGCGATTAGACTCGAGTCTGGACGGGGAATCTGATGTGGCTTTGGCCGCAAAACCTCACTCATATCATCAGAACCGGAATCGCCCTCTGAACTTGCATGTCTCAGGAGAATTCTTGTCTTCAGCTCGAGATTGGTAGCTTCATGGGGGTTGTGGTTATGTCCAAAGAGACAAGAAACGTCGCACTCGGAAACGCTGTATTCACATCGATTTGCTGGTCATGGATGCAGTAGGCGAATGCTGTGAGACGAATATATCCGAAGAAATGACTCTTGCCATGAAGCGGAATTGCCCTCTAAGCGCATATGTACCAAGAGAATTCCTGAGGGATATGGCCCGGCTATTCGCGTTTGGCCACTTGTAAGAGTTTCGTACTGGTTGTGCTCATATCGTGAACAGAGCTTGTTGTGGGCTCATGCATGGAGTGCCGTTGTACAACTCGGGCATGGTATCCCTCAGTTACGGTAGAGGTGTTAGATAGGCCTCGCGTCCATGCCTAACCTGCATTCAGTATAAACCGGTACGAATGTGCCAGTCATGGCGGGGCTCTGATTATGGTTTGCAAATCAATCCGTATCCAAAGGGACCCTGGGGTTATGCCTACAAAGCAGATACTCTCGTAAAACTACCAGGACTTAATTGTCCCCTTCCGCAGAAAAGATGCTTTCAAGATATACTGTTCGATACCCTCGATATTCTGCCTAATTAGATTGAAACCTTGTTTCTTTTGGTATTTATATTTAGTTCGACTCTACTTCTCTTAATTCAAACCCCCAAAGTCTTCAAATTCCTCTGAGATATTACTTCGGCTCAGCACGGCGCATCATATGTTGCTCTGATAATAGTTTTCTCGAAATATCCCTAAAGCATCTAGCATTCGAGATACACTCCCCGTTCATGCTGTCGACAGCCTCCCCGAAATCGATGAAGAGCAGATCGGGTGGTGATCCGAACTCAGCACACTGCTCGAAAATTATCCGAAGGGTGTTGATGAGGTCAATGCACGAGGATCAAAAAGGAGAACCGGCTTGCTCTCTCTCAATCATGCTTTCCAGATGCTTTTTAATCCCTTCCAAGATCATTTTGGCTGTAATTTTTGCGACAATAAAGAGCGCGCAATTATCCCTACAATTGATGTGGTAAATGCAGGAGGATCCAAAGCGGAAACGAGTCTGCTTTTTGCAGATTTTTCCAAATGATTTTTAATGCATTCCAAGACAATTTTAGCTACAATTTATGCGACTTCAAAGGACACGGAACTATCTCTACAATTGTCGCACTCTTCGGAATCTTGGCGATCATCCGCTTCTTCCATTCACTGGGACTTTCAGATTCCCAGGTTCTACAAATGATTGGAAGAATCAGCTCTGCAGGCACTGCAGGAGTTGCGACAAACAGTTCCGCAGGGAAATAGCCAAGATAATTTTTCGTTTGTTTTAAAATAGTGGTCCGTATTTGCATGTTATCATGACTAACTATTTCATCCATAACAAATCCATCCATAACTTCACCAAATGCTCTACGATTGAGAACTGTGGTAAAGTACCCTCCATCTATTATGCTTCGCAACCCTCACAGGACCATCGAGAGACTTGCAAGTACTTTCGTGATGCAGAAGAGCACTGTTGATGACGGGCCAGTGCTGCCCGGTGAGCAAGGTAGTTTTTCCAATGTCGAACGACAGTCGGGTACTGTAAGTGAACCGTGCTGAGCTTCTCGGTTTGAGCTCCCCAACAGTGCGAGAAGATGCGGACGCAATATGTAAGCGAAGGCATGCAAACATCAAATGATGATCTCGCCCGGGATAGATGTTCATGTCTGTCTTGTTTCGCTTCTGCTGATCGTGATATGGTCGATGATTAGATGTACGCTACCGATCAGTTGAGACCCAACTGTCCTTATGGGAGGCTCTGTACTGCACAAATGTGCTATCAATGACAAGATGGTGGAAGCTGCAGAAAGTCGCTAACCTCTCACGCTTGTCGTGACGGTTCCCAATACGCTTGTCGTGGCGGTTCTCTTAGAACATGTCCGAGCAAGGTATTATCAGATCACCCATTACGATCGCAGTCACCTTTAAGCAGACTCTCCTCAATTGCGTTGAGTTGCTCGAAGAAAACCTCCTTTTTCTTCTCTTCTCATTGCACTACTAAGATGTTCCCTAGCATTAATCCGACACTGGATTCACGCTTATTTCTGATATACTTGCCAGAATACAGCAGCACAATGTTGCAATAGGGAGAGGAATGTTTCCTAGAGTACCGCCATCTTAACCCGATGGTACCCAGTCTGCATCGCACAAATCCTCACAGAAATTGTAACAAGCAAGTTTCTGGGAGGGCATTCGAACATTCCTGAATCCAATCATAAACCGATCATAGCTGGAGGATCAGTCTGTTTTCGAGATGTGGTAGCCGCTTATGAAATATAATCAAATTTCGAGAGTTGCGAGTTTGCTAGATGGCAAATCTGTATCATTCTAGGCACTTTTTATGTAAGAGAATGCTTTGAGTGAATTCTGCGTCTCCTACTCACAAAGGAGTCACTACCTCAGCAGAGCACGGACTTCCCATCTTAATAGTAAATGCCACCAGTTTGGGTCGGGTTGGTGCCACCTACTACTTAACCGCCAAGGCGCATTGACTATATTTGGTAGGTAATTATGTTACTGAAACCAATCGATCATAAAGTGACATTTTAAAAGCATGTAAATCTCTATACTTTATATCAATATGTAAACCAAACAGCTTGACTGATAACTTAAAACTTATAAGCGCTTCATGTCGTCGGTCATATCCCAACTGTTGACCATAATCCTAAATCAGTTGTCCGGTACACTATCTGCTAAACATGCATCACGCGAATTGAATGCCGCAGTTTTGATAAAATTTCAAAATACCTGCGTTTTGATAAATAGCAAAACATTCATTTCGAAAAAAAAACCTCATTTCTGCGAGAGCTATCAACATTCGCCCGAAGGCAGAAAACACCAGAAAATCCTTTTGATGGAAGACATACAACAAATCCAAATTAGTAACACAAAAGCAATAGAATCAGCTAGAAAATGTAGTACAAAAGGTTCACCAATATACACAGTCGGTTGGCACAAAGAATAAGACCGGAATTTCCACCCTTACTTCTAGGTACAAAGTACATGGTGCAGGATCCTCCGCAGACACTAGGTCAATTACTTGCTTTCCAAGTTTTCATAAACTCATAGGTTTGTTATTAGTGGACGCCCCAGTGCGGAGGTTGGGTTTAACAACATTCCATCGAAGGAACAGAAAGGCCGTCGAGTTGAATCGATAAACTGCAAAGAGCACCTCATTATCAACTCATTAATTGTAGGGCAGGCAACTAGAGGTGAAAGGAATTGCGATTATATAAAGGGTTTTGACAGCGTCTCGTACACCTGACTGATTGGTGTCCTACATCTGTAACGTCGCAGAGCCCATCCGCATACGAAGAGAAACATCTTTCAGGGGGATTGATGAGTATTTTGGTTTTGTACGGCAATGAACCTCCTTTCAAGGCTACTGAATGATGCTATGGAGCATGATTTGCAGTAAAATATGAAGTTGTGTGGTGATACTGATACCCATCTTAGAAATCTGTTGCGCATAGTTGATAGGTTCAGCCGTAATATTCGAATAGAATTTGATCTAGGCAAGTGGCGAATTCAAACCATCCATAAAAGTCACCACGAAACGTACGCAGAACATAGCACTTATGAAGTCCACATCCAATCTATAACCGAGACAGGAAAAAAATACTCTGATTTGAAAGATACTTTGTTGTCCGAACTTGTGGAGTTCTCAAGGAAGAATTAAATAAGGGCATTGATTGTGTTCGCTACCCCTTCACTAGCATATTCATTCGGACGTCCAACACCGTTGAATTCCGACGAGTCTTTTGCATGCGGATATTTCTGAAACAGATTGCGGGTTGACTCTACTAAACTTGAAGGATCGATTTTTCAACACTTTGAGTGGGGTGGCATCAAACTAACAGCGGAGGGAAGAGTGGAATTCGAAGGCAATTCATGATAAACATGTGAGTTGCCTGTGAAAGAGATTCGTTGGTCCTCGTTTGTAGAATAAATGGCTATGTGCTGGAGAGCTCTTTGGTAAGACGACCTCTGGGATTACCTAGATGCACTGAGATTCTCACACAGTTTGCTTCAAACCATAGAGAAGTACACCATTCTGCAAAGGAGCTCAATCTTGTAGGGGGTTCTCGAGGGATTTTTTCATTAACCTTTCACCGGATACCAAAACCCTTCTATTCCTTTCAAGTAGTTAGGATAGCCGAAACCTAGCTGCTTGGCATTTAGTGCTAGTGTTAGGTGAAATCTAGCATCTGACCAGATTGTGACAATTCAGAATCAATTACGGCTTAATCGCATCCATTAGATTCATTATTCATTTACAATTTATTACAATTTATTTTAATTATAGAATAATTACCCAAACATCACCAAACCTAGAAGAAAAACATCGCCGTAGGAACAAAATTTCGAAACCAGATTTGCGATCGTTGAATGAGAGATCACCAGCAAAATTATCGCTGGAGTTTTAATAACCTCCCCTACTTCTAAGGAGCGAGGACAATCATATTCAAAAGGGGGGAGTTATGCAGGCGCATCCGTGAAACCATTCACCGATGGCTGGTATCCCATTTCCTCGATCCTGTAGTAACTCAGAAACCACGATGCTGCACAATTAGGTGCAGAATTTTTTTAATGATAAAATATCCGACGAATACGACGAATGAACACCTTAAACCAATTACTAATTTATCGCTTTTTCGGGAATTAAATATCCTGCCATATGCCATTGCCAATGGAGACAGGACTTAGGGTTTAGAAAATCTCCAAAGTTGAAAAACTTTTATCATTCACTGAACCGATAATAAATTGGATATAAGAGATAAAGATGGAAATATGTACTCACCGCCTGAAAAATCCTTATTGAAGCGCACTTAGCTCTGCAACCCCTTCATGAATGACACTCCTAGAAATAGTTCGTACACACTCCACACGCGCGATTACCGAATGAACACTCATAAAATTTCCTCAAAGTTTAAAAATCGAGATCGATGATAGTCCTTTTTATCCCTCAACTCACTGGAGTTTGTAAGGAGTGACTACTAAAGTCTTCATACACAATTTGCTCGCAATGCAGAAATTCGAAATAGAAACCAAATGAGAAAACCCGCACAAACATGTTACAGAACTGAGCAAATCGCAAGAGCACATGGGTAAACGCCCATAAATAAAAGGAAAATCAAAACGCGATCAAGGACGAAAAATTTTCCTTTAAAAAATTCTAAATGCAATGCGATTTCCTTTTTTTCCGCGACGTTTGCTGTTATTAGAGACAAATAAAAACGCGGAAGTCGGACCCGAAATCAGAACTACTAATTGTTAGCACGCGAAACAGCAACTGAGAACTGGTTTTTATATTTATCACGAGGGCTTAACTGAATAATAGAGACTTGTCCGAGCTTGAAACATCCAGGTGATGACAATGTTGCTTAGCGTCATCCTTTTAGGAATTGTCGACTGGAAAGAAAAAGGATTGATATTGATGACAAGCCTATGGGACAGGAAATCCTATTTACTGAAAAAGGAGTGAAATTTTACCTAAAAACTTTGAATAGAAAAAAAGAATTTAATACGAAAAACAAACTTGTTGTTCACGCGAGGCTAGACTAGATACGAATGGCAAACTTGCATTACAAGCTTCTGTTGAAGGGCTCAACGACGTTGGCGACGAGAGCCCACAGCATGATATAATAAAAACCGGAACCTCTAATGCACCATTTTTAAAGAATTGAGATCGTAAATAATTTTATTTAGAAAGAAAAGGCTTCCGTGAACATAAAATTAATTCGGCTAGGATAAATCTGTATATATTATATAATCCACAGAAGATTTATCTCGGGGCCGAAAAATTTGCTGCTCCAATTGGGACTTGCAAGATATACTCTTAGAAAATGCAAAATTTCATACTTCACAGAAGTGCTGATTTTCCTATATAGTATCGGTTTCTTGCCTTTTCAAAATCATTTTAGGGACAAAAAATTGTTAACAATAATACATATGTATGTAGGTTGAACCAGCGATGGCAAAACAATCTTTTAATCTAACAAAAATGGAACTAAATGTCATGATCACCATGGTCTCTCAAAGTTTTTTGTTAACCAATAATTAACTAAAATATGTAGAACAAAAATACCCTGGATGCAGATAACATGCAAGTTTTAAAGAAATGGTCGGAAACCCGGCAAAGCTTTCAGTGCCTTACTATCAAAAATAAACAAAAAACTAAAAACAGCAATATTCTCACTCAATTCTGTTCTTTATCTCTCAGAATTCTAATTTCTTCATTCGGCTGTGTAAATCCTTGCATTTTCCTTCCCCCTTTGTAGCAGACGTGGCAGTAGATGGCTGAAAGCCAAATGCTAATTCTGATCTCACTATTGTGGATCATGAGCCAGTCTGTCAGCCTCCTCATTACCAACAATGTTTGGCCTCTCTAACACCCACATCACGAACGCTTCTTTCAGTCGGATAAGTTTAAGCAGCAACTGGTAGCAACTCCACACTAACTGCCTTGATTTGTCATTGCTATTCAGTGCTGATAACGCGGCTTGACTGTCGAAACAGATTCAAATAGTGCGAACCCGTCACTTTTGCCGCAAACATTCTTCTGCTTCAAATAAAATGGCATATACCATCATGGTCGTCATTTTTGCAAGAGGTTAGGCAAGCTCCATAATGAGTTTTTTCCACAAGAATTCTGAGCGCGACCCATCTTTCATGACGGATCTGTAATCCCAAAATACGACAAAGTATGTCTCTTCAAAGTGTATGTCAAAGGGTAATATAGGTTCCAGGGCGAAACGTGGATCGGTACCCACAATGGAGCATAAAATCTAGGAAACGCCTGCTGAACCAACACCAGCAGCTCTACTACCAAACCCTATTTCCACCTCCACGCGGTGATCGCTGGGAGTTTTTTCTTCATGAAAAACTGCAGACGGAGAAGGATGAAGGCGAGTCTCTCGCGCCTAAAACTGGGACAAAATATACCAACTGGTCCTCCAGGTTGGGGCTTGGGTAGGGCTGACAACCCTACACAAAAAAAACTTGTTACGAAACCGCAACAGGAGCCTCGGACTAGATGGATTTTACAATGAAGAACCCGGCAATGAAAACGAAATAACGACTTGCGCATTTTCTCATGGAACGTGCGCTCCCTGTACAGAGATGGAGCTGACAAGCAGCTAGCCGATACCCTGTCCCAATATATGTAACAGTATTGCTGGAGATACGTCATATTATAGTGGCCATCCAGTAAACCATGTGCTCGGAGTAGGTTTCTTAGTCAGTCAAAAAATAAAACCTTCTGTTATCGGCTTTGAAAGCATAAGCGGACGGCTATGCACTCTGTGCTTGCGAGGCAAATTTTGAAATATAAGCCTCATTAACGTTCACGCCCCTACAGAGGAGACTGCAGAGTCGGAGAAGGATACCTTCTACGAGGCAGTAGAACGAAGCCTCGAAGCCTGTCCCAGATATGTTATCAAAATCATACCTGAGGATTTTAACAGCCAAGTAGGGACGAACCCCGTATTCCATCAATACGTTGGTTCCCATAGCTTACATTAAAATACAAATGATAACGGACTACGGATTATTCAATTAGCAGTGTCACACGAAATGGTTGTTGGAAGTACCTGGTTTGCGCGGAAAGCGGTCCGCAAACATACATGGGCCTCTCTAAACTGGACCACTTTACACCAAATTAACCACGGGTTGATTGAAAGCCGCCACTTCTCAGCTTTGATGAATATTAGAACATATAGAGGGGCCAATATAGAACCACCCAGAATCCCCTCTGACAATCAGGTGAGAGTTAACACTGAAGCCATCCACAACACAGCCCTCCGCAACGCCTATAACAGGGAACTGGATACCGCAATAATCGCAGTCAACAGAAATCCTGGAGATAAAGCATCAACAAATGATCTTCACAATCACCTGAAGAACGTTATCATAAATGCGGCCGCAAATATACTTGGCCCCAGTCGCAAAAAGAGTCGGAACGGCTGGTTTGACGATGAATGTAAGCTAGAAACGAAATGGAAGAATGCTGCATACCGAGGAATGTTGGATTCTCAAAGAACGCGGGTACGCACAGAGACTTGTCACGAACTCCAGCGAGCGGAGAAGCGACTTTACAGACCGAAAAAGGAAGCCTGGGAGAACCAACAGGTCTGTGAACTCGAAAAGTACAGGAAACAACCGCACCAGGCGCGGAAGTTTTACCAACAAGTCAGCAGGATGAAGCCTTATACACTTCGATGCTCATCCTGCCGAGACAAAGAGGGAAATCTCATTTCCGACAGAATGGGCATATTGGAGTAATGGGTTGAGTACTTTGATGAACAATCAGGACATCGGTGAGTTGGAGGTCCCGCCAACTGAAGACGACAGATAAATACTGCAACCACCAAGTGTATAAAAAACAGTCCGTGCAATTCATCAGCTTAAAAATCATAAGTCGCCAAGAGCCGATGGAATTACAGCCGAATTGGATAAATATGGAGGCGACCAATTACACCAAGTGGTTCACCAAGTTGTGCTCAAGGTATGCGAATCAATGCCTGACGGCTTGCAAAGAGGCATTATCTGTCTCATACATAAAAAGGGGGATATCACCCAATGCAGCAAGTATAGATGTATCCCGTTGCTGAGTATCATTTATAAGATATTCTCCGCTATGTTGCTAGGTCCATACCAAAGACGCTTCACCCCAGGCAAATCAGCAACAGATCAGATTTTCACTCTGTGGCAAGCGATGGAAAAACTGTTGGAATATGGACATCAGTTGCAACATCTTTTCATGGATTTCAAAACCGCCTATGATAGTATAGCCAAGGTAAAACTATACGCACCCATGAGAGAATTCGATATCCCGACGAAATTGACAAGACTGGCTGGGCTGACCCTGACTAATGTGCGAGGCCGGATAAAAGCAACAGGATCCAAAACCATTCGACATCAATAACGGCCTACGACAAGGGGATACCCTATCATGCGTCCTCTTTAACCTGGCCTTGAAGGAAGTGATCCGTGATGTTGAGATAAATGCGACGGGTACGATCCTCCTTGAGTCCACCCAACTACTAGCATATGCTGACGATATCGACATCATGGGAAGAACGACCCGAGATATACAAACTGCCTTCATCCAGATCGAGCAGGCGGCGCGAGATCTTGGGCTACACATCAATGAAGGCAAGACAAGACAGCACCAAAAACCAACCAACCAACATCAAACTGCACTGTTCAAACGGGAAAAATAAAGATAAGAGACTACAACTTTGAGATTATTGAAAATTTCTCCTGTCTAGGGTCGAAAATTAGAACCGATAACAGCTACGACGATGAAATCCACGCACGGTTGTTGACGGCAACAGAGCCTATTTCAGCTTACAAAAACTGTTTCGCTCGAAACGTCTCACCATAGGGTCAAAGCCCTTACCATACAAGACAATGATATTGCCAGTCCTCAAGTATTCCTCGGAGACTTGGGTTCTTAGCAAGAAGAATTGCGAACTCTTGACCGCGTTCGAGAGAAGAATCCTTCGAAGAATTTTTGGCCGCCTACATGAGGATGGACGATTCCGTAGCCTACATAAAGACGAAATTTAAGAGCAATATCATGATCGTCTGGGTATGGATAAAATCCGGCTCAATAGGTTCCGGTGGGCGGGTCACTTAATCCCTATGGATGAGGGTGATCCAGCCCGGAAAGTCTATAAGGGCAATAAATATGGTAGAAAAACAAGACGAGGCAGAACCTGCTTGAGATGGAACGATGGCGTAGGCCAGGACGCTAGGCAGCTTTTAGGGATATCGAATTGGTGAACCTCGGTGCAAAACCGGGATGTCTGGAGTTCCTTATTAAGGCAGGCCTAGACCGGATGGCGGTTGTTGCGCCGTTGATGATGATGGGTTTGGGTTCTACCGCGTTGTCCCAGTCATTGGTCAGCAAATCAAATTTTGTGGTTTCGTAGTCATAATCCGTAGTTTAAAATTGAGATGTGGGACCTAAGGGAATTTCTTACAAATAAAACCAAACCTCTGTGTCCCTCACATAAAAAACCACAGAACCGTCCAGCTTCTGATTTCTCCAATTGTATTCTATAATCTGAATTAATTGAATTGATTTGAAAAGTCTCAATCTACTATGTGCTGGATGTTTAATATCAAATTGTATTTATGGTTTTTCATATTTTTAATTTCCAGGAAATCGAAAGGACTGTTCAACCTTATGTAACTCAAATTTTAATGACCGTTTCGCTTGCCGGTGGTATCGGTCCTTCACTGACCGGTATATTTTTTGGAGCCTGGTCGGATAAATTTGGGAGAAGGCCGCTTTTGTTAACAGCCTTTGGAGGTACAGTATGTCACGTAGATCACATATCCTTTTATATAAAGAATTTTCCCTGTTTAGGATTTTTCGTGTCATCCGTTATGAGCACTTTCATCAGTTATCTTTCGACCGTATGCTTAGTCAGTCCATGGGTTGTTGTTTTGACCACAATACCAACAAGTCTGGTAGGGGGCTTTTGCAGCATTCTCGGAGGAACTTTTTGTTATATTGCGGACACTGCAACAGAGAAACAACGTCCCTTTCAGTATGTTTTTTTTTTTTAAATTTTAATCTCGAATCTAATGATTGCTTCATTTATAGATTAGCGATTGTAGGTGCGTTCATATCATTAGGAATGTTTCTTGGATCCTTGACATCTGCATACGCTATTGATGTTCTGAGCATGACTGCGATATTTGGCATTCACTCAGCATTGATGTTCACTGCCTTGTTGTATATTACATTATTTGTTGCAGAAAGCCTAGATAGCGAAAGATTACAGACTACGGTAACATAACCCTTGTGGAAGCGATCATGTCACTGTATTTGAGCTATAAGTCCTCTATACACTAAACATGTCAGCTTCTGATTTACCCATCTTATCAGCAAATGTAACATATTTACCTCGTGCTTTGTAGTCAAAACTAAGAGGACTTTTCAAATGGAGTCTAGTTAAAGATATGTCGAACACACTTCTACAACGACGTCCAGGCTATGACAGAATGATCGTTTGGATATGTATAGCTGTCCTATGTGTCTGCATTTTTGCCGTCGAAGGACCATCTACAATATTCTTCCTGTACGTAAGAGAACAATTCCACTGGACCGCTTCTGATTACGCGACATATAATGCGATAAGCACGCTAGTTGGAGCACTTGGCTCTACATTGGCTATCATCATTTTGCAGAAGGTAAAAGTCGAATCAGCCATTAGGTTATATATATCTTTTTACGAACTGTTATTACAGTGCTTGAAATTTTCACCAGTCTCCATAATTTTAATTGGACTTGGAACTAATCTGTTAAATCACGTAGTGAAGACCTTTGCCACAGAATCATGGCATCTTTACTTGGCTATCACGATTTCTGCAGCGAGCGGTGCTGCATTTCCAACATGTCGATCACTAATTGCAACAGTTGTACCATCAGAAGAAATTGGTGAGTTCAGCCTCAATCTTTACAGTAGGTAAATCCTTTATCTAGAACAGAACCAACGAATATGAGAAAGTCATGATGTTGAAATAATGCTATAATTCTCCATTCATATACACAGGCAAAGTCTATTCAGTATCGACTGCTTTGGAATTCATAGCTCCTATAGGATCAGCACCGTTGTACACTTATGTATACAACGCTACTTTAGATACGTTTGCCGGGGCCTTCAATGGAATCACTGTTTTCCTGTATTTGATTTCCTACATCTTGTTCGCGTAAGTATAACATCTGAAGCTCAAACACCGATAATTAATCTTTTGGTTTTGTAGAATTCTTTTTGGATTAGAAACGTATGATCCCAGTATTATAAATCGGCCTGCAATGCACTAATACGAAATCCATGTGTAATTTTAAATCTTCAAGAAGGTTGAGCCTTACCGTTTTGGTGCTATGTGATTTTTTTTGTACAGTCAAACTGTTATTAGATATGAAAATATAAAGTAAATATTTACAATTTTTAATCAAGGGTTTTTTTATTATCTGGGAAGACCAGAAATTCAAATTCATCACCATCATCAACGGCGCAACAATCGGTATCCGGTCCAGGCCTGCCTTAATAAGAAGCTCCAGACATCCCGATTTTGCGCCGAGCTCCACCATTTCGATATCCCTAAAAGCGGCCTGACGTCCTGGCCTACGCCATCGTTCCATCTCAGGCACGGTCTGCCTCGTCTTCTTTTTCTTTTTCAAATTATTACCCTTTAAGCACCTAAGTGAAGATCATATCGCAGACTACTGCCGATATTACTGCGAATGAAGCTATGATAAAAAATGGCCCAGGCGATTAACTTAGATAATTTTCGCTTTCTCTGTGTTTAACGATAAGGTCACACTTGACCCAAAAGAATGAATGAGAATGAGAGAATCAAAAACATGATTATGGAAGCTACGGACATTGATTCACCAAGTGGTAAAAAGTCACAGAACTCAAAACCAAGCGCGATTTTGGCAGCGGAAGACCCTACGAATTGAGGACATGGACTTTGCTGCACCATAAGGTGTGACAATATCCAAAGAAATTGGACGCAAGAAGGCCAGTAACTCCGGTGAAATCGGGCTTGTTGTGGTTTTCCATCATATATATATTTAATACTACAACGATGTCTAAAACATAAATGTTAGTCAAATTAATTGGCAGCATGCCAAGGCCTTCTCCTTCCTATTGGCGCAATGCTGGCAAAATTGGGAATTTTCGAGATGTGGAGGTTCTCGTAGAAGTCTAGTTTTCTAACGTCGTTCATTTCCTTCAAAATATTAACGTTGTCCAACGACAAGTGGTGTCCCTGCTCTATTATATGTCTGGCAACTGCGGACTTCAGGTGTGGGTTATTCTTATTTTTAGCGGATTCGGCGTCCCTTATGTATTCTAAGACCCTGGTGTGGGCTAGCCCTTTTTTTTGCCCTACATAAATCCTTTCGAAGTCTGGGCAGGAAATGTTACAAATGCCGTTTTTTTCAGTACACAGTCTTTTGATGTTCTGCGTTCGACCCGCGTAGGTTAATGTTATACATTGCCTAGATTCTGTGTTCGCCTGCTGGAGGAGTGTTGAAAGTTGCTGTCTTGAGGCCTGGCGTAGTTTCTTTTTGATCCGGTTTTCGATGAGGTTCCTGTTGTATCCGTTTTTCTTGGCTGTTCCCAGGATGTAGTTAATTTCTGTATTTCTTCTTCTTGTTGAGCGGTGTTGTGACTGTGAGTCATAAAGTTGTATGCCGCCGTCTTATGGTAGAAATCGTGGTTTGAGGTGTATGTGATCGGTCGTTTTATTTGGGTCGGTTTTCTGTAGATGTCGAATTTAAAATTCCCTCTTTCCCGAATTATTTTTAAGTCCAGGAACGGGATCTCCTCTTCCTTTTCGATCTCCATGGCGAACTCGATGTTCCAGTGTCTCCGGTTGAGTTTTTCGATGATTGTTCCTGATTCTTCCCTTTTGATGATTGCTAATACATCGTCTACGTATCTGATCCAGAATCTCGAGAGTGTCCCAGCCTCCTCGAGTTCATTCTCCAGGTTCTCCATAAATATCTCGTATAGTAACGGTGAGAGGGGCCCATTGCTGCCCCGGAGGTTGTAATATAAAATTTATTCCCGAATGTGAAATAGAATTCACTCATGCATGTGAGGGCCAGTTTTCTTCACCCATTCAAATGAGGTTTCGTGTGTTATGATCCACTCTTCGAACAAGTATAGGGCTTCCTTCATCGATACGCTTTTACGTCGAAAGGTAGGGGAGGATTTCATTACTTTGTATCTCCCGGCCTCGTTGAGTCTGGCAATGACTTCTCTGTTGTTTCCCATCGCCCGTTTTCTTCTTTTAAGGCCTAAGCTTTTGACTTGTTCCAAGTGCCACTTCGCATATTTTGGGTCGGTGAATTCGTTGCCGCTATTATCTTTCTGACCTCGTTGCCCTCTTTATGTATTTTGGGAAGAGATTTGATTCTAGGCAGAGATGGGTTAGGCATTCTCAGTGGATTTCGGGTCACCTAGACCAGCAGACGATACCTACTTAGGACCCGGTTACAATCAGTCAAGAACAAAAAAGAGTTTACTGAAAAAAGCGGCATCTATAAGATTCGCTGGCCGGACTACGACAAGAATTAAGTTGGGAAAACTAGAGAGTTAGTCCACACGAGGGTGTTAGAACACTCAGAGGAGGCCGAACCCGTTAAAAATAAAAATAACCCACACGTAAAATCCGCGGATGTTAGACATATAATAGAGCAGGGACACCATTTGTCGTTCGACAACGTCAATATTTTGAAGGAAGTGAACAAGTTTGAAAACTAGACTCCTACGAGAGCCTCTACCTCTTGAGAACTCCCCCCCCCCCCATAATATCATAATTATAAAAATAACTATAAAAAAACCAAATTGTAAAGAAAGTTTTCAGAAAATATAACACTGAAGAAGGGGACAGTTGGTCCCCGAAATACGTATTCGTATACATTACCAAACACTTTTAGCCAATAAAAAAGAAAATATCTTCAATAGCAAATGTTTCAATTAAAATTTCGTTTAACTAACTACCTCCTAATTCAAACCTAGTAGGACTTCTAGCAGGACACTGCCCCTTAACTACTACATGGAAAAAATCGGAGTGGTGGTCTCGGCCTTATGCAGCCAATGCAAGGAGGAAGAAGAGGCGGCCCTTCACTTCGTATCCAGCTGCCTGGCATACACCTTTTAAACGAATATGGCTTGGTAAGGTTTTCTTCAGTGAAGAGTCCAGCCATTCTCTGGAGAATGTTCTCAGATTCGCGAACGCCGTCGGTGAGAGGCCAATGAATAGGTGATCTCCGGGGATAATAAAGTGGGCTTGTAAAGGTCTGAGCACTTGGAGCTCCGGCTCCTGCCCACTAAACTAAACTAAAAGGATCCTGTGTCCAGATATCCAATTCATTAGAAGCAACCATACTGAGACAATTCTATACCTAGTCATCTTACGATATCATGTTAATAGTAATGGTCTGAGTGTACCTTTCCTGTGATTCGCTGTGTTCTTCACTGACGCAAGAACTTAGGGATCTGTTAGGGTATGCAGGGTCAAGTGTTATTGAACTCTTATAGGTTGTGTTGCGAATCCTCGCCATACATATGTTATTTGTTAGCAAAGTAACAAATGCAATCCTAGAGGGCTAAGCTATTTGATAATATCAGTTGGCCTTATGACTGCGAACCTGGGCTATGCCGCAATGGCTTAACAATATGGCGGGTGCTGGACGAAGAATCACTGTGAGACGAAAATCTAAAAAAGCTTCAGGAACACCCATCCTCAATATATGAGGCTTTTTAGAATATATGAGCAACGAGAATCCTTTAGAATTGTGACCGTGCATATTACTTCCAAATTGCTGTCTGAAAGTAGAGCTTTTAATTACCTTTCTTTTCTATTGAAGTGATCTACTCCCTAAAAATTAGCGAATTGCTAGAGAGTTAAGTAGAGCAGTTACTCGATTGAAAAGACAGTCAACTTACAACTTTCACTTTGGCATTGGATTTAAATAAACAAATCAAATATATGAAACACGGCTTTCATTCAACTTCTGCTATTAACCTCACCTGGTAATCCCCAAAGAACAGAATCCCTTGGAAAATCATATGGTGCATTCACGAACTCCTGATTTGAGAATGGGGGACAGAAGTAGGAGAAAGTGAAATTGCCAATTTTCTGTTGCTGTAAACCTCTCAGTACGAAAGGGTTGCAAAAGAGACTGGAACACTGCGAGAGCGGTGGTTACGAATGAAAAAGCAGGTGTTGTTACAGTATCATTTGAGCAAAGGTAAAGGAAACCATAGAACACCTAAAGCGACTTCTAGGAATTTTTTTTATAACGTATTTTGCTTTGAGCTTGTTGCCTAGGCAAAAGATTAAGGTCGTCTTCATACGAAACCTGGGAAAAATGACCATTCAAATCTAAAAAACTTCAAATAAATCAGCCTAGCATCATTCTTGCTAAAAAGCGTCGAAAGTCCAGTGAACCTGGTCTTCATTCCTCCATTCCGACGCTACTCAACCCTTAACACAATGCAACCCTCAATGCTACTCAAACCCCGACGGCACTCAAATCTACTTAACTATCAACACTAGTGCAAACCCCGGAGCCCTCATTGAATTAGGTCCGGAGACATCTAACAAGGGTACATATGTTTCGCGAACTGATAAAGGGGCTATTGGGAGAGAAGGCACTTTTCAAGTCTAGACATACGCCGAAGTGCAACCGTTTACAAGTTGCTAGTACAGGTCGCTGAAGAAGCAAAAGCTGATCTAGTACTATAGCAATACCGGAAGTAGGAGGAGAATGGCTTTATCTGGATTCGATGTTAGGTGTAGGGAGAACATTTTTCAGCGTTTACCCAACGCCGAATGAGACGAGGCCATACTCTCGGCGTAGGTTCGATGCTTTGGTGGGGTGGTGGTGGGAGGTTCCTTTAATACTAGGGCCCTTGAATGGGGCTGGCTCTACCCAAACTCCGGAGCGAAACGAATCCTGAAAATAACGACATGAATAAAGCTCGTAGCATTAAACATCGCTGCGAAGCGTGTCGGAATCGCTAGCCCCGTCAATGGATGGGCGGTGAGTTCTAGAAGACTTCTCGACAAGCGACCATGAGTAAATCGCGTTCAAAGTAGTTGACGCTGTTTGTTGACGTACACAAGCCTCGCGTGTGGAACGTCGCAAGGGCAAACACTGAGAGAGTCATTGAAGCTCTTAGAGCAGACAGAGCCGCGTTGAAGGGCACTTCGCGTGGTGGTAGCGTTGCATCTGGCGCTGCCTTTAATTCAGTGATGAGCCTGATAACGACAGCATGTGAAGCTTCTTGGGAGGACCCCAGGCGCGACAGAGTGAATTGCCGATCTATGAAAGGAGTGCCACAGCTCCGTCATTTGGCACAACGTTACACTCCGGCGAGAAGGCTTAGCAGCGCGGTAAATAAGAAAAAGCTCCAGGCTCGAAGAGGCAGTTCTCACCATGAAAAATAAAAAGGCTCCAGGTTTTTATGATACCCCTGCGGAAGTATATATACTGGTGGGCCACAAACGGCCAAACATGCTGCTCGGTGCGTTCAACACTTGCCTGAAAGAGGACATTTTTCTTTGTCACTATAACGAGGTTTGCGCTGATCAGTAAAGGAAAAGGAGACCCTGAGGTGCTGCCTGTATATCGACCGCTGTGTATGTTTGAAAAGACCGGGAAAGTACACGAAAAGCTCAGCAGGAGTATATTTGCTGAATCAATACGTGATGCCGGGAGCTTATGCCCAAGGCCGTTCGGATTCAGAGTAGGGGGATACAATTTGGATGCTATTATGGAGGTCCTGGATGTTATTCATCAAGCCGAGGCATCCAGCCGCCGATTAGTGCTCTTCATGAGACTTTATGGTAGAAATACCTTCAATTCCGTAAGATGAACAGATATGCTAGGCACATTAAAAGACTTACTTCAAACGAATGTTATCTGAGATGTATCATAAGCGCCTTGCCAAAGTACAGAGACGAGGAGCTTTGCAAGTGGCATCTGCTTATCGCACTGTTTCACAACTGACTGCGGTGGTGATTGCGGGTGTCATCCCCATTGCCCCTCATTGCCCCATTGACTTAAGAGAGCTGGTTGCCCGTGAAGAACGGCAACGCAGACTAACCCAATTGCAACTCTCTCCTTTTTCTCAACGCTACTCAAACCCTAATCCTACCCAAACCCCAACGTTAGATAAATCTGGTTAACACCCATCGATACTCAAACCCCAAGATTATTCTAACGCTACTCAAATCAACTTAACACTATTCGAACCCCA
This sequence comes from Hermetia illucens, assembly GCF_905115235.1. Taxonomy (NCBI): domain Eukaryota; kingdom Metazoa; phylum Arthropoda; class Insecta; order Diptera; family Stratiomyidae; genus Hermetia; species Hermetia illucens. The sequence goes on from NC_051854.1 coordinate 18,494,394, forward strand.
ACCAGCAACGCTACACAAATCTATTCAACCCCCTATGCTGCCTAGTCCCTAACGCTAGTCAGGGAATACTAAAGTTCGTTAAGAGATTATGGGATGCAAGTACTGCAATGGAGTAAATACAGAAGAATAGGACGTGAACCCGGACCACAGTTGTTTAAGTTATTAAATGTCTCCCCATTCAGCTACATAGTTTCCACTATATTTTCCAATGAAGCCAATAATATCTAAATATTTAGATTACACAAATTTAATTCCAAATTCGTTGCATTCCAAATATTATGCCATCAGAAACGTAGTGGTTTCATAACACGCTTCAGCACCTAAATATATAGCCATGTGAAGATAATTGCATATTATATATCAAGTGGCACGCATGGTTTCCAAAGCTACAAACCCATAATTTCATATGGATAAAGAGGCAATTTAAAATCATAATTCTGACTTACTTGAATTGTCTTGAAACCTTGATGTGCCTCAAAAGGATTCTGAAATTGAAAAGAAATTAACGAATTTAGTCAAAGTGGTGCAATTCAAATTTAAAGGCTTATCGGGTATGTAAATGTAAATCAAAAAGCATTAATGAACAGTTTATTAAAAGGTAGCACACACTAAAAATGTTTTTATACTTATTTTCGTGATAATAGTACCAAGCTAACTTTACAATTGAATCTATTTTTTAAAAGATAGATTAAGTGTTAGTGTTAAAAATTGAGGGATAAGTCGAGCTAAAAATTGCGTTCTAAGCCCATGCAAACGACGTAAACCGGCAGGGGCTAAGTCGCGGCAGCTAGGGGTTTGACAGGTGCACGGGGTCTTTTGAGCAGAAGGGTACGTGTATGTGACGATACTCCATCAATACGATGTTTATTCTACAGTAAAAAATCGACAGCTCCAAGTCGTCCTACCACTTGGCAAGAAGAGTTCGCCCGGAGAAGCCGGATCGTCAAAAAGTGGAACGAAAACGTAGGCATTTCCAAAATTTTTAAACGGACTGTAGGGAGGAACAACCGGCAATCATCATCACCATCAACGGCGCAACAACCGGTATCCGGTCTAGGCCTGCCTTAATAAAGAACGCCAGACATCCCGGTTTTGCACCGAGGTCCACCAATTCGATATCCCTAAAAGCTGCATGGCGTCCTAACCTACGCCATCGCTCCATCTTAGGCAGGGTCTGCCGCGTTTTCGTTTCTTACGATAGATATTGCCCTTATAGACTTTTCGGGCTGGGTCATCCTCATCTATACGGATTAAGTGACCCGCTCACTGCAACCTATTGAGCCGGATTTTATCCACAACAAGACGATCATGGTATCGCTCATAGATTTCATCATTGTGTAGGCTACGGAATCGTCCATCCTCATGTAGGGAGCCAAAAATTCTTTGGAGGATTCTTCTCTCGAACGCGGCCACGAATTCGCAATTTTTTTGATAAGAACCCAGGTTTCCGAGGAATACATAAGGACTAGCAAGATCACAGTCTTGTACAGTAAGAGCTTTGACCCTATGGTGAGACGTTTTGAGCGAAACAGTTTTTGTAAACTGAAATAGGCTCTGTTGACTGACAACAACCGTGCGCGGATTTCATCATCGTAGCTGTTATCGATTGTGATTTTCGACCCTAGATAGGAGAAATTATCAACGGTCTCAAGGATAAATTTGAAACGCCACTCCAACGGAGGGACTGCATAATTCCTTCCTCGATCCCTAACTTTCCACATAGAAAACCCTTCGGAGAGAATTCATTTATATAGGAGGAGGAGAGTGAAAGAACTGTCGAGCAACGTGAAGAGGACTTCAAAAATATCCCCACTACGTGTATTATGGGAGGTAATACGTAATATAATATCTACAGAGGCAGAGCAGTCCATCAGCCAATTACAGTATTTGAAGTATGCAAAGGGTGCACGTATCAAAAAATAGAATAGTACACACGGGGAAAGCTCTTTTTAAAAAAGAGTATTCGGGTGAATTTTCGATAGGCACATTCTAGCAAAGGATATAGAAAAATGTTAAGTATAAATGGATTGAGGTAAAGTCGGAGGAAAAACATAGGATAAAACCAGACATTTTGGAAGCGGGATCGATGATATAGACAAAGTCCGAATTGAAACGGAGTTTATCTTCGAACATCTCTGGGGATAGGGATAATAAGGACTTCTTTCCTAAGATGAGGTAAGTGGCACTTTTCAAGACTATTGTTGAACATTATACACAGGGGAAGGGAAATGTAATGTTTGCAGTTAACAAGGAAGAGGTAAGAAAGCCCATCGGGAGCAGGTCTGGCCATGGAAGGGATAATGGAAGCACCGGAAAGGGATTCGGAGCAGTCTGCGCCTTGAAGACGCGTGGAGGGCGCTGTGGTCGAAGAAGTAAACACGAAATAGAAAAATTAGGACACAAGTTTATTTTCGGGAGTTGACAACTGAGGCTGGAAATAAACAATAGTCTACTCCCATTTATCGAAGACACCAATGGCCTATCAGAGTGTCAGAATGACTTTCTGGGAGCTAGAAGTTTTTAATTCAGTTAACTGGAACGGGATTAAGGACATTTTCCTTGACTATCTACCTCGGCTAATTAAGGTTACTTCTCGGATAGACTCCTATGGTAGGGTCTACACTATTATAGGAGTCTCTCAAAGTTCGATCTGGGAACTTCTTTTATGGAAAATATATTCAACGTATCAGCTTTGTTAGATGATCTGACGGTGGATTCAGTTGTAAAGCACACTAAAAACGTGGAATTAGACGAAAATTAAACCATTCATTCATCAAAACATGATTATGAATGCACCAAGATGCTGTAATTACTGCGATTGACCAGGAGCTAGTCTCGAAAGCGATGATCAAATTTCTGAAAGTAATGATCGATGATGGGCCGAATTTTAAAGGGTCCTGGCATTTAGCACGCCTGTCGTAGGCTGCTCTTACCTGGAAAAGTAGGATAGGTTCTGCTATATATGGCTTTTATCTAAACGGGGAAATTTTCCGGCGGCATCAACTAGAGAAGAGTGAGTAAGATATTGAAGTCGGGGGAGAACTCCACGCGGTCCACGCGATACACAGCTCAACAATAACCAAAGCAAGTTTTTGGAGCTACAGCACGCTCGAAAAACGATACTAGAGGTTCACATGGATTATTGATTTGGACCAGAGTTCACTAACCAAACCTTCAGCCATTAACTCGTGCTGTAAGAACATCTCTTCTTAGACTATATATAGTATCCAAGCTCATGTTTTTCTACGCAAGGAAATCTAAGGGAATCGAATATACATTTTTAATTAAAGATTTCTGCAATCTCAACACCGCATCCAGTTATACCATATTTTATTACATATGACGCACAAGGTTGAGAAGCATCTGATGGTTGCTCTCATATGATGAACATACAGTACATACCTCTATACTATTTAGAGGACTTCTTCAAGCAAACTGCCTTATATTAAGGCACACGAAGAGAAAGACGCCTAAGGGTTAAGTGGCAAAGCCATGTTAGAAATGCAGGCGATACCTTCTCAAGATAAGGTAGCCGAGAAAGCGACGAAATTGTGTTATGTTCCCAACAAGAGCGCAAAAGAAAAAAGTCTCTTCACCGAAGAAGACTGAGCCGGCGAAAATACCGTGAAAAAATAAGGGAATTGCTGGATTGTGGTGTCAACATTGGCAAGAGGAGCAGAATAGAAAATTAACAATTCCCAAAAGTGGATAAAAGTGAGCAGTAAAAAGCAGTAAAAGGGGAAAAAGGAGACCCGCCCGTATATAATTATTTCTAAGAATTGAAAGAATTTAAAAGAGTTAATTTGAACAGATATCGATATAGAGAGTATTTTGAGGCCTGGGCACCATATGGAAGCAGCTTCATGAATTTTTACAGATTTTTCGGTTGGGTAGTTTCTGAGAATGGGTCCGTTAAAGAAATCCTCACTTTTCACCCCGCCCAATCCCCGTTTTTCTAACAAATCTCAAAACTAAGACCGACTTCGAAAAGTACTAATCAAGACCTTTCATTTGATACTCCACATGACTATATTCGGTGAAAAATATATGTATGTATGGGGACCCCCCCTAAATCTCAATGTAGAAGGATGTCACTCACTGCATGCTATCGGGAAGAGCAGAAAAAAAAGTTTCACAGGTCGTATGCCTCGACGTAGCACTTTCCGAAGACGAAATCCTAATTTTTGGTGGAATTCGAAAATTGAGGAATGCCGGAAAAAGTGCCTCAAAGCTAGGAGACGCTCCCAACGCAGAAGAAACCGAGCTAATTTCGAGGAGCTACACGCCCAATATAAATATGCAAGGAAAGAATTGCAAGTAGCTATCGCAAAAAGCAAAGCCGAACATTTCAAGCGGATGTGTACTGAAGCTGACTCTGACCCATGGGGTGGCGCATACAGGTCGGTGATGTCATAACTAAAAGGCGAGCGCTCCCCACCGATTATTTGTCCAGAGTTGTTGCAGAATATAGTGAACACTCTATTCGCAGTAGATGTGAATTATACAAGTCTTCCTGCAGTACATTTGAATCCCGACGAAGTTCCGGTAGTGCTAAATGAGGAGGTTCTAGACGCAGCGGAAAGATTAACTTAAAAAAAGACTCCAGGACCGGATGGAATCCCTAATATTGCCTAAGTAGCAGCCAGGACAGCACCAGGTATGTTTGCCCAAATTTTCACGCACGTCTAAGGGAAGGAGAATTCCCCGAGCAATGAAAGTTACAAAAGCTCATACTCATTCCGAAGGTAAGTAAACCACTGGGTGACCCCTCCTCATATAGACCGATATCTCTGGTCAATACCATTGGCAAGCTATTTGAGCGAGTAATATACAACCGACTGCTCGCTGTTGCGGAAAAGAAAGAGGGCCTTTCCGAGAAACAATTCGGATTTCATAAGGCGAAGTCAACCGTCGACGCAATCAGCATGGTGACTCCTTTGACTCTGGCTGCAATCCAAGAATAAAAATGTTGCGCAGTAATAACCCTCGACGTAAAAAATGCGTTCAATGGTGCAAAATGGAAAAAAAATTATCGGGGCACTCGACAAGTTACAGGCCCCGACGTACATTGTAGGCATTGTGGTTGAGTTTCTCCTTGGAAGAAGACTTTACTACGACACGGACGATGAGTTAAAAATATTCCCGACAACTTGCAGGGTGCCACAGGGCTCTGTCCTGGGCCCCTTGCTATTTGCTTCACCGATGATATCGGAATAACAGTGGTTGCAAAGTACCAAGACGAGATCGAAATCTATGCAAATGAAGCGATATGGGAGATTAATTCCTGGTTGAGAAATCCTGGCCTTTCACTTGCTGAACATAAAACAGAAGTAGTTTACATTAGCAAGAGAAGAAAGAACACATTTATGAAAATCAAAGTTGGCGAAAAACAGTTTACTCCCAACGCTCAAATACTTGGGAGTAATTATTGACAGAAGACTCAACTTCAAAAGACAGATTGAGTACGCCGCAACTAAAGCGTCTTCCATCGCTGCTTTCTGGGATAGTCATACTACTGCACGCAGCTCCAGTTTGGGAAACTGTTCTAGATAACACAGTGAACTGCCGAAAATTGGGAATGTGCATCAGGAGAAGCAGCATATGTACTAGGAGGGATGCTCCCCATAGACATCTTGGCGAATGAAGGCCGGCGACTCTACAACAAAATGTATGCAGTTGGGGAGTCTAGCGCACTTCGACGGCAGCTGGCACGATGGGAATCTATTGAAGGGTGGCAAAAGCGATAGGACGAGTCACAAACTGGTCGCTAGAAGAAAGGAGAGAACTATAATGAGCCGCAGTTGTTCAGCTTTTAAGCCCCGCGACTCAATACTTTATAGGAGTTCCGTGAGGAGAGTAGAATGAGAAGGAGGTGGTTTTAGTGAGTAGAAGTCTCACGTGGCAGGAGCCAGCAGTAGGTTTTGAAACACTCCACCTTCCAACGCCGAACAAAAACCGATTTTAATAAGGTTTTGATTTGCAAACAAAAACTTAAAAACGTGGAGGAAATGCAGAGTAGAGGGCCGTCTCATCAAAGATTGTACTGGAGATCTGCGATACCTGTTATGCAGGGAGAAAAGGGTGTTAACGACCAGCATGTTGCAGGTAGTGGCAGCTGTTCGGTATATAACAGGGAACTGAACAGCCCATCTATATGAAGCTGATTCAAGCTAACTTCAGACACCGCAAAATCTGCTCTCACAAATCATTCGAGAGTCAAATATAAACGTGGCGATTATCTGCGAATTGCACCGAAATTACGGCAACGCTACTTAGGTGAAAGACCAGTCATACAAAAAGCAATGACATTCCCAGGAGCCGACTTTGTAGCGGTAAAAATCAACGGCGTCTATATTTACAACTGCTACACTCCTCCTAGATTGCTAGTTTGGTGTTGGACGTTAGAGATTGTAGTCTTAAAATAATTGTCGACGATTTTAATGCATAGGCATGATAGTGGAGGCCAATGCCATGGTAGCCAAAAGTGACGAATACTAAAGACCAAACCCTATTTGGAAGCTTTATGGAACTGATCACCATACTAGCCAACGTTGGATTCGCACGTATTTTCAGAGGTAGCGAGAAGGATGGTTTGGCCACTAATGTTTCTCGGCATATAAAACGGTTTTGACTGATCTACTAGGCTTGTAAGTAGCACACACTCCTGGCGACTTTCCAAGGAGGTGCGGTTCAAAGGGGACAGCAATGGTAAAGGCGAGTCAGCTATGTCAGCATGTAAGCGAGGAGGAGTTTCCACCGTAGCTGGAGACCAAAATACTAGTGGCATCAGGAAATATCACGGAAGAAAGGAAAAACAAACGGAATTATTGCAGGCAGCTCTCTCTTAAGGCAAAGACGAACGGAGCGCTGCTGACGATTTCGTAATTAACAAGAAACGTGGCAAAAATACTCCAAGTAACGTGCTTGCGACCCTCGTTCAAAATAATTACAACTCTTTTTTACAACAAGAGCAAAGCAGAGCTTGGCCAATGGCCAACAGGACGTCTTCTCAATCCCGGAGGTTGCCGAAGAGGAATTATGGAAAATTTGTGGACGTATTGGGGATTGGACGGAATTCCGAACTAAACTCCCAGGTTAGCTGCTAAAACCAGGACTAAGTGCGTAACGCTCGGTGGTAGGAGTGTTTTCCCGCTCAGCAGAAAAAGTAGAAGATGATTCTTCTAGAGAATATCCAAAAATTACCCGACGTGCCCTCTTCATATCGCTTGATTTTCTTTTAGACACAATAGAGAAGACGCTGGAGGAGGTGGTATACCAACTTGTTCCCGTTGATCAAGTTAGCAGTATGGTTTTCGGCAAGCCCATTTTATAGTCGATGCGGTAGCAATGGTGGTCCATTTGGTTCGGGAGTCCCTGGCCGTTCGCAACAGCTAAGGTGACGTTAGATGTCAAGAAGGCCTTTGATTCCGCCAACCGATTTTGCATTAAGGTGACCTTGGCTAAACTGAGTGCTCTTACTGCCATAGGGAAAACAATACTGTCAAAATTCCGCTTGGTAATTACGTGGTCGTTTTGAAATCGATCATCATCGAGGCAGTGCGTATCATCGTACATCCTCTCACGCACTCTGGACAGTTTGGACGGCCGGATAATGTGCCCTTTTAGCAACATATTTATCGCACGGAGAACCCTCTGGCGAGTCACAATGTTTGAACAATTTTAGGATTACTTAAAATAAATCAACATTCCCTCAAAGAAACAATAACGCGCGCGTTTCACCCGTTACTTTTTTTTTTAATTTCCAACTTTAGATCGCGTGTATACTTCCGTTAGGTACGCGCGATATTGTAACGTTTGTTATTTCAGGCTCCGGTGTGGAGCCACGCATCGGTTTAAGGACACGTGAAGTTTTTGTTAACTGACAGGTAAGGGATTGAAGTGTTCAAATTCCTGAGCCTGACTAGCATAGAGACGCGTGCCGACGGAACACTTCGAAGGGGCTTCAGTGTTTGTGGGCGATCTTTTACGGTCTATTTCGCTAAATTTCATCGCCTAATCGCGCTTAGCCATTATGATAACAGGAGAAAACACCGTAATGTTCACTTCCATCACTTTCAAATGTTGTTGCACAATATAAATTTAAAGACAAACACACTCAAATTAAGATTTTTATAAAAGTGTATTTCTCATAATTAACTATTAAGCACTCTCTTAGATAAAATTTTCATGCTATTATACAACAATGGCACCCATCCAATAATGCACTCTTCCAATATCCACCAGATTCCTTAGATAGCTCCATATTCGTGTAGTTGCCTTGGAGAATATCCATGCCCCAGGACCTCAATTAAATGCGCTCCCCTTGGTCCATAGTGATGTTCGTAGTGAGGATGCCAGGATTCTCCGAAATGAGGATCGAATTCGATGATTTCCTCCTTAGTATGTTCTGGATTACCGAGTATAACATTTTGGAAATATGTGGCCACTGCCTTGGCTTTCTCCACTTTACCCGCGAGCGGTGCTAATAGTTGCATTGCCTGTTGTGCTTTCGCCATCACTTTAGATTCAACCTTATTTTTGAAATATTCGAATTTCGATAGGTCCACATTGGAAAGATCTATGGTTGCATTTGATTTCTCGCAGAAAATAATGCATAGAACTGTGAAAAGCTACAACGGATAATAGCCATTTGAATAATTTCTAAGCCCACAATAATAATAATCTTCTTACCACCAATGTAGCCACTCGCATTTTGAATATTATTGTAATTCTACCGTCTAGGACTCAACTGACTTCCTCTGAATGAGACACTATACTGAAAGCGAATCTAATTTAAACTAAAGAAATCACCTTCGGTCTAGTGTTTTGGGTTCAACACATGCAAGTGCCATATCGCAGCCATAACTCGGGTTTGATTAAAATTCATGTCGTGATTATTGGCGACAATCGAAGAAAGTAATAACAGTAACTGTTTTAGGAAGTTGCATCCAGATATCTTTTTCGTTCATTGCGAAAAGTGCCCATCGAATTGATGTAACCATTGCCCATTGTAAAGCGACTTTGTTACATCAACAACAAGTGAGATTGCAATCGAGGAATATTTGGAGCATTGGTGCATTGATCTGTATCTAATTTGAATTCAATGAATTACGCATGCGTAATATGACGTGCATTTTGGAATATGTCCAAAGTTCCAGACCGAAAACCAGAGGAACTGGATAGTCTAAACGGGCAAGAACTTTGAAATATATCAGGGAGTAAGTAAAGTTTGCTTAACTTCTGACTTATCAGAAAAGGAATATCAGCTCAAGTCAATCTTATAATAGATAAATCGGAAAGCGAAAGTTCGGCACTTCAGGAATGGACAGGAATTTATTATTTATATGAAAATATTTGGATACTTGAAAGATACTTCAGGATATTGAATTTTTATGTTACACTCTTAGGGTGCAGTAAACTCACGCGAAGCAGACAACATTGCCCTACTTTGATTCTGTTAATAATAGTAGCATTTCCACCAAACTTCCCAGTATCCCAGTATAGTATTTCTGAAGATGTACTTCTAGGATATATGTAAGCAGGACTCCACCAAATTTACAAAATATAATATGTGAGTGGCATTTTGGAGCCTGTTATTATACAATATGTAATATTCATGGCTTCGTAACATGTACATCATTTCGTTTGCTTTGTCTTGCAACGAACTGACTAGATGATCATTTTTCTTTTTCCTCTTATCATACCAAAAACCTTGTATTTTACACCTTCCTTTTTATTATTTATATTTTTTTCCATTATGTACATACATCTATCCTCCCCCTCAGACAACACCTTGTCGTGGGGGGAGCCTTAAGTATTTTACTACTATCCTAAGGGTGTCAAAGAGCATGAATACGGAAGTAAAGTATTTAACGCGCGATTATGAGCAATCAGGTCGCAGCCGAGGCGTAGGTTTTGGAGACCTCACCAAATTCATGTCCACCAACGAAAAAGCATGCTCTCCAACTCAATGGAAAGCTTGCATTTAGTGTCTATGGCAAAGCCAGCCAGAAAGGAAAGTATGGCAACTCTCAGCTTGGGAGAAACTGGAAATCCGACTACGGCCGACTACCTGTAAGCGAAAAACGATGGCTCAGCAGAAGGGAACTTCAGCTACTAAGGAGGGGTTGAATACCTGCTGTCAGAACCTTCTCTTTCATCCTTACCAAGAAGAGCTGAAGAAATCTGTAATGCTGGTATGTGAAAATGAAGACAAGCGGTCGGGACATCGTGAACTTGTAAAGGTTCCAAGCCGGCGACAGGGAAAGGCACTGCGGAAAAAAGTAAACCACCTTGGGAATCAAGGACATGAACGTGGTTGCACCACCAGGAGCGGTAATGTCCAAAAAAGTGGGACGCAAGGAAGCGGAATCTTCGGCCGAACCACCGTATGGGGGTCGCGAAAGGACTAAAGAGTAAATCCCGCTTGTTGAAAATTTCTCCTACATCATTTACAGAACAGCCCGAAGAAAGAAAAGCTAGAGACGTTAACGGAATTGACTTGATGCCAGTTTGTGTGATCGGATCTGTGCAAACCGAACACCACAAATCAGTGAAGGTATTAAGTGGAAAACAGAAGAATGCTCTCCGTGATGAGAAGAGACCTTTCATGGATGAGGGCATGGGATCTGCTGCACCTTCAATTGCGGCTATTCTCAAAGAAATCAAACACGAAGGGATCGAGTCTCTGACGGTATGGTGTTAGGAAAACCCGGTAACACCCAACTGTGGCATACGTTTCTAACTGTTTTCTATTAAACATTAGACCAAGTTTATGTGGAAAAATATAAAGATTGGTCAAATTACGCTGCAACATGGCAAAGCCTCCGCCTATCTGCTGGCAGCGAGGCTGACAAAACTGGAGAACTACCCCTACATTTTTCTGGTGCAAGAGCATGGAGTAGATTTAATAGGCTCTGTGGCTTTGGATCAGTAAAAGGGCCTAGGATCTTTTACGATGAAAGATCCATAAGACCGAGAGCTTGTGTCTTGATGTCAAGACTGCTAGAGGCAACCATGCAGACAGTTCTGTTTTCAGAACCTAGTTACGGCCATGTAACAATACCAGATTAATGGCGAGAGGAAAAACATCATAGTTGTCTCTCTTTATTTACCCTATGAGTCTTTGTGTCTTCCACCATCGACGAAGAGATCTGATAGCGTATGTAGAATAAAATGGTCTGTCAACATATTTTTCGCATATGAAATCCCAGAGGAAAGAAGCTATTTTGATTTCATCAAGGCTATTTGATTTCATCAGGCTATTTGATTTCTTTAGCCTGTAAGCCATTCTGGTTAGATATCATCTTATGAACTCAGGTCACAAAGAAAGGCAACAATTAAAATTGAGTTTCAGATCGTATTCCAATGCCATGTCCGTTGACCTCTTTAGGATTATTTTTAAGGCAACCTTCCCTAGTTTTTCTTACAAACAGCCAGGTGTGACACAAAATCTCGTTTTTCAGCGCAATAGACCCACTTCTCACCCTCTCTGGTTAGCTGCAGATGCCATGTAGAGGTGAGAGTAAGGTTTGGTAGCAGAGCTGTGGGTGCCACGGTACATCTCCCAGATGTTCACCATGGTGCATCGTGCTGGCACATCATGTTGGGGCGTATAACTATTTGTGGACCAACATTATTTAAGCAGCTGACAGCCATGTCATAGCAGTCAATTCGAAGTAGAAATATCATTCGAACATCGAAAGCGGGCTTTCCAGTAGCAAGGGTGCTAGTGAGAACTCTCCAGGGGTAAACTTTGTAAGGGATCCATTTAGGAAGAGTATTAAGGTATCAAAAGCTATCAAGGAAGCTCTAACCAGAATGGGATGGGAGGCGTATCTTACACATTGTATAGTATATTTGCTAAGAACTAGGATAATTCAGTCTGCTTTGAGAGGTAACCACTAGACCAGGGCTGTCAGCAGAGATTCGCCCAACAGTGGCACAATCTCTCCGGTGCTGTATGCCGATAACTTGGTGATACTGGTGTCACAGATGTTTCCATCCATTATGAGTGAAATAATGGAGGGACCGCTGGGAAAGATTTGCCTGTGGACTGTAAGATGTGGACTCGGCGGAAATCCAATCCAATCTCATAGAGCAGGAGCGGTCTTCTAGATAATACCTCAACATACGCAAGAGACAGGTCGACACATGGAATTAATTTTCTAAAGTACCTAGTACATCTTCCCACTCTACGGGATTGAAGCCATTTCTGACATCAACGGTTATAAGGGGCACTATCCGTTGCGGCCGGAGGCTGTGTGCCTCGGCTCGATGAAATGTATCGAAGACCTTCATAACAGCAGCCACCGTGGATTTCCCTGCTCTGAACCTGAATTGCCTTGGGGATAAGTCCACGGCAGCACAGATCCCTTCAGCGAATCTTCTCTAAATGAGCTTTCCGAACAGTTTCCCACCGTGTCAAGCTCAGCTTAGGGTCTTCTTTTCCTTTGTTGATTAGCGCGAGCCGCGCCACCTTCCAGCCGAGAAGTCTTCTAAAAATCGGCCCCCGTCCACCAAAGTTGTCAGAGATTTCGAGAGACTTCCTTCGCTGCCTGGGCGTTGGAACGTTGACGTGGATTCGGTGCTTAAAACTACGGGTCCAGTTATTGCCGCGTGGGGTCCTCCAAGGCGTCAAAATTCTGGCGTCGTCTCATTCGACGTTAGGTAAATGCTATAAAACGTTATCCCTAAACTAAGAAAACAGCCATTCCCTCGGCCTTGGGCAAGAAAGCGAAGTCGAATACCGTCGCGAACCTAGATGGCAGCGATACCCTATAAGTCGAATTGCCATAAAGCCCGGTCTTTGTTCCGGAATTGCTCGGTGATTAGCACTAGCAACTCGTGAGCAGTTGCATTCTGGTTCATGTTAAATTGAAGGATGCAGATCATGCTAGCTGCGTCCTAGTTCTTTCTAACTCCGGCCTGAAGACTAGACACTGTCCCGAACGCAACGCTTTCACCAGGCGCGCCACGATCCTTGCAGAGAACGTAATTCTCGTTTTCGTTGGTGACGCATCGACGGCATGCAGGCACCTGAAATACTTGGTGGGGGATATCGGCACTCGTACTCTGTGTTCTATCCATCCAAATTTGATTTTTCAACTGTTAAGGAGTTACCTCGCTTTTTGCGAGGGGGGGGGGGGGACTTGCATTATCGAAGACACTTCTGCTCCATTGTCTTCTAACTTCATCTTGAAACGGATTTCAATTCCGTCGGCTCATTGAACAGAACTCACGGTCTAGTGTTTTTTCGTTTCCTCTCCTTTTCTGTTAATGATTTACTATTCGCAGACTCTTTGTCTTTGGGTAAACGGATTTCTGACGGCGTAACATGATGTTTCCTTTTGTCATTTTACTACTTGGCGTGGCGACGTGTTTAAGCGAAACGTAGCCATTCTGATCGACTGCTAAGCGTCCATTAAGACTCTGTATTTAGCAACGACATCTTCATGTTTGGTGGGGTATTGCAGCGACGCGCTAAACAGTCTGAACACCACGCTCAAAGCCACCCTCCTCTGCGTTCCCGGCCAAAGGAACCTACGAGGTTAGACAATTAAGTAATGAGACTGATTTTATTGCCGCGCTTGTGGGAAACCTACAAATTCCCTTCCCCTTCCCTGACATCCTTCCTCCCTCCATTGATGCATTCACCATTGCTCTAGCGTGTTTAGTTTGCGCGTCACAATAAAATTTTGCGCCAGATTGGGCGAAACAGCTTCGAAAACGTACGCTACAATTGTAAAAATGCTTGGTGATAGTGCGCTCAGCCGTGCCCAGGTGTTTCGATGGCATAAGGAGTTTAAGGAGGGGCGTGAAAGCGTGGAAGATGAGGCGCGGAGTGGGAGACCAGTCGAGGTTCGGACTGACGCGAATGCGCAGCATTTCGAATGTTGGCCTCGGAACTGGGTGTGAACCATGAAACAGTCAGACAAATTTTAATAGGCGATTCCGGGATGAAAAAGTTGTACGCGAAAATGGTTCCAAAGAATCTTTCTGAGGAGCAAAAGCAGCATCGAATGACCCTCGCAGAAGACTGTTGCGAACAAGTGGAAAACGATGTCACGCTGCTTGATCGAGTTATTACAGGCGATGAGAGCTGTTTTTTTCAATACGACCCGGAAACCAAACGCCAAAGCTCACAATGGTTGTCTCCGCATGCCTCCGCCCGAAAAAAAAGCAAGTCGAAGGTGAAAACCTTTTTTGATAGCCTTGGAATCATCCACAAAGAATTTGTTCCACCGGAGCTAACCGTAAATCAAGTCTACTATCGCCAAGTACTCGAAAAATTGCGAAAACGAGTCAACAGGGTGCGCCCAGACATCGCTCGTAACTGGATCCTTCATCATGACAACGCGCCGTGCCACGCCGCCCTCAGTGTGTCCCAGTATTTAGCCTCTAAAGGGATCGCCATGATGCAACAGCCGCCTTATTCGCCCGGATGTCACCCTAGGACTTTTTTTGTTCCCTAGAACAAAATCAGTGGGCAAAGGAACCCATTTTGAGTCAATTAGGGACATCCAAGCGGCCGTGACGATGGTACTCGCGGACATCCCAGTCGAAGCGTTCCAGAAATGTTACGAAGAGTGGAAACCGCGCTGGAATCGCTGTATAGCTGCCCAAGGGGACGGTAGAGTTGCAGAATAATTTTTAAATATACGGTTTTTATGGACTCAGCCTCATTACTTAATTGTCTAACCTCGTAGAAGGGAATAAGCTGTCTGACGCACTGGACAGGCGAGACTGCTCTTGGCAGTCCCTCAGCGGGCATAATCTGTGGCGACTGTCAGGAACGAAATCTACTCGGACTATTTAGTAGCAGCTGACTTTAGGTGGCGAAGGTTCCGCATGTGCGCCAAATCAAAGAGGATTTTTCCTGCCTATAACAAGACACGATCATAAGAGCTTTTGGGTCAAACGTATGCAAATGCGTACAAGATTACAGTAATCTACGAAACACTGGTCGCTAGGTACCATGCTGCCAGACTCGGTATACCGACGTTATGGAAAAGAAGGAGAAACCCTGAAAGTTCTTTACGATTTCCCAGCTGCTACTACAGCCAGGCTACGGACAATAGGTTTGTGAATTCTTGGGGCTGGCTCTGAAGATTGTAGATGGCTGGACTCTGTCTCACTTGCTCTTACCACAGCAGTCAATATCTTACGAGTTGGTGGCATCGAAATGACGCGATACAACGCTAATTGGGATCCTCGGAGCGGGATACCTATCTACCTATCCATCAACTCACTTCGGTTGACCTCAGAGTGGCAAACCCAGCCCAGAAAATCCCTCAATTTAGAGAAACCGAGCAGTCTAGAGGTTTTCGGCATCTTTGTTGAAAAGCGTTCCCACATTCTACAAATCATTCAAAAACGGATTTCGATAGTTTTTCGGAAACAACTGTTCGTAATGGGGATCTATAACAAAGACCCAATATGAAATCCCTGCAATGAAAGGCACCGTGCCAAGCTATATTGTGCTCGTGATGTGGAAATATTCTATCGGAGGATAACAAAGCCAAACAAAGTGTACCTAGCAGATCGCCTCTACAGCAGGACTACTTATATTAATGAGTCTTACATGGGCGAGCCAGGAGGGTACAGCCAACGACACAAATCGTTGAATACTAGCCGCAATTTTGAGTAACTAAAACTTGAAACCCTCGCAGAACAATCAGTTTATAGTAAACAACAGCTGAATCCTAGTCAGGTTTTATTAAAACCACTTTACGCACAAATCATTCTTACACCCTAAGTCCACTAATATCTCCTCCGGTCCCTATCGCGATCCTTCCTTCGATCGCGATCACGGTCGTCATATCGATCATCGTACCGGTCATGCCTTGCTCTGCGTTCACGTTCCCTATCACGCATCTCCCGTTCACGTTCCTTCTCACGCTCCCTTTCACGTTCCCGACGCTGTCGCTCCCGTTCTTGCTCCTTTTCCCATTCACGCTCCCGTTCTCGTTCACGTTCCTTTTCATAATCTCGTTCCGATCGCTTCTTCTCGTAGCGCTTCTCGCGTTCCTTTGATCTTGATCTAGATCTTTCCTTTGTGGATTTCTTATGCTTTTTCTTCTCCTCTTCTGGCTTTTCCTCCGGTGGCAGTTCATCTTCGCTGATCATTTCGTCGTCGAGGTCTTCGTCTAATGCAGAGACTTTGGGTTCAAGTTCGTTGTTTTCTTCGAGAACTTGACGCTTTTGGATCCGGGGGAGAATTATGTCGCAAACACGATCATTTCGAAGGAGTTCATCTATGAAGTCGTCCATGTAGACTATTTCGAAGTGACCAGAACGCGCCTGGCGACGCAGCTTGCGATTATCGTTGTAAAGGGGTTCCAGGTACTTGTAGCAATCCAGGGACGATCCAGTCAGTCGTAAGTAGAACGCTCCAAGTGCGCGAACATATTTAAATTCTTCGTTTTTGATAAACTCGACTACAATATCCTTTTCAGGTTGAATTTGAAGCATTTTCAGGGTAAGGCAAAGGAATTGTGTGGGTTTAATGTTACCCCCATACACTCCACCGATGTATCGCAATTCCATAGCTTTATCAACCAAGAGTTCTGCAGTTAAAGCAAAACATTGTTCCTTCCAATATTTTGAGTCATAGATTCGCGATCGAATAATTTTTTCAATCAAATATTGAGGATTCGTCCCGTGCACATTCCGCGCTTCTTTCACTGTCCGGTTCGCCATTGTTTACAAAATTTTATTTCCTTGAACCACCGAGCGTTCTGAGCTCTGTGGTTATTCGCAATGTAGTTACTACCCGGCGTTCAGCAATTATATACCCGCGCTAGTTAACTTTTAGGGCTTAATTACATTCATCCCTATCAGGCAAGTAAGACTCAAGTTTGTTGTCATCACCGTCACGTTGCTGTCAAACGCCCCTTGTCAACCGAAGTAATAGATTTTCCCCCTATTCCCAAAGGCAGAGCTGTCACCGTACTAGGGGATAACATCCATGACGCATACTGTCAAAAACAAGTTTCTTCTAATTGCGAATCATAGCCTGTCATAAACTTGACTTTGTCTACGGAGAAAAGTGCAATTCCCTTCGTTTTCTTCGCTCCATCTCCCTAAATTTAGTCGGTTATCATTTAGGTGCCAGTTAGTGTCCTTAAACGGGTGGAAAAGTGTCCGATCAAAATGAGTTTCTTCGGGAAAATGTTTGGCGGAAAAAAGGAAGTGGCTCCGACCACTGGCGAAGCAATTCAAAAACTTCGCGAAACAGAAAACATGCTTATTAAAAAACAGGAATTTCTAGAGGCAAAGATCCAACAGGAATTGGAGACGGCCAAAAAGAACGGAACGAAAAATAAGCGAGGTGAGTAGGCTGGGATGGATTAATCAATGGCGTAGTCGCTAAGATGGAGAACTTTGGATTTGATCAATTTAGCTGCCATCCAGGCGTTGAAACGGAAAAAGCGATATGAGAAACAACTGCAGCAAATCGATGGTACCCTGTCGACAATTGAAATGCAAAGGGAAGCCCTGGAGAGTGCGAATACAAACACTGCGGTCCTGACAACTATGAAGAATGCTGCAGATGCCCTCAAGGCCGCGCATAAGAACATGTAAGTAATCCCGTGAAACTATTTCATCGATAATGATCTCGTTGGCAACTCTTGTTGGCTGCCTATACGCATCAGCCCCTTGCCTTTAATTTGTCGCAAAAAGGAGTTAAGTAATGGGAAAGGGTACGAGAGAAGCGATTTCTACTGGCTTCGATGACTCATTCGATTGTTGTGTTTCTCACGAGCTGCTCAAGATAACCTCAATCGCGTTAGATCGGAATCTGTTGCGAGCCACGCAACGATCTGGTCCGATTGGGCTTTGAGACGTTTTCCGTTGATGTTTCACGGCAATTGCTCATACAAAATGCTGACAGCAGCATAAATGATGAGTTCCACCGTAGATTGTCTTCTCTTATCGAGCATTCTTTTAACAAAAGCAAAGGAGCCGAGCTTCCTCCTATCTTAAATAAATACCATGCATAAATGTTCTCAAAAATGCTTGCACTGTCTTCGTATTTGATTATTTACAAAGAACAAATTGGTTGTGGGGCAACGTCTTGTGCGCGCGGTTTCCATGACCAACAGCTTAAGCTAAGCATAAATATAAGCTTTTGCGTTGGTGATGCTACAACAACGCAAATAATTTCTACAAACAGTGCCTCAAAGACTGCATTGTGCATTTGTTTGACTGCTGAAAATTAGAAGCTGCAATTGAGGGTAACTGTGGCGTGCTTTCACTTCGGTACCACACTGAATCTCCGGAAGTGCAATGTATCCTAATAATAATAGTCCTTGGCGCAACAATCCACATTGGATCAGGGCTTTGAAGTGTGATTTTTTTTTGGGAGTAAGGTAGGTGAATGCGTTTACGCACAGTGTTGGACTCCCGCAACAGAACGCTGGCGGATTACCAACTAAACGCCTCCCTGTCATCAGAGAACTAGCCTGGAACCGTTTGACACATTACTTCGGGCTAGCCCTCCCGCTCTCCCGCCTTCGGCAGAGCCTTACCATCCAACCCCTCCGCCGTTCGAGTTCAATCTTTTTCGCAATAAGAAGAGCCTGAACATAATGCGCAATACGATTCCAGCTGCCAGCGTTCTTCAGGATCTCTCTGAAAATGTTGTCTGGAGAGAGCTCCCCTGTGTCTGCATAAAGCTGCTGACGAAAGCCGTCCCACATTCCGCAGGAGGAAAAAGTGTGTTCAGCGTCGTCCGCCACTCCATTGCAGAACACACAATCAGGATATCATGCTTTCCCGAACCTGTGCAGGTAAGACTGAAAACCTCTATGCGCATTTAGAAGTTGGGTAAGGAAGTAATCAATCTCATTGTGCGTCCTGTTCAACCAGGGGTTTAATTTGTCGATGAGCCGCGCAATCCATCTGCCCCTTACCTCATTTTGCCAAGAAAGTTGCCACTCGGTAAGGGTGCGTTGATGTTCTTCACGGACAACCTCGTTAAGTTTTCGTCCTTACGGCGGTAGATAGTTTTTCACTCCTTGGCAAGGCGGGCAACGGGGATCACTCCCGCGATCACAATCACAGTCGGTTCGGAGACGGTGCGATAAGCAGACGCCACTTGCAAAGCTCCCCGCCTCTGCACTTGAACAAGGCGTTTACGATGTACCTCCTTGTCAAAGGCATCAGTCTATACCTCCGCACCATAAAGCAGAACCGACTACGTTGCTCCCATAAGGAGATGTTTCCTAGTTGATATAGGGCCCCTGACATTCGCCATTAGCCGACTCAAGGCTGCGATTCCAGCTGCAGCCCTGTCCGCTGCTGCTTTGATTTGCTTGAAGAAGCTCATCTTCGAATCGAGCATTAAACCAAGGTATTTAACCGCTGGTTTTGACTCTATAGTCAACTCGCCGATTGATATGGGACGCAGGGTCGAGATTCTCCTTCTGGTCAGGCTGATTGCTTGGGTTTTTTCCAGCGCAAGGATGAAACCGTGAGCAGTCATTCATCCGCTTACTCGTCGCATCGATATACCGAGTCTGCTTTGCGCCTGTTCAACAGTGCGTCCGACAACAAGTGCCGCAACGTCGTCTGCGTAACCGACCAGGCGCGACTGTTGGGGCATATCGAGTCTCAGCAGACTATCGCAGGAAGCGTTCCAGATGTCCGGCTCTAGGATGGCCCCCTGTGCTACTCTCGACGTGATTTCCATCCTCCTTTGGCCCTCTAGCGTCTCATAGAGCAGGGAGCGGTCTTTCAGATAATCCCTCAATATCCGCAAGAGATAGCTTGGCTCACCGACCGTGTAAGTCAATCATCATATACCGTGTCTATGGAGATAATGTGCTTTCCCGAATAATCCGATTTGGAGCCGGACAGACCATCCCACAAGTCAATAAGAAAAGGGAACATTGCCAATATAGGACTAGTTTAGCTGACACAAGAAAAAATATTCTCTTTATTGCGCTGGTCAGGGAGGTAGGAGCTGACGCAAATAACAATTCGCTTTTGTATACCGCATCACGAAAGAACTTGTTGCACTTCACGATAATCCTCAAAATCTGTTCAGGCTCCACCTTTTATAGATGAAATAGCTAGCGTCGGTAACATGCGGATGTAAACTGTTCTTTCAAACAGCTCCGCCATCAATAGACGAAGTCCCTTGGCTTGACGGTGTCTCCCTTGGATCCTCCCTCCTCCTTACAACTCCTGCGGTGATGCTACCGAAGGAACATGGAGAACTAGTAATTTCAGTCCTGAATCACTTGAAGTAAAAAACGGGCTCAATTCATAATTCATATAAAAAACTGCTAACTTATGATACCTTTTTAACTGAACAACTGAAGTTTAGCTCGGCCTAACGGGTACCTAGCATTGCTCTGCCCCTAGGCGCAACAATCCGGTCTGTCCAAACCCGTTTCTCTTGTCGAGAAACAAGCCGCCAGGTAGTCGTAGGCCCTCCCCGGACCCCAGAGGAAAAGCTGACAGCAAACTCTTCATGGGCGGCTGTACGGAATAAGCAAGAGAAAAGGTAAAACCTGCGATCAGGAAAGCTCGTCGCACACCATAGCGGTTGCCTTCAGCATCCGATGCTAACGGTCTAGTGGCTCATTGGACTGCGGATGGCATGCAGTTGTCCACTGGCGTTTGAACCCAAAGAGCTTTTCTAGCTCTGAGAAAAGAGTGAATTCGAATTGCATTCCCTGGTCTGTGATGATTACGGCGAGAACACCAAAGCGAAGAATCTAATGTCGACAGAAACATCAGCACATGGCTGTGCTGAAATGTACCTCGGAGAAATTGTCTTAGACTACCGCGTAAATCGATCAATGATCTTGAGGCAATACTTGCAGTTGTGCGAGTTTCGCAAAGGACAATGTTGAGTTGTATGGTGTGGTAGCGCTTTGTTGACTTAGGGAATACACCTGCTTTCTTCCTAACATGCCTAGTGACCTTATATTTTTGGCATGCGATGTACTCTTCGGCCCACGACTTCCTCACAAAAAGCAGCCGGGATATATGGCCTAGGTCCCTTTAGAGCCTCATTGCATTATCATACTTCTAGGCCACAGCGATTGCCGAAAAATTGACTACGGTTAGGGTGTTGATCTCGGAGATAAGACAAAGCGTCATCGACTAAGTTGTCTTTACCGAACACATGTTGAATGTCCTATGTAAATTAGCAGTGCCGAAGTTAGTGAGTGGACACTTTATCGGTTTTCTGAATCAAGGCAAAAGTTAAAGGCTTATGATCTGTGAACACGGTAAACGATCTGCCTTGAAGGGAAAAAGGGAAGTATTTGATGCTCAAATACGAGGCTAGTAATTCACGATCATAGGCACTGTAATTCCGTTGATCGGGATCCAATTATTCTGTGAAGAAACCCAACGGTTGCCAAATTTGATTCACTATCTGGTGAAGAGCAGCGCCTACTGCAATGCTTGAGGCATCGACGAACACAGCTAGGGGGGAGGGGACATCTTTTTGAGGGAATGCCAAAAGTATAGCAACCACCAGCTCTTACTTGGTTGTTTCAACAGCTTGGACTGGTTCTGGAGACCACAAAATTCCTCGCCATTGTTTGGTAGACGGTAGAAGTTTAGTATACCCAACTCGATTCGTTCTTTAGGTTTTTATTTAGAACGTAGAAGCCACGTTCTAAATAAATACCTAAAAAATGAATCGAGTCCGCATATAATTCCACACTCAAAAGTCCGGTGAAGTTTTGCGGTTAGTTGCATGATTGGCAGACCCGATCCTGTGGCTTCTTGGGCCATCTTGACCAAGTAAGGTTGTGCGGTCTATTAGGGACCTAAGCTGCATACCCACCAGTAGTCCATGGTGACACAGAAAATCCGCGCTTAATATGGCGGCACTAATGTCAGAAACGAAGCGCCACGAAAAAGTCGTATGCAAGCCAAGATTCACGTCTACTTTCCTGTAGTCGTAACTTTTGATGGGCGTGAAGTCTGCTGTCGCTAACCAGCTGCTGAGTTAAAGGTTTGTTCGGTCTGGGGACGGGGAGATCTCCGCACCCGTGTCTACTAGATTATTGAACCTACTAAAGGAGTCGTACACTGTGAGGCCACGTTCTGCAGCGCTTTGGGTAGGCGTCGCGGATGTTCCCCAGCGAACTTAGTTGTTTTAACTCGCCAGAAATATGCATGGACTTGTACATAGCGTGATTTGATCCTAGTGGTGCTGGTGGTACCAACAGACGCCTGGGATCCATGCGGACCGCGGCGCGCGGCTACTCGAACGTCCATTTCTTGAGGCGAACGACGAACGTGTTCGCGACCGCTCTCTAGAACGCAAAGCATTCATCGCCGCCGTCAGTGTAACCACATTGACCGTAAGCGCGGCCATTTGTCTCCTCAATTCCGCCACGTCGGCAGCTCCACGTGACATCTCCGCGATTACGGGGCGCGCGTACACCCCGTGGACTTTGTCCGCAGTCGTGGCCAACGTCTTCAAAGAACCGCCTGCGTGCCCTCCGGCAGTCGCTGATGCCGGAAGGACTTCAGCAGCTCAGACCCAACCTTGGCCCCACCCAGGTGCTCCATTTCCCAAAGAACCTGGTTGGGAGTCCGGTTGCCAAGGGTCAGACCCTTCAGACGGCCGTAGAAACTTTCGCTCAGCACGTCGGCGACGAGCGTGACTGACTCCTGGTTCAAGCCGACCAAAGCAAGAAGTTCTCAACAATTAAAAGGATTTACATAATTTCATTTTATAATAGTTTTCTTTGTGCTATAGCATCTATATAGCTTCAGACATTAATATAATCGTTCTTGTAGATGGTAATATTTTTTTTTAAACACGTTCACTGTTTACTTTTAGGGACGTTGACCAAGTTCATGACATGATGGATGATATCGCTGAACAGCAAGACGTGGCGAGAGAAATCTCAGATGCCATTTCGAACCCAGTACCGTTCGGTAAGTTCATAACACTTTCTCCAAAAATAGCAAGTTATTAATAATTCTCATTATATTTTATAGGGCAAGATATGGACGAAGAAGAACTCGAGAAGGAATTAGAACAACTTGAACAAGAAGAATTAGACAAGAACTTACTCGACATCGCCGGTCCTAGCAAGGAAGAGTTACCAGAAGTTCCAACAGACGAAATCAAACAGAAAGCGAAGGAGAAGAAGAAAGGTAAATTCATGCATTTTTCTTGATCATCTTCAAACTGAAAGATACATTTATCTTTGTTGCAGAAGAAGAAGAAATGGACCCTCAAATGAAAGAGCTTCTGGCCTGGGCCGAATAGAGTCACTGCACCTTTCGCTGCTTCGTGTATTAACATAAAATCTCTGATATATATACATACATACACCTGAGGTGGTTTTTTGCATTATAACAAGAAAGAAAATGATAAACCAGAAATCGAAGTATCAAAGTGATAACATTCAATTTCGCAAATGTAAAACACGAATAAACAATTCTAGGAAGTCATTAATAAAAGGAAATTCTTTATTCACGTCACTATTAGAAATATTGTATAAAGGAGCAACACAACAACAAAATAATGAAACATGATATTTTGCGTATTTATGGAGTTAAATAGAGCATACAGAAGGAGATATATACAACGTACCGTGTAAAAGTAATTAAGAACGCGCTAATTAAAAGAGAAATGTTATTTTTACCTAAATTGAAGAATTTTTTATTTTTTTGGGAGGAAACTAACGAAATTAAATATGCTTCGCGTGACGCTATGGTTGACAGCTAGAGGCTTCCCGGCTAAAGACAAAATTGAACAGTTGGAGTTGCTTGAATAACCGACATTTTTAATTAAGCTAGAAAACAACTAACAATAAAAGATATTTTTAAAGTACTTTAGTAAAATTTGTCGTATTTATTTTTGTTGCAAAGTATGATGGAGTTACATAAATCGCCGGCTTGTATCAACAGCTAGGGCGGGAGTTATTCCCACATAGGAAAGTGGCGAATAGAGTTCGTCCGGGTTGGCTGTGGCTTTGAATACTAAAAATACTCAACCACAAGTACGACGCCGATACAGAAGCAAAAAGACAAAAGTCAAACGGTGCGATCGCGCATGCAAAGGAACTACTTCCTAAATGAAAGCGGCACGACGGATTCCAGGGAAAAATATACGACTAATCGCTTGCCTCGTTCGACTTATCATCGTGTTCTCAGGTGGACGTGGGCTTGGCGCGTTCGTCATAGATCCATCAATATTACTCCACCTTCTCCAGTGAGAGAGGAATTGAAGAAGGAAGGATCCTTAAATTTTTATAAAATCAGTTCCGTTTTGATAGTGTGTTGCATATTCTATTCGTCGATGAAAACTTTTCCGTAACGGTCCCTGGATGTAGAGCCTGCTATCGACATGAATTTTCTGTATCCATTCAAATAATTTGAAAGCTTAAAAAGTGGGGCCTGGTCTGATTATGATTCAAGTTAAAGTTGCATAATTCGACATGCCCTCACACGACCTTCTCGCGGGGGCCGCTGGAAACCGTCTTCGGACGGGCCAAGAGTGTGTAGGACTGGACTCATCCAACTGACGAGGATCTGCTTGCCTGCTGATCATGTGTAACAGCCTCGTCAGATCGTCTTCCCTGCACTGGAGAAGGTGCTAATAGGACCCCAAGTCAAGGAGTAAGAGCATACCCCTAGAACTACGTGGCCAATGGGAACCTTGGTCTTTAGTATGCGAACTCTGAATACCTTGGGCATCTTCAGTTTGAAATTAGACCCTTATCTTGGTCGCCAGACTAGCCACAATGGACATCCTTTCCGGACTACTCGTGGGACCAAGACATGGACTCAATTATCACAAAAACAAATAAACCAACAAGACAAGAAGGGGTGGTGATGCCAGGCGCACCATCAGAAGACGAGCTGCTGGTATCGAGCCAGGAGACAATAGTCGTCGAGAGTAGTACAATCGGTGCCAGCCGTAGTACTGGTGTGCTGAAACCAACCGCAGAGACCGCCCGGAGCGAGGCGGCAAGCAGACTAGTGGTTTCCAGCCTGGAATCTACTGCCGTCAAGCTGGATGCTGCGAGTACCAGACATAGTACTCCTAACCCGAAACCCTCGACGTTATGGGATCCCTGGAAAATAAAGACCGACAAGAACGTTGATCACCGGAAACCAGCTAAGAAGCGAAGATACACTGGTATCCTGTTCAAGAATCAGTACCAGAGGACCATGCATATTCTCAGTAAGATTGCTAATAATGAGGAGGCCGGTACTGTCGACGAGTCGAATAAAAGCGGAAGCGACGCAGAGTCGGCAAGAGCTCGGCCGATAAGCAACATCTGGAGAAAACTAAGCAGCAAAAGCTATCCGACGAGCCACGAACTGCGAAACCGTTCAGCGACGTGGACACTAGCCACTTACGTGTGGCGCTGGCGAATGACAATTCCGCTAGCGGCGAACTAGCGCCGGAGGTGGGGACCAGTGTTGAGGCCAGGCTGTCAGAGATGATCATTGAACACCTCTTGGACACCAAAGACGAACTCACGGGATCCGTCCCCTGCTTTAATTTCTCTCAGGTGGTCCGTGAGTTCCACGTTATAGCTTGCGAGGACCAATTCTCCGGTACTTCCTCGGTTCGTGTATCGCTAAGATCAGCAACCTTTGGCGTTTGAGCTACGACGAGATTCCCGCTCGCATCTGGATGCCGAAGATCTGCGTGGATAAGGACAAGCTCGTCCAATCCCTGGGACGACTGGGTTGTTGTCAAGGGGGATGAACCGCAGGCAAACAGCGGTTCAGTGTTAAGAACGTAAAGATGAAAGTGTTTCGCTCTGCAAAACCGGACAACGACCTAGATCCAATTGACGCCACTATCAAGGTGTTGGAGGAGATGAAGATTGAAAGTCCGACGGGGACTGACGAACCCCCCAAACAAGCAGATCATGCTCAGGGTAACGCAGATAAATCTGCAGCACTCCTAGCGGAAGGCATCGACATCACACTTATACAGGAGCCTTGTGTCGGAGGCGACCGAACCCTCAAAGAACTGCAACGCAATTGTTATAACATATTCCACAGCACAGGAGACGCTGATCAGGACTGACCTAAAGCATGTATCCTCACTGTTGTGTATCCAGACCTAAGTTCCAGCGACCTAGTCGTTTTCAAACTAGAGCAGGCGGGAGACAGAGAACGTGTATATTTCCTCGGCTTACATGGCTCATGACCGATCAGCTCCCTCAGAAGAACTACAATATTTTATGAGCACCATTGCAATAAAGGAGGTCAACCTATTAATAGGCTGCGACACCAATGCAAGGCATTAGCTTCGAGGCAGCTCGGAAATCAACAGAACAATTGAGTCATCGTTTGATTTTATTATAAATAGAAATCTGTCGGTGTGTAACGGGAGCAACATACCAGCCTTCCATTTTCCCAGCTCGGAGAACTGTAACCGATGGGAGGTGGTCCTTGATAACACCCCACTAACCGATTCTTAGGGTGGAGAATCCTTCTCAGACCATAGTTGGATACTTTTCAGTCTAGATTTCGCCGCAGAGGTTTCTAAACTCTTCAGAGACACCAGGAGGATCCACTGGAGGAAGTTTGGTCAAATAATCAAGGACAAACTTGCCGGTGCGCAAATTGGCACGAAAGACAAACTGGAGTCAAAGGTCGGGGTTCTGAAAAAGGCATTCGATACCGCCTTAAAAGTTTCGTGCCCTGCTAAATACAACAAGAGGACACTGGCACCATGGTAGAATGA
The DNA here is from genome assembly GCF_905115235.1 of Hermetia illucens. Taxonomy (NCBI): domain Eukaryota; kingdom Metazoa; phylum Arthropoda; class Insecta; order Diptera; family Stratiomyidae; genus Hermetia; species Hermetia illucens. Next base: position 18,521,098 of record NC_051854.1, read on the forward strand.
AGATCTCTCCAATCTCAGGAAGCTGACCAGGGAAATCTTCAAGAACTGCTACATGCATAAATACTGGCAACCATACAAGGACTGCTTGAAGAGGTACAAATCGGCCATCAAGACCGCCAAGAGGCGGATACGTACCACAATCTTGTAGATGCGCACGCAGAGGTTTTCATACCGGAAGCGGGCAGGCGTCGCCAGGAGTCCGTAAGAACTTTCGACCAATCAGCCTCACCTCTTTCGTGTTGAAGACCCTAGAGCGCGCCCTGGAGAGAACGCCTTACTTTAAGTCTTAGCATGCCTACCTCAAGGCAAATCTACAGAAGCCGCTCTCCCCGAGGGAGGTACTGCAGTGACCGCGGTTGCGCGGTCACTGCAGTACAAGAAGTGTATCCTAGCTGCCTTCTTGGATATAGAAGGAGCATTCAACAACGTTAGTACCAACACCGTCAAGGAAGCCTTGACTAGCATTGGGTTGGAGGGGTTATTACCCATTGGATTATATCCATGTTAAGAACCAGAATAATCCAGTCAGATCTGGGAGGCAAGGACTTGACCAGAGCTGTGAACAGAGGCACGCCCCAGGGTGGCACCATCGATGCTCTGGTTAATAGTGTTGGACGAATTTTGCGAATATTGGACAGCATCGGGGTGAAGGTAGTGGCCTATGTCAACGACTTAGTTATATTAGTGTCAGGGATGTTCGCGCATATTATTAGCGACGTCATGGAAGAATCGTTGCGAAAGGTGGGCCTCAAGATGCGGCATAAACCCAACTTAAGGGAAACTGATGCTAATCACCACCACGATAAGGGTACCTGAATTTCACCTACCACGGCTCTTCTTCTTTAGCTGCTGTGGTGCGTCCAATCCTAACGTACGGCTCAATTGCAGCAAAAAGTACTTGCCGCGTGTACAGGTGCTACTGGGGCTCAGCCGTCCTGCCCGGCAGATCCTCTCAATGTACTCTTGCATCCCCTCCAGCTAGACCTCCACATTGAATACGTTGTAGCGTGAGGGTGCCGTCAGACTACGTGAATCTGAATGCTGACAGCGAAGCCCTACGGCCACAGTAATATCCTAGACAAAGTACCTCGGGAAATCTGGGCATTCCCCACGGACTATGCGACAAGCAAGCTGAACTTCATGAGAAACTTTGCTGTGGACTTTCCAGCCAGGGCAAAGTGGAAGATTGGCGTGTTGCAAGGTTATGACACAGTATTCTTAACGGACGGATCAAAGATGGCATGTGGAGTCGACGCGGGGGTTTTCTTGAATACACATACATCCAAGTCGTATGATCTTTAAAGTTTCGCCAGTGTATTCCAAGCGGCAGTACTGGCAACATTGGAAGTCTGTTGATGACTGGAGCGAGATTCGAGCCCCAAACGTAACATAGGCATTCTGACCGACAGCTAAGCGGCCATCAAGGCTTTGTACTCAGCAACACGCTCAAGGTCACCCTCCTCTGGGTTCCCGGGCATAGGAACATAGAGGGGAATGAGCGGGCTGACGGATTGGCCAGACAAGGTTCTGCTCTTGGCAGCCTTTCGAAGAATACAGTCGGTGTTTCGGCTAGCGGTTGTCAGGGGCGGAGTCTACTCGCACTACCTAGCAGCCGCGGGCCTTAGATGGCGAAGACTTACTTACCAGCTTACAAGAAATAGGCCCGTTTATAACATAGCCCGCACACGAGAACTCCTGTGCCAGACGCATACAAATGCATTCAAGATTTCGGCGATCTGCACGGGGCACTAGCCCATAGGGGACCATGCCGCCAGGCTCGGCATACCCTGCAATTCGCATTGCCGAAGCTACGGAGAAAGAAGGGAAACTCTCATGCACTTTCTCTGCGATTGCCTAGCTCGAGCTAGAGTCAGGCTACGTACACTGGGTAAACCATTCTTTGGAGACCTCAGAAAGATTTCTAGCAGTCACGGTCTTAGGAGTTAGTGGCATCAAAACGGTGCATTACAGCGCTAATTGAGCTCCTCAGAGCGGCCACTGATGCCTACCTACCCACCATTGGTCAGCAACGTTTCTTATCTTTATGTAATTTTATAGAGGCTGTAAAGCGCGGACTCAGCGTAAATTCAACCGAAACAACGGGGATGCTTTCTTATAACCAAGACAAGGTTGCCTGGATTCCACATCTCGCGAGTAAATGGACAAATATTGCCATTTTCTTCCAATGTTAAGTATCTGGGTGTGGATCCTAAGTTAATAAATTAGAGACTTTCAACCAGAATCCACAGAATCACATATGCAATTGTCACTGGGTGCACCACCTTCCACGAACCTCTATAATAAATAAGTTTTCCATGCAGTGCTCTCAGACCCCATAAGTGAAGAGATTCGGTAGTAAACTCCTACGCCCATAGTAACATGCTAAACGAAATACCTCGGGAACTCTGACTTTCCCAACGGACTAAGCCACATACAAGCCGAGTTGCAAGAGGAATTTTGCTTTCCAACCAGGACAGAGTGGATGAACCGTGAAGTATTGCAACGCCATGACACCGACGAATTAAAGATAGTTTGTGGAATAGCTGAAATGTTCTTCAATACGCACAATTTAGCCGAGTTATAGTCTCGTGGACACTCAATGATCCGGCCCGTAGCCATCCTGATCGATAGTCAAGCGCTGACTTCAAATCGCGAAGGCTAAGCGCCTTCTTTTGGTCAAGGAGGATCTGGCCCTCTAATAACCAAGACTTGACCGTGAGTTTTTTTTGACAGATGAGCGTAAATGTGTGAAATCTGAACCGGATACGACACATTCGCCACCGTTGCGGCAGAAGCAACTGCTGAAGCCACGCTCTGAACCGGACACGACACCACCGTCGTGGCGCAAGCAACTTCTTGTGCCGCGTGGAATTTTGAGTGACGTTGCCGCTTTGCGATGGGACAACGTTAGGTCGAGTCGATATTCAATGTCAATAAGGTATGCTCCGATGCTAATAAATACGATTTAGTCGTATCAATTCTCGACCCGGAACTTATCCAGGAGATCGCGGATGTACTTCTCGCTCCGCCCGCAAACGGGAAGTTCGAAAATCATAAGGTGGCAATCTTAGATCGCCTTACCGATTCAGCTTACCGCTAGCTGCACAAACTCCTCACGGAGCTAGAATGGAGCGATAAAAGCCATCGCAGCTCCTACGACAGATGCGGACGTACGCCGGGAATGCGATCACAGAAGACGCGCTTCGTGTAAAATGGATAGACATGCTTCCGCCGAGTATTAGCAAACTCCTAAAAGTGCTAAAGGCCTCAAATCTGGATGAACAGGCCACGCTCGCAGACGAGCTCATCGCGACAGACCAAGACCAGACAATATCTTCAATGAGATCTTCGTGCTCTGCCAAAACTGACCCAGTTGCTCGGGAGCTAACTCTTCGTCTCAGCATAGCAAAACTTATTTCCCTTGTGATTAACACTTTATTTTACTTTACTTCATTAATTAATTTGCAAATTATTTTTTTATTTTAAGTAAAACATTTTCTGTTAAAATCAAATTGAATTCAATATCTCAAGCAACAACTTTTTCCCTTATTAAAAATGTAAGCTGAGCCGAAGTCGAAGTCCTTTTTCTTTTTCAGATCCTGTCAATGGAAGTAGAAGTCCAGCCATTCTCTTTTTATTTAATATCTGACATATCTGCCGTCCCTTCATGGCACTCTGCTCTCCACTCCTGTGGCGAGGTCTAAATTGAGTGGAGAGCGCCGGTGGCGTCATCTGTCCGCTCACATTCGAAATAAATTTCGCGAATCCTGTCGCGCCACACCCTCACGAGACAGAGTCTGCAGGTACGAGTCGCAATTTGGATTTGTGTTGATATCTAAAAACACAAAGAACCGCCTCTGTCTCAGGCGGCAGAGTGTGGCACCGCGCTTTCAGCATCAAGTTTCTCATCGATTCGGGTTCCGTCACATCGCTCTCGAAATCTTTGGTCAACTGGGGAGAGTTCCTGCGCCAGCCTCTCACGCTACGTGCAGCCAACGCCTTACCAATTCACACCTTCGGCACGCACATTCTGACGCTCAGCCTGGGGTTACGCCGAATCTACCCCTGGCGATCATCGCAGATGTCCATTCAGCCATTATTGGCACGGCTTTTCTAGCGCATCACGGTCTGCTTATAGACGTCAAAGGAAAACAGCTCGTTGACTCGCATCACATCGAAGCACAATTTAATAGCCCCGACGACCGTCCATAGTGTTTCTATCGGGTCTAAGGCCGGCACACCGCCTGGCGAATTGGTCCTCCGATACTCAACACTGATGAATGAATTCAACGACACCTGCTCGCCGCACAACACCACCAGCTCTTTATTCGATCTTCCCGTACAGCATGAAATTCACACCACGGGCCCTCCGGTTTTCGAGCGACCGCACAAGCTCACCGGCGCCCGCCTAGAGGCAGCCAAGGAACAAATTAGACTTCTGCAGGAGCAGGGCATCATACGCCCCTCATCAAGCCAGCCCCCTCCACCTCGTCCCGAAAGCAGACGGTTCATGGCGGGTTGCAGGGGACTGCAGACGCCTGTACTGCCCCGGACCAGTACCCACTATCAATCGTCGAGGACCTCCTTCAGGAGATCAGAGGCAAAGTTTTCTCTGTCGTGGATCTTCGTAAAGCATTTTACCAGATCCCAATCGCCGAAAGGGATATTCCGAAGACGGCTATAACGACTCCATTGTGTTCCCGAGGGTATACCCGTTCCTGACTATTGCGGCCCGCTCCCTTGCACACGATGCGCTGGTTACTGTTTCATGGAGAATATACATAAACTTATAAAAAAAAACCTTGCCACCGGGGCGCCACAATAAAGCGGAAGTCTCATCAAGTGGCGCGACTGACCGTGCGGATATGGCAACTTCAATACCTTGCAGTGCCTCTGTTCCGGAAATAAGCTCAGTCAGAATCGTTAGTCCTGAGCAGAAGGATTCAGACACAAACCGAGTGGAAGTGCAGTCGACCATCCTCGCTAGAGCCGAAGAGGAAAGTCTCATCAGGAAGTGCGCAGCAGTGGTGAAGCGTATGCGGTCGGCAACGTTCCTCCAAAGGAACGTCAGCACCGGTGTCAAAAACGGGCTGATGGAACTGGAGGAACTACTGGACCGCATTTCCTTTCATAGGCGAATGTGGAGAGCAGCGGAAGACGGAAGATTGGAGAGCAGAAACAGCCACACCCCCCGCTGAGAATGCTGCTTGCGTCAAACGGACCGCAGATAGTCCTCTGCAAAGTGAACTGGGGAAAAGCGGAAAGACGACGACGTGCCCTAAGGAGACTTTATCGAAGTAGTTTCCAGGGTCCAAACAAAGAAGGCGAAAAAGGAAAAAAAGAAACAACTGGGGGTGGAGTTCTCGTCGAACTGGGTCCAAAGACGACCAAGAGTACGTTCTGCGAAGCGGTCAAGGGGGGAAGACTCTTGTTTCCAGCCTAGAGCCAATGTGCTCTCTAGAAATCCGAGATCTTGACTGCCTCACAGAAAAGGACGAAGTAGGCACTAAAGCGTGAATGTCCAGAGGTAACCAATGCCCATTCATTCTCTCCGACTTTACTCACTCTTCAATGGGCCAATGAAATGCAGCTCAGTCTCTCCAGCACGCAATGGACCATCATCTGCGCGCTTGCCCATTCACAAGATGTTACCTGGATGACACATTCATCGCCTAGGACAACCATGAGCAGCACCTCCAGCATCTGCGTAAACTCTTCGAGTTACTACGCAAAGCGAGGCTTCGTCTAAACCCCGACAAATGCGCTTTTGGTATGAACTAGATCGAGTACCTCGGCTACACCGTTTCCGAAGAGGGAATCAAACCACCGGCCCACAAGACCCAGGCTATCGAGAGTTTCCAGAAGCCTGAGTCAGCCCCCGAGCTTCGGCATTTCCTCGGCATGTTCAATTTCTATCGCCGCTACATTCCCAAGGCGGTGAAAATTACAGCTCCACTCAATGCCCTGCTAAAAGGACTTCCAGCCTAGCTCAAGAATGCTCGTTAAAGGTGGACAATGGGGGCAGAGACAACATTCCATAGAAGCAAAGCAGCGCTCGCTATAGCTGCCACAACCTCTTTTCCTGGTACCAGTTGCTCCGTTGAGCATTATGGCGGAAATTAAAGAGAAACCCTTCGGCACCTCTTTTTCAATTGCGCAATTATAACTAGAGCCAGGTTTCGGGCGCTAGAGACTTTAAATAGATCTCCAGTTGTAGGATGTCTGGCTCTGTAGATGTAATCCGGTTAGATCCTGCTCTCCGGCGCACTGCAACGCTAAGCGGGCGCCTCGGGGCAATCACTAACGCTTACATTAGTGGTTTAGAGTTTTTACAAAGTAATATCATAAATTATTCCAAATTGGTCCACTAGAACCTCATGCTGGATCCACACGGTAGCCAAACCTCAACAAGCCATCGCAAATTCAAACGTGTGGATAGTGTATCGCTTAAGTTGCTCAGAAGGCATTATCGTACTTGCAAACGTCTGAATGGCGATGTCGTGTTTGGTCTCCAAAATCAACCAAACTTTTGTCGAGGTTTGGAGTTTGCGGTAAGTGTCAAACGTGTGGAGCCGGCATCAGATTTCAACAATTTGAGCGTCATTGCGCCTTAGTTCCACTCCGACAAATATGACGAGAGGAAATTATACGTATTAAGGGAAGGGAAAGGGTGAGACTCACCTTGATGTGTTCCATATTGGGCAACCAACTCTTCTTGTTTATGGAAAATCTTCAAGGAAACTGCAAAAGAAATGGCCGCTTTCATCACGGCCTTTCCCAAATGTCCGGATGTGTACCAGCAAGATGGATTTTGCTAACTCGGGTCCCAAGGGATAGTGTTAGTGTCCTGTGAATTGGCTCCATTATCCAAGCAGTATTGCCGACAGATTAGACGATTATAAATTGGGCAAGATCGCCTTCTGTTCGATTGATTAAATACCCAATGTCAGCAAATTACATATCCAAATTCATTAAAATCTATTTGAGAAGTAATTCATCCACACGTTCTTTTGAAAAACATAACTCGTTCGTAAAAATAACACAAAATAAATGACGAAATTCCACTTATAATGTTCAGAACTCAAAATCCTAAACTCTTCTCTTTTGAGTTGAAATATACAAAACGTTGTTGCCTCGGATGAAGGCGTCTCCATATTTGTTCTTTAATTGTCCATTCACGTACTCTTCCGTCTGATCTAGAGCGATATTCATGTAGCCATCTAAGCAGGCGAGAACCCCTAGAAAAAGACAATTTGTTTAGATTGGCGAAAACAATTTAAGCGGGAACTTTGCGTACCTCTGTAATCCACGCCGCTATTTAACTTCACTACCACAGGTCTTCCGTGGATTTGGTTTATAAATTGCGACAGGGCTTCCTTACGCGACATTTTTAGTTTCTGATAAGGTTCTAATTTGCGAAGATGTTTTTAGAAAACAATTAGAACAATCCGTCCGGTTCCAGCTGAAGCGCGTCTTGGAAACGTCATACTTTGACACCGTGCAAGGAGAATTTCCCCTTATCGGCAAATTGTACTAGATGCGGTTGTGAAGGTTATAGTCCGGTTTTGAAATTGTTAGTGGAGCCGCTGGATTTGTTTATGTTTGGAATATTTGGGGAAACACCGGTTCACGGGGAACATTCATTTATTGTGTCGAATATATGTAACGAGTATAACGCGTATATTAATATTAATTACTAGGGGGTCGTAAAAATAGTCTTGAAAGATTTAAGCAATGCTCACAGCCCTTTCTCTTTTCCAAATAAAGTGCATCCAGTAGACTTAAGAGGCAAATGATATAAACGCTTACCCCATTTACTTATTTGTTTAGAAAATTGGTTAACGAAGAATGTTTCTGTACTTCTACGCAATGGTGTAAATTAATAACTAATACACTTGTGTGGGATTTCCACTAGAATTAAACTTTCATAAACAAATATGGCTAAATTCCAAAAAATAGAAGTCAACATGAATATGTATCGATTCAATCTATGCAGCAGCGCATGTGATTTCAAGTAAAATGATTGTTTGGACGAGGTGACATAGTAAAATAGATTCTTTTGTATTTTGCGAGAAATATGTCACATAAACCCGATAAGATGACAACTGCTGGAAACAATCCTGAAATTGTCATCCCAAAGATTAAAAATTCGCAAATCGTTGCTGATAGTTGATTACAATCCTCAAATTTTTAACTGAAAATGTGCTATCACTTTTATTAGTTAACTTAATTGTTTTTACACATAATATAACCAAGTACAAAACAAAGTACAATACAAATTATACTTTTTGAACGATATTTGCAAAGAAAGCGTAAACAAAACCATTAACCCATTCAATGACTTCAACAAAATGTATAATTGGCAAAATGTGCTATTGGATTGCAATGTGTAGATTTGATTTCTGATTTTTTTAAAAAAAGTTGAACTAAAAGTGCGAGGGATTGGTATTGACAGTGGTCTATCGAAAGAAAACAGAAAGAATCGGGACAAGATCTGTAAGGCGAGATACAACAGGCTAAAGATCCACGTTTTGTGGTCTTGCCTTGAAGATAAATAAACAAAAAAAAAAATACTAAGCAGGAGTTGGACAAGATAATTAACTAGTAACAGCGGAAAGTAATAATTCCATTTACAGCTGTTCTGACGGACTACAGGCTAAAACATACCCTTTGTGTGTCTAGAACTCTAGCCCGAAACCGTTTAACGCATTACCTCAGGTTAGGCCTATAGTGTAGAAACAAAATTCCATGATTCAGCGAGTCTCCGCCACCCTGGTAATGTTCCACTTGGCACCACGTGTCCTCGCTCTATAGCATGGGATCAATTGTGGTGTCTGCAAACCCTTGACACCCTTTCTTCGAAAGGTGATGGCGATGGCATTCCTTCTGCAGAAGAAAGGTGTGGCACGTATCATTCACCACATCCTTTCAATAAATGGAGTCGGGTGATTGTGATTTCTCGGTTGTATGCAACCTCAACGATTGAGATACGTGGTCCATCTAACCCTCAATTCCCTTTCCTAAGATTGCTGCCATACGTAGAGACTGCGCGCTCTGTCTTCACAAGCGATGGCTTCCTTAATTCCCGCGCCTTTTTTGAGGTATATAAACCTTTTCTCAGCATGGAGAGCGATGGGAATAATTCTTGCTATCACCATTACTGCTGGCTCCGGTTGGTCAGGACTTCGGTTTTCTGCAGAGTTAAAGAGAATCCATGTTCAGCCATCCGTCTGCTAATCGCCGCATCACCATTCCCAGTATGCACTGAGCTTGTTCAACCCATACGATTATCATGCATCTTGAGTTGTAGAAGGCTATCTTATAAGGCAGTATGGAAACGATTCCCCAACGCATTAAGCATGTCACACCATCTCGTAGAATTGAAGGCGTTTCTTACGTTTAGGGTCACAAGGAGCACCACTTGTCGACAGCAGCGACTGTGTCTTCAGCTAATATCACCCCTTGGACCATTTCTTCAATTGCATCAATTGTGGATCACCTCTCTCTAAAACCATATTGTGTTGGTGAGTAATCTCCTTTAACACGTATTGGGTCAGCCAGTTTTGGCCTGACGGGATTCACTAAAATCATAACGGGCCTGCTGATGACTATACCATCATTGCAGGCGATCTTAATGATCATTTAAATGAAAAAGTAGACAGCGATAGCTACCCTGGGGAAAAAGGGTTTGGAGCAGCACCGATAAAACAGAGTGGGTAGTCCATTAGCCCACCGCGTATTAAATGGTGGGGACTTCGTGAGAAAAAGGAAGAAATGATCTCACTTACGCGATTACCAACCATTGCGAATGCAGAGGAATCGTAGGACCAAATTAAAAAGACGATTCACAAAGCGACCTACGCAACTCTCGGGGTCACCAAGCCAGGTAAGCGTTTCATAAATTGAGATACTTGGCTTTGGAATGATGATGTCCAAATGAAGGTTCGGGAAAATAAACGCCTCTGCCATAAGATTCTCGACGATAACACGCTGATCGATTGGCAAATTTATAAGAATGTCAATGGGACAGCGAGGAAAGCGATTGCTGTTACCCGAGCAGTTCATTTTTTTTTGTTTTTGGGGTAGGGTAAGCAAATTATTGCAAATATCTTTACGATAAACTGGATACCAGGGATAACGAGAGAGATCTGTATTGACTTGTCAAAAATCGACACCAACGCACACAGGATTTAGAACATTTCTGTTGCGTGAATGACAAGAACGATCCTTCCTTAGCGACCGACGAGCCGCAACGGATAGATGGCGAGAATATTTCGAGCAGATTTGAACGGAAGAATTTATTTATTCTCCACTTTCATAAGCAGTACCGCTGTGCCAGTCATGGCGTGGCTCTAATTGTGGTCTCAAAATCAATCCGTGTCCGAAGGGGACCGTGGGATTATACCTACAGGGCAGGTGCTCTACTACCCCTAGAACCTTCATGTCCACGCTACTGAAGTCTAGGAAGCAATAAAACGAATGAAATCGGTTAAGCAACAGGAGTTTTGGAAAGCGAAGAGCTCGGACCCAACATTGACTCAGTGAGTTCTTCAATCCGGTTATTGAAAAAGGTAAAACACCATCTGATTTTTGAACGCATTCTTGATAACCGTATTTGCGAGATTGTTTAAATCACTGTGAATCAAACCGGATTTGTCAAGAACTGTGGAATTGCTGGTACAACACACCCCGTGAGAAGCATCGCTCTCTTTACATTGTATTTCTGGATTTAGAGAAGGCGTTTGATAGAGTGCCACTTGAACTCATCTGGTTTGCTGAAAGAGGTTATGATTACGTCCAAAATGAGGACATCCGCTAACGATATTGTGTTGCAATTACTGTGGAAAAATTGTGAAAGGGGCGTTTTTGAAGGTATTGTCATATAATTGGTGCTGACGAGAACTCACTTACTAGATTGACCGGAACAGCGATTGAACACAAGATGACTCCCAATGAACCAAGTTTATCACCTAGAAAAGTGGTGAACTCGATCTAGACGAGTTAACCCCTTTATCAAACGAAACAAAGGCTAGGGAAGAAGAACATGTTAAATGCTACGATCGTTACAAGCAGGCAGGCTACTCCAAGTATACCTGACTAGTGAAAGCATGTACGCTGTTATACAAAATGAATGCAAAGTGGAATCTTATCATCACTACATTGTAGTAGCAGGTGTTACTTAAAGTTTTGTGTTGGATCTTGCATGATGGAATGCTTGTTCTTCACGTGTGGGAGGCGTTACCATTGATGAGTTTTCCAACCCGAAGACGTGGAACTATATGAAACAATTCTTGCCATAAAATCAATGGCTGTGAATGACCGAAAGCGTGTATTATCAAAGGAATGATCCCTATTGATATTTCAACGAACGAGGCACAGTATCGTTACCAGAGAAACAGTGCCAAGGTTTCCGCAGGTTAAAGCGCCAAGGAAGGAGCTACATAGGAGATGGCGGGAATGATGTAATAATTCCGAAAAGGGTCGCTGGGCCCATAACACATTGATCGGTAATATGTATTGATCGATCGAGCGAAGAAACAGATAATTAAATTAACATCTAATGTAGTTCCTTATGAAGCTTGGTGTTTATAGGAAGTATTGCTTCGGATTGGATGAATCCCAAATAGGCCGATACACTCGAGGACCTAGAGCACATCATGTTCAGTTATCTTTCATGGAGATTAGAAGGAGGTTTCAATGTAGTTATCGAATTTCGTAATCTCATGAAGGGGATGCTGAGATTAGAAGCAAATAGGAGTACGACAAACGCAACCATAACCTTTATAGAAAAGAGGCTCCAGGAACTAGCTTGAGCCCGAAAAGTGACTCGATTCCCGTAAAGCAATACTACACTGTGGTCCCGGCGCGAGAGATGGTTTTACTGGGTGTCAGTCCACACACGGTAGTGTCCATCTAAGGTTTTTACTTAATAGCCATAATAATAACAAGTAGTTTTATTGAAAACAATAATTAACAGAAAATATAAATTATTACAAACTAGACCTATGAAAAAAAAATTGACTTGGCTTCATGGTTAGTGTATTCCTTCTAGTGGTGTATAGGTTTTGTACTGGTACAGTTCTGGCCCTCCATAGCCATACAATAGTTTTCCTCTACCATTTTCATCGTAGTAAGGATAGCGATATTTCGGCCTAAAAATAAAATAAATTATCAAACAGGAGTGTCTGCCATGGAATATTATAATTGTGGTTACCTTTCGAAGTATTGGAAATTCGGTGCACGGGGCTGAACTGTCGCCGTTGCACTATGCAGAAGGCATAGTAAAATTGTTACACTCTACAAAAAGATAATGAAAAAATGTCATCAAAAACGCTTAAACTAAAAACTTTAAATTATTCTCAAAATATTGCGGAATGCGTGTATGCGTAACCTTATAACTTATTCATATTTCGTTCTGTATCTAATGCAATCAAAATTCAGATTCGGTTACTCATCATTTAGCGATGCAACGGTTACCCGAATCTATTTGCACATACTAAGTAGCATCTAAATTCCACTGAAGCGATAATTCATGGAAGAAAGAGTTCGATGAAGTCATTTGAGGCAATTTTTGGTGTAAGGTTATTTGCCGTTTTATCTATTTTCTATTGCCCAACTTTGTTGTTTGTTAACTACTCTTTTATTGACTTTTAAACGTCTTCACTTCGGGAACTCCAAAAATTGCTAACAAATTGACCTTCTCAAGATTGCGATACGTGTAAGATTGTGGTACATCAAATTGTTATGGCATCGTGAACTCCCAAATCTTTGGAAAAAGGTTTACATGTAAATTTGAACAGTCATGGGCAGTAGCTGCAAATAAAAGTCGTGTCTTATTAGCCAGACCATTTGTTCAATGATTATCATATGCACTCTTTCGCGTGATCATGATGCAATGATTATGATTAGTGTTAGCATGATAACAGTCGATCATTTAATTGCATCTAAATTTCTGAGCTGCATGCAAGGGTGATTGTAAATAGGAATGCATTCGCTTCTCACGTTGCACATAGGATATGCAGAAATTCGCATTTTGTGAAGTAACATGGTTGCATGTAAGCATAAAAATGCAATTGTTCCTCCTTGTTCTTCTACTCAATGGCAATAAAATGATTTCGTAAGATGTTTGCATCTGAGCGAATTTGCATCCAATTGAGCTGTCACACATGCATATACATAGCATGTGCATCCAGATTATAATAGCTATTTATTGCTTATGGAAGTGAGGTAAGACGTAAGTCATTCCATTGGTTTTTTTCCGAAAAATATTCCACGGTGAGCATATAAATGTTCAATTTTATCGCTACACATTACAGCCATTATTACCTAACAATCTTTTGTAACTTGATAAAGCCAATCTTTATTTTCATTATTTTTATTTTGGAATATTAAAAATGTAATATGAAGGGAAATTTTCAGCGCGATGGCTTAGACCACTTTCGTTAGGTTTTTTGAAATGGTTTTAACATGGTTCTCCTGCATCTAGTTATTAATCTTTAGCAATTCATCATAGATTAGCTATCTATGATATTAGCTTATTATAGTGTGCACATTAAGTTTACAAAGATAAAAGATAAATTCTTGAAGTTTTGTAACAAATTTTTAAAATGGTCGAAACCTACTTTTAACCCCAATAAAGGCTCATTTGCTATCAAGTTTTCTGGGCCTATATCATTTTCTTCATGACTAAAAGCTATAAATTCGTAGATGTGTATGGCGGATGGCAGTAGTTCAATGTTAAGAAAAACGTTTGCATGCTTCAAGCCACGTACACCACCGGAATATGCGTTAAATAACGAGGTTTCAGTAATTATTTCATACATAATCTCCTGCATTTATGTATTCCATTAGAGATACGTGTAATACGTTCAAAAAATTTGAATTGCTTGCACATTAGATGTTAAGCAATGAAAAATTATTTATAGTTAAAATGATATCTTCAATAAAAATGAATTTGGTGCAGAAAATATGGATACGATATAATTAGGAAATTGCCTTATTAAAATATAACCCTTAAACAAAATGGAAGAACCTCTATAGCATTCGTTTTGTTAGGCTGAATTATTGTGACAATGGTTTCCTTTTAAGGTTTTGTGTAAACTTTTGATTGTGGAGGTCACCGTACACCAGTTTCCCTCCGACGACGTTCTGTGGGTTTAGGTTGATTTTCAGAGAGTCTTCCTGAGGAGGAGCTAAGTAAAATCGTGGACAGTGGAACATACCATGCTTCGGGTCCTCAGGTGTGCAAACGCATTCAGGACAAAAGGGAGGGAGGAGCCTGAATTGGTGTAGATACTTCCTGTAACCACCATGTCCTAACAGGAAATGCGTCAGATGGTAGTTAATCTCATCGTGTCGTCGCTGGATGCACTCCTTAATACGGCGAATGAAAGTGTGGGTCCGGCAACCCCTCTGCGAGTCATCCCACCGTTGCTGCTACTTTTAAATCGACTCTCGCCTTGCCGCCTTTCGGTATTCTGCATCCCTTGCAGGTGGATTCATTTTCCCTTTCTCGTACAGGCAGCGTGTTTGCCAGAAGCTCTATCGGGATCATTCTCGCAAAAACGCATGCTACGTCGCCTGGTATTGTTCTGAAGGTGCTGCACACCCTTAGCGCCAGCGGTAAATCATATTTACCCTCCTCCAATTACTCTCACACGCTAGTGTTTCCTTCCAAACTGGTACTGTGCGCTCCGGCCACAAGTAGTCTGCGACTGTATCTTGGGCTTCCAATGTTTGGCATCATCCGCGCTAATGATACGCTGGTATTTGCCGGTTTCTCACAGGCATAGTGCAGGTGCCCCTTGAAATTGATTTTCGCGTCAATCATCACATTCAGGTATTTGATAACTGGTTTCGAAGTGATGATGTGACCACAGCACGAATATTAAACGTATTCCTCTTCCTACGGTTGCTAATCAATACCGCCCAAATCAAGCTGAAGGTCAAGCTGAATCATCTCCAGCCACGCTTTTATGGCGCTAAGGGTTTCGTCAACGTACACTTCAACGTCTTCGGGTTGTTTCGCGACGACAACCATAGTTAGATCATCTGCGAAACCGATTATCGTGGCCCTCTTTGGCACGGAAGGGATAAGGACTCCATTGTACATCACGTTCCACAGGAGAAGACCCAACACTGAGCCCTGTGGTACTCCTGCGGTGACGGTGTACTGCTTGGATCCCTCATCCGTATCGAACCAAAATGTCCTCTCCGAGAGGTAACTGGCTTATCGAAATCCAAATTGTCGCTCCGATAGTCCGTCCTTATATTCAATGATAGGGAGCAGTCAATTGTAGATGACCCTTTCGAGAATCTTTCCTAAAGTGTCGATGAGACAAATCGGGCGGTATGATGATGGATGTTCTGGGTGTTTATTCGACTTCGTTACCAAAACCACTTTTTGCCTCTTTCACCGATCGTGGAAAACTCCTTCTACCATGCATGTTTCAAATACGCTGATAAACCAGTCGGGTCTAGTCCTAACAGCGAGTTTAAGAGCTGTACTGGGAACAGCATATAGACCGGGAACTTTGTTATAACCAATCCTCCGGCAAATTCGCGCAAGTTCCTTCTCAGTTACCGCAGATATGGTGTAGATGTCCAATGCTTGCTTGTGTTGTTTGCGCTCCTCTTTATCCGGGGGGAAGAGCACGATCACGATATCGAGCAGAAGATGCGGACAGGTCAGTTGTGGTGTTCGTCCTCTCATCTTCTCATATATCATATTACTAACAAAGTTATAATAGGTCAAAGATGTCGCTTCTTTGCAAATTCAAGATTGAATGTGGATATTCTCACATAATATATGCATATATTAGGTGCTACGTACTAATGGGACAAATGCACACTCAAATGATATATTATTATAAAAGTAATACACGGAACCTTTCATATCTAAAGCGCCCAGCTTCCGGTTTTCCGACTTGTTTCTTATTAAATATGGTCCTAAGTGCGATTAAAAAGGATGGAGTCACTGTGAATGACCGAGAAACAAATTGGCTTTAGAAGATACGCGTTAAGACGAAATACTAATTCATACAAATAGTTACCTCTTTTCATTTAAAATCATACATTATGTTGCCACGGAGAAGGGCCGGCTTAATAGGAGATGTCTCTTGCAAAATCAGAAGAGCAATATGAACCAAAACATCGATCAAATTCTAAGTCAGAGCGTTACTACCAACCTGAGGGTTGAATGGTACTGCGATTAAGATGTGGTCAAAAATGGCGAACTTTAGATACTAAGTGTTTTCCACTCCTCATCGGACACCACCTTGTCACGGTGGAGGAGCCTGTAACAGTGTGCTCCTACAGTAAGGGGTATCCAAAACACATGAAGATGGAAGCAATGGATTGTAACTCTCCAACTGGTAAGGAGTCCCAGATTTTGAATCCATCTACGACTTTGAGCGATCTAATACCAGTATGTGGAAACAGATGGGAACCTGGGAAGGTTCGAAGCCAACGACAGGGAAAGGTACTGCGGAGAAAGGCAAAGATTCTCGGGAATGAGAATATAAGCATTGCTAGTCCACCAAGTGTGGCAATATCCAGAAAAATGGGATGCAAGAAAGAGGAACTTTCGGAGGAAGGTGAGGACAGGCTAGTAATCCCGTAGATGCAGAAAAGTCTTCAGTTTGCGCGCTTTTCACATTAAACTGCACTTATGTACACAAACAAACAATGAAAAGGTGACAGCTGCCATACAATCCTTTGAACACTTCAAAGCACCTGGCATGTTGGGCATCCAGCGATGCCAAAGGAAGGGGTAAAGCAGTAGAGTAACTTCTATTTTTGGAGGATGTTTTGCTCTGGACTACGTGTCTACCTCTTAGCAGAAGGTTAAAGTAGGCTTTATACCTAAGTCTGGAAAAGATGACTATACAAATCCACTTTAGACAAATCAACTTAACATCATTTTCGCTGAAATGTCTGGAGAGACTGATTGAACATCACAGAACGCTAATGTCGCATCCACTAAATAAAAACCAATACGCTTGCCAGCGTGGAAAGTACTGTGAGTTTGCTCTTCACTCCTTGGTGTTAACAATGGTGGACGCAACTTTGGTGGTGACAACGCGATGGGGGTGTTCGTGGATACTGATGGGGCGTTCGACTGTGCACTTTTCCAAAAGTTCTGTGATACGCCGTAGTGTGGTGGGTTAAGGTAAAATATAAGAATTTTCACTGTAAGTTGGCTTCATTGCAAAGAATTGTATGTCTGAGTATTACCGGTGCCATGAGCGCGATATCTGGCGCACCTCTAAATGGATTGATCAATTTACGCCCTTGCATTTATTTATGTATAGCACTCCAATGAAAGAAGCTCATAGACTAATTCGATTGGACCTAGGGGAAACAATGAGGGGCATAGCGCATTGGTGGAGTAATCAGGAGAACTGCATCCAGTTTTCGCAATGCCTTATGATTTATGGATCCGCATACATCTATTTGGTAGAAGATATGAAGTTATTTTCATAAGTGGAGAAAACTGCTACATCGATGGCTCAAAACGAGAACAAAGTTCTGGGGCTGGAGTCTACCTTTCGAATAATAGCGACAAGTGGGTTTTTCCTTGGAGCCAATATGCAACGTAGGTTCAGGCTGAAATATATGCGATTCTAAGGGCAGCAACCTGGGGCATTAACGAGCGGTGGAAGGGTAGGCGCAAAGCAATGCAGTCGAGCTGCATTGAGGGCATTGAGCAGCCCTTTGACTACTTTAAAAATCTTTCAGGAATGTAGAAACTGATTGACCGGTGGAACTACTCTAGGTACCTCGAGACTGTCGTATAGAAGGAAATGAAATCTCAAACTCCTTAGCAAAAGAGGGATCAACTTTCTCTTGCCAGGACCGGAACTGACTATTGGAGTGTAATAGAATTGGTTAATACTGATATCAAAAACTAGGAGTAAGCTTCCTATAATGCCTGGAGAAAGTATTGTGCCGCCAGTCAAAACACTTTTTCTGTCAGAACCAAACAAACATATTGTAAAGTTTATTCTGTCGAAAAACAGAAAGACTTGCAGAAGTACTTTGGGCAATCCTGTAATGAGAAAGCGGGATCCACGTGAGTGTCCCGCCTACGGGAGCATCAAACATCGTATTTTTGGTGCTGATATGCTCCAGTTGCAGCGGTTAGTATAACAGCCACTAATGGAAATTCCATTATACATAAACGAATTCGGGGCGGGGAAATGGAGTACACTAGAGCATTAGGATCTGAGTGCTCAGATGCTTTGGTCCCCCCCTCCCCTCCGCAAAATGCCACGTATTCCACCAAGGTAAAATCTCACAGGATTTTGACGTCCAAAGCGGAGTCCTTCAGGTTGCATTTTGTCACCGATATTGTTTCTTTTTGTTACTGGTGACGTTGTTATGCTGCTTTGTCCGAAAAAGGTGGATGAGTTCAATAGACGATGAAATATTTCCATTGTAAATCAAAAGCTACAACCTTCCGTCAACACTTGTTTGCGTCGTATAATTGGATTTGTGTTTTAATTTGCGGTCCTCTGGGGATCCTAGCCAGCGTCCCACGTCCTTGGCGTCTAAAAGAGGAACAGGAATGCTCATGAAATTTGTGGGCGAGGGGGGGGGGGTATGCATGACGAAGAGAGAGACGTTCTATAGAGGCACCAGAGGGGTGGTAATGGGAGCCCCTATCGATCTTATTGAGTAATATATTCCTGGACAAGATTGAGAATAATCTACATTCCAAAGACCCGCTCCTAAATATCTGATCGAGGTATGTAGATGAGATTTTCACCATTGTCCACGAAGACAAAGCTGTGGAGATGCTGGAAGTCCTGAATAAGGTACATCGGAACCTAAGATTCACAATGGATATAGAGGACAATAGGGAACTCCCATTTCTTGATTTAAGGATCATTAGAGATATCTAAATTCGAACCACTCCCATTTACATAAAATGGTCCTTTTCTATGCAAAGATCAGCCATTAAAAGATCCGTATGTTAAATTTTAATACCTAAAGACAAGGCAAGAACAAATTATCTTAGATGATCAGGTACTGAGGAAGGGCACAACTTATGCCCGAAATACATATTTACAAATAAATAACTTATTCCGCTTTAGGAAGAAATTAACTATATTTGATTTAGATTCTATATCTTCTTCTTGTACACCGCGATCTTTGCAAAGAACTTAGTACTTTTTTGGAGCGCACGACTTTACTCTGTACGCGGTTTACCACATTTGTAAAAGTGCTTCCGTCCTGTACTTTGCAAATCCTGGCTATTTGCCCGTAGGCCCAGCACTTAAAGCAGCATCACTTGCGTTGCAGGTGATGCAAACGAATTTTATTTTCCCGCTTTGAAGAAGTTGGTAGATCAAACTCCTACCTTGAGATCGCTTACATCTGGGTAATCCCTTTTCCTCCACCTTTTGTTCGTTCGAAAGACAGTCTAGATACCTTATTTAGAAGGTGCATATGCGCTCTAGGTTAGGAATCATTGCTTTTGTATCATACATACAAGGCCTAGGCCGGTTCCTAGAACGTGTTCTTCTTGTCAATCTTCGACCCAAGCTCGATAAGTATACCGTCAGTCCGAGTTCGTCTGATAGATTTGACGTCTACCCTAGATTCTTTAGATTTGTCGTTGTTGGGGATTTCTCGAAGAACTTCCGTGAAAGGTCTCCCTTCATTTAGTTTGATGAGAAGAGACTTTGCTCAAGGTATGTCCGTTCTCTATTTCTTTCATGCTGATGTTTTCGTCGTAGTTGATATTAACTTTGCTACAATGCAGTTCCTGTCGATGCTACTCAACTTACGCTGCTGTTACTGTAGTCTCGCCTTTTTTCTTTTTTGCTTGCTCCGTTTGGTTACATTTTGCGCAACTGGAGGCTGCAATATCGATTTACCTTTCCCTTAGCTCATTTTCGGCAATTTTGCAGAGATTTCGCTGGTGTGTTGCAAGGTCAAGTTGTTTGGTCATCTCTTTAATGACATTTTTGATATCCATAGATATGTTTCACTGGACGAAGGTAGCCTTTATTTTCTATAAGCCCGCCTAGCAGTAGTAGACTTTTGAGTAGTCTTTCTTTCTCTACTCTTGCCTTTCGGATGAGGTCCATCCTCTCCGCTGAGATGACTTGGGTTTTCTGTTCGTCGATCTTCTTTCTAACAAGGAGGGGGGTGGGGTCATGCAGCAGCAAGCTTACCACACCGCATCTCTTTTTTTGGAGCTCGATGGGGTCTCTTCTTTTTGGCCACCAGCACTTTTACCTTCAATGGTGCTACTTTCTCTCTCACTACTTGTTCTCATCTCAACTGGAGTAGTGGGTCTTTTTGTCTTTTCAGGAGGCGACCGTGTCGTAGCTTTGTGTTGTTTGCCAAGCGATTTATAGTAGAATTCCCCAGGCTTTGAGGCAGAGCCAGAGTTTATGTTCACAGCCATATTCAAGCGCTAGTTAGGAGCCCATCTCAATAGAGTCGGCACTACCAACTTAAAGTGTCATAACTTGCTCGTAGCTGCAGCCCTGCCAAGATAATTATCGGGATGGAGGCAGCTGTAATATTAATCTGAGATGCATTTCCACGAGGTGTTTTTTTTTGGACTCGTATCTTACGCAGTTGATATGGAAAATAGATTGTTCTATGTAAATTCATTATGAGCAACTTTCTTTCTTGCTACCGGAAATGAATTAAAAACAAAAATGTTAAAAAACAAGGTAACTGACGGAAGTTATACCATTAGACGTCTAAGATCACTGAATACCAGTGACTGATTAAGTTAAGTAACAAATAGTAAAGGGAGCATTGTCTATGCATAGACCTAAGTACATTAAGTTACAGCATCAAGTTACCATGCGGAACCTAAAGTACTTTGTTCAAAGTTCACTGGCTTAATTACTGTACTATCATAGAGTGATAATTAGGTGCCCAAGGGAAAGGTTGAAAACTAATTGAAAATCGTGCACGCTTTCAAACGAACCCAAAAAATGTATTGTGCCCACCGGCTGAAAAAATATCTAAATATCTTAAGACATAATTCTCTGATGACTGTAGATGGACTTGCACGTATTGTGTAAAGTGAAACGCGGAAAATTCATTGAAACATACACATATTGGCGACATGTGTGAATGCATTGTACGAAAATGAAGAGAAATAACTCCTTCAACATAATAATTGCTTTGCAAACTCGGATGGGATTTGCATATTTATGAAATACACACTTCAAGCAACTAAAAAGTAATTTTCAATTACTTGCAGAGAATACTCATCCACATGAAGACAAACTAGTCTTACATAAGATGATTGACCAATTTATGAGCAATAATTATCCAAAAATGATGGAGTTCCGTTTCGGAAGAGACCCCCAAGCGGGGCCGGCTTATAAGCTCAACCAATCTTTTTCGAACCACTATGAAAAGAATGAAATTCCTTTGTGTAAGTATGAGTGTGCACATTCCAAACTAAATAATGGATAATCGTAACAGTGAAGAATAACACATACGTGACCTTCATCATATCTAATTGACGAAAAAATAAGTACAAACTATGAACTTCCTTCAAGTTCACAGAGATACACTTTCATTGTCGCTCTTTGTATCTTAAGTCGGGTCGGGGGTCTCATACACTGCTTGTTGATGTAGATACTTTTTTGAAAAGTAATTGAAGAGTTAGTGACCTTTAGCTAAGCGGCTCGGTGCCAAAGCGAACCTTGTCCGTTTTCACCGACTTTTCCAACATCGATAACCTTAACTCGATTGGGTAGCCTACTTTTTTCATGTACTCACGTAACGACCGGCTCAGACACTTTTCTTGGCCAGTGTCGACGATTCTTAAGTGTATCTACTGTTATAAACTTTCTATGGATGGTCCTACTTAACTTTGTTCGGCTAAATGGTCGCTAACATATAATAACAGAGTGTATTCTTCAGCCTAACTTACGTGTATTTCCGGTTTTAATATTTTTTAATTTATACTTTTAATTTTTTAGGTTTTGAGTGTGATTCACCGAGCATTATGACCCAATTGTGCGTTTTTCGGCCCAGAAGTTCGTGGCTCGAAAGTGCATGCTACCTAAGATTAATGGTTAGTATCAATATTGATCGTGTCAACACTTACAATTAGGAGGACGACACTACAGATTTTAGCCATTGTTAATCCGAAAAACTAGTTCACTTCCACTATCCGCTTGCGCTTTTGTGCCACTTCCTAAAAAGAGACTTTCAGGTACGCTCTAAGGCTTGGTTACACAGCACTAGTTTTCACGGTGCTCTTACCGTTGCTACAATCTTTTTCGCGGCTCTACAAGAACTGAGGTATGTTTGCGCGGTATATTTTCGCAGCCTCTGGTTTGGTGAAGTGGTTGAGGAGATGGTAGGCAACGTACATTGGCCCCTACCATGGCACCTGAGTTGAATATTACCATCATCGACCAGACCAGCGACTAACCATAATCTTATGGATGTTATCGGCTGTTACGTGGATTTCTCAAGTAAAAGTGAAAGTGCTTACAATTTATGCATTGAGTTTATTATTTTGGCTTCCTATGAGCTCGTTGGTAGCTGGCACGTTTGCGAGTGGAGTTTTCAATTCCACTCAAGTTGAATTTGTAACAATTTTAGCAGCGTTTTGAGTAGTTTCGGAGTTGAGTATATTTCGTGTCGTTAATTTTCACAGATGATTTATGTTTTTTCTTGCAATAAGTTGTTGTGCATGGCACAGGCTCGAATGAGAATGTTAGTTATGTTCCTCATGGTTTACGATCCAATTAGCGCTAGTTACTGTTAGAAGGATGTAAAACAGGAGGGCAAAAGGTCAGCAAAGCCCACTATGACCTTCTTTTATTCAATATGTCTGTTATATAATATGATAGTACCAACGCCGTTCAAGAGGAAATAAAATGCACTAAAGTCGTGATGTTCGAGAAAGATCTAAGCGCCTCAGAAAATAGATGCGGTAGATCCATAGAAACAAGTAACTTTTATTATTATTCAACCAATTAACATATTACGTATGTACCTTATGAGCAGTGATAGGAAAGGGCAAAAAGTGAAGGAATCAAATTTGTGAATGCACACAAATCGAGTTTTTGGGGGTTATAAGGAGATGCAGAGTAATATACAGGTTGTGAGATGGGAAGCAACGACGGTGACATCTTCGTAAAACCACAGACTTCGGGAAAAGTAGCGAAGTTTTTAATTATTCATTTTGGAAGAAAGCAAGCTGCAGGTATGGAAGTTGTGGGGTTAGAGATGACTGGAAAAAAATGAGAAGTGAGGAAATCAGATGGACAATTTTGAACATCGATATCTCTGATAATACGAAGAATTTGAAGGACAAGGGCGGAATCGCCAGTAACCGAGAAAAAGACATGTAGGTATCAGTGGCCGCCCCGAGAAGCCCAATTAACGCTGTGGTGAGTCGTTTTGATGCCACAAACTCCTAAGACCGTGATTGCTGTTATGGGAGTAGGGAGACGGAGTCCAGCCGGCTCAAATCTTCAGAGCCAGCCCGTAGCAATCCCGAAGCAAAGCAGGTCCGCAAAGAATGGTTTACACAGTATCAGTAGCTTGACTCTAGTTGGAGCTGGGCAATCGCAGAGGAAGTGACTGAAGGTTTCCCCTCTTCTCTGCAGCTTCGGCAATGCGAATTGCCGAGCCTGGCGGCATGGTCCCCTATGGGCTAGTGACCAGTGTAGACCGCCGTAATTTTGTACGGTTATAAGCGGGCCAAATCCTCCTTGACTTTGCACAGATGGTAAGCCTTCACCATCTAAGGCTCGCGGCTGCTAAGTAGTGCTAGTAGATTCCGCCCTTGTCAGTCGCCAGCGAGACGCCAACTGTATCCGCCGAAGGACTACCAAGATCAGAGCCTTGCCTGGCCAATCCGTCAGTCCGCACATTCCCCTCTATGTTCCTATGACCCAGAGGAGGGTAACCTTGAGCGTGATACCCAGACGGTCCAGTGCGTTTCTGCACTGGCCCACCAGCTTGGAGGCTATCATCGCTGAGTACAACGCCTTAAAGGCCGCTTAGCTACTAATATCGCCAGTACTTCCGCTTGGAATACACTGGCGAAACCTGGGAGAGGATACGACTCGGATGATGACTCGGATGAGGTGGTATACAGGTTGTAAGGTGTAAATAAGTAGAATTCAAGAGATCGTGAAAAGGAACTGCAGAATGGTATGTATACGATAGATAATCAAAAAATGCCGAGAATAGGAGAAAAGTGGTGTTCGTTTAGGTTCGTTTTCTATGAATTGAATAACGGTTCGAAATGAAAATTTCAATAGAACATAACTTCGTATTGGAATCAGGTTTAACCGTGAATTGTATTTTGTTTAAAAGATACGTTTCTACTTTCAGAAACATACTTGGCTTCTAAAAATATTAATAGTTGCATTTTTTACAACGGTTTTAATGTAAAAATGGAAAAGCCGAAGATTCCGGTGTTAATGAAATTCGAGTTCGACCGTAAAGCCACAACGCCCGACATAGCTCGGAATATTAACGATGTGTTTGGTGCTAACGTTACTTCTCAGATCACAATAATTAGTTGATTCAAATGGCGATTTCAGAGCATCGAACGAGCCACCCGGCCGACTCGAGGCTCAAATGGATAACGATGTGCAGGATTTCACTTCGTGGGGTAGCCCGCATTGCAATGGTACCTCCTCCTTAATGTGTAACCTACCCACTTCCGTCTTCCAATCACAGTGCGCATGAGTGCCATACCTGTGCGTCGACCAAGTTTTTAAGTTAAGATAGTGTCAGAGAAGTATTGACGAAGACTTGGAGCCTTTGAGTAACAATGGAGGTCACTTTCCATGTGCTACTCTATAAGCACCACAGAAAGAACATGTACACAGAACAGTCTCAACTTGATCTTGGTGTTGGGATATCTCGATTTCAGATAAGAAAGCAAAGCAGGATCTAGCGCTGTTAATGCGCTACATGACATTCAGTTCGCGCCTTTGATGCTTCGCTATTAATGCAGATAGGGAGAATGCGACGATTCGCCAGACTGAGAACCTTGGTTTTGTCGGTGTTTCACTTCAGCCCAATTCTACTTGCCTCTTTCCAAATCAAGAGCCATTTAGCCAAGGTTTGTGGCCAGGTGAGAGAGTAAATAAATATCATCAGAGTGGTCGAGGTGTTTGAGGAAAGATTTCATCGTCCATTGAATTCGTACAATTCCTCTGGGCAAGGCAGCAGGGGAGGAGGGAGAAAATAATATCGGTGACAAGATGCAACCTTGGCGAACTCCGCTTTGAACCTCAAAATCCTCAATTTTACCTCGGTGGAACCCGCAACATTTTGCGCCAGCATATGTCGCGCTGGTAACAGCTATTAGTTTCTTCGTAATGTCCCTCCTGCATAAAGCAAGACAGATACATTCCCTGTTTATGCTATCGAAAGCTTTCTCAGCAACCAACCAAACTTTTGAGATGTTCTTTGATGCTTAGGGTTATTTTAGCTATTATCTTTTGCGACAGCACGTAGGTAACCCTGCAATTGTTACATTCAAAACGGGTCCACGGAAACGTTTCAGCTTCCCAAGATTTTCGTACGGGTAGAAGTAGCTGATCTGCAGTTACTACAGATGTAGTGATAAATAACTCTACGGGGAGGTCGTCAAGCCAAACGGTTTTACTATGTTTGAGTGCAATAATGGGCGAAATGGTTTCTCTTCTGCTTGGAGGAAGAGTCCGTATCCGTATGTTATGGTGACTAGTCATTTCATCCACAAGAAGGGGAGCTTCACCAGATGTGATACGGTTAAGAACCGCGGTGAAGTGTTCTTTACACCTCATCAGTGGTTCGACATCGTGGATGAGAAATCGACCGTTGACGTCCTCAACAGGACTATCGAAAGACTTGCGAGCTTTTTGTGATACGCTATAAATTTCTGAAATTATTGCATTTCGCAGCATCTTCCGCTTTCCTGACAAGCGCAATAGTAAACTCTGTTTTATCACGACAAACAGTACGTTGAGCTTGTCACGATTTCGCTCGATATCGGGGTTCGACCTCGTCACGCCCTCATCGCTCGCAGCTGTCAATAGAGCCTTAAACCCCTCCCATTTCCTTCGCCGATCCAGCTTCATGAGGCCTCGAATATTGATTACGGCGGATATTTACTGCAAGTAACTAGACGAAATGTTGCATCTTGTAGGTAAACAACCGAGATTGATCAATCGACCGGTTTCCTTCTTCTTGCACCGCAACGCTTGACCACATCTCGGCAGAGTGATGTGGGTAAAACTACAGAATTTTCAGTTGGGAACTCTCCGTCATTCACCATATTCGCTAGACTTTTCACTCACTGATTAACTTTTTTCAAAATCTTCACCGGCAAAGAGATAAATAAGTTACTATTAAGAGGGTTGAAGTGCGTCGATAACATGGGGTACTTTTTTAGTTTCGTTCAAAATAAACATAAAGAAAAAATATTTGAATTTATTTATTTCATGGGAGATGGCCCAATATTAGGTCGTTGAGGAAATTCTTTCTCTCTCTTCATTATTAAAATTCTAAAAAAACAATTTTTAAATATCATTTCAAAGCGTTTTTCTCCAATCTAATAGTATCACTCGAGAGAGAAGTATCGAAATAAACTATTCTTCCTCTTAAACTCAGTATTACAGAGAACTCGCCCTTATTACCGCCAAAAGGTAATACTAACTCGCAGGAAAATATTAGTCAAGGAAATCTTTGATTAGCTATCACTGAAAAATTCAGCCATACTTCAACAGAAAAATATCAGCTTCATCTTCATGTCATTCGAGGGCAATGAATCAAATACTCACTGAAGGTGACCATAGAATTCGTATTCTGCTGAGTCGTCTCTGCCTTCCGTTGTTCATGACATATGACTAAATGTTGAAAAATTTAGTTTTAGTTGAAGCGCACCACTTTTTTCGTTGACTGGTTTGAAGTCTATGATGTTGCCGGCGAAATGCTTGTGGACGATAAAAACTGTGCTACATTCTCGCGATCCAGACTTTTTTTCGCTTATGAAAATAGTGTGCGCTCTCTGTGGTTCTGAGTGTTGGCCAACTATAAAAGACAATGAACGGCGTGTTGCGGTAATGAAGGTAAGGTTTTGTGTTGGACTAGTGGCGTGACACGTTTTGATCACATTCGAAATGAGGATATCCACGACCTATATGGGGTTGCACCGATTGTGGCGTGATGCGCTGGATGGGGATTTAAAAGCCTCGCGATTGCATCCAAATCAGGCTTTTGATAGAACCAAATGGTGAAACCGATCACGACGAGCCGACCCCGTTTTTTAACAGGACAAAGGCCGAAGAAAAAGAAGAAGTACATTCGACAACCAGATAGCTTACTGAATAATAATTTCCTTTCCCGGACCGCTCAAACATTTATCCTGTATTTTTCGACCTGTCCAATGAATGCACTAAGAGTGTCAGTTTCGAACAGGGAGTGCACGTTCCAGGTTACAATTTTATAGTTTTTTTCCCCGTTGCCGTAGTCAATGTTGTAGTTCCAATTCGATCTGAAGCTCAGTTTCGGGTTGCATGGCACTAATAAACAGTGAACAGCCTATTTTACAGCATCCAAGCTGGGGGGCTTGTTAGCTCATTCCTTTGATCTTCTATTCTCTAAAGTCGAG
The DNA here is from genome assembly GCF_905115235.1 of Hermetia illucens. NCBI lineage: Eukaryota > Metazoa > Arthropoda > Insecta > Diptera > Stratiomyidae > Hermetia > Hermetia illucens. Next base: position 18,548,714 of record NC_051854.1, read on the forward strand.
GTGAGATGATATTTAGTAATAGATCTGTAGGTGATAAATCAACGGTCATTACCCAGGCGTTTGTTGAGAATTGCCAAGTTTGCAACCCCCATGAGACTACCCCCTTATTAGTCTTTAACTTATTAATAATCTGCTAGCGAAGAGTATTCATGAGGTCTTACTCAATGCTATGGATCGGTCTCTTATACAACTATGTAAATTATTTCCCATTAATGTTCGGTGTAACCGCGTCTTAATGCACACGACATTCATGCATATATAGAAGGATACCTACTAACTAGTTTCCACCTCAAAGATCGAAAACTTCGCAAGTGAAGATTCATCGTCAAACACTACATATTTTGCATTTACCTTTTTGCTGGTATAATGTTTTGGTGGTAATGATGCGACTCGAATATAAAGTTGACATTCTTGTTACACCAGGTTTTAATTTTGCGGGATTTGGTGTTGGTTTGTTTATTATTTCCGCCAATTGTGGTAATAGTTGAAATCATCTCTTTGCGCACACGTGCTACAAATACTATGCTTTTATGCAAAAAGTAAACAAAACATTGTTAAAAGCGTCTACCTTTGCTGGAGGTATCATGTTGAAGTGAAAAGTTGCAATGAGGTATGAACAATCATGAAACAGTGATGATTTCACGGTTTTGTTGCCAAAGATGTATTATTTGGTGTCATTATCTTTAAAGTGCCCACAGCGAGTGCCGAAGCACTGAATAGGTAATTCATGATTGTTTTTTCAAAGTAGGTGACGGCGCTTAGTAATTGTTGTTCAAACTATCTATTTTCGATGAATTTTGCATATTTATTGCTGAATAAAATCCTGAACTTTTATGTTACGCTTATGTGATGTTTATTTTCTTGAAAAATTTAGTTTTATATTGTTGATCATAAATTGCCTGTCTATATGCACCAAATAACTTGAACTTCGAAAAAGAAAGTTTCAAATATTATTCTACATTTTATCTTCTATTTAAAGGTTCGGTTTTTGAATTAAAATGAGTTTGATCTCCCAATTCTTACGCTTGATGTAAGGGGAGGGAGCTGCCCTCTTTTACCAATTGTAATTGGAAATATGAAGGACCTCTGCCCTAAACTTGAGGTTGCCACCGAGGTCTATTCCCTCGACCGTTTGTGAGCTCACCTACCTGATGGAATCTACGAAGCTGGAACATCTCATTTAGGTTATACCAAAAATTTGGTCAGAGGAATTATTTTGTGTATTTCTGATTGGTATTTGAATATAGGGATATTCATTATACTAATTAAAATAGCACTAATCCAGGAAATAGGTCGCGTTTTAAAGAAGGCAATACCACACCTACCTTAGACGATAATTTTGAACAACACTTTGTCTATTTATAGAGCGGGAGTGGTTAATAACGAATTTGACTTCACATGGAAAATACTGCGAGCACTATTTGTATTTCTAGAGCACAAGTGCTTGTTAAGCTTGTCAACCACAAGGTTGAGGGTTTGAAGGACTGATAAATCAGAACTATCTAACAGTCCAAATTTAAAGTGAGAGGGTATGGGCCCACGTTGGTTTAGGCAATTTGAAATGCCAAAGTTTTTGTTACAGACTATTTTTATTTGATATGCTTGGTCAACTACTATGGCCAGGGTAGCACAACGGATTACTGGGCATTCAGACCACCATAATTTTTGAGATTACTTTGCAAAAAATATACGAAACTTACAGATAAGCACTTTTATCGGCAATGAAATTTCAGTTTGTCAAAAGCAACGAAGAAAGGATCCTATAAGAAGACCGAAACAGAGGGGCAAATCTATCGAAAATGTATGAACCCTGTTTCATTTTGAACCTATTGGGAGGTATCTGTTAAATGAGAATATGGTCAGTTTGGTATCGACATTCCTTGCCACTGTTCCATCGAATGCTATAGTTGACTATAGTTGGGCATTGTATTGCTATTTAATAGACCGTTTCAATAAACTTTTGATTAAATCATGCCTCCTGCGTTTTTATTTGAATCACTGTTTTTCAGGAAGTCTACTGTCAACGTAGGTGGTGTATCGTCAAGCGTTGGATTTTCTGGTATTCTACGGCAAATCATGTAGTACTTTATCTGGCCAAGGAGTGCTAATGAACGTTCATGTTTTTCTGATTTTGAAAATGGGAGGCTCGTGGTCCAATATTGTTCATCATTAAGGGGTCTTTCTAGTTAAAAGTTCTGACTATTTAAAAAAAAAAATCCCTTAATTTGAATGGAATTATGGTTTAAAATATGTTTTTAAAAAGCGATTTTTTTTAAATTAATTATATATATAGGTATATGAGAAGTAGTGTTTTACGCTCTTCGGCACCAGGGTTTTCTTTGAGCAGCTGCTTCTGTAAAATCTTTTGCGATTCATACTTCTAAATATGAATATATCTTATTTAAATGGTGGGTAGACTGTATATATAAGAAAGTGGCGGTAGAAACTGTTCCCACAGCACGATGTGAGTTTTTGTAACATTTTTGAAGTGATATGGATAAAAGCCCTGGTGGAAAAACAGCAGTAAACAAGTTGGAAAACCGGAAGCTCAATGCCTCAGACAAAAAAGATTTTGTGTTTCCCTATGGTAGGAACGATGATTGCATAACAGTCTCGTGTGGATATAGTTAAAAATTCAATTGCATTTTATTCTGGAGAGAGCCATATACATAGATAATTTGACCTGGAAAGCAATGTATTGATAATAGTTAGCCTCATATGCTTGACACTAGGAGTTCGACCATATTAACAAATGTGAACAACAGTAGATACAAGCAATTCGGAATACCAGAAGATTTTTTTGTTTATCTTGTGTGAACAATTTTCTATGCAGCTTTTTCCACTCGAACATAGGTAAAAACTCAAAATATTCTTTGATATGTCCAACACCACCGTTGATATGAGTTTACTTCATATAGTAATGACATCATACGCGCCTTAGATTGTAATAAATTCACGTGAAAGGCGAAATTTTGACCTTCTAAAACTTTCTTAATAATAGTTGAATTTCTTTCAAACTTTTCAAAATTGTGTATTATATTACTACTTATATTGATAGGCTTTGTACTTCTAGGATAAACTTGAGGGGCGTTTTCGAGTAAATTTTTTCTTTATTTGAGAGGGATCAAGTACTTAGGCGTAATGACTAACCAGAGGCTGACTTTCAAATCACATGTGCAGTGTCCAGCAACGAAGACATTATAATACCAGAGCATTAATTGCGAGAATGTTAACCGTCGACTTCTGATTTCGAAGGTGATTAGTTCGATCAAATTATATGCAGCCCCCATGTGGGCTGATCCACTGGAAAATACAATAAATAAGAGAAAAATTGGGGCTGCTTTTCGCATAAGTGCAATCTGAGTATGTGTTTAGGGAACAATTTTCGATGAAGTACCCTCGATTGATATTCTGGCGAGAGAAGGGCAACATCTTTTTAATCGAATGGCGGGAGAGATGGGAAGAGTCAGAAAAAGACCGCTGGACCCACAGAATCATATAGAATATTCGGAAATAGATCGAGCGACCACACGGCTAAGTAGGTTTTGACCTAAGACAGTTTTTGAGCCGACACGGAAGTTACCGAGTATACTTGTATCGATTTGCGCATGACGATTCGCCGTATTGCCTAAAATATCCCAATATTACGCAAGAAGCTGAACACATTTTATTTCACTGCCCGAGATTAGTAGCTCAGAAGACTTCATTGGAAGCTAAAACTCGGGAGCACTTTAAAGCCGAAAACATCATGCATTATATGTTGAAGTCGAAGGTGATATGAACTGAAGTCGAAAAGGTAATAGCAGCCATTCATAAAAAACTGCGGCAGGAAGAAATCAGTCGAAAGAATGAACGACAGAGGAGTGTAATTAAAATTACTTTTCTATTGTTACATAATGTAAATTAAAGACTATAATTGTAAATTATTTTTAATTTTATTAATTTGATTCAACTGACATTATTTAAATTTATTAGTCAGGAACCAAAGATCCGGAATCCGCACAGGCCAAGATGGTTTGGGTATTTTTCGGGAGTCGCTGCAACTACAGCAACTTCAGAAGCTCAACCCCGACTTTATCCCCGCCCAATTGCTTCATCTCAAGCAGCAGTTGGCTTTAGGAGCGGTTGCCTAAGGTGAGCTCCGTCAGCAACTGCGCCACTGCGGCCACGGGGGTGCGGAGGCGATGGAGGCACCCTGTTATCAAATGACATCTGGCAAACTATACGGATTACTTGGAAAAAAAACGAAGAGTCGTCCAAGGCCCTTAACGAGCGAAAAAAGCAAAAACTTAATCACGACCGAAGCGGAACTTACACCCGGAGCGGAACCACTCGAACCCCAATGCTAACGACAGACGAAACCACAAGCACCAACAAAACGTCAGAAGCGACGTGTCCTGCGACTTAACGTTTCTTACTTTTACCAAAAAAATAAAAACTAAGTGAATATTAAGAATAAAAGTAAATATAAAATTTGCTACTCAGGCTACTGCAGGCTTTAGCGAAATAGGCATAATCTGATGTTATGATTTTGAATCGTTTAATATTCTCCCGAAATTCCAGGTTACGACGATTTGCTGACTGTCACACAAGCACCACAGCACAGTCGATGTTGTTGATGGTTGAATGCTCGTTTTTTTCGTAAGTAATCCGTATAGTTTCGCAGATGTCGTTTGATAACAGTGCGGCAAACGCCTCCGGCACCTCCGCACGGCGACGTAACCCGGAGTTCTGGTTTCGACAATTGGAGGCGCACTTCACGCACGCAAGTATCACTGCTGACGCCATGCACTTTATTCACGCGCTCGTCGGCCTGGATCGTCGATTGGATTTGTCGCCCACGTTTCAGAGGAGTGTTCCTACTCGAAATTAAAGGGTACCCTCATCAAGCGACTGCCAGTAAGTGAGCCAGCAAAGCTGAATCCGCGGCTCCCTGAGCCAACTGCTGCGTGAGATGAAGCAGTTGGGCCGGGATAAGGTCGGAGTTGAGCTTCTGAAGTCGCTGTGGTTGCAGCGATTCCTGGAGACTACCCAGGTCACCTTGGCCTATGCGAACTCCGGATCTTTGGAGGTTATCGATTATTTCAAATGCCTGGAGGCCTCTGTAGACGACGCAATCAGGCATGAGTCTTTGATCTTGGATCCAGGCAAATAGGCATTAAGGTTCGCTCGATGTTGAGCGGCTTTGGGCAAGAAACGACGGTAGAAGTTGACAATGTCCAAAAACCACCGCAGATTCTTGACCATTTTAGGCTATGGAAAGTTTATGGTGGCCTGAACCTTGTCTGGATTCGGTTGGATTTCCTCAAAGGAAATCATGCGGCCTAAAAACTTCACCTGCTGTTAAAGGAATTTGCACTTTTCAACGTTAAGCAGACCGGCCTCAAAGAGACGTTCAAAAATGCAATCGAGATGTTCCAAATGCTTAGACTTTGAAGAAGAGGCGATCACAACTTCATTCAAATACACGAAACAAAAGATAAGGTTTCGCAGGACAAAAACCATCCGGGTGAACTCGAAGAGTCCGAAAAGTATGCATATTGCCATTTTCGGAATATCTTTCTTAGCTATAGGAATTTGATGGTACACCTTGACTAAGTCCAAGTTCGTGAAAACACGGCTGTTAGCGAAGTTGTGCGCAAAGTCGCGAACGACTGGTAAGGGATAGCGGTCTGGAAAGGTGGGAGCATTCAGACGTCTATAATCGCCACATAGTCTCCATTCGCCGTTGGACTTTCTCCCAATTCAAGGTCATGTCATGTTGGTAAAATCCGTAAGCTTCTCTTTATGCCTCTTTAAGTCTTACCAAAAACGTCGAACTACACTCAATTGTGATTCGAATTAAGCTCGTCAGTGATAAAAACATCTAAAGATTCAAAATCTTAAATATTCTTCAGGGACAAAAATTGCCACTTGTATACTTTGACGATAACCGTGCAAGAGGTGACCTATTCTTTGCACTTGTGCATCTGTTAAAGTCACCGTAGTAATTGGTCATGTCATGCTAAGAGTGGTTGCTTTCGTTAAATTTTCAGGAAAGTCACCTCTCATCTTACATCTTTGAAGCAGGGATTTGGGTGATGGCTAAGCAGTAGCTATTATAAAACATTTCAATAGCATCCTCTTTGAGTTTCGTTTTCTTTGTAACTCAAGAAGTTGAGAATGGCAATCGTATATGAAGTATAATTATCTCATGTGCAATTTTTGGTAAGTACAATTAATTAACAAGTCGTTTCATGTCACGAATTCAATGTAAAAGCAGTCAAAAAAGTTATCAAAATTAAAAAGTATTTTATTTTTCTTATTTACAGTTTACATATTACAATAATTATTGACAAATTCGCTACATTTTAAATAAGTTACCCTATCTTCGGTTTCATAATAATTTACATGTGGATACAAAACTCTTTTTACCTAAGGAAAATTAATGAAATGTTCTCCATTCAGACGACCTTGATCTCTGTAAGATTGTTCCACACGTCTTTCATCTTCTTGGCCATCTATGCCAACACCAATCCGTTCAATGAATTTTTCAGCCCGATACCCATGTGTCTGAAAAGTGAAAATCCGATTGGAATTATAAATAAGTATTCAAATCAATGAGAGGTTAAATAAGAAGATTATGTCTTACACTAAACCCAGAGGAGTGATATCATTAGATTATTCAATGACGGTGATATTAAACGATTGCAAAATTTCACCTTCATTTGGTAATTCCTATTATCATACCTGTTCTTAGGGTTATATTAATTTTGAATAATAAGGAGTGGAATTTTTTAGCTTGAGTCCGTAATAGTTTCCAATCTCTATGGACGTACAATCTGCCTCCTTATCGTCTCGTGTTGTGTCGTGATTGGTTTGTCACTTTTAATTGCCTGTTAAGAGGAGACCAGCTTCAAATGGGAATTTCTTCCTTTAAGAAGGTATATTTTGAGAACCACTCATAAACACTCGAAAATTTTTCGTCAACAATAAAAATGTTACCCGACATTATTCCGATGAAGGTCGTAAGAAGAGCCCTCCCACTACGGGACGTGTAGCGACTCCAATTTATATTTGAAGCCAAAAAGCTTTTTATTATACATTACTAACTTATTTGCTAAGAATATGAATCCCAATGAGTGTAAAAATAATAAAAATCAAAAATTTTGGAGTTGTTAAAAACAAAATTGAATTTTTATCTTTTATATTAAAAATAGTAATAAAATATCATATCATCCCAAATGTCGTTTCAGGTTCTTGGCAATTTTACTAAGAATTATACCTCAAAATTTCATAATGATCGGTTCATTACTTTTTGAGTTAAAATTCCACCAAATGCAAAAAAAAAAATCACTTTGAGAAAAACATTAAAAATTGTTTTTTTTTTAATCGCCGTCCAGATAGGAAAAGACTTATCACTCGTAATTACACAGTTGCAATAAATCCAAATGCACTGGTAGAAGGGACTGATGCCAAGCTGTGTAAATATGCCACTTACATTGCGCTACAAAATTACGCAAGAGCATAAAGGGACTACATCCTGGGTGCTCGAGCCTGAGCCTGTACCCGATATGCGCCCGGTTCCACGCTCATAAAATCTGAAGAAACACGAATTTTCCTTTGGAATTTTTGCAGGATATTCTGGAAAACCAGATAACCGATCTATGTAATACAAAAAGCCAATTCTTAAAACCTGTGGTTTACCCCTACAAAGTTGATAATCACAGGCTCATATGCCATTTGGAAATCATGAGAAAAATGCGGTAGTGAGTAATTGATCACAGATTGCTTTTCTTTATTGAGTCTCTGGGAAGTTTATCACACTGACAATTTGGCTTTCGTCAGTCAGTCAGATAAACCATTGACATCAGCAAATTGGTCCTTGACTTGGTCGAAAATGTGCTATACTGAGCGGGTAATGCCTGCAGTTATTAGGTAGTGATTATCCTGCATGTGCAAAATGTATTAAATTTGAGCCTTCGTTACATCTCTGGCGTTTATAATGTATGCAATATAATTTGATTGACAGAAATACCACTTTAAAAGTGTGTTTTACCTTCAGTAGTATCTCAGACGATGCTACATATGTAGATTACTGGTACAAAAGTTTACTGATCAAATAACGTAGTATTTTTAGTTCTCCCTTAGCCTGATTTTTGTGTTCATTTGAAGCATTGAGAACGCTGCTAGCTCCAAAATGACCTAACCACTAGCAACAATAAATATTAAATTGTAAGTGCAACTAAACTCGTAGGATAATCAGTTAATAGCACTTCAGAAACTTATAAAGTACTCTGTATAAAAAATAATATATATACTCTCGTAAGAAAGGAAAACAAAGGGTCCTTTTTAAATATTTTGGACTTCTGATTGCTCTTAAATCTGATGGCAAAGGAACACCGGGTTTGAAGGCAGAGTACCTTTTTGTGGTGTCATCGAGCATCAGTTATATGTGAGCGAAAACTTTGATCCATTCCAAGTTCATTGGTGATCCCTCTATGCTTTTTGTAGGACCTGACTCTTAAGGTTGGACTTGTTGTATCCAGGCGGACAAATAGGGAGAATTAGGTAGGCTTCGATTCCAGCAATAATAGAGGAAGGACTTAGATCCTCTCATAAATTGCCATCATAGTAAACTATTCCTCCTTTGGAGGCAGTCATCTTCCTCTCCAACACGATGTCAATCTTGGGGATCATCTTTCTTCTCTCCTCTCACGTCAGTTATTGATCATAATCCTAACACTTAGAGCTTTATTCAGCTTGTCGTCTTTACTATTTGTTATTTCTCTATACATCTTACACTATATCTTGTGAGGCTATGTTGTAATTATTAGTGCATAAGATATGCATTGTAAGCCATCTCAAGAACAGAGTAACAGGAAGTACACCATTGTTGTTCCATTGTAATATACTGTAGGGTCGGAGGAGGCCAACTTCAAAGAGCTCCTAAGTAAATATTACAATTTTCTCCACAACACAAAGGTCAAACCGAAAGCATATATTCATCAGGAAAAGTCTGCACGCCTTTCTGTACCGGAACCCGAGTTTCAGGGACCTAACTATGGTCAAACTAGACCAGGGTCGAGTAGAAAACGTTTATATATTTTCGGTTCGGCTCCATAAATTGTCTATCATAGCAGCGAGGAAGGCCAACCTGCTGATAGACTACGACTTCAATGCGAGATATAGGAGTGAGCCTCTCTTTGACAATATTATTGACAAAAACCTATCGGTGGGTAACAGAGGCAACCAACCTTGAATTTATTCCGCTTCGAGGAGGTCCTTGATATCATCTTACTAACCGACAATGGGAGAACTAGAGACTGTCGGACTAGATATTGTTCTCAGATCACAGATGGATACTTTTAGGTCTAAATCTTGTTGTAGACGTCTTCTACTCTTTCAGAGACCCCAGGATGATAAAAAAAAATTGTCACCTTGTTGGAATGAAGAGCTGTGTAACCTCACGAAATTAACTAAGGAGGTTTTCAACATCTGCTACAGGCATATATACTAGCCCTACAAAGTCTGCTTGTTTCGAAACCGTTGCAGAGTTGTGAGGCCAAGCGGGTTGAGGTCAATGGAGAATATTGTAATGTTCGCGGTTCAAGTAACATGGATTGGTTCCAAGAAAATGTGAATAGGAAAAATGGAATTCTCTATCTGTAGCTTGTGTGTGACGGTTTTATTTTTTTAGGCGGGAAATCCAAGAGCAAGCTATGCTCTATCTAATGAGAATTAACATTTTTGCTACCTCCCAGTAAAGTAATACTTGCTTTAAATTCATAGTTCGACGGACCCAAATAACACGTAAATTCCGCTAGATCATAAGGATAGGTTTTTTCTACTTTTCCTCCAGCCTTTGTCCTGTTCGGAAGCGGGATCGGGTTGTCTTGATCGGTTGGGCTATTTTGCTCGGTCATAGGCCTGATTCAAGAGCCTTTCAAATCACCATCTAATGCATTAAGCCCGCGATGTTTGAGCCGGCGTTTTGGTCATTTCACATATACTTTTATGTTCAAAACAATCTTGAGTGAGTTCTTATCAGCGCGAATTATATGTCCACATCAAAGACGCTTGTTTCTCGATTTTTTCACGATTGCTACAACCCCATATCGATCGCGGATATTCTTATTTCGGATGTGATCATCACCTGTTATGCCACTGGTAAAATAAAATATCTTCGTTTTCACTATCATTTAGGACCATAGAGGACGACAGGGTAGACAACACTACGGTAAATTTGGATTTGAAACCTTTGTTAATACTTCGATCAAACAATGTCAGTTGTGAAACTCCTTCATAGAGCAGGATATACTGCGCTGAACTTTGGAAACTCCGTGTGATAATGTCCATAACAAGAACAAAAAAGAGAGGCGGGAAGACACCCTTTAATGCACACCGACAGAGGAGAAGTTTCAATATACCGACCACACTTCAACCTTCACTCTTCGGATCGTAGAAGAGCAACCAACACACAAGTTACTGCGTGTAAAAGTGTGGATGCCTCTCACGGAATTTCTCCATGAGTAACCGCGCATGATATATTGCGTTAGTAGCGTTTCAGTTCTTGGCAATCCCTCTTGGCTCAAGGTATCGCGGATACGGTTGCCTGCTGGAATGTCTTTCTTTTTCCATGTTTGCAGTCAGATGGTGTTCTACCCTTCTCAATAACCTGTTTGAAAAAATCACTGAGTCACACTGCTTTCCAGCGGTTAAGATTCTGTTCTTTTCCCCGATTTCATTCCTTTGATTGCTTCCTCAACTTCAGTAGCGCAGGCAGGTGGAAGTGTGCCAAATGCCGGCAGTGTTTGTGGAAGCGGAGGATCAACAAATTCTTCCGTTGAAATACGGTCTAAATATTCATGCAATTTGTCACTGCGCATTTGTCGGTCGGTGAGCGAAGAATTGGAAATGCTTTTGCAGTCAGTAACGGTGATAAAAAGCCAGCGTTTTATGAGGATATAGTCGATTTACGCTTTTCTGCTCCCACCATAAAAAGCAGGAAGATGAGGCAATCGTTTAATGAACCATATACAAGGTCATAAATGTCCGCAGATCGACTATATGTTCGCCACCCTCAGTGCGTGCTTCAAACCTTTTCCCCCATGGTACCTATGGTCGTCTGCCTTTTTACCCAGATGTCCATAAAGATCGCCCGCAATAACGATGTAGTCATCGGCAGACATGCTACAGGTTCTTTTGACAAGCAGTTGGCAGAAGGCATCATTTTTGGCTTGAGGTCGATCTGTCTGTGGTTCGTATTTGGTGAAGAAATCAATCATAATAGTGAGCTTGATTAACCGGTCATAAAATCGCTCGTCTCCCTTAATGACATCGCGGAAATTTCTGCAAAAAAATCTTCAAAGTATTTGCAGTTTTCGAAATCCATCCCATTTTTTTCACAGCTCATAATCGGACGGGGTTTCAATCCATCAGACGCTGCCTCACCTGTGCCCTGGGGTATGAGTAGGTGATTATGCAAGGAATTTTTTGCATATTGTTTTTATTTTATTACTTACAACAATGAAATCAGTGCTTTTATCTTCAATCGTGTTTTTCCCAAAACTACTTTTTCCAAATTTGCTGCAGTTCTAACTCGATAACATACTGCCCGACCGACTTTGTTTTTTAGGCATATTTGGTTTATCTTTCTCTATACAATGAGGCATATTTGGTTTATCTTTCTCTATACAATGAGGCATATTTGGTTTATCTTTCTCTATACAATGACCTTCCCGTATTTTGATTGAATGAAAAATATACTTTTGCCATGTTAAACTTCATCTTTTTGGGCAAAATTCTAAATTTTATTTTACAACTCCGTAATTTTGCCAATTTTTTTTCACATTTGTGGATCATTGTTCAGACAACACCATATAGTTTAATGAACTCTTTTATTTTTAGATTTCGCGCACTGTGAAAGTCACAAACATTCCAGCAGTGGGTAACCTTTTTTGGAGGCTCTTGTGATCGTGGATAGTTTATGGGGGTCCAATATTTTCCTTTAGAAATTTCCCCATGCGTGTATTTATCCAAAAATATACCCTCAAAGCAGTCGATCCTTTAGTTTTTTTTTTAATCCCGAAAACCACTTTTTTTAAAGCAAATACACTAGTTGAGTCCTTTAAGTTGAAGGGACTACTTGATGAATCAATAATAATATATAAGTCAGAAAGAGGTGTGTTTTCGAATACTTTCATGTACGTATGTACATCTGCATAACAAATTAGAAAGAATTCACAATTTTCTGCCCAACTACTACCTCAAGGTAGTGAAATTTGCTGACGGGTGTAGTCATCTCCTAACAATAGTTTTCCCGTCAAAAGTCAGAAGCATAAACGATTTTCAGATAATCTGGCAATAATCAGATTCGCCTAATACCAAGATAATACTTGTCGCATTCATTCCAAATAATTTCCACCCGTAACCTTTTCGTTTGTCCCCGAAATATGAAAAATTATAATAAAGGTCAAGGTGTATATTAACTTTAAGCGTAAACTCAATTTCTTGCAATCGTGTTTATTACTGCCGTGAAAGATACTTAGGTTTTTGCGCTGCCATTGAAGCTTGAGTTCGCTCACAGATAAAACAATTTTGGATAATTGAGAAAAAAATAGTGAATGATTGTGGATTTTTTTGTACGTCAAGGACGGCGAAATGGAATTCAGATAGCCAAAAATAATCAACACCAAAGGTGATTGAACTGACGGATAGAAAAAAAGAATTGAAGAGCAAAGAAAGATTGATTGAGTCATATGATTTGCGGGCTTAGATGATAAGATATTCAAGGTTAAGATGAATTAAGGTTTTGCAATTAGGAGAAATTACATATTATGAAAATTGATTTTTACCAATTGTATTGTAATAGACCAAAACGAATTAATTAATTGGAACCACCGAATCCGAAAAGCCGAAATACAGAGTTTTGGATAATCAGTACAGATATGTATGCCATGAGCATTATTGTAAAATTTATGTTGTAAAATATTTGCATTATCCGTAATGTAAACGCCAAACGCAATATGACCTTCAAGTTGAAATTTGGATACAGAAACATCTAATTGTTCATGATGAATCTTCGGTTTTCGCAATTAGAGACAACGTGTCAGAGGAAATGTTAGTTTGTTATGTTAGCATGTTAGCATGTAATCTTTTGACAATGTTAAATATATTTGCACTTTTTAAGACATCAAATTTTATGTAGCAGTTGCTTACCTCATAAAATAATTGTCTTCGTTTTTTAGCTACTTCCGGATCAAAGTCATATTCTGACTTCTGGTGTATGACGGGGTTACCGGCGACATTTTCTTGAAGTAGATTTTTGATTATGCCGAATGGTCCTTGAGCAGTTACTTTTGTTGAAGTTAATATGCTAATAATCAGAATTGCCTGTAGAAATACGAAATATCCAGTTGCTTAAAAAATGGTAGGTGTGTATTCAGTTAAGTTGTAGTTTTTTCCGAATATATTTTTATCCTTATTGGTTAATTTTACCTTTTTTTATTTTAGTTCAATTTAAAACCATTTGAAATATTCCTCAACAATGCAAAATTAGACCGCTGTCACTACCAAACTGCAGGATTTCTCATAAAAATGTGCAGTAAGACAATATTTTTCGCCCCTTACATGAGGATGGATGATTCTGTAGCCTACATAACGACGAAATCTCTAAGCGATACCATGATCGTCAGGTTGTGGATAAAATCCGGCTCAATAGATTACGGTGGGCGGCTCACTTAATCCGTATGGATGAGGATGATTCAGCCCGAAAAGTCTATAAAGGCAGTATCTATGGTAGAAAAAGAAGACGAGGCAGACCCTGCCTGAGATGCACCGATGGCGTAGGTCAGGACCCCAGACAGTTTTTAGGAATATCGAATTGGTGGACCTCGGCACAAAACCGGGATGTCTGGAGTTGCTTATTAAGGCAGGCCTAGACCGGATACCGGTTGTTGCGCCGTTGATGATGATGATGATAGGGACTTGCCTCTGAAGTATTAGGAGTTCGTATTCTACTAAACGTTTCCTAAATCCGACTTCGTTCACAATCATATTCAGATATGCTAGTGAAGGGATGTGATTTCAGTGTCATGTGCTGATGACCTGATATCCTCAAATGAGGAGGACAATCGCGAAACAAACGAATCTTGAAACTACTAACTAATAAAACCAGCGACTCGAGCGAGCCCGCGGAACCGAACTGTCATGGCTCCATAGTTGCGATAGGAGGATGTAAATCGTATAGTTTATTTTTATTGAGGTCTTAGGTATCTATGAGGCACGATCTACGGCGCTTTTGCCTACCCTTTACTATTATTTAGGGGCATTTTTGCATATTGCGGGCAGAAGATGCCAAGGAAGGAAAAAGAAAGTTCGGTTCCGTTTATGTAGCTTGATTAGTTATTCTCTTTATCATTATCAAAGGAGTAATGCATGATTTTCGGCACAGAAGCAAGCTGATTTGTTCTTCCGTGCTAAGGCCATACTTTCATCACCTCACAGGATCTTATTAACAGCATACCGCAGCTCTATAATTTGTCAATATTGACTATGTTATTTTCATGCATAAATAACAGGATTTTGGTAGTTAGTGGAGTTCCATGCTTCCTAGGTTGCTTTTCCACAAGCATTTTTTCTACATAAGGAATACTCCAGAAATTGGGAAGCATAGCAGAGTTTAGTTGGAAGGCCATTGCTGGCTCACCAAATCTCATGAGTAACTTAGGATACAATGGGCAAGCTTGATCGCAAAAGGCAAATGGTATCTGCACCTGTGAAAGAGATGGGACAAAATAAGAATATGAAGTCAGTTCTGAAGATATAAGTCAGAAGGAAGAGGCCAAATGAGAAGAGGCAATATATGCCAACGTTCACCGAAAGGTTAGGACAGATTCAGAGTTCGTCTACATGGAAGGAGAAATCGGCTGCATTAAGGAACCTTATAATAAAATTTGAGAAGTCCGAACATTTAACCGAACACAAGAAGGTAAGCCAAATAAAACAGGAAGCGGATGTAAGATCATATAGCCAGGAGGTTATTATGAAATGCAAGGTTCACAAAGAAAGAGAGCCGGAGTCAATAATAAAAATGGATGACATATAGACCGGAAAAAAATTCTTTTGTATTTTAATAAAAATCTTCATTATTACCCTTCCTTTCAGCCAAGCAAGCATGTAAACGAGTAATTCAATTTTGGATACATTGCTTCTAGGGAATTTTCTTCTGGTTTCGACTGGACCGCTCTTCACTAGATTGTGGGACAGTTTCGGCATCATATTTTTTATGCGTTTGATGAATGTAGGTTTATTAATTACTTTGGCAAGCATCTCTTTTGGTTACTCTTTTCTCGGTGTTTTTTTCCAAAAATGAATGAATTCCACATTCAGTGGCATTTGCTAACATTCAGATCAGTTTGTTAACCGAGCACCAACGGACCAGCGTATCAAGTTTAGACTGGTAAAGAGCACAGTCCAGCGGGGACGAAACAGAAGCAAATCACTTAAGGTCGTCACCGTACAGCAAACACGGACAGGTGAGGATGGAGGCCTTCCCGATTAAATTATTTGAAATGATTAAGACTTTCTATTCTCCTATTTATCAGTCTGTCAAATACCGTCTTCTTGCTAGCACTGATGAAGGGAGCAAGTGGTTCCAAAAATATCGGTTTTGTAATACCAATAAATAACACTAGCGAATAGAAAATAGCAAGTCTTAATTATTTCAAACGGAGGAGACGTAAAAACAGAGAAGGTCACTAGATAGTTCTTGAAATGAGCAAGGTCGTTGTCATTCTAAGAAGCTCAAAACTTCTTTCGCAATATATGTTTCAGGCGGATGTTATTAAGGCTCTTCGTAATGAACCGGTACGAACGCAGAGAAGTAGGAGATGAAGGGACATAACAGGAGAGCAGATCGGTCAGGATATTGTAAAAGGTGCTAAGAGCTTGATCACACGTTGAGGTGCATAATATGTGATCCCAGTCCGCTGATGCTAAGGCTAAATTGAGACCATCAAAGTTGGCTTTGCGGAAGCTGACCTTTGTATATTTACGAGCAGTTTTAGAATTTGAACAGGGGAGCTCTGCTTCAAATTTAATTCGGGAGTGGTGAGCGTAAATTTTGTTACACGGAAATATGAAAGGAAATAAAGTGAAATGGCTTTGGGAGATTGGAGAGGAAGAGATCGCAAGTGCGGCTTAATAAGTTTTTGGTGGTGTTGAAATTCAGAGTGTAAAAGTATACAGTAGAAGGGAAAAGTGGGAGAGGTTGTTGGAAGGAATTGGAAGGCTAGAATGATTTGGCCAGTTGACCATGAGAAGATTAAAAGCCCCACAGAGAGGGAATTTGACAGTAGGGAGTTTCGATAAACTGTTAAACAATTCTTCGTACAGGTGAAATGGCAAGCACAGAGGACGTATATATAAGATACAAAAATAGAGTTTGTAATCTTGTAAAAGAAACTGAGGTGGGGCTAAATCAGGTAAATCACAAAGAGAGCAATCTACAGAACAAAATACTACTCAATGTTGCGATGATGCACATTTTCCTGCAGTGAAATAGTAAACCACCATAAACCTAACTTCGGCTGCCATTGAACCGAACAATGTAACTTATTCAGAAGAAAAGAGCAAATCTATAAACACCATAAAGAATCCTCAAGTTAGTTGCTCAGTGAAGTAAGCGAAACTCTTGAAAGGACTCTTCTCAAAAGGAAACATAAGTATTTGGTGGGTCTTTGGAGGTTTATGATAGGGTCACCCAAGAACCTACTATTACATGTAGTCACTTTGTCACCATGCTTTAGCAAAGGAAGGATCGTGACTGCCATAAGAACCTTGGAAAATAGTAGTCGTACCTACAGTAATCAGAATTACAGAAAATTTTCAGTAAGATCTGGGAGAGCAAAACTTTGGGCTCAGAAAGTAAACCTATTAGGTAAAAGATCTCGACCAAGAAGTTTTGCCGAAAGAAAGTTTTGCTACATTATTTGTAGCGAATGCTACACTATTTGTTAAGATGAAAACTGGTATTTTAATGGGCAGTATCGAAAAGATCGTCGCGAAATTTTTGCCTTTTAATCTGGACGTTGCTCGATATTCATCTTGCCAGCCCTTTTTAATTTTATCCTGCACCACCCATAGTACATCCTCAGCTGTAAAGGATGAAACCATGGACCTTCCACTGATTAGGGCTGCCTTTGCTGCTAAGTGCGCCATCTTATTCAACCTAGTTTCACTTTTAGCTGGGTACAACAGTATTTTGATCACCTCGAAGTTGGAATTCGCTACTGCATCAATTATTTCCTAGAAGAGTGCCGGCATTTACGGCTCTCTCAGGTTCCGCTTTATGATTGTACCATAGCTTTCAGGGATCGTTATTGTTCTGCTTTAGAAGGGACTGATGTCCTAAAATTTTACATGCAATGACTCTGGACTTATCTCTGCTCACTGGTAGTTTCAAAGTGTTACATTTGTTTACAAAAGGTTAACCTGTTTTTGATGTAGCCCTTTCATCTGATCATCTTCTGTACCCATAGAAAGGATGATAAAGTCATCTGTGTATTGATAGATGTCAGTTGAGTCTTTGAGTTTGGAGTGAAGCGAAGTTGTGTACATGTTGAAAAATAATGGGCTTAAAACACTTCCTTGGGGTAGGCCATTGTCTACCGAGCACGACTATTCATCCAGCTTCAGCTTTCTGTACTCCAGAAAGCGCAGAGTCCGAGAGTATATGTCAGATGGCACGCTCTTCTCCCTCATAGTTTCGGCAAAAAGGAGTAGGTCCACTCTTACGTACGCTTTGGTGATGTCAACAGAAACCAATCCTTCAACAGTATGATAACGCCAAAGATAACCTTGGTTGTAATTGCGAAGTATTTTGAAGATGTCGGGTTGTTTTCAGATGCAGAAAAATTCGCGAAGTAGAAAACAAAAGAAATGAAATTTTCATTCACGTTGAGAATTATATCCTCAATTTTTAGGTTAGCCAATATGTGGAAGTGATGAAGGTGCAACGGTAAATTTTTTGTAGTTGTAGTATGCTCGGTATAGAAAATCCAGCAATAGGGATAATATAAGGGGCCGCGCAATTTTCACCCCGGGCCCGGATTTTCTCTTTACAGCCCTGCATGTGATGCACTATTATAGACAGTAAGTATATGCGAAGTGCTGATTGGAAATATCTGATTTGATCTTGGCTGAGTACGGTAAGTCTAAAGAACTCAATGAGGATCTAACAATAAGCCTGTTTGAGTAACACTTATATGATGGTCTCTCGGGCTAGCAGAAAGCATAGACTAGCGGTTGAAATATAAAACTTGTGAATATACGTTTAGGTGAATTAAATTAAAATTCATACAAATTTTTGGTAAATTTTTTGTACTGTCCGTCTCGTCAGGTAGATAAGAAGTAACATTCGATCTTCGGCTTCCCAGTGGTTGTTACCTGCGTACTATTTTATCCCAGCATAGAGAAATGCTTACTTGCTTGCAAATTTTACTTAAAAATGGTTATTTTACTATATCTCTATCAGTATCTTTACTCTCATTTATTTTCACAGTAACCAACGTAGCAATCAAGTTACTATTGAAATAGCTACCCATTTTCATAGCAAGTTCTTGCATAGGTGACTAATAAAGCGTGATTCGGCATCGCTGAAGTATTATTGCGGTTGCACTCCCTACAAAAATTGCAAACCAGTTCAATGAATCAAACGTGCTCAGAGACCGGCAAATCCAAAACTGGCCCATTTAGTTGTAATACTTAATGGAATAGTTTCGGCTATGCTCCTGGGCTATTATTTGCTCATGAAATATTCAAATGGTTTTTTCAATGTTAAATACTAAGCTATTATAAAAATACGCAAAGACGACTATTATTTGATTGCAACATTATTCGTGTATATTACTAGTTTCCGTAATAACGTGATCAAACGCAGTTTTACTCTATATATGTATGTATAAGATTCGCCATTGGCACTATACGCATTAGCTTTAAATAAGTTTATGCGATCATTAAAAAACGGTTTTTATTATGATTAATTAGGAAATAATCCTGTTCATAACCACAACTGTAATGTTATTATGTTTATAATTGTTTAGATAGAAAAGATTTTTCTAATTAATTCATTTTATAAGAAAATATCTTAACATCATGTTATTGAACTTAAGTTATAAAAGATTGAGTTTTTAATATCAGGAACACTATTTATAAATTGCATTCATACCGCAATCAGTGCAACACTTTTGCTTCCCATGATTGAGTATCACTTATGCACTTTTCTTAGACTTAAAACACTTATCGCTTGGTTTCCGACAGCACACAAACACTAGGTCCAAATCTAAGTACGCGAACGTAGAAACTATAAGTGTAAGCTTCGGAAAATGCAGAAAACTAGTTCAATTCGAAGTTTTCACGATCGCGTAATTTTCAAGCAGTCGAACCGAAGAATGATGGATACCGCGACTGCAATTACGCAGCATGGCAAAGAAGTCGACAACCATGATCCCACCAACTCACGCAGCCAACGGTGGCTTGAACAGGTACGAGTATCTGCATTTCCAGATTTTACCACAATTTCAATCTTGTATTAAATTGGGCAACCATAACTCCACTAGTCACCTTGAAGCTTTTCCTTTCATTCCGCGTGTTTTTCTTTTTATCTTTCTTTCTCCTACTGCAATTTGGTGGATATGGTGATTTAGTTTTTGTACGGGCAGGTATTCATGACCAAAATCATGAAAACATGTCTTTTTAGCGTCACCGCCCCGGATGGAAGTTATATCACGTTTCTGGCAATTCATCGCTAAAGCCAAAGTCATAACATTTCACCAAGCGGTTAAAGATAACAGCCTGAGCTCAATCTCAAATGATATAATAGTTTCCCAGTTATTTAATCTAAAGTATGTCAACTTTTTTAAAATTTTCGCCGTCGCTTTTGATATCAATCAGATACTCACCAGAAAGGTAAAATGTTTGTTTTGGTTAGGTAATTGCCTCGTTAATTCAACAATGAGTTGAAAAAAGTTTAGTTGGAGTCAAGCTAATTTTGGATGAGTGCGGTGCATGAGATTATGGGAAGGTTGTTCACACTTCAGTTGCTAACGAGATCACGCTACTAAGTACTTTGGTTCTGCAATTACTGCTGCGGAAAGTGAGATTTTATGCATCTTTGGTACTACCGGTGATGAATTTTTCCCTTGTTTGGGTTGTTTACAATGGACCTCATAGGAGAAAGTTTTTTGGGGTGGAGTAACTGAAATGCATAAACGCACAAAGATGAATATTACCTTAAGCAAAAAATGCTTTGCTGCTTCCAGGAGGAACAGAGGACGCCATCTTTTCTTAAAAGCCGAAAGACTGCTGAATGGAATCTTCTGGCGAGATCCTGGAGCTGCTAGTAGATAGATACACACTTCCCTTCCAGCGAGGAGGACTATGAGTCAGAACTCTTGCTTAGAGGGTGGGGTTATGAAATGGGTAATTCAACATCATTCATAATGATGCTATCATCATTGTCGAGAAATGGGCAAGGGTTCTTGATGCATGGACGGCGTCAGGACGTAAGTAAGTTAGTCCGAACACAACGAACAAAACAAATAGGTGTCTGCACGCTAAATGTTGGTACCCTAACTGGAAAGACCGTGATGCCATTAAAGAAGTCGAACGATTTGATGATCGGCTGATGAAGCTTACCATTAGAGCATTATATCAGCTGATCGCACTATTCACTTCTTCATCGCGTACGCACCACAGACAGGTCGACCTGATGCCGAGAAAGATGGCTTCTGGCAACTTGTCACGTGCCAGCTGACCATTATATAATCATTGCCGGCGACCTTAATGGTCATGTGGGTGAAAAGGCAGACGGTAACAGGTGCCATGGGGGAAAGGGGTTCGGAGTGCGCAATGAGGGTGGCGAGCGTATAATCGATTTTGCGGACACCCATGACCTTGTACTTATGAATACCTGGTTCATAAAACGATTGTCTCATCTTCCTACATTTTATAGTGTGAATCAAGCCGGATTTGTCAAGAACTGCGGAACTACTGACGCAATACACGCTGCGCGGTTACTCATGGAGAAACACCGTGAGAAGCATCACCCTCTTTACATTGCCTTTTTGGATCTAGAGAAAGCGTTTGACCGTGTACCATACGAACTCATCTGGTATGCTTTACGACAACACTTCGTGCCAGAAGAACTCGTGCGCTGGGTTCAATTGCTCTACCACGATCCGAAAAGTAAAGTTCGAAGTATGGCGGGTGTATTAAAACCGCTTCGTGTCTCTGTTGGTGTTCATCAAGGAAGCGCCATCTCACCACTCCTCTTTATTCTTGTTATGGATACTGTCACAGGGGATATCCAACGTCCAGCGCCCTACACACTGAATTTTTGACGACCGATCCCCATGAAACAGGCACAATCACTGTCAGCGCCAGTGATCTGCCCAGGGTCAATGCTATCAGCCAATGGAGAACTGCGTTATGAGATAGCTTCACGCATTAACGCAACCTGGATGAAGTGGCGTTCCACAACTGGTATTCTTTGCGATCAACGTATCAATGAACGTCTCAAATCTAAAATTTACCGCAATGTCGTCAGTCCAGTCTCCCTCTATGGTTCTGAGCGTTGGCAGTTGGAGACAATGAACGGCGTCTTGCGGTAATGGAGACGAAGATGCTACGTTGGACTAGTGGCGTCACACGTTTAGCTTACATTCGAAATGAGGATATCCGCGATCGTTATGGGGTTGCACCGATCGTGGAAAAGTTGCGAGAGAGGCGTCTTCGATGGTATGGTCACGCAATTCGTGCCAATGAGAATTCACTTGCCAAGATTGTCTGAACATCGAAGTCGATGGTAAACGACCAAAAGGCAGACCTAAACAACGGTGGCTTGATACGCTAGATGGGGATTTGAAAGCCTCGAGATTGCACCCAGATCAAGCATTCAATAGAGCCCAATGGCGAAAGCGATCACGACGAGCCGACCCCGCTTGTGAACGGGACAAAGGCCTAAAGAAGATTCACAATGAATTTTTGACATTCCGGCTTTGCGTCGAGGTCCATCAATTCCTGACCTACGCCATCGCTCCATCTGAGGTAAAGTCTGCCACGTCTTACCTTGCGTTTATAGACTGGGCTCGATCATTCACATCCATGCGTAATTCGTAACTACCGACGATAAAATCAGGTCCACATGTAAATCAGGCCCAGATGGCATGATGCTAATAAAAGGGTTTTGTCGTGAGCTGTAAAGATTGACTAGAGCTGTATTTCGTTCGGAAATGTGGCGCACTCTTGGAGGTGTGCGTGCGTAGTTTTCATACAGAAAGCGGGCAGGCACACAGCTTCACTTCTTACGTGTTGGAGACCCTAGAGTGAATCCTGGACATCCATTTAAGAACAATCTCTCAACACGCCTACCTCAACGCTAAGAACCAGGACAATCCAGGAAAGCTTAGAGCAGAGCTATCAGTCTAGGACAGACTAGGAAAATCTGGGCATTCCAAAAAAGTTTACGCCGCACTACAGCGACATATTGCAAAGTTATGATACCGCAATGAAACACATTAAGCTCACCTAATGTACAAGTAATTTACTATATATGCCACCCTCTGCTAAAGCTCAACAATTTGGGCGGTGGCTTCCCGCAACACTTCATACGCGCCCCGTGGATTTTATCAGCAGTGTTCGCTAACCCCTCTAATGATTCTGAGTCCGCACAGGCCAAAATGGCCTGGGTACTTTCCGGAACTCGCCACAACCACGGCGACTTCAGAAGCTGGCTGTTGCTGAGAAAGAATTCGACACACTATAAAAGCAGGGTATTTTCAGACCATCAAATAGCTGCTGATTTTCTCCACTAAACATGGTCCCGCAGTCCAACGGCGAACGGAGACCATGTGGCGATTGCAGACATCTAAATACTCAGGCCATTCCAGACCGCTATCCCATACCACTTATCGGCAACTTTGCGCCCATCTCACTGTGTTTTCGCGACCTTGAATTTAGCCAAGGCCATTAAATTCCTGTAACTCCAGAAGATATTCCGAGAACATTCATGGAGATGCCTTTTTTCATCCACTCTGTCCTGCGAAACCTTAACCTTTGATTCGTGTACTTGGATGATGTTTTGGTCGCTTCTTTTTCAGAGTCTGAACATTTGGAAAATCTCGAAGCATTTTTCAACATCTCCTTGAGGCCAGTCTTGTTCTTAATGTTGAAAAGTGCAAATTCCTTCAACAGCAGGTGAGGTTTTTAGGCCACCTGATTTCCCTTGAGGGAATCCAATCGGATCCATACAAGGTTCAGGCCATCATAGACTTCACACAACCTAAAACGGTCAAGGATCTGCGAAAGTTTTTGAGCATGTTGAACTTCTATCGCCGTTTCTTGCCCAAAACCGCACAACATCAAGCGACCCTCAATCCCTACTTGTCTGGACCCAAGACTAAAGACCCACGCATGATTATGAAAGGGACCTAGGCCATATATTCCGGCCGATTTTCGCAAGTATTCCATGTAGTACACGATCTTGTGCACCCAGGCATACAGACAACGAATCGGCTTGTCACTAATAAATATTTCTGACCATCAATGAATAAGGATGTTAACTCCTGGGCCAGACAGTGCATCGCGTGCCAGCAGCATTAAGTCACGAAGCACGTACAGAAAGAGGTAGGCTCATTTTCTCGTTATACAAAGTGTTTTCACATGATCCATATCGGCATTGGCCCCTAGCGAGATTCGCATGGCTTAAAATATTGCCTCACAATCATCGATAGGTTCACGCGGTGGTCTGAAGCAATACCTCGGGCCGACATTTCCGCAATCTAATGACATGCTGTAACGCTGGCATAGGACACTGAAGGACGCTATAATGGCACACGATGACTCCTCGTGGTCGCAAGTACTGCCTTTCCTTTGGTCTACGTACAGCTGATCGTGAAAAGTTTCCCACCAGATCCACCGAGTTAGTATACGAAGAGAATTTAAGACTTCCCAGCGATCCTGTGTTCGATACAAATCAACCTTTTCCACCACTGGGCTTTTGCGTTTGCTCAGGGACACCGTGGCATGATTAAAATCACACCCGCCATCCCGTCATTCTTCGACGAGGGCTAACACCCCAACGACCTGGATGTCTGCACATACGTCTTGGTTTGCGTGGATGTTTCCCGAAAGTCGCTGCAACCATCATATGAGGGTTCATATGGCGTATTGATGGAACACTTCTTTAGGTTTGATGTCGGCGGCAGGCGCAAGAACGTGTTCAGGTTAAAGCCTTTTGTCTCCGGGGCTGATACTTCTGGGAAAAAGGACAGGAAAACGCACGGCACGTGGGATTCAATCTGCGCTCCTAAAATTGGCGGGCCAGGAGTTGGGTTTGTCGCTGAAACTGTAGGTGGGGTAGTGTGGAAGCGTGAACTGATTAACGAGGATTCGTCCGAGCTCCTCACCAGAATAATATAATTCACCCCGAAGTGAAACTCATTTGCCTGAGTGGTTCGACTACCTGTTCCTGTGACTGACAAGTTTTGAGAGAAAAAAGGAAAAGAATAGCCCTCGAGGCTGTCATATCGTTGTCAACAGGTAGGCGAACCACACTTATATTATTTTTCGTTAATCAGCTTGCGCCTCCATAATACAGTAGTCTCCACGGACGGATCAAAAGTCGTTTGTGCAGTCGGTGTGGGGGTTTTCTCGGATACACCCAATGAAACAAAGTCGTACGGCTTCTAGGTGAAGAGTACTGGTGATACTGGAAGGCTAAGATATAATCCGAACTCCACGCGTAACATAGTCATTTTGACCGGTAGTCAAAATGGCTATGTTAATGATTATCTTATGTCATTAAAACTTTGTACTCAGTGGCGACATTGTTGAGGTTTGTGGGTAGTGCACTGAGTAGTGTGGCGACACGCTTAAAAGTACCCTCCTCTGGGTTTGCGGTCATAGGAACATAAAGAGGCCCAATCAGGCCTGACGAATCGACAGTCCCTCGGTGTGCACAGTCAGCGCCCTACTGGCGACTGTCAAGGATGGAATTTACTCGCCCTACTTGACTTCACCACCTCCACCAAATCGAACAGGAATTGACTCTCCTATAACAAAATCCGATCACGAGAGCTTCTGGGCCGGACGCGTGTGAATGCGTATAGTATTACGTCTATTGCCCGCATTGCCGAAGTTATTGGGAGGCGAAGAAAACTCTCAGATGCTTTGTTTGGGATTGCTCGATTCCAGCTAGAGACAGGTCTAACTTTGCTTTCCATAAAATTTGTTTAATTCCCTGGTTCCTTATGCTTTTCCCAACGGTGGATTTGCTGAATCTATGTGTATGTTCTTGTGTTACAAATGTTGAATTGGATTTATTTTTGAAAATCTACCTACCGATCTATCTAATGTTTCCACTTGTCAGGATCTTAAAACTTAAAAAATGTATGGTTTAAGGTGATACAGCTTTTAAGGCTACCTGGTGGGGGAAACGCCCATGCCCAGGATCATTCACAAATACTTGGCCTCATTTGATAGATGAAGACGTTCTCTAAAAAGGGAAAGGAGTTCGAACTCATCCAGCTTGCTCTTGCTGGTACAAGCTACGGACTTGTTTTATTGGGATTTATTGTAAGATTTTCCAATCATACTAGCCTTCTACTAGTTGGAGAGCTCGATGCATAAGCACTAAGAGCATTTGCAGTCATTTTCCCACAGTAAGAATAGTGTATCAGAGTATCCCTGGAATAATGGCCCGCCTGTTTAATAAGACCAGTAGTTTATATACTACAGGGTCGAATAATAGTGACGAAAGAGCCTCTCTCCCCCCTGTGAGCACCTCCTATATATAGTGGCGTACATGGACTACTGAGTTTGTTACTATCCAGTCACCCGTGTTTGCTTTATTATGCAGGGTGGATGAATCTGATAGAATTTTACTCACGTTTTTATTGAGATGTTATTTTTGAGCTTTAATCTCACTGGTGGCATTGGTGAGTTATCGTGACTGCATATTGGATAACAATTGATTCAGGTGTGAATGAGTACTTGAGTCAAATGATCTCATTGAATTGTACTTTTATTGCCTCGAATGAAGTACTCTAATATGCTTCAAGCCCCAAATCCAACTGGATTGCTACACCAACAATTACTAGTATTATTTTTTCACATTTCTTGAGTGTGATCCGGTGAGTTCCTGAAAATATGGGCAGTTTAAAAGAGGGGTCCGTGGACCACATATGTGGAAGAAAGTTTCTTTCCAATGCGTCCTGTCTAACATCAGCTAGATGCGGACTTAGGACTCCGTCAATCCTCAAACATTAGATCGGCTTAATTTAGGTCTGAATATATGAGGGTTTTCACTTGCATATAATTCGCACTCACGTTCATTATATATACATATAGAAGAGCAATTCCCAACTGTAGCCACTTTCCGTCTCGCTAAGGCCGCGTCTGGTGAGTTGCTTCTGCCCTGGGTAAAACTGTCAGTCATTCTTTTGAAACTGCAGGAAATTACGAGACGGTTAGACCAAGATATTACGGGAAGAAAGAAATTGCGTAGGAGGCGGGAGGACAAAAGCTATAAAGAGAAGAATGAAGGATTGACATAAAGAAAAAATGGACAAATTGGAAGAAACCTTTGGGACAAAAACGACCCCAGAAGTGTAGTTCCAAAGAGGCATCAGGCGGCAGATACCAAAGTAGAAGGAAGAGATTATTCAAGCGGTTTCAAAACCACAGATGTAGACCTATTCGAGAGTTTACAAGTTGGTAGACAGATAGCGTGAAACGGCAGGAAGTTGCCATGTTTCATTTTGGTAGAAAGAGACAGAATGCGGTAATTTGATATAAGAAGACGATGGAGGAGGCTCCAGAACCGAAAAGATAGCAGGTAGGAACTACAAAATGCGTTGAAAGAACCCTCATCCTTATAGCAAGTAAGTAGAACCTGAGTTCAACAATCTAAATTGTTTAGAAAAGAAATATCATTGAAAGACGAAACATGGTAAAAGTGAAACACATGGTTGAGAGTCTTAATGGAAGAAGGCTTGGAGTAAATACGGCAAGACCAAAGAAATGATAGATAATCAAACAAGAAAATATCCCTTTTGACAAAATTGTAAGTAGTATCATATCTAAATCACTCTTTGAAAGCTGAACTTATCTAGATTTGAATACTTACTTACTTACTTCCTCCATTATGTGCTTGAGAGAAAAGGAGCCCTAGGTTAAAAATCAGCCCAGACTATACTGAGACACTGGTGTGGTTTCAACTTAGCTAGGACAAATAGGGAATTATTTATGAGTATATTCCGACACCAAATTAGCGCAGGAATATCATATTCATCATTGGTGCGTGCAAAGATGGCCAATCAGACTGTCATGCATCTATTAGGAAATCTTTTATGAAATAACAAGTGGACCTTATACTTGCGGAAAATAAGTTTTCCAGATTTTTCTATGAGATGGCATAGTAGTTGTAATCAACAAAGGGGAGAAGTGGCCACGGGCATTATCATCTTCACCGACGTTTAGGTCATGAAAGCTGGGTTGGGTTGAGGAGTGTTTTTGGAAAATCCGAAATGGCTGGACCACTTGAAAAATGACAATCATATTCCAGGCGAAAATAAATGCAATTTCATTGGCAGCAGAAAACATCTGCGATAAAACTGGAAGAGCCGTACCATTTCAGTTTGTTCTAATAGCGAAGCAGCGTTATCAGCAGTAAACTGCAACACATATCAAGTCAGTTGGAGCCAATGCACTTGAACATCGCTGGTAATCTGGAGGTTGGTTCGGCAAGGGTCTGGCTTCACAATGGTGATGAGAGGGAGAGCTAGGTTTTGTCTATGCACTCTGTTGTGAAGGGCAAAACTTCTAGGGTTCGTGTTGCTGAATGGAAAAGTATAAATTCCTGCCGGTAGGCGAATTTTTTGTGGCGATGTCTACAGAGCAGCATTTTTCTAGTTCCTTAAAAAGAGGGACATGAAAAGCCTAGTACAGGCCCTACTAGGCTTTTATTTCTCCCGAAACTGCCGTAGAGAAACTCGGGGTTGTAGTCGCGGCTATATGTAACTAATATTAAGGAAGAATCGATCCTGCATTTCATATGGAGTCCACTAGCCTTGGCAGGCCTCAGATAAAAAAGCATTGAGAAGGTACCCTACGTTGGAGAATCCACTCCCTCTCAGCCTTTGGGAGACGTTATCAGATTCGCAAAAACCTGTGTTTGAATAGGCGCTTTTGAATGGGCGTAATATATGCGGCCTGAATACTTCCCTCCTTCCCCC
This sequence comes from Hermetia illucens, assembly GCF_905115235.1. NCBI lineage: Eukaryota > Metazoa > Arthropoda > Insecta > Diptera > Stratiomyidae > Hermetia > Hermetia illucens. The sequence continues at coordinate 18,576,991 of NC_051854.1, forward strand.
TCACCCAAATTTACGATTTTCAATCTGAAGAGTAGGAATGAGTGATGATGAAAAATTTATAAGATTTATCAGTTAAATCCCGTTGTTAGTAAAAACCAGTTATATTTCTTGGATTTTAGTTTACTATAGCTAAATATAGGTAGGACAAAAACACTTTTCGGATAATTTTCAAGAGTCTAGTTAGTACATTCAAACATCCGAAGAGTCCTAGGATTTCTAGCTACATCAATATAATATAAAGTTTATTTCCAAGAATTTTCAAATGGTATTGATATAACTCTTTTAATATTTGCTATAACGTCAACGTCGACATTGGCACTGACGACGTCAATAATATGAAGAGCGTCTATAAAGGAGAAAGTTAAGTCTTCTAAGAAATTTTCGGAAAGGAAAGCAAAACCTGAATAGGTAAATCCTTTGAGCATATTGACACACCGCTTATTTCTACAGCAATGCCAAGTGAATGTCATTCCTTCATTGCTCAATGTCGTTCATTTCTCCTACTAGTTGCAATGCGAAAATATTGAGTTTTTATTACACCAGGAACCATTTACTTAATATAAATCGTACTGGAATCATATGTATGCGAGCATGAATACCAGGAGAAAACGAGCTCCTATAAGTATGCAGCTCCACCGACTGGAACGACAGAAGATGACTGGATATTAGATTCCTGTCTTGTTTGCTGATGCGATTTAAATTGTATTCGATGAAGTTTTATTGATAGACGTCGACAATGCAATTCTTCGCATCAATTTAAAAGTGATTTATAACAGAGAATGTAGAGGGTATCAGGAAGAAGCCAATATTGGAAATCAATTGATAGTCTAGGCAAATATACTCAAGGATTTTAGTTACAGGCTTGTTTGTATTAATTGTACGCATTGAGTTTCCTAGATTAGTCTTGAATGAATAGACAAATGGAATAATAAGCTTAGGTGCACATGTAGACATATGTACGCGTCCATTGTTCGACGGAAATGAGTATTGATTAAATCAAGTCAATGAGGTGAGCATTGAGTTATAGAGTAGGCGCAGAATGAGGTCGAGTACGAAAGGATATTCTCGTGATGGAAGGCTGCACTGCTGTAACACGTACATACATAGCTATATTATAAATCGAGGACAGCTAGGAGGAGGGTTTGAGGCAGTATACTCAGTACTATCTTCACTAAGATAAAAACAAAGTGTTGAGAGCAGGGACATAAAATACAGTTCTAGCTACTCCATTATGCTGAATTCGGCTTGATCTCAACAGCAACAGATCTTGTGACAGGCCGACTAAAAAAAAACGCAACAGCTCATTCCAATTAACAAGCCTGGGCAAAATACCAGGATATCCGTCTGGATCAACATGATAATCAGTGGCACGCTGGTAAAGGCTTTGGCAAACGCAATGAGAGTGGTGAGTGTATCGTCGATTTTGGCGACACTCACGATCTTGTGGTACTTGTCAATACATGGTTTATTAAACTGTTGTCTTGTATTCCTGCATTTTGTAGTGAGAACAGTATGGACACAAATTGACCGATTGACCTCTTCCAGGACTGATGAACGGGGTATGGAAAAGGAAATTCCCTTCGGCCCGGAAGTTTTCCCGGGCCTCGGAATAGAAATTTCGATGAAATGTTGATATTGAAGATGATACTAAGGGACCCATATACGTTTCACCCCAGTCGTCCCGTGCTCGGTTTTTCCGCATAATTTTCACACCGAGCCCGGATTTCCTTTCTACGGCCCTGATCGTTTCAATATAAGAGGAAGGCAGTCCAGCAGAACTTTCAATTATTTTTTTGTTTTTTTTGACGACCGCAACATCGTCCAAATTACCGCTATTGACATAATATATGCTACGCGTCTTCCATTCCTGGAATTAGAGAAGACGTTTGAACGTGTGTCACACAAAATTATCCGCATTGCCACAATACAACAATCCTAAAAGTAAAGTTTGAAGTGCAAAAGTTGTTAACCGCTCCATTAAGGGAGCGTACTTTCGCCACTCCGCGTTGTTCTTGTTATTGATGCTGGTATGGCATGGAGCACTTAGAGCGATTGCCAACAAATATTTTTCTAGTAATTCTTGCTTTGGGCTATGTGCCTCCCTCCTGGTAGAAGGTTAAGGTAGTCTTCATACCGAAGCCTGGGAAAGATGTTTATTCTAATTCAAAGAACTTTAGACATATCAGTTTGACTTCATTCTTGCTGAAATGTTTGGAGAGACTGGTTGAGGGACACATTCATGGGAACGCGCTTAAGTCGCACCCACTTAATGAAAACTAACATGCTTACCAGCGTGGATAATCCTGTAAGACTGCGCTTCATTCTTTGGTTTCAAAGATAGAGGATGCAACTCTGAAGGGTGAGTACGCGATGGGGGTGTTCGTGAACATTGAAGGGGCGTTTGACTGTGGCCTCTTCAAAAACTTTGTGATCTCGCCAGAGTGCATGGTTTTGATGATGCTTTAATTAAGTGGATCCATGCTATACTCATGCAGATATTGCTGTTTGCTGAAGTGGGTGTCGATCGTTACCTAACAACAGAAGCAACAAAAGGCTGAAGGAGTGCTGTCGCTTTTGTGAAGTATGCTGATCGACTCACTACTATGCGAACTGCAAAATTTTTCAATACACGCTCAAGTTTATGCTGATGTCGTGGTTGTGCTTGCTGTTGGAACGGTGTGTAGAAATATACATCGTGCCGTTGATCTGATAGACAGCTGGTGCCTCAGGCATGGATTTTCAGTTAATCAAATAAAATCACAATGGTATTATTCACAAAAAGGGAAAACTGGATGGACTATGTCTCCCAAAGATGAAGGGTACAGCCGAACATGCGTACCGAAAAAATTTATCCTGTCGAAAAGCAAGGGGACTTGCAGGAGTAATGTAGGCATTCTGAAAGGCCATAATTCACTAGGTGGACATATGTTCAGAAAGGAATTATTCAGGATGATACGTGTTCCACCTGCAACGGGGAAGCGGAATCCACTAAATCCTCTGCGTTGGTTACTTTCGTCGTGGAAATTGCGTTAAATTCTGAGAGATTGAGGCTACAGCTAGATTAAGCACTCCCAAATACCTGCTGTCATAGAGTTTTTCTTAGATAGGCTGCTATGCAATGATTTGGACGATGCACCTAAAATGTATCTGACAATCTGTGGGGTTACACAAGGATCCGTCCTAGGTCCCCTTTCTGTTGATAATAATGTAAGAAAAGATCCTGATCTTGCAGCTCCTTAAAGTGGTGACCGTTATAGGTTTCACAGATAACATTGCAGCGACTATCGTGGCACAGGACACAAGAGAGATTGGAATCCCCACAAACGAGACAATTTGGGAAAACAGATTTGGGCGCAAAAGCACAAAACTGAAGTGGTTCTGATAACGAAACGTAGGAAGGAAACTTGCATAAAAAAACAGGATGGACAAGTACACTATATATTCGGAATCAGGGCTCTAATAGCAAGAAACTAAATCTCAAGCCACACCTTGATAGTTTAGTATCAAAAGAGTTTAGAATGATGAGGGTGACCCAAAGCCTTATCTGACTTATCTCAAAAGTTGCTAGCTCTATGTGGCTCCGGTCTGGGCTTTGACAGACAAAGAACAAATCTTACAAGAAAACCATTTGACCTCTATACCATTTAAGTGTATTACGAACATCGTGTGCCTACCCCGCAATATCCCACGAAGCAGTATGCCTCACAGCAGGTTTGGTCTTCATTGACATCGTAGCATTTGAAGGTTGACGTCTTTATGACATAGCATATGTCGGAATCAGCAAGGGCTCATCCTCTTTTGGAGTGGCAAAAGCGATGGGACGGTCCAACTAAGTGACGCTCGATTTACACAATTATCCCAGATGTTTCAAAGTGGGTTAGATGATGCATGGAGTAGTTAGCTACGATTTAAGGCAATTCTTAAGTGGACACGGAGATGAGATTAACGGGAATACCTGTATCGTTTTGGATGTGATGACTCCTCATATTGCTCGACATCTAAAATGAGCATGCTGCTTTTATGATAGACGCCTGAGATTTGGTTCACACAGGTGGGACGCGGAAGCTGTCAGTGGTACACTGTTGTCGGCCGAAAATATTTTAGAGCATATGCTAGTACCAGAAATAACTTGGGGTGCTCTGGAAAAATTCAGCTTGGAAGGAATGTCATGAATATCGAACCACAGTCAGTAACTGATCTTGTCCCACGTCGTAATACTAAACTGGTAGTCCTGCGAGGTTAGCGAAGGAGAAGGAGATAGCTTTTGTGAGTAAAATTCTTACAAAACCATACGGCAGGGGCCAGTGGTAGGTTTTGAATCTATTTACCTTCCAGCGACAAAAAAGGCAGATAGACAGTAAATCGATTTAAATAAGGTTTTGTTGTGTACAATTCCTTAATAAAAACACGTCGAGAGCTGAAGCGTTTTTTTTTTAATTTCGAACCAATGGTAAATACTTCAAACACGATATCCATTCGATTCAATTCACATCAATTAAACGTAAATCGAACTGTAAAAACCCTCATATCTTTCCACTTCATTTTCATCAGTCTGTCTCCAATTTTTCAATTTTCACCCGAATTTTCTTCATCATTCGTTTGCCCATATTGAGTCTCCATGGAAAAATTCATTTTGAATTGCCATCACCCAACCGTTACCATTCTGGCATTTATGTTCAACCCTCAATCCAACCATCACCCGTTTCTATTCAATCCACATTCAAACATGAAAAGAAGAACAACTCCTCTTGTTTAAACCAAACTTGAAAAAGCGAACTTTATTGAATTTGGCTGTGTTTACATTGGGTGAACCCACGAATTTCGTGGGTTAATACAGTTCGAACAGGATATAGAACAGATGCATATATATCAGTTTTGTATACAGTGTGTAGCAGAAAGGATGGTGACTAGCGACTGGCGGAAAAATCCCATGAAGTTCCACTACCATTTCCAACTGCTATTGCAAGTTATATCTATCAATTATCCTCTCGGAATCAAGCCCATTTTCGTCCTTTGATGAACATTTTCGTGAAAATATGTACCAAGGCAGAATTAAATATGAAACTATGGGTCATTGAGCCACCACTAATAGTTTTCGCTATCATGCACACTATTAGCCACCCCCATATCTACGAAATCATCTATTTGAATTTAAATCCCTTTTCGTTCCTGAACTGCGGAAAGATACTTATATATATACAAAGGCCGGATAAAAACACACGAAAATTTAATGAAATTCCACTTCAGTGTCGTATTTTATTAAAAATTTACTAAAGTCAATCCTCCAGTCGATATCTCCTCGGCATCTTGAAAGCCAAGTAAAACGTCAGGCTGTAGCCCTATCGGTTAAGCGGTGTGTTTACTTTGCCTCTACTTCTTTCTACACGCAATCACAATCTTTTTCATTGGCCTCCCCTTTCTCAAGCCCAACAGCCATTTACCTAACCCCGCTTTAATCCTGTGCTGTGGATGGGTGGTAACCACACTTTAGCACCGATATATCTCGTTTCCTGTCTTCCCTGAAATATACACAACCTTAAGGGTCGTATGAATAGAGCTGAAGCGATGTCAGTACAGAACCACGACGAGGAAAGTATCTTTTGAAAAGGTTGTGGGTGTGAAATTGAGCACCATCAACCACCCTCTGAAATGCTTCGTTAAAAATGGGAAAACTGTATACAGTCGTGGAGTCAACAATGTTTTATGGAAACTCCAGAATACTTTGCTTGGCAAAATTATATGGTAATTGCCACACTAATGCAGGATACAAATCCTCGTATGACATTTTTAGGATAAGGTGCTCATTATCTACTCATGTGTGTAGCATTTGCTAGGGACGGAATTGTATGAGTGACGATTGTGTGACTTAAATTCCATAATTTCACTGGAAGGTCATTGAAACGGAGGAAATTCGTGTAAACACCTAATCAAACCGCCTCACCTCCAAGAGCGCCATTAATCTGATTTAGCTTCGTGGTGTCTTGAGATGAATAACCCCCACTTTACTGAGTCCAAGAAATAGTTTACTCTGTTACTTTATAAAGGACTCATATAAAAACATTTCGGTAAATTTTTGCTGAACGAGATAATTAATTTTATTCGAATTAAATGTTGACTTAAGCCGTGATATTAAAATACTAACCATTGCTAGGTAGCAAGGGATGGGCATTTAATGAAGAAACCACATTTTGCGGGTAGAACGACCAGAATTTCTCACCCCCTGTAATCCATGTAACCATCCTTCATCCAGCAGGCACTTTACCCACAGCGGGGATACTCAGTGTAAATTTTTACTGCGCTCAACTTAATTGCACTTGTAGGGCGGAGATTTACAGATGAGAAAACTCTGCGGAAAAGGAGTGAGTAGGGAAAATTAGAGAAAATTTCATTGAGGTACGGATGTGTCGGCGGCAGTACTTAGCAAATAGATGAAAATGTAACAAGAGAGTAATCGCAGGCTGCCGTATATATGCACAGTAAGAAGCTGGAAACGAGTAGAAAGAGCTTAAGTTGATGACAATAATCTCATTTAATTGTCCGTGGTTTGTTCGTCTTTTTTTTCGCCTCAACTTGAAAGAGGACCATCCAGTCGTTGTCCTCACAATAATAGAAATTTATAATAAGAAATGATAAAAAATTCCGAGATTGCCATAATTAAGTAAAACATTTCCCACAATTTTCTCTCATCCATAATAGAAAACGATATGACCAAAGGAGAAATGGAAAATATGGCGAACATTGCGCAACAATGAGATGAAAGTAATTACAATATGAATTATTATGTTGTGCCTCGATGATAGTCAGTAGAGTGGAATTGTCTGATGTTAATGTTAAGGCAATGAAAGAAGTTTATAATATTGCTGGGTGTGTCGTTCTTTTAAGTGTACTAGCCGTGGATAAGGGAAACCAATTAGGAGCCTGAAAATAAAGCCACTCCGTGGTAGAAACTTCTTATTAAAAATCCAACAAAAATTACTTTAATATCGAGAATACACCAAAATTGCACATATTCGACCAGGGGTGAAACAGTGGTATTCCGTTCTTGACAGTCCCTCGGTGGATGCAGTCGGTATTCCTCTGGCGACTGTGAAAGGTGGAATATATGTGCACTATCTAACGGCCACTGACTTCAGATGGCTCACGAGCTGGTCTTCCAATGAGAAGACTCGGTCGCCGCAGCTTTTGTGCCAGATGCGTGCAAATTTGTTCAGGAATACAGAGGTTCGCCCGAGGCACTGGCCTATAAGGGATCATGACGCCAGACTCGGCATACCATACAATTCACATTGTCGAAGTTAAAGAGAAGAGAGGGAAACCATGGGACACTTTTACCTTTTTATTGTCAAAATCTAGCTAGGGTCAAAGTGTGGATACTAAGTAAAAAATTTTTTGGGGACTTCTGGCCACATGGTTTTCCCACAGTGGGCACAGGCTTAGGAGTTTGCGGCATCAAAACGACACACTACATCGTGAATTGGGCTCCTACGAGTGGACACTAGTATCCAAGGGATGCTAGTATAAGGTGAAGTAAAGGTAAGGCCTTTGAAGATTAAGTCCTCAGTGGGTAATTGTACTCGATTCCTCCGTCTAAATAGTTAGTTCAGTTTAATGGAGGGAGCCGCAACTATTGTACTATCCCGGGAGATTGCCTATTCATTGACCTCTCGCCGACGGCATTCGCAGGCTTTCACGAATCTGAGAACATTCTTCAGAGACAGGCAATGCCCAGACTCTTCGTTGAAGAAAACCTTACCAACTTATCTTCGTCTGAGGTCTAATGAAGGCGAGGAAATGTATACGAAGTGCAGGACCGTCACTTCCTCCTCCTCGCATTGGCTGTAAATGGGCGAAATCCCCACTTCGATTTTTCCATAGGGTAGTTTAAGAAGCCCTACTTTCATGTCCCACTTCTTAAGGAACAACAAAAATGCTGCTCCAGCGGCCCGGGGTTCCTTCATAAAGATTTTCACCTGCCGGCAGAAGTTCTAATTTCCCCATTCGGCTGCGTTTCCCCCTTCAGTGTAGACTTGACAGTCTATGTCCGGAAGCCAAAAGCTGGTTGTGGTCTCATCATTGGGGATCCAGAACCTTGGCGAGCCAGTCTGTCAGTCTCCTTATTACCAGCGATGATTGAGCACCTTGGCACATCAGGAATGTTTTGTTCAGTCGGTAAAGTTTCAGCAGGACCTGATGACAACTCTGTACCAATTGGTTTGACATGTCGTTGCTGTTCAGTGTTGATAATGCTGACCGATTATCGGAACAGATTCGAATGGTACGACGCTTCCATTTTACCGCAAGCATTCTTCTGCTACCAATAAAATGGCAAATATCTCTGCCTGAAATATGGTCGTCATTTTTCCGAGAGGTCGAGCCAGTTCCATAATCGGATTTCCCGAGGGCACCCTTGCGTCCGATCCGCCCTCCATAACTGACCCGTTGGTGGATTGGGGGTAAATTTAGAATAGCGTCGAGTGCCGTGGTCGGTGTACTACTCATTGCTCTGGTAATACTTAGGCAACCGAGTCGCTGGATCTTTATCAGCAGCTTCCTGCTGTTAGCAAAGTTGCATACATTCATGAAAATGGTTTTTATTATGGATGTATACATCCAATGAATTCGTTTTGGTGAAAGTCCCCAGGTCTTATCAATCGCAGTCCTGCAACACCAGAGCAATCTGCAGGATTTCTACTATTGTTCCTGCATACGGTGCTTCCACGTTAACTTTGAGTCAAGATGTACATCTAAATATTTAAATGTTTGTATCAGTTGGATTTGCGCTCTTGCTAAGGTGGGTAGCGTGTAGCTGTCCGACTGGACGTTTCTAGTGAACATAACTAGTCCAGTCTTCCGAGTGTTCACCATGAGTCCATTACAGAGGCACCAACTGTGGATTACATGCAGTGTTGCATTCAGGCGGTCACATTAGTATGTGTCCGCAAATTTGCCGATAATTATTACAGCTAGATCGTCCGCAAATGCATGTGTGAAGACGTTTGTATTCTCCAGGAGTCATAGCAAGGTGTCCATTATCAAGAGCCAAAACAGAGGAAAGAGAGTTCCTCCTTGTGGGCAACCCCTAAGACACCCTGCCTCAATAGACTTCTGTCCGACCAGTATGTAGATCTTTCTCCACTCTAGCCTGTGAAGGATGCAACTGATTAACAGCGGATCGACCCCATGCTGCCTTGCTGTGTTACAAATCGCCGCGAGTGGTGCATAACTGAAGGAGCCTTCGATGTCCATGAATGCGCTTAAGACGTATTCTTTTTCGCCTTCTCAATTTTTGCCGTTAGCTCATAGGTTGATGTCTCTGTGGATTTGCATTTCTGGTAAACATGTTGCCTACAGTGATGTTACCACCTAGGGATATATCTACCCCGTATGAACCATTTCACTGGTTCCAGGGACTCTAGTTTGCATAATAATAATAATCGTTGGCACAACAATCCATATTGGATCAGGGCCTTGAAGTGTGTTAGAGCACTTCATTCAAGACCGTAACGGTACACTACAGTAGACTGTAGGAGACAATGTGGTCAGCATCGCGCTCGCCCGAGATTATTACCCTGATTTGACTCAGGTACTCATTCACAGCTGAGTCGACTGGTATCCGACGTCAAATCACGATACAAATCCCTCTGCCACCAGCGAGATTTGAACCGCGACCTTCCGTACGACAGCCTTGCGCTCTAACCACTCAGCTTTCCGGACACACTCTAGTTTGCATGCTAGATTCAAATCTTCCGGTTGAAGGCTGTATGTATCTGTTGGCCCCAAGATGAGAGTTTGGATGCTGCCTGGGAAGTGCACTTCAAGCAAATGGTTTGCGGTTTTTTTATCGCTATCGGTTGGGGTTGCCCTAAGAGAGTTGATTCTTTCGCGAAAGCGTCTGCATAATGATCGTTTCACCGACCTTATGCTCTTCTTTAGGGCTTTTGAGCCTCTTTGTACCGAATCCAGCAGCTGAATCAGATAGCTCGATTGGGAAGCACCATTGTAGTTCTCTTCAATTTCGTCAAATCCGAGTTGGTGGTGATGTGTTACCTTTCTTTGGCATTATGAGTGGACAGTTCACTTCGAAAGCTTCTCTCATGCTAGTTGTGAACATCTGGGTTGTCTGCTCAATTCCAGCAATGGATTTGATGCGCTTCCCAGGGATCGTGACTTGGACGCTCAAGTCTATTTTATACGTCACCTAATCTGTCTTTCGCGGATTCCGAAATGGAGTGAGGGGAGGTGGATCCATGCCCATTACGAAATCAATGCGCCTGTGATCCGAGAGTGTGATACCCTTTGATAATGTCCACTCTTCGACAAGAGTCGGGATGTCAGGAGATGCCACCGTGGTATCGATGACCTCTTGCCTGACCACGTTGAAGACAGTGGGATCATTATCCAAATTGAAGATCTACAATTCGGTTCCTATCAGATGCTCCAATAGTCTCGATCCTCTCGCATTCATGTTGGAATTTCCCTAGCATATATTGTGGGGGTTAACACTACATTTTGCTATTATTCCCATGCGTTTACTTTTGGCATATTGGTTAGCTTTGATTAATGTTCCACTGGGAACGTCGCCTAGGTCATAAGGGAAATATGATTGAGTAGATATGAAGATGGAATATTTTGAGACCTAGATGTCATATATGGGCACTGCTATGATTTAATTGTCGTTTAAATTTTCTAACTGATACTCCGCATTCCTGCATAACTTACATCGCAATTATGATTTCCTTTGGAAAATACTAATCGAGACTTTTGCATGTGCAGGTGCTAACCTTTCGTTATTTCGGTTATTTATCGGTTATTTATCATATTGAAAGTTTAGCTTCCATCAGGCACTTTTTATTGTTGACGCAACTAAAGTCGCTTATGATCTAGCCAGGAAAGTCTTTGATGAAGAATGGTGAATCTCTACATAAAGAACAGGTTCAATTCTGGAACCGTATCACCGAACCGCTCATTGTAGGAGTCGATTGCTGAGTTTTTTATACGCGTGTGGGTTTAGGTCAGCACTCAGCATCATAAAAAATATGCTATGCATACCTGGCAACATAATTTAAAGGAAAATGCGAAATTGTAGGTATGGCCCTGGAAGATATTTTAGCCAAGCCAAGCTTAATGAGAAGTAAGAAACAAACATAAATAAATCAACTGGAAGAATGAGGTTCCTGACTGTCTGACAAGGAAAAGGAGACAAGATGAAGAGTGGTCGCTGGGTACATAGGTTTATCCCACACGTAAATATGAGAACTACGTGAAATATCGGTGAGAAAAACTATGGTTTTGGCTAATTTCTTAAAGGAGGTGGGGCGAACCACCTGATTGTCACATATGTGACAATGTAACCGAAAATGCAGAACATGTTTCTTTCACGTAACCAACACCCTAAGATTGTCCTAGAATGCTGTTTAAACGTGGAAAAGGTTCAACTGCATGGTCGACGCACTCGTCGGTACTTTAGAATGTTGGATTCCATTGCATGGCATAGCAAGGAACGCATTTGTCGCCATCTTTTAAAGTATAACGTATCCATTACCGCTTATGCCTTCTAATCAATACATTTACCGGTACTCAGCCTCTTCGTTCTAGACTATGTTAGGTCAGAGTACACTGCCGGCACGGTGGAAACAGGTCTTCGTTTGCAGCTTTTGAGTGAAAGTAGAGATTACATTCCATGTGCTCCCTTATATCAGTACATAGGGAACGTTAGTGCGGAATTGGATGTTGAGATTGAAGTATCTGTATTTTGAGATTTTAGACAAAATAATAATGGTGCCTCCAGCGCTGTTAATGCCTCGAGTAATATTACTCATTGGTAGAAGCAACGTTCCCAAAATAAAGAAATTTATCGACGGCTTCGTCGTTCTACCATATTAATGGAAGATGGAAGATGATGATCCGTCAGACTTAAAATTTTGGTTATTAGTGTTTATCTTTAGTTCGACTCCTTTTACTTCTTTTTACAGAGCGATTTGATCAAGCTGTATGATGTCATGAGCGCACTCGAGGTGTTTGTGGAAAGATGTGTCCATTGACACCCTCCACTTCCTGTAAATATGGCAGCATGAAGAAAGTCATCGATAATAGGAAAAAATGGTGTCGATGACAGAATGAAACTTTGTTGAACTACGCTTTTGGCTTCAAATTCGATGAAACATGCATGAGAAATCATATGTCGCTCCTTTAATCCACAATCCTTGCTCATGCTCTCGAAAACCTTCTCATTGATGAAGAGCAGAATACTATTCTAAAATAATCCACGTCCGAGTATTAATGTGGTCAATACAAAACGATCCAGAGCGGAAATTAGCCTGTTCTCTTCCGATCAAGCTTTCCATGTATCCTTTGATGGGTTTCAGGATAATTTTGCGTATCCCCAGTGCAACGGGTATCTTTTCCGAATATTTACGATCATCCCTTCTTCCTTTCGTTGTTCTATATAATCATTTTACTGGATTTAGTTTTGGCAAATACCATTCGTATTCTAGTGCAAAATTGTGGCAGAACTAGCTTTTAGTGAAGACGACTTTAGAGGATTCGCACTGAATTTAAATAAGTTCTTGCGTCATATTTTCTGTGGCTACTGGACTCCAAGGTAGTCGCAGATCTGGAATGCTGGGGTAGTTCGAACAATTTTAATTTTTTGGGATTGATAGTTAAAGGTATTTTGCTTGGGTCCTGCTATGATTTGTTTCTGTAACATACACAGGATATCCCTTGTAATTGGTGATTTACCTGTTACCCCAGTTGTCGCATTGCTTGTCAATACGGTCTTCCTTGTCTGATATGGAATGGATACATATGACGCATTCACTTCATAGGCTCTTTTCTCTACATCATTTTTTCAACTGTTACCTTTCGATGTTATCTCGTCCTTTGTTCACACAGCAAATCTCCTTGTGAAAATGTAACTGCTATGTGAACTATTGGAATCACACTCTCCTTGGCTTATTATTATTATTCTGTTAAGGGAAAGTCGCACCGCGTCCTTGAAGAACTATTGTACCCCTTTTACTGGTTATAGTGTACCTATTGATCATAGTATCCTCCTTGGCTTAAGCGCGAGCAAAGAATTCGCTTGCAGAAGAATCTTGATTATATCATCAACATGTTTTCTCCACATAGATATCCACAGGAGAATGAGGCTTCACCTGATGGAAGAATATTTAACCAAATGAATTATGTTCTTCTAGAAAGTGATTAGATTAGGAAACAGATGTTCACAAATGGAGAAAAAACCTGCTCTTTACGCAGCCAATATGAAATTTTCTGATCTCATTTCTCACTCTCCTCAATTTTCATGTAAGTTTCTTGGAGATAGTTTTTCCTCAGTTTATGCTTCTATCTTTTGGTTTTATCCTCCTTCCAGTGAAGCTGATCCCCCTTCGCCCTGTGTGTATTCTATTCCTCTTTCTGAACGGTTCCCTTATCAAGTTACTTATTGGCAGCTAGGGAGGAAGATTGTATTTCCGATGGTCTTCTAAAAAAATTTGAATTTCATATTTCAGTTCCTTAGTCACTGGACTATAGGCGACCATATCGGCAGACTCGGAATACACTACATTTCGCATTGTCGAAGCTGCAGAATGGAAGTAGAAACCATCTAGCACTTCCCTGTGTGATTGCCCAATTCTAGCTAGAGTCAGGCTGCGGAACTAGGTAAACCATTCTTTGAGCCAAGTTCAAGGTAGGAGAGCTGCAATCCTTCGTGAATACTACGGGCTGGTTCTGAAAATCAGAACCGAGGGCCTTGCACCACTTGCTCTTACTACAGCCGTGATGTTCTTAGGAGTTAGTGACATGCATTATACAAGATGAATTCGATGAAGGTAGTGGAGAAATTAGCTTCATTGTGATAGTTTGAAGACTAAGGATTACGTCGGAATCTGCTCGAGAGGTGTAGGTCTCCCGAAGCATTTCGAGGTCTGAATATTATTTTGGTATGTTCCGGGAAGGTGAATCCTTTTCGAAGAGGTTGATATTATTTTTCGTATTTGTTAGCAATACAGCATCCAACGACCTTTAATGGCAAGTTAGTGAGTGATAATAAAGTTATTAGTTGGAAAACATTATATTAATAAAGCAAAGAGTGCTACCATTAGAGTCGAGCATACACCTATAAACGTTGGAGGAGAAAGGAACTTTCTCAATACACTGGAAAAAGAAAGCCTTTGGACGACCCTTCATTCTATAAATTTATATGAGTTGTAAACATCGTCGTCAAACTATTCGAATAGTTTCTAATAGACTTTTGCTAATGAAAGAAAAGAAGGGCGATTCTCCGCGGATTTGAATGATTATATGAATGATTTCTAGTCTAAAAGTGTCATCCTTATTAACCTCAACAAGTAACAATGACAGTGAACTTCTAGTCATATTTGGACAGCCCAGTGACCATAGTATCTGCTATTAGTCCGATGCTTATGAGATAGCGGCCCAAGGGAAATGCCGTCACTTCTTTATGTCAACAGTTGTTCGGATACTTGCTTTAATGATGAAAATATATTTACAAAATTCCCGAGTTGTATTTTGGGTACACCACGGACTTATGTCTACCGGAAAACATCCCAGCAGCGAAGCAACAGATTTGATAGCGGGCAAATATCTTAGTTAGGTGAATTGTCATTCAATTCAGAAGAGTTGTTACGTTACGGTTCGAATGATGAGCCCAAATCGCGCCCTACTAGGGACGTTGTTGGATAAGAATCGTTTGCTCTACCCTGATGGTGCATTCATCCTTCAAGTAACTAGGAGTTACGGGGTCGACAGGGAACTGAACTTGGGGTCACATGTGAAAGTGCAGCGAGAAAGATCTCTGCTATTCTTAGAGCACTTGTATGTTACCAAATATATGTTGTTCAAAGTAAAGGATTCGCTAGCGGTAGTTCTTGAAATCCTGAGGATTTATTATGTTGCTTTTTAATAAATATTCGTTATATATTTGAGAAAAGTGTAAGCAAATTTTAAACTCAAATATTTAGATCCTTACTCCTATACGGTCCCATGCTCTGCGCCACCACTCAATCGATAATGAAGCAATCATATCCCACAAATATTACTCAACATTTCCGTTTCAAATCGCTCCACCTTCTCGCGACTCATTGTTCCTCGAAATGGGTTACAAGTGCGTGCAATCACTTTTCAGAACAAAACATCAGGTGCGAACTATTGCATATTCCATATGAGAGCAGAGTCTCCATTTCACACCTTGTGGATTAAAACGATATCAACGAATCGCAATCAATACCATCTTCATGCGACAGGCTCGATTTCAGACCGGCAGAATGCATCCCCGAACGCACTACACCTTCATTAAGAAACAGAAGCATTTTATCAAAATGGCATTAAAAGGATTTTAATGAGCAAGCACACAAAGGCCTGTTATTATCGCAAACCGATTAAGGGCATATTAAGTCGTCGGAAGTGCATTAAATCGAAATACTTCTTGACATTTGGCATCGTCATTCGTCACTACTACTTTTTTAGACCTTCATCCCTGAAGGCTCCATTTTTCTCAAGTCCTATATGGAATGGGGGTTTATTTGTTCAGAATGCGCACATGTTTCCGTACAGTCTTATATAATACTGCGGTTTAGATGAACTTGGGGCCATATAGTATATAATTTTTTAATCCGCATCCTATCTAGAAATGTGGTTAATTTAAGGTTATTCTTAAATGATGGGGAAGGCTCTCAATATTTAGGTCCTGAATCTTCTTTCAAGCTACCAATCTGTCATAGTCGAAGCAAAATATAATACAGAGTTGGGCTGGAAGAGTACAATACTTATGAAAAATTATTATCTTACAATCTTTTTTTAAAAATTCCGTGACTATAGATTTTCTTACTGTAAAATATCCATTGGACCCTGTTCTCCCTTGAAGGATTTTGCATGCGAACAAATGAATAAGAATTACATCAGCTAAATACAACCGCAATCACTTTAAGTTTATGATTTAATGGAAGTATGTTTTATGGTTAAGGCAAAGGATGTCGGAAAAGTTGAGGTTTTTGGGTGGCAGCAAGGATCCTAGCATTGCATTATGCTTCTCTCCATGCCCACCTTTCCCTTGTACTTGACTATTAGTTTCAAGCAGCTCATTGTTTTGTATATGTAATGGATTTATTTCTGGATTCAATGAACGTGGAACCATTGATGGGAAAAAGGATTTGAAGCTTTTAAAAGTGATTTTCCTATTCAATGTTAGAAATGTACCCCCACATAGGTCCTGGCTGAGCATAAATGTATTTTGCAAAGCGATTAAGGCTTAAAAGAGGTCAATTTACAATGGTGTATATGTTAAAAATATTTGAAGAGCACGGGTGGTTATTTTCTTGAGTAATTGTGGGAGCATGTTAGGTCTCTATATGACTCTACTGGAAGAAATGTTATTGATTCCTATATATTACGGGGTTTAGAAGCTCAAGAATTCAGATTTCAGTTTATATTTCCTTAAACCATTTATGACATCCAAAAGTATCAGAATAATTCCTAGTCCGTTCCTATAGTTTGAAATTGTTTAGATGGATTCAAAAGAACACGAAAAGGATTTTAACGGCTTTCTTACCTTGTATAACGTCTTTAAAATATTGAGTCTATTTATGGGAAAATCCGTGGGATGTAGTCAAATTATAAATAAATTATAAATTTTATAAAATTCCTTAAAACAAATCCAGAAACCGGAAAACCATCGTTCTGATTGAAGACTATTGAAAGAATGGTTCTGAGGGGTCTAATAGGGAGCCATTATTTGCAGTAGTTGTGGAAGGCCATGTCCTAAATGAGTTACCTTTAGAATTTAAAAAAATAAAAAAGAACAATTACAAACAAGCTGAACCCCATACTCTACATAAACCACCAGATGCAGGCAGATCTATACAATACTGAGACCCAGATGACTATACCTAAAAAGGGAAAAGTTAGAAAGTCAACCAGTAGCGCCAAGCTCAACATTGGACTACTGTGAAGACGGTAACCAACAAACGCTCTTCCTATTAGACGTCAGGAAGCTTTAGTGGCGCAGCTTTTAAGATGGTATCTGCGTTATCTAAAGGAAGAACTGGAACCAAAAAAAAGTTTTTGAAAAGCACAAGATAGACCTAAACTTTCATCAACGGAGCCAAGATAGAGTAGAGCAGCGGGAATCAGCCCACGGAAGAAGGATGTTCCCAAGAAACCCAAATCCGAACCCAATATTGGAGAAGAGCTTCAGGTATTAATGGAGCCAATCGTCATGACCAAACCTACACCAAGCAAAACTTGCATCTGCAGTAATCGCAAGGGCAATATCTAAGGATAACATTGGAATAGTGCTGTCTCAAGAATCCTGAGTGTACCTGGGTCTGATTTGTGTTTTTCAGAGTTCCTTTCTGGAGACCTCATAGCTGTCTACATTACATTGGAAGCCGAGGGAAGAGGCAGTCGTGGCATCAGTCTGTTTCCCAAAAGTTGGATTTCACCGGAATTAGTCGCGAAACTGTTGAAGTTCTGCATGAGGAAAGTGCTACCACTCCTCTACGGCTACGACGCGAACGCCCATCATGAGGTCTTGGGAAGTAGCGACACCAATGAAAGGGTGAGTACCTTATTGAATGTATCCTTCGGAATAAATTAGAAATATACAACGTAAGGAATACGCCAACATTCGTGACCAGCGCCAGGCAAGAAGTACTAGACATAATTTTAGGGAACACTCTTATGAATGGACTGAGCATGAACCGAACCTTCTATTTCGGATCACAACATAATCAGATTCGACATTGAGGAAGGAATCTTAGGAGAACAGATTGGGACTCCTATCCAAGGGACATGTGCAACAACATGGCTCAACCACAGGTGGGTGGTAACGTCAGGAACGAAATGGAATTGGAAAATGGTGATAGACTTCCACAGAGTCGTCATTGACGGATATGAGGCTGTCTATAGTTGTGTCATTAAAGAATGTATCGTGGTGGAGCAGGAATTCAGCTTGAATGAGAACAAAAATCTGAAAACTGTTCAACTTGGAGGAACGGATTTATTTAAGAACACTATAGTAACAAAAGAAATAACACATCGAAGCAACGTTCGACCATACATCCCAATTAGAGATATGAGATGCCCAGATCCGCCTTTTCGATGGGTAGGATGTTAGAAAGTAGACAAATAGAAATACCGAAAGGTACAAATTTTATTGCCATGAACGCTACTCAAGGTTATCCATAGGGTGAGAAACTATCACCATGGTATGTGGAGGGCTAAAAAGCACTTGAATACAGGTCTAAAGTTACGAGATTCTTTTTATCTGTTAGAGCAATATGAGGATACTCCATGTGATAGAATCCAAACTGAAATAAGAATTCGTAGTTTCTAGTACAGAAAGGCGAGGCTTCGCCTAAAAGCAGCCAGGGCCACTGAAGTACCATTCATTTGAAAGCCGTCAGGTTATACAGTATGGAGGTGGAACGAGAAAAAGAGGCCAGATATTTTGGAATCATAATACCAATAATACATAATAATAATAATACACAGTCGGTTGGCACACAGCATAAATCAGGTCATTAGTTGGCCGGAGGAATTTCCAGCTTTCCTCACTGCGGGGATTACCTACCTTATCCATACAGGACCCCGAAGACACACGAACCCACCAACCCTCTACAAATTCATAACGTCCATTATTAGTGGAAGGGTCAATGTGGACCTCGAGACCAACAATATTCTGTCCGAGGAGCAGAAGGGCTGCTGAGTTGCAAAGAGCAACTCATTATCGACTCGGTAGTTGTAGGACAAGCAACTAGAGGCCAAAGAAACCTCTCTAGTTGCTATATCGATTATGCCAAGGCTTTGATAGCGACCCGCATATCTGGCTACTTGATGTCCTACATTTGTATCGCATTGATCCGAAACTGATAAAGTTTTTAGCAACAGTCATGGAAGGGTGGCATACCACCTCATCAGTGTGTACATCTGAGGATGCTAATACCTCAGAGCCCATCCGTATACGGAGGGGCATCTTCCAGGAGGATTCGTTGACTCCTCTTTAGTTTTGCATAGCACTGAACCCTCTTTCATGGCTAGTGAATGATGCTAGAGGGCATGGTTTTGCAATTAAATATGGCCTACGTGCTAAGTTCGAACTCACACACCTGATGTACTTAGATGATATCAAGCTGTATGCTGGTACTGACGACTATCTTAGAAGTCTGTTGCGAATAGTAGAAATGTTCAGCCGTGATATTTGGATGGAATTTGGGTTAGACAAGTGTCGAATTCAAGCCATCCGCAAAAGTCATCACGAGCCGCATGCCGGACATAGCATTGGTGACCTCCACATCGAAGCTATAACCGAGACAGACTTCTACAAGTACCTAGAATTCTGCAAGGAATTCCTGCGACTTGTAAAGCTGGAACTGAAATCGCATCTCTCGGGAAAGAATCAAATAACCGCATTGAATGCGGCTTATGCATTTGGAAAATAACCGTGGACGAACACCGATCTGGAAAACGTCCAACGGCGGATACGGATAAGTTCCGAATGTATCATCCAAGCTCTCCCGTGGAGCAGATGAACCTGCCTCGTGACATCGGAGGTAGGGGCGTGGTTGACGTGGCTTCACAACATCATCGCCAAGTCGACTCGCTGCGCGCTTATTTTTACAGCAAAGAGCAAGCGAGTCCATTGCATGCAGCTGTCTGTAAGGCACTGGACTGGCTGGACTGACTCTACGTAACTTGAAGGATCGATCTTTCAATCCTCTATGTATGGTGCATACAAGCATGGGCTGATCACGGGAATATGTCCAGCTTGATAGTTCTGCTTACAGCATGTATTGGGACCGGCAAGTTCTGACTGATCGCCATACGCCACACAACAAGCTTGACTACTATTAGTTGACAAAACGGGTCGGTCCCCGTATATTATTGATGTTGCTATCCCCCATAATAGCAATATCGAACGGAAATACGTGGAGAAGAAGGTGAACTATGAGCCATTGGCTCGGGAAATCAAAGAAATTTGGCGTCTCGAGCGGGTGATTGTAGTCCCCATAATATTGTCAGCTACAGGTATTGTACCTAAATTCCTCACGGCTTCCCTTGATGTCCTGGGACTTTCGCACAATGTGGTTCAAACTATGCAGAAGTACACCATTCTGCATACGTGCTCGATATTGCGGGGAGTTCTCGACGGATTCTCCCATTGACCTACCACCGGATAGGATCGTCCAAGCCTAAATTATTGGCACTTAGTGCTAGTATTAGGTAAAATCCGGCATCATCCGGCAAATGAGCTGAGAGACAGAAATAAAAACGAATGTGTCTCCTAACAAAGTGGTTATGAACTTATTACAGGGAGAATACTAAAAGAATTGCCAGAAAAAGGTCTAGTCAAATTATTACAAACAATTAATGCAGGTTTCATATTAACATACGTCCCTCGATAGTAGAAAGTGGTCGAAGTTATAATGCTCCCCAAACCAGGGAAGGAGCCAACTAGAGTCGAATCGTATCGGCCTATATCGCTACTCCCTATTATAGCCAAGCTATTTGAAAGACTTCTCCTTAAGAGATTGAAGCAAATCATTGTGGATCAAAATCGAATTCCATCCCACCAACTTGGTTTCGGCGAAAAGCATTCCAGAATCCAACAGGTGCACAGGATCACGAATCCGATAGAAAATGCATTGGAAGAAAAAGCAGATGTGTTTAGCCATTTCTCTAGAACTGGCCCAGGAGTTTGATAGGTGTGGCACAACAACAGACCTTGTATAAATTCCATAGGGATCTCCCAGGAAAAAATTTTGATATCTTAATATCATATGTATCAGGGCGCCTATTCAGAGTGAAATACGAAAGAGCCTACTCTGAACTAAAGAAAATTACAGTTGGTGAATTGCAGGGCAGCGTCTTGGGTTCAATACTGTTTCTCCTGTATACCAATGGTATAACTTCCTGTGAAGAAGCCAAAATAGCGACATTTACGGACGACACTGCTATCTTTACCACGGGTAAAATTACCGAAAAAGCAAAAATAAAGTTATAAACAGCTATGGACAACATTGAAGAATGGACCAAGAAATCGAAAATAAAATTGATTGAAAGCAAATCATTACATTAACTTCACACGCAAAAAAGAGAATCCAACTAAAGTCATTATAAATGGACAAGATGTACCACAGGCGAGTAAGGTCAACTATTTAAGTATGACATTCGATGCTAACCTCAGCTGGAATAGACACTTCCTAAGAAAGAAGGACGAGCTAAATTCTAGATACAGCAGATATGCTGGTTTTTGGAGAGAAATTCCCAGCTGACCACCAACAGCTGCTAATTTATAAGCAGATCTTAATGGATGTACGGCATCCAGTTCTGGAGCTGTGCCAGAGAATCGAACCTGAAGGTCATACAAACGTTCCAAAGTGCTTAGAAAAGTAAATGCTCCCGGGTTCATTCGTAATGAGGATCTACACAGGGACCTGAAAGTACTGTTGGTTAGTGAAATCATCAAAGACCAAGCAATTAAACAACCACCGACTACGATGACATGAGAATAACGAAGTCCGAAAATTGACTGATATCATTGATATAATGAGACGACTGTAAAGAGTAAAGCCAAACGACTTGCTAACATAAAGGAGATAAGCTAGTGAGGAACAGTCAGTTCCTCAGTGAAGCTAATGAAAGTGCTGGGGTGGACCACAGGGTTTTCTCCCAATAAAAACGAAACCTACATATTCAAAGAAAGCTGCTTGATGGGGAAATTTCAGGCGTAGCTTGGCGGAAGGATTGTAACCCCTGAGGTTAGTGTTTTGAAGATTTCCACTTCTAGAAAAAAAAATATTGAAATTTCTATTCCGATCTCTCGAGAAAACTGCAGACTCGGTGAAAATTCTCCACTTTCCACTTCGCTCTTTTTAGACCTGGTATCATTTGCTGAATATTAAAAGAAAAAGCCCCTGATCTCCTGCTATATAGTTTATAGATTGAGGGGGTTCTGATTCCCTAGCTACTTGGTGAGGCGCCGCAGTGCAGGGCAGAAGCAACTCATTACATATTTTTCCATCTGTTTTCGGGGGCGACGTCTTCGAAGCGGTTCTCTGATGTCCTTTGCGTTCTTATGCACGTTCGCAAATACAACTTGGGTGCGGACTACATTCTGTTCTGTTCAAAAGATCAATTGTCCGTTTGTATGCCGGATTTGATTTTTCTTGAAATACTATTTTAACATTAAGGTTGCCAATCTATCTATCATTCGGACAATAGTCTTGGTATTTCACTTCACTTCTAGACTCTTAACATCTAATTATCCCGGATATTGACTCAAAGAAATTATCATTCAATATGTGTTAGCCTGCGTTACGCAACATGATTCACCCACATTGGGCGCCATAAATTTATTTCTTTTGTTTAATACTTTCGGTATCACGGTAAATATATTTTCAATGGTTCCCTTTTTACTTTCAAAAGTTGATGATGATTAGTCATTTTTGTGTTTTGTAGTTATTGACAGAAATAGAAATAGAGGACTCCAGTGAATTGGAGTTGGCTGCAACAATCTTTAGATTAATTTACTTGATTGTCCGGATTGTATTGAGTACATATAATTTTTCTAAACATTTATAAATTTTCTTAATATTACTGTGTCCTTATTGAAGAAACGTTTTAGGAAACTAGAAACGTTTGTTTCAATGATTGCCCATCACAGACAAGTATCTACTAGGAACATATTGAGTACAACTTTGTATTCATATTAAAAGATCTTTCCACGATAAGAAGGAAAAAATGAAAAATTTCCATCATTAGATCATGTTTTTTAATGAAAACTTAGAAAGTTCAACTAATCCTTATTTCTCACATTCTCTCTCAATTTTTCTCAACTCATAATCCTTCCATTCTCACAATTTTCAATTCGTTGCTTGTTTGCCAACTCATTTCAGCATAATGTGCTGGTCTCGACAAAGTTTTAATTTCATTGTACTTAAGCTCAAATGAAACTGTGCTGCAAATGCATCATGCATTCTCCCGCACTCATTCCGTTTCCCATTCCCATAATACTTTCGGCCTAATATTCTGAATATACGAAAATGTTTTTTGAAAATTTCATATACACTTGAGCCTCAGTCCGGGAAAGTAGCTTGCACCAAGTATCGAAGGAAAATATGAGAAGCTCGAAAGGTCCATATGTGCATGGGTATGTATCTGCCCCTATGTTGGTATGTGAACAAGACGTGTTGCATTGCTGGTGAGTGAGAAATGAATCATAAGCAGGGTGTGGATAAAGATTGATTTTAAAATCTTTTACGGCTTTATCTGGCTATATCTGGAATATTTGGTTAGACAATATTTTGCATTAATAAATATCATCATCATCATCATCAACGGTGCAACAACCGGTATCTGGTCTAGGCCTGCCTTAATAAGGAACTCCAGACATCCCGGTTTTCCGCCGAAGTCCACTAATTCGATATCCCTAAAAGCTGTCTAGCGTCCTGACCTACGCCATCACTCCATCTTAGGCAGGGACTGCCTCGTCTTCTTTTTCTACCATAGATATTGCCCTTATAGACTTTCCGGGTGGGATCATCCTCATCCATACGGATTAAGTGACCCGCCCACCGTAACCTATTGAGCCGAATTTTGTCAACAACCAGACGATCATGGTATCGCTCATAGATTTCATCGTTATGTAGGCTACGGAATCGTCCATCCTCATGTAGGGGCCAAAAATTCTTTGGAGGATTCTTCTCTCAAACGCGACCAAGAGTTCGCAATCCTTCTTGCTAAGAACCCAAGTCTCCGAGGAATACATAAGGACTGGCAAGATCACTGTCTTGTACAGTAAGAGTTTTGACCCTATGGTGAGACGTTTCGAGCGGAATAGTTTTTGTAAGCTGAAATAGGCTCTGTTGACTGCTAACAACCGTGCGCGGATTTCATCATCATAGCTGTTATCGGTTGTGATTTTCGACACAAGATAGGAGAAATTATCAACGGTCTCAAAGTTGTATTCTCCTATCTTTATTCTTCCCGTTTGACCAGTGCCGTTTGATGTTGTTGGTTGGTTGGTTTTCGGTGCTGACGTTGCCACCATATACTTTGTCTTGCCTTCATTGATGTGCAGCCCAAGATCTCGCGCCGCCTGCTCGATCTGGATGAACGTCTCGGGTGGTTCTTCCCATGATGTCGATATCGTCAGCATAGGCCAGTAGTTAGGTGGACTTAAAGAGAATCGTACTTCTTGCATTTACCTCAGCATCACGGGTCACAGGGCCAGGCTAAAGAGGGCGCATGATAGGGCATTCCCTTGTCGTATACCGTTGTTGATGTCGAATGGTCTGTGATCCTGCTGCTTTTATCTGGCCTCGCACATTGGTCAGGGTCAGCCTAGTCAGTCTTATCAATTTCGTCGGGATACCGAATTCTCTCATGGCCGTGTACAGTTTTACCCTGACTATGCTATCATAGGCGGCTTTTAAGTCGATGAATAGATGATGCAATTGTTGTCTATATTCCAACAGTTTTTCCATCGCTTGCCGTAGAGAGAAAATCTGATCTGTTGCTGATTTGCCTGGAGTGAAGCCTCTTTGGTATGGGCTTATATATAGATATCCGCCTCTATCTTGCTAGCCTCATACCAATAATAAATATGGACATCAAAATTTAAAATATACTATCAGCAGCATACTACGGGACGTAGAATTTTCCCGCGCAAGCTGCTAATAGCTAAAAGCTTCATAAAGAATTAAAGGTTCTACAAATTTTAATAGAAAAAGAACATATTTATTTACAAACTGCGCTTGCACCTAGAGCGCGAGAATGGTTATTTACTTGCTTATTCTAACATATTCTATCTTAATCTAATTATAATATTTAAATCTAATATTTACAAGAGCTCTTGCCCAGGCAAGGAATGTTGAAGATGGAGACAATGACGGGTTTTAGTTTGGTGTTGTTAGTTTGTTTTCCAATTGTACGATAACCCGGTACAGTGTCTCAATATTCTGCGCTCGAAGGACTGTAGGAGGCATGTAGGGGCTCCGTTACATAGAATGGGTATTATAAGGACTTTATACAGCGTAAGCTTAGTTTTAGGGCTAAGTCCTGCTCTTTTACGAAGAAAAGAGTGGAGATTACTTACTGAATCGCGTGCTTTCCTGAGAGTGAGCTCAAGATGGGGATTAAATCTTAAATGAAATAACATTCTCAAATATTTCATTTTGGGTGAACTGCTCAGTACTGTATTCCTGATGCGTTGTTTTAAGCGTTTACTTTTTATATGGATAGATCTAGATCCCAAGTACCTAGACTTTCTCCGATTTTGCAGTTGAGAGGCGAAGTAAAATTTGAGTTCAACTGGAAATTGATCGGACATGCCTGGTGAGGCTTTGCACGTTAACATCTGTAGAAGTGTGGCTCCTGTAGACATCAGGAAATGGTATGCATTGACTTTAAGGTCTTGTGGGTGTGTCGGGCTAGACCATCTCAAGGTGGTTTAATGGGTCTTGGTTGTGGATCTATGGAAGTCGCCACAAAGAATGAGCTACTTAGATTTTAACTGGAGCTTGCTAAAGACTTGTAAGTCATGGCCCAGTTGCTCAGGTGGTGAGTTGCATTTGATGTAGGCTGCAGCCATTAAGATGCGTCTATTGTCGGTGGTTTTAACTAAAGCCGCTGCCGCGGAGCATGTTTGCAAGTTTCCGCTGGTAACTTCCTCAAATTCATAGCCTTTTCTGGCTAACAGGGCGGGGCCGCAATTGATATCGTTCTGGATAATATTATATCTTGTAAAATTTAGATTGTGCCTGCCTTTTAATCGTGTTTTTGAAACACAGAAGAAATCCGCTTTCAGAAAATCTACCAACTCTTGTGCGGTCGCACGGCGGGTATGTGAGACCAAAGATGCGGAGTTATATATGATAATAAAATATTATCATATTTAACTCTATACATTCATGATAAGTTGAATAGCATCGAATTGTCGTTGTTCGTTAGTTTGGGCCGAAACAAGAGTTTCGACCAAGTTTTTGAAGTCTGATTTGTTGCCTTGCGGAGCTTGAGGGGCCACAGCTCTTGGAACTCCTGGTTGGGATAAGCTTTGTGACATTTGTGTCACCACCTGTTTGGCTTGTTGTTTCTTTTTCACTCTGCCAGTTTCCCTTCTGGCAACCATGTCTTTATATGCCGGGCATCCGCGGTAGTTGCGCCCAATTGCAGCAGGGTATTGTCTCTGCGATTGGTATTTGGGCACTCCCCTCGCACATGGATTATAGTGCTCCTTACCCACCTGTGTCCGGATAGCTGAGTGGTTAGAGCACAAGGCTGTTGTACGGAAGATCGCGGTTCAAATCTCTTTAGAAGCAGTGGGATTTGTATCGTGGTTTGACGTTGGATACTAGTCGACTCAGCTGTGAATGGGTCAAATCAAGGTAACAATCTCCGGCGAGCGCAATGCTGAACACATTGCCTCCTATACTGTAGTGTACCGTTACGGTCTTGATTGAAGCGCTCTAACACACTTCAAGGCTCTGATCCAAAATGAATTGTTGCGCCAACGATTATTATTATTATTATTACCCACCTGTACACAATGGGGCAATTGAGGGCGATGTGCCCGAAGTTTTGGCAGTTGTAGCACTGAACTTCCTGAATTGGCTTGACTTTCTCAAGTGAAATCTTTTGGTGGGGTATATACTTCACCTTGAATGCTTCATTGAGCTCTTGAGAGGGTTCGAAGGTTGCCATGAACAGCCTCGATTGCGACTTCAACGCGAGTGTAGGGTTCGGGTTATGAAGAAACTTGTTTTCGGTCATTCTTACGATGGCGAGAGTGATGAACTCGATTTAGATGAGCTAACCCCAATAATAGACAGGATAAACGGCGAGGGAAAAGATGAAAGGCATAATACGCTTCACGCCTAATTTTACGTCATAATTGAATGTCTCCTGTTTACTCCATTGTAGAGTACAGGGCAGTGACATAGTATCAGTTTTCAATGGGATCGTGTTTCAGTTTCTCTATCATCACCTTTAATGCTATCCACGTGATAGGCCTGCAGTAGCGAGGTAGTACACCGATTAACAAAGATGCTTGACGACCGGCGTTCGAACCCGGGGCAACGAGGTTATATATTTTCGATATTGTGCAAAAAGATCCGCAATTTATTAGAGTCCATTAAATAAACCCAACACCATACACGACTTGACTAATGACATACTATGGTTTAGTTTTTAACTAGTTTTAGATCCAACAGAAGGCCGTTCCTCACCAATGCACCTAACGTGATGTTTGTACCACTAGTCAATCCATGAGGTCAACTAGATGTGAACTGACCTGGACGGAGAGCGTCGCCAGTGGTATCAATTTATTGTGTTCAACATGGGGTACAGCGCGAAATCGCACCTCCCCGCGGTCGTTATCGGTTTTTGGAACTTTGTTTCAGCCCCCACTAGAACTCCCCGAGAAGCCTGTTCATTTCCCTACTTCGCCGTGTGTTCCCAAGAAAACCCACCCGTCAGCCAACCTAGGATAGTGGAAGTGGAAACTTAGTTGTTGGTTATGTCTGCGATATACGGCGTTCTACGGTCAGCTTTTGTTGATTTGTATAGTTACGGAGTGTTGTCTGTGCCATATAAGCTGGGAAAATATTTTAAATTAGAATTCCTGGAACTCCCATTGCACCCTGTATAACGACCACAAGTTATAACGAATAAAAATCAGATGGAAAACGGGCACTTATATTTTCGGAATACGTCGAACAACAATGAAACCATATTTAATGAAATTTTTGAACAGCCCTCACACGCTAACTACCCGCAATCTAAAAGAATGTGAAGTTTTTTTTATATATGCATGAATGTATGGACGAAAATGAACATGTGATTTCATTTCGGATTTTTTTTTCTTTCACGGGAAAAATATGCAACATTTCGGCATGTAACGGGCGCACGAAAAATATATTGACGAAGAATTGCAACGAATTTTGTTTAATTAAAGTTTTCGAGGAAGGTTGTGTATCCTGTTCACGTTTTTTTTTTATAATTTTTTCCCCAATTTTCGGTTGTGGCGTCCAAATTGCGATTTTCAGGATGAATCCGATGGAATGGAAAGGAAGAGGATGAAGTGAGTCTGTGGTGTTGTAAATGAAGCTGGAGGTGGATGGGGTGCGCAAATTTTGAGTGTTTACATACAGAAAATTATTAAAAATCAGTTTAGAGAAAAGTAATTTTTTGTTGAAAATTTTATGGTTTTTTCGTAAATGTAAAGCTTTCAAACTCCAAAACTCCAGACCTTTTATGCGCGGCTGGAGCTAATTAAATGGAACTTAATCTTTGTTATTCCCTTCGACCTAAAGGCCATTCTATTTTTCTTCTATGGTTGAGAGAGGAGGGTGCCCTCTAATGAAGTTAAAATCCTTTTCAACATTATATATATTATTGTATAGTACTTTCTAACAAATCGCATGTTTTAAAGGATTTTTTTTTTTTTATTTAGAGTGTTAAATATATATACCAGTAGCACAAAAATTAATGCAACATAGAGACTACATTTTTTCTCGGCTAATTTTCTATTTTTTCAGCCCTTGTCCTCTCTCAACCGTATTGAAAGAAAAGTTCAGTCATTAATCAACAAGTTGATTCAATCTATTATTGATACCAAGAAATTAATTTCATGAACTCTATTGTAAGAACATGTGAAACTACCTCCTCCGGATTAAATGTCATTCAAATTAATTGATTTCGGTTGATCTTAAACTGATTTCCTTCAATCCGTAAACACAAGGAAATTGATTAAAATTTTGAGTAAACAGATTTCTACATACGAGAAAATGAATCCAATATGAAGGGTCTAAGAAAGTTAACTCTGATGATGACGTGATGGCATTCACATAATAAAATCGATTCCGTAGCCTTTCTTCAGGCAATTTACAGAGAAGCTTTTGTCGGATAGATTTTATGAAAAGACGATGGTATACTATATTCATATGCATATGGTATATTTTCTTGATATTAGATATATATATTGAACGGATATGTGCAAATGTATTATATATCCTCATCCGATTTGTATTAAAGTCGTTAGTTATATGTGTATCTGGCAAAAGGCTTTGAAAAAGAAAAAAAGAATGGAACGGGATACTTCAGGGAAACTGTGACTATCATAAATAGATATTATTAAAAGTATTTTGGAATCTTGAAACATCAGGTTAATGAAGAGCAAACTAATATTGTCAGTATATACATATTTCTATTTTTAAAGGACGTTCAAGTGCTTAGTATCCGATGACATTTCTGGCTATCTTAACATGTTGAATCAGAAAATTCAAAAGAAAATGTATAGTACGTGGTCCTGTGACAGGTATATCAAAACCGCTTCGTGCCTCCTCGACGAGAAACCGTGAAACATACCTCAGCGGTTACTCGCCGTGTTTGGTGTCGGACCCAATATTCTTGAAGGGTGATCACTTTAATCTTAGGACCGCTGGAAGTAGATTTGTGGCTTTGAGGCCCTCTTTCGGCATACCTGGGGTTGGTCGTGATGACGAAAATAGTACACATTTCCGTGTACCCGAATGCCGCAGAGGTTTTAGAGCCCAGGAGTGACCACGGTCAGGTCACTGTTACGCCGATAGATAACCATTTGATATTTTTCGTCTTTCATAATGATTTCCAGAATAAAAAGTGGTCTTTTATTCTTAGTCATAAAACAACGTTTAATTACAAATTAATTGCAACTAAAGTAAATATAGGATATGCTTTAGGGACTGCATCGTTGCGCAATGCTTGTATGAAGGGATTTCTCTGCAAGGATCAAGCGAAGTACGTTGAAGACTTATCCCACCTAAATCCATTCGAAATACTCAGAAGCCGGCAAGGGGCTGGATCGATCGAATATTTTGGTGGTAATACCTACCTAGTGTAAGTACTTAGGAAAATTTGCCCCTATGCCATTTAAAAAGTATTTTTCTGCTTAGGCGAACATTTTGACTATGCCCGGAAAATTAATTATTCAACGTCGGCCATTTTTACTCTTTCCCCTGAAGTGCTTTGTTAACAATTGGTTGATTGTTTGTCTGCAACCGTTTCAATTTTGCAAAGTCTGCCATGGCATTTTCAGTGTTAGGGGTAGGTAGGTAGGTATCAGTGGCCGCTCCGAGGAGCCCAATTAGCGCTTTGGTGCGCCGTTTTGATGCCACAAACTCCTAAGACCGTGACTGTTGTTATAGGAACAGGGAAGCGGAGTCCAGCTGGCTCGGATCTTCAGAGCCAGCCCGTAGCATTCACGAAGGAAAGCAGCTCTCCGACCCTGTAACTAGAAATCTCACTGAGGTCCCCAAAGAATGGTTTACCCAGTGTCCGCAGCCTGACTCGAGCCAGAGCCGGGCAATCGCAGAGAAAGTGCATGAGGGTTTCCCTTCCTTCTCCGCAGCTTCGGCAATGCGAGTTGTAGGGTAAGCCGAGCCTAGCGGCATGGTCCCCTATGGGCCAGTGCCCCGTGCAGACCGCCGTAATCTTGATTCAGTGTTAGTGGCAATGACTTTCTCAGAATTGAGCGATCTATATTTCTCAGATCAATCTTATCAGCCAACGGCGAACCGCGTTATGATCGGCGTATCATCCAATGCTTCAAATCTAAAATATATATCAGTTTTGTCCGCGCTGAGTGTTGGCCGACGACAAAAGACAATGAACCACACCTCGTGGTAATGGAGATGAAGATTGGATGTTGGACTAGTGGCTTAATACGCTATAATCACATCCGAAATTAGGGCATTCGTGATCGATAGGGGTTGCACGATCGTCGAAAAATTCCAAGAGGGACGTCTTGGATGATGTGACCGAGTAATTCGCCTGACGAAAACTCATTTCCCAAGATTAGTCTTGAAGTCGGAAACGTACGTATGCAGTTGAAATGTCTAACCGTGCCAATTCAATGTCTTAGCCAAATTATTCCTCTAGTTTTTGATCTCCATTAACTCTTCCTTCTACTAATATAAAATTTCTCAACATTTGTAATAAACATAATGATTAGGGAATGATCATGATACAATTCTATCGAAAAATAAACCGATATCCCCCCGGCGCCTTCCCATTGCGATATTTTGCGGTAAAGGTTGAATTTTCAACCCCATCCGCGGAGGAGGTAGAGAGTTTACGGGAGGGGAAGAGGGAAATACCCCTCTTCAAAGCTGATGAAAACTCGAGGTAGTCCTTAAAAAGCCATGGCGTCTCAAAGTGGGGCTATTTTGATATCAAAACGTTAGGGTTTAATTTCGAACGCAACCTTCATAGGAATAAAGGAGGGTATGACCGCTATGAGTTTTCATCGGTTTTCCCTCTCCATAAACGCCTCAATACAAATTTGTTTCTGCTCCTTTCCCAGAACAATATGACGAGGGTCTGCAAAATCCACTAAGCTCAAAAGCAAGTTACCTTGAGCAATAACTGCAGCTCTGATTAGAATTCACACAATTCAAATGATTACATATTATGAAATTAAGCAGCTTTTACCCTTGTTGTTTTCCCCATTTTTCCAATTTTGTCAGTAAGGGATAGCAGTTGAGTCGTCTTAAGAAGATAGTGATTCTGACATTCACATCAGCGTCGTTACATGATTCTTGCCTAACTTCTTTGCTTCTGCACTCCCCGAAATTTTTTTTAACCGGTGTATATACCCTTGACAATTCAAATAAAGCCGCCCACTGTCGCGTTCTTTTTTGTTGCAATAAATAACTTCTGACTTGCTCAGGATGGTATATACATCTGCTGGGATAACATGAAGAAACATACACAAGAAAAGTATCTAGGCGATATCAACACACCGATACGCCAATACCATTTACCTACCCTACTCGAATGACAATGACATTCCGTGCCCCTTTGTCCTTTCACCGGCTTATTTTATAATTGGAAGACTAGAAAGGTCGGGAAAAACGCCGAAAAATATCGGCAAGCAAGAGTGAAACCACTTTGAGGATATGTTCTCAATTTGATTGAGAGGTTTTTCGAGAAAACGGAAGACCACTCAAATCCATTAATTCGACAACTCTACCGACAGGGCAACACACCCCCATTGATCATATTTCTCAGGCCCTGCCAAATTGTGAGTAATAACCTGAAACCCACCATCTTTTCCTTCTTTGACAATCCTGGCCTGTTAGGGGTAGATAAGCACAAGTTACTGTGTACGATTGTATATAGTAGCATTAACTATCCTAGAATTAAGCATGTAAATAGTAGTTTCTTAAGTAAGTAAAATATAAACCTTCTGGTGCTTTTAGTGCGAGCGTCTGTTTTTTTGTTTTACACAAAAACCTTATTAGAATCGATTCAATGTCTGTCTGCCTGTTTGTTTGTCAGTCACACCAGATTTATTCGGAAACGGCTAAACCGATTGTCGCGAAATTTGGTGGGTCCCCCTACATATAGCAAGTGACGCTATTTTGTAATTGAATTTAAGAGGGGCTCCCCAAACATGCGAAAGGAAGGTGCAAACGTTTTTTTCAAAACTGGTTCTATATTTGATATCGGACGAAATGTAGAAGAGTAAAGGCTCAAAATATGACCCTCAAAAAGTGTAACAGGTCTCGCTCTCAAAGCCTATCTGACTGAAAAATCGGTAAAAAATTACAATCTAAATCTAGGCCTCAAAATACACTCCGTTCAGATACTTGCAGCGGTATTCAATATACGTAAGCCACTATTGAAAAATAATAACTGAAACAAATACTAGCTCTTTGCCGCTGAAGTTGCTCTTCCTGTGTGTAGTCTTCTTGCCTTATACCTTTGTCAAAACGAATTCTGTTGGCGCAGAGTTTCTTAGAAGATGTCTAAGAGTGGGGGATAAGTGGCAAAATCTTTGAGCACTTAGACTGTAGTGGTCCATTGTACTCATACTGACAGAATACCGAAGATAGGTTTATGCATTGCAGGATTTTCGCTAGTGGATCGCTTAGCTCTTCCGTCGGCGGAAGACACAAAGAATGAGTAGCTATGTAAGCAGAGATGATGTTTTCCCCCTTCTCATTAATATTGTATTGTAGGATAACTGTAATTAAGTCCTAGGAACAAAATTGTCTCTTCCTTTAGCGTAAAAGATCCTAGCCCCATTAACTGATATAATGCCACAGATTTTGTTCTGATCTGAGCCCATTGCTCTTGCACAAAAAAAAATATAAGACTAGTCCTGCTACCAGTAGAAAGTCACATTGCGATTTTCTAAATTCAGTAGATCCTTGTTGTATTATATATTTTTCTCGTAGCAACCCATCAAACAATGAGCTCGTCTCTGAAATGCTTACGAATCAATGACCACTGCTTACAAATTGAATAGAATATTAATAAAGGTAGCTGTTTGTACGTATTCTTCATCCCTAATTATTCTACACTATTTCAAACAACACCTTGCATACTTTCCTATTTCTGTCCCATTGTCTTCTCTTCTCACACATTGTAAATTCCATTTAGGTCCTTTTCACAATCATAATTTAGCACATTAACGCTTCAGTTCCCCCTGCAAATACATATCTTGGAAGTGATTCGCAGATATAATTAAGTCAATGTAACCCCTAATCTTCCGCATGAGTTAAATTGAATATTTCGTTGTTGGTTATGTGAAAATTCTCCTGTGACAGGAAGAGTGCAACAATGTTCACTTCAACTGAAGCCTAGGGCGTGCGAAATTCTTTGCAGATTTCACGGTCTTACGAACACTTGCGAATAGCGAAGTCAATGGCTTAATTGAAAAAGTAGCTTTTGAAATTGGCCACTCATCCATTAGTGGAAATTGTTGCCACGTGTATTAGAGATGTGTTCTATTTCTTAAATGCGCTAAGTGATTGTAAGGACATTGTATTAGAAAATAATGTAGAAGGGAAAATACGCACTCTTTGACTGAGTTGGGATTTTGATTTTGAAATTATTGTTAATAAATCAATCAAAATCAAAAATCTCTTCCAGTTCAATTTGGTAGAACTTTCCATTCAGGAAATCAATAAGAAATAAAATAAATTCCCTAAATGAATAGAATGCACTAAAGGCAATTGTAATTAAAAATTACAGAGTATCAACGTACAACATAGAAATTGATCTACCACCAAAGAAGAAATAGCGTTCTGAAAGCTCTTCCCTCCTGACATGGGGTCAAGACCGTCTGGCTGCGCTGATATACTTTCTTGGAACTGGAGAATGCACAGTTTTCCCGCAAATCGTATGGTGGCACATAATTGCTTCTTTCATTCATTAATTACACCTTCCAATCATCTGAGCGGATTCTACTTCATTCACCATTTCCACTGATATGTGGCTACTGCGTCTGGGGCTCCGAAACTGGTAATTATACACACTACGGTATTAGTATCGGTCAACGATCTTCAGAACGTATCTTCGCTGTTTTGCAATAATTCAATGATATGCAACTGAATTTGATCAATACGTCTATTCAGAACAAGGATGTCCTTGCGCGTAAATGTACATATTTTGCTTCTTCAGTGGTATCAGATGAATTCGAAAGATAAGCTTAACCATTCACAGCCAGATGAACTATTACTGGATCATATTGCTCTTGGCTTGTCAAGTCGAGTGCAGAAACTCAAATCGTATTAGTGGACGAAGTGCAACAGACCATGGCATCTGTCCAGTCCAGTCGCCAAGACCGAAGATCCAGAACTCTGTCCTGTGACTTCAACATAGCGGTTCATAAGCCCTTTATTGGCTCGTATATGATTGTTCTTCCGGCTATTTTTTATAGGTCACTCTGGTTTGAGAGATTTGCACATTGGTTTGGTTGCGTGAGAGTATGGCTTATAGGAATAAGTGATAGCTCCCATTCTAGCTAAAACGAGCAGGTGATAGGTGTCTTGCCATTTTCTGTCGCACTTTTTAAGGACTCGTAAATTTAAAGGGCTTTGAAGATTTAGACATACTAGTCTCCCTCTTATAGTGTTAACAGGAGTGTTCTTTGTGCAAACAATATAACTTTAGTGTGTTGTGTGTGTCTCTGTTGCTTTGTGCAAAAGGGCGGCGTCAACTAGGAATCTCAGGCGAGTTGCCTTGCCTGCGATTATGAGGTAACTTTTGCTAGACAGATCTTTCTCCGTCATCTTCATATTTTATTCATTAAATTCGGGTGTTCTTCTCAATGGTAGTGCTTGGTGCAGTCTCCAGGACTTTTACCAAATCTATAGTGGTAAAAGCATAACCCATCTACTATTGCACTTCAGGTCATGAAAATGAAGTTGATGGAGACAACAAAACTTCATTCAAAGCAGGCACAGTAACAACTTTGACGGTTTTGGGTCATTCAGTCCATTGATTGGGCGTACAATTCTTGCGCTATGTACGTAACCAACTTACTTGGAAAGTGGTTTTTAGAAGACTAACGTTGTCTTTCGCCTAGTTAAATAGTTCTTGAAGAAAGCTCTTGTCGAAACCCAGCATACCCTGGTTTCGCAATCGGGCGTCGAGTGTTTTCTTTTTGATGTATTCATGCATCCTCGACAGTGAATGTTTACTTGCCGAAATCCACGCGTAGATCTCTCTCGGAACATATTGTATGCATATAACCGGATTTTGTCTGTTCTTTGACGAATTTATTGTTTTGGAATGTCGACTTAACCTAGACTATCCGGGAGTCCAGATATTTCGTCAGAAGTTCAGGGAACTTAGTTAATTTGGTCGCCAAGATTTTTGTAGAGTTGACAGAAATTTCTTTGTTGATCGGAACCGATCAAGTCAGTCAACCCTTGTTGCCGGTAGTCATTTAGTTTACTCTTGTCGCTAGCGACAGAAGTTGTGTTGTTCGGTCGAGTTCTCAAACAACCTCTGGTGCGGAGTGAGACATCTATGCGACTCCAACATTCGTTTGGATTCGTCGTAGGTTATGCGAAAGTGCTTTTGGATGACACTCCAGTAAAGAAATTTATGACGGTTGCAGTTCAAACTCGGAATTTAAATATATACGAAGTGGGGCGCCAAGGTTTTGTCAGAAGACAAATGACGCGATATGTAGACACTGAAGGTCGGCTGATGATATACGTAATATGTAGCAAGTTGATAGTGGAAAGGGGTACTCACCGAAGGCGCTGCTTAGTTAGCCAATATATCATCTTTGTAAATACCTGAAAAGTAATCAAATTGGATAAATTATTCCGGAGTCAGTTTTAGATATTTTTTTAATTATATATATATTACATTACGTTACATACATATTATATATTACACGATTGTTGTCATAAATGAAGAATGGGCTAATTTGACTTCTGCTAGTCAACTTCTTTGGTTTATGGTATCATTGGATAGTGCTTGCCTAGACGTTCAATTCCGTTACTTATCGGTTCAGAAGAACATGAAGCCTGTCTACTTCCATGTAGTTGGGTTAAAATGAGGCACGTTTTGAAACAGAATAATGCAATAAGGATAGGCTCTAACCACCCTTTGTAGGAATGTTTTTGATAATACATCTCCCTTATTGCTCTCCTCCTGGCCTTTGAGGATTATCTACATATTCCTGGTTTAGAACGAGATGATGATACGGGACACTTGTATTATCGTGTAACTGGAGTGTGCAAATTTACTGATGAAACTAGCATTTTCATATGTTGAGGTCGAACTCATGCACTATTAGTGGAAATTAAGCAGTGTAGAAGGAAATTACCACAATCCGTTACAACAGACATTAGCAGTATTTACATTGCATTGGGTCTAATAAGTCAAGTGAATTCCTACGAACTTTGCACCAAATCTCCGTCTCCATACTCAACATTGCTGCACTCGCCATCGGGAGGAGGACCTTGTCGATACTCCCCACAATAAACGCACTGACTTCTTGTAATGGTTTGACGATGGTCAAAAGACCGAGTCGATCAAGACAGCAGAACTATACCATAAACCTAAAACAGTTTGCGAAATTAACCACGAAGGTCTGGCCGCAAGTACTGAAGATCCGCTGAAGTGTCCTGTCGACACATGCTTGCATGCCTCTGTGCAAGCCAGGCTCAAGAAAGAGAGGGGGTCTTTTTGGACATTTCAATAAAAGTCTAGTTTTTTGGGGAGGAGGAATCGAGTTGCATTTGTAATGACTTCTGGTTTGGGTGGTGGGTAGAATCGGCCAGAGTTGGTTGGAGTGAACCAAGAGGGCAGAGATATCCAGAAAACCTAAAAAAATTGACGAGATTAACCATGAACCGTCCCACGCCCTTGCAGAACTTTACGAAAGTGTCGGAAAATACACAAAGCTGGAACTGAAAAAATCGGGTCCACGCATGTGAAGCTGTAAAACTCCAAGTGAAGCGATCGAGAAGGAAGATGCACGATGGATCACATCGTCAAACGATGTTCCTCTTACCTCTGATTTCGAAGACGCCTTCAGCTTTCCCTTCAACGGATTTTCGAGAAAGCCGCTTCTAAGGTGCCATCCCGGGTCCTATACTACCAGAGCTAACCTTTGGCCAGGTACCAGTTGAGTTCCGAGTAACTCGGCATTGACGAACATGTTTCATAAAGCTACTTGTGGAACTGTAAGAGCGATAAAACTTGGCATGCGCTCAGAGAAATCTCAGCGCTTGGGGGGAAAATTGTGCGAAAAAAGTGATCCCGGGTGAACATTATGCGAGCTCCCCTGTTATCCCTTTTTCATGGAAATTAATTTCCTGGGGCCCTGGGAGAGCTTCGGGACATGGAGAAGGGCTTCATGAAGCCTGCTACTTGGGTGAGGAACAAGGATGTCCAAATGATGATGTATGAGAAGAACCATATATGTATATTACTTAATCGTTAATGAAGTCATGAAAGTGATTTCAGCTCTCCGAGTAGTCCACTATGTGCGGCGAATTAGACTTCCAAATGGGATGGAGCTCGTCGAGTAGCGAACGCATGTATAGGCGATCGAGTACTTCTGTTATGCTAATGACAAGGACGGAAACTTTAATGCCAACTGAGGAGATGAGGAGGAGGAGATATTTCAAACCGACATCAACAGAAGAATTCCCTTTTCCCCCCCAACAACTACAAAAATTGTTAATATTCAGATTAATTCCTCATATAAAAGTGATAAAAGTGGGAGAAGCAATTAATGAAGCCGGGGAAAACAATGCGAATTGATGATATTGCCGAAGAGCTATGAAAAACCAATAGCTAGAAAAATCCAAGACTCCGGCCCAATAGGGTTTTCAATAGCATTATTTACAATAATGGACTTTTTAATGAGGAAATTGTCCTGAAATCACCATCTGCCTTTTAACATGCATACTTTAGATGTTCCCTAAAGCTCAGTTTAGTATCAATTATCACCCCCAGGTATCTGATAGGTGACTTTGAAACGACCGTATATTCACCGATATTCACAATGCTCTTCTTACTATGGTTGGTTATTAAAACCGCTTCCGTTTTCTCGTCCCGCCAGGTCAGACTCTTTCTAGCTAGGATTTCACCGCTTTCGCTATTTCCATTGCGCACAACCCCACATCACCTGGGTATTTTGCTATAACAGTTGCACCCAGTTGATCCACAAAGCCGACAATCGTAACTTCTTCTGGTACGGGAAGAGCAAGCACCCAATTATTCCTGACATTCCATAACAGGGTATCCAGTACTGACTCCTGCGGTACCCTCCTGTGTAAAATGTACTTTTTGGGGCCCTCATCCGACCCGTACCAGAGAGTTTTATTTGAGAGGTAATTTTCCATCAGACTCGCCAAATACCCGAGAATACTTATGTCAGCCAACTACTCTTTAATTCGGTCCAAGTTGGCCGAGTTGAATGGATTTTGACATCCAACTCCAACACGGTATAGCAGCTGCCAGAAACGAGAGCGGTTTTTATCAGATTTACCACCACGTTTATTGCATCCACCGTAGAGTGGACGCGCCGAAAACCATATTGGCGGTCTGAAAGCTATTGCTGCTTTCCATGATGAATATGCGTCCATTCTAAATAACTCTTTCCATCATTCATCCGTATCCAACGGGCAAATCGCGGCGTGTTGGGTATGGGGAGCAACACCAACCATTGCTTGTTCCACTAAGCGGGGAATATTCCTTCTCTTCCTCCTCGAAGGATTTAGCGAAAAGATCGGGCCTAGTCTTCATTGTCAGCTTCAAAGCTCTGTCTAGGATGCCATCTAAACCTGGGCCTTGTTGTCTCCAATTCTACCGATTTCCCGCAGCTCCACCACAGTTATTGGGGGTATGTTGCATTTCTTGATCTGGACCACCACTTGTCGTCCGCTGTTTTGGTAGTAGGGAAACAGAGTGGCAACAATATCTTTCAGGATGGGCGGACAGGTCACCTGAAGCGATGTGTATTTCTTCTCCACCGTTGCTACCAAGTTTCACGGAAACATGCGGGTTGCAAACTTGCGATTTCGTTGTTCCGTCAGTAGTTGGGTTGCCTACTGGGGAGCAGTTGCCTTCTGGCCATAATAGCACCCCATGATTCCGTCACGCGTCGGGTGATTTGAGTGACTTTTTCTCTGCTCCCACAATCCAGGGATACATCGAAACGTGTGCGCATCAAAAGCTTTCACCGCCGGGTAAACCACCCCGCATTCTGTGAGAGTTTTTTCGAACTTGATTCGCCTTTGATTTCCATACAGATTGCCTGGTGGTCAGTATAAGTATAGTCTTCACTGTCTTGCCAAACGAAATTATTAGCGAAAGCAGCGCTCACGTATGTCAGATCCACAATGCACCCGAGACCCCTTCCTTTAAAATTATGTGAGGTACCGGCATTTGCGAGTGCCACGTCTAGCTCGGTGAATGCTTCGAGACAAACCCGTCCTCTCACAGTCATTGTTCGCTGCCCCATTCAAGAACCCACGTATTAGATTCCCCCATTAAGATTTTCGGCCAACATCTTTTTTGTGTCCAGAACCAGAGCGCTCGGTATCTGCTCATACTTGACAAGTGGTGCGCTTGGTGGAGCATAGCAGATATACATGTGGATTCCTTTCACTTTTGCTCTGTCGAATGCATCCTCTGGGTACTCCTTAAATTCCTAGAAAGCTTGCTTTCCGTGAGCCCATAGCGTTGCTTTGCTTGTTTAGTCTTTGGCCCAGATTTCACCACCGTAATTTCGATATGATTCACTAATTATAGCCATCTCGATGTTTTTTTCTCGCGGGTGCTTTGCAGGGGTGGGTCTTGCGCCGCCTGGCATTGGTTGAGATTGATTTTTCTTGCCGATGCATAGTCGGCAATTTGAGTAAGCTGCACAGTCCTTGTCCATATGGCCTTACGTTTCACATCTCCTGCGTTGCTTCGGCCTGTCATTTAAACCAGGGCCTTCGCAATGTGCTCGAAGCCCCCAAACCCCAAGCCTCGTTTGGAGATGATGATAATCTCCTGTCTTATCTTCCCCCAATCTTCAGTTTTTATTGGAAGTTCAGCCTTTTTTTCTTTTCGGGGTTTATCGGCTCGTCAATTTGTTCAACCGTTCGCGTAGACTTTTTCATAATTTCTCCTCTTTCGTGTTTTCGTTAGGGAGTAGTGCTGTGTCGCGAATACCAGCAGATAGATGACGTCACCGGCGCTCCACTCAGTTCAGACCTGGCTACAAGAGTGAAGAGCAGAGTAGGTGACGAGAAACGTCAGACAAAAAAAATGATAATAATAAGAAAAAAGACAGTTGGCAGTCATTGTGAGAAGAACGAGTTTTGTGCAGAAAGAAAATAGTTACGGACGGAAATCAGTATAATTTCTAATATCTCGGAGTTATAATAGGAGTACTTTTTTGAAATTGTGTATTGAACTTTGTTAAATACGAGAAGTTTGTTAAATACGAAAAACATGGCAGAAACCTATTTCGAATTATAAAAGAATACAAGCTCCTAAAGTGCTTTCGATCACGGGGGTTGGTGTTCGTATGGGGTGATGTGAACGTGTCCGTCACTGGAGGCAATTCTAGACCTCCCCCCTAGTGATCACGATTTTCGCTTTTCTTTTCGAAATTCTCATTATTAACGGAGATACAATCGTTTAAAGATTTTCCCAAAATTCCTACAAATTTCAGCAATGATCCTGGCACGCACACCCCCTAACCTAATTATCATTTTGAAGTTCGGACCCTCCCCCGATAGTAGTGATCACGACTTAAGCTCCTTTTCTCGGAATTCTCTATATTAACTGCGATACAAGTCTTAAAAGATTGTCCCAAGATTCCTACAAATTTCAGCAATTATCCTGACACCCACACCCCCTAACCTATATACCATTTTAAAGCTCAGACCCTCCCTCGACCCTAGTGATCACGAGTTTCACTCCTTTTCTCGAAATTCTCAATATTAACGGAAATGCAAGCGTGTAACGATTTTCCTAAGATTTCTACAATTTCTTGGCACCCTCAACCCCTAACTTATATGATGCTCAGACCCTCCCCGGACCCTAGTGATC
Organism: Hermetia illucens; assembly: GCF_905115235.1. Classification (NCBI taxonomy): domain Eukaryota; kingdom Metazoa; phylum Arthropoda; class Insecta; order Diptera; family Stratiomyidae; genus Hermetia; species Hermetia illucens. The sequence goes on from NC_051854.1 coordinate 18,618,358, forward strand.
ACGAATTTCGCTCACGTGTCCGTACTCGGAATATTAGATGCCACAGTAGTCAAGGTTCCCTTTACTGAGGCACTGTGGTCATTGGATATCGATGATTGGGGAATTGAATTGGGTTTCTGAAGCCCTACACCGTAGCTTTATTCCTATTTCTCCATGTTTGGTTTTATTTCTAGGTATCGTTCCTATAGCCAATTTTTATCCAGAGGTGGGCATTTTGCTCCCACCTAACCAGCTGCGCATAAGCATACCCACAAATGCACATCCTGGATACGTGCAAGTGCATGCCCATAACATATCCGTCGAGCATTCCCTCATCAGCACGAAGGGACGCGCCTGATGGGACATTTGGCAACTCCCTAATAACTTTAACATAAAACGAAGTTGATGATTAGCGATAATGCTAATTAAAGATAGTCCTGGAAGTTATATGTATGTAATATGTAACCAATTTCGCTGTACCCATGATACATTGCATTTTCAACTGTAGTCCTTGTAAATATGATTTTCTATGTATCCATCAAGTACAGGGTAGATGGCGGAAAGAGCAACCAATTGCGCTTTTGAAGACAAAAAATATGTAATTAAAATAACAGATGCAATCCCGCATGTTGAGATTCCACAAAACTTTTCCTCCCTTGCAGTCGGCATAAATGACTCTGTGCCTTTTGTTCGCAATTGCAACGCACACTAATAACTTTCAACTTTACAATCTTCACTCTTGCCTCTTAAGGACATTATTAAATGGCTTGATTATAATTTTTTCCCATTTCCATTATGATTTGTTGTGATATCTGCTGAGACCGAATTGCAATTAAATTTCCCAGTTGGATGCCCATCTCTGCATCTGATGTGTCAGCAACAATCTCATTGTTGCTATTAAAACTTATAAAAGAAATTTTCAAACTGATGACAATCAATGCCATGGAGGAAAACCATCCACTTAGTGGCGGAAAGGATATGTAGACGTACAAGTTGAGAGTTAAGGCGAAGAAAGGAGCTTTGCCCTTGTGCACTCTTAGGACGTCAATGGCTTAGTCAAAGCCCTTGTAATTATATTGTTATGTAATGAGATCACTTAGGGATTAATTTCGCTTTGGGGGTAATTTACAAGTTGGACGCTGTAAGCAGCATGACTGATTACGCTTATTCGTAATTGGAATGGTGATGGTGGTAGTGACGTTGACGATAGGATCATAGGGGTTGTTTCTTGTTCGTTGAGAAGTTCTTTCTGCTTAGGAGGGCAATCATAGGATGAGAACGCAAAGATGGAAATTTGGGAAAAACGGTCAAAATGAAATGAATAAAATAAGCGCGTAAATCTACACAAACTAGTGCTAAATAGATATAATGAAAATTGCAGCCCCTAGCATTCTGGGTGGAAAAACTGGGGCTTCGTCAATCTGTATTATTACAAAGACAGGAGGCAAGCATATCTACAGAGCAATAGAATATGTCGACAACTCCATTTTGACAACATGAACAAATCAAAAATAATCATAACCAAATAATAACAGAAATTTTATTGTGGGTATATCCTGTACACGTGGTTAAAACCTGGGCACGCTTCCCACCCCTAATATCAACCCCGATACGAATTTATTGGCACCGAACTAGATAAAGTATCTTGTTCATCATTAAATTCACAGGAAAAAGGTAAGGCTGATGATTTGTTTCCTCATTAATATACTTATACAATTATCTTCCGTAACAACTCATTTACTGATAATAATATTTCATGACTTGGTACTATCAGGTATTCACTTGTAATAAATAAATTCACAGGACACGAAATTCCGATAAGAATTATCGCATCGCTGTAATGTCTACCAACGCTTGTTAATTACAATCTATTGTGCTACTCTCATTCTATCTTTTATTTAATGTAGGAAATTTTGTTTCAGATAATAATATCTAATAGAAAACTAATATTGTAGGAATGACATTGTACGCTGTTCGCAGGCTCTACTTTCCCACACAAACTAGATAATTTATGTATATGTTAATCGCTATTATGGCAATATTTTATTAAACAATTTTATATCCTTATATTGTTGTGTAAATGGGCGGCGGTAAATTGCAATTTTCTACGGGATCGTAATCTGTTAGAATGATTAATGATGTTCTAGATATTAGTGGGGGTGTTGTTAAGATTTTAAGTTAATTTTGCGTGAGAATTGATTGTATCAGTGCAGGTGTGCAACTGGTCGTTTTCAATTTAATAAAAGTTCCATTAAATTGAGTTAGTATTTTATTATAATAATTTTCTAGAGGTGGGGTATAGAGACTGTTTCCATACGCTATAGATTTGATGTAAATGTCAGTAAAAAAAAGTTTAAAGCAAATCGAGCTAAAGTATCTCTTTCACGTATTTAGGGGGGAAGGAAGGTAGGAAGGAAGGAAGGAAGGAAATCATCATTGGGGCCAAGACTAAAGACATTTTTTTTGGCTTTTGGTAACTTTCTTATCACAGACAACCATAGCATCCAAAGAGATAATACAAGTCACTTACGTAAATTTTTAAATTTCGAAATAACTGGAAACCTAAACCTCAATCAAATAAAAACAAAGCAGCTACTTGAATCGTCACCATTATGATTAGGGATGGTGACGTCGGCGCGGAGAGCGCAGAGGACTATCCACTTTTCTCTGTAAAAGAGTTGGAACAGGCAGTCCTCTCTATGAAAAACAAGAAGGCGCCAGGACCCGATGGTATTCCAGCAGAGGTGTACAAACTGGTTTTCCAACACCGGCCAGCCCTACTGCTCGGCGCATTCAACGCTTGCCTAAAAGAGGGCATTTTCCCTGCTCGTTGGAAAGTTGCGAGCCTTGCGCTCATCCCTAAAGGAAAAGGCGATCCCGAACTGCCGCCTTCATACCGCCCACTATGTATGCTTGATACTGCTGGGAAAGTGCTCGAAAAGCTCATCAGAAGTAGACTCGCTGAAGCGATACGCGCTGCCGGAGATTTATCTCCCCGGCAGTTTGGTTTTAGGGCAGGGAGATCGACAATTGATGCTGTCATGCAGGTCGTGGACGCCGTTCGACGAGCAGAGGCACATAGTCGCCGAACTCGACGGGTGGTGCTCCTCGTAACGTTTGACGTCAGAAACGCCTTCAATACCGTAAGATGGAAAGACATTCTAGGCACACTAGACAATACCTTCAACGTACCGAACTATCTCTTGCGGATTTTGAGGGACTATCTGAGGAACCGCTCCCTGCTCTATGAAACACTAGACCTCTGGACCTATGACAGTCTGCTTAAACTCGACATGCCAGAAGAGTTGCGCCTGGTCGGCTATGCAGATGATGTCGCAGCGCTTGTTGCTGGACGCACTGTCGAACAGGCGCAAAGCAGACTCGGCATATTGATGCGACGGGTAAGCAGATGGATGACTACTCATGGTTTCAACCTTGTACTGGAAAAAACCGAAGTAGTCATCCTGACTAAGAAGAGAATTCTGACCCTGCGTCCCATATCGTTCGGTGAGTCGATAATCGAGTCAAAATCAGCGGTAAAGTACCTCGGGTTGACTCTTGACTCAAAGATGAGCTTTTCTGAGCAAATCCAACCAGCAGCGAACAAGGCTGCGGCTCGAGTTTCGGCGTTAAGTAGGCTAATGGCAAACATTGGGGGTCCTACGTCTAGTAGGCGACGTCTCCTGATGAGCTCAACGCAGTCTGCCCTGCTCTACGGCGAAGAGGTATGGGCTGGCGCTCTTAACAAGGAGGCATATCGTAGACGCCTCGCGCAAGTACAGAGACGGGGAGCTTTACGGGTGGCGTCTGCGTACCGCACAGTCTCTGAAGCGGCCGTGATGGTGATCGCGGGAGTTATCCCCGTTGCCCTTCTTGCTAGGGAGCGTCAGGCCATATACAAGCGCAAGGGAGATGAGCCAAGGGAGGTGGTTGCTCGCGAAGAACGGCAACACACTCTAGACGAGTGGCAGCTCTCTTGGCAAAATGAAAGTAGAGGCAGATGGACTGCGCGGCTCATCGGCAACTTAGGTGCGTTTCTGACTCGGAAGCATGGTGAGACTGACCATTTCCTTACCCAATTTTAAAGTGGGCATGGAAATTTTCAGTCTTACCTGCACAAGATTGGAAAGGCGCGTTCTCCGGATTGTGTGTTTTGCAATGGAGTTGTGGACGATGCCCACCATACTTTTTTTTTTCTTGTGGAAGGTGGGATGGAGTTCGTCAGCAGCTCTATTTAAACACAGAGGATCTCTCTCCATACAACATTGTGGAAGAGACGCTGAGGACTACTGACAGCTGGAACCGTGTTGCCCATTCGGGCCCTTCTCGTTGCTAAGAAGATAGAACTCGACCGGTGGAGGAGCCGGATGGCAGGGGGTTCTTTGAACTGACAGTTCCCTTCCTCCTCTCCCCTCCCGTTGGTGAAATGAATTCCCTGATTTGAAGGCTCCGCAAGGCGGGAGAGTTCGGGGACTGGCCCGAAGTAATGTGACAAACGGTTCCAGGCTAGCTCTCTGACGATGGGGAGGTGTTTAGTTGGTAGTCCGACGACGTACCGAATCGGGAGTCCAACACTGTGTGCGTAAATGCATTCCCCTACCCTACCCCCAAAAAAAAAAATTATGATTAGGGTCTTAGCAAGGACACTGCAAACATATAAATTTGCATATGTCAACCCGGATTCCAATACAGGAAAAAACTATTGGAGAATTGTACACACTTATGACAGCAGCGGTAACACATATGAATAAAGGAATATTATGATGGGACGGAGTCGCATTCAGGCGAAATCTTGGCTCCCGTAGTTAACATAAAAACACTAATAATAATACACTGTGGGTTGTTCAATTAGTAGCATCGCACGAGATGGTGGTTGGGAGTACCTGGTTTCCACAGGAAACGGTCCACAAACTAATGTGGGCGAGTCCAGAAAGGACCACTTTCAATCAAGTGATCACGTGATGATTGGCCACCACCACTCCGTAGTCAATCAAACATAGTCCGTGCAATTAATCGGCTTATAAGTCGCCAAGAGCTGATGGAATTATAGTCGAATTGGTTAAAAATGCAGGCAAGCGTTTACAACAATTCATCTACTGATGCTCAAAGTGTGCGGCAGCGAATCATCGCCTGAAAATTAGCAACGGGGCATTATCTGTCCCATTCGTAAAAAGGCAGTTATAGAGGTATTACATTGGAAAGTATCATCTATAAAATAAGTAAAATAGCGGAGAGCTATTTTGCTAGGCCGGAGAGGCTCATACGCCCAGAACATCATCGGCCTATACCAAAGAGACTTCACTCCACCCAAGCGGGGGAAACTGTTGGAATATGGCCATCAGTTGCAACATCTTTTCAAAAATTGATAGACCAGTAGCTTACTCCAAACTACAATTTTATTTTATTATGTATATATATATTTTGGGAGCAACTTACTCCCTTCATCAGTACAAAGCTACTTCAGCTGAACTACAAACAGAAGGCAATATCTAACATTTTAACATCTTTTCATCCGGAATATGGCCATCAGTTGCAACATCTTTTCAGCCATCAATGATAGCATAGCCAGAGTAAAACTATACATGGCGATGAGAAAATATGAAATCCTGAGTAAGTTGATAAGACTGACTAGGCCCACGCTGACCAATCTGCGAGATCACATAAAAGTAGCAGGTTTCCTCTTGAGACCATTTAACATCAACAACGTTCTAACACCATTAGATGGTTTATCATGCATCCCTTTGTAACCTGACCCTGGAAAAGGTGATCCATGATGCTGATGTAAATGCGGATAGCACCATTCTCCTTCAAGTCTACATACCTACTGGCGTATGCTGACGATATTGACTTTATGAGAAGACCAACCTGACATGTACGGTCTGCCTCCATCTAGATCGAGCATGCGGTGATTAGGTTGAGAGCTGCACATTAATGAAAGCAAGACGATGTACATGGTCGAAATGTCAGCAATGAAAACTTAAAAGCCAATAGCACTAAATGAAAACATGAAAGTCCTGGGGGTTTAACGTGAGTACCTGCCGTGTCGGCATAATCCCACGGTCCTCTTCGAACGCGGGTTGATTTGGAGAACACAATCAGAGCCCCGCCATGACTGGCACAGCGGTACTGGCTTATACTGAGTGCAGGCTCAGCATTCATACCAGTGGATGCAAGATGTACGGCACCCGAGTTGTACAGCCCAACTCCACGCTTGAGCTCCGAAGAACTCTGCCTGCAATGTAGGCATAACCACAACCACCATGAAACTCCCACGAGGTGGCCAGCCGGAAATAACCGGGCCGAGAACATATGCTCTCAGAGGGCCGTCCCGGTTCCCATGGTACCAGATAACCTCCGGCGAGGCTCTCGCCCTACTCGAGTACATGGGGACGACTAAATGAGAACAAGAACGATAGGAGGCTGAAACTTTGAGATAGAAAATTAGAACGGATAATAGTTACGACGATCACATCTGTGCACGGTTATGGGCAGCCTATTTCAGCTTTCAAAAACTGTTCCGATCGAAATGTCTTACCGTGAGGTCAAAACTCTTACTGTACAAGACAATTATCTTCCCAGTCCTCATGTATTTACTTCCCTTCCTTTATCTACTTTCATAAACACTTATGTCACCCCGCAATTTAACCTTTCCGGGAATCATTTAAATCGAACTCTTGATCTTGTTCTCCCTTACCGCCCATCGTCCTGCTCTGGTGTTCGATGCTCACATCACCCGACACCAAGGCAAACTTCGAAAGTGTGAACTCAACTTTTGCGGCAATCAACTGTTGTTTTCTTCTCTCTCCGTTAACGTCTTACCAAGCATACCTTTCTCCCTATTACGCCCTCTCCTCTCCTAAGTTACTGCAGTTTTCCAACGTCTAATTCATCACTGAAGCGCCCGAAAAACTTCTTTAAAAAGTCACTGTTAGGAAGAAGTTCTTGTCAAACCGAATCTATGCTGACTTCGCTTTTTTTCAAAATTCTGTGTTTCTCGCCAAATCTTTAATAATTAACTCCAGAAAGGAATATCTGGCCAGTGTTGAAGACTCACTGGAGCGCCGAAAACTCAAACCATTCTGGTCGCACATTCGCAACTCCCGCAGTCTCGCCAAGCTTTCTCCTCCTTCCATTAAATTCTCTAGCTCCTCTGCTAGCTCCCTTCAACTATCTTGTGATTTATTCTGATGCTACTTTCCTCAGCCTACCTTCCCTCTCCTCCCTTCTCAATGTCGTCCCTGGATACGACGGTCTACCAAACCTTTCTCTTTTTGCTTAAAACAAGTCAGTTCCTCTCCTTCCCCTCTCCATTATTTTCATCAAGAGCCTCGAAGAAAATTTGCCTCTGCCCTGGGAGCAGCATGACCGAAATGTTTACGGGGTGTTGTTTGCCCCATTGCAGAGGCAGTATCTGATGACGTCTAGACGAAACAGCAAGTCGTCTCCTTTTTTTCTAAAATCTGGTTTCTAGACCAGAATAGAGGGTTCGTGGACCAGAAACCCAGGAAGAAAGTTTTTCTAATTGGTCCGGTCCGCCATCAATCAAAATTAAGAAAATTTAGTCTATAGTATGAGCAACAGTTTATTGGATCACGCTGTAAAGCGTTATAACCTGCACATAGTCTCAGAATCAGGAATTGGAAATAAACTCCGAGCTCCCCGAAAGGCAGTTCGTAAATTTCGGTGTTACGCATGCTATATGAAGTTGTACGGTAAGTTGACATCAGCAGTCCATCAGGTCAGTAGAAAGAGGGAAACACATATGGAAGGAGTTTCTGCACAATTCTATGATATGTGAGAAAGATTAAGAGAATAGGGTCAGGTAGAATAGTCTATACAGGCGTGGTTCTATTTATAAAATAAGGATGGGAACGTTTTCCAGGACAACAAAATTACAGTTGCAGAAAGTTGCCAGTTGACGGAGTAATGTTCAAGAATGCTTCAAATGAGAGAGTTGGAAAGTGTTGAGGAGGGTCAGATAGGAGGGTTGGAAGCGTATTGTTAACATTAAGGCGGTATTTTGCGAAGCGTAGCTTATCGTCTAAAGCCACACGGACCTTTTGGAAAGAACTATGGCAAAAGAATGAAAATAGGAAAGCCGAGTTGGAGAGAGTTTGAGAGAGTGGTACATGGAATGGCATTTGTTACATTTGTCAACGTTTAGTGCCAACTTCTTTTTAGAGAATTGGCAAACTAGGGTTCTGAAGTGCGACTGAAGAAACTTATAGCATATTTGTGGGGCTACAGATGAGAGGAGCTTAAGGTCATTGGAGTAAACCAAGCAAGGAGTTGTGAGAAGGGAGCACCCGAAATAGAATCTTATGGTACACCAGAGGAGGAGGAAAAGGAAAGAGATAAGCGAACATCAAATTGAAAATTGAGATAGCAAAATCGAGAGTGCTGCTGAGTGATTTCCGGTGAGGTTGAACTGGATAGCCCAGTGGTTAGAGAACTGGGTTGTCATACGGAAGGCCGCGGTTCAAATCTCGCTGGTGGCAGTGGGATTTGTATCGTGATTTGACGTCGGATACCAGTCGATTCAGCTGTGAATGAGTACCTGAGTCAAATCAGGGTGATAATCTCGGGCGAGCGCAATGCTGACCAAATTGCCTCCTACAGTGTTCTGTAGTGTACCGTTACGGTCTTGAATGAAGTGCTCTAACACACTTCAAGGCCCTGATCTAAAATGAGTTGTTGCGCCAACAATTATTATTATTATTATTATTGAACTGGGAGTGCCACAAGTGAAAGGTGGAAGGAGTTGCTGAGGGAGTCGCTGAGATAAGTCGCTTGACTTATGTTAATGTGCGAAGTAGGTGGACTGTGTAGAAATTTCCTGGTAATTTGCTCCTCTGACAAGATTTGATAAAAGCTCCTTTCGGCTAAAAGGAAGGTTGGGCGACGACACCTCATGGTCCATCGTCAGCTTGCACGGACAAGAGAGGTGCCAGAGATGGAAAAGTTTTGCTTCTGATGTGGTCGAAAGTGTCATCGGAGAAGGTAGAATAAATTGTCCTGGATACGAAGAGTTGCTTCTTAGTGAATTGACTAACAGCAGTGGGCCAGTGGTGGGGAAGCGGTTTGGAGCTGGTTTAGGACCAACATGGTAATCTATGGTACTGCGCGGTGCCACTATCGTCATTATGTTGGAGACAGAAACCATACTTGTATTACAAAAATATATTGGGTTTGTAAAGAGCATACCCAACTGAAACAGAAAAGAAAAGAAATCCAATCATTTCAAAAATCGTCGCTAAGGTTTGCGCGCACGAGAATATTTAGGACAATTTTCGCGTTTCCATTTTTTCCAGGAGAAAAGAGATATCTTCAAAAAATAAGTACAGTTTCTCTCTGCAATTATCACAATATTGCTTTGTCGCTTAAGTGTTGCGAGGAATTTAATATAAAAATTAATAAAATCCTGTCCAATTCGACTTGCTTTCCTACAAGCTATAAGTATAATAAGCAAAACCATCAACTCAATAATGTCTCATTCTGGTTGCTCCACATCCCTATACCAACCAAAAGGACATTCCAATACAAACTGTAATAGAAGTTTAATATAATCTAAACTCATCGAAATCGTATATTGTTGAAACATCTTCTACTTCTATTTGCTGTCAACAAACAGGATATATCCAACTTATTTATCAATATCCTAACGTCCACGTATGCCCATATACAGACAAGCTCGGAGTAAGAAGAAATCCAGGGACGATACGAGATCAGATACAGGACGGATAGATGAAATTACCCTCGGGACATAATAACAGTTTTATGAAACCAAAAATCAAGTTTCGATTCAACCGCACAACTTTTATGCTTTTATGAGAAAAGGACGTTTTTGGGTGAAAATTTCCTTTGCTGAATATTAATTTTATCCAGATAAAGACATTATCGGACCTGGGTTTATGGAAAATCTCATAATGCAGGATCTATGGGTTTATGGATGAGTCCGTATATAGATGCAAATAATGCGTGTATGATTTTCCTAGGTACACACATATATATTATACTCGTTCACATATTTCTGGAGAAACCGCAAAAGGACGTGCTCAAATGGATTCATCCAGTATCGAGTTTAATTTGACTATGCATGATCTACTCCTACATGCATGCATGCATATGTAGTGCAATTTTCGAGAAAAATGAACAAAAATATAGCACGAATCTGATTCCTATTTTCTTTGAGCGTGACGATATGGTCTGGTTAATCCTCTCCTGGCTTGGATCTCAGCTTCTTCGAATATGAGACAATGCGGGGATGAAAAGGATTTTCTCCTGGCAGCAAACAAGTGTATTGTTGACCTTTTGTACGAGGCGAAGGCGGACAAAGGCTCTTGGTGCATCCTCCTTCCTCATATCCTATTCAATTCAACAGGCTTTTATTAGTGAAATGTTATAGGTAGGTGGGATTATGGTTCGATCAACTTTTATGTAATTTCCTGAGCGCATAACAAGTCCATACACAATGCACGCATGATAAACTGATAAGGTCAGCTCGTGTCCATAGTTTGTATGTAAATTCAGAGTATCCTTTTTGTGAACGTGGTTATTGTAAAATTTAAAATGAAACTCTATTATTTGAATGAATGAATATAAGTTGGAAAACGTGTGATGTGTGGGAGTTTATGGAGCGAATGATTTTATGAAAAGAATGAGGAGATTAACGCCTACAAATTTCAATAAACAGATTTTTGTTAAGGAAAATATTTTTGGGAAATGACACATTATCTAGATCATGTAAATATGGGTGGACAACGAGTTCTGTATTGAGAGATTATACTGTTCAGGTGTTCTGTGGGTTTTATTCAGGAGCTGAAAAAATCTGTATATTAACCTATATCCCATTCGCTTTCAAGATTGGATGGTTAACTTTACTTACGTTTTTCACTATTTGCTTGAATTCCTAACTTTCAATATTTAGTTCCAGAAAAATTGTTACATTTTACCAACGACATTAAGAAGAGGAACGAAAATTAATTAGAAAAGCGAAGTTTTACAAGAAAGTAAACTGTGATCATTTAAAATTTGATGGGCGAAAAGAAAGGCAAACTTTTAAATCATAATGATGTCTTTGATAGCTCAAGGAAGAATATTGATTGTTTAGGTAGACGCCTTTCCTTGATCTAGGGTCCTCTTTGCAGCCTTAAGGGATTCTTTTGTGATGAAATTCTTTTAACCATTATGGCGGGGTTACCCTTTAATCTCTTTAAGAGTTAATTAACAGAGCACTTAATTTCTCTCCAATGGCACTTTCGGAATGTTTATAGTTTGGAATATAGTGTAAAGAAGGGAAGAGCAATCGTTTAATTTTTTAATAGGATTCACGTGTCAAACCTGGCCGAACCCTTACGCCACATCTAGGAAGACTGCTGTAGTTTCAAGAGCATTTTTAATCCCCGACCCAAACCGGTGAGCTTCCTCTACTTTGTAATGATGCTTTCTAAATCCAAACTAATAATCACGTATCATATTTCTATCTGCTAGAAATTGTGACATCATTGAGTCCTTGAAAAGGCTTAAAAGCAGATTGGAAGTATGGAGTTCTTCCTGCGTAAAGCTTTTTCTTTCTCGGCCAGAAAGTTTGTTATAGGACGCAATTTCAATTGGAGTGGTACGTAGTGAGCTCTTACCTTGTCTGCCTTGTTTTTAAGCATTATTGAACATCCTTTTCCTCAATGATTTTCAAACATTTGTTTTTTTGCTGTCTTCCCGTTCCCTGCAACTCACATCCTATAACTGGTGTAAAGATGAGTTATAAGTGCTCTTTGGCTAGCTGGGTGGCATTCGACAACAAATTGCAGGCAGTAACCTTCATAGGATTCTACATGGAGCGTGCGGGCACACATTAGCATGTAGCAAACCAGCATGCTTCAAAGGCTGACAAAGATCGTCTTTCGAAAATGGTCAGGTCCTTTAATCTCCATGACGATTACAATGTTGATGCAGAATTTACAAATCTCGACAAGAAACTGACGAAGATACTAGATAATCTATATAAGAATCGCGATCGCGAAGTGATCGGTCTGATTGCTCGTACGATGTCGGCCAGTTAAATCCCAACTAACCTGATGTCAGGCTCTGGGACAGGGTGCCACTCATGACCAGGCGGTGGAAGGTGCAGAAATTTACAAACCAACATTATAGCTACAGTCGTCAAAACCATGCTTCCATATCACATGTCCGGGCAAGGTGTTGTCAGATCGCATCCTGGCATTGAGGACACCCATCACTATCACAATGTCACCTTTAGGAAGCCTCCCCTAAACTGTGTGTATTTGCTCGCAGAAAGCATCCTTCTCCACTATATCGGAAGTCTCCGTTGGTACATAGCACTGTAAAATGCAGTCAGAAGTCTGTTAGAAACCAGCTCCCAGGTTAAGATATCGTGCCTTGCGGTAGCCGTCAGAAACAATCCGAAACTGGTTTCGCATCTCCTGCCATTTGACTTTTCAGAGTACAAAAACACATTGTCATTAGTGTGGCAATGGAGAGAGGAGTATTCTCCAAAATTCCACCATCTTTCTTCGCTTAGGCGATGTTCAACTTATATCGTTGGAGTTCCCAATCGAGTCGGGGAAAACAAGCATTTTGAAGATCTTCATTACCTTTTTTGAGTCGCGTGCGCACTTTCCAGAAACCTATTACAGTCCCCTTTCAATAGCCAAAGCTCTCCAGGATGAGGTCAGTGCCTATCCGTTGAAGTTAGGTTAGCAATAAAGCTACAAAGTTTGCAGGTTTCTAGCCCATAAATTTCTATCCCTTTTAGTCGCCTCTTACGACAAGCAGGAAAGACTTTGAGTGTATTCTTAAACCCCAACTCATAAGGCAAATTAAACTCGTATATGGCGTTTTAAAGCATTAGTAATTTTTTCAATAGCATGGATTGGACCAGTTCACTTTTAGCATCAGATCTAGATGGGTCCATAGCATCCTTCTATAAGATAATCTTCTACGTTATCAACAATTATGTGCCAAAGATAAAGAAACGGAATAGACGGCCATAAGCCACATAAGGTTCATAAGGCTATTAAAGGGAAGTACGAAGCGATGACATCCGCGCACGGTTGTTGTCAGCCAATAGAGCCTATTTCAGCTTACAAAAACTGTTCCGCTCAAAACGTCTCATCATAGGGTCCAGTCCTCATGTATTCCCCGAAGACTTAGACATAGCAAAAAGAATTGCGAACTCTTGGCCGCGTTCGAGACAAGAATCATCCGAAGAATTTTTGGCCCCCTACATGAGAATGGACGATTCCGTAGCCTACATATCGACGAAATCTATGAGCGATACCACGACCGTCAAGTTGTGGATAAAATCCGGCTCAATAAGTTACGGTGCGCGGGTCACTTAATCCGTATGGGTGAGGATGATCTCACCCGGAAAGTCTATAAGGGCAATATCTATGGTAGAAAAAGAAGACGAGGCAGAACCTGCCTAAGATGGAGCCATGGCGTAGGTCAGGACGCTAGGCAGCTTTTAGGGATATCGAATTGGTGGACCTCGGCGCAAAATCGGGATGTCTGGAGTCCCTTTTTAAGGCAGACCTAGACCGGATTATCGGTTGTTGCGCCGTTGATGATGATGATGAAGCGATTTTGAGAGAATCCTTCGTAAAATCCCATGAAGCATATGAGTCAATGGGTGAAAAAATCATCAAAGACCGAAGGAGCAAAAACGATGCTTGATGAACCAATGCTCCTTCTGTGGAATCGGAAGTGGGTTCATGGCTAACACGATGAAGAACGAAGAGGAACAGCTAATTTACTATAACCAGTAACCAGTAAAGGGTTTTTATAGGAAGCAGTTCGCCTTCTCTTGACAACATAATTATGTTTCTTGGTATATAAATCTTATTCAACTTCTCTGATATTGTTTGGGCTTTTGAATGATTTTCTTGATTGCTTCTATGCAGAAACAGGAACACCGCCAGTGAGGAAGAAATCATCAGTTCGCGGACACACGGTTATCTCAAAAACCAACTATCGCACATTTGGGGGTGATGATCGGCGCAGTGCTGAACTTCAAGGGATACCTAAAACTTGGTAGGCTGGTTAACCCAACCGCGGCTCTTTCAAGAAAGTTGCTAAAGATAGAAGCTTTGGAATACCCGGAGAGACGTAGGCAACTTCGCTGAACTGGGTGAAGACTACTTCGGCTTTGAGGCTTTAGAGCGCCTTTGGAAAAACATCTGGTGAAGCAACGGTGGTAATTGCAGGCATAATATCAACTGATTTGCTTACTTGGATAGTGTATCTTTGATGCAGGCGTGTGCATGTTGGCTCAATGAAAATGAATGCAGAGCAAAGATATCAGGATAGAGTTGTGTAATTACTGGCATTGCATATGAAACGAATCTGGCAGGGAATAGCGGGTACAACCCCTAATGCTAGGAAATGAATAGAGCTGGTTAACATAAAATCTACTAAACTACGCAGTTCTTCATAAGATGCCAGTTATATTAATTCTATTATCCCAGATTCAAAGTTGAAAGAAGGAGCCTGAATAAACCATTTAAAGTGATCGTATGCATTGATAATAAATGGGGAGAAGGTAAAGTCAGAGGCAAGGCTCAGTGCTGCTCTTTCACTGTGGGGAGAAAATCGGGATAGTTTTCAACTGAAAAGCAGGGCAACCGTTCATGAGCCGACTCATAACAACTCCATATCACCTTTCATGCGATTAAATAAGCTTTTGAGCAGAGTTTCTTAAAATATTTTTGGCTTCCTTGCAGCTTGCCCTTCTGGCCTTCGGCGTTCCTGCCTTTTTAGCTGCTCATTTGGCTTGGTGGCAAGTCGAACTAAGGTCAATTCATTACTCCATCAGTTACTTCTACTAGGGAATATGCATCTTCTTGGTATGAATGCGCCAATCACTTTGAGGATGCATTGCGTTATACCAAGAGTTCTACCTATGGATTAGCTTGCTTTTTTGGTGGATCTAACCACAAATCCACGAGTATATGCTCATCCACAGCTTTTGGAAACCATTCTGACGTTTTCTTGCTATTTTGGAGTTTGGACGTACAGGTTTCCTGCCGTGTTATTTGCTCGATAGTTGACAAAGGGTTTCCTGGTGGTTTCTGTAGATGAAGTCCTCGCCAAAATATATTATGCGCCAGCACAGGGATGAATAAAAGTCAGATCAACAGTTACACCAGAGCTCTCCTTTCTAATAAGTGTTTACATCACCTCCTTTGGCCTATCAGACCGATCATTTGAAGCACTATCACCTGAGGTCTGTTCTTTTAAAGCCTTTCAATTCGAACTTTTCCTGCTGCCGACAACTTTCACGCACCCTCCACTGTTAGTCATATTGTGGACGTCTGAGTACCCCCTTAGGTTTTTCTTAGACTCAAACTCCTCCAAATGAAATTCTTGTTTTAAGGCAGTGCGGATTTGTTTTTTTACGTTGTTTATATACTGGGACAATCAATACTGATATCAGTGTCTTCTAGGCCTTTCTTAAATTGCTTATACCACTTAAAAACTTGTATTCTACTTACAGTAGCCTTGCATAAAGCTGCAGTCAACATTTCAAGCTCGTTTCTGTGTTAACTCCTGAATCCTTTTCATGTGCAGAGAGCAAAAATATTTCTATTTGAAAAGTGTTTAGGATACACTAGCTTTCTCTCGTTATTATAGTATCCGAAGTGGTAATCCTACTGGAAATAAGTTCGTACTATAAAATTTCGTGGAAAGCTAGTTATGACCCGTAAGAGTTTCTCACTTTTCTAGTAGGAATTCAAAAAAGGCGACAGTAAGGGGGCTGTGAAATTTTCTAACCAAAGCAACCTAATCCTTAGCACATTTTGTCCTATTCACACTCTACCCAATATTCTAAATCAAACTAATTACGTCATTTCTTTAATTAGAATCATTTACTGAAATGAGGGTAAGGAAGTGTCAAAACGTAAATTGAATCAACTAGAGTCGGTCAACCATCGTTAATGTATAATTCATTTATCGTGGTCTCCTGGGGAGCAAAAAACAGGCGAGCTGCCAGGGTATTTAGGAAAAGAAAGGTGGGAATACGACCATGCGCCAAACCACTCTCCAATTCTATTGGGCAAATACATGAATAACATCCTGATAGGCTACAAACACTTACGACGCTCAGTCCTTTCCCCTGTTCCATGGAATGAATCTCTTTCACTCCTACCCACATTCTGCAGAATAGCACGAGGCTCCTTGGCATAATCCGGGCTAAGCTAAAAGGTTATCCATACAAGTGTACAAGACATTAAAAGCGATATTTATAGGAACTTGGAGGGAACGGAACAGATAGGAAGCTGCTACCCACATCATGCGGAATGTGCTCTCGAGGGTGTAGTTAAGTTTCATTGTTTTTATTGAAACAGCACGCTCAAAGGAAAATTTAATATATTAAGAACTGATTGTTCCGACAAAAAGGGCGAATTCGATTTTATTGCTTGTCTTTTCTCTCAGGGTGAAGGTAATCACTGCCAAGCGAATAGAATCAAATGAAGTCAAGCGAAATATAGGCTGGGATGAGTGGGGGTGGGTATCTAGCGAGCCGACTGGAAGGAGCTGAAAAGTACGAAAAAGGATTTTGCAGGCAGGATGGGGGATGGGTGGGTTCTTCAAGTTTGTCGGAGTGTATCAACATAATAGGACTAAACATTGACAGAGAATATCTGCTGAAAAAAGGATTTTCATGGAGCGAATCAGTTGCAACATTTTGTAAAGAAAATGAATGTTGAAATTGAAGTTCTTTATTATGTTTAGAGGTGTTTGCCCTTTTCCGTTGTTTAGTTTTTCGTTCTTCGTTTGGGGAGTAGTGTTGATATTAGTTTTCGTTTTCAGGTTGGTTCTAGACTTTTGTGTTTTTTGATTGATGGTGTATAAAGCGAATGTCTACAACAATAACGTCTTGTTGATACCAACTGAAAATGGAGTCATTTATTGTTGAATTTATAATTTGTTATGTTTATTGATGGATCTAGTCAAGTTGAATGCAAACATAATACATTATTTCCAGAAAATAATAAAACTAACGTAGATATTAAGGATGCGAAGACTCTTCATATCAATAATTTTAAACTTAAGATCCAGACAGTAGATTAGCAGACTAGCAGGTCTTCCACGTGGTTGAACAAATATGTTCCAACAGTTTCCAAGATATCCTTAATATTTCACAGAAAATGTCTCAGCGACATCAGTATTGAAAGAAATAAATAGAGCGTACCTAGCTTGCTGGCTTCTGTTTGGGCAGTGCTTGTTTCTCCAATAGGAGTATGATTCTTTTGGGCGGGAGGAGGAGATCATACAGATAGTCTTGGTCTTTACATTACCTATTGCACCTACATTTTCGTTTTAGCAAGTTGAGCGTTTGATTTTTTGTCGAGCCTTTAGTTAAGGGTGGTAACTCAGATTTTTAATATAAAAAAACTGCTGCCAGGACAGTTTTATGGAATTCTTCGCTGGACCGTTACTTTCACCCTGAACCGAGAAAACTGTGCTAAGATCTTAATCAATAATGCAATGATTCCTCAACAGAATAAGATAGAGTACCTCGTTTTGCACTTGGATAGACGACTAACTTGAAGAAAACCTATTGAGATGAAGGAAAACGAAGCTGGCAACAAAAAATATGTATTGGTTTCTTAAGAAGCTGTGACTCGAGCACAAACCCCAACAAGGCCTACAAACCCGTCATAATGCCAATATGGACTTAAGAAGTTCAGCGGTGGGGTTCAGCGTGCACATCTACATAATAACGAGTTGCTACACAGAGCCGAATTTAGGATGCTATGGATAATCACTGATGCAGCTTGGTACGTGAAAAATGCAAGCATCCACAGAGACCTTAAAATTGCGACAGTAAATGAGGAGATCTCGCTCCAGGTAACAAAGTATAAAGAAAGATTAGCTTCCCAGCATAACCCCTTACTAACCCTGGTACATACACGAAACTCAGGAAAACCTGCCTGCTTTTAGGCAAATCGGTCCAACAAAACGCGATCCAACACAGAAAAGGTGAACATCCTCGCTCACCACTTCCTCCAAGCACACCACTGCACTCTCCACTTCCATGAACCACGTTTCGATAGCGAGGTAACGGGAAAATTTCCCAACTCCTTTCCCACCCTTCATTCCTCATTCCTCAACCCACACAAAATCCCTTCACCCACGCCCTTGCCGACTCAAGTCAACGAGAAAATATCCTCCCCATTCACTTTGTCAGGCCAGAATCCGTTAGGGCGTCCAACGACACTTCCAAAAACAAAAAATCGATAGGACTGGACAAAATCCTCTCCATCATCCTCAAGAAATGCGCTCCTAGCGTTACTCCCATCATCAACCATTGCCTCATCAACGCCCACTCCCCAGCAGATTGGAAGAGTGCTCCTATCCCGATAGTTACAAGCCTATTTCGATCCTTTTATCCTCCGGCAAGATATTCGAGCGGATCATAAAATTCATCATCGACGAGCACTTTGACTCCAATCATTCACTCCCACAATTTCAATTCGCCAACCGACCCAAATACTCGGTTGAGCATGCACTCCTCGTGCTCAAATCGGATGTCCTCCTGGGCCTCAATCGGAATGCGCCGACCATAGCCTGTCTTCTAGACAGAAAGAAGGCTTTCAACTCAGTGTGGCAATACGGACTCGCCTATAAGCTTCCCGAAGTCCTCTATTTCCATCCGCACCTGAGTATTCAACAAATGCCTATTACATCCAAATCCCCTTATCTCCCAGGCCATGCAGATTGAGATCGTCGAAGATAATGTGCTATGAACTCATCCGTTCCCTCAAATCCTCCTATCCCTCCAGACCCAAAACCTCCTGTTCGACCCCGATGTTAGAGTAATCTTCTACAACAGTAGCTACTTCTCATCCCAATTTTCAAACCCCACCCAGCCTCAGCGCCACTTTTGGCTTCCTTTCCTAAATCCCTCCCGCATGCTCCCCATCCCATTCCATATCCTAGTTCCTTCCCTCGCCCACCCGTTTTTATATAAAATTTACTGGGTGGAGGTTTTTTATGTAGACAAACCATAATTGTACTTTTTGAATAATGTTTCCCATAGCACTGGCGATCTTCTATTCTAGAAAGATTCAATAAAATACGAATGACGGTAAACAAAAACGTTTCTTTGAAGGAACGATTATTTAGGTTGCGGAATATAATCTCATTGAATTTCTTCGACAGTTCAGTTTACATTGTTGCTCTATTCCCGGGGGTCTTACTTTTTCACATAGTCCCATACAATATTCCTGTCCTACTAGAGCCAATGTTACATAGTTTGCTATCTTATGGACTTCCTTCCTTATACTACCACCAGGTACGCCACCTTCATTTTTTCCCATTTCGTATTCAATGATACTACGGGTCAATTTCATTATTATTACTCTTAATATACTACGAGTGCAAACTCCACAAGTAGCGTGGTGAACATAAAGACGAACATAGACAACGATGAAGAACCTGGTTTCAATTCTGGGCAAATCAGATCGAGAGGCTGATGCTTAACTAACTCAACCATCGCAGTATCATCAACATAAGCAGTTCTAGAATTATCTTCCGCTGGGACATAACTGATAGTTAGTTAATCAGCGACCAAATCCAGTCATAGTGCTGTAATTCTCAACGGACGGGCTCCTTCTAGGAGCATAGCTGACACAACGTTTCAATGACGACCACATTTAAAGACTAAAGTCGACGTCAGTGGTTAGTATCTGTTTCTATACAAAAAGCTGCCGTGTGAAATTTTTTTCAGATAAACCACCACCTTTAATTTGAGCCAGGACTGATAGCAAAGACTTTTTGACGATCTCAAATCATTGACCGCACTTGTACTTGCAGGTAAAGCTACTGCATCCACTGGATTGATCTTATATGCCGACATTATCAGGCTATAATATTAAAAGATCCAAGGAGCTTAAGAGAAAGCACCTTATAGCTGCAGATAGTACAGTACAGCGGAAAGTTCACTTTCACTTCAAGGGGGTGGGTGTATACAGTTTACGCGGTATTTCTAGCGATTAAATAATAAAAACTTGCCTTTTCTATTCGTTAGTGTTATTTATTGGTCTTGCAAATCCCGATATTTCGGGTGCCACTTGTTCTTTCCATCAGTGCTAACAAATCCTTGTTAGACTTGAACTAGAACTATTATAGAAATTTCGGTATTTGCAATAAATAACACTAGCTAGTTTTCATTATTTCATATAGGCTTGTGCTGTTAACTGAAAAGGCTTTAACTGCTATCGCTTTGAAAATACTTTCTTTGGCTTCCATATGGTTGTTGAGGTTTTGAATCGGATTACTATTTTGGACGATCTAAACACGAAATCACGGATGCTATTAGGCATTAGATCGGGAAACTGTTTGCTGACTCGGGTTTTTTTTTGGAGTTCCTGAAACCAACGCCAAAGAAGACTTGGGAACAAAGGGGCTCTACGGAATTATAACGCTACGAGCACCAGCTCCCAATACAGGGAGGTGGAGGACCGTGGGATTATGCCTACACGACAGGTACTCACGTTAAACCCCCAGGACTTTCATCATTTGCTGGTCGTGATGTGGACGCTCAAAGGCTTATACAGACCGTTGGACCCGAGCCTGCACAGAGGCTTATCCGAAGTGGCTTCGATCACGAAGCCTCACAAGGGGTATACTAGTACCATGGGAACCGGAATAGCCTTCTGAATTTACATGACTCAGGAGAAATCCTGGTTTCAGCTCGGTTGTAGCGGTTGGCCTGCTAGTGGGAGTTTCATGGAAGTTGTGGTTACTTCTAAGCGGACCAGAAACCTTCGAGCTTCAAACGTGGTGTTACGTTCCAACACGGGTTACGTACTCTAAAGTTTGGTAGAGATTTAGGTAGGCCCTGCATCCATCAGTATGAATGCTGAGCCATACACCCAGTATAGAGTGGTACCCTTGCGCTTATCTCAGCGGGGCTCCGCGTATTGTCGCAAAAGAGAGATCAGTCCTTCCCAGGGTCCCATTGTCTTACCTCATTCAGCCTGTAGAGCTGGAATTCCGGTTGAAACTGGACCAGCCAGCATTGTAGGGAACCTCGATATTGTCGTCGAGAAGCGTTTGCACATTTCTAAATCCGATAAGTCACTCCTAGTCCGAGGTATGGTAGCCATTTTCCAAGCATAAGGAAAATTGAGAATTGCGGGGTGCTGCTTGAGTCGCCTTTTACGACAAGTAGGGAACACTTTTAGTGCTCAGGGATGGCGAGGGGGTAGCAACTTTAGCTATTGAGTTAGCATCAAGCAAGAAGAACATCCAAGAGGTGGCACCGGGAAGCATTGTATGAGTGGCTGCAGAGGTTATCTGGTACCATGGGAACCGGGAGAGCCATTTGGGAGCCTCTATTTCAGGAAAATTCCTGGTGGTGTGTTATCATCTCGGTTATTTGTGGTTGGCCCCCTTGTGAAAGTTGTGGTTATGCCTACAAACGCTCTACAATCCGGAGGCCGTACCCATTAGTTTCGGCAGAAGTGTTAGATAGGCCTCGCATCCATTGGTATGCATGCTGAGCTTGCACCCAATGTAAACCAATACCGCTGTGTCAGTCACTGTGGAGCTCTGATTGTGGTCAACAAATCAATCTGTGCCCGGAAATGAAGGTACTCACATAGAACCACAAGAACTTAACTGTCGAATCAGAGTTTTCTAACAATTTGACGAGTTCGATTAATGGTAAACCTTTCTTTAAAAAGTTTGCAATTTATATATTTCATCGACAATTATCCAACCAGAACCTCATTAAATGACGCAACGCCCAATGTATAACATATAACATTTCATCAAAGAAAATTCTTATATTCCTAGGTTTGAAATTTGTAGGCTCTACTTAATTAAATGTTTTGTCTTACGATCAACTTTCATTTCAGAAATTTTCAAGAAAACAGGTAATAGGAAACCTATCTGGAAAACCATAGGTAACTGCAGTGGTATATTCTTTACTTATCCATTTAGGGTACACGAATGCACCCATACGCTGACTAAGTCTTATCTTGACCTTCCTATATAGTCCTGTTCTTAGACATTCCTCGATAATCTTATCCTTGATCTTTGTTTTTGCAAAAGCTGAAGATAGAAGTGCACTTTTAGTACCTGGATAATGTCCTTTTACATGATTAAATGAAACTTATCCAACTAATGGACGAAAAATAGTTTGTCGGTTTCTTTGTGGCTGTTGAGTTTTTTTCTTTTGTTGGGAAAAGTGAGCAAGAAAATGTCAGTGGATTTCGGGGTGATTTTATATTCCGTTATCATCGATTTAGATTTATTAGTTAACACCACACTCACTTTCATTTGCGTATCTTAAGATTCGAAATTTATAGAATTTACCAAGAGTGCCACTCTCAATAACTTTTTTTATTTTTGAATCCCTCGTGCTTGGTTTCGTACGTAAGTACTGGAAACACACAGAGATTGAAAGATAGTCAAAATCAGAAACAGGAAGAATGGCTAAAAAGCCCTCCCTTCAAGCATACCGGCTTTTCAGTGCTGATAAAAGCCTCGATACCTGGGTTACTTATTAACTATCCTTGTCTTTAGCACCTTATTTGCATATCCGTAGAACAATACAGGTATGCAGCTTAACCCACTTTTACCGTCATAAACTAACTCCTAACCACAAATCCCTCCTGTTAACGACTTCTTTTGAATTCCTTTCTTACTTCCTCTGATATCATACCTTTTAGAAGAAGTATTTAAACAAGAGGATTTTCATAATCGCAGAAAATTCAGGCCGCTAATAACGTTCCTTGCCATTTTTCCAACTACAAAAGTTGACAAAGTGAAAGAATACCGGGTAGAAACGATATATGGTCTGTGTACAAGTTATTGATCTAATCCCATTTTCGTCCATTCTGAGGCAAATCCCCTCAACTGTCCGAATCGATAATGTTTCCACTGCTAGCCTTATGCCTGCAATAAGCTGGCAGCTATGCTAATCTTTATGGTGCCAGGAAGAATTTCCATTTCGGTTCGCTGAGGTTAATTATTTTATGATGTGTTCCAGAAGAAATTGACTTCGACTACACCCATTTTGACTCTCTGCGCATATCCTGTTCCTGTGTTGTTCTTGTTTTATCATGACTCTTGAAATATAAGGTCAAATTATATGAATTTAATTGTAAAAGGATAAGAGATTATCGGAAATTTCCGGAAAGTTACCTTTTCCAATTTGATAGGCTTTGCCGAATAGATATTGAAAGAGCACACTCACAAATAGGTGCTAATTGTTTTCCGATTTTAACGTCCAATTTTCATTTTCTGTTCCAAAGAAAATTTAGAGATTTATATTTGTCAACTCTATACGTATGTACAATTTCGCAGCTGAATGCATCCCTAAATTCGACGAAGAAAAGTGGGCAATTAGTAAAAGTATTACCGCGAGGATTATAGTTCAATAACTCAAGTAAAAAGAAAAAGCTGAACGTCCATGTGATTCAAAGAGCAACTTAATGTAAGTCGGACATCGGAAGCTCAGTGCTTCACGTACGAAAGATTTTGCGGATTTGTTATTTAGGAACATTTGGGTATTCGATTATGAAATACTAAGTTTGAATTGAATCCTAGAACGAACTTAAGGGGGTTTCTAGACGGTTTCTGCAAAAATGTAATACAGAATAGGTGGTATTTTGAGACAGATGGAATATAGGAACATTTCCAAATTTCTAGATTTCTCAATTGGGTACTTTCTGGAAATTGGCCCTTAATTCAAGCGACCTTTTTCTCACCCTTCTCGCCTCCTCTCTTTGACATTGGCGTCAAAACTAAGAACTCACTCAGTACTACTTATCGAAACCTATAATTTGATACCTCCTCCCGCTATAGTTTTTTTTAACCCCCCCCCCCCCCTTTCACGGCTAAGGACCCCCTTTAATTCATTTCGGGATGTTATTAGTATTCTGTCCCCACAAGATCCCAGTGAAACGAACCTAGTCCTTGTTCAAGTAGATCCCGATCAAATTCTTGAGGTAATCACAGAAGAAGCCCTTGGGGCGGCAAAGATGATTGTGAAAAATAAAGCATCGGGCTTAAACGTCATCTCCAATAGAGCTCTGTTAGCGCCTGTTAAGATAGCTACACATTGATTTACGGAAGGCTTGAAGGATGGGGTCTGCCCCAGGAAAGTGGCTGCTAAATAGACCGCTGGACGATCCTTCGTCTTATAGACCAATATGCCTATTAAATGGCATTGGCAAACTTTTCGAACGGGTCATCTACAAAAAGCTTATCCAGACCACAAAAAAGGAAAGAACGTACCGAAAAGCCGGTGAGGTTCGGTCCGATCAATCCATTTCAATGAATAATGCAGGACGGGATTTTTACGTTAAAGCTCTTCAAACGAGCAACTCGGGAATATATTAGGATCATGTGATAGCAGGGATGGTTCTTATCGGCATCTCGGCGAATAAGGGTTGACAACTCTATGACCCATACAGGGGTATTGCCCAGTAGTAGTCAATCGGCACAAACTGAAGTAATAGTGGAGTGGCAAAAGAGATAACACGACTCATCTAGAGGACGATCGACTCACAGAATTATCTTATACGTCTCAAAGCAGATTAGGTGACAGCCACGGAGAAGTTAGTTACAACCAACCCTAATTCCTAAGTGGACACGATAGTTATCGCGCATATTTTTATTACTTCGGGCGTGATGACTCTGCATATTCCTCGACATGCGGAATGATGAGAAGTATATGGAACATGCTGTTTTTAACTGCCTAAAATATGCCCTGCGCAAAGTCAAAGTTCAATAGAAAGAGAGAGAGAGGCAAACCCAAAGGCCTAAGCTCGAATTCATAAAAGGGACGATACTCTTACATGAAAGTACATCAAAAGTTAGCAGCCTCCGTTTTAGGAAGGTAAAGAATTTCTCCTCTTCAAGCAATTACGCTGACTTTTTTTTCTGACCAAATTGTTCGGACATGGAGCAGCTTCAGCTGATCAATGTCATTTTTTATAAGCAAGACCTTCAAATCACGGTGAATACTAAAATTTTTAATGTACTACGGTACGGTTTTAATATTGTCCGTACCTTAGACTGCATTCGTTGAACAATTTTTATTTCAAACATGTGAGCAGAGAGTCAAAGTTGTGCACCATAGGTCCAGATTGGCTTTATCGCTATTTTGTATATCAGTATTCCAAGTTTATTTTGCAAGAATGGGTATGCTGCCAAGCTTAATTGGGGGACATGCTCCATTCTTCAACATGAAAGTGACATTTTGATTCTCAAGGTGTCGAGATGCAACACTAGGATTCGTATATATATATGCGAGAATTGTCGTATTGTTGGCAAAGGCAAGACATCAAGTAAAGCGGGGATTACCTGAAGTATGCCCGCTTTAATGTTGGATTTTCCTGAGGTGGAGTTTTTTGGTTAATAACAAATCCTCTGCCGGTGAGATATGACTCCAGAACTTTATAGGTGCCCGCAGGCAGCTTTTTTTTTATTTTATAGGTGAGGCCATTATGCCAGACCTGTCAAATAATACGACCGAACAGAAGTTTCTAACGTATCTTCCAAAACACAGCATATCTCAGAAGCTAACTGATGAACTTGCTCGATAGTTCCGTGTTTTCTCTTGAACCCGAATTGATGAGAAGCAATAATTTTTTTGTTGTTTCGATAATAGCAGTTCTCAAATAGCCTTAATAGCGAAGAAGCAGGCTGTCAGTTGGATAATGGCAGATCTTGGATCTTTTTAGGGTCGTTGTGGGTTTTATGGAAAAACGCCTGTTAAGTGTTGCATAAAGATTGAACACTTTCCGATCTACTGAGTTTTATCACCGTTGTAAGAGGCTTTATATTTTTAAGAAAGCAGGATTTTGGTAGCCCTTTTTAGCTGGTGGTGTTAGATGATCTGTTGAATTTGGTAATATAAGCTGGTGCCATTCACCTCAGGTGGCGGTCCTTTTTTAAGCTGGTCGAATTTTTTAAAAACTTTAGAGGATCTGAGATTCAAGATCGGGACTGTGGTGTTGCATGCAGAGCAGCTCATGTTAACGCTTCGACGAAGAAATAGACTTGGAGGCTAAGTTTCATGGACAAATTGGTTTATACCTACGAACGAACATCTGATACTTAACCGTATCAGTCTGTTTTGCCGTTAACTTGTTAAACTTCTTGATTGGAGATGTGCGAATATTACGAGGATGAATGACGGCAATTTTTTATGGTAGGGTGGATAATAGGCCAATAGGTTTCAGAGATTCACGTTTAGTCTTATCTCTATCTGTTTTGGCGAAACCATTCCCCAGGTAGTGGGTAATTATTCAAACAAATCCATTTAAAGACATGGAAAAATGTTCCAGATACATCGCTCTACTTCCTCAACCATCACTTTATTTCGGAATGTTGTGGCTATGTTGAGGTATGATCTAACTCTAGTGCAAAGACTTACAAGCAATTGATGGCTTTCTCCTCGGCAAAAAAACCACTAAAAACTACGCTCCCTGCGATTGGGAAAATTCACCTAGTTAACTAAGCGTAATTTAGAATTTCATTGAATGACATAACCGACAATGGAGTCCTCGCCCAACCTAAATGTGTAACCTATCCTTCCGCCTCTTAATCAATACGTCTAGTAAGTAGTACCATGAAAACGATAAGTAATATTATCGACGACATAATGCAACCAAGTTGGACTTCGGTTTAAACTTCAAATACATTGGAAATTTCTCTGATGATAGCTATTAGTTTGTCCAAAATTTCCTTTTCTGTATAGTACGTTCCAGAAATGTTTGCTTCCATGTCTTCTCGAAATCAAGGAAGGTAAATTGGCTATATGAATTTCGCACGCTGCTTCACAATGATCCGCGAGGAGTCGATTTGGTTGATACAGAACAAATTAACACGGTAACCTGTCTACTCTGTGTTGATCAACCTTTAGAGATGTTCCACAAAGTAGGAAAATTTTAGTTATCATGTTTACAGAGCTAAATTACATAGCCAACTGCTGGACCCAACGCAGGGGCTCTTTTTAGGAATTTCAACGATCACTCTGTTCTTTTACTGCCTAGGTACCGAAGCAAAAGCACATACATTCCCCACCACTCCCAGCAGAAGTAGGAGCCTTCAGTTTAATACTTCTAAGTTTCCGCAGTCAGCCTGATCTTATGGCAGCTCTTCGAAATGTGGCCGACAACTTCAGCTGGACTAGAGAGCAAGGAAGTTTGGATGGTGACCTAACGTTCATCAATATTTTCCACCAAGCTGTTCCAGTTGCTTGTCCTCCCCTCCAAAAGGTAGCACTTCCATCGCCGAACGCCAGCTGGATCATGGAAACGAGACTATCAGATGATGATTTCACTCGAGAAGAATTTCAGCGCTTTTGTTTCGCACATCCCAAAGTCAACTTCTGAATATACTACTAATCGCGATGTGGTTAATCTAATCAGATGTTCATTGCTGGTCACATGGAATTCAGTTGACATTATTCAAACAAAGTGCTGCTAATGATGAAGAGGTGGACGCATCAGAAAATTAAAAACCTTTCCTGGTTATCACCACGGTCATTAGGACCGAGTTTGTCATCATATGTCCGAGCAAGGTGCTATCGGAAACGACCTTAGCATTCAAATCACCCATTACGATTGCAATGTCACCTTTGAAAGGTCTCTCCTGAACTGCGTGCTATTGTTTACAGAAGACTTCTCTTTCGTTTGTATCGAAAATTCCCGTTGCTGCATAATACCCTGTTATTGAAATGTTCTCTATTCTGGACCGGAATCATATAGTCAATCTTTTGTTTGATCAAGGTCCCCAAGATATGAGGGAGCGCTTTCCGAATGTGGTAAGAATTTATGCGTTGTCAAATTTTTATATTTAATTCCAGAGTCCCACCACCTTACATCGCTTAACCACAAAATGCAAAAAATGCCAATGGAATTCCCGTTGACAAAGAAAATTCCAGATTTGCAGGTCGCTAGCCCATAAGCTTCTATCAGCCGTCTAAACGAGCCGGCTTTTGATGTATAACGCTCCGAAAATAGTTACTACCTCAGGGAGATATCAACTTTCTGGGCTAAGAGTGAATACTACTAGCGCGGATGAGTTTCATTCCACCTACAACCCGAGATACCAAGGTGCTGCATGATCATTCGAACTATTATGGCGGGACGAGCTACAACTGATACAATCAAGGAAGTGGAAATATAAGAAATTGGCAAGTGCTGCTTCATGAGACTGGAGGTAAGGAACGCCTAGAATTCTACGAGGTTGGCGACGTGCTTGAGAAATTAGAAAAGCGTTCCCACGTTCAGGCCACTTTGGCGTCCGCTCGAAAATCCATTTTTGGCCTAGACCACTTTCTTTCCTGACCATCATACAATATTTACTGCTTATAGCTAAGAAAAGTATATAAAACCACTGTGAGCTCTCAACATATTTGCTATTTATTTACTTTTATTTTAGAAATTGAGTGCTTATTTTTTAAATCTTTTATTTAATTTGTTTGCATCAGGAAGTGGCCAAAAATTCCATATCTCTGGGACACTTTATATGATGGTCAACTGCGACTCAAGATATTTAATGAACGGCACCTGGTTGAATACGATGATGATATTAAAGCACTAATCTTTGCATATTCGGTTAAAAAAATGTCTGCGAATGGTAATTTGGCGAGACAGTAGGTGGATGACTAACACAGGTTCTCCCTAGCTCTCTCTCATCATAGTTAAAGGTCCAGAGTCCTTTCTATGTATATTGGCAAAATCACGATCGACCCTAATTCGGCTTAAAATATCTTCAAATTATGAGGGAATTGCTTTAGCCGAACTGACTGAGTATTAGCCTTTCGTTGCGCCGGGATCGAATCCCGGTTCGTCAGGTGAATACAAATCACCTCAAACACAATCTTATTGAAGGTGGAATAGAACAAAAATAATATAACAAGGAGAAAAAACCGATGTCCTATACTCACCAAAGAAGTGAACAGGAGACAGATTATGAAAGATTTGACTTTAGATTTTTCGAGTAGGTTCCGAGCAATACTAACGTCGCTACCGTTGTTATTTTGAACTAAGTGAAGTTGGAGGCAGCGCATTCTTAAAGTGAAATTATCATCATCAACGGCGCAACAACCGGTATCCGGTCTAGGCTTGTCTTAATAAAGAACTCCAGACATCCCGGTTTTGCGCCGAGGTCCACCAATTCGATATCCCTAAAAGCTGTCTGGCGTCCTGACCTACGCCACCGGATTTTATCCACAATCAGACGCAGGGGTATCGCTCATAGTTTTCGTGGTTATGTAAGCTACGTATTCGTCCATCCTCATGTAGGGGGCCAAAAATTCCTCGGAGGATTCTTCTCTCGAACGCGGCCAAGAGTTCGCAATTTTTTTGTTAAGAACCCAGGTTTCCGAGGAATACATAAAGAGTAGGAGAGTCTTGTGCAGTAAGAGCTTTGACCCTATGGAGAGAGGTTTCGAGCGAAATAATTTCTGTAAGCCGAAACAGGCTTTGTTGACCGTCAACAACCGTGCGCGGATTGCATTGTCATAGCTGTTATCGATTGTGATTTTCGACCCTAGATAGGAGAGATTATCAATGATCTCAAAGTTGTAGTCTCCTATCCTTATTTTTCCCGTTTGACCAGTGCGGTTTGATGTTGTTGGTTGGTTGGCTTTTAATGCTGACATTGCCACCATATATTTTGTCTTGCTTTCATTGATGTGAAGCCCAAGATCTCGCGCCAATTATCGCCTCCTCGATCTGGATGAAAGCAGTTTGTACGTCTCGGGTCGTTCTTTCCGTGACGTTGATATTGTCAGCACAGACCCGTAGTTGGGTGGACTTGAAGAGAATGGTGCTTCGCGCATTTACAGTGTACAGTTTTACCCTGGCTATGCTGTCATAGGCGGCTTTAAAGTCGATGAATAGATGGCGCAACTGATGTCCATATTCCAGCAGTTTTTTCATCGTTTGCCGATTTCTGATCTCTCGATTTCAAATCTGATTTGTTGCTGATTTGCCTGGAGTGAAGCCTCTTTGGTACAGGCCAATGATGTTCTGGGCCTATGGGACTATCCGACCTAGCAAGATAGAGGAGAATATCTTATAGATGGTACTCAGCAACGTGATATCTCTATAATGGCTGCACTGCGGGATATCCCCCTTTTTATGCATGGGGCAGATAATGCTTCTTTGGCAGTTGTCAGGCGACCACTACACTGTATTGTAGTTGGTCGCCTCTATATTCAACCAATTCTGTCGGCGCATGACGAATTGCGGTTTTTAAGTCGGTGGATTGAACGGATTGTTTCTTCTATGCTTGGTGGTGGCAGCATTTATCCGTCGTCCTCAGTTGGTGGGACCTTCAACTTGCCGATATTTTGGTTCTGGAGCAGTTCATCAAGATACTCAACCCATCGTTCTAATATGCCCATTCTGTCGGAAATCAGATTTCCCACTTTGTCACGGCAGGATGAGCATCGATGTGTATAAGGCTTCATCCTGCTGACTTGTTGGTAATACTTCTGCGCCTAGTGCGGTTGCTCCTTGTACTTTTCGGGTTCACAGATCTGTTGGTTTTCCCAGGCTTCCTTTTTCCGTCTGTGAAGTCGCTTCTCCCTTCGATGGAGTTCTTGGTAGGTTTCTGCGCATGCCTGCGTTCTTTGAGAATGCAACATTACTCGGTATGCAGTATTCTTCCAATTCGTTACTTACATTCATCGTTGAACCAGCTGTACCGACTTCCTTGCAGTTGTGGCCAATTATATTTGTGGCCCTATCAATCATAACGCTCTCCAGGTGGTTGTGAAGATCATTTGTTGATGCTTCATCTCCAGGACATCTGTTAGCTGCGGTTATTGCCGCATCCATTTGCCTCTTATAGGTGTTACGGAGGGCTGTATTTTGAATAGATTCAGTATTCACTCTTACCTGATTGACTGAGGGGATTTTAGGTGGTGTTGTAATTCAAGCCCAGAGCATTATGCCAACTAGATAGTGATCTGAGTCTATTTTGGCCCCCTACGTTCTGACGTTCATCAAGGCATTGGTGGTTGAAAGTGGTTCCGTCTGGAGAGGCCCACGAATGTTTGTGGACCGCTTTCTGCGCAAAGCAAGTACTTCCAACAACCATTGTGCTAACTGAATAATCCGCAGTTGGTCTGGGTAGGAGATACGATCAGAAAGCAAAGGCTCGCTGGATCACCAGCTATGTGCTCCTATACTGAATTAGTCCGATGGAAGATGTGTAACGATTCCAACTTAGTACCCTACAGTCAATAGTTTTTGGCGATATTTTGCCTCGGAACAGCAGTCCAGTATTCCATGTGACAACGGATTTCCCTTTCCTATCCAAAAAAACTAGGCGTCTAAGCATCATAAGCAGGGAATTCTTTTTAGAGAGAATAAACACCCAAATGGCATTGAGACAGGCACCTTCTATGAAGGCTAGCAAAGAACATAGCAAAGCGGGCTCTCAACTAGGAACCGCGAAATGCCAGTAAGTCGGGAAAGGGAAGGGGATAGGAAAGAATGGAGCTGAGAAAATTGAAAATGAGTGCTACAAACACAGAAAAGGTCTCGATGAAGAGGGGGTTTTTGGAGGACCTATGATCCAATTAGGGATAAAACAGGTGAAACAAATATTAATATTTATAAACACAATTTGCTACAGCCACCTGAATCAAACTACACTATTTCTATCCATAGCACAATCAGAGTAGGTAACGTAATTCGATGCAAGTTAATTTTATAAACGAATAACCAAAAGATATCTCGGAATGATCTACGTGTATCTTAGCAAATTCCTTTGACTTTGACCTTGATTGTGAGGACAGTAATGATGCGATAATAGATGGCATTTATAACCCACACTATCCGGTAAGTAGTCAAACAATCTGCATTAGAGGATTTCTGCAGACTTTTCGATTGGAACACTTCCAAGCGTTGCCAGGCATATTGATCACTTAGGTTATAACGACTATAAATGGTAGAAATAGAATGCAAAATACCTTATGACTGTATGTCCCCTTAAATTAATTTATCTAGACGTCTTAAATCTGGTTATAAAGACGTCCTGCATTTAATATTTTATCTCTATTTCATTTATTTCGTGCGTATAAACATGTATGTAGGTCGAGATATAATTTGACGGTAGATATCTTGACAGTTTAACAAAAAATTCCTAATCAAAGTGCAGCCTAATTACTCGTATATAAATTGAATATTAATTACTTGTTAATTATGTAGTTGTGGGTTTCTACTAGAAATGAAAATAAGGCGGACCTTAGCAACTTTATTGGAAATATCACAAAATGGTCAAATTACCAACAATTACCACAATTCATCAATCAAGAAAACCAAAATTCAATTACTATCTAATTAGGTACTTCAAAAAGGTACTCAACTACAATCTACGCACATATGCTTGAACGTGCGGCTCATTGGACACATTTCACCACCTCTAGCCACAAGAAAGCCACCACCGAGTCCCATTTTTTCAGTGCAAGTAAAAAACACCACAGTAACATTTGTTGATCATCATGGGCTATTATATGTAACATAAGTGTCGCCTTCAAGTTATTTCTTCGTTTCGAGTACAAGATTTCACGTACCTTGTCTATTAAAGTCACATTATACACTTATGTACTTACCTGAGTTTCTGTGTACCACGTGTCTTTTTAGGTGTTTTACAAAAGATAGCAGTGACCCTCCTCATTTATATATGTACACTCGAAGGTAGTTTGTGTTTGTGCTAGAACAGGAGCATGCTCCGTGAAACCACCATCATACATACACATTGCAACAAGTCACCCTCTAATGGAGGAAAGTTCTTATGATTGGTGGAAAGTGATAACAGGGGTTGCAGTACACAATCAGAACAATGAAATACATTCAAAGAAGGACACCCCTCCGACAAGGCTGACTGAAAATCAGATTGCTTTAGCAGTGTTCATCACTCAGGATATAATTTGGTTAGTGTTCGTTTCATTTATACGTAGGGAAACCCACCCATCTTTCATTCTCTAACCCCCTTCAGGACAACGAGGTTTGTTCCGTAGCATTTCACTTATTACACCCCAAGAAATTTCTCAAATTCAGTCAGTCAGCGGTAGTTACCGGTTGTAATCGTTTCGTTTCGTGTAAATTACGAATGTTGTTTTATGAGACCGAATTGTTGTAACCATTTTTGGAGGTGGAATTCTTCCATAATTACAGCGGACAGGTGACAGTCTCACTGGAATTATAAAGATTTGACAATAGTGATTTTGTTAATGGAAATTAGTGAAATATACATTTGAGAAGTGGTGAATCTGTGGATACTGTTGATAACTGGAAACGGTAACAAGGATATACTCGTATTGCGCGTAATTTTTGTGCAATTCTGTGTTTCTGTTTTAAGTGATTTGTAAAATATCCAGGAGGTGCGCTTAACTGACAAATAAGTAGCAAATAAATATTATAGGAATGATGTCAAGTAGTACAACGCATTCATCTACTGTGCCTTTACGACCCCCACAGGATGGGACAATATCACGACCAAGAGCCGTTTATAGTATTGACCAAATTTTAGGCACACAAAATCGTCATAGTGGTAAGTCTTATCTTAGTAAAATTATTTGGATCAGGATTTTGTTTATTGTTGTTGTTTATTTATATAATTAGTGATATCATACTGCGATTAGTAAGATATTATTGAATAATCCAATCGTTGAAGGATACTACAAGTCTAAACAACTAGCAATCCTTGACTTAGAAGGAAGATCAAAGTTGTGCATTGAAACCAGCTAAGGTCCAAAATGAAGTGAAACCGAGTTATCTAATATTGAAAGCAACAAGAGTCCATTCAAATTCTGTATTCGATCTGCGTGCAAAGAATTTAAAATTCAAAATTTGGAATTTTCGAAAACAGTATGTCCAGGAGGCATACCAGAGCCTATAAAGGACTAATTTATCCTTACCTATTAAGGGGTTCTTAGCAGGATTAGTAATGCCTTTTATATTTATAGACTAGCAAAACAAAATGCTAATATCACTGGAAGACAAAAGTTACCCCCATCTTTGTCTTTTGAATGGTTGCAAAAACTGTTCATGTCGCGGAACTTTTGAATTTTTATGAGTTGTATTTGAAGGATTTCGGTCGGAACACGTCAATGAAATCCTGCATTATTTTTCTAGAGCGGGTGATTGAAAATGTTGACGCAAATCGTCAAAGAAAATACATAAATTCCTAGTCCATTCCCTCCAACCAAAGTTTTATGATCATTTACCTTTCTAACTACTCTGGCGTTATCAGGGTGTTTTGGGGGATATACTTAGTGATGCTTTTTACAACAACGTTTTATCCTCTCAAGCTTGGCATCAGATAAGAAGATAAGGCTATAGAAAACAAGGGAAGGTTTACGAATCAATCTTAATGCAGAACTAACTTGATGAACGGTTAGAGGCTAATTCCACTAAAAATTTACATCTATTCTCAACATTCAGATACGTATCAAATAAACAAGCAATCAGGTCTGGGTATTTCCTTGGATTGTTTAAATTCGAGACTCCTAATATGTTCTTATTTCGTTCGAACTGAGTTTTATAAAATTTTTAAAGGGTTCCTGTAATTCCTGGAACACTTCTGCTTGGATTGATATTTGAAGTTTGAACTAGAGAATCCCTCGGTTTGCCTTACGATCTAGTAAAATAGTTTTCATAACTTTTAGGAAGTTTGTAACCAGAAAGACGGTGCCAAAATAGGCTCATCCATTACTCCGATATTAACTAAAGTTATCATTGAGGGTTTCCAAAAGAAATTTCTGCTCTGGAACAAAAAACCTAAAAGCAATATCATTCAGAAAAATGACAAAAATTTTATTGAAAAAATACCACGAAACTATTTAAAAGCCTCTGGTAATTAGTGCAAATCCTGAGGATGACCAAAATGACCATCCGGGTTGATCATGGGCAACCACAAGGGAAGAGCTATCCGAGAGCTTTGACGAAAGGTAACCGTGCAGGTCCACCAGACCCTAAGTTCAATATTGCTGAGGGGATACCTTCATACGCATTTGGGCGAGCCGCTCTTTTTTCTTATTACAATTTTCACGTCGCGTTTGTTTTTCAGTAATTTTTTCCGATTTTTGTAGTTTTTAAAATCCGGATGACATCCTAGTGCACTATGTACGAGGGTCAGAAAAGTATAAATCAGTTCTTTTCCTGCTTTATCTGAGTACGAACTTCCTTTCCTTGTACTGAAAAACATTTTTCCTAACGTTTTGGAAGTTCCCTGATTCCGTCGTCATAAAAAGATGAAGAAGGTTGAGCCGTTAACCAATTGCGCATAAAGTGTTCAATTCCTTCATCGAGATTGAACCTTTGACCTCCACCTTCATGTCGTAGCCGCCATTCTTTGGTCACTTGTTTTGATTCAGGCGTGTAGCGGTGAACCCGAGAGAGATGACTATATGACAATCGAAACCTTGTCCTTCTTCAGCATAACGGACCAATATCCTGTGTCGAATTTCCAAACAGGCGTTTGATTTTAACAGAAGAATGAAGTGAAGGAACCCATCGTACTGAGATCTTTCAGAATCCAAGTTTCTTTCTGATAAAAAATTAGGCGATGACGGCTTTGCGGTTTCGAAGCAGGGCAGAGGCAAATCGTCAGACGCTGCCTCACCTCTGCCCGGGGAGCAGCGTGACCGAAGCGGC
Organism: Hermetia illucens; assembly: GCF_905115235.1. Classification (NCBI taxonomy): domain Eukaryota; kingdom Metazoa; phylum Arthropoda; class Insecta; order Diptera; family Stratiomyidae; genus Hermetia; species Hermetia illucens. The sequence goes on from NC_051854.1 coordinate 18,654,003, forward strand.
TCGCAGATGTGAAGTGCTCCTTTATCTAATTCGCAGAACACAACATGACTACGAATTATATGGAGTGCAAATCCGCCTTATTCGCCAGAGCTTGACCAGAGCTGAAAATATTTTTTTGAAAATTGTGGGGTCCGCATCAACTTAATGCCGGACCGGACCAAATGGGAAGCAACTTAATCCCTCTTTTGGTAAGAAACCGTAAAGCCGTCATCGCCTAATTTTTTGTAAAGTTGGGATGCTAAGCCCTAAACGAGGTGTCAGTGGACCAAAAAAAAAAGAGGGAATAAGTTGCTTCCCATTTGGTCCGGTCCGGTATTAAGTTGATGCGGACTTAGGACCCCACAATTTTCAAAAAAATATTTCCTTTCTGATGCACGGATGTTTTCGTCTATGGTGGAATTTTGAGTATGTCGATCGTGCCTTTGACTCTCCACCAATTGATGTCCATCAGAAAAACATTTATGTCATGGGAATTTCAGCTCCAAAGTGTGCCCAAAAGCGTGTTAAAATTTCTGAAGGATTCACGTCGTCTTGTGTAAAAATTTAGCTTATGTATAAGATGTGTCAAACTTTGTAAATAACTTGCGAAAAACTAAGCGGTCCGACAGGACCCCCTCACATTCCCGAGCCTGGCTTTCACAGAGGAGTGTAAGTGCGTGTTAATATGGCATTCGAGTGGAACTCCTTTTAGTTACACGGTTTTGCCCTGGTGGTTAACTAAAATCAACTCGGCTGGTCATTTTAGGCATCCCTGACATCTCAGCTCTGGAAGATCGTATCCAGAAAGTTTTCCAAACTAATCAGGTGGACGTAAACGTCGGAAAGAAGAAACAAAAAGGAATTTTTCGCGCAAATGGATACGTGATTCAATTTCTTTGGTTAGTATCTTTTCCACACATCTAAGCTACTATCGACAATTAATTACTTCTCTAGGTTTCCCTAAAAGACAAAGAATGAAGAAAATCTACGCGTTCAAACTCCCAGCAATTATCAAAAATAGCAAAAGGGTAAAATTTCTCAAGAAACAAATAGAGGGTATAAGATTTTGCTTGACTTATCAGGAACTACACATCTGAGCATCATTAATAGAAGAAAAATTAATACAAATAATGTAATCGCTGGAGAGATTTGAAGAGGCTGGGCGTCACCTCTTAAATATAGTCTGTTCAACTTCTAATATTGCTTTCGGATAGTGTTGTTCTGGTGTCAGTTTTGTTCCAGCCAAAATTCCACGTGCTCTTGAGTTCATCTTCCTAAAGTAATGGCGCTAGAAATTGAATAGGAAGCCCTACATTATCTCGCACCATATCGGGCAGAATTTTCTGTCTACTTTTTCGGTGACATACCATAAAGAGCTGCCATTTTTATCTTAGCTTGGAAGCTTAGGCCGTGCATCCTTCTAGAAGTCTAGGGAAATACAGGCAGCTATACGCCAAAGTTTTTTTTGTCGTCCTCCCTTGTCATTATTTAAATTTCTTCTTCGAAGTTTATAGGCCTAGGTGAGAGTTTAGTCGACAGTGATCAGTGAGAATTCCCACTATAATTTGGAGGTTCTTTTTGGTGAGCTTTAAACAATCCTTTGTGCGCATGGGTTCGTGTTCCCCAATAAGCACCCTGGACTGCTCCATCCTTGGTAGACCCGCCAGGTATAGTTCCCTCAACCGTTCCTCTTCATTTCTTAGTGTCATAACCATGAAACCGTTTCCGATTCCACAGAAGGGTTGTGGCCCACGTAAAGGGATCCCTCCTCCCTTCTTGGCTAATCCGTCCGCTGCCTCGTTGCCTTCCAACCCAGCATGGCCTGGTTCGCAATCGAAACATCAACGGCTACCTCAATTTGAAAATCAACTGCTGTGTCGTCTATCTTCTCGCCTTCTATGATTCTAACTGTCAATTGGCTGCCTAAGACAATGAACGCTGTCTCGCGGTAAAGGAGATGAAAATCATGCATTGGACCAGTGGAATAGCACGCTGTGATCACATTTGCGATCGATAAGCACTCATCGTAGAAAAGTTGGGAGAAAGACATTTTCTTTGGTATGATCATGTATGCCGTGCTGGAGCAATCTCATTAGCCAATATTGGCCTAAACATTCAAGTCGATGGGAAACGATGCGTAGACCGACCGAAGCTGATTTATTTCACCCGGACCAAGCTTATGACTGAGAAAAGTGGCGAATCCGACCTACATGAGCTAAACTTGTCCCTAATAGGACAAAAACTAAAGGAAAGAAAACTTCTTTTGTTTGATTTAATTTAATTCCTTAATTTTATTGCATTTTTGTGATTATTTTAACTTAATTTTTTAGCTTAAATTCTCAAGTTTCTTATTTTCTTTTTCCATTGAATTGCTTTCTTTTTTCAATGAATTCTCGGTAAATAAATCCTTAATTTGAGGACCTTGTTTTACTATTTCTTCAACTTCTAATAGTACTCCAAAAAAGATATCTATCATATAGATCAATAATTGCTGATGTAGGGTAGGCACCAGGAAGTCAGGGCCTGGTTGGAAAAGGGAGTTTCGAAGGATATGCAATTCATCGTGGACGCAGTTGTATTGCCATTAAGTCTGTGGATTTTATAGTTTTAACGAACTTATGTTATCCAAAAAATACACACAGCAAATCAAGTTTTTGAGGGCCCGAAATGGTATTGCGTATTCGTGGTGTAAATACGCGGTAGCTAACTGGCTCACAACCACACGCCCCAGAATAAATGCACGATATTTTCCACGCGCAAATGATCGAAGAACTCGAACATATGCAATGCTTCTCTTCCATCATACAAATTCAAGCAAAGCGCCAGGTGACGAATCTCCTGTCTTCTTGCTGTGACAGTAGCTCTGTAGCATCGAAGTCAAGTCATTTTAATCTACTACATATATTTTGATACTATTTGTATTAGCGATATCGAATAGTTCAACAGTAATATTTCAAAGTGTTCAAAAATTCGTTGTGAAAAACCGTCTTTTTTCTACAACATTGCCATTCCTTGAGAGGTAGAGCAGGTTATGAGACCTCATCTTGGCTGCTGCCGTCATTATGTCATCTGATTACTAAATTAGTAACACCATAAAAAAATAACTCCTGCTATTCAGATTTTTTGTTTGTATTGTTTTTATGGAGTTAATACCTTAATTTCTCGGAGCGATTGGTGTGGGAATGTCTTTGAGATTGGCGGGAGTGTTTGTAGTTGGCTGGAAAGTGGTACGTCAAGATTCGGATTAATATTTAACCACATGGTGCATTTTCGTGGGTTTTTTTGAGAAAAGTTTCCTTGTTGAAGTGCTCGCTAGGCAGTTTGAGTATCTTTGAGTGAAAGCTTATTAAACATTCGATTATAATTAGTTATGAAATTAGGGGATAAGTCAATCAAATCGTCTGGATTTGGAACACACTACAGAAACGGTTATGTGATTGCCTTTTGTACGGCGCCCCCGTCGATCGGTGGAACGTGGTCTGCTGACGATCTCTTTGCCTCATTCATGGGCACCTGACTAGAATTCTAACATGCGGAGTAGCCTGAACGAGTTACCTAAGTTTGCTGTCTGAAGGAGTTGCCCAACTTTGCTATCTGAACTTTGCTATTTGTCTACAGTCGACAGATTGCAAAGGAATTGCTGTGTTTTCGCCAAGTTATGATGAGTGCGAATATGAGTGTACAATTTAGAGTCCGATTGATGAAAATGAGCTGATGATGGGGAGATAATGATGTCAGACTGATCGTGTATGTCCGATCAAACCAGGAATGATAATATGGTATATTCGAGAAGTGGGCCCAGGTTGTCGACGGAAGGATAAAAATGGCGCTGCTTTTCAAAGTAGCCCCAAGGACGAATTTTGATTGGAAATTTATTGGATTTGAGAGTAGCCCTGGTGAACTGAAAGCGATAAAGATAGAAAAATAAAACTTTGAAACCGTCAATAATTTCACCCTCAAAGCTCTTACTGTACAAGACAATGATCTTCATTACCCGTAGACTTGGCTTCTCAATAAGAAAAATTGCGAACTCTTGGCCGCGTTCGAGGGATGTGTATTTCGAAGAATTTCGGGCTCTTTACAGAAGAATATACGTTTCCGTAGCATATAAAATGCAGAAATGCGGCTCAATAGGTTGCGGCGGGCGGGTCTCTTAATCCATATAGGTGTGGATAATCCAGTCTGGGAAGTCTATAAGGGCAATATCTATGGAAAAAAAAGAAGACTTGGCAGACTCTGCCTGAGGTGAAGCGATGGCGTAGACCAGGACGCCAAACAGCTTCTAGGAATATCGAATTGATGGATCTCTCCATCTGAAGTTCGTTACTAAGGCAGGCCTAGACCAAATACAGGTTGTTGCACCTTTGATGATGGTGAAAATAGGAATAATTTTAATGCGGCTTTCGGCAAACTCAGCCAAAAATTTAAACTTCTCAATATTAATTAACTTCAGGAAACCTCTTTCATTCCTTTCACAACTCTCCATGGCCAACAAATCCCAATTCTGCTCCCTTCACCATTAGCATATTATCATACCAGTCATCGATTTCTTGAGTACCATCATGAATCCTTTTAGTCGATTTCCATTCATATGGCTCCTATGTTATTATTCATATTAAATTTTAGAGAAAATTATAACCTTTGAATTGTCCTACGTTACCGCACAATAATGAATAGGTAACGAAACTAAAATTAGGCGACGACCAAAATATTTCAACAATGACGCACAGCGGGTGACCGTTTTCGATACATCTACTACACGAAATATACAATACGAAATATTATATTAAAAACTGAAGATTGTTGAAGATATTGTAGCAGTTGTTCGTCAACTCGAATATGAGAGCAACATGAGAAATGGAGTATAAAAGGGTTTGTGGAGTGAAGGACTGGAAGCAACCCTCTTGAAATCACAGCTTGATTCGATAAGGTTGATATGGCGGTAGATGACAGTGAATGGGAGAATTAGATTTCCATAAATGGAGTAATAGTTTTGCGTTAAATAATCCGAAAGCGCAAAGGGCTGCAGTTTTGGTATGCGTACTTTTAACAACAATAAGCGATCGATTACAATGGTTTTCTCCAAGGAATGCATCATGACCTTTCGATCGTTGAAGGTTACCAAAAAAATATATTTAAACGAAAATTAATCAACACGAAACTAATAACCGTAATTATACTAAAAATACTCTATTATGAGCCGATGGTATGCATACCGCCTGCTACGAAATGCACCAATTTTCTGCATCCCCTTGTGTTGGTTATGCCTATTAATTGAATATTCCTGGATATGAATTTTCAATGCAAACTCTTCATACAAGTCCCTCTTGCGGCTGCATAGGTGACATTCACTTTACCCTTGCCCGCAAATATGAGTATGCCAGAATGTATATACGCACAACTATTATATTCGATTCATTATACATGCATTGTCAATTTTCAATTTCCCATTCAAATTTGTATCCAATTTATGGTCGTGTCCACACATTATTTTATGTGCATCAGTCTATTAATGAAATTTGCATAAATTGAAATATGTATGTCTGTATGAAGTTTTGAGGAGAGAACAGACGATCTAGTAAACGTATGGACAAACGGATGATTGAATATCGAGTCCTTTTGGAGCCGATTCAGTTATTGTGATGATGGCGTTATGTTGTGTTGAAGACACGAAACCTAAAGTTAATTTCAGTCCGAGGTGCTGGACCATACACCTTATTATCGTCGTTGAACCCCTGTCAATATATGGTATATTCCTCGTCCTTTGGCAGATGGAGTTTCCTGCAAGGGTGCATGGCTAGGTGGACTGAGTCGTTTCGAATATTCAACATGGTTTATGTCTGCCATAACGCGATTTTCATAGGACTTGTCGTGATGATGACGATGGTGTCCATATAATTACCACAATTTATTGAACGCTTTGATATCAAACAAATTGAAATCGAATTGAATTATTACTTTGAAATGCCAGATAACTTGATGTGTATGAAATTATGTGTGATTGGTTTCGTCGGTTTGTAAATGTCATATGAACCAGAATTGAGTCAAATATTTGAACCCTTTCTTTATCTTAAAATTAGAATATGGAAGACGATTTTATTCTAAATTTCCCAAAAGTATAATGGGCTATCAATTATCTGTCCATAAATTCATTGAAAATAGTAAAACACAGTTAGGCGCTAACTATTGTTCACTTTGCTGAAAAAAAGTCGAGAACTTCATTTGCATTGATCAATAAATAACTGCCTTTGAGGGCATGAAAGTTGCCAAATAAACTGCTTACCATGCACCATTCAAGGTCATCTCACCCTATCCTATTCGCAGGGTTGGAATTTAGGAACTTACATAGTTTTGCATTTACTCCTTGACTATCTGTACAATAGGATCCTTTACTTATTACCCACAAGGAGTCAGCTCCCTTAAAACCTAAAGAAAATAGTGAAATTCATCGTAGCGTTCTGAACTGAGCGCAAGTTTCCTGAAGTGTATCGTCGACAAGCGCTTGCATTTCTTTGTGCTAGCCAGGCTCGTGAATGTGGGAAAGGAGACTCAATTTGAGGCTCACTTCAGTCGCTCTCCTGTTATTATCAAAAATTTCACGTGAAATATAAAAAGGGATTTCATGCGGCATTCCCTTTCAATAAGTCACTACAAATATCTTCTAACCTGGGGCTCGATATTTGTTAAATTTTGGGATAATTGTACCCTCGTGGTTGATCTTGGTCAATCAGGGTAGACTGCTAGCCATTTCGTATCTTGAATACGATTGAAAGTCAGCAAAATCTACTCTCCAAAGAAATTTTCACCATTTCGTCCGCATTTCATATTCAAAAGCAATTTTTCACTTTTATCTGATGATAATGTGGTCGATCGAGGTTTTCACTTCTTTTTGGCTTACGCGCGATGTAACCGTTTACTTTTATTTTCTTTTTCGTCTTCATTGGTAACTCCCGCATATAAAACGATATGCGAGAAACCAGTCAGCGTAACGAAAAGTTCTTCGGTGGAGCTGCATTTAACTCCTGTGGAACTTGAACATATGTATGTGTCAACGGATTCCCATTTTCCACAAGAGGTCATAGGAATACATTAGACGTGCTAGTCATGAATTGAAAAAAGAGCATGTGTCGGGAGATTCTGTCGATTATATCTCCGTTTACTTTAGTCATGGCTTAAATACCTCCTTTGACCGTTTTAAGAATGCTCAAACGTCACTTTTTGCATGGGGTAGCGAAATGGCGGTAACTTGCTTCCTAATTAGTCAGTCACTATGAACAGCTACATATATGGTGGGTATCCTCTGCGCAGATGCCAACCGAAATTTTTTTTCCACTCATGATCACCGGTATTCGGAGGAATTTTCTGTCTTTATTAGAAACAGGCTTGACAGTATTTCAGATGGCCTCTGCAAAGCGAGGAACTTAAGTTTAACTTTCTGGATCGGTAAAGTATCCATTCGCTTTATTGGGGAGTACAGAAGACTAGTTGATTGGAAAGACAGCGCAAAATCCATTATGAAGGACCAGTCCTTCCTCTCCGTCAGTCTGTGTCCTGTTCATAAGCGGGTTCGGTTCGATTTGATCAGTGGCCCAGGTGATTTTCTCAACGTATAATTTTCACCTCGATCCCGGTGAATTCGCTTGTTCTTCACCCCGGACCCGGACTTTCTGTCAACGACTCTGCTGACTACTCTATCCGCTACTTTAGGGAGTCCATGCTTTCCTGGATTTTCATATCATAGCTGAGTTCGAGCAAATCGGCCAAGTTTGTAATGAACGACTGACGCAACATACTCTACAACGGGATTTAAAGAAGACAGAACCTTTGACGGTCTACTTCAATGAGACTGATTACTGACAGTGACTAGATCTTGCTCACATTTCAGGGTTTTCTACATCTCTGATCGACACTTTCAGCCAATGGTGAACGCTCCATTTAACTTTTTCACGAAGTAGTTCAGAAAGAGCAAGGGTCCTGTTGTCATCTATAGCTTCGAGTGATGGGTACTCCTTAGAAACAGCGAACGCCATCTTGCTCGATCCTTTTCATAATTTGCAGTGATCACCTTCGAACTAAGGATATTCGTGGCGGTGTAATATTGCATCAATCCTCACAGTAGGCTTGAAGACTGCTACAGATAGGCTTGGAGACTTATAATAACGTGTATTAGCGAGGAAAGGTCATAGCAAGAATCATTCGTTATCAGTTCTCGCTCCATGTTTTTAGGAAAAGGAGCTTTAGGCTGGCCAAGAGAGACAGTGTCTACTCTAGTGCCTCATGAGTTCTGTAAAATTCCAGCGTAATAAGTTTGGATCTTAAAGAGTAATTTTAGGACTGAAATCCTCGGAAATACAGAATATGTTTACCTCCATTTTGCAGGATACTTTCAATTATTGGATTGAAATTTTCATACTCTAGAATGACATCTAAAGACTTCGTTAGTTGTAATTCGAAAACACTTAGATATGGAAGTTATAAACTGCGTTCCATGAATGTATTTAAGAGCGTCATTTCGATCGTTCCAAAGTTGAAACAGAGGCGTCCATTGTCCATATTTCTTCGGTGTAGTCGAACTGGGTTTTCAAGAAAGCAGGACGATTATGCTAACTTGTGTAAAGAAGGTTGTTTTGAAAGGGCAAGACTGCCTTTGAACAACCCTTGAAAGATATTCATTCACATACTTATTCTGTGAATTAGAAAGTACCTATATCACAATAGAACCGGTAAAATGGTAGTGGACAAACTTGTAAGAAGGTCTATTTGGACCATAGAGGCACCTCTCACATCTAAAGATTTCGCGACGAACTTCGTAGAGTCGAGCAATTTGATGATTTAATATCAGTGTGAATGCTGCTCTTATAAAGAGGTGTTCAAAGCAGCTGAAAAAACAGTATTTCAAGCATATTCTAAAAATTTTGAGGAAGCGGACAAGGAGGGCAATTTGGGCACTATTTGTAGTTGTGGTAAATTTCTCTAAAGGGGAATCATGTGGGTAAGATACCTTTCGAAACATTAATATTGGAAACGGTGTTAACCCATGATTCCAGATGTTTTCCACATCTGGATATCCGATATTCCCGTCGTGGCAAAAACTATTAACATTAGTTAATTTTGGAGGCAATTGGTTAAAAGTGCTTTGAGGAAATTAAAGAAATGCGTTTAATGGCTAATACATGAAAACCGATAACCGGGGAGAAGGGATTCGTATGTTACTTTGATTTCTTCGCAAATAGATGCGCAAGTCTACCGCACCGCAACGAGCATTAGCATCAACATTGTTGATAAAAAAATTGTCAATCCTAGGGTTTAGAAGGACAATGGAAGGTGCACTGAAGAAGAGTATTAAATTGGATCAGAGATGAAAAGAAACGTAGGCACAAAACTGAGCATAGCGGTAAAATGATCATGAAGAAATTTACAGGCTGACTAGTGATAGCAGGATCAGATTAGGCCAGCAAGCTTTCTGTTAGAAAATAAAGGAATATACGAGGACCAGGAGAAAGTAGAGCATAATTCCAAAAGAGCAATATCAAAAACTTTGGGGGTGCAAGCAAACGTCTCATACAGCTTCGCCACATTTGTTGTGAAAGACCCACATTCAAATAAACCAGCTTGTTCCTCATGCCTAGTCCTGCCCTGGTAGCCATCCAGAGGCTCTCGCTGGGAATTAGCAATAAGTTTGAAATTCACTCAGTTACTCGTCTTTCGACGCAATAAGCGTTAAACCAAATGAAATTCCTCACCAGTTGTTGGTACATGAATTTTTAAAGCCATCAACAGTTGAGAGTTCACCATCAGTCGTACGAAAATTCGCAAAGAAAAAAACCGGAGACCGTCAATTTCTGCCCAGAAAGTCTCGGTTGAGGAAGTCATACGCTAAAACAGGCGCATCACTCAGGCTGACTTTTCATCTTAGTACAAGATGCACCACTCAGAAAATGTTGACGGAAAACTAGGAATATCGGAACCTATATCCAGGTTCAGTAGCGTGAATCTGGACGCAGGACTACCAATGCCAACGATGTCTTCCTTTTTGGAAAATTCTTCGTTCTTATAATGATGTAAAAGACAATTTTCTGGTCTCAATTTCCATGAGCGGCTTAACCAGGTCGGTAAATTTAAAATCTGAAATCAACTAAAAATCAAACAAGTGGCGGCATTTTTTACACGCAAGCAGGAAAACTTCAATCAAACAAAGTCCATCAGTAAAGCTTTGGCAACTGAGTATTTTTATCGAAAAAGATGTATTGCAGGTTGGGTCTACGCTTTCTTCGGACCATAATAAACGCCGATGCTTGGACTCACGTGAATCATGGGAAAAACTCAGATGTGCAACTTAGAGTCGAAGAAGGGCAATGTACAAAAAGAGTAAAGGGTGTAAGCTTTTTCCACGGCAACTTTCTGCAAAAGTTTGAATAGAAGGACATCATCTATTCACTCTATAATTTAGACTGAAAGCTAGTAATAATTACTTGTTTCCTAAGCGTAATTCGGTTCCTATGACAAAGGAAATAGGTCGGGGAACCAGAAGCTAGACGTCCAACCCCTCAGTACGTAATGTATATGCATATATTATGTCACAATATCCACTTTTGGACGATACTGACGGTCAAAGTCTTAAAATTTGTACCGAAGCGATAACTTTGTTAGTAATAGCGCGACTTCCACCAAATTCGTGATTGTAGGATGGATCTAAGGAGGGTTCTGCAGAAAATTACTAAAGATTATAATAATATACTATTATTAATTTTATTTAAACATGAAGCATCAGCACATCAGCATGAAGGGTATTTCGGAGCCTAGGCACCATAAATAGGCACCTTCCTGATTATTTTCAGATTCTTCGGTTGGGTAGGTTCTGAAATAAATTACCCCTTTCCAGCCCCCGCCTTCTCCCCTCATGAATTAAATTTGAAAACTAAGTTTTGAAAAGTACTAATCGAAACCTTTCATTTGAGAGCCGACATAAAAAAATGTCCACCCCCCTCTTAGCATTCACGATTGTCACCTTCGATCAGTATAGCCGTTTCTGAGAAAAACGCGCATGACAGACAGTAAACCGATTTTAATAAGGTTTGGGCTGGTATAACATAAGTAAACAATTCACATCAAATTTTTTGTCCCCAACTATGCACACTTTATATTAGAAAGCCCAAAGAAGTACTGTGATCAAAGGCAAGTTTTTTCCTAGGTTGGTAGGACTGTCTATAACCTTTGCCAGGCGTCTGTTTGTCAAAAGGTTTAATTATCTCCAAATTTCAAGTATTTTTGTAAACAACCAAAAGTGAATTTTTCGATTTTTACAATGGTGATTTTATTGAACAAAGAACTTGCGTCAAATTTTGTTTTCGGAACGAATATTCTTGTGCGGACACTTTGAAAATGTTGCGGAAGACCTTTGGTGATCAAACTACGTTTATAAGTGGTACAATGAGTTCATAGCGGACCGAGAACGCATTGAAGACGAACAGCGCTCTGGACGACCATCAACGTCCACCGACGAGGGCACGTCCAAAAAAATATTTAGTGCTTGAAATCGTCGATTGACAATTAGAGACCTGAGAGTGTTGGAATTTCATTTGGCTCAGCCCACACCATTGTAAAGGATATTTTGTGTCTCAAACGGGTCAAGCCTCGATTGGTGCCAAAATCGCTCAATTTTTGGAAAAAAAGCATTGGTTCTTGGCGACTTTCTTGCCAAAAACTCGACTCATATAACTCCGCAGACACCGTATTCGCCTGATTTGGCTCCGCGCGACTTCTGACTATTCAACAAACTCAAAAGGCTAATGCAGGGACGCCATTTTGACACGATTGAGGAGATAAAAACCAAATCGAAGAAGGTCTTGAAGGCTACACCGAAAAAGGATTATTCCCACTGTTTCCAAGACTGGGAAAAGCGTTGGCAAAAGTGTGTTTTATCGGACGGGGATTACTTTGAAGGGGATGAAATTGATTTGGAAGAATAGATAAAGAATTTACATTTTATAAACAAATTCACCTTACTTTTTGATCACATTAGTATATTTTTCAAACAGCGCCCAATGTGGGTAAAAGATATTATTTCGAAATTAGAAGGGACTGAAAAACTTCTCTCTCTTCTCTGAATTGAATTCTAGAATGCTCACATGGAAATTTTACTCAATAAAGTTAACTTACTTTTCTGCCTCATGGAACACGGTCTCAGATTGAATCTGAATAAAACTGAAACAGGCGCAATCACTGTCATCGCAACCAGTCGTTCCACAACTGGTGTTCTTTGTGATCGATGTATGTCATCCGTCCTCTCACCCTCTATGGTTCTGAGTGTGGGCCAACTATAAAAGACAATGAACGACGTCTTACGGTAATGTTGGTTGGACTAGTGTCGTGACACGTTTTGATCACATCCAAAATGAGAATATCCGTGATCGATATCGGGTTGCACCGATCATGGAAAAATTGCGAAAGAGGCGTCTTCGGTGGTCACGTAATTCGTGCTAACGAGAATTCACTTGCCAAGATTGGTCTGAACATCAAAGTCGATAGTAAAAAGGCCGGCCGAAACAACGGTGGCTTGATATGCTGGATGGGGATTTAAAAGCCTCGAGATTGCATCCACATCAGGCATGTGATAAAATAAAATGGCGAAACCGATCACGACGAGCCGATGCCGCTTATGAACGGGACAAAGGCTGAAGAAAAAGAAGAGAAAAGTTAATTTACTCTTCAATCCAGTTAATTTTCTATTAAAGTGGAACTAGAAAAATAATGAGAACACAACATAATATAGTAGTACAGTATGAAGTTCGAAATTTCAATCTTATTTGATTACTTTTTCGAACGAACGTATGATACACTATTGTTTTGAAACTTTGATATGATTTTATTAAAATTTTGAACTACTATATATATATAAATTTTTTTTTTTACTTAATTTTGCAGTAATTTATTTATACTTAATATGACCAAAGTAGACTCTTTCAAAAAAGATGATGTCACTTGAATTTCGATGGCCTACATTCTTTGCACTATAACTTCAGGAATATTGTGAATTTCTATCTGATATTTTGACAATATAATTCAATATATTGTACTTTCAAGATAGTATGGAAAAAATTGATTTTTTCAAACCGTAATAACCGAAATTCCAATCGAACTGAACAGATATACGTTTGATATAAGTGATTAAAGCGTAGATTAAAAGTCTAGCTGATGGAAAATAATTGCTCAATTGACATAACACTATTATTACATTATTATAATCCTTACCAACATATTCAGTATTATATAAAATAACCCTCAATAGCAATTATTCTACATAAAATGACTGGAAATGCCATAATCCATTTTTTATTGATAAATAGTTGAAAAATATTAAAATATATTCCTCAACATGGGTAATGAAATTTCCAATTAAATTTACTTAAGTCAAAGTAATGCGTATTTTTATAGGAGAACCTGTAATTGGCCAATGGTATCTGAATTCATACACATACACTCAAAAATTCATACATCATTAAATGCCCTTGATGCCTCTTCATAAGCGAAATTTACAATTTTCATTGGATATAATCTTTCCGAATTTCAATGGGTACAGATTTCCGGGGAAAAAATGGCTTTTCAACTTTTCCGCACATTGCTAATTCGAGCGAAATTGTCGCGTTCGATTCTAATCGGATTTTGTATCTATGAACGTATACCATCGTACCGAATTGCAAAGCAATTTCCAGAAAAGCGAATGAAAGTTAATTCTTTTTTCCGACGATTGCCATAGCAAAGCTGCATAAGAGGGATTTCACTATTGAATTTCGAATAATACCCAATGCTGGTGGCAGTAACATTGATGGCATCCAAATAAAATACAACCAAAAAACGCCAGCACCATGAGATGGATGACAATGATGACGAATTTCCATGAGAGAATCATCAAATCAGGAGAAACGCGGATTTGACGAGATGAACGAAACTGAAAATGAATAGAATAGGCCAACCAACCGGAATGGTTAGGAGAGTATGGCAGAAAAAAAAACAAGGAATGCTCATATAGTAGCAAACGTTGAACCTATCTATAAGCTTTTGACCGTTTTTTTCGTTCTATTAAATAGAAATGTTGAGGTGCAGTCACGAAAAGGATGTTGAATACCAACACACATGAACGAAAAGTGAAAAATGGTGAAATTGAATGTGAAATAGACGCGAATTTTTTTTATCTCGAAAGAGATGAACGCAAATTTTTGAATGGATGTTGATTTAATTGGAGTTTTATATTCAGCATCCTTCCAAAACGTTAACGGTTGATAGTGCAGCACAGGAGTCGCTGCTACTATTCAATATTCAGTTGAGCTGATTCCATCATCATGGATACCAACGCTTTTCATCCATTCATTGGAATTTGATTTAGAATTTGAGAATGCGAGAATAAAGGGATATTTACGTTTGAGATATTCTGATTTCACTGAATTTTTGCAATTCTATTTGAATTTTCCATTGATCGAAGGCGGAGTTAAAATAAATCGTCTTTCATGGATTCAACTTTTTTGCACCGTAGGTAGTCTGGGTCGCAGAATATCAGCGAAATGAAATTTTATGTAGGAAGGTTTTTTGTCATTAGATATGTGATGATAATGAAACTAAAGCACACTTTCACTGTATGGATACCGTATACTCTACAAATGAGTCCGAAGGAGAGATACAACTATGAATCCCCCTTCACTTTTCTTGATGAGTTGATCGGCGTTTTCAGGTCCTTCTTTCGCTTATCTGGAATTTTTTTCTGAGAAACTGAATCATCAACGGTGCAACAAACGGTATCCAGTCTAGGCCTGCCTTAATAAGGAACTCCAGACATCCCGGTTTCGCTCCGAGGTCCACCAATTGGATATCCCTAAAATCATCCATACGGATTAAGTGACTATTCTAATCCAAAGAACTTCAGACAGATCAGTCTAACATCATTTTCGCTGAAATGTCTGGAGAGACTGGTTGAGCGTCACATTCGCGAGAAAGCGCTGAAGTCACACCACCTAAATGAAAACCAACATGCTTACCAACGTGCAAATTCCTGTGAGTCTGCTTTTCATTCTTTGGTTTCAAAGATAGAGGATGCCACTCCGAATGGTGAGTACGCGATGGGGGTGTTCGTGGATATTGACTGTGCGCCCCACAATGAAAACCAACATGCCTACGAACGTGGAAAGTTCTGTGAGTCCGCTCTTCATTCTTTGGTTTCAAAAATAGAGGATGCAACTCTGAATGGTGAGTGCACGATGGGGGTGTTCGTGGACATTGACTGTGCGCCCTTCCAAAAGCAGAGATTGTTGCGTGCTGAAGGGACTGTTCATCGCTACTTAACAACCGCAGCGACAAAAGGCTGCCCTCAATGAGGTGTGCTATCGCCACTTCTGTGGAATATGCTGATCAACTCACTACTATGCGAACTGCAAAATCTGTCAATACGCGTTCAAGCTTATGCGAATGACGTGGCTATGCTAGCTGTTGATCGAGATCTCGGAATGGTGTGTAGAAATACACAACGCGCCGTTGATTTGATTGACAGTCGGTGTCTCAGGCATGGACTTTCAATAAATCTAAATAAGACCCCAATGGTATTATTTACAAAAAGGAGGAAACTGAATGATGTTTGCCTTCCAGAGACTTTAAAATCGAAGAAAAGCCATCTGACATATACGAAATATTTTCCTTCCTATATAGGAAATATTTCTTCCCTTTTATTCCTTCCTTTTTTTGTAAGTTTAAACATTCAAGACATATTATTCTATAATATTCGCTTTTAACACTAATTTCAGCTCTTTCGGAGTCAGAACCAGTTAGTAAACACGACAATTCATCAGAAGATATGGAAAGTGGTATTGATGTTGATAATGATGATGATATGCGAACAGTTAGTGATCATGAAGCAGGAGATCAAGATCAAAATGATATGGGACGACCTAGGAAAATTCGAAGGTAGGATTTAGTATTGAAATTATATACACAGTATGTATATACTTTAATTTAAGATTTTAAACTGCTCCTTCTATTGATTATTCTACCATTAAATTAAATTAATTAATTAATTTTTTGCACCATTTCTCCCGCTAGTAAAATTGATATTAACGCATGCGCAGATACTTCGGGAACTACTTGTTCTGCTCCTCCATACAAGAATACATCGCGCTGAGGAGACGAGCAATTCCCGAAATTTCAATGGATGTGTTATAAAAGGTTTACTGGTGGCAGAAACAGCCTTTCTCAGTTAATTTCTTCGCCATTTTTTTATGTTTTTATTTATGTTATTAGAATATTTATCGTTCAAAAAGTGGTACCACTTGTTCAAAAATTTCATGAATTTCTTGCAGATCTAGAACAACTTTTACAACATTTCAACTACATCAATTGGAAAGAGCCTTCGAGAAAACGCAATATCCTGATGTCTTTACAAGAGAAGAATTAGCCTTGAGATTAGACTTGAGTGAAGCACGAGTTCAAGTGAGTTATTTATTAAATTATATTAAAATTTTATGTTGTCAATTAAATAAGTTGGTCCGTTGCTGTTGGTTCCTGGCAATGCGCTTTAACTGCCCCATTTCTGAGAATAACTTGAACTTTTCTTTCCAATAAATTATACCAAAATATTTTTTGCTATCTATTATCTATTTGTCGTGTACATAGCAATAAACTCCTTATTGTCATCCCATAGGCCTGTGGATTAACTTCGGGTTCTTCAGTTCATTATGCCTGTATTTATTAGCGTTGCTTTGTGCCTCCTCGTCGCGCTGCAGTCAAATCAAATTAAATAGTTCGTACAGCTCAGCGTTGACCGGATTCACCTACTTGATTGTTCAGACCAAATATCTTTGGGAGAATACATGGTTTGAACCCATTTGTTAAGTCTACAAATTTTACACCCACACCTCAGAATAGGTTATCAGAGTCTATAAATCCCTAATTGAAATACTGGATAGTGTGTTTTATTTGCATTGATAGTTTTGGGCTGAATTTATCGTCCTAGAAAGTCAGCTCCCTAATCAGACAAAGTTGTCCACTTGCTCAATTTAGAAATCGCCGATCACGCGCCGATAAAATCGGGCTCCTGGTATATTTTACCGTGATTGTACCATGAATGTTGTCCTACTATTATTGGCCCTTAAGCCGACTTCCTTTACCAACAACACTTACTTGCAAAGTTCTTGCTATAATATATTTGCACAAATATCACAACCAACGTTCAATTTCGATGGTTGAAAGCTGCTGTAACTTCTTTAGTATCCATGACTTCGGTAAATGACCAGTTCAGCTTCAAATTTCGGAAATAATTTGTATAGAGCGTTACAATCAATGCGATCGTAAGCCTGAAGGAAATCCACGAAAAGTTCGAACACTTGAAATTTATTTTCTCAGCATTTTTTCGGTATCTGCTTGACTGAGAACATTTGATGAGTAGTTGATAGCCTAGTCCTAATATTTTCTTATTATTCTCCAATAATATCATCTCCGTAAACTTTCAGACATCTTCCAATAACTTTAACCAAAATTCGTAAGACATCCACAGCAGGAGATTTCTCTCTCTGAGATTTCATCGATCAAGGAGTCTTTTTGATTTCAAAGTTGAGAGGGCTTTCCCAACTTCTTCGATTGATGATATTACCATATGCTGCTCATCTCAGTCGTGGTGATTTGATAAAGAAACAAACACCCGGGATAGCAGCATTCGAAAATATTGAACCCATGGCGCTTAATGTAATTTGGGGGGTGACGGTGTTGCTCCTTTTGTCCATTGGAGCATGAACGTCGGTGAGCCAAGTGTGGGAAAATTTGATCTTCAAACTTCGTCTTCTTCAGCCTTTTCCCGTTGAGTAAGGAAGCAGACACGTCTAGATGGACTCATTACTTTCCTTGGCCGCGACGTTCTCAAACCAACATCTAACACGGCAAATCATCACTATTTCGGTTTGCTTGCCATGAAGCCATGAAGACACCAGCCGTAGAAACATAGAGAGCTAATAGACAAACAGTGCTACTTCATCCAGACTGTGCTAATGCATGAATTTAATGGCACCGTTTTCTACTCACCGAAGGCAACAATTTAATATACGTAAATCGTCCTGCTCTGGGCGTCATCATCTTGTTTCAAATCCAGTCTCATACTGTGCTATATGAGATGGTTATTTGTTAGTTAGTCTACTTGCTCCAGACCATGTGTGTTATGAGATGCCAGGGAAAGCTCACCTGCAGGAGCGGTATGTAGAGGGCCGTAGGTTGGATATTCCCCGTGACAGTGCCCCCTGCTACAAATTGAACTTGATTTTTCAGACTCTAGCAGAACAGTTTAGCCCAGTGCAAGAACTTCTCTGGCACTAGGTGCTGCCACAGTGCATACCAGATGATTTTGTATTGCATTCGATCAAACGCGCTAGTTCGAAGAATGCAATATTGAGAGAACGACAATTGTCACGGTATTTTTTCACAACCGCGCAGCATCTATTGTGTCACCATTTCCACAATGTCCAGAGTTTTTGCTTGTGCAAGTGGTGGATGGGCATCCTTATATTGAGAATTGTTATTCCCGCCATCTGACCGTCACGTTTGATCGGTCGGTAAGCAGTGTACCGTTATTATACTGCACAGAACAGAGAGCACTTTTTTGATCATTCAAATTCTTATAGATTTGTCAATTCTTCAGCATTTTATCTATAAGGTATCAGAAAAGCCTTCTCTCTCAGGACCTTCAATCGGATAACCTCTATAAAAAGCCAAGTATCTCGGTTGATAAATCCTTTAGCAAGCTTGCAGAATCTGATCGTATTTTTAATTCGTTCTACGTTTTTTTCTTTTCCAAAATCGCTACCAAATTATCAGTGCGCATCTCGTATTGCCTCAACAGTGATTTAATTCATAAGTCGACGATTTTGAAGTGCGCGTGGTCTCGTAAGACCGGTAACGGCCATAAAATTTATGTCAGTCCCATAAAATGTAGGGAAATAGAACAATCGCTTAATAAACGAGGTGGCGGTGAGGAAGATGGGGTGGCAACCCTGTTGGCCAAACCAAAACCAAGGGGCCGAGAAGAACCTCCATATTGGTAGCACCGGGAGATGCTGTACTCACTTTAGCTTGCCGGCGGTGATGCAGTAGACAAATGCTCCAAAGGCCTAATCAGGGCGATCAGACCCGACTCTGCACGGGGACTCATCTGAGGTGGCAATTTGGTCACGAAACCTTACCAAGGGTATGCTGGTACCATGGGAACCGGGATAGCCCCTGGACTCTCATACTTCGGATAAACTCCCATTGTATGTGAGTACAGCTCGGTTGTTTGCGGTTGGCTCCGTAGTGGGAGCAATGGCGGGTTGCCAATTTGACGATATGCTTCACACATTTTTTGGGTTGCCCTCTCCCTTTCCGCCGACATGACCATAAAGATCACCCACAATAGCGATAACATTATCGGTAGATACGTTGCAGGTCTCTGTTTCCAGTAGTTGTCAAAAGACGTCTTTCTCAGCATTTCCAATTAAGAAGTTAATGATGCAGTTATCTGAGGTGATGTTCATTTTCATCGATGCGTGATTAAATCACTTAAATTATTTAATGTGAGATCGCGATATTGACATCATATTGAATGCATAGGCTATCAAAGTATAGGAACTTTTCGTCGTTTCTAGCGTGCTACTATCTTGCATATCTAGCTACTCTTGGCACCATCCCGTTAGGTTTCTTGCAGAGAGGCTATGTTCCAAAAGTCGGTGAAACTGCAACGGTCTGAAGGCATCCTTTGAATTTTTTAATTGGCGTGACCTCTTTTTACCGACACTCAATATATTTGCCTGGTCCGCCTGTTGTGAGAGCTGTCACCAGGAGAGGTAAGGTATGATTTAGCACCGTGGAGTAACCCCATTTATACTTTATTTATCTCTTTCTATGATCTCAGCATTGTGATTTTATTATATCTGGGGCAAGTCCTGGATACGGCAAATAGCTTTAGACCCGCCCTTTTTTATTGTCGAAATTTAAATCCAACTTCTCCGAACTAGTTACCAAATGTTTACAATATAGTACTAATAGTAATGGTTTTACAAAATTGCCAAATAGTATTTTTACAATGCATGGAGGTGAACATCTTCAAAGGAAGTTTATCCACGAGGTTTCAGCAGTGTGTGGAATCCAGCTCTATTGAAAAAAAACTTCACCCTTCTGCCAATAACCGCGCGGAATTATAATGAATTATTATTTCTCCTGGCGGAGATAGTGCACCCAGTTCGCTGGAAGCTCCGTAGAAATCAGTCTTGTGAGGATACATACAGCCTGGCTTGACACTGCTTTATACATGTCGCACACTCACGCCGCAATTAGCAATTTCTGGAACTCACTTTCATACGGCTCCACCATTGTCCACTGCTCGCGCTCAGGCAAGAGTCATCGCGTATACCAAATTGTAAATTTTTTCCCGCTAAGGGAGAAACAATTACTAAATCAAAGTGATGTTTTCCTTATTTTTGGTAGCGAAAGCTCTCTCCCCTTAATTTTTTCTGAGGGCCTAAGTGGAGGCCTTTTCTGGGATCTAAGTGGAGGCCTTCGAGAAAGTTTCTTTCATGGAAAATGACACTTGAAAATGAATAGTCATCACAGTTGAATAATAAAGAAGTTTATAGTCTCTTTAAAACTAGCAGCAAACCTGGTAAACTCTACACAATTCATTCCTCAATCAATGCCATTAAAGCAATTTTCCTACCCCAAGCAAAACCTCTCTTCCCAATCAAATAAAAGGCAATTTGTTGAAAATAAAATCGTTTTTTCAACAATTAAATCTAATTGATGGGATAAAAGCATAAGTCCATTGCAATTGAAATTCCAAATATATCAGTTTATAGTCTACGCTCATCATTCGATTGAAGTGTGTATCCTTATCGCGAAATCATCTTCATGAACCCCTTTTTCCCATTCAGATGTCAGCACTAACGTTGAAAAGGTCGAGTCCATTTTGCACTCAATAAAAATACAACATCGTGGCCAGAACAAATGTATCACTTGTAGCGGATCAACCTAATAAAGATACAATAAAGCAGCAGACACAAGGACGATATCCAAAAGTCGGAGCATCGAGGATAAACGCTCTTGTATCTTCTATCATGCCACTTTGTCCGTAATTCCCCCTTTTTTGAATATTTTTTCCCAACTTTTCTTCCATTCTATCGGTCGCATCGGTTGACTGTTGTGAATTTGCTGATGGACTAAATGAAGTTAGAGGACCAATTTTCTAAACCAGTTAAATCCTCCCCGATATGTGGATTGTGTTAAATCCGAAAATAATTGCCCTGTTAGAATGCACGCGGGAATGTTTCAGGGGACGTTTGAAGGATAATTGTTTGGGGAAGGGAGTGTGTATCTTTGATCCTGTTAATGGTATTTTATACATTGACAATGTGCTTAGGGATGGTTATTAGTTTGTATTGGATATAAAAGCTGATCAGCGCTAGTTAGGTTTCTTCTCGCCAGCTGATGGCTTAGGGGAAAAGGGAGTATTACCCAATATTCGACCGTCAACATACGAACATCTATAATTTTCCAACTAAAATTTATTAATTGGAACGGCATACAGTATAATAAAATGTAAGTACATTGAACAGGTCCCTGTGGATTATAGTTATTCCACGCTAGATCTGTATAATTTTGCTCATTCAATTAATACTAAGTGGCCAATTAATTGAAATTAAGCACTTAAAAATTAAATGGGAATCAAGCCGTTAATGCAATGCCTACTTCAAATGTCAAATAAAATAATTTGTTGTGGGGACACGTTATTGCTCTCCTGCCTGAATAGGAGTCCTTTTCTGCCCGGTTGCAAATTAAATGGCATTTTACAATTTTCATAAAATTCAATTCAAACTGAAACCTCGCGGATATCCGCTTACAAAATTAGTCCATTTAAACATTGAATTAAGTAATTTTGCTTTTGTCATTTGATTCTGGGATTGTGGTCCTCTGCATTATGGCATGGTTTCAAGTGGTTAATTTCATTGTGCCCACCCACATTGCTAACTGCTATTAATTGTCATGATTAAAATTACCTCGCTTGCAAAATGCGCAAATAAGCGCAAGTAGAAAGGAGCACCTGAACAGGATTCTGTGCAATTATGTGTAATGTAATGTGGAAGGATGGACTTTTGTTAATTTGCGTCTATACGGTAACATACGCATGGACTAATGAGTCAAAGTGAACAGTTGAAGGCAAAAATATTTGCATACAGAGCAATTTATACACCAATGACGTGACTTATCACGTGTTTAGCACTATAATTTCCGAATGATTCCGAATATCAAAAAATCACTTTGCCCATATATTCTACACTATATCTAGATACAATTGAAGCCAAAAAAAAAATTCGATTCCGCGAATCCGACACACGGGATGACCCCCTTAAGCAATATTTATCTAAAATTGAAACTGTGCGTTACTCCTACTCAACAGTTTTCGAAATTTAAAGCAAATGGAAGACGTGCAAATATTCATTTTCACCAATGTCCTTGTTACATTTACAAATATACACCGCGGATTTAGTCCCTGGAGAAAACTACAACCAGAAGTTGACGACGCTTCTACTTTCCTTTATAATAAAGCACAACTACCAAGTGTATT
The DNA here is from genome assembly GCF_905115235.1 of Hermetia illucens. Lineage (NCBI taxonomy): Eukaryota > Metazoa > Arthropoda > Insecta > Diptera > Stratiomyidae > Hermetia > Hermetia illucens. The sequence goes on from NC_051854.1 coordinate 18,676,600, forward strand.
AAACGTGTACATTAAGTACTTCAACTGTTTCATTATCCAGCATCAACATTATTTACATGACAATATCAACAATTTTGATTCATTAGCATATGTAATTTTCGGGTAGTTAGCTGTAATCTCTACCTTACCGATGTGTGCTAACACTAAGCACAAGGGCGAGAAATGCAATAGTATCATACGAGTACATGTGCGTGTGACCTTAGACTGAACGCGGGCATATAATGTCACCCAGTAAACACAACCCTACACAAGGTAATGAGGGTTCCGGGTTTGATTTCTCCCTCTACTCACTCTCACCCCATTTGGATTTCGAATAGGATTAGTTTTCACAGTTGAAAGAAAAAAAACGGTCGTGTATGTAATAATTTGTCGTAACAATAAAAAGGAGCACTTAATACCAGGTAGACACACGTTGTTCCATTGGGAGTGTGATCCTGAAGATTAGATTCGATACAATTTTCAAGTATTTAAGTGCAATTTATCCTTTTTTCGCAGGTTCTGTTGAATTTACGAGGGATTGGGAACAAAAGTTAAAAGCGACCCTTGTTATATGAGTGGAACATCATGTCATCGGGGCTATTTTGAAAATTAATCATTTTTAATGACCACTTAATAGTAATTCGATAACATGGGAAAGTTGGAAAGCACAGTTTATTATTGAAGATTTAGCAAGGGTATGTGATCGCTGTTGTTTATGAGTTTGTTTCCTTGATATGTTAATTGTACGTCCTCTTCTTTTTGTTGACTCTTATCCTCAATATCAAGGGACTGCTTCTGATAAGAAGAATATGTAAGCCAGCAAGTTTCTGCCTCAGACGCCTACCGTTTAACCAGGGGGTTACTATTACCCCCTACAATGAATGAATGACAAAATGGTGTCGCTTATCAATCGAATTAACTATGAATAATTCTGGTCGAACATAATGTTGACTACGTTGCCTAGTAATGTTTCGTTCGGTCTAGTAACACAATTCTTGGCCAAGGTTAAGAAATTGTACGTTCTCAGAAACCCAGCGCCCTCCCTCCCTCGTATATTACCCAAAAAGTAAAATCTTCCAGCCCTAATCCACGGTCCTTCCATTTTGTATGACGAATTCATTATGACTTACCCAGAAACTGTTCTTCCCAACAAAGTCATCTTTGTAACAAAATCTTGTATGGTCCGTAGTAAAAGTAATCGCAAAGTACCAAAACCCTATGCCAACATTTATTCATTTCTGTTTATTTTGAAATCGCTTTGAGAAGCTGAGTATAGTTTTTTGCCATTCTGTACCCTAATTCCTTTTGTAATTTATATTTTTACTGCTTTATTATGACCAACGTACTATCAAGGAAAAAAGATCTGAGAATCCTTAGGAACCTCACGACAATCTGAGTGTAATTATGCGGTGTTTCCAACGATTAATTATTTGAAATAATAAAAAACTTGTTGTTTTTTTTCGTTGGTGTAGACACTTTTTCTTGCAAATACCGATATTTCGGGAACAACTTGTTCCCTTCATCAGTGCTAACAGTTAGCACTGATGAGGGGGACAAGTGGTTCCCGAAATATCGGTATTTTCAAGAATAAATATCTACACAGTTAGCACTGATGAAGGGAACAAGTGGTTCCCGAAATATCGGTATTTGCCAGAAAAAATATCTACACCAACGAAAAAAAACAACAAGTTTTTTATTATTTCTCACGGCAATATTCTAGATAATTTTCTTCCAGATAAGTTTGGAATATAGGGATACTGGAAAAGTTTTATATTTTTGCTAAAAAATGTGTCGCGAAGGAGCTATCCTAATCTTGCCATTCAACGATCTGAGCCAGTATCTATTATTGGATGTCATTCAAACCGAATCTAGTGATCGGTGGAAATCATAATTTTTAGGTTTACGCACAGAGTTTTGGACTTCCGCAACAGTACGCCGTCGGATTACCACCTAAACACTTCCCTGTTATCAGAGAACTAGCTTGAAACCGTTTCGCACATTACTTCGAGCTAGCCTTTCCGCTCTCCCGGCTTTGGGTGCCTTCAAGTCATTCACCAACGAGTGGAGAGGGGAGAAAGGGAATTGTTAGTTCAAGTAACCCGTTGCCATCCAGTGCCTCCGCCGGTCGAGGTCAATCTTCTTCGCAATAAGAAGAGCCCGAACATAATGCGCATATAGCAACTGACGAAAGTCGTCCCAAAGAAAAAGATCTGTTCAAGTTGTCCGCCACTCCGTCGATGAGCCGGGCAATCCATCTGCCTTTTGGCTCATTTTGCCGAGAGAGTTGCCACTCGGTAAGGGTGCATTGACGTTCTTCACCTCTTTTAAGTTCACCCCTACGGCTGTACGCCGCTTTACGCTCCTTAGCAAGGAGGGTAATTGGAATCGCTTCCGCGATCACCACCAGGGTCGGTTCTAAGACAGTGCGATAAGCAGACCCCACTTGCAAAGCTCGTCGTTTCTGCACTTGAGCAAGGCGCTTACGATGCACCTCCTTGTCAAGGGCATCAGTCCGCACCTATTGCATTACGTGTTGCACTCGGCTGGTTTGCACTGACTGAAACCATACTCTAAAAGTAAACAGATTATAACATCAGTCAATGATTCTTCATTTAAAACCGAATACGTATTTCGGCAGTTACTTGCTGTCTTCTTCAGCGGAATTCGAAAGAAGTTGGAATTGGTTTACTTTTAGAGTAAGGCTTATATCATTTCTATTCGGTCATGCGACAACATTTAGAACTATACTTACATATAAAAGTCTGGGCAGACCAGAACCGTCAAAGTTCGCCCTGTAATATATAACTCCACAGATAGCTCTCTCCTGGATCGCAATAGCCTGATCTGGTAGCTTTTTTCTATTCTTAGAAACTTCGGACACTCCGTTATGGGCTATATAAGTTTAGTAGTATTACACGCAGTATCACCGGGTTTGTTAGCATTTAGTGAGTTTACCCGTGATCCTGGACTAAACCTGGCTGGTTGATTTGAACAAAAAGGATTTCATTTACGAGAAATTGAGGAAAAGTAGGGTGACGAAGAAAATAATGAGGATGTGCGAATTGCATACACCTGATAAAAGAAAAGAAACAATTGGAGTGGAATCTACACCGAACCTGGTGGCTTACAAGTCGAAAGAAAGATAAACAGCCATGATGGCTAACCAGCACCATGCCATGTCGTGGTTGTTATCAGATCACTGAAATCGATTATCAACAGCGAGGAATTGATCAGGAAATTACATTCAGCTCGATGTCTCTTTTGATACTAAGACTCCTTTTCCTAGAATTTCAGTGAAGGAGGCCTTATCTAGCTAGGAGAAGTGGTCGAGAAACAGGCTTACATGAAACTGACAACAAAGGGCATACTGGAAAACCACTTCACTTTCGGAGGAAAGTTTTTTAAAGTTAATTTAGCAGTTGTTAAACAAAATCCATTGCAGAAATTTATATAATCAAGCTCGAAGAAGTAATGTAAGATACACAGACTTCATCCTGGCGAGCATAACCCGAGACAAGCTGAAATAAATGCCACAATATTTTTCTACAGACTACTCCTTTTTAGCACTTCAGTCTTTCACACGTCATTTTCCAATTCACGTATCCTCTTAACCGATGTGTGGGTTCGACCGGAACTAAATAATAATAAGAATTTCACACTAAACTATCGGAAAAAAACATGCCAGCTAACCCCCGAAAATAAATATAAGAAAATAACGGCTCGACTTACCTTAGTTGTTCATGAAGTCCGACCTTTGCGGTGTCCAAGTTACTTTGGCATACTCAGGCAGGTTAGTGGGGAGAAGTCCTGAAATAAAAGGATTTAGTTTGAATTAAATTAAAATATATGGAAAACCAATAATTAAATAATGCTAAAAAATAAAACTCGCAGATAATAGAAGGAAGAAGAAATCTTTTCACCAAACAATAGAGCTCTTCCAATTAGTTTTTTAAAATAGCGTCCAAACACGTTTTATATTATTTTTCATATAGCACAAACAAGCAGTTCTTCGTGGTTAATATTAAAATTCTCCTCTTCCATCTGGAGTCTTCTCAATTATCGAGCCATGGAAATTAAGTTTCTTCTGATCACAACGTAATTCTCACTCCCTTAATCTTTTGTCTTTAAGGCTTTCAAATTCATTTGATAGCAAATTCAAGACAGAAACCACTTCTTGTATTTTATTTTCCTATTTTGAAATTCAGAGGACACGAACCTCCAGTCTGCTGACCTGTCGGTCTACTCTCACTCAGCTGCCTCACGCCCCTTTAATTTGTTCCAACCCAGAACCCATCATCAGCTAGGACCTCCACAAAAGATATTTAGCGGTCGTGCTAAGGCAAAATTTTGCTATATTTTGCATCAAGCCGTCCTTCACTGATCAGCCCTCGGTCTAACAAGAAAAACCGCCGCAATATCCCAGCATTTGCACTTGCACGCATAGTCAGAAACAAACCCCTAATATGCAGAAATATGAAAACAACAACAGAAAAGGTTAATGACCATTTTAAAATATTCTATTATAAAATCGTTGCAAATACTTGAATGAATTTCAAGGTTTCGGGAAATTGAAAGGAGGATAATGGAGGTGTTGAAGGATGCTCAAGAGGGAAAAGGCTGCACACCGCCTAATGCATATCTCATCAGCTCATCACTGCTCTGATGATGACTTCTGCTATGCAGATACGACATGAATTAAAAAATTTTAACTTTGGAAAAGTTTTGTATTTTCTTCAGTCGATATTTGGGCCTATGAGAAAATGGAAGGACACTATTCATTCAGGTTCCCACTCAAGGATGAGTCGACTGATATCCGAGATCAGTCTATGATGGCCGAACTAACATCAGTAAGATGTGAACTGCGGACTTGGGTTCTGCAATCTTATGTCTTAAACCGCTAATCTATCTTCAAAACGAATAAAGATATGGCGCTCAACCGTGTGGGCCTTGGCTCCGATGCTACATAAGATTTGTAGATCCAGTGTGGCTGATTATTGTTTTCACGAACCGGGATGCCACTTTTAAGTAAGTTCTATATACAATAACCCCGATGATTCCCATAACTGGGTTGAATATATCCACAGAGGTTTTATAACCGGCTTACACAAAAGGATTTGGTACTCCATTGTAAGCATGGAATGTTTCTTCGGTAGCTTTTACCTGCTGCCTTTTGGCTTCAACATGTCTTTTCCACCTTAGCCGTCAATTCAAATGTAAACCCAAATATTCGACCTCACTAGACTGTGAAATTTCATACAGTGTGGAAGTCGGAGTTCAGTTCGACTCGTTGACTCCAATCTTCCAGGTGGTATGTCATTACAGGAGGTCCATTGAGGTTTGCCATTGATAACCCAAAACTTAGAGCGATTAGGTAATTAAGTTGATCACCGTCCCTAGTGCACTTCCTTGTGGTACGCTGACCTTGATATGGTGGTGATGGTAAAACATCGAGTTCTGAAGTTTTGGCAAATTAGGTATGGCTTGAAAGTCTTTTGAACCTTAGCGGAAAGAATACCAAACCTTCGTGTTATAATTTATCGAATACCTTTTACCGATTGAGTTCCACCAGGATTTTATACATTTACTCCGGAAGAAACTGTTGATGTGGTGAGGGAATTTGCTTGTCATTGACAAGGAACGATGAATATTTTGCCATGGGAAGGGGATCCTCCCGAACAGTAGGGTTTTTGGCTTTTAACTTAATGGCGAATACAATATAATCATAATTACCATATCGCCTTCGTTTCTTATCTCCTCCCTATAAATTTGTTGGACATTCAAATAGTGCCTCGATCAAAGTTCCCATGAAACTGAGAACCAGATTTTCGCTAATTTCACAACTCCTTTTTTTCCTTTCCATTAAGGGTTCAATATCAATTGTTAAAATCCATTCGGAATTGAACTGTAAATACAATAGAATTATCCAAATGAAAATGAGAACATTCATTCATCCCCTTTCCTATACGAATCGTGGTCCACGCAATTACATACGAGTACGTACTATATGTGTTCCATCCGAAAACGGATTAGAAATTCAATCTGAAACGCTAGGGGAAAACAAAACACCCAACATCGTTTGACTAAATCACCACTAATTGTTTGAATAATAGAAAAACGACAGCAAGAGGGAAAAGATTCTGAATTTCAGGCATTCTCTCATAGAACGACATATTGCCAAGAACAAAAGTAGACCTATTAAAATAATTTGCGATAGTGCAAATTAAATTTAATAGCTTCCGCAGTTTTGTAGTGAATAGGATAGAAAATAGAGGAAAACTTGAAAATGGTCGCTGCAAATACATTCCCCCTTGGAATATAGAGCGGTGGGATAGGTTTAATGACGCAGAAAACAATAATGTTCCAAAAATTGTTCCTGGATAGAAACGTATCAAGTAAGGATGAAAAGTGTTAATTCGGTAATATTTCTTGTCCAAGCAAACTTATTCTCCTTATGAACCTCTTTAATATCGCAAACTATCTTTAGATTGTCAGATTTTTCCAAAGTGATATCGCCAACATTCGTTTACAGTAAAATATTTAAAAGCAGCATTGTATTCTGCCAGTTTCACTTCCATTTCTATTCAAACACAGTCGTAGTGATAATTCCATTCAATTATCCTATTCTCTCACTTCAATTGAAACAGAAAAGGAATTTAAAAAAGGATTCACTTAGTTCGAATAAATGGTGCTTTTCCCTTCAGTCCTGAGTATTTTTTCGTCCTAATGTTGGATACGCTTGGAGCTAATTGACAATACGCCCAATTATCTTGAGCCAATTATCCTGAAGATTGCACACAATTAAGCTATCTGCAAGCAACATACTCGTATATGATATATACATAAGTAACTAGTCATGCTTTTGCTTTATCACCGTGAGGATATGGGACCGTTCTAATGTAAGTACAATGAATATAATGCAAGATAATTACATGGAATTATATATGCATGAAGCAGAAGGGAGAGCGCCGGGCCAGCCAGGAAACGGCCTATCAGATCTTAGTTGCCGGAACTAATTATGTGTATTTTTTCGGAATGATTAAGGTACAAGGATTTTTGCTAATGATTGCCACATTTACAATGGATAGGGAAGTTAACGTCTTACTGCTAATGACGAAGCAAGTGCTTGCCAATAAATGCCTTTTATTTGTATCACCGTGGATCTTGCATTATATCACTTTGTTTCAAAATGACTTGTACTAAGGTTTGGACGATTGAAAATCCTTTAAATTGTGGTTTGGAGGAGCCACAGAATCTTTAACAAACATTTTCTTTCCCATATTAACTTTAATTGAGTTCGCTACCAAAAAAAAATAATTCTACAAGGCAGTCCCTGTAGACCTGAATGCATTTTCAGCTCCTTTTCAAACAATTGAATTTGCCTCTGTACAAGTATTTCCTCTTTGCGTCCTTGCCTATGTCCTCCATCACCTAACATGCTAGCACACATGTATTGTATATGCCATACAAATCCTGATTCAATACAGACATAACATCACTGCAAAAGGCATCTACGAGACAACAGTCCTTTCGATTGGACGCATCCTTCATTCAATCAGAGAAATACACTTCCGATTGGGCGCTATTGTCCCACGTTGGACGTCACGGAATGATTATTTCGTCCTTAATTCTTGTTGAAGGTGGTCTGTTGTGTATTGGCATGTGTGATCAGAGCGGAATGTAAAATCCATTTTATCTCACTTTGCCAGACCTGATGATTTTTAAATTCAAGACAGGTGAGAAAAGTAATTGCAGAAAAAAAGGATACATGCATGCTGATTAAATTCGAGTTAAACTTTTTTAATATGGAGAGTGTGGATGAGTTAAGGTTTAACTAGTTTCTCCTTTTTTTCAGGTGTGGTTTCAAAATAGACGAGCAAAATGGCGAAAAAGGGAAAAGGCATTGGGACGAGATACTAATGGATACCTGCATCATGAACAAGGTAAATAGGAGGCTTTTTTTGTTTTTAGAAATTATACACTTTAAACAAAATTTCATAATTAGTTAAACAGTATCAAAGTAAGTCGAAAAAGAAACCAATTCTGTGTAATTCTGTTAGGTGGGCTCCTGAGCATATAAGAGAGGTGATTCGTTAGAAATCAACACCGTGGGATAGGGAAATAGGCAAATAAAAACTTTTGTGAAAAGAAGCGAGTCTGTCCCCAAGAAAGGGACATATAAAACCTTGTAGAGCAATGAGGAGCACTGCTCCATAAATTTGGAGAAAATCATTTATCGGGTAGTCGTGGAATAGGTATCCTTTATAGACTGCTCAACCAATCGTTCTAGTCAATTCAGGAGAGCGAAGTCGTAATGCATGCGTGATATGCGGTTGCAATAGAACAAAGTCCATCATACTAGGACACCCACGTTTTAGTATACCATTGTGAGTTGCCAAATTCGTAACTCTTTTATAAGAGTCCACTCTTTTGGTCGAGTCCATTTCCACGCAAAAGTATTTTCAAAATAACCGTTCAATCAATCTGTTGTTCATCAGCGCCTAATGTACCTCTCCCTCAGTGTACTTTGATTTCAGAGCTTGATTTTTCTCTACTCTTGCCTTTTCCTTCTGCTCTGCAAACCCTTAGTTCCAGCAAGATGTGTTTCCTTTTTACGGCATACTTAAAAAGCAGCTTTCCTTGAAATTTTCTGTCATGCTGCTGGTGATAACGAGAGTTTCTTATCAATTCCAATGATAAATTCGCTGAAGTATGATGTTTGCCAGTTTCACAACCCAGAGAGAATCTCCATCATTCGATTAGCAGGACCCTGAAATAGTATTAGAAATCTTTCTAACTGCCTGTATCCTCCAACTTTTCGTAAGAAATTAATCTTTTTGATGAAGGAACTCTGCATATTTTTTAGGTCTGGAGACGTCAAAATGTGGTGCGTGCCGCGCAAACCGCGCCTTACCAACATGTGAGACAAAGATGAAGTGTCATGTGAGGATCTAATCCTTTGTGAATTTCCAACCCTGTGACTATTCATTTTTTTTTTTTTTTGCTGACTTTCTTTCATCTCATCCGAACCGTGGTATTGGTCGTTACTTTTTTTACCACGTGTGATAGTACGTAGCATCAATAGACCCGGTTCTTCGAATAGTCTGTCAAATGGAAGCAAACAAACATATCCCTCGTTCTTCGTTAGAATTGCACGGCTACTTTTCTTGGGTTGTTGAATAGCGTTATCCTCGTGGTTGACAAAACACTGCTTGGATGATCATTTTCGTACCAATTATTTGGATTCGGGTCATAACAGTAAGTAGGTGACTCTGTAAGGCTTTATATTTTTATACTTCGTCGAGTTGACCTTTCGAGGAGCAGTTGCGGTGGAATCGATGCCAAGCGTCATGATCTGATAATATCCAATCTAACGTAATATTGATAGCTTCTGGCCACATTGACCAAAGTAGATTGATTATTCTCACTGAAACTAACCAACCCATTATGGGCCATTCAATTTTCAAAATGTGTGCATATACAGGAATGGGGTTTTCAAAAGATTTTAACACATTGGACGACATTTCTACTGACTCAATTGAATTGGGTGATGGTCAGAAGACCATTCTGAGTAGCCGCGAATGACCAAGAGGGGAGAACTATCCAAAAAACCTAAAATACTTTCGAAATTGACGGGGAAATTCTGTCCGCAAATACTCAAGCTCCACCAAAGTGTTCCATCGACACGCGCTTGCTTGCCTTTTGCTAGCGAGACTCGACAATGTGGGGCGAGGGTCCTTTGAATTGGGATATGTGGGCAGAAATACGAATTTTCCAAAGGCATTGTGCGAGACTAAGATAAATTGCTAGATTTGTTGCTTTGTGAAACAAAAGGGTTTGAGGAGTCTAACCTTTGATATAGTGTTATCTCAATTCAGTAGTCCAAAGATAAAATTTAAAATCTGAATTATCTGACTCCAATGGCCTCATATTAGTATGACTTATCGTTTGCGATATCCCTTGGGCGCTACTCATAATGAACATGTGTACATGGAGGTGGTTGAACGACTGTTCTCAAACATAAGGACAGAACTGTACCTTCCCCAGGTAAGTGGCGTCTAGTATACAGATTCTTCTACATCAAAAAAAACTCCTGTCAAAACTTACTATATGTGCCATTTTAATTTCACACGCATGACATGCTTCCAGGGTAATCACTCTGAAAGGAATGATAAAATAATCAAATCAATGGAACACTGACCGTGAGAATGCTACCAAATACAGACGATACCGTAGCGCCATCGTTTCCTTATTTCAAAAATGGATAGCTCGATCTTACTATATGCAGCTCCAGTGTGGACAAATACATAGAAAAGAAATCAGGAAACCAGAAGCTGGGCGCTCCAGCTAGGAAATTTTTTTTGCATTTCTTATATATCAGTGAGCATGAGTGGACATTATTCAGTATTTTGTTAACATGTCGAACGCCGTTGAACTGTTCGATGAGTGATGTCGTTGATCACTGATCTATGCCATATTCTCCAGACGAATCAGCATAGAGTATCTTATCAACAGATCAACAGAAAACAAAATTCTACTTTAAGGCAACACATGATATTTTTCGAGTATAGAATATCTATCGAAGTCGAAGGAAATATGAACTGTGATCAAAAAGGAGGTGGATTGAGATGGCGGTAGATATAATTGAGTAAACAATAGGTGTTCTAGGCTTTGCAAGTTTAGATTTAGGGAACAGATCGCACAGACAGGAAATTATTACCCATTTTAATAGAATATTATGATATGAATAAAGCTTTACAATATACATATATATTCTCTGCAACTTTGTATCTTGCATTTCTTTGCATGGAAAAAATGACAAGCCCTCCTCAGCAGATTGTCTTTCGCAGCTTAATGAACGTATCTGCTGGTATTCTGCAAAAATTGGAAAGAATAGGGGAGCGCAATTGGTGCTATGGTACGCCATTAGAAGCTCCTAAAACCATTGCTATTGTGGGAAGAACAAGCTGATTCCAACTGGCTGATATCTTCGGAACCAGCCAGTAGCATTCACGAAGGATAGCAGATTCCCCACCCTGCAACTCTCTTTGAGGTCTAAAAAGCAATGTGAATTGTAAATGCGGAGCCTGACATCATGGTCCCCCCTATAAGCCAATGACCTGTGTTGACGCCGTAATCCTCTAGACATTTGCACGCGTCTGGCCAAAAGGCTCTCACTATCGGGTCTTGTTTTAAGGGGACTGAATACTCCTTAGCTTAACGCAGCTGGGTCGTTATCTGATGTAAGAAGCTGTTTATTAGAACTATGTTTTGCATTTATAAATTGGATCAAGTATTTGGTTTTTCGATTGCGGTGATAATTTCACTTTCAAGATTTCTCCTCCTTTTACTAATAGAACCCTTATTTCTTCATTGCATCCAAATTTTTGATGTAATCCTATTTAGCATAAGCTGGGATTTTCTTGTCAAAACCCTTTTTAAAATTGATTACTAAAGCAGAAGGGTTCTCCTTGAGTAATGTTAGCATCCACTTAGCAGAGTACCTTTTGCCAGAAGAGCTGAGAAGTATTCCTTTTGATATTACTGCCTAATATCTCTTAAAATAAAGAAAGACCAACCTACGAATGTTACTGGCATTTTCACCGTATTTGATGCAGTGTGAGTCTACAACGAAAACATATTACGGTTTTCTGTAGGTTTACTACATGTTTCGAAAGTTTGTTTACCGGAAAAATGACGATTGTATTCCATACTATGCCAGCGAAAAGTGACTGCGAAAAACGGAAGAGGGGCACCCTGTCAAAACTACTTCAGGCAGCCAATTGGCCCTATAAACATTAAGTGTCATTACAATATCAAGTCAGTTGATTGACCGAATCGTTCTTAACATGGATACCAAGCAATGGAGAGGCTTATAAGGCACAGATTAACAATGATCGGACTAGATCTGGAATTCGGGGCTTATCTCTAAAACGTGATAATTCAGGCAACTGAGTGGGGAAGTTTGAACCCATTTGCATTGTTTCTTCACCAGGCGGAAATGAAAACCCTAGTAAGGCTTTTAACAAGGTAAAGCTTCACATTTGCAGTTATTCGAACTTTTCAAACCTCACAAAAACACATCTCTAGAAATTAACACTCGAAAAATCCGCGTACTATCTATTTTTTCTTCACTTTTCGTTACTCGTTTTGACCAATAAACTGTGTGACCTATACACTTCCGCTTCTGACTTCTCATTAAAACATCCACGGGTATTTGGTTTGCTCCCGAGGAAGTTCGGACCAACATGTGTTGTTGTAAAAGCTTGGAGTATTTAAGCAGCAGTGATGGTCACTTTTCATGTACTACTCTCATGTAGGAGCACATATAAAGAACATTGCGTCGAACAGCCTCAACTTGATGTCAGTGTTTACCTAAGGTCTTTGACACGATTAGAGAGCAAACAGGTGTCACGAGCATAGTCGAGGTATTTGAGGAAGATTCACGTCTTCCAGTCAGACCAGCATGAAGAGTGTCACCGATAACGAGAAGAAAAAGTACCGTTGGCAAGATACTACCCTGCCGAACTCAGCTTTTGACTTAATTTTTTTTTGAGGTTTTACTTCGATGTAGCACGTGACATATTTCGTCATCACATGTCACTGTATTAGTAGTCATCAGTTTCTGTGGAATGCCTTTTGTGCGAAGGGCATTCCAGATGCACTCCCTGTCCAGCCTGTCGGAAGCTTTCCGGAAATCGATAAGTTTAGATGGAGCGGTGATTTTTGGTCTCCTAAACAAGGACACCTTAATAATAAGAAGTTTCCATCGCGAGCAGTCGGGCTTTTCCATGGATAACTGACATCGCCTAAACAAATTTTCACCTGTTGACGTATTTGGGCAATGTTTTGGGAGAACTTATTTTGGCAGTTCTGTGGCACAGCAGGGTTAACAACATTCTAAATTTATTTCGAATGTTGTTAATGCGAGCTGACAGATGACACCGCCGGCGCTCTATGTTATAGATTCGAACTCGCCACGAGGGCGGAGAACAAACGGTGAAAATTCCGTTGGTTCACAACCGGTCGAGTGAAAAATCGCTCTCCTCTACCTCGACTTCTGTTCCGTGTATTTGGATGATGTTTTGGTCGCTTCTTCCTCAGTCTGAGCACTTAGCCCACCTCGAGTGCATGTTTCAACGTCTCCTTGAGGCCGGTTTAGTCCTAAACGTTGAGAAGTGCAATTTTCTTCAAACACAGGTGAGATCCCTCGGTCACTCCATTTCCCCTGACGGAATACAGCCCGACCCAGACAAGGTGCGATCTCAAGCTTCCCGCGTCCGAAAACCGTGAAGGAGTTGAAGAGTTCTTGGGCATGCTAAACGTCTATCGTCGTTTTCTACCCAAGGCCGCCCAACAACAGTCCGTTTTGAACGCGTACTTGTCTGGCTTCGACACCTGAGCTTTATAAGCCAGTTCACGTCAGACATACAGCACGTGTCCGGCAAGGACAACATAGTGGTTGACACTTTGTCACGTATCTCCAAGGAAAACATCCCCGCCTCACTCGACTTCTCGGCTATCGCCAAGGCGCAGGCAGATGACACAGTCTAACCCCAAATACGAATTCCGGGAGTTACCCATATTCGGCTCGAACGTCTCTCTCTGCTGCGAGTAATCGGAAAAGGGACCCCGGCATACATTCCGGCCATCTTTCGCAAGGAAGTGTTCCACACGGTTCACGACTTAGCGCATCCAGGCATCAGGACGACAGATCTGCTAGTCGCCGAAAAATACTTCTGGTCCTCCATTAATAAGGATATCAACTCCTGGGCCAGAGAGTGCATCGAATGCTAGAAGTGTAAGGTCACCAGGCAGGTAAGGAAAGAAGTGGGCTCATTCCTACGCACTAACAAGCGATTCCACACAATACATTTCAACATCGTAGGCCCTTTGCGGGACTCGCACGGTTACAAGTATTGCCTCACAATCATCGACAGGTTTACGCGGTGGCCTGAGGCAATACCTCTGAAAGACATTACGGCGCAATCTTGTGCCGAAGCCCTCTGTCCAGCGTGGATTCCTCGCTTTGGCGTCCCTGCAGTGGCCATCACTGACCAGGGAATGCAATTTGACTCCACCCTTTTCTTAGGTCAGGTTAGTTAGGCAAATTCGTGGGTTTCAAACGCCAGCGGACTACGGCATACCACCCGCAATCCAATGGGAGAACCCAAGGCTCCCAAATGATCCGGTCTTCGACAAGAGATCAGGTCTCACAGAGTCGTGATTGCTGCGTCTGTGAGGGACAACCTTCGCCGCATTAAAGCCACACCTCCCACCCGACACTCGTCCGCACCTGCCTGCGCGCCCAAGGAGCTGGACACGTGCACGCACGTCCTGGTCAGGACGGATGCCGTCCGGAAGCCACTGCAGCCTCCATACGAAGGCCCGTATCGTGTTTTAAAGTTTCATTTAGGTAGATGACACTGAATTGGTTAGATGATTCTTATAATAGACAAAAATCTTGCAGCCAGTCGTAAGCTGGTTCGCAATCAACTGGTAGCATATTTTTGGTTGATGTTACTACTCTTGATTCGACACTTGATCCATATTATCCCAAACTAACTTGAAAGCCGAAGTACAATAACACGATTCTATAAGGAAGAGACGAGTCTTCCGAAGTCCCATTATATTACTTTCTACCGATCAAATAACGAAAAAAAAAACGTTCACTTGCTTCGTAACATTATGAAAAGCAATAATGGTTTTAGAAGAAGACCGCTCCCCACAGTCCTTTAAAAATGCATAATATCAATTACTTTTGAAAGTCACTTCTAACCAATTCGTTCCCCATTTTATTGAATATAGACAGGAACATCTAAACACAAATTTATACCATGGTCACCTATACATAAAATATATTAAACTGAAATGTCCCCGCATTCATATTACTATCATTAATAATATTTCTGTTACCCACTAATAAACAATAACCTGACAACATTAAAGCACATACTTATTACCATTCACCTACAAATATGTAGGCAGGTAATTAAGGCAAACTATAGAGATGCTTATCTTATCAGAAAATTTGATTTAATTACAAAAAACAGGAAAGCTAATAGGCAAGAGGTGAACGGCACATACATTCTGCAGACTGCTATGCCTGCGGGCTATTTAACAAAACATAATCTCTCTTGTAATGGCCAACAATTCCAATATGTAGACACCTGTTAATTGATATTTAATTACACCCGATTCGACAGTAAATTATTTTCGTTATGTAAATACCGATTTAATCTAGATTTTTTCTTTTGTCTGAACTTAGTCACACAGTCCTGTCCGTGCTGAAAATGTTTTCCTTGTTGTAGATTCTTTTTCTACTCTATGGGAGGTCAGGTAATAACGAACACAGTTTCCGACTCGTGTAAGGGATGAGGGTAACTAACAGGCCTCCTGTAAACATTGATAAGCAAACGGTAATTTGTATATTTGGTTAGGTAGGGAAGGAAAGGAAACTTATCAGACAAATTATGCTCATGGCTAGCCACTTGCAGTAATTAATGGTCAATTTCAACCAATCAAGATTATAAAATTTGGAATACAAAGCATTTGTGGAATATGGTTATGCTTACAGCGTAATAACTTCCAGTCTAATTAACAAAATTACATTTTAATAGCTTAGTTAATTATATACTAATATCTTAATTTTTTCTGATTTCAGGTTTGCCAGATTTCCCATTGCCAATACCAATACCTCACAACATACCCGGCCATCCACCTGGACTTCCGGCGGAATTTTGGTCACCGAACTTTGCCCTTCACCCGCCTTTCAACCCAGCTCTAATACCACAAAATCTAATACCCCAATATAAACTACCCAATTTCCATACGCTGCTTTCACAGTACATGGGGCTGAATAATTTGGGAGGAATTTTTGGTTATCCACAAAATCTTGCAGTCAATCCAAGAATAAGTCCTCAATCAAGTCCTAGAGAAAGTCCACCACAGCTGAAGAACGAGGAGTAGAGATGATGCTTATCTAGATCTTAAAGAAATTATGTAAATTTTAATGTAAATAAACATTGAATAGTCATTAAGAGATGATTAATGTCGCTGTTAGTCAACAATAGACAATAGGAAACAGGCACTCAACAGTATTCCTTTCATAGTTTTGTAAATGTTTTTTCCCAAAGAATAAAGGCTTCAGTTTTGAGGTTTTCTTCAAATGCTACAGGATTCATTTGGATGCGATTAATAGTGGATGCTATTCACAATAAAAAGGCGAAACTAAATCCGAAATGTAAAGGGTACCTCTGCTATGATAATGTTTAACCATTTCACTATGCAAAAATCTATTTGATTACCAGGAAAAGATATTACTTATTGTCACTGTTGTTTACTTTCCCCAATAGTCTCCCACATTTGATGAAACCAATTTAGATAGAACTAATTTATTTAAACTCCATAGAGGAAATATATCCATGTTGATTCAAAGTTATTATGGAAAATTGTGAAAAGATATTTTTTAGGTATTTACTACAATTAATGTATAAGTCCACCTTTTCTAAGGAGGTGCCCTAAACATACTTTACTTTTACATCTATCCAAATAATAATCAGGACATTTTCAACGTTTATAATAAACTCAATGAATTTTAATCTACAATTTTTAGCCTTATTCTTTTAAATTGGCAAAAGAAGATGAATCAATCCATCAATATTATCTAAAGCTACTCTACAATAAACACGGAGATTATAATTCACTAATTCTTAGATGAGAAATTATAAAATGTAATTAGGATCATAACTTAATATTAAATAATAGTTGACGAATGGCTGTAAATATCATTAACGAATATTTATATAATGATGATAACGAATTTAGTGAGAATGTCAAAGTATCAGATTTTAATTTACAAAAGGAATCTGTTTATTTGGAAATTATGACATAAAATATTGTATCAGTAGTAATCAAAATAATGTTTTGAAAATGTAGTGCGATTCTGTTAAAAGAAGATTTACAAAAATATCTATACAAACCTAAAAGTAAATAAATTAAATAAACGAAATTTATTTATAAAAAGGAAAGTATTTTATTTTCTTCTGCATATAGTTCACTACTTCTAAGATGGTGGAGGGATGGTTTCCGGTACCTTTATTGGAACACATACTAGGTATGGGAGATATTTTTAGGCTAAGATGTTATACAGAGGCAACAGCACCATCATTGAGAATATTTTCAACTTCTCGATTGAGTAGTTCCAGGAATATTACCTGGAAGGAAGTGCATATTTTTTCTCCAGTCCCTACCTTACATTTTTCCGTTGGGTTATGTTAAAGCCGGACACGAACCCGATGTGATTAAGACGCTTGATAGGAAAGAAGGTAATAAAAGCAAGGCAGTATTTAGCTCACCTAAGGGGAATTGGTGTCCGGATAACTCAGTGGTTAGAGCGCTAGGCTGTCGTAGTGGAAGGTCGTAGTTTAAATCTAACTGATACCAGTCAACTCAGATATGAATGAGCACCTGAGTGAAATTAAGGTAATGATCACGGGCTGGCGCAATGCTGACTTCTACAGTGTACCTCCTGTATGCAGTGCTTTAACACACTTCAAGGCTCCGATCCAATTGGATTGTCATGCCAACGATTATTATTATTAAGGAGAATTGCGCGCGTCGCCGACAATGAATCCCCGTGAAGCCTATGCTATCCATCCATGAGACAACTTCGGAATGGACGGCTTAAACGTCAACAGACTCGGCATCGAAATCTGATGGATCAGAAAAAGATTACGATCAAGACGCAATTTGACACTTGTTTAAATGTGGCGAAACATCAAAGATGAAATGGATTGGTACCCACGATTGAGCATAAAACCTGGGAAACGCCTGCTCAACCAACACCAACAGCTCTGCTACCAACCCCTATCTCCACCTCCACGTGGTGACCGCTGAGAGCTCTTTCTTAACGAAAAGCTGTGGACGGAGAAGGATGAAGGCGAGTCTCCCGCACCTAAAAACGAGACAAATTGTTCCAACTGGTCCTCCAGGTTGGGGGTTGGGTAGAGCTGACAACCCTACACGAAAAACGGAAGTTACGAAACCGCAACAGGAGCCTCGTACTGGACTGATAACACAACGACGAACCCGGCAACGAACACAGAATAACGATTTGCGAAATTTTCTCATGGAACGTGCGCTCCCTGTACAGAGATGTAGCTACCAAGCAGCTAGCCGATACCCTGTCTAGGGCTGATTTAACAGCGTTACAGGAGATGCACTCGACAGGGAGCAGTTTCCTGGAGAAGAGCCGCTACATCATATATTATAGTGGCCATGCAATAAACCATGTGCTCGGAGTAGGTTTCTTAGTCTGCGCTTGCGAGGCAAATTTAAAAATATAAGCCTCATTAACGTTCACGCCCCTGCAGAGGAGACTGCAGAATCGGAGAAGAATACCTTCTACGAGGCAGTAGAACGAACCCTCGAAGCAGCCAAGTAGGGAAGGAGCCCGTATGCAGGCGATACATTGGCTAGCTTACACCAAAACACAAATGACAACGGACTGCGGATCATTCAATTAGCAGTGTAACACGAAATGGTTGTTGGAGGTACCTGATTTGCGCGGAAAGCGGTCTAGAAACATACGTGGGCCTCTCCAAACGGGACCACTTGCAACCAAATTGACCACATGTTGATCGAACGCCGCGACCTCTCAGCCTCGATGAATGTCAGAATAAATAGGGAGAACACTATCTCGTTGGCATGGCGCTCCGAGTTCGAATAACAACACCACCAAGAATCCCCTCTGACAATCAGGTGAGAGTTAACACTGAAGCCATCCACAACGCAGCCCTCCGCAACACCTATAAGAGGGATGCCGCAATAACCGCCGGAATGGAAGAATGCTACATACCGAGTAATGTTACATTCTCAAAGAACACGGGTACGCGCGGAGACTTATCATGAACTCCAGTGAGCGGAGGAGCGACTCCACAGACAGAAAAACGAAGTCTGGGAGAACTAATAGGTCTATGAACTCCAAAAGTGCAGGGAGCAACCACACCAGGCGCGCAAGTTTTACCAACAAGTCAGCAGGAGGAAGCCTTATACACCTCGATGCTCATCCTGTCGAGACAAAGAGGGAAATCTGATTTCCGACAGAATGGGTATATTGGAGCGATGGGTTGAGTACTTTGATGAACTACTGAACAACCAGAACATCGGCGAATTGGAGGTCCTGCCAATTGGAAACGATGGACAAATACTGCCACCACCAAGTACAAAAGAAACCGTCCGTGCAATTCATCGGGTTAAAAATCATAAGTCGCCAGGAGCCGATTGAATTACAATCGAATTGGTTAAATATGGAGGCGGTCAATTACACCAAGCGGTTCATCAACTTGTGCTCAAGGTGTGGGATAGCGAATCAATGCCTGATGATTGGCAACGGGACATTATCTGTCCCATACATAAAACGGGAGTTATCACACAAAGCAGCGATTATAGAGGTATCACGTTCCTGAGTACCATCTATAAGATTGTCTCCGCTATCCTGCTAGGTCGAATAGCCTCATACGCCCCTACCAAAGAGGCTTCACTCCAGGCAAATCAGCAACAGATCAGATTTTCTCTCTGCGGCAAGCGGTGGAAAAACTGTTAGAATATGAACAACAGTTGCACCATATATTCATCGACTTTAAAGCCGCCTATGATAGCATAGCCAGGGTAAAACTGTACATGGCCATGAGAGAATTCGGTATCCCGACGAAACTAATAAGACAGACTAGGTTGACCCTAACCAAAGTGCGAGGCCAGATAAAAGCAGCAGGGTCACTCTCAAGACCATTCGACATCAACAACGGTCTACGACAAGGGAATACCCTATCATGCGTCCTCTTTAATCTGGTCCTCAAGAAAGTGATCCGTGATGCTGATGTCAATGCAAGAGGTACTATCCTCTTTAAGTCCACCCAACTACTGGTCTATGCTGACGATATCGACATCATGGGAAGAACCACCCGAAACGGCCAAAATGTCTTCATCCAGATCGAGCAGGCGGCGATTGAGGCAAGATCTTGGGCTGCACATCAATGAAGGGAAGACAAAGTATATGGTGGCAACGTCAGCACCGAAAGCCAATCAACCAGCAACTTCAAACTGCACTGGTCAAACGGGAAGAATAAAGATAGGAGAATATAACTTTGAGACCGTTGATAATTTCTCCTATCTAGGGTCGAAAATCACAACCGATAACAGCTACGATGATGAAATACGCGCACGGTTGTTGTCAGCCAACAGAGCCTATTTCAGCTTACAACAACTGTACCGCTCGAAATGTCTGACCATAGGGTCAAAGCTCTTACTGTGCAAGACAATGATCTTGACAATCCTCATGTATTCCTCGTAGACTTGGGTTCTTAGGAAGAAAAATTGCGAACTCTTGGCCGCGTTCGAGAGAAGAATCCTCCGAAAAATGTTTGGCCCCTTACATGAGGATGGACGATTCCGCAGCCTACATAACGACGAAATATATGAGCAACTGGTTGTGGATAAAATCCGGCTCAATAGGTTACGGTGGGCGGGTCACTTAATCCGTATGAATGAGGATGATCCAGCCCGGAAAGTCTATAAGGGCAATATCTATGGCAGAAAAGGAAGACGAGGTAGATTCTACCTGAGATGGAGCGATGGCGTAGCCCAGGATGCCACAGCTTTTAGGGATATCGAATTGGTGGACCTCGGCGCAAAACCGAAATATCTGTCCTTATTAAAGCAGGGCTAGATCAGATATAGGTTGTTGCGCCGTCGATGATGATGATAAAACATCAAGAAAGATTAGCAAATATATGTCTGTGGTAGCTCCAAGGAATAAATTAAACGAAAATAATGTGACAACCAATTCCTAATCACTTTTTTCCCTATTCAGTGCTACATGTCTGCAGCTATAGTGGATGCATATCACTGAAAAAGCAAGCAAGTGGTTAGCAAAATATCAGTTACTAGCGAATAGAAAAAGGTCGACTCGTTTTTTATATCAAGGAAATAACGAGATCGATAAGAAATGTCTCAAGGCAGCCTATAAGAAGAATGAGACTTATCGACTTTATATAAAAACACCGACACGAGCCAGGAAGGACAGATCATGAACTAAAGCGTTAACCAAAAAAGCTTTGCAGATGAAAGCATCGAAAATACATTGAAGAAGAATATCCAAAGCTGACGAAAAATTAGATAATATAATAAATCAATGAGCCCACTTCTGTTCTATCTACTTAGATGACAGTCTCGTTGCCTTTTTCTCCGCAGCGCCCTTAGCAGTATTTGTCGATGCCTCAAATAGTAGGCGATGTTCTTCACCATATGGTGAACCTATACTCCCAAGCTCGTCAACAGAATCACAGCGGCTACGATCGTGAATTACTAGCCACGTATCTGTGTATCAAGTCCTTTCGTTTTTCACTTGAAGACAAGTCGTTCACCTTGTTCACGGAGTATAAGCCTCTAAAGCTCGACAAAGTGTTCCTTCGCTAATTTCGGCACTTTGCATCAGCCCGTTTACATCGGACATTCAACATGTGTCCAGTAAAGACAATTTAACCTCCGACGCTTTGTCTCTCCGAGATCAACATCCCAGTCGCAGTCCATTTTTCGGCAATCGCTGTGATCCAAAAGGATGATATAGTTCTTTAGAACCTGCAGTCGGACTCCAAATACAAATTTAAGGAGTTTTCGGCTTAGCTTCCTCTATCTGCTGCGAGATCTTCGAAAAGGGACCTAGGCCATATACTCTGGCCGGTTTTCGACAAAAAAAGTTTTTCGCTCGGTGCACGATGATGCGCACCCCGGCATTCAAACAACGAATCAGCTAGTCTGTACCAAATATATCTGGCTGTCCATGGACAAGGAATTGAATCCTTGGATCAGAGAATGCATCGCATGCCAAAAGAGTAAGGTGGCTAGGCATGCTAGGAAAGAAATAGGTTTATTTCCTAAGCCAACAAAGCGCTTCCACACCATACACCTCGACATTATAAAACCTTTGCGAGACTAGCACGGCAACAAGTCTTGCCTCACAATCATTGATCGGTTACGTGGTGGCTTAAGGCAATACCTCGGAAGGACATTACAGCACAACCATGTGCTAAGGCTTTCTGTCGAGAGTGGATTCCGCACTTTGGTGTTCCCACCGTAATCATCACAGACTAAGGAATGCAATTCGAATCGGCTATTATACTGCGACGTTGTCCCGGTCGTAGATCTTCCCTTTCATTCTGATTGGGCTCCGTACAGCCATCCGTGAGGATCTGGCGTACAGGGGAGAGCCAACAACTCTCCGGCGACCTGATCCTTGGCAAGAGAGGCAGACTTGGAGAGACCCGGATTGTTGCGAATGCCACGGAAGGCTATTCCCAAATTTAAGCCGCCTTCACTATCTCGTCACGTAGAGCCGGCGGTCCACACCCCTATAAAGCTTAAGGAATTCCTAAAAAAAGAGAAATCAATAATCTTGTAGCTAAAATGTGAGCAAAAGTGAAATTATGTGACTACTGGCGAAAGAGCATATCATGTCTAATCTACAGAAATGAACAGATGAGATATTAAAACTACATGGGGTATCCTTTTTGTGTCACGCGTCACAAAATCTAGACTAAACCCATTACGAAATGACTCGGAAATTAGCAAAAAACATCATATGCCGGTACCATCTGATCTTTTAATTTGTACAGTTTACTACGGACCAAATTTTTTCGGCCAAACAAGTGCTGAAGAGAACCAAGGAATATGACGCCAATCTATATCAGCTGTTCTAGTCAGAATTAGTACAAGGAAATGGTCTACTTAGAATCTGTTGTTAGAAAGATAAGCCAATGAAGTTAACATCATGGTTCTGTGAGTTGGGGCCTAAAAATACATTCAAAGTCTTCCTTGCTTGTCAGGTTAGAAATTTTTAGCTAGCGACTTGCAAATTTTGAAACTTTATTGCCACCGAAACGTCAACAACGCCTTGGATAGGAACAGACTTCACGCACCTTTGGCTGTCGACCACGATAGCGAGATTCCTCAGAATGCTCACTTTTCACAACTTGAACCAGAACTCCAACAATATAAGCTGGATATTCTGCATCTAAGCGAAATAACTTCATGCTACTCTCAAGAGTACTCCCCTCCAGGTTTATGGATTTCTGCTGGAAGTTTCCATCTCTACGTCATTGGTGGCACATTGTTCGAGCACAGAGCTTGCCATAAGATCAGTTGAGTTTCAACTGACCAGCACCGCACGAGTAATCAGATTTACGACTTTGTGATCAATAAATCGACTTAAGAGTTGTTTCCTGGATGTGTGTAACAAGAGAGGCGCTAATATCGGCCTCGAGGTTACTTTCGCTGATGTTTCGTCCGGAAGTTCTCATTCGAGAGATTCGACCCTTAAGTTCAATATCGGCCGAGATACACAGAGAAACGTGTCTGACAATAACGATGAGCATTGGGCGGCCATCAAAAATGGTCTTTTCTGAGATGTTACGCAGGTCGTTTACCACGTCCCTAAAAGGCATCATACTGAGGTTGGCTGACTGAGGAATATTTGAAGCGGATCGATGAACGAAAGGGCTTGAAAGCTCAATTGACCACTGTTCAGGGAAGCAGAAGATGCTGCAGAACGTAATGATTTTAGAAGTGCATACCGCATCACAATTTCGATGACTCTGTGAAGGACGTTAACGATCGACTGCTCAATCACAATGATGAGCAACTGAAGAAGTCGAAAGGACAGTTCACCCCGGTTCTTCACCGTATTATATCCGGTGAGGTTACTCCTCTTCTGGATGAAATGCCTAGTTGCAGAACGCATTAAAGAAAATCTCGAAAGCTTGATCAATAGAGAACAGGCTGGTTTCCCCTTCGAAACATCCATGCATTGACCACATCAACACCCTACGAATGGTTTTGGGACAGTACGCGGAGTTTACATTTTCGCTTCATGAATTGGTCTTAAAGCGGCTTTATGGAGGAGCAAGTAAGAGAACCTACATTTTGAGGCAAATATGATTCTACGGGCATTTCCTATAAAACTATTATGAGCAAAGTACGTACTCAAAAATCGCCTCGAGTAACGTGTCCATGACTCCAATTAAAACGATAACAATCCTTGTTGTGTTGCAACCACACAAAGCACTTTCGAGTCGTACATAGTAGACATTGCATATCCTTCTTAGTGATAAAGACAAAAGCTGATCTTACTATTATATTAAATCCTCAAAAACTACCCGGCGTGCCGTGTTTTAGATAGTATAAGAAAGAGTCTGTGAAAGAGGCTATCGGATGGAAGGTCGCCGTTCAAATCTCACTGGTGGACTTGTATCGTGATTTGACGTCGGATACCAGTCGACTCAACTGTGAATGAGTACCTGAGTCAACTCAGGGTAATAATCTCGAGCGAGCGCAATGCTGACCACATTGCTGCACATTGTTGCACCAATGATTATTATTATAAGAAAGAGTGATGGGACATAGAATGCAGGTTATCTGTGTACCAGAACCACAATATGGGTTTCGACGAGAGATAACGCTGGAGGTTAAAAATGTTTTTAATTTAGGCAGTTAAGTTTGAATTGAAGCACTTTCGATACATGAGGTATTCTTTGTCATTTAGTTCATCTAAGCGAAATTTACATGTAGAGAATGTGGAGTCACAATGTCAAGGCAGGATCTTGTTAAACACTCGTACATTGGCGAATGATCTATGCGGGATCAACTTTAGTAAAGATATTGTATAACATCAACAGTGGCAGGCTGATCGTGTTCGGATTGGTGCGATCGATTCTACTATATCCAGTTTCTGCCCAGTTGGGAACATTGACCAGCGGTGTGAATCGGAAAACAGTAAGTTCGGCGTCCTATTTAATTGTATTGAGTCCCTATCCTGCGTCACGGGAATTATACCTATAGATCCTCCTGCAAGTGGAGCATTCTATTCTTACCAGAAAAATAGAGCAAATCCATTTCATGTTACTTCGAACACAGGGGCGAATTGTACAGAAGATCGCAACAACGCTGCATACTTTGCAAATGAAAGATCTTGGCAAGCAAGATAGTTATTGAAAATATTTTCCAACCTTCCTAAGTGATCTGGTAATTCAGGACAGAATGTGAACAAATAACGATGGTTGTTTCTTAATAAGGATGATGAGCATAACTTAGTGTTGTAAAAGAATGATAACGCTGTCTTATGACTTTTGTACCGTAAATTCAGACTGATGATTTGTTTCCTCAATAATTTGTTGATGGAATGTTAGAAAATCTATCAATGGCCAGCATTAACAATTATTAGTCACAAAGTTTAAGGATCCTTCTATATATACATAAAATCAGGTGAATTAAAAAAATTGACAGTAGTTAATATACGGAATTATACGTAAAACTTACTAAAATCTTTTTAACGTCGGTTCTTCCTTATCTTTCAGATTTCTATACCATCAATATGTATTTGTGAAACATACATATATGTATCACAAAATTTAAGGTCTTTTTTAGTTGGCAACTACACAGGAGCTAGTATAACTTGCCCGTGTCGCGAAAAACATTCCTACAAAAGATCTTAAAAACATTTTGTCCAGTCAATATGTCGATGTTCATCAATTAGGGGGATACCCATAATAACTTCATGAAAATCGAAATTATTTTTTATTGAAAAATTCTCTTAGAACCAACTAAGCGTAAGAAATTTGAATTTAACGTTTCGCCGACCTCATTCAATGATGAAAACAAAATCCAAGCGGACGAATGAGACCAGCTAACTTAGTCGTAGAGAGTCCTTAGTCCTTTATGGCGGCAATATTCAATATTTTCACTTTGTTGTTGAGAAGAAAAAAAGACGAAAAAGAACATTTTGTCGAGTACCATAATCCTTCGGGATTTTTTCCCACATTTTGAGTGTTAGATTAGGTGCGAATTACATGCTTGACTTATGCCCTAAACTGTTTGAAGTTTGGTTTGTATTTGAAGTAGGTGTCGATCGTTCGACACGTTGTCTTCGATGTTTTGATCCTTTCTTTCATTCTTCTAATAAATACCTACATCCGTTCATTATCCTTGCTATTATGTGGTTTATTGTGACAAATTTTCAAGAGGTATCTTTGCTTGCTTCGGAAATGTAAGGATCAATGTTTTTTCATGTATTCTTGTATCCAACAATTGAAGAAGTTTTTCGTGAAAAATTGATTGAATCTATTACCGTAATTAGTTTTCTAATCCTCAAGTGTGAGTCTGTACAGAGAGTGGGTATTCCAGTTTCAATTTCACGCTTGTATAGAAATAATAGAAATATCTACATTCAACGCACCATATACAAAAGAAATATATGTATTTTGTATCTGGTAAATTTCATTCATTATTCGTTAAACCAAACTTATTATGAATGAAAATGCGTATGCCCTAAGAAAAAGGAATTCCGGGTGTGGACTTGTGTACAATATTTCTTTTTGAATATATGTTTGTCTAAAAAAATTTAGAAATTAGCGTAAATTGAAGCACCATGATAATACCAGATGAAGAAGGGGTGAGGGGTGCAATGAAGAAGCACATCGGTGATCGATTAAGGCTCATGAATCGTAAGATAGTTATAATATCAGTTGGTGAAAAGCAAATAATATCAAATCTTTATAAAATTTCTTGTATACCAAAGACGAAAACTGTACAACTAGTAGAATACGCTAAACTAGTAAAAATGAAACGTTAACTCCACCATGCTGGGAGGCTTAAGACAATCCTCAATAATAAAAACAAAACAAAAATAAAATGATGAGGGAAAGAAATAAATAAAATATAGTTGGAGTTACCCCACTATGATAAACCCTACTTGATCTCTCTTGGCAACAGGTCCCGCGATAGGCCAACCAAAAAAATGCATTAAATGTCGTTCAAAAAATGATCGTGTTGAGATATCTAAAGCCTGGGAGAAATTCTAGAGCCTTCACCTCAGTCAACGCGGCAGGACGGGCCAGGTTCTGCCACAAAACCAATAAGGGTTCTTGACATATGAATGGCGTCAGGAAGTAAGCAAATTAGTTCGAGCAAAATAAATAAACATCTGCACACGGAATATTGGCATCCTCACTCGAAACACCGAGGAACTTGCTAAAGCCCGTCGGGAAAGGTGAGATACTTGGCTTGAGAATGACGATGTTCAAAGGAAGGTCCGTGAAATGAAAAGCCACTACCATAAGTTTCTAGACGATAAAACAAGAACGCCAATCGAGAAAGAAAGAAAGCGATCACCGTTGCTCGATCGGTCCATTACAAAGATCTTTACGATAAACTGGACATTCGGGACGGCGGGAGAGATATGTATTGGCTTGCCAAAAGCCGACACGAATGCACAGGGGATATCGAACATTTCTGCTGCGTCAATGATAAAAACGATATTTTGTTTACCGATTGACGAGCCCCGGCGGACAGAAAGCCAGAATAGTTCGAGTAGATCTTAACGTTCATTCTCCACTTTCACAAGCACTACCGACATTTGGAGCAACTCCACCTGTCAGCGCTAGTGAAACCGAGGACACAAAGCGAATGAAGACCTGACGGCATCGTCTCTGAGCTCTGGAAAGCGAAGAGATGGGACCTAAAACTATGGCTCAGTGAGTCTTTCAATTGGGTTATTGAGGAAAGTTGGACACCATCTGACTGGCAAGAAAGCACCACAGCTCCAATATGGAAATAGGATCGTAATCCAACAGAGTGTCTAAATTACCCTCCGATCCGATTGCTGTCCCATACCGCGAAGATTTTTGACAACCGTATTCGCAACATCGATCAAATAACCGTGAATCAAGCCGGGTTAGTCAAGAACTGAGGAAACTCGGATGTAATCCACGCTGCATGGTTACTCATGGAGAAACAGTGTGAGCAACATCGCCCTCTTTACATTGTATTTCTGAATCTAGAGAAAGCATTTGACCATGTACCACACGAACTAATCTGGTATGCTCTGCAGCAACACCTATTACCAGAAGAAAAAATGTATGGGGTTCAATTGCTCTACCACGATCCGAAAAGTAAAGTACGAAGTGTTTCAGGCATATCAAAACCGCTGCGTATCTCTGTCGGAGTTCATCAAGGACGAGAACTCACTTGCCAAGATTGTTCTTAACATCGAAGTCGATGGAAAACGACTAAGAGGCTGACTGAAACAACGGTGGCTTGATACGCTGGATAGGGATTGATCCAGCGATTGCATCCAGTAAAATGGCACATTCGATCAAGCCGCCCCGCTGCTAAACAGGACAAGGACTAAAGAAGACTATTAAAGTGGAATTTGGGGTATAATGATGTGAAAGGCACGGTTTAGAATCTTATTGATATCGAGAATATAGGATAGGATTGAGTTTATAGTGACGCCAAAGTAGATAACTTGGTTTACTGTGGCCATGTATGCATTTTTATGGATAGGCTTTTGACATCGGATAGGAATGAAATTTAGAAGGTTTAATCTTTCAATATTCCATTTGGCCCAGGAAATTGTCCCTAAGGTCGATTGGGTTTTGTGCGGACGTGAATATTAGACATTCGAGCCGAACTCGATTCGATATATTTCCATCGAATGTTCAGGTACATAGCTACATATGTATATTACCTCATTAACGAGGTTATTCCGTTCTTTTAGGTAACTCTTGCCAGATTGTGATTGTCGCGAGATGGGATGGTTTTATAGCTTACCCAAATTAGAGTGCCAAGAAAACAGGTTTATTAATTTTGGATATTAAATTCCATGCCTTCTCGATGAATAACAATTAGTAATGCTTTCCCGTATTATACTCTTACTATTACATTATCAGATTGTCGAAGGTTCCAATAAAATTTTTGGAAACGTTTGCTGTTTAATAACTCGGAAACTTTTGAAGATCGCGAAGAAAATACCTCCGCTTGCAGAAGACGGGGTTTGAATACTTTTCGCTAATGCTCACCAAATACTGCTTTTTTTGACATTATTAATCCAAATAGGGAACATCATTGTACAGACATCTTAAATGGCATGGCAGACATGTTAAATTTCCGAATTTCTTTAAAAAAAAAAATAAAAAAAAATTTAAAATCCTCCGTTCAGTGACTAGCTATTATCATAATAAATAAGTGGTAAAAGTTTGGCGTTGATTCCAGCTATTCAATGCCAAAGAATAAAATATTGAAACACATCTCACTGTTCTCACAGCTTACCTAGATCATTCTGAGAGCGCATTGCACCAAATAATATATTAAACCAGGACGAAGCAAACCTCAGTGATGATCCTGGCTCAAGTGGATGCTTTTTCTTAATACTCCGAAAAAGTGATAAATTTAGCAAAGGTTTAATCTCAATAATGTTTTTTACTAGTGCTTCCAAAGGTTTCGCTTTCATACAGCAGCGAGTTTATATAGATATCATGGGTGAGAGGCAGCCGGCCAGAAGTATTCCATGAAAAAATTTAATATCGGTGGCTCAACGTTGCTAAGTTCATTCTACACTACTCACGAAAACATTGGTTCCTTGGGCAAAAAGTAGGGTTGGCAGAAAAAACATCTTGAAGAAGCGAATGAAAGACAGTGCAGTAGTATGTAGTGATCGTCGAATTTTTACTGATGCCTCGACCAAACTCGAGGGAAATAAACTTAACCAGTGAAACAGATAATACGATCTCCGGCTAACTGCATCTTTCGTAATTGTTAAATTATTGCCAATATTTGTGTTGATGGTAACTTGAAAATTTCCTACTCGAAAATCCGAGACAAAGGATACTACCTTAATTGATAGAGAGAACGAATTGAGAAATTCTTTAGCCAATATTGTTTTGAGACCATCTCTAAGGGAACAAGGAAATCAATTCCTTTTCATCATCATCATCATCAACGGCGCAACAACCGGTATCCGGTCTAGGCCTGCCTTAATAAGGAACTTCAGACACCGCGGTTTTGCGCCGAGGTCCACCAATTCGATATCCCTAAAAGCTGTCTGGCGTCCTGCCCTATGCCATTGCTCCATCTTAGACAGGGTCTGCCTCGTCTTCTTTTTCTACCATAGATATTGCTCTTATAGACTTTCCGGGCTGGATCATCCTCATCCATACGGATTAAGTGACCCACCCACCGTAACCTATTGAGCCGGATTTTATCCACAACCGGACGGTCATCGTACATTTATCACCGAACATTTATCAAAATTTCTTTTAATTGCGCGTAAAGAAAAACAAAATTTTTAATTTGTTGCTTATGATACTTTTCCTAGTTCAAGCAGAACAACCCTCCTTCAGCCTCTTGAATCCCCATTGAGGCAACCCTATCTTCGCCGTTATGATGTCATGACTTTTAGGCTTAGTGTTTACTAACCAAGGAACCCCGGAAATTCATCTCAGGTTTCTGAGCTGAGCACGATGCTTCAGTTTAATATTGAATGGTTTGATCGAGCTCCATAGTTGAATTTCATATGTCCATATAGGCTTAACCTCCGATTTGTAAATCAACAACTTACAGTTCAGAGAGAGTGGTGATTTTTTGTAGAGCATCGATAAAGTTGAAGTAGCGTATGTGCAGTTCCCATGTAAACCTTTCGTCGAGGTGTATTCCCAGATACTTACTGTCATTTGACTGGGGTGTAGCGATCACTTGAGGACACTCTTTTCCGCAAAGTTCCCAGATGTCTCGGTTAATTGGAAATCTGGGAAATTTATTAGAACGAAATGCCTTTGTACTCATTATTTTTAGGACAATTTCATGTTCCGGCTCTTAAGGAAGACTCTCTGACTACTTACTACTACTACTACTAGACAGTCCGCCCAAAAATCGTTGAATATCAGACTCCTGACTCTCTGCTAGCGCTGATTCAAGGAGCTTCCTGATTTAATTGAGTTTGCTTCTCGCTTGCGCAGGCCAGCGAAGTTTATATCCTCATACCTTATCGTGTAAAGCTCCAGAATTATGGATGAATAGATTTCTTTGAAGAGAACTCTCTTCCAAGATTTTGGTGTTCTAGACGTGACTTCTAGTAAAATTTCGAATTTCATCTTTGTCAGATGTTTTTTAATCGAATGTTCAGCGATTATATCTGAGATTTTATCGATCTCATTCGGTCAGTAATTAGGATGACTTGCTGATGTATGGTCAAGTTTTCTGCCTAAAACTGCCTTAAGAATGGACTAACCTTGAGTCCCAGTGAGTGTCGTCATCATCATCAACGACGCACCAGCTGGTATCTGGTATAGGTCTGCCTTAATATGGAACTCCAGATATCCCAGGTTTGCACCGAGGTTTATCAATTCGATATCACTCCGTCTGAGGCATGGTTTGCCACGTCCTCTTTTTTCTCCCATAGATATTACTATTAGAGACTTTCAGGCTGGATGATCTTCACACAAACGGACTAAGTAACTCGCGGGGGGGGGGGGACTGTTTTACACAACTCATTGTAGAATTCACAAACACTGGCGGGAGTACAATATAATCTGGTGTGGCCGAAGTTTTGATAGCTCATGCACTGGACTGAAGATCGTTGCGTTTATGTGGTTCTTCCACTGCGATTCTTTTGTGCAATAGATAGTGAAGATTATCTATCGGATGGACGTGGCTTTTCCGCAATTCGCACCGCATATCCCAGTTGAGTCAATTTATTTGTTTGGGATCAACTTCCCCATGTGTTTCTACAGTTTCAGTCTCGTGTGTTTCTTCAGAACATTTTGAGCTGCAATGCCGACAAGAAGGTATGTATAAAAGTTTCAACAGTTATTTTGTATTATTGTGTAGTTCTCTGTGTCTCAACTGAAGCAAATCAGCGTAGATCTCTGGTGCAGCCTGCAATATGTGGATTTGCCTGATGTAGACATCACTCTACTTCCACCTGACCACGAGGGTAACGTTATTGAGGAGGATGAGGATGAAGATGATGGAGACCTGAATCACCTGCTTCCAAGAGTTTCAAGGCTGGAATTTAAAGTCGACATTTCTGGGGAAGATCGGAGCGATTTCCTGTAATCGCAGAACATCAGTCAAGAAAATAGCGACGATTTCGTTGTAAATTTAGATGATCCATCCGTCTCTTCTTCTTCATTGGGGACCCAACTAAAAGGAAACAACACACGCAGCAGGACGGAAAATTTTAAGAATCCAAAACAACGCAGATGAAATGGTTGCATGATAAGAATTTGTCCACCAAGGAAGCTGGCGGAGGTTAAACTGTTGAACACACCATTAATTATCAAGGGCCAGATTTGTCGATCATTCAATATTTTGAAAGGATGTTTTCTCAAAACTGGAATGGAGTTTCCAAAATTGTATGCACTCAAACGAAATGAAACACTAAATGTGAGTCAAGAAGAGATGAAAATATTCATCTTTATTCTTCTCCTGATTGGCTACTCTACTTTATGCATGCAACCGTCTGAAAGAGTATGACAAGAAATCGATTTTTGGGCATCCTACGATTTCTATATTAACTGATAATACAAAATTGCGACAAAACGACCGATTTGCTAAAGTGGGAGAGCGCTTAAAATTTTGAGAAGAATCTTGAACATGTTCATAGTTCACACATCTCAATTGACGAGACCATAATCCCTTATTACGGACGCCATAGAGCAAAACAGCACTCAAAAGGAAACCAATTCGTTCAAAGTCTGGTCTAGGGTAACCAGACATGGGTACCTTATATCATTTCAGCCTTATCAAGGAGCAACATCAGCACCACTTCCTGATCAGGAAATAGTATCAAGGACCTGCTGGGAGAATGTCTTATAACTTGCATCTTTAAAGCTTCTTCAGTGGAATAATTCGTACGCGTTATGACTAAAAAGAACTTTATTGCAACTGGGACGATCAAGGACAAACGCATGGAGAAGATCTTGTAACATCAATCGTACAGATGAAAAAGACTAAGGGAGGTTTTTCATGTTCCAAAAATCTCTATGATTTGTGCATTGTGAGGTAGAATGACAATAGCATAGTAACAGTTGCGTCACATTGTCTTGGTGCCATACCCATACATAAGGACGACAAGATAGGATTTGTACAAAAGGAAAAATAAACAAAAATTACCGTGCAGTGCCCGAATAGAATAAAACAATATAATCGATACATGGGAGAAGTGGACAGAATTGATCAGAATGTGGTATCATTAAGGATCAGTCACAAAGGAAAAAAGTGGTGGTATCCCCTGTTTTTGTTTAAAGTAGATGCTGTATACCAAAGTGTTTGGCAACTTTATAAAATTGTTTCAAAGGAACTCATTACCTACTGCAACTTCTGGGGTGCTGTAATCACTTCTGTTCCAAGAAAACCCGTAGTCAATCAGATGGGAGACCTCACCATGAGAGGGTTGAATGTTCCCAAGCAAAATACAAATATTGCTATAATAACACACGATTCATGTGTAGAGATTATAGTGTTGGGCTTCATATCCACTGTATGACCGCCATACTCCAGTTTCCCTTCTTTAGTTTTTAGTTTTCAACTGACCTATGAAGCCTCTTTATGACCAACTCTGAATAAACATAAATTGTGTCCAATGTCCCCTACAGGGAACTGTAAAACAGGAGCATATTATCAGCAGATATTTTCTAAACTGGGACTAAATAGAGGGAATAATGTAAAAATCTTGAATTTTTTCGGCAGGTCTTGGCCTTGGTCAGCTTTTGAAAACTCTCTTCTAAGTAGATGTTAGCTACTATACAACTGCTATCCGCCTGGGATTACTTTAGTTTTTCCTTAACGGTAACCGTTTTAATTTAAATACATAATTTGCAAAAGGAAAAGCAAAAGTTGACATATTTACTTTGGGACTTGAACAGCACTGTTCCCTGGTGCCTCCACATGTCATATTTTGCAGTCTTCTCACATACGCCTATCTTAGTGGAATAGAAAACCTTAGATAACGATGTATTAAGCTAGAAAACATATTGGGAGAAAAAAAAAAAGATTTTTAAAATTATCTAATCCTTTTTTCGTTCCCACTCCGCGAGCTTTTCACGCGACCTGTATATCCTGCAATATTCGAATATTCTATTTTGCTAGAAGGTTCCTTAAACAAACAATTCTGACTTCTACACTATTACAGCTCTCAATCTATTGTATTTAACTCGCATATAATCATACACATCTTAAAGAAGAGTTTCATTCCAGATGTTTATATTGATACAACAAATCCATAGGAATAAAAGCCGAAAAGAAGCTCTTAAACTTTTATTCACTTGGATGTTCTATTAAGGTGTATTCAGTCGTCACGATATACATACTTGAGTGCTCAAAAAGCGAACGTAATACACTTGAATGGGTTTCGCACCCTTTTCTTTAGTCCTGAGGCCATTATCATTCAATGAAAGGCACAAGAAGTTTGGCTTAACTTAAGTACTCGACACGGATTCAATCCAGACAAATTCAATACGTTCCTGCAGACAGGGTCATGACCAGCAACGGTAACATTTTTATCATAGCATAAATAAAGGCAATATCAAAAAGATTACATGAGTGAAGTGCTGGTGATTTTCGGTTCACCCTTTCATTCATTTTTATTAAAATCACCAGGGGGTGATAGCAATTATTTTTAATGTTTCAATATTTTTTGCTGAGTTTTTGAGAAAACATTAGCGTCCATATATGTTGGATTATTTGTGTCGATTTATCTTTCAATGTGTACGCTATTCGTATAAGCTGTAATAAACATTGTACATCCGGCAAGTACAAAAGGCTCACCATGTACAACCTATTTTTTGCTCCGCCCTTGTCAGTATGAGTCCCAAAATTCCGAATTCCCAACATATCACATAGCATACAATTTACAGAAAGTTGATACATGTAAAAATTGAATCGTTTATTGCGGTCACCACAAACAAATTGTAACACAAGAAATGCAATTTAGCGCGGTAATTTCTATTTTAAAATCTCCAGGAAATCTGATACCAGGCAATTTGCACAATCCTTAATCCTGGCGACATTTTGTTTGGCTCTCAACTTGATTTGTACCTTCATCTGCCGTAGTCATTACAATGTGGATACGTACATATATGTTGAAGATACAAATAGGTGAGTCGCTATTTCTATGTAGAAACGATACTTTTGCTTTGATTCCTAGGTAGTTACCGACCATGAAATTTTGAGTGCGATATTGTTGTCGGCAACTTAGTAACATCCTTTTTAGGTTTTTATAGGAATCTTGGGTGAATGAGAAATCAGTCATATACAGAAGATCGAGATCAATTTGAAAAACCAAAGTATTTAATATCGGGCAGGATTTGTACTCCATGGAAGGTGGTTTATAATAGGGATACTTAATGTCCTTTTAAATTACTTTGATTGAGTATCTTCAAATTTCTGGATAGAGAATTTTTTTGCGGTTTTATTCGTGGGGTTATTAGAAATTGAAACTTTTTTGAAATTATTAGAGTATCCCATCTGCTCAAATATTTGTTATATGGTAAGTGTATGTATTTCACCAATAATACCCACAATACACAATGGTAACAAAGATTTGAAATGGAAATTTAAATGGCCAGTATTCCAACGAAACAATGATAATAAAGATTTTTAATTTTTAAAACTCAATCATTCATCCGAATTATTATTATTTCCTTTTGTTAATGATAATGATGATGTCTATAGATATTACTGCGGTTCAGTTACATATTTTTAGAATATAATGACCAGCATTGATGGCTACTAAATCCAATTATAAGGTTTTGGAAGTGATCTCAATTTCCTTCAAGAAATATGGCGCCTTCTTGAAAAATTGTATTTACTTTATTTTAATTTTTAATTCTATTTTTTCTACTCGCATTTTTTTTTTTTTAAATGGATGTAGTTGCAAATATTAAAAAGACGTTGCTGCACCAGGTTGCCACAACATATGGGATTTTTACCCACTAAAACCATAGCCACTTCTCTGCCCATATCCCGGTGGGACCAACGTGAAGTATTACCTCGCGAGGAAAACTCTAGTTTACACCAGCACGATTAAATCGCACACCTGCCGCACTTTCCGAACACGATCCAGTTTTTGGCGTTTTTCTGCATCGCTCCAACTTGCTTCCCATCTCAGCATCTCCTCACGAGATTATGGGTACGATAATTATAATACAATGATGGCGGCGTTAAACCTCTCTCTTTCAATCCCGAATCTGAGAAAATGGAACATAATATGCTCCGGGTCCTTGGGTGTAACGGGGCATTCGAGGCAGTCTGGGGGATCAGCCAATCCAAAACGATGCAAGTACTTCCTATATTCACTCTCCTATATGGAATGATGTCGAGAAAGATGGGTTTTTGATCATTGTGGGTACAGTGTTTACCCATCTGCCAGATTACCCGTCTCGCCAACGAAATGCACAGGAAAGCCAAATTGACGATCGAACCGCACCCTCTGCCTTGGAAGATGAGCTTCCGCCCAAAATTGGCTAATACGATGACCAAGTAGGATTTTTCCTCTGGTGTTTGTCACTCGATTTCCCTAGTCCAAGAGGCACACCCTGAAATCGACGGCAAT
Source organism: Hermetia illucens (assembly GCF_905115235.1). Lineage (NCBI taxonomy): Eukaryota > Metazoa > Arthropoda > Insecta > Diptera > Stratiomyidae > Hermetia > Hermetia illucens. The sequence goes on from NC_051854.1 coordinate 18,713,018, forward strand.
AATTTTGGGGCTGTGATAGCTAGCGTTCAACAACAAGTTGCCTAGCATCTTCACATATTGCGCAAATGTCGCACTAGTAGAGATGTCACAGCTGTAGATGTTGACATTATTGTACATTGCCTCTTGAATGACTTAACTTGCTCATGCCCATATCGCCACGTTTCCAAATGAGCCCTTCACCCACGTAGCACCCCCAAGAAAGAAAAGAAAAAAGTTTGTCGCGCAACAGAGACATGAGTTATTTTGACGAACCTTGTTGCTTTCGTTCTTTAACTGATAACTTGCCAATCGAAAGCAGCAGCTCATGCAATAATTGTAATTGTGCTTACTTCTAATTCTGATCATGAAAAGCCAGAACAGTCGAAACAATTAGCTTCGCCATTTAAAAAAAAAAGGTATTAAATCTACCATCATTAGCCCTTGCCTGGGATCGGACTGGAGTCTCAGATAGAGCCGCTGCCATTATAGCTTGTTCTATTCTAAAAGATGTTCAAAGTTGCGCCGAGAGAGAGCTAAAATGAGATCAACTTTACAAGAAACGGCACAAAATAAAATCATTCGCGGTATTTATTTTGATGGGAGGAAGGAGAAAACTTTGGTTCGTATTCATAAAGAAGGTAAATTTTATAGAAGACGGCTGCTGGAAGAACATTATGTGATTTTATAGGAACCAGGAAGCGACTATTTCAGGCACGTTACATGTGAATCGGGTTCTGCGAAAGGTATTAAAGATACTATATTATCTTACTTGAAATGTAAGTCTCTAAAACTAAGTGAAATAGCTGTTGTTGGCTGCGATGAAACAGTAGTGACCAGAGGTTTGAAGGATGGTGTTATTCGTCTGATGGAAGAAGAACTAAAAGGATCATTAGAGTGGTTTACTTTGCCTGCATTTTAATGAATTACCACTGCGACATTGGTTGTTACATTTAGATGGAAGAACCACAGGGCGTAAATGTTTTTCAAGTCCCATCGGGTCAGAATTACACAAATGTCAAACAATGTCAATAGTCGAAATCACTGCTATACCTACAATATTACCTGAAATTACTAGGAATAAGTTGAGTACCGACCAAAAATATCTTTACGATAAATGACCGCTATCAGCACTGATCAATTTGCTTCTGATTTAGCTAACATTAAACCTGGACCCCTGAAAGATTCCAGATGACTAACAGCAGTTAATCGAATTTTAAGGTTGTATGCCACTAAAATAAACTTAGAAGAAAAGTTAGTGGTATTAGTTACGTATGTGATGAAAATTTGTGGTCCGATGTGATTTACAATAAAATGTAATCCCCCGTGCATAGATGGAGCTAAGCATCTGTGGCAAACAATTCGTCTGAGTCACTATTTGAACTCCGATTTGTAGAAGGTAATTGACAAGAAATATTTCGACCACCCAGAAAATCTTCTCATTGCTACACTTGGAGACGGCAGAGAAATTATCCGTGATCTAGCTTATCCAAGAAATATAAAACCAAAATCAGAGAATGCTCGATGACTTCGAATGTTTAAGGTGCCGGCATTCAACTTCGATGCCAAAGATAATACCGACATTATTACGTGGCGAGACTTTGAGAAAACGGAGCCACCTCTTACTTTGAATGTGTCTGATAAAGCCTTGAAAGTCATTGCAATTGCCTCGGGATATGTCAGAATATTAAAGATTTTCAATGCCACACGCAAGCCATAGAGCGCTGTATCAAGTTGGTGACCGAAGCTTCAAGTGCAGTTTACGGGGATAATAAACGAGACAGTTAGGACAAGAGTACTAGCGCGTCAACGAATGCGTAATTTCAATACAAAATTGTTGCAAATAAGAAAAAATTTTAAAAAAAATCCATACAGGATCGCTCCACCCTACTGCACATCGCGACGATTACCGCGATTAGAGGGTTTCAATAAGCTACTGTAGAGAATCGTAACATCCAAGAGCCCATCCAGGCTGGCAGAAATAGATATCAGAAACAAAAATAAATCTTGGAGATATGTAATGTCAGGTCGACTTCTTGACATTTTCACTTATTTCGTTTTGAAACAGGGGAGGCGCAACTTTGACAATTGTGTATATTGACGGCATTCTTCCTTCAAGAGAGCTCTCTTTTCTAAATCTGTTCGATTTTTGAATCGAACTTTGACGTGAGGAATCCGGGACAGGCAAAGTACTTCATGGCCATCGAACTGATTAAGACTTTACCATTCATCTACGAAGATAGGTGCAGAAATTTTCACAACGGTTCAGTATAATCAATTTCAGTCTAGCATCAACTCCATTAAATCTTAGAAGGAAGCTCTCGAAAAATGAAGGCTCCAACATAGCATCAAAAAACAAAACAAATATTCAATGAACAGCTACCAAGAGCTTAACTTGTAGATCAGTCACATAGTGGCACGTCCTGACACATCGTTTGCTGAATCTTATCTCGCAAGTCCAGATATATGGAAGAACGGAATTCCATCAGCCACATTATTTTCAGTTAAGTCCACTTTACAGTTTATTGTTTCTGCGCTAAACCTACTCCAGAAATTTCAAATCGAATTTTTGCATCTTCGGTTGAAAAAAAAGATGACTTGAATTCAGGAAATGGAAGAATTTTGACAGTGTGTGTGTGATGCAAAGCTTTTGACCTCTCAGATCAGTTTTGACAGTACAACGTGGGGAATATAATATATTGTGAAAAATCGAGAATCTCCGGAAAACCGGAAAAAAAGTTGACAGTTTTCGTTACCCTGGGACCGTAAATCTAAAGTCATAATATTTTCCCAGGCTACACATCGATCAAGAAGAAAAGTGACCCAGATTCAGAAAATGCAAGAATTTCGAAGCTTCGATGTCATGTAGGAAAAATTGTAGAAAACTTGACCCTGAACGAACATATAGTCAAAGCAACATCAAGAAGAAGAGCTTCCTTTCTATGCCATGTAACACTTAACTAATGTTTTCAAAATGAAAACGCGAATTGTTTACTTTTCGAACGTATGAAAAACGTCAACAATTATTACGATCACAAAGCGAAGGAAAGGTCAAATACAATTGGCGGCATATGTACGTCCAATAAATCTGCCCGAAGGTTTTTAAAAATTAACAAGTCGGGAAACCGGAAGCTGGACGCTTCAGGTACGAAAGGTTTTGTGTATTTCTTAGTACGTAGCACGTAATATATGCATATGTCCACTTTCGGGTGATATTGACATTGATAGTCTTCAATTTTCAAAGAAGCAACTTCAACATATTATAAATTTGTTAGTAATAGTGCGATTTCCATCAAACTTGGTATGATCATGCTCTACATTATAGCCTACATCACTGCAGAATTTCGTGCCGCTAGTATGAATTTAAGGGGGGTTTCCAGCCAACTACAAAAAATTATAGTAATATACTATTATTAACTTTCTTTGAACAGATATCGGTATGAAAGGTATTTCGGAGTGGCAGCCTCCTGATTTTTTTCAGATTTTTCGGTTTGGTAGTTTCTGAGAATGGCCCCCTTAAAGAAATGATCACTTTCAACCCCCCGCACTCCCCACGTTTCCAAGAAATGTCAAAACTAAGACCGGCTTCGAAAAGTACTAATCGAGACCTTTAATTTGATACCCCACATGACTATATTTGATGAAAAAAAATTTTACACCCCCCTTTTGCATGTATGTAAATTCAACGTAAAAGGATGTAACTCACTGTATGTGTGAGCGTTCACAGTTCCCATCTTTCTACCAAATTTGGTGTCAATTGCTATAACCGTCTCCGAGAAAAATGCGTGTGACGGACAGACAGACAGACAGACAGACGGACAGACAGACAGACAGACGGTAAACCGATTTTAATAAGGTTTTGTGTTTACACAAAACCTTAAAAAAGAAATTTTGATAGGGGCCATTGTAAAAGATTCGAAAACTACTACCATTGAAGATGCAGGAAGTCCTGATTCTGTATCCTTTTGATGCCTGTCCGGACCACTTGGAGAGCAACTCACTTCCTCTCTTGTGGTCCCCCCCCCCCCCTTTTTGGGTTAAACACTCAAGTTTATCAAAAAAGTTGACTGACGGTTTCGTCCAGGGCAGAGGCACGCATCAGACGCTGCCTCACCTCTGCCCTGGCAGCAGCGTAACCGAAAGCGGTGACGGGTCATAATCGTACCATTTATATATATGATAGTATAATTGCAAATACGAGCTGCCTCTGCCCTCGATGTCAACTTTTTTGATAAACATGGGTGTTTAACTAACTTGGGTGTTATATGAAACCTCTCATTGTCATGGAAGAAAATTGTATCTAGAATTGGTTGGTTCCGCCACTTGGACCAATATCCAGTTTTAACTTTTTAGAGCCAGGTGCAATGACAAATAGTATTAATTGTGCGTCTCCTATGGCAAAATCCAATGAGCTGTTGATGCTAGTCTGAGAGCGGTGACCTTTTTTTTGATTTTCCATCCGCCTTCGACCTTCCTTCAGCTTTTTATCCCAGGCAAACACACATATCTTTGACAGAATTTGATCTCCGCGTTCCGATATGGTGAGCGTCATTGACGAATGACTCAACCGCGCAGGCTCTGTGCTGCCATTTTTAATTATTCAGGAATAAGTCTCCCGTTCATATTTGATTTTTCCGTCACATTTTAGAATAAAATAACTTCCATATTGTACCTTAGCTTACTGCCCAAGATAACCTTCTAAAAAAATTCGAAACAAAGAATTTTCATTTTTGTGGCCTGGATTTGTTTTGCTAATTTTTTAAAAATAGTAATTGGAATAATAAAGGAGGTCAAAAGAAAATTATGGAGTGAGGAGCTGGTTCTACTCCTACATAGTGATCTTATCCTCCTGCAAAATTGTATTATAAAATGGGCGCCCAATGTGGGATACTCTAACGAGTTGACCCCGACACAATGCTAACCACTCCAACTAGAAATATTAGGCCGAAATGTACAAAATGATTTAAGTACTTGGGAAAAAAGAATCCCTCCGAGATATGGAGACAAATACAAGATTGAAGCAATGGCGACAAATTTCATGATTAATATATACCCCACAGAACTTAAGTCGTAGCTAACAAGTAACATTTAATATTTCATTTCGAAAATTCAACAAAATTCCTTTTTCAAGTACCATCCATATGAATACCGGTGATAATGAGACGATAATCTCTTGGACGAAATTTCCTTTATTATCATCATTTAACCATTCATTTAAACTTGCATTCGGTTAGGTAGGTCTCTTCATTCTTCATTATTTCATTCATCAGTATCATTATCAACATCATCAACCATATCATCATCAACATCGTCAACCATATCAACATCAATGACATCATCTCTATCAGAGGAGGGTTTAGTTTAATCAAAGACTTAAAAATTATCCCACCATTCATTCGTGGATAGAATTGAAGGATCTACTCATCCTGCTCGAGGCAACTCTTGAAAATGTATACATATGTATATGGACATGAACTTTATATTGCCTTGCCATTTCCAAGGAGTCTACATGGTAAATACAATAATATTCAAAATGTGCTACTTTTGCCAACTACTGTGTATGACGAAATTATCTAAACGCTGGAAATGTATCTGAGTATATCATAAACATCTGCGTTTGATTTTGTGCTCTGAAAATCAAAGTAGAAAGCATTTTTGCATATTTGTGAAGAAATTTCCAATATACGTATCTATCTAAGTATTACACTCCTACTTCTTCTTACTATGTTGCTCTTGACTTTCCTCTATCACACCTATGCCTATAGTGGCCTGCTAACTGTTTCACTTATGCAAGGGATGCCTTCACCTCTGGAATAACTCCTGACAACAGGATTAAAGTTGGATTCTTTTTTGCAGGTATTAAACAATCATGGTTCTAGCCTCGTAGTGACTTTGCAGAAACTCCCCCTGCGTCCAAAGTTATAACAATTTCAGGCGGTGTTCTGATTGCCGTAAAGCGCCCCGGCTCGTATTCTCTGAGTTTTGATTTCTTCTTCTTCTATAGGACTACGGACCGATTTCCACCTCTGACCTCCCAGGGGATTCGCCTCCATTGGTCATGTCCGGATGACTCCGTCCTCCAATTTGGCAAAGCTTGGACTTGCAGATCGAAGTCTTTCATCTATTTCACATTGCATTGCTATTGCATTGATATATTTACGCCGAGAATTTGTCTTGCGGCATTACAGAAATTAGCCTCGTACTTTCGCTTGTCGTGATCATTGGCTCATTATTATCCTTATAAGTCTGATCAATTTTGACGGGACTTCAAACTCAAGCAATATTTTGTAAATTTCTCATGATCTGTGAAGTCAAGCCAATTAGTTTTCCAGGACCTGATTCACTAAGAATATCTTATATGTATATGAGGCATGACCTTTAAGAGCTCATGGAGAGCTATTGCTGGTCGCGAAATTCTCGACTACCACCTCTTTCTAAGTTGAGTGTATCACTAAAAGTCTTGCTACCCATGTTAGGTAATGTTGATGGTCCGCCAAACTTTTTCCTATCAAAACAAAGTTGCTTCTCTGAAAATGCTCCTTGCCGGTAATAACTTCTGTCCATATCCCTCTTTGAAAACTAGCACCATCGAGTGACTGAGTCACTGACTAGTCACTTTATCGTGAAAGAGTCATTTGAATCTGTGGCCTCAGTGGTATCAAAAAACCATCTGTCTCTTTTTTGGTTTGTGGTGCTACAAACCGCTTTAAGTCGGGTCCCAGTGATATGAGTTTTTCATTTGGCTTGGTTCACTAAATTACTTAACGGCTAACACCACTGTAAAGGCCTAACAAAGGGTTTTTTTGAGATTTTTTTGGGGGTTGGAAGGGAAGGGCGTAGAGGAATACAAGTAGTTATATTGCAGTGAATTTTTGTTTTCACAATTCTCCTGAAGCTTGTCGAATTTGAGGTATTTCTCTACGAGCAAAATACGTTTAAAGACGCCATACTCATCGAAAAACTCTCGAGGCGTTATAGGAGTAACTCGAAATTTCATCGAAAAATTGTTTTTTCGAAATTTCACTTATAGCCTCATAATCTTCAGAGTTCAAAGTATTTGTTAAGCCAATAAAAAAAGTTGATTCCTGGAAGGTTCTACAGTGGTGTTTCCCCTTACGCCAAGAGATCTTAGCTGCTCGATTTGACAGGGCCCTCTCATGGTTATTATGATTGATCAGACTTCTAATAACTTCTTCCTCGAACCAATGTGTGCTGCTTTCGATTCTTAGTGAGATCTTAAACAAATAAAGTCCTTTTCTTCTGCAATTCTGCTATTCTATCCAGCATGTCATTTTCCATGTCTTCGTCATAATCTAATTTTGTCCCTCTAAATCCCTACTTCAATTTTTCTGTTCATTCATTACCTCATAATCGTGAATAACGGACCGGGAGAGAATATGATGTAAATGAAGTAATAAAATTGCATTTCACTTATCACATCGATCAATAAAGTCCACCAGCATATCTCCTAAGTTGAACTCATCACGAATAAACGCTCAACCCTTAATCGTTCTCTGTAGTTCACACATTACAATTTAGCTTTTGTTTATGGACACCACTCACCTGGCACTTCCTTCTCTCCCCGTATCGTCTGAACGGTCATACAGATAACACATGTGTCACAAGTTTTCGACAACCATGCCAGTATAATATTTTTATATTGTCAAGTCGCGCTACGTCCTTAAAGAAATATTGCCCCCTTTACTGGTTATAGTATACCTAACAAATTAGCTATAGTATATATATGTATAGTGGGGTCATATCTCTTCCATGAGTACCCTGGACTGTTCAATTCTTGGTAAGTCCACTCAGTAAAGTTCCCTCCGTTTTCCAGCGTCGTAGTGATGGGCCCGCTTTGTAGTCATTAATCCCTTTCCGGCTCTACAGAATAGTTTTGGCCCGTCTAGCGACATTTCTGCTCCTTTTCTGGCCAGCTCGCCAGCTGCCTCATTGCCCTCTAAACCAATGTGGCCTGGTACACATGGTATCTAGACCTCATTGAGTGAGCCGAGCGTGTTTATTCTGTTAGGGCATTCCCATACTAGTTTGCTATTCACCTGGTAGGACCTTAATAATCGCTTGGTTGTCGATTAGAATAGCAGTGTTCTGTGCTTGTTTTAGTTCCTTTCGAAGGAATATCCTAACCCGCTGGTGCCAACTACGTTTTTGTTAGATCAATGGTCCCGGCACCCGCTCCTTTGCCCTGCATAATCCATCGGTGCAGGTAATTATTTATTGGTTACGCGGGAAGTTACTGCCACGCTCTTCCAGTTTGCTCTATTGCTCCAACGAATTTCAAACTTCTTATCAAAATAAGATTTCGTTGTCATGTTATCCCTTGGTATTAGTAACACAAGACACCGCCTAGAAAAGATATCAATTTTCCTTCAACTCAACAAGGCAGCTCCCTTCCTCGCAGATCCCGAACATTCTGAATATCGCCCTCCTTGCCTGCATCCGTATGTGCGGATGGAGAGGAGTCAACCTTAGAAGGAGTTCTAGGAATATCGTTGGACGTGTCCTCATTGCCCCGCAAACCGGTCTATAAAGTTTGTGTAATTTCCTGGCTACTATTACGCTGAGTTCAGTTCTGTGTGCCCAGATTACCACCCCATACATAATCACTGGCCTTAGTATTGCAGGGTATACCCAGTACAGCATTTTCGGGCTGCATCCTATTTTTTCCTGACTAGGATCTAGCAAGTCATCAAGGCCCCATTAACTTTCCAGCATATGTGCTCAACAAGTGTCTTCTTGAGTAGTTGTTGGTCTAGCTGGACTAGTAATTACTAGCTGCTTTATTTGTTCGTCTGTTTCGTGATCGTAAGCGATCGAAGCGACAATTAATCATTCGCTAATCAACTAGAATAGTACCACAGCCTTGTCTTTACAAGTGTTTTTTTTTTGGATTTGAATCCGCTCTTTAATAATTTTGCTGTCATATATGCCTGCCTCGATATAGAGCCCCGAGTCTCAAATACTAGAGAAGGTTAAATTTAAAGCCTATTCTAGGCACGGCTTAAACAGCAATTAAATATTTTCACCGTTTTTCCGAAAGGAGAAATCAATGCTAAATGGTGGCAATACTCATATTGGAACACTATCCCTATCTCCATTTATTTATTTAATAAAATAATATTATACATTTTCCTATCATTTCTCCACGTTTTGATCCCTAGGAGCCCTTTTTAAACGAAAAACTACAGAACGACAAGAATGATTGCGAGCCTTCTGCCCCTAAAAAAAGCGACAAACTGCACCAATTCCTCTAGGTTGGACGTTGAATAGGGCTGACAACCGTACACAAAAAATGATTGTTACGAAACCTCAAAAGTATGGATTACCTCCACAACGACGCACCTGGCAACGAAAAACGAATTTTCGCATGGAACGTGGCTCCTAATACAGAACGGTGCTTAGTAGCTAGCCGAAACTCGGTCCCAATATAAGGTTGAGGCGTTGCAAGAGATGCGCTAGACCGGGACCGAGCTTTTGAAGAAGAGCCTGTACACCATGTGTTATATCGGGCATAGACGTAAACCATGTGTTCGGAGTAGGTTAATTGGACTGGTGCAATGACAACTAAGCTAGGTGATTTCCAGATCCCGCCAAATAAAGACGATAAATAAATTCTGCCACCGCGAAGTATAGAAAAAGCGGTCCGTCTAATTGCCGATGAAATCATCGGTTTAAGAATTATAATTCGCCGGGAGCCAGGAGGAATTACGGCCGAATTGATGCTCAAGGTCGCTGTCTCACAGCATATATAAAAAGGGGGATGTGACGCATTGCGGCAATTATAGAGGCGTCACGTTACTGAGTACCATTTATAAGATTGTTCTCCCTAGCCTTGCTAGGTCGAATAGCCCCATACACCCAGAAGATCATTGGCCATATCAAAGAGCAAATCAGCACCAAATCAGATTTTTCCTGTACTGTCTGTAGCAATGCTTCAAAACAAAGGGATGCCTTATCGTGCATCCTTTTTAACCTGGCCCTAGAAAAAGTGATTCGTAATGCCGAGGTAAATGCGAAAGGTACCATCTTGTTCAAGTCAACTCAACTACTGGCCGATGCCAATAGTGACACAGTAGAAAGTAGGCTGCCTGGTGGCACATAGTGACAACAGCAGCATCAAAAACGAAAACAGCATCATCCGGCAGTACTGGTCGACTGAAAACAATAAAGAAAGGGGAGTGCAACTTTGAAATTGTTCAAAACTTTCCTATCTAGGGTCGAAAATCGCAACCGACAATAGCTAAGACGCCGAAGTCCACGCGCAGCTGCTAGCACCCAACACAGCCTACTTCAGCGTACAAAACCTGTTCTGCGCGAAATGTCGCACGTTAGGGTTAAAGCTTCAAGTGTACAAGGCAATGATTTCGCCAGTCCTGATTTATTCCTCGGAGACTCGAAGAAAAATTATACTATACCTGCCCTAGAGAGGATCGTTAAGATAAATGTTGGCTTTCCTCACGAAAATAGACAATACCATATCCTATATAACGACGAAATTTGAGTGATAACACGATCGTTTGATTGTGCCAAGAAGCTAGTCGATACCCTGTACCACTATAGGGCTGATGCCACAGCGTTACAGGAGATGCGTTGGACAGGGACCGGTTTCTTGGAGAAGAGTCACTACACCATATATTATAGCGGCCATGCAGTAAACCATGTCCTCGGAGTAAGTTTCGTAGTCAACCAAAAAATGAAACCTGCTGTTGTCGGCTATAAAAACATAAGCGAACGGCTATGCACTCTGCGCTTGCGACGCAAATTTAGAAATATAAGCCTCATTAACGTTCACTCCCCTACAGAGGAGACTGCAGAGTTGGAGAAGGATACCTTCTACGAGGCGGTAGAACGAACCCTCGAAGCCTGTCCCAGATATCAAAATCATACTTGGGGATTTTAACAGGCAAGTACGGAAGGAGCCCGTATTCACGTGATACGTTGGTTCCCATAGTTTACAATAATAACAGACTGCGGATTATTCAATTAGTAGTGTCACATGAAATGGTTCTTAGAAGTACCTGGTTTGCGCGGAAAGTGGTCTACAAACACACGTGGGCCTCTCCAGATGAGACCACTTTCAACCCAATTGACCAAGTGTTGATCGAACGCCGCCACCTCTCACCTTTGATGAATGCCAGAACATATAGGGGAGCCCATATAGATTCGGATCACTATCTCGCTGGCATGGTGCTCCGAGCTCGAATAACAACACCACCCAGAATCCCCTCTGACAATCAAGTGAGATTTAACACTGAAGCCATCCACAACACACCCCTCCGCAACACCTATAAGGGGGAAAATGGATGCCGCAATAACCACAGTCAACAGAGATCCTGGAGATAAAGCATCAACAAATTATCTTCACAATCACCTGAAGAATGTTATCATAAATATGGCCACAAACATACTTAGCCACTGCCGGAAAAAGAGTCGGAACAGCTGGTTTGACGATGAATGTAAGCTAGCTACGGAACGGAACAATGCTGCATACCGAGTAATGTTGCATTCTCAAAGGACGCTGGCACGCGCAGAGACTTACCACGAACTTATCAGGAAACCTGGGAGAACCAACAGGTCTGTAAACTCGAAAAGTACAGGGAGTAACCGCACCAGGTGCGGAAGTTTTACCAACAAGCCTGCAGGATGAAGCCCTACACACTTCGATGTTCATTCTGCCGAGACAAAGAGCGATGGGTTGAGTACTTTGATGAACTGCTGAACAGCCTTAACATCGGCGAGTTGGAGGTCCCGCCAACTGAAAACGACGGATAAATACTGCCACCACCAAGTATAGAAGAAAAAGTCCGTGTAATTCATCGGCTTAAAAATCATAAGTCGCCAGGAGCCGATGGAATTACAGCCGAGTTGGTTAAATATGGAGGCGACCAATTACACCAAGTGGCTCATCAACTTGTGTTCAAGATGTGTGACAGCGAATCAATGCCTGACGACTGGCAAAGAGGCATTATCTGTCTCACACATAAAAAGGGAACTGTCACACAGTGTAGCTATAAAATATTCACCGCTATCTTGCTAGGCCAGATAGCCCCTTACCCCCAGAATATCATTGACCCATACCAAAGAGGCTTCACTCCTGGCAAATCAACAACAGATCAGATTTTCTCTCTGTGGCAAGCGATGGAAAAACTGTTGGAATATGGACATCAGTTGCACCATCTCTTTATCGACTTTAAAGCCGCTTATGATAGCATAGCCAGGATAAAACTGCGCACGACCATGAAAGAATTCGGTATCCCAACGAAATTGATAAGACTGACTAGGCTGACCCTGACCAATGTGCGAGGTCATATAAAAGCAGCAGGATCACTCTCAAGACCAATCGACATCAACAACGGTCTATGACAAGGGGATGCCTTATCATGCGTCGTCTTTAACCTGGCGCTCGAGAAAGAGATCCGTGATGCTGAGGTAAATGCAAGAGGTAAGATCCTTTTTAAGTCCACCCAACTACTGGCCTATGCTGACGATATCGACATGATGGGAAGAACCACCCGAGACGTACAAACTGCCTTCATCCAGATCGAGCGGGCGACGCGAGATCTTGGGCTGCACATCAATGAAGGCACATGATGTACTGCATGTAGCTTTATAACCTGCCGCAGTTCTTATCCTATTTTTTAAGTACTAAAACATTTTTTATTTGTGACAATAGAGAATCATTAAATTAAGTTCACATTGGGTCTGTGGCGAAAGCATTCAAGAAAAGAATAGATTGTTATAGTGGAGAGTGCACCCTGTTCCCGAACACCACCGAACTTGAAATGAAAGTAGAAGCAAACGAGATGTTGTCTTTTAATACTCCTCACGTTGCGAAGGTCTTCATTTACTAGGAAACATTTGATAGAAGATTACGGTGAGATTAATCTCTGGATTTCCATCCACAGTTCTCTTCGATAAAGCTTTGTAGTTTATACGAGATCCGGTGTTCAATGGAATTCAAAGACCCATAAAGAAATAAAGCGTGGCATCCATAGGATCGTTCTGAACAGAAATTATGAAGTTAATACTACACCTCGGTCATAGAAATATTTTCTCCTGTCTCTAAAATTTTCTCCTTCACTTCACAATTTTCAACCTTGTTTCTCTTCACTAAATCCCAGCAAAGTCTAGAAGTCACTCGTCATAGCGAATGACGGATTGCAATTTTTTATCCTATTCCTACATTACGTCCCTATGTACAGAGCCACGCTATAAAGCATCGTACTAAATCTTTTCATTTGATTTTAATACTTTCGAGTGTCCTTTACAAATCATTTCATCATTTTCCATCGTCTATTTGACGACGATTCCAATTCGTAATGTTGGTATGTCGCTGATTGTATTTTATGGAATCGAACCTGAGCTCTGATACTTGAGGATCACTTGATAAATTTCATATATTTGCAACCCGCAGAGATTAGTCCTTGTCGCCGCAGGGAGATATTTTTCATTATTCACCGATTCCACTTTTTAACGACGAATAGAGACTAAAGAAAATTAACGAGTACTATAAGGGTGAATGGTCCTTGTAACCTTTTCTTGGGGAATTTCGATGGTGAAAAAGAAGGCCAAATCCTCTTGTGAGAATTATTAATAATTCTGATTTACAGTTTCGTGGAAGTATTAAGCACGTGTTCACACTTGAATAGTGAATCAGAAATTAATTGTAATTTGAATGAGAGTAAACACCGACACATAGGAGAATGTGATATATGGTTTTGTGTTTAATAAAAAGTTATATGAACTTCCATAATAATATCTGATCAATATTCTGTACTTTAAAAACACAAAAAATAATTTATTGTTACTCATTATACAAGATATATAGAACGCGTTTTATATACATATATAAAATTTTCCAAAACGGATACCTTTCTATCGCCACAACAAATTACAACCGAGAGCTCGATGGACCTAGTTCTCAGCATTTACATATATATGTATATGCAAAGCGAAAAATATAATTTTCTCTCCCTCCGAAAACTGTCATACTTCTTCATGAATTGTTTTCTTAACGAAACCAATATGAAATTGATACAATTTCTTCTCAAAGATTACAACCAAGGATAAATACTTTCGAGTGAAAAATCAAAGGATATATGCAAATTACTAGTGAAACGTCCTTTGACTCATTTGGAAGTTAAGTATGTATTTCTTCACGTTACCTTTTTCTGCTTCTACGCTGACCTTTATCCGGATCACCTAATGTAATATAATCTTTTTTAAATTCCAAAGCAATTAGGTCGACCTATTCACTAATTTCAAATGGGTAACAGATAAGATAAGATGCTTTGTTAGGCTCTACGTGGACAATGTGGTATTAAGATTCATTAATGACGAGTACGTTTGGTTAAAGGCGGCTACCTGGTTGATAACAGTGCAAGGCTCGAATCCTTCCACTATGGAAGCAGGTCAGATTATATACTCATATAATCGCTGAAATTAACGGTAATTTTAGATGCTTAAAATTGTGTACTTCTTCAACTCTTGACACTTTAAAAAGATGGTAATAGTGAAAGCGCAAACTTATTTCCACTTAGAATTTACATTATTTCTCAAGAATTCGGTGAGGTGAAATTCTAGTCCTTTTCACTATCACAAAAGTTGGTCACTATGTAAACGAACCATTCGTTTCTTTATAGATGGTTATATTGCAAATGATTCAATTGAATCAATATAAAAATCTAATCTAAATATAAAAAACAATATTGCTTAACTTGATTCAATGACTCATAACGAAATGTTAACCAGTATCTGCATAGTATGTTATAAGGGATGGCATATATGGACATTTCACAAGGTAAATGCTCCCTTTAACGTAAACAGAATAATCCTAGAAATCGGTATGGACTAGCTGAAATAGTTTCTCCTACGAAGTAAGTTTTTATTTTCGCAAATAAGTACTTTTGTCAGGAGTTACTTACACCCTTGTTCAGTTCTTAACTACTTCCCGCAACACTTTAATAAGTTCACGAGGAAGACTGCGTTTTAAGTGACGAAGCCCTCCTGACTTCCCGTCTATTTGGCATGTTTCGATTTCCCATCCTTTCCCTTACGGAGTTCACCGCGCATCGGTTTGCCTCCGACTTCAGCGTTTCCCCGACGATGTTGTGAGAGCTTAAGTTGATTTTCAGAGAGTCTTCCAAGCTTCTCCTCTCTAAACAAAATAAAAAAATGTAACCACATTCAGGGCAATAAGGAGAATTATCCATCCTTCGGTATTCTGTATACATCCTCCGGTATTCCGTACCCTTTCCAGATATATTCATTCCCTTTTCTCATATAGAATTAATGACTCACTTGTCGGAATGTCCATTGGGACCATTCCCGCTATAATATAGGCTGTCTCACTTGAAATTGTTCTGAAGAAGAATACTAATCGTATTTCTTTTCCTACGATTGGTAATCAAGTCCGCCTGCATTTTTTGATCAACAAGGTGTTGATGGTTTCAATAACGTACCCTTCCACATCTTCAGATTGTTTCACAACGGCTAGATCATTTGCCAAACCGATTATCGTGGCCTCGTTTGACATGGGAAGGACAAATGACCATTGTACATCATATTCTAGAGCACAGAATCAAACACTGAGCTTTGTGGTACTCCTGCCGTAGCGGTATACTACTCAGGACCCTCATCTGTGTCGTGCCAAAGTATCGTTTCCGAGAGGTAGCTTTCAAGTAGCCTGGTCAAGTAACTAAGGACACCCATTTTAGGGCATGGGTTCTTTATCTATTCCCAGCTGACTGAATTGAATGTATTTTTTTGTCCAATGTTACAACGGCACAGTATTTATTGGACGACAGCATGTCCCGAAACAATTTCAAAAACTACGCCGTCCGTCGTTTATTGAGATTGACGAAAACCAAATTGTCGCTCCGGTAGGCCCTCCCTATATCAATAACGGACGACCGGCAACGAGGCATTATCTATCCCATACATAAAAAGGGAAACATCACTCAATGCAGCTATTATAGAGGTATCACGTTACTGAATACCATTTAGGAACAGATCAGATTTTCTCTCTGCGGCGAGCGATAGGAAAACTGTTAGAAAATGGACATCAATTGCATCATGTTTTCATCGACTTTAAGGCCGCCTATGATAACATAGTCAGGGTAAAACTGTACACGGCCATGAGAAAATTCGGTATCCCGACGAGATTGATAAGAGTGATTTGACTGACCATGACCAACGTTCGAGGCCAGGTAAAAACGGAAAGATCACTCTTCAGACCATTCAACATCAACAACGGTCTAGGACAGGGGAATGCCCTGTCATACGTCATCTTTAACCAGGCCGATGTAAATGCAAGAAGCACCATCCTCTTCAAATCCACCCAACTACTGGCCTACGCAGACGATATTGACACCCGAGATATAAAGTCTACCTTCATCCAGATCGAGCAGGCGGTGCGAGAGCTTGGACTGCACATTAATGCATTGGCTATGTACAACATTAAAACCAACCATGTTAAAGTCTTGGACTATGTTAGGACTATTTTTGTTTGAGTATTGAGGGAGTCCTAAGCCCGCAGCCAGTTGATGTCAGACCTGACCAATTGGCAGGAAACTATCTGCGATCCTTTTTTTGGGCTAAATACCCAAAAATTCAAAAAGTAGCTGACAGTTTCGTACAGGGCAGAGGCAACCAATCAGATGCTATCATAGCTCACACTTTATTACCAATAGGCCATCTCTCAGAGGGGGCTTCTGAAGCACGAAAAGAGCATTTTCGCCAAAACACAGATAATTATGTTCAGTCGGGAAAGCGGTCACGAGCAGACGTGACATTTCAGAACCAACGAAGAGAAGCTTTCAGAACCGCAGCAGCAGCAGAGAACCGAGGAGATATCTGCCAAGAGGGCTAAGCCCGGGGGCCCTCTGACGAAGAGGGAGACCCGAGCCCCGGAGACGAGACTCGAGCAGACCGGCTTGAAATTATTACTATGCTGAAGGAGGATATTGCTGAACTCCGACCAAAACTTAGAGCGGACAGAGGAAAGCAGCAAAGGGAAAACCAGTAGCAGCAACTACAGCAAACGGAAATGGATGACATCGCGGGATGTGCGTCTGCTTTCGCCGAGGCAGTAATTGTAGAAAGCAGCAACAATGAAGCGGCAACATCGGACAACGGAGACGAGGATCAGTGTAACTTTGTGACAAAACGAAAGCCAAAAAAAATTAAGGTTAGTGCACTCCGCAGGCTAATCTCACTCCAACCCACGCCCAAAAACCCAAAATACCGGTAATTAACGGATACTCCCTAAACGTTCCCCAATTGTTAAGGTCCCCCAAGTCAGCGGAAAAGATCCTCATCTTCGCCCAATCCATCGAGGATCACAACAAGATCTTCGCTCTTATCAAAGAGCAAGGCTTCAGCGCCACAACCAGCACCCCTCAATCCCTGAGAACGCAGTCCCTCATCATTCGAGGACTTCATCGAGCAACCGATGCTACGGAAATCCTTGCGGAGCTCAAAACAGAGCATCCGGAATTAAAGATTAGGCCAGTGGCCAACTCCTTGACCAAACAAGATAAAGTTCTACATAAGGAGAACCCTACGCTCCCGATTAAGTCACAATCAGGACTATTCACCGTGTCCTTCAAACCCTCTCAAAAGCTCAACGATGCCTTCAAAGTGAAGTACATACTGCACCAGAAGATTACACTAGAAAAGATCAGGTCGTTGGAACAAACACCGCGTTTCAACTGCCAGAATTTTCGGAACGTACCTCAAAATTGCACAATTATACACCGATGCGTCAAATGCACGAAAAAACACCCGCGTGGCGAGTGCCCACGCCCCACAACGGTGGTGCCGTAATGGTGCAACTGCGGCAAAGTCGCCGGCTACCGCGGTTGCCCAACATACAAAGATATGCTGACCCGGAAAGAAGCTGTCAAAGCCCGCAAAACTAACAAGGCACAGCAGACCAAACGGGCAGTAGCACAACTGTCTCAAAATTTGGCCAAACCAGGCGTCTCTTACGCTCCAACTCGCTGCCCCGAGTGGCTCCTCCACCTACAACAATACCATCTCTCCTAAACCAACCATGCCCTTTTAATCAAAAAAGATTACCGCCGACCTTTTAATCAAAAAAGATTACGAATTCCAGGAAGTCGTCATAGACAACCTGCGAACCTGTTCTGCTGCGGCGACTTTCATTAAAACGGCAGATTGTAAGCGGATTCTCATAATCTTTTTTTTATATAAGATGCCAACCAAAAAATGAGGAACTGGGCCATGATTTAAAAGTCTTAAGCGATCTCCAGTTTAAATCTAAATACCTTGTTTTTGGAAGCGACTTCAACTCCAGGCACACTCACTGGGGCGACACGGCCATTAACTGTAATGGAAAAATCCTGCTCAAGTGGGTGCACGACCCTTTCTCGCCAACCAATATTGACTCCCAGTAATCAATCTATAAACGACTACTTACTTCGGCCTATGGAAATGAAACAAAGCTTTCAAGTAATCTCATGTGATACCTTACCAGGCATGTCCGACCATTTCGCGGTCAATCTTAAATTGTCCTCATCTTCTTCTCTGAAAAAGCGAGGAATGACCACAATTAGGTCTTTCGCCCACACTAACTGGGATAAATTCAAGGCTGAGTTAGCACCAAAACTCAACTTGAAAAAGTAATTTGTCGGACAAAGAAATCGACGAGGCTATTTGCTTTGCGTCTGACCCCATTGATACTGTTACACGCAGGAACTCTAAGCTAATAAAAGTCGATGAGTTTGAGTTCAATTCTCTTCCACATGAGATGATGCTTCACTTGAAAGTTAGGCAGATTTGGAGATGCAATCTCAATCGCAAATTCCACGAAAACGAGACTAAAATCAATGCAGAATATAAAGCATTCCTCTCGCGGATCAACTACCACAGTACCACAGTTAATCCGTGGTATGGTGGTGACATTCGGTAGTAAGGAACTAACCCGCAAACTTGCACACATCAAGCCTGGCGCTGATATGTTCCAACATATCAACAGGCAAACAACAAGGTACGAGTCTGTTGTGACGCGGAGAAAGCGAAAACATTTGCGGAATTCTTCGAGCGACAGCTCAATGCAACACCTTCTAGCGACAGAATGGCTCTCACTTCGACTGTTGGTTCAACAGTCAGAGAATTCACTTGTAGGAACTGCTACAAAATTACGCCATTTTCAGCCAAGAACCCTTCCAGTAAGCCGACTGATTCGAGCAAATTTCTGAGTTTATCACAACTCACACCTATTACCCATAACCTTAACGGTAAGAAGTCAGCAGGGCCAGATGGAATTACGAATTTCGCTCTCAAAAACTTTCCGGTAGCCTCTCAATAACATAATTCCAGACCATCAGTTCGCATTCCGTGCTAAACACGGAACACAGCACGCCCTGAACTACCTCCACGATGCCGTGGCTAGCAGACTTAACGTCAACAATAAACCTACGGTAGCATGTCCTCTGGACTTAGAAAAGGCCTTTAACTCCGTGTGGGTAAACGAACTAATATAATATATAAACTATTTAAGTACAAATTCTCAATTCCGATGATCCGACTTGCCTACTTCGAAGATAGACACTTTGACGTCAGTATTGAAAATGAGATTTCCGACCTCTTGGCTGTAAATTCTGGAGTGCCACAGGGATCCATTTCTGGCCCCACTCTGTACAACATTATCACAGCTGATGTCACCTAATTCTAATGCAATATGCCGACGATACACTCGTCTACTCCTCCAACTTTCGACCCGAAAAGGCAGTTAACGAAATAGAGGAATACTTGATTGACCTCTGCTACTACTACCATAGCTGGGATATAAAAATTAATTCAGCCAACACATAAGTCCGCGTTTGCAGGAGGAAATCTAGATCCTTGAGATTTAGGTCCATCCACAGGAAGGCTAAACGCCTGGAACTGGAAATCGGGAATGCTATAGTAAGAGGGTGGAAATCGATCAAATATCTAGGAATCAACTTCAATGAATTCCTAATCATATAAAGCTCATTATTGGCAAGGCAAATGGTGCATTGGATAGGATCTACTCTCTTCTTCGTAAGAAAGTGGGTCTAAGCACCAAAACCAAACTAATCCTATACAAGACCCTCATCAGGCCCATCATATGCTACGGAGCCCGTTCGTGGATAACTTGCTCTTTGAAAGCCATGGATAAATGCATATTTTTCACTGCACTGGATTGTCTTACAATTGGAAGACTAAGAAGTGCGGCAGAAACGCCGAAATATACCGGCGAGCAAAGATAGAACCTATTAGAGAATATATTCTCCACATTACGGGGCGGTGACCGACGTATCAACGAACGTCTCAAACCTACAATTCACTGTAATGTCGTTCGTCCTGTCGTTCTCTATGGTTCTGAGTGTTGACCGATTATAAAGGACAATGAACGGCATCTTGCGGTAATGGAGACTAGTGGCGTGACACGCTTGGATCACATCCAAAATGAGGATATCCGCGATCGATGTGGGATTGCACCGATCGTGTAGAAACTACGAGACAGGCGTCTTCGATGGTATGGTCACCCAATTCACGCTAAAGAAAATTCACTTGCCAAGATTGGTGTGAACATCGAAGTCGATGGTAAACGACCAAAAGTCCGTCCGAAACAACGGTGGCCTGATACGCTGGATGAGGATTTAAAAGCCTCGAGATTGCATCCAGATCCGGCATTTGATAAAATAAGATGGCGAAACAGATCACGACGAGCCGACCCTGCTTCTGAAGGGAACAAAAGCTGAAGAAAAGGAAGATTACGGAGACAAGGGTCGATGTAAAATTATAGACAGAAATAGGAAATTATCCCACGTTGGGCGCTATTTTGAATATTTCCCAATTTTCCTATGCATATTGTAACTGTAAAAATATGATTTTATGGTGGAACTTTTGGTTAAGAAATCTTACAACTGCTGACTTAATACTAACAACTTTGCTGACTTAATACTTCACCTACTTAAATATTCTATAATTTATTCACGATATTCAAATTTATTTTATTGACTTCTTAACAGAATACATTTTAACAATTCAAAGTGAAGACGATATTCATAAAAAGGGAATTTTATGTGATGCAAGTGAAAAGTGTATAACATCTATGATTAAGTAGGTCCATAATATACTTCGTTGGAGTGCAACTTCCTCTTCCACTTAGCCAACAAATACAGTCGGTCCTGATCCCTATGCCGCTCTGAAGCGTATTCTCATCGCATAAAATGTCCTGCGTTAATCCTAACAACATCGTCACAATCGACGACAATAGTCGAGGATCAATTATTTCGCCTGATTTAATCAATTGAATGGCCTTTTAAAGCAGTAAGTGGCTGGTATACACACGAAACGCTACCGCTCGCTTTCGCTATGCCACTTTAGATACTATATATATATATGAATATAGTGATATTGTATAATCCAAGATGTTCAGATAAATTCACTTTTGAACCATTTATTAATTGAACGAGGATTTGAGTTCATACATTCTGGAATTCACCAACGCATACTCTATTTACCCTGAACAGCAGGAGTTTAAGAACTCGAAAATTTAGATTAAAAACCTTTAACATAATAAATATCCACGAAAACCTAATCCGAAATCAACAGTAAAAATACCCGCGACAATATTAAATACAAAAAAGGATGCAAATGAATGGCTGGGAGTGTGAGGAGACATGTTGAAATCATTCATCTCAAATAAAAGAGAACTATGGACTGATGGTGACATCGTTCTTTTGCTATTTCGAGTCTGCGAACTTTTGTCATTCGACTTAAATGAATTTCCTTTTAAGTTATTTCAATCGAAGAAGTCCTTCCTCTTTCTTTAGATGGAACTGGTGACGACGGTAATGGTAGCAGCAGGAGGCATTCATCCACCAATATCACCCCACTTTAGATATTTCCTGAAATTATCATTATTTTGATTTAATTTTTCATTACCATTACCAGTTACTGGAAAAATAAGAAAAGTGAAAACCATCTAGAAATCTCAAAGACAAAAAAGTTAATCGTCTGTGTTATAACTAATTGGGCGCGATTTAGGCGGGAAAAGCCAGGAGTCAGTCAAGTATAATGTCACTAAGCGATGGGTTTTTTCTTCCGTGGGATGAATAAGAAAACGACAGGAACAAAAATATGAATGGGCCACGAAAATGATTGGAATTTTCTTGTTTTAAAATAAATTTGAAATACACGACAACTTATATCCTTGGAATTATTTAGGATATTCAGGGAAGTTCTCAATTGGCTCAATTAAAGGTGATTGGGAATGTATAGGCGGGCGAGGATATCATCCTTTTCTAGAACCCTAATAATTATTTTTACTAGTAGCTAAAGATGTGGAAATTCAAACATTATCTATAGTTTCAATATTTTCAACTGATGCGAGAAGTGCCTAGAAAAATAAAAAGTTCCTTCGTATCTCATCCGGTGCGATGGCCGAAGTAGTTGAGTGTTAGCCTCTTGCTTCGGATTCGAATTCTGGCTTGTTGGTTTTTGTTTACTTTTATAGGCTAATATTTAGTACTGTTCTAAAAGGTTTAAGAATCAAATATATCAATATCAGTAGCACGATAACCAATGCCGGTCTAATCTTACTACAATCGAATAACCCAGAACTCCCGGTCTTGCACCTAGGTCATACAGTTTGTTACTCTCAACATGATCTTGAGGCCATACAGTTGGTCACTCCCAACATATTCTTGAAATTCTGGCATATGCCATCTCTTCACCGAAGCCAGAGTCTATCCCGCTATCTCTTATCATAGATATTGTCCTTATAGACATTCCGGGCAGTGACTTCTTTGGCAATTCGAATAAAATGGTTCACCCACCGTAGCCTGTTGAGCCTGATTTCATCCATGAGTTTACAATCACGATATCACTTAAAAATGTTGTCGCTATACAAGGGTGTGTTTATACAGGTCCATCGTCATTTAGTTTACCGAAGATTCTCCATGAGGTCTTCATCTCGAAGACGAGTAAGAGTCCTCAATCCTGTTTAGTTATAAACTATCATAAATTTCGGAATAATACATGCGTACTGAAAATGTCATCTTCTAGAACAGAAAAGACTTTGATCTCATAGAGGAACATTTTACATGGAACCATTTCGTTTTCGTTATTGGTGGCAAGATTTCTTCAAGGGACGTTGTTTCTTAGATTTGATGGACTTAATGAGGATGGTACCCTTTTGCTCACCCCTGAGTCTTGGATTATTAATGCGGTAGCCGTTACTATTATCTACAGTATGTATAATACTAGAAAAAAACTCTCATATTTAACCCTAAAATAAAACTGACCTTATGGAAGAGCCAACATAGGTGGATAAAAAATATTATAATAAGGTTGCCAGTATCCCCCAGCGTATCAAGCCCGCCTACGCGATATCGTTGGCAATTTTTAGCCCTCCAAGTCTTCCCGGGAAAATTTCACTCGTCCTGTTCTATTCTGCGCCCTATTTTTCTAGGGAAACCCACCCATCAGCCACTCTGGAGTAGTGGGTTTCATTGCATGGCATAGCCAACAACCCAGTCGTCGCCCTTTGTTGATGTTTGACCACTTCTGCCCTCTAATTAAGACATTTACTGGCACCAGATCAGGTGTTCGCGGCTTATCCTTCGAGATTGTGTCGGGCTAATGTACACCACCGACACAACGGGGAAAGGTGTTAAAAAAAGCTTGAAACCTCGGAGTACCAATGGTGGTCACATCGCCCAAACCGCTCCCATATAACAGCTCAGAAAGAATAATACCGCAGTTCAGCTTCAACTTGATGTTGGTGTTGAAACAAAATTGTGGAAATCTGTACTCCGAACACCGCTCCAAAATGATCCGAGAAAAATTAATGTGGCCAATACTGAGGATCCAGAATGGAAACGTCGATTAAACTTTCGAAGTGTCCTTTGATGCATTCCAGGATAATTTTAAATATTCCTCAAATTATCCTACTCAAGACGCCCTTTTTCGAGATATGAATAATCATCCCCTTCTTCCACTCATTGGGAAACATCTCAGTTCCCCAAAATTCTTCGATAAATGGGAAAAGCATTTCTGCAGAATTTATCGATAAATGAGAGAAGACACCGGGAGCTGCGATGAACAGTTTCGTGGGGAAACCGTTTAACCCAAGGACATGGGCTCCTTTAAGTGCTTTGACGCCCGGGATTGTTTCACTTTTCTTGAAAAAGGTAAACAGTTTGTATCCACACGTTACGACTACTAGACATTTTATCCACAGAAGATAGAACTTCATCAGATATTATTCGGTTGAGAACCGCCTTAAAAGGTTCTTTCCACCTCTTAAGCTGCTCATCATCGTGGATGAGGGGTTGACTGTTAACGTTTTCCACAGGACCATCGAAAGACCATTTGCAAGTTATTTCGTGATGCGGTATACAGTAGCGTTATTATATGCCGTAGTTCCTGCTCTCTGATAAGCGCGATAGCAAATTCACTTTTGCCATTCACCACATGCTTTCAAATTGTTTCACCAATCCTAATTTTATGATCAATGGAACCAAGATTGTTTTGTCCTTGGGAATCAAATCTAGCTTCATAATGTTTTGTTTCTCAACAGTCTAAGTTTCTCATCCAGATTAGTCTTGTTTAATCCATCGGGAACCCGGGGGGTGTACTTCCCAAAGAGTCTGTATAAACTCTGATGTCCGTGAAAACACCATCCGGTTTTCTAAGGGAGTTCTAACTGGCCGACTCATCCTTATTAAAGACTCTGCATAGCCTGCAAGTCTCCCTTTTACCTGCCAGTTCGTCACAGTATGCTCTAAAAGAGTCTCGCTTCGAATGTTTTACGAGCCTTTTATATTCACGCTTTGAGTTCCGAAAGTTTAACCAGTCTTCATTCTTATTGCTTTTGCAGACACGATTTAGAAGTTGTCTGGTTGATGAGTCTTTGCGGTTCTCGGTTGCACCAAGAAACCG
Source organism: Hermetia illucens (assembly GCF_905115235.1). Lineage (NCBI taxonomy): Eukaryota > Metazoa > Arthropoda > Insecta > Diptera > Stratiomyidae > Hermetia > Hermetia illucens. The sequence goes on from NC_051854.1 coordinate 18,737,954, forward strand.
TTTTACCGGGTTGGCTTCGGGAAATAGGACAAGCCTCTTCAAAGCGATCTAAAATTGTATTATTGTGCAATTATATAATAAAGAAAAAGTCAGAAGGGTTCAAACGTTACCAGGTCATCAGTGAGCATCGTGGATGAAAAGTAAAACGCTATCATTTTCACCTCTAGAGCCACCGTATGGAACACTAACAGATTGTCTGCCAGACCTGGGGAATCTGCTGAGCGGGACACAGACCTTGTAGCAGACACCAGGCCAAAAAAGGTCATTTTTCGGTTAACATATAATTGGATGGCACAAAAATAACAATCATCATTGTAATTTTTTAGTTCTTTCTAAATTCATCAACGCACCAAATTTTTAACATAGGCCTTTTGAAAGGGGTGTAAAAGGGGATGCGGAATTTTCTTGGAGGCACGGAATAGAAATTTCAATGAAAAAAAGGATAGAAGCGGGGTTGCATAATTTTCACCCCGGGGCCGGTATTTCAGGTTTTCTATTAATCCCAGCTCGGATTTTTCCTCTACAGTTCTGCCTTACGGTTTAATTTTCACAAGATTTTCTAAAACTTCATATAAAAGTAAGTGAAATGCGTGTTTTCGATACTTTTTGCCGACATGTATTCGGATGGAAATCTATCTAATTAAACTGGAGTACTACAAATCCTTACTAAAATCCCTCCAATAACAATTATATTGTTCTGATAGTAGCGGAAAGTTTTTTCGTTGCTGAAGCGATAAGTAAGAAACAGTCATCCAACCAATAAAAATTTAAGAATATTATTCTGGGGCTAATCGAATGCTCTGGGATCCATATGTCAGTGAAAGAAAGTATCATGAATGGTTTCAACACTTCAAGAACGATGATTCATTGCTTCCTTCACCAAATGTAGAGTCGAGAGAGTAAACAGCTAATTGGAGCTAATTCGAGGTATTTGAGAGAAAATGAATTGAAGCTCTCCATACCCCACAACTCAGGCATTATGGAAAACGCCACCGATAATCAAAAGTAATACTATCAACAAAATTGAACTCTGGCAGACACCGCTTTGGACTTCAAATTCCTCCAAAACTTTGCCTAGATACCATGACATTGTGCGACGTCATATGTTGTTCTGCTAATAGCAGTGTTTCCCCAGAATACTTCGCCTGCGTAATGACACTCCAGATAGCACGTCTTTAATTCGTTGCAAATTGTTGCAACTCAAAACATTTTTAAGGTTTTGTTTGCAAAACAAAACCTTATTAAAATCGGTTCAATGTCTGTCTATCTCACTTTTCTCAGAAACGGCTATACCGATTAGCACGAAATTTGATGAGAAGGTGGGAACCCCCAGACATGCAGTGAGTGATATCCTTCTACGTTGAGATTTGGGAGGGGTGTAAAATTTTTTTGTCACCAAAAATAGCCATTGGGCTCCTCCGAGCGGCCACTGATACCTACCTACCTACCATAGCCATGTGGGGTATTAAATTAAAGGTCTCGATTAGTACTTTTCGAAGCAGTATTAGTTTTGAGATTTGTTAGAAAGGCGGGGAGGGGGAGGCGTGGAAAATAATAATTTCTTTAACGGACCTATTCTGAGAAACTACTCAACCGAAAAATCTCAAAAAAATAATGAAGCTGCCTCTATATGGTGCCCAGGCCTCAAAATACTCTCCATATCGATATCCATTCAAATTGAGTTAATAATATTATATTACCATATTTTTGGGGAAATTGAGTAAAACCCCCCTTAAATGTATCCTAGAGTTATAAAAGTTGGTGGTAGTATAAAATATAATATGAAGCATATTATCCCCTAGTTTGATCAAAATTATACTATTAGTAACAAAATTACAATAGCTCAAAGTTGACTTTACCGTGCAAATTTACTGCAACTGAATATCAATAACACACTAAAGTGGATAGTGAGACATGCTAAATGCATATAGATAACGGGCAACGTACAAACGGGATAGTTGCTCACAGAAGAAGCAAACAAAACCTTGCATACCTGAAGGGCACAGCTTCCGGTTTCCCGGCTTCTTTATTCCTAGCTTCAATCCCTTTTGAACATTTTACAAAACTGAAAGCAACTCTTGCAAGGTCCATAATAAATCAAGTCTACTACTGCTTCGAAAGGCTATGGTTTTTACTGATTCTTCCGTTATCGTCTGCTTTGGACCAAACAGGTAAATAGGGCGACAATACCAACTTATATTTTATTCTTCTTCACAGGAAATATACTTTCTTTTGAGGATATCTCGTAATATGTTGACAGATAGGTAGCATTAGCTACAGATAGCGCTGTCAGTTTTAGAAGTTTGCTGAGAATGCTATCCTAACTTGATGTGGTGACCAATTCTCAAACATATTTTCCATCGTTTGAAATTATCAGTTAAATTCCTACTAACTTCAATCAATCAGTTCTCAATAGAAAGCAGAGATGGATTATCCAATACAACTTGCAGGTAATGACTTATATACATATATACGATTGCTTGTCGTATAACTGGGCAAAGTGCATATTTGTGCATCTGAAATTCTCAATGAATCTCTGCTCCTCTCCTTTCGACCGAACCCGATTCCCAAACTTTTCCCAAGATGTCAATAATCTATTTAACCAAATGACGGTCCATTTTATTAGAAATCCATTTAAGGGTGAAAATTAGTCAAATAAATAAGAAGGAAGCATTAACTTTTCCTTCTTCCACTAAATTAGGCAGGCAGACGTTTCCACAGAGGGTTGTAGTAGGAAAACACCCTCTATTCAATCAAAGCATCATAGACTCCCACAATAGTTCATTCCATTGTGCGATATCAATTTGCAAGGGAACAGAATTGAAGAACTCACGTACGAATTCTCAAATGGTGCTTGCTGAATGGTGAAAATGAGAATGGTAGACAGTAGCATATCCACTGAATCCTTTGTTTACCCCAACAGAAAAGTAATAAATAAGTTAAACCGTGTTTATTTAGCAAAAGAGTAAATTTCATCTCAATTTGGGAATGGTATAAGTAGGTATTATGGTGGGAATGAATTTGATTAGGTGTATTGGCTTTAGTAGGGGTTAACAGCTACAGAATCAGATGGTGATAATGAGTAACCTCGATCAGAGAAGGGTTGCTGATGAGTTTCCGTTAAGAGTTGTTTTTTTCTTCAACTTCTTTTCGGATATATTCAATGCTCTAATTGTGTTAGCTTCTAATGAGCATTGATTTCACCTCGTCTGCTCGTTATTGCTTATTACTATTATTGCATGATTAACCTATGACAAATTTAATTTAATGAATTAAATCCAGAATAAACATGATAATGCTTATTTCACATAGAATATTCAATCTAAGTTTCCCTTATCTCATTGAATTCTCACGAATTGCATTGAAAGGGGATGATTTTCGCCTCAAGCAAGATGACAAAGTAACTGTGAAGTGTCCTTCTGTTTGTTTAAGGACATGTGACATATTCCTTTGTACCAAAATTAAAAGTGGCACGTGCTAACTGAACCTGTCAGAGGACATCTTTTATTAAGTTTTGATTTGAGCTTCATTTAGCAATTTTATCGAATTATTTTGATCTTAAGGAAGGAGTACATTTTTATGGATTTATATATATATGGACTTGGTATCAGGAAACGTCTCCACTTCGGATGTGAATTGCTTTGATTTAAACTTGAAGATTTCTCATTTATATACACAACACTAGGAGTAAACTAAGAATAGCAAAAAACCTAAACAGTTGAGCATTTGAAGATGAATATAAAACACTCTTTAGAACCGAAGTACTGGTTAGACTTCTTGACCTCGTTCTCCCATTTTTCAATCCCAGTTCCTCATTGAGGTTTATGTATAGCTTTTGCGCTTTTCCCCGCTGATGTGAGCTTAATATTGGCACAGTCTCCTTCAAAAACAAACTGTGTGAATGCCGTATACTCTCCAAACGAATGAAAAGGATACATACATACGGTCGTTAAATTAATTATTGCACAACACTCATGTACCGCATACAAGAACTATGAAGTGTTGATGGAGAAATTAGAGGCTCAAATTTTCGACTTACTAACCAATTGTATGCCGACGGAAGGCTACACCCCGTTACTGCAAGGTGGGCTCAAGTAGGCGTCAAGGCTACTCTGGTTAACGACCTATGTGATGGAAACATCAGAAATGTCAAAGTAACCATAAATACTAGCAGGAAAATAAACAGATTGTTCAATGCTCTGCTTATTTCCCCAACGACGAATTCCAAGTTACCAGTGGTACATTCATAACTGCTATTCAATATGCCAAGAGTAAAGGCACGGGGATACTATCGGGTAGGATCCGAATTGCGGTTTTTCAATTTCAGTTATGAAGCCACTTTCTTCAACACGTTAGGGGAACTCAAGAAATTCCGTGGCGTTGCTGAAGTTCGGTAGGTATTGAGTCATATTACGCTCTCAAAACACAGAATTTTGTAATGCGCATGGAGCAACCGTCAAACAATCCATTTCGGAACTCGCGACAGATTGGGAGGCGTACAAACTAGTAGCCGAAGTCAAGAGCCTTAGAAGGTCGATGCACCTTCCATGGCTCTTGACTTGTCAGACCATTGTCAGAATTAAGAACGCTACTCAGATGAGAACCTTTCGTAGAGAGTCGGCCACTCAATGCACCAACTGGAATCTGGTGAAACAGAGACGAACGACAAGTTGTCGGCTGGGTACACAAAAGATCAGAAAGCTTTGAACAAGAGTAAAAGGTCGGTAATAGGATCATAATGGAGACACTTTTACGAAAATGTTAACTCACTGGAGGTGACCTTGAATTCAATGCGAATACTTGTCAAATAACATGAGGAAACGACAAACCATTTGCTTGAAGTGTACTTCTCAGGCAGCATCCAAAATTACAACTCAGAGCCAAGGGCCATATAATACGGTTAACCCAGGAATGCAAAATTATGTCATTTAAGCAAGTTAAATGGGTTTTTGACTCGTTCCCTAAATACCTGCGGATAATTTAGGGAATGGATGTCACTGGTCTACATACTATATATACCGCGCATTCTGACGTGACGTGGAGGTAATATTCATTTTCAGACCGGGAAAACTACCTTCCCATGCTGAAGTGAAGTAGAAGATCTAGCTTATGATTCGGGGATTTCTAGCTAACATAGAAGTATTATATCAATGAACAATGTGAAAAACCCTGAAGATTTCTCTAGTGCTGCAGGTTTGTGATAGGAAAAGGGTCTAAGGACTTTAATCACAATCGGTTTACTAGATTTATACATTCGTAATAAGGCCCCTTTTCAATGTATCCATGCACTGTCTGGTGGCCAGCAATAAGCTTTACCAAAAGCAAGAAATTACTAGCGCAGATCCAAATAATCGGTTGCCTAAATATTACTAAAGCAATGGCAACTACGTTGTCCGTGTCATATGAAACTATACCAAATCTACCTGCATTTATTTAGAGGTGAAATGGAAAGCAACGATGCATGTGGAACGGTAACCAAAAGCACGGTTGTGTTCATCTGAAAATTACTGGTTAAACAGCAGACGATTTTGATACCTGCCGATCATGTGGTTTCCAGATTTGCCTTTCAGATGACAGATTTTGTAGTAATGACTAAATTAGAAGAACGGTTAACTACTATGCGTCCCTTGGGATAACAGACATAATGATCTTCACCGACGATTTAGTCATGTTGGAGCCAGCGAGCTTAAGCTACCCTTGGGAAAATGACGAATATATTTCATAAGGAGATTTACTCTTTTTTATTAGCAACAGGATTTATGTCGATAATCAGGCAGTTAATGTAGAACTGTCGCAAGTTGCAACTGGAACTTGGTCAACTAAAGGAAAAATTCCTGGTATGATGAAGCTGACAATTTGGCCCACCATTGTAGATTGAAATTGTAAGACTTCACGAAGACGAATGGCAGGTGAAAATCTTTTCGAAAGAACCAAAAACCTCAAGGGCGGCTTTTTTAAAGTACCTTAAGAAGAGGGACATAAATGGTCTTATAGAGCATTGAATGAGATACTTCTTCTTAAATTACCATATAGAGAAAATCAGGAAATCTGGAAAACAATAAAAACTTATTTTCGTCCAAGTAAAATAACCAAACAAACCACAATCCTACCCAAAAATAATAACTACAATTATAATAACCTTTGGCGCAGCAATCCATATTGGATCAGGACCTTGAAGTGTGTTAGATCACTTCATTTAAAACCGTCGCGGTACACTACAAAATAGCCTGTAGGAGGCAATGTGGTCAGCATTGGGCTCGACCGACATTATTACCCTGGTTTGACTCAGGTACTCATAGCTGAGTCGACTGGTATCCGACGGCAAATTACGATATAAATTTCACTGCCACCAGTGAGATTTGAACCGCGACCTTCCGTACGATAGCCTTCTGCTCTAACCACTCAGCTATCCAGAAAAAATAATAATTGTCGGTCGAAAATCCCATCCATAGTACTAAAAGATATACTCCTAATATTTCCTCCAGGTTATCCTTAATGATTAACCAATGCTTCCTGATTTTCCGCTTCCCACCTATTGGAATAGTGCTCACACCATTCCCATTCTCAAAAAAACCTACACTCTCTTGATCCCGATAGCTACAGGTCTATCTCTATCCTATCTTTCTCACCGAAAATGTTTGACCGAACCATTAAATTCCCCATCAGCGAGCATTGTCACTCCAATAACACCCTCCCCGAGTCTCAATTCGCCAGCCGAGTTAACATTCGGTTGAACATTTACTCCTTATACTTAAAATACGACTATGATCTTGCCAGTCCTCATGTATTCCTCGGAAACTTGGGTTCTTAGCAAGAAAAATTGTGAACTATTAGCCGCGTTCGAGAGAAGAATCCTCCGAAGAATTTTTGGCCTCCTACATGAGAATGGACGATTCCGTAGCCTACACAATGACGAATTCTATGAGCGATACCATGACTGTCCGGTTGTGGATAAAATCCGGCTCAATAGGTTACGGTGGGCGGGTCACTTAATCTGTATGGGTGAGGATGATCCAGCCCGGAAAGTCTATAAGAGCAATATCTACGGTAGAAAAAGAAGACGAGGCACCCCGCCTATGATGGAGCGATGGCGTAGGTCAGGACGCCAGACAGCTTTTAGGAATATCGAATTGGTGGACCTCGGCGCAAAACCGGGATGCCTGGAGTTCCTTATTAAGGCAGGCCTAGACCGGATACCGGTTGTTGCGCCGTTGATGATGATGATAACTTAAAATAGATATTCGTCTTAGTATCAACAGAGGACACCTTTCATAGCCTACATTCCAGACGTAATACGTATGGCAATACGGACTCTCTTTTAAGGTTTCCGAAATCCTTAATTTCCATTCCCTTAAAATCCATAGCGATTCAATCCCAATAATTATCACCTATCTCGGAATAAAAATGAACTCTCACTACTCCTCCCCATATTTCGAAGGCACTAAGTATGTCTTCGAATCTTTGCATTCTATCCTGAAGCAGAGCATCCCAACTCCCTCGTAAATTAGCCTGTTTTACCTCAAATTTACCACCATAGTTTCGGCTTCATATTCTGCCCCGATAGCCCCCAGCCCAAAAGTGGAGAATGGTTCTCCATTGCTCCAACATTTACATTTATAAAAAGAGCAACGCTCCAACTGTAATTCCGACCACGTCCTATAGGATTCCTGCCAAACCTCATGTATAATCGCCCTTGTAGGCGCTCTCAGCTTCCTGATCAAGTGGCAATCGTCTTGTTTTCAATGTCATGCAAATTGAGATCGCCAAAGACAACCTTTCCGGACTCAACTTTTTACCCAAACCTTTTTATCCCTCCAATTCCAAACCCCAAGGTAGAATCCCATCATAAGAATCCACCTTGCATCTAATTCTCAGTCCTCTCCCGCAAGCGAGTCCTCCTACTCACTTCTTTTATTGTGTCCTTGTCCCAACTGAAGTAATTTTAAAAAATTTCTCATCGAGTGGAGCTTTTTTCGACTTTTCTCTAAAATCAGGATCAAATATGCTGTATACAATTAAAACTACATCAACTCCGCTTACAAAAATTCTTCTGAAATGTGAAACTATGAACTGTCTCCAATGTTATAAACTACACAGCATTAATTGAAGGGATATTTTGTATAAATTACCACTAGGTTGGAACAAACAGTTCTAAGGGATACTTCTTTCGTCGAACAATGCGATGTAAATATTATTTGTTTCTATTATAATCAATTCCCTGAGAACTACCCCACCTGCTTATCAAACCAACAAATACGTGTCAATCCCTTTGACTATATCAATTTATTTATCTAACCCGTTTGCACCTATCACCGAAAATTGAGCCGATTAGATTTAATTAAGTGTCGAATAGACTTGAACCACGTTTACATAATTGAACAATTATTATAACAAATAATTTATCAGACAATATCAGCTGACTTAATGGATTGTTATCTACATATAGACAGAAATAAAGAGCACCTGGAAATGTCCCATAGTACACCTAAACAGGAGCAGTAAAGGTACATACAAACATGGTCATTATTGATTTCATTCATACTCTCCAGATGAATAAAATAGTAATTTTCGGATAAAATGGAACCTGAAATTTTGAAGAAAGATCTTTGAGATGAGAGATTGTTTATAATGAGTGGTTGCACATTCAGAATAAGTTTAAGACAATATTGGGGGGTTGATACAATGATCAGGTTAGTTGAAATTGCAAATTTGAATTATATTGATTGGATAAATTAAAATTCAAGGCGTAATGGCTACTGACCCATGATAAAGTTTCCTAATTTACCAGGTCTAATTCCAACGCTCCATATCCTTTGTGACTATTGGTTTCGATGTATCTAAAGCAAAACTTTGTGGTTATCTTTTTATCCTAAAGCGTTCAGGGAATAGTGGTACTCATAGGCAGTCATTTTACTTATGGCATTCAGTCAAACCAAAATTATATAAGTGTGACTGAGCAATGCGGCTATTCCCTTACTTTGACGCCGCCTTATATTCTCGAAATTGTGTATATGTCATTTTTGCAAGGGGGCAATATGTTTAAATCGTTATGATCGAATTCTAAATATTATGACATTTACTTATAGTTCTGAAGTTTGTCGAGGTCATGGCGTCATCAAAAATATTACCTATTCTTGGTGTAAAGTTTATATCCTGTTGAGATGTTGAGAAAGATGAAAAAATGCAGGTTGTGACCGTTGGCATACAACTATTTAACAAACTTGTGAAGATCTCCTCAATATACTGTGCTGTTAAAAACGAAGATTCTGGGGATCTAGGTTAAGAAAATCCATAAGCAGAGCATTATTTGAAGCGGGAAGAGCGCAAAAGTGCAATTCCCACTCCAGCGATAAGCCTACTACTGGCGGACTAACGTAACAAAAACACCCGTCGTCATTTGTTTCTTCATCACTAAGGGTTCTCAGGCGAATACATCCATTTTGTCAATAATGAATATATAATGTTCGATCATTCGCCTGTTATGATGCTGGTCAGTGAAAAAGTGATGAGAAAAGACTATCCTCCCAGGCTACCTAATAGACAAACAAAGTGGCCAGTATTCAAAAAGCACATCGAAGAAAACCTTTCCATAAATGACTAAATCAATACTGCTTATCAACTCAATCGATCTGCTAACAATGGAGATACAACAGGCGGCTTGGAAAAGCACTCCTGTTCATCATGGACTGAATAAAAAACAATACCTCTGCAAGACAGTCGCAGAGGTTGGCGAACTAATTGCAGAGAAACGTAGAGCTCGCAAACTATGGCGAAAAATCGCACAATGGAAAGGGAAAAAACTCTAAACTATCTAACACACAAGCTAGAGGCCTTAATTAACAAATATAGGAATGACTCCTTCAGCAGATATGTCTCAAATGTTACAGCACAAAAGGACACAGGCTACTCTCTGTGGAAGGCCGCGAATGATCGAAAAAGGCCCAGATAACAACTTCCACCTATTAAACAGGAAAACGGGCAGGATAAGGCAGATCTGTTCGCGAAGCATCTAGAAAGTACCTTCCAGGCTCTAGTTACACAAGTGTGTTTCCTAAGCTCCTGGCTATGAACTTATACTTATACTAAAAGAATTTCCGAAAAGGGTCTAGTCAAATTATTACAAATAATTAATGTAGCTTTCAGATTGCAATACGTCCCTTGACAATGGAAACTGGCCGAAGTTCTAATGGTCCCCAAACCAGGAAAAGAGTCAAGTAGAGTCGAATCGTATCGACTAATGTCGCTACTCCCTACTACAGCCAAGTTATTTGAAAGGCTTGAAGCAAATCATTGAGGATCGAAATCTAATACCACCTCACCAATTCGGTTTCCGCGAAAAGCACTCCACAATCCAAAAGGTGCACGGAAATGAAACTGAAAAAAATTGCAGCTGCAGGGTAGTATCTTGAGACCAACAGAGTTTCACCTGTATACCCATGATATACCTTGCTATTAAGAAGCCAAAATAGCCACATTTGCGTATCGTCCTTACCACGGGTAAAACTACGAAAAAAGCAAAAATAAAGTTACAAACAAGTATTGCCAAAATTGTAGAATAGACCAAGAAATGGGAAATCTTTACGATAAACTGGACACTCGGCACTTCCATAATCATTGCTGACATTTGGACCACCTGTCAGCGCAACTGAAGTCAAGGAGGCAATAAACCCTATGAAATCGGGGAAAACCACAGGACCTGAAGACATCGCACCTGAGGTCTGGAAAGCGAAGAGCTGGGACCCAACACTGGGGCTCAGTGAATTCTTTAATCGGATTATTCAGGAAGGAAGAACACCATCTGACTGGCAAGAAAGTACCACTGGTCCAATATGGAAAAAGAAAAGTAGTCGAGCAGAATGTTCAGAATGTGCCCAGCCTGAACGATTTAAATACCCCGGGTCAACGCTATCAGCCAACGAAGAACTGCGTTATGAAATTGCTTCACGCATCAACGCAACCTGAATGAAGTGGCGTTCCACAACGGGTGTTCTTTATGATCGACGTATCAACGAACGTCTCAAATCTAAAATTTACATAAAGATTTGAAGTGTTTCCTTGAGAATCAACACCTTTTTCGACCACGAATTATTCCCTTTGAAGAGTGGTGAACAAGCTCAATAGGTCAATCATGGGCGAATCACCAATCCGATTGTCGGGCGACAGTTGGGCGAGGAGTGATGCCGAGGACGGTTCAATCTTTGCTCAACGCTTGAGAGGCGTTTTCCAACCAAACCCACATATAACAGAAAAAGAATTAACGCTTTCGACTCCCCAAGGTGCACACCAACCGATTCGTTTCAAAGTTTCCAAAGTCTTAAGATTCTCGCAAGACCACATTGATCCCTAAGAGGCTCCTGGTTTCGACTTTAGTACGGGAAAAATGATCCCAGAACTTCCGAGATCTTCATTCACTCAACTGACACACATATTTAATGGTGTCTTACGCCTTGGCTACTTGCTGGAAATTGTCGCAAAACGCGATAATCCCGAAGTAAGCTAAAGATCTTACACTCGTCACGACCTATAGACCGATAAACCCGCTTCCCGCGATATCAAAGCTATTCGAGGAACTTCTACTATCCAAGCTGCAACAACATTTTGACGAAAAAGGGTTTATTCCTTCTCACCAGTTCGGATTCAGAAGAAAACATGGAACTGTTGAGCAAGTTCATCGACTAGTCTCCGAGAGAAGCTGTGTTTTGGAAGGTGGAAAGTACTGCTCGGTCATATTCCTTGACGTTACACAAGCATTTGACAAGGTCTGGCATGTCACTTTCACATTGAAGAAACGAACATGTCCCCCAGCCAAGTTTAAAGGCGTATCCGTTCCTCGATCTAAAGAAGTAAAATATCTAGAAATACACCTAGACAGAAGGCTTACCTGGAAAAAACATGTTGAGGCCAAAAAAGCTTAGGGTCCACCTAAAATTCAAAAACCTGCAGTGGCTACTCAACAAATTTTCCAAGCTGCCCTCGGAATTCAAAGTGCTAATATATAAAGCAGCGATAAAGCCAATCTGAACTTATAGTGCACAACTTTGTGGGTC